>NC_136428.1:174193321-176593321 GCF_052849685.1 Lactuca virosa
TTACCATTATTTCTGAATACGTCCCAGCTAAAATTTAGTGATGATTTGGTCATTTTCTCTGTATAACATACATTTTACAGGTTTCATTACTCACCTGGACGCATAGTCATTAAATGAGCGATGAGATGGATATGTTGGGTTATATAATATTATGTTTACTATAAAACTTGATATCCTAATGTATTGTATATTTTTTGGAATATAAAATGCATCCAACGAATACTGCAATAATTACATAAACTAGCAATAACTTCGTCATTTTTAACGTTTATAAGAAATTTCAAATTTTCTATCTAATCTTATGTAACCCAATATATCTATCCCACCAGACACTTACTTATTTCCTACCCTTTTTTCCTAGAATGACACATTTTATCAGTTTCATTGCTAACCTAGATACAATAAATGTTGCATTATAAAACCCATTGTATCCATCTTATCAGCTAATTTAATGACTAGGTGTCCAAGGCAGCAATGAAACCAGTAAAATGTATGTTACATGGTGAAAATGGTGAAATCATCACTAAATTTTAGTTTGAGTCTTATTCGTAAATTACGGTAAAATATGTCACACCCCCAAACCGGAACGGCGGAAACGTTCGGGGGTGGATGACGTTATGTACCGTATCACAACATATGTATAATAGTAACCAAAGTAACAACAACCATTGCATTGATAACATAGTGTTTACATTGTATTCAAAACATTACATTGCTTAACGTTAAAACTATAGCAAAAGATAAGACGTGATACTACTATGCTTCGTCTTCGTAACGCCTGTGAGGGTACCTGTCTACTAACTTTTCTGAGAATGCAAGTGGTTTGAAAAAGTGTCAACATTAAAGTTGGTGAGTTAATATGTATTTTTGTTATAGAAAGTATATTCTTTGTTCTTTGAAAATGTTAATGTTTTCCTCCAGAAAATCCAATATTTTCTTTGTAAATAAGTTATAGTCATAGTACTTTCAAACCAGAAAGTATCAGTTTCTTATGTTTATAATCTGTGATTCGAGGTTTAAATTCATGTAATTCGTATAACTCGTAAATAAGTGTTGATTCTTTTGTAAATATGTTCCTAGTTGCACCCACTCTACTGTAAAGCATTGTTTTCGATAAGTAATCGTATTTGTCTTCAAAAAGATGAATTGCAAACTGTTTACTTGTAAAATAACGGTGTTGATCTTGGAAAATCCTATATTTTCCATAGAAACCGAGTTGTAGTCTTAAACGTTCCAAGACCGAAAGGTACAAGTATAAATGCCATACTTAATTTGATGATACCTAGTTTTATTCATAAATAAAACTAGCTGAAAATATGTTTGCTCTATAAATTTTGATACGATGTTAATACCCTTTTAGACTGTTTTAAAAAAAGTATATTACTACGTAAATGAGTCGTTGTTTTCCCCATGTGAGTTCTTATAACCATACTGTAACCTATGATGGCCTGATCGCGACGTTCTTCAGGCGTCGGAATGTTAACGACATTTGTCACCCCAGGCCTGCCGGCCTAACTGTAGCTAACAGTTAAAGTGTGGGGTTGTCAGTCCCGTATAGATGTATACACAAATATCTCGCTCTCCCTACAAGAGACTCTGGTTATAAGTCAGGACTTGGTTGGTACTTAGATAAGTACGTGAAGGCGTCTCACAAATTGTTTCAACGAGTTTACGAGTAATAAAGCGAAAAACCTTTCAATAAATAACGTAACTTTGTAAAAATAGTCTGTTTGTCCCAAAAACTCTATCTATTATAGTTTATAAGTTTGTTTACGTGTTGTAACCTGATCTTAATAAAATAGTTTCCTTTGTTCCATGGACTATACCCATTATAATTCATAAGTTTTTAAAATAGTTTATTTGTTCATTTGATGTAAAAACCGTTTCGACTTAAAGTATTTTGTAGTTTAACAGTAACGATGTTTGGTGTATTTAGTAATTTCACATTCAAATGCATGTTAACGGTAAGAAAATATAATAAGCAATTTATATTTTTAAAGACAAGATTGATTGTGTTTTACTTGTATTCCCCCCCCCCCATAAAAACAATTTAAAATCGTGAAAATGTAGGGGTATGAACTCACTTCGAATGTGTGTGCTCGGTTGAGTCACAAAGTGGTAACGATGATCCTTAGATTACAATACGTAAAGGTAGCCGTATCCTACTAATATTTATAAACGATAACGTATTTAAATTAATAGGATACAATTTAAATAATAAATTAAGTAATGTATAATAATTAAAGTGTTAGACAACACTTTAATTATGTAAGGAATACTTACAAAAGCCTTAGGAATTAATCGGGATAGTTCTAGGTGTTTTCGGTGTGAAAGTGGGTCCAAAAGGAGAGTTTTCGGTTCTGACCGAAATCAGTCTTCAGTCCAGAAGGGTTCTCGGTCAGGAGGGATTTCGGTCTAGTGGTTCTCGGTCCAGATGGTTTTCGGTCAGCTTGAAGATTTGAAGATTGTTATTGGTGTTCTTGGTGAAAATTATGAAGATTTGAAGGATTTTGCTTGAAGTTTTGAAGATTCTTGGATGATACTTGAGAGGAAAATGGGTGTGCTTTCAGTTGGAAAAGTGAGAAATGACTTATGTTTTCGAGTTAAATCATTTATATCGAGAGGGTTCTCGGTCGGAAGGGAGTTTTCGGCCGAAAAGGGGTTTTTGGTCGGAATCTAATTTCGGTCAAGAGGGTGTTCTTGGTGGGGTGTTCGGTCCGAAGAGTAGTACCTTTCGCATGTTCTCGGTTCCTAATTTGGCCCCAAAATTGTGTTTTTAGTCTAAGTGTTTATATGCCAAACATTAAAATACTTATATAAAAACATCATTTATATATGTTAAATCATATTTAACCATTATAATCTTAACAAAATAAACAAAACTCAAATTTTATTTAGAGGGTTTGAATTTTATTGACTTGAAAATAATGGGTTGTTACATTATCCCCCCGTTAGAGGGAATTTCGTCCCAAAATTCGAATTCTGAGTGGTTATTCTTTGAACTAGGGAAAGAGGATGGGTACTTCTGTTCTTGTCGATCTTCTCGTCTCTAAGTGAATTCGGGTCCTCGCTTGGTGTTCCAGCGGACCTTTATTATTAGTATGTGACTTTGTTTCGTTTAATCTGACTTCCTATTTAGAAATGATAAATTGTACTTAAGACGGGGAAGGGTGTAGGTTCGGTTTACTTGTCTACATTTGCTCGAATGGTAGCATGTCTACTTGTAGTCTTGAGCAGCTTTTTCCTGAAGACCGTCGACTGAGTGACTCTACCCCTAAATCCACAATCAAACAAGAAGCAGGAAATATGGCGGAATCACTCACTCTAAGCCTGCAGAATTGTAAGTCCCTGATCTATAGATCAAAATCAGTGATCAATGAATTGCAAGCAATCAAACAGAGTGTAGAAGAAGTAGAAAGAGAATAAACCAAGCATGCACACATCTATTACACATAAATGTCAGGTACACCTTGGGAAACACATACATACGTCATTCACATACATCACCTAATACTGACATAGACACCTACTATTTATAGCACACCCAACAGCACACCAGTGTACAGCCACACACGCGTGTGCGGTCACACACAGGGTGTACGGCCGCACACACATGTACGACCGCACACAGCCACACAAAAGTTACTACCACCATAACAAACCCCAAAGCCTACCAAGACCTATACAACATGAATGCCTAGCTCAAACCACAAAATTTTGACCTAACAGTCTCCCCCTTGGTTTGAGCTAGCATGGACTCAGGTCCTCTTCGATCAGAAGCACGTCAGACTTATACAGATAAATGCCTAGCCCAAACCAACAAATTGTGACCTAACAGTCTTCCCCTTGGTTTGTGGCTAGCATAGACTCAGTCTTTCTAATCAGCATCACCAAGGTGTGTATGTCTCGCTTCCTGAACTGCAGAAGATCTTTAGCATCAACAAGACGAATAGCGCAATAGCTATCTCGAAACTTGATCACTGCAGTGGCACAAGGCTCTTCGACTGTGGTCTTGAACTTGTCACCAAATTCTACAATAAGCTTGTTCTTCAAGTCAAAGTAGTCTGCTGATAGGGCACCAAGATTAAGCTGGAGATCGGATATCTGTTTAGACTTCTGAAAGTTTTCTTTTTCAAGGTCGGAAACTCGAATATCGAGGTTTCCGATCAGAACGCCTTTCTCGATGATCTTCTGTTTAAGAGTAGTGATCTCCTCCTTGAGCTCTGAGATAGATGGGCCTGCTCCTCCTGAACTTACTTCACCTATTGATATTCATTTGCTACGAGGTAAAGGATCTGAATCTTGTTGAGCAAGAAACCTGGCAAGCCTCAAAGAGGCAGCATCATGCACAGGTTATGGAAGAGAAGAACCCCCAGGAGCAGAAGAACTCCCGACTTCAAACGAAGATCTAACATTACTTGGTCCTTTTAGGGTCGATTGAGTTGGTGTAGCAGCTGTGGAGGGTTGTTGGACTGGTGGTTCTTGATCTTGAATAAACACTCCCTACCTCGGATCGAGTCAACTTCTTTTTACAGAAGGCAGGGAGATTTATGTCGGTGTCGGATCACTTGTGGATGGCACAGATGTAGGAATAGCAGAATTAAGGGGAGGAATCCTTGAAGTTGTATCCATATCGGTTGAAAGGTGTCGGCCATCTGATCAAAAATTGGAGACGTCACTTTGAGAACACCACTAACTCCTTCTGTCTAGGTTGCCCAACATTATGGACAGTGTCAAAGAAAGCATCGAGGTCTTCACTGCTTAACCTTATATCATTATCCGTAGTCCATAAGCTGATATCTGAGACACTCAACAAGCTACACTTTAACTCAGGAGCGTAGATCACGTTCTCAAAACTCAGCACTCCATTTACAACTATCCCTTTTTAAGTGATCTTCCCTCCATCTCCTCCTGCGAAGGAAACATAGCCCCCATTAAAAGTCTGAATGACGTGCAGTTGGGAGATGTCTCCTGTCAATGTGCCTGGAACAACCGCTGTCGACGTACCAAGGTTTGACGACATTCCTCCGCAGCTGTTCCTGCACAATGAGTGGGATTATTTAGGTTTGGGAACCCAGGTCATTACAAGCCTGGGTTGACCAACAACTGAGAGGGTTTACGGCCGCACAAGGGATTACTGCCGTACACTTGATTACGGTTGTACACGGGTGTACGGTCGTACACCCGTGTACGGCCGTGGACCGGATCACAACCGTACACGCCAACCGTACACACCCAACCGTACACACTTCAACCGCACACACCAACCGCACACTCAACCGCACACTCCAACCGCACACTCAACCGCACACTCCAACCGTACACTCCAACCGCACACACCAACAGTACACTCAACCACACACACCAACCGTACTCCTTCAAAGTCTCAACCGCACACCTTCAAAGTTCCAGCCGCACACCTTCAAAGTCTCAACCGCACACCCAAAAATACTAGATTTTTTAGTGAATTTTGGTTTCAAACTAGTGAAAACAGAGATTAGACGCAGTTTTTCGATACAAAATATCAGTGCACTTCAAAAACCACAACTATCTTCAACCGCACACTCTTATGATTCTTCAAATTGACACTGATTAGGCTCTAATACCAATTGTAAGTCCCTGATCTATAGATCCAAATCAGTGATCAATGAATTGCAAGCAATCAAACAGAGTGTAGAAGAAGTTGAAAGATAATTAAGCCAAGCATGCACACATCTATTACACATAAATGTCAGGTACACCTTGGGAAACACATACATACGTCATTCACATACATCACCTAATACTGACACATACACCTACTATTTATAGCACACCCAGCAGCACACCAGTGTACAGCCACACACGCGTCTGCGGCCGCACACAGGGTGTACGGCCGCACACACATGTACGACCGCACACAGCCACACAAAAGTTACAACCACCATAACAAACCCCAAAGCCTACCAAGACCTATACAAGATGAATGCCTAGGTCAAACCACAAAATTTTGACCTAACAAGAATCCTAACTATATGTGACCATAATGTTTACACTCAGCCATCATAGCTCCCCTGCAAGGATCCTTAGTTTTTTTATGAATGATGTGTTTTATTCGGATGAAGGAGAAATTTATGATTTTGTTGTTAATTGGTAAATATTTTCAGTGAGAATTCGATGCTTAATTATTGTTATTTAGAGACGTACCAAAAATCCCAGAAGAGTTCCTCTTTGCTTCTTCATGTCCTGTTGTTAAACTCCTGTCACTCCTCCCTAATTCCTCTCTGTTGGGCAATCTCGCTTGAAATACCCCGTCTCACCACATTCATGGCATATTTGGCTTGTACGAGCATTGGTGGTTGAAGTGATGTGTTAGGCCGGAGTCCTACAACAGCGGGTGGTGTGCCCCTTCTTGTTGCATTTAATGCAATGCAACACTCTGCAGACTCCACAATGATGGTAGTAGAACTTGCTGCATTATGGTAGATTTCCATAGTATGGTGTTGTCAGTGTCGAGGTAGTAGGGCCAGTGAGGGTAGGGACTGCCACCGCTTGTTGCCTTTTGGTAGGCCCTTGAGTCGAATTGCCTCCTTTCTCGTTCCTGAACTTTTGTTTCAGGTTCTTGGGTTTGTGGGTTGGGGTATCCTTGTAGGTAGACACTCGTTGGTTTCCTTGGTTATCACTACGGTTGGGATTGACGACACAATTTCCATTCTCACTAGCGTTATTTGCATTGAGGTGCGCCATGACGGCTGACATGGTGGCTGTGACCGTAGCTTGAAAAGTAGCGGAGTCTATCTGCAGAAATGGTGTTTCGCCGATTGGCTGGTTACTTCCTTTTGGAGGCATGGTTCTCTTGCATGGCGAGAAACGAGCTCGTAAGTAACTATGGTCATTGCTAGTTGTACTTTATTTCTTTATATATACATATAAATTTATCGTTTTGTTATACGATTCTCAATGTTTCGACTTACATACCTATGATGTCTTTAATGTAGAGAATAGAAATAGGTATTGTACAGATGCTAAGTTTTCCCATCCTAGTACTACTCTCGCCCAAGCATGCTTAACTGCGGACTTCTGATGGGATCTGGTGCATTAGTGCTGGTATGATCGCACCCTATAAGTCTACGGGGAGGCATCTTTCTACTCTAAGGTTTGAAAGAATGAAACGGTGGTAAGTCTTTAGTAGTGGCTATAAGTCGTGTGTGTATTGAACGATGTAATATTGGTTCTATGCGTATCATGTTCTGGATTTTATAGAGTTTTGCGATCATTTCATAATAGAGGTCTATGTAAAATAAACTTATGAATTTTTAATAGTTACCACCCTTATACGAAATTCTATGACTTGATGTACTAGTATTTGTTGTTACGAAAAAAGTGATAAGCCTAACACATAGTGTGAGTAGTATAATGTCACACCCCCAAACCAGAACGGCAGAAACGTTCGGGGGCGGAGGACTTTAGGTAAGTATCACAACACATGCAATATAGTAATCAAAGTACAAACAACCATTGTATTAATAAGTATAAGTTTTACATAAGTGTTTAAACATTACATATTCAAACACTAAAGTAGGTACAGTAGAAGACAAGAGTCGCGGTACGGTACTAGGTAGTCTTCTCAAAAGCTTCGGGAGTGTACCTGTCTACTGGATTCATGAGAATACAAGTTATTTGGAAAGAGTAGATCAACATTTAAGCTGGTGAGTTCATAAGTATTTTAGTTCTGTTAAGTATACTCTAAGTTCTTTGAATAAGTTCACTGGTTTCTCCAGAAAATCCTATATTTCCTGAGGTGATTAACTGATAACCTCAATAGTTTCCCTCTGTAATTACTTAGTTTATACTGATTATATATAACCCAATATCGAAGGGACAGTTAAATGAATGTATCTGCCCTAAGCCCACAACCAAACACGGAACAGGAAGTAAGGCGGAAGTCACACATTTCACTGTCAATCGGATATTACTTATGTATAACTATGATGTAATAACTAAGGAATTATAGAATTAACCACTAAAGGTCTTTTATGTTATACTAGTTTACAAAGATTGAATGACTAAGTTTCATTTGATAAGTGGTTTAATCCCATAAACCGTTTCCTTTGTATAATTGGTTTAATCCCATAAACCGTTTCATTTGTAAAAGTGTTCTTAGTTATATATGTTCTATACAAAAAACCTTAGTATTAATCCTGGAAAATATTTGATTATCCATAATACTTCCTTGTGGTTTTAAATGTTCAAAACCAGAAGTACAATACTTGATTTCATGATACGTAGCTTTTACTGTAAGTAAAAACTACAGAAGGTATATTTGGTTGGGATGTAATTATCTTTTCTTACTGTTTTAAGAAAAGTATATTACTTGGTAATTCACTCGTTGTTTTATTCATGTGAGTTATATTAACCATACTAATATGACTGATATGCCTGCGACGACGTTCTTCAGGCGTCGGAATGGTATGATATTTGACACCCTAGGCGTGCCGGCCAAACTGTAGCGAACAGTAGAGGTGCAGGATTGTCAGTCTCATATAGATCTATACACAAATTCACGCTCTCCCTACAAGAGATTCTGGTTAATAGGTCAGGACTTAAAAGTCGTACTTAGATAAGTACACCGTGAAGGGTCTCTAAATTTATTGTTTCAACAAGATTTACGATGTATTATTATTACCCTGTGATTGCTAACTCTGGGACTTTGTATCATACCCTTGGTTAATGCAAACGCAGTATGATGTATCGTTACCTCGTGATTGCTAACTCCGGTATTCTGTATAGTACCTTTGTTAATGCAAACCCGGTATGATGTATTATTACCTCGTGTTTGCTAACTCCGGTACTCTATATAGTACCTTTGTTAATGCAAACCCGGTATGATGTATTATTAATTCCACATCCAAACAAGGAAAAGGAAATAAGATAATTCATTAGTCCTAAGCCCTTCAAATCTTATTTATATATTTATACATATATAAACATGATTTTGGCATTTATAATTTGAAATAGTTTATAAAACATTTTTCTAAGAATTAAACGGAGTTTACATGACTTTAAAAATTTAACATGGCTTTAAGTCATTTTGGAAGTATTTGGTAATTCTTAAAAGCATACGGAAACAATTTGTGTGATTATTATCACATACAGTTATTAACACAATTTAATATTGTGTTAAACTTGTATTTCCCCCCCCCCCTAAAAAGCATATAAAATCATTTAAAAAAGTATATTATAGGGGTATGAACTCACTTTGATAAGCGGTGATTCGGGCAGCGTTTCGTTTCCCGGAAAGAGTTTATTTGACGAGAAACCGGCTCAAACCGGGCAGAGTTTCGACTGGAGAGAGGATAACTTCTCGAGAATTCCGGGGCTCTGGGGCTTGCTTCGGGTTTTAGACTTGATACCGGGGCTTTGGGGGTTGTTTGTGAAGTTATGGAAGTGAAAGGGATGAAAAAGGAGTAAAAATGGTGCAAAAAGGGGTTAAGAACCGGAGGGTCTCGCACCTCCTATTTATAGTCCGAAGTCTCGGACAGGTGGCGAGGGGGAGGAGTCATCTGCGAGGTGGCAGCGAGGGAGGGAAGCCACGTGTTCGGTTCGCATGAAGCCATGAGTCCGAAGAGAAGAGTCACCAGCCACGCGTCGGACATGCGAAGGGGGGCTAGACAAGCGTGTTTAGCCGTCTTACGAGCCGTCTTAGACGGCGCCTAGGACGCGAGGCGCGTCGGATGCCCACTGGACCTCGGATTCGGACCAATCAGCAGGTGACACACGAGACTTTGGTCCAATCAGCAGCGAACACGTGTCCTATACGTGGAAGCCTCGCATGCGAGGGTGACATGTCCGAAGCCATCTATGCGAAATTTCCCGGTTTTCCACATTTTCTTGATTTTTGTGCCAAAAACTTGCGAAATTCATAACTTTCGCATACGAGCTCCGTTTTTGGCGTTCTATATATGCACGCGTAGGTAAAATTATACTCTACGACTTTTGTTTAGACTTTGTCGGCTGATTTTGACTTTATTTTTAATATTATTATTTTTAATAGACCGGGACAGAAAATCCGTTAAAAATTCATAACTTCTTCATCCGACGTCCGTTTTCGTCTGTCTTTTTACCGTTGGCCTACTTTTCACGAGACCTTCAATTCTTGTTTAAGTTGTGTCGGCTAAATATCGATCAATTTATATTTCGAATTTTTAGCTGTCTACTGCTAAACCGAAACTTCGAAAAATCATAACTTCCTCATACGAAGTCAGATTTTTAAGTTCTTTTTATGAATGTTCTCGGTTTAACATATTCTACAACTTTCATTTAGATTGTTAAAGCTAAAAAGCCTTTTATCGAAAATTGACTTTTTACACTGAACAGTGTTTTACCGGTTTTGTCGCGGATTTTCGATTGGTCATAACTTCTTCGTTATAACTCGGATTTCAATGTTCTTTATATTTTTGGAAACCTTGTTACAAACTCTACCAGTTGGTTCATCCCAATTATGATTATTGATCAATTTATTTTTGACCAAAATTTGACTGGTGTCACATTATCCCCCCTTAGAGAGAATTTCGTCCCGAAATTAAGTCTAAAGTGATATTCATGGACTACGTCTAATATTCTCTTTCCCAAGTGAATTCAGGTCCCCGGTTTGTAATCCAGCGAACCTTCACTAACGGGATAAGACTTTGCTTGGTTCTTTTGATTTCCATATCCATGATTTCCATTGGTTCTTCTACAGAGTGTAGACTTTTATTTAACTTGATTTCATCGAGTGAAATTACAAGTGTTTTATCGGATAGACACCTCTTTAGATTAGATATGTGAAAGATGGGATGAATGTTATTAAGTTTTTGTGGTGGTTTAAGTTTAAAAGTACAAGACCGATTCTGGTAAGAATCTCAAATGGTCCTATGTACCTTGAATTTAGTATTCCACGCTTTCTCCAGCGTATCTTTTCCTTCCAGGGTGAGACCTTCATATGACAAGGTCATCAATCCTGGAATTCCAAGGGTTTTCTTTTATCGAAGCCGTAGCTTCTCTGATTAACTCTGGAAGCTTTATGGCGCTTCCCGATTCGTATTTTGTTTTTGGTAGTTTCTCGGATGAATTCCATATCAGCGAAGGTGCTGTGTGGAAATTGGATCTCTAGCTAGTTGCATATTACCTACTTTAGTCCAGTGCAGATAGGATCTGCACTTGTGACCACAGAAGGTTTTGAATGGAGCAACTTGAATGCTAGCGTAATAAAGGACTCGACTAATTGGTAAATGGGTATCCCATTCTTTACCATAGTCGATCACATAGGATCATGACTAATCTAGTTCCTAGAGATTTTTGAGTGACTGCCTGAACTGGGAGATGATTCTATTATCTCAGTGGAGATAACAGATATTGGAATATCGTGCACTCACACGTTCTAGTCATCTTCTCTACTTGCCACATTTTCAGGTTTCAAGGCTTCCTGTTGAGCCTCCTTACTTTGTGTGGAGAGATTTGAATGGGTTATCATAGTCAATGATTGGCACTATGACCTGGGTACTCTTTCCGACTTAGGGTGTCAGTTGCTATATTGGCTTTGTCGAGATGATAACGAATTTCGAGTTCGTATTCATTTAGTAGCTCGACCCATTGTCGTGGTCTCATGTTGAATTCCACCTGGTAGAATACATGATGCAGGCTTTTGCTCCGAAGTTCATGATCAGACTCATACTTGGCTCATCCACCATCACCTCGTGTATACAAGTCGTATGTAATTTAGATTTCACAAAACGTTCGGATGGGTGACTCTGCCCCAGGTCCACAACCAAACAAGGAACAGGAGATAGGGCGGAATCACGCATCCTTAATCTTTTTAAGTCTAACTTATATACCACTCTCGTGTATACACTTAGCAGCGATAGATTAACTTAATGAGTTCTTAGTCTCTATTCTTGAACTTGACCTGCGGTTCGATGCTTTTCCTATGTGATCTATTGGGGTACTTCGGTAGTTACTGACTTCTATGACTACTTTGGTGCTTTTCGTTTGAAGTTTCCTGTCTACTGAGTAGGCTAGAATGGCGTGGTACCCTTCGTATGGGTACTTCTGAAGTTTTGAAATGAGAGACAACCTAAGGGTTTTGCGTTATGGATTGAAAGAATTTCATCTTACGGCTGATTAAGGAAAAAGTTCTCTTATACAGCATAAGAATTTTCACATGGTAAGGGCCAGGCCAAACCATGTCGAATGAGGATGTCGGAATTTTCTCGACGAAATAGATATTAAGTCGTTCTGGGATGAATGATTACTAGGATGATATCCTATGTACCTAATTTTTCAGCGCTTCTGGTTTTATTCTGTTATTATCGCTACGCACCCCTTTTTATTTGAAATTGGTGGGTAATACCAATACGAGGGTTCTGATAATTTGAAATTATGAACTTTCATGAAACGATCCTTACTAGGTCTCTCTATAATCGCTTGGTGTATACAAGTCATGTATAATTAAGATTGGTAAGACCTTTGACTGAGCAACCCTGCCCTAAATCCACAACCAAACAAGGAACAGGAAATGAGGCGGGATTACTCACTCTAAGTCTACAAATCTTAATTATAAATGACCCTTATGTATACACTAAGTCATCATAGCTTACCTGTTAGGGTTTCAAATTTTATATAATTTGTTGTGATTTAATTTGAACGGGAGAGTAATCATAATTATAGATAATTATCGGGGTTTGGAAGCGTACCAAAATATAGCAGGGTTCTTTGATGCTTTCCCATGTATTGGGATCAAACTCCTCCTGCTCCCCCGTCGTTCTTCTCTGTTGGACAGTCCCTCTTGTAATGTCCTATTTCACCACAAAGGTGACATATGGGAATGGTTCCAACATCGGTAGTTGAAGTGATGAACTCAACCGGAGTTCTACAGATGCGGGCGGTATGCCCCTTCAAGTTGCATCTATTCCAATGCAGCTCTCGGCAAACTCCATGATGATGGTAGTTGCACTTGTTGCAGTGTGGGAGGTTTCCTAAGTACGACTTGGTCGGTGCTAGAATAACAGGGCTGATGGGGGTATTGACTGCCCCAGTTCGTTGCCCTCTGTTAGGTTCTTGAGTTGAACAACTCCCTTTCTTGTTCTCGAATTTATGTTTCAGGATATTAGGCTTAACGTTCATAGTGTTCTTACAAGTAGGTGCTCGTTGCTATACTTGGCCATCACCACAATCGGGGTTACCGATTGCATTACTAACATTTGTATTGTTAGCATTAAGGTGTGTCATGACAGCTGCTACAGCTGCTGTGACCGCAGCTTGAAACGTAGCCGCATCTATTTGAAGGATTGGTGTTTCGCTGGTGGGTTGATTACGTTTCTTTGGAGGCATGATTCTATTTCATGATAAGAAAATGAGCTCGTGAGCGACTATCGTGTCTCTAGATGTATTCTAACCATTTGTATCTATGTATAAATCTTTCGTTTTGTTATATTGTTCTTAATGATTCGACCTGCATCCCTATGATGTAGTCCTGGTAAGGAACAAAAATAAGTTTCTAGAATAGTTATGAACCGAGTATCATCCGAACTAAGTTACCTTCGTTTGGTGGATATCATTTCCCAATTTTCGAAAATATTCGAAAATAATTCATAACAGTGTCTACATAAAATAGACTTATGAATTTGAGAAGTAATCACTATCAATTAAGATTTCGTGATCTGATTTATTGTTATTAGCCGTGACCGGAAAAGAGGATAAACTCAAAACCTAATGTGAGTAATGAAATCACTAACTCACTAGGTTGAATCGATTTACTAGTTATTACTTAGATGAAAAGGCGCTCAGCACTTCACATGAATCACACGTGGTTTTCTTTTGTTCTATGTTCTATTCTAGGTGGTAATGATTTGTTCTCTCCTGGTATCTATAGGGTCTCCTTCTCCTCTGTAGGTATATTGAATTCCCGAGCTGTCTTACTTCCGATTCTAACACTGATACCATTACTTCGTAATGAAGATTTTGAATCTTGGAAGGTCATGTGAATCTCTCATTTGGTGTCCTTAATAAAGCAAGGGCACTAAATGATTTCTATAGTTTATTTACTTCTCATATGTTTCTTTCTTGGAATTCTCCTAATGAAATTCTGTTGGATCCTCCTTGACTCTTCTATTGAGTGCTGGAGTAACTATGTTTATCTAAGGGGTCTACACGAGAATGGGAATGTCTAAAGAATCTATGAGAAAATTTAAATTTTTACGGAGGTGGTTCTTTCTGGTCCTCCTATAATCACATGGTGTGTACCGATTATATATAATCCAGATTAAATAGACCTTTGAATAAGTAATCCTACTCTAAAACCACATCCAAACAAGGAAAAGGAAGTAGAGTGAAAATCACATATTCTAAGTCTAAAAAATCTCGGCTATATATAACCTTAACGTATCCACTTAGTAATTATAGAATTATCAGAAAAGATCTTTTTAACATTTCCCCAAAGGTATGTAAAATACCTCCATGTTATTTTAGTTATAAGTTTGATTCTTGGACTTCTAGATATAAGAATTTGACAAGTTTTCGATTTTCTTGTTATAGCATCCTAAAATACTCCTATAGTATTTTAATCTTTATGTTTGGTTCTAGAATTCTTCTGGTACTTAGGTAAGTTTTAGACCAGTTGCAACACTACAATCACTCCCGAAACACATGTTGGTCATATCTCGAATGAATATAGTTGATCAAGCTATATTGATCCGATATATGATTACGTCACTGTCTAGGTTTAATTGTAATGTCCAACATCCAAATACTTTAGTTTTGTTCTTCTTGTGATACTCATTCTGGTATATATACTCTGCATGTACTTATACTTTTATAAAATATTGATATATTTTTAAAGTATAACTCTTGGTCAGAGTGTTTTTATCCTAATGGGTTTATAGTTGTATATCTTTTATGACTGATATACCGAGTTCACTATAAACACTGCTGTGATACCAATCTGTTACACCCCCAAACCAGAACGGCGGAAACGTTCGGGGGCGGAGGACTTTAGGTAAGTATCACAACACATGCAATATAGTAATCAAAGTACAAACAACCATTGTATTAATAAGTATAAGTTTTACATAAGTGTTTAAACATTACATATTCAAACACTAAAGTAGGTACAGTAGAAGACAAGAGTCGCGGTACGGTACTAGGTAGTCTTCTGAAAAGCTTCGGGAATGTACCTGTCTACTGGATTCCTGAGAATACAAGTTATTTGGAAAGAGTAGATCAGCATTTAAACTGGTGAGTTCATAAGTATTTTAGTTCTGTTAAGTATACTCTAAGTTCTTTGAATAAGTTCATTGGTTTCTCCAGGAAATCCTATATTTCCTAAGGTGATTAACTGATAACCTCAATAGTTTCCCTCTGTAATTACTTAGTTTATACTGATTATATATAACACAATATCGAATGGACAATTAAATGGGTGTATCTGCCCTAAGCCCACAACCAAACAAGGAACATGATGTAAGGCGGAAGTCACACATTTCACTGTCAATCGGATATTACTTATGTATAACTATGATGTAATAACTAAGGAATTATAGAATTGACCACTAAAGGTCTTTTATGTTATACTAGTTTACAAAGATTGAATGACTAAGTTTCATTTGATAAGTGGTTTAATCCCATAAACCGTTTCATTTGTAAAAGTGTTCTTAGTTATATCTGTTCTATAGTAAAAACCTTAGTATTAATCCTGGAAAATATTGTATTATCCATAATACTGCCTTGTGGTTTTAAATGTTTAAAACCAGAAGTACAATACTTGATTTCATGATACGTAGCTTTTACTGTAAGTAAAAACTACAGAAGGTATATTTGGTCGGGATGTAATTATCTTTTCTTACTGTTTTAAAAAAAGTATATTACTTGGTAATTCACTCGTTGTTTTATTTATGTGAGTTCTATTAACCATACTAATATGACTGATATGCCTGCGGCGACGTTCTTCAGGCGTCGGAATGGTATGATATTTGACACTCTAGGCCTACCGGCCAAACTGTAGCGAACAGTAGAGGTGCGGGATTGTCAGTCCCATATAGATCTATACACAAATTCACGCTCTCCCTACAAGAGATTCTGGTTAATAGGTCAGGACTTAAAAGTCGTACTTAGATAAGTACACCGTGAAGGGTCTCACAAATTTATTGTTTCAACGAGATTTACGATGTATTATTATTACCCTGTGATTGCTAACTCTGGTACTTTGTATCGTACCCTTGGTTAATGCAAACCCGGTATGATGTATTGTTACCTCGTGATTGCTAACTCTGGTACTCTGTATAGTACCTTTGTTAATGCAAACCCGGTATGATGTATTATTACCTCGTGTTTGCTAACTCCGGTACTCTGTATAGTACCTTTGTTAATGCAAACCCGGTATGATGTATTATTACCTCGTGTTTGCTAACTCCGGTACTCTGTATAGTACCTTTGTTAATGCAAACCCGGTATGATGTATTATTAGCTCGTGTTTGCTAACTCCGGTACTCTGTATAGTACCTTTGTTAATGCAAACCCGGTATGATGTATTATTACCTTGTGTTTGCTAACTCTGGTACTCTGTATAGTACCTTTGTTAATGCAAACCCGGTATGATGTATCTTTACTTCTTTAATATGTTGTTCGTATATTAAAGGTATTATACATATCTTGGTATAGTTGAATGAATTTTGATAATTTCCTTGGAAAGTATACAGTCGTGAATCATACTTGTATATTTAGTTTTGAATCATAAATTATACCTATTATAATTTATATGTTCTATCTGATTAGCATGATTTGTCATGGATGAACACCTTTGCTCAGCCTGATACAAAGGTAATGATACTAAAAGGAGTAACCTTTTATACTTATATATGTATAATATATATATATATATAATTAAGAAGGAAACGACCTTCGGACAAATAACGCAACCTTAATTCCACATCCAAACAAGGAAAAGGAAATAAGATAATTCATTAGTCCTAAGCCCTTCAAATCTTATTTATATATTTATACATATATAAACATGATTTTGGCATTTATAATTTGAAATAGTTTATAAAACATTTTTATAAGAATTAAACGGAGTTTACATGACTTTAAAGATTTAACATGGCTTTAAGTCATTTTGGAAGTATTTGGTAATTCTTAAAAGCATACGGAAACAATTTGTGTGATTATTATCACATACAGTTATTAACACAATTTAATATTGTGTTAAACTTGTATCCCCCCCCCCCCCTAAAAAGCATATAAAACCATTTAAAAAAGTATATTATAGGGGTATGAACTCACTTTGATAAGCGGTGATTCGGGCAGCGTTTCGTTTCCCGGAAAGAGTTTATTTGACGAGAAACCGGCTCAAACCGGGCAGAGTTTTGACTGGAGAGAGGATAACTTCTCGAGAATTCCAGGGCTCCGGGGCTTGCTTCGGGTTTTAGACTTGATACCGGGGCTTTGGGGGTTGTTTGTGAAGTTATGGAAGTGAAAGGGGTGAAAAAGGAGTAAAAATGGTGCAAAAAGGGGTTAAGAACCGGAGGGTCTCGCACCTCCTATTTATAGTCCGAAGTCTCGGACAGGTGGCGAGGGGGAGGAGTCATCTGCGAGGTGGCAGCGAGGGAGGGAAGCCACGTGTTCGGTTCGCATGAAGCCACGAGTCCGAAGAGAAGAGTCACCAGCCACGCGTCGGACATGCGAAGGGGGGCTAGACACGCATGTTTAGCCGTCTTAGACGACGCCTAGGACGCAAGGCGCGTCGGATGCCCACTGGACCTCGGATTCGGACCAATCAGCGGGTGAGACACAAGACTTCGGTCCAATCAGCAGTGAACACGTGTCCCATACGTGGAAGCCTCGCATGCGAGGGTGACGTGTCCGAAGCCACCTATGTGAAATTTCCCGGTTTTCCACATTTTCTTGATTTTTGTGCCAAAAACTTGCGAAATTCATAACTTTCGCATACAAGCTCCGTTTTTGGCATCCTATATATGCACGCGTAGGTAAAGTTACAATCTACGACTTTCGTTTAGACTTCGTCGGCTGATTTTTAATTTATTTTTAATATTATTATTTTTAACAAACCGGGACAGAAAATCCGTTAAAAATTCATAACTTCTTCATCCGACGTCCGTTTTCGTCTGTCTTTTTACTGTTGTGCTACTTTTCACGAGACCTTCAATTCTCGTTTAAGTTGTGTCGGCTAAATATCGATCGATTTATATTTCGAATTTTTAGCTGTCTACTGCTAAACCGAAACTTCGAAAAATCATAACTTCCTCATACGAAGTCAGATTTTTACGTTCTTTTTATGAACGTTCTCGATTTAACATATTCTACAACTTTCATTTAGATTGTTAAGGCTAAAAATCCTTTTATCGAAAATTCACTTTTTACACTGAACAGTGTTTTACCGGTTTTGTCGCGGATTTTCGATTGGTCATAACTTCTTCGTTATAACTCGGATTTCAATGTTCTTTATATTTTTGGAAACCTTGTTACAAACTCTACCACTTGGTTCATCTCAATTACGATTATTGATCAATTTATTTTTGACCAAATTTTGACTGGTGTCACATATAATCACTAACTCACTAGTTATATTCTTTTATAAGCTATTAGCGCGACGCATAAGGAGCTCGGTCTCCTCACATGATTCGATAATAGTCTCCCTGGTCTCTGTCCTAGCTATGATTGCCCTAGTTTCAGCAGTAAGGGTTGGCTTCCTCCTGGCATTCCTATGGTGATATCGTTCCTGTGATTGCCCTAATCTGGACCCAAATGTCAAAGTGGGCTCTCCAATTTGTTCCTGATAGGGTAAGGTTCGTGTTAAGATATAAATCCTTGAAAGATCGATTAGATTCAAAACAGTTTAAGAACAAGAACAAGACAATGATTCAAAGTATGTTGAATGATTAAAAGCCAGAGACTCAGAAGAACTCAATTAAGAATCGCTACTGTAGAGGCGTGATTAGGGTTACAAGAATAATTGCCAAAGTTAATAAACACGGTGCATACATGCACCTTATATACTCTAACCCTAATAAATGACGGGTGGACAAGCCCAAGCCTGTATACATATTTAAACAATTAAATAAGTCTTAATGACGCACCATTAATTCCCAACAATCTCCCCCCCTTTGCGTCCATTGAGGTGAGATGCTCTTCACTGCTGAGTCTTCTTTACCATCTTGAAGAGCTTGGGAATGATTGTTAGAAGGTGCATGCGAAAGACAATATACCAACGGATCATATCAGAAAAATTCTTCTTCGCAGCTTCGTCGTTCAGTTTGCATTGGCCTGTGACATCCATAATAAACTCTAAGCAAACTGTGGAGAACAGATGCTTATCAGGTAATGCGAAGAGGCATTTCTTCAAGTTAGCTCCGGTACCACGATGAAACATCACGGTCCAGTTCTCCTTTTCAATCTTCCCCATTAGCATTTTGTTGATGCGTTCGTTTTTCCAGTGAGGGGAGCAGTGGGTTTCCTCTTCTGAACCGAAGCGATTTCAATATCAAAATCTGCAACTTCATAGATATACGAAACCAACATTCATTTTATATGCATCAAAACAGGTTCATACTTCTTCTCATCTCCCAAAAGGAAATGCAACAAAACAATCCAGTCATAGAGGTTTATGCATGGTAAATCAGCTAAGGAGAATTCATGAACAACATTTTCTGATCCTCGCACCATTTTGAACTTAACGTTCACGAAGCTCCCTGTTTGAATACGCCCTACAACCTTCACGACAGTAATCTTCTGTGCACTCCACGTGAGGTATTGAGGTTTTCCCTGAGACAAGTAGAACTCAATCAACGACCTATCAACATTTGTATCCGAAGCTGGAGCATTCATAGTTGAATCGAAACAGCGAAAGAGAAACGCTTTCGGAGTTATAGGCATATCAAACTGCGAATCCTGTGAATTTTCTATATCGAACGAAGTAATAGGTTCCATCCAATGCATGCTCGGATTGTCAATGGCCTCATAAAGGATTCGCTCCATGGTCTATGGTGGAAACAAAGTCTTTCGAATTTCCAAGGTGACCTGAGCTTCGCATTCAGCTCGCTCTTTTTGCTCAACCTCTCTCGCAATGCGAGCGTTTTCATCAAGAAGCTGATCACGAGCCTTTCGTTTCAACTTATCAGCTTCGCTTTCTTCCTCATCATCACTTTCCACCAATTTTATTTACCTTTTGAAGCCGAATCTACATTAACCTTCGGTTCACCAGTGACTTTTAGCGTTTTCTCTTCATGAGTAGATGTATTCGGAGGTTGCTGATTTGGTTCTTTTGATGCTTCTCCCCCTTGTTTTGGAAAGACGGGAGGCTCCGAAACACCTTCAATTCGGTTTAGCATGGCGAGAGCACGACGAAACTTGTCAGCTAAATGCCTCCGAATAGAGATTGTAAGAATAGGGTCATGAGAATCGAGAATGTTGGAGAGTAAGGCATTCACATCACCAACATAGCTTCTGACAACCTCTCGCTCAGACTTAAGTTCCTTGATTTCTTTTTTGGCGTGGGCAAGTTTTGCTGCTGAAACTTTGACTGTTGTGGTGTGAGCTGCAAGTTGATCCATAATAATGGTTTCAGCTGCCAGATCATCAGCAAGCTTGGTCATCTTTCTAGAAATAAAAGCTTGAAAATCAGTATTTTCTTTCTGCAGACCAGTACGAACATGTACAGTAGATTCTTTCTCCTTTCTCAAAGTGTTGTTGAGACCCACAATCGCCTCATTCGCTTTAAGAGTGTTGGACTGAGCGGATGTTTTTAAATTGGTCATGAAGGCCTGAGCTTCATTAAGGAGTTTTTCGACTTTTGCAGTCACCTCAGAACACAAAGCAGTAGAGTCAGAAACTGCCTTATTCGCTTTATCCAGGTTCGCTTGATGTTCCTTCGTCATTGACTGGAAAAAGGCCTCAACCGTTGCTTTAGAATAAGCATCACTAGAGGAATCTTGAGAAGTATTGATTAGCGAATCGAGCTTCTCTGTGATAACCTTGAATTGGTGTTGAGCGACAGGAGCATCATCGTCGCTATCCTCCTAAACCCTGAATAGGCTGAACTAAAAAGATCGAAATTTGAACCCATCTCCCTCGAAAAATGTATTTGTATCATCTTATATCAAAGGGGAAAATGGTGGTGTTGAATGACCAGTAGATAAACCTGAAGCTCCTACCCCCACATCAGATGCATTGGTAGTAACAGAAGGTTCATTGGTCATATTCGTAGTGGTGGTGGTAGCAGTGGAGTCAGTGAAGATTGGAATGGAAGAAGTAAGAGTGGTTGAAACTAGGGAAGTAACGGGAGGTGGACATGGTGAGATGGTAATCAGAGTAGAAGTGGTGGCAGTAGGAGAGGGAATAGATGCATTCTCAAAGAAGTCATCAGTAGTAGGAACTGAGACTGGAATGTGAAAGATTACCTTAGAGTTTGTAGAAGTAGGCTGCAAAACCTCTGGTTGAGAAGTAGCAGCGGTATCTTCATTTTGCATAGGCTCTTCCACTTCAATGTGAACATCTGACTGAGTATCAGACTGCGAATGTTCGCTTTCACTGGGAGTCAAGGATTTAGCCTTGCGAGCCGCTTTCTTCGTCTTTCACTTCTTGGGTGGAGGAGGAGGTGGTGCAGATGATCCGACTTTACCCTTTCGTTTCTTGGGGGTTGCAGTGGCTGTTGAAGCACCTTCTTGCACATCTTTCTTCTTTCCTCCTTTCTTTGGCTTATCAGCCTCGGCTAAAATCGCTTGCATCTCATCAGTAGAAGGACGAAAGCCTGAGACTGGAATTTTTCCTGTATGCCTCAAGAATCTTGCTGGCAGCAGGAACAGTGCGAAGAATAGCTTCAGGAATTGAACCCACGAATGAAAACTTGCAGTTGTCAGCAATAATGAAGTTTGTAGTATGGAAGACTGAAATAGCAGACATAAACGAATCTCTCATCACAGGAAGTTTGAGCTTCTCAATAGCCCTTTGGACAAAAATCATCCAAAATCGAGCACAAGAGATCTCACTGTGTCGGGCTGTAGAAATTGTACTTTAGACTAACTGAGCCCAAAGAACTGCCCCATAGTCGATGTTTTCCACTGTGTAGAGTCCATACACGATGGTCATAAACAATTTGTTGGCGCAGTCAGAGACAGTCAGCCGCTCAGAGAAGCTCGTGAATAGTAAAGTGAAAAGCCCATTCGATTAAGGTGGCAAATTAGGCTTCCTAAACTTTAAGATGGAAACTAGGGTTTCTTTGTATCCCATCTGATAGAACATCTCCATGATTGTGGCAATGGTGATGGAATCAGGGTCAACCATATCAGCGGTTTGGTCAAGCCCTAGCAAGGAACAAAATTGGGTCTTAGTGATAGAGGTTTTCCTGTCGAGAACTTCAAACGTGATTCTCTGTTCTTCTTTGACGTAGCAAGCAGATGAGTACGCCTTAGAGAGAAGGGAGATTGGAACAATCTCACACGTGGTCAAAGCTTTAACCAGCGGTGAGTACTTCAAGCATTCAACGATCGGTAACATGTAACTGTCTTACTGGAGAGGATCGAGATCAAGAATCAGGTTTTGGTTTTGCTTGATGGCGAGCAGAGAGGACTGCCCTGATTGTTCTTGAACAGAAGGAGTTTCAGAAGATCCTGCCATTGATGATTTCTTGAAGAAGATAATGATCAGTAGATAGGTTGATCGCCAAAATTCTTTGAGAGTATTTGTGAGTGGTAATGAGAGATGGAGCGTCAAAAACCCTTTATACCATTTGTTTGGTGATAGAAATTAGGAGAGAGATTGTATCGGTTACTGAAACGTCGCCTGCAAAAGCGTGATATGACAACTGTACGTCAGCAAAATGTGTCAGGCGGCGGGAAAAGAGGCGTCGGTTCAAAGTTTCACGCGCCCATTTAAATTCTTATCCATTAGAATGTCGCGTCAATTTCTCCCTTTCACATTTAAGAGTAAGCCAGCTTTCATATTGAAGAGAACTTTCGCTTTCACGTAAACTTGAGTTGAATTGCGAAACTGAAAATAAGTGTAAGTACCACGAACTAGACTTTTGGAAAATCACAAGGACGCTAGAGTGTGCCAAAGATAAAGAAATAAAGCAAAGCATATATGTGGAATTTTAGTGATGTCTATGCTAAGACACGAAATAGTGGATCTGAGGCAAAGATCTCTTCCTTCGAAGTCAAGAGAGACTAAGAAGTGTCTGTGTGGTTTCCTGTTGAATTACGATCACTTGTTTATCAAGAAACAGTGAAAGGCTTCTTTTTGTTAGGTTTAAGGGTGGCTTTAGCTTTACTCAACTTCCGAAACTTGATGTAAGGACGAATAGTCTAATGAAGTACTCGTGTGACCAGTGTAGTAAGTTGAACGAGTAGCTGTGGAATTATTGTAGTGACTTGGATATATATATATATAAATCTCAAAAAAATAACTGGATCTTTTAGGGAAGAAATGTCTTAGATCTAGAGCATTCTAGAACGCTTAATTGTTCACTCAGTTCGTGGTTGAACGAAACAAAGATCATTAACACAGATTTTGAGAAAGTGACCAAGCAGACAACTCTTTACTCAATATGAGAAGAGTAAGCTAGCTCATGATTTATGTGAATTCGTAGCCTAATTGGGAAGAAACGATTGGTGTTATCGATTAATTAAGGCTTCAACATAAAATCGTCGAGGCTTTAGACAACATTCAGCAGCATGCTTCTAGGGACACTTAGCTAGTACATAGAGAAAGAATTTTATACCTGCCCCATCATTCGTGTTTAAAGAAAAATATTTTTCCATCAAAACTACACAATGATATTAGAACTAATACTTGAACAAAAACAACAAAATATTTTTGAATTTTGCGTCTTAAAAAAATGTTTTTAGATT
Source organism: Lactuca virosa (assembly GCF_052849685.1). Classification (NCBI taxonomy): domain Eukaryota; kingdom Viridiplantae; phylum Streptophyta; class Magnoliopsida; order Asterales; family Asteraceae; genus Lactuca; species Lactuca virosa. The sequence goes on from NC_136428.1 coordinate 174,217,195, forward strand.
TTGAAGATTTTGAAATAAATAAAAAAACGGTTTTTGTATTTTTTTTTTATTTTCTTAGAAAAATTAAATAAAATCAACGAAAAATAAAAATATACATAATATACAAAAGGATATAACGCGCTCCAAACCACGAGTGAACAGTTGACCATGAGAGATGCAGAGCTTTCTCATGAAGCACCGGAAAAATAAGGGATGGGAATTACTGCGAGCGTTCGCACCAATTCGCATGGCAAAAGATGGCTGCGAATTACTGCAAGCCTTCGCACCAATTCGCATGACACACTTTAGACGCGAGTGCGAAAGTCCAACCAAAGACGAAAGTGTCAACATTAAATCGAAAGTGATTTTGGAACAGATTCAGCTTCTATCATTTCTAAGCCTTGAAGGATTTTATTAAAGGTGGTTTCAGGCAAGGCTTTTGTGAATATGTCAGCAAGCTGATCAGCAGATCCTACGAAGTGTACTTCAACATTACGATCTTCCACGTGATCCTTGATAAAATGATACCGCAGTGCTATGTGTTTTGTTTTTGAGTGTTGCACAGGATTGTGACAGATGCAAATGGCACTTTCGGAGTCAACGTATAAGGGGATTCGTTTCATATTTAGACCATAGTCACAAAGTTGGCTTTGCCTCCAAATGACTTTTGAAGTGCATGAGGCAGCAACTACGTACTCTGGTTCAGCAGTTGAGATGGATACGCAAGTTTGCTTTTTCGATTTCCAACTTACGAGCTTGCCATCCAAGAATTGGCATCCTCCCGTTGTACTTTTTTTATCCAATCCGCACCCTCCAAGATCAGCATCCGAAAACTCTTTTATGAAGAAACCTAAGTTTGATGGATACCATATGCCAAGTGAAGATGTTCGTTTTAAGTACCTGAAAATGTTCTTGACAGCAACCATGTGGGGTTCTCGAGGATTCGCTTGAAACCCAGCACAATAACAAACGTAAAACATAATGTCTGGTCGACTAGCTGTTAGATACATTAATGAACGTATCATCTGACGATAAAGGGTCATATCAGCAGCTGGTTTTTCCAAAGATGGTGTTAGTTTTGTTCCGAATGCCATTGGAACCTTCGTTTTTGAATCTCCCACCATTCCAAACTTAGCGAGCAGGGTCTTCGTGTATGCCTCCTGATTTATAAATATACCTTCGTGGCTCTGTCTTATGTTTAATCCAAGGAAAAAGTTAATTGGACCCATTGAGCTCATCTTAAATTTTGTTACCATTAGCTTTCAGAATTCAGCTGTTAAGTTGGGGTTTGTTGATCCGAAGATAATGTCATCAACGTAGATTTGGACGATCATTAAGTGGTCACCCTCTTTCTTGCGAAAGAAGGTTGGGTCAACCGAACCTTGTTTAAATTTAGACATTTTTAAGAAACGGGTAAGAGTTTCGTACTAGGCTCTTGGAACTTGTTTCAGACCATAGACCGCTTTGTCTAGAATGTAACAGTGATTAGGATACTTCTCGTTTATGAAGTCGGGTGATTGCTCTACATACACACTGTCTCTTCAAGTTCCACGTTCAAGAATGCGTATTTGACGTCTATCTGGTATACCTCAAAGTTCTTATGTGCCGCATAAGCCAAAAAGATGCGAACGGATTCTAGCCTAGCAACAGGTGCGAAGGTCTCTTCGTAGTCAATACCTTCTTCTTGACAGTACCCCTTAACCACCAGTCGCGCTTTGTTTCGTATAACATTTCCCTCTTTATCACGCTTGTTGCGAAACACCCACAGTAACCCTACAACAGGTGCATACTTTGCAGTAGGAATCAGCCTCCAGACTTTGTTTCGTTCAAATTCATTGAGCTCCTCCTACATCGCTTGTACCCAATCTGAATGATCCACAACAATCTGGACATTTTTAGGTTCGACTTTGGAGATGAACGAATTAAACATGCAATATTCTACTTTGGAGAATAAAGTTGTTCGTTTCGCCTTTTGTTGTGCTCCTGTAAGAACTCCTCAAGACGATTCACCTATTACCTGCGTTTTTGGATGATCTTTTGTCCATTTAGTCAGAGGAGGATAATTAGGATCATAAGAGGGATCCAATTCAGCATTTATGTCCTTATATTCTGACTGTACATCCGAATCATCATTCACATCATCTTCCCCCCCCCCCCTCGAATGATGAGTATATCTCTTCTTCAGTTATCGGATTCTCCCCCTGGCATGGACTTTCGTGGGTTTCTGTTGGAGTTGGGTGCTCCCCCTGAAAGGCTGCATCGGTAGTTGATTCGGAACGCTCCCCCTGAACTACAGCATTCGTGTCTTTTGGATCATTCGCACTTGGTTGCGCTTTATGCATATCATTCGCAGCATCGTCAATAATCTTCTTTAATTCATCGAACTTGTTGTCAGCTGCTTTGGATTCGGAAGTGATCGCCTTCTCTGGCTCATTAAACAGTAGCATGAACTCCTCGTAGAGATTGGATAGTGGAATCGTAGTTGGGCTTAGTTTAGGAAAAATCTCTTTTGATTGACTGTCGTTCGCTTGAATCCTCTTTAAGTAGTTTTCGTCGAACGTCACATAATAGGTTTCTTCTATTCGTTTTGATCTTTTGTTAAGAACCCTATATGCCCTTGAGGTCAACGAATATCCCACGAAGATACCTTCGTCAGCTTTCACCTCGAATTTGTTCCTTTGTTCTTTAGAATTAAAGATGAAGCACCTGGAACCAAAAACATGGAAAAACTTTACGTTAGGTTTTCTATTGTTTAATATTTCATAGGGAGTAACATAGAATCGTTTATTGAGAAAGGAACGGTTTTGGGTATAGCAGGTAGTTCCTATCGCATCTGCCCAGAAGTAGAGTGGCAGATTTGCAAATGAGATCATGGTTCTCGCAGCCTCGCACAATGATCGGTTTCGCCTTTCAACGACCCCGTTCTGTTGTGGAGTGTAAGGAGCCGAAAAGTTATGTGAAACTCCTTTCGCGGTCAGAAATTCTTCAAACACCTGGTTTTTGAATTCCAACCCATTGTCACTACGAATATTGCGAACCAGCTTTCGCAGTTGTAGTTCAATCTTCTTTACGAAGTCTTGGAGCTTTGGAGTGGCTTCAAATTTCTGCTTAAGAAAATAAACCCAAGTGAAACGAGAAAAATCATCCACAATGACGAGAATATACTTATTACCACCAATACTTTCGATCGCATACGGACCACAAAGATCGATGTACAATAGTTCGAGTGGCTCAATGACTTTCGTATTCACTACCGTTGGATGACATTTCCTGCTTTGCTTCCCCATTTCGCATGCATCACAAAGATGATCCTTGTCATACATTAGGAGGGGAAGCCCTCACACATGATCACCAAGAACGAGCTTGTTGATATCTTTGAAGTTAAGGTGCGAAAGTCTTCTTTGCCAGAACTATCGTCTGTAGGAGCTTTTGTCAGAAGGCAAATGGCTGGCTTCCCTCGAATCGGATTTAAGTTCAATGGATACATATTGCCTTTTCGTTTTGACTTTAGAAGGAATTCTTTGGTTTTCTTCTCAATGATCTCAGAACCTTCATCGTCAAATGAGACCTTTAATCTTGTGCCAACGACTAACTGCGAAACACTTATAAGATTGTGTTGCAGACCCTCAACATAAGCAACTTTACGAATTGAGAATTCGCCATTTGTTATAATTCCATATCCTTTGATCTCCCCAGGTGAGTGATTCCCAAACTTTACTCCTCCACCATTTTTCAGTTCCCTAAACTCTCGTAGTTCCTCCTTTCTTCCTGTCATGTGACGCGAACAAACAATTTCGATATACCATTCAGTGTAAAAGTGTTCGTCACGAATTACCTGAAAAAATCAAGCAGATTTAGGTACCCAAAGTTGTTTGGGTCCTTGTGAGCTTTTTACAGAAAGAGGGAATGTAATTACAAGATCGACCAAATAGGTTCGTTTTATTAGAGTTGTGTTATCTTTCTTTGTAATTTTAAAAACTTTTATTCTCTTATCATTTGGGTTAGTTGTGTGCTTCATGATTGGATTTGTGCTCTTGATTGGAGCTTGACAGTCCGAAACCAACTTTCGTTTTCCCTTAATATGTTTCGATGTCTTGTTAGGATGCAAAGCATACTTGTATTGTGAGAGTTGAGGTTTTGGATATTCCACAAGCCTTTTTGGCTTTGAAAGAATGGGTTTTTGAGAACTCTTTTGGTAAGAATTGTGAAACTGACTTTGCCACGAACTCTTTGGATTCGCATTTGATGCTACTTTCGCATTTTTATTAAGAGATTTTTCAATGCGAATGAAGTTAGGATTTCTGGATTGCCAGGATTGCTTTCTTTCCTTGAAATTTTTCTTGTATTTCCTTTGGCGTTTCTTGGCGGCGAACTGCTCTGAGGATTTGTGGATGTTAGCTTTCGCTCTTCGCTTTCTTGCTGGAATTTAGTTTTGTACCGAAGATGTGTCGCTAGGAACATTTTTAGTTCCACCGGGACTTCCTTTCTCGTAGCTGGATATGACCTTGTTTAAAGGGTGTGGTACATATCTTCCTTTTACTCTCCATGTCGTCCTTTCAGATAGACCTACTGTTTCATCAGCGTTATCGATAGGAGCTGACGAAAAGTATGCATCACACCCATCTGCGTTGTCTTCTTCAACTAACAACGTTAATTCAGTGGTCTGGTTTTTGTCAAGTCCTTTTGTTGTAAAAACTTTGTTGGGGACAGTTTGGACTTTAGGAAAAACGGTCTCTTACGCTTTTAAAACTTCAGGTTTAGTTTTCGAAATTCGTGCGAACTCTACTGAATCCTCAGATATTAGGACTTTCGTAGCGACAGATTCATTTTTAATAAACTCAAAATAGTCAACCTCATCCTCTACAGAAATTTCACTCACATCACTGTCCTCATCAAATTCAGATGTATTTTCAGCATTAAGCTTGTTATCTGAACTTAACTTGGTACTCAATGAGTCGAACTTTTGTATATATCATATTTAATTTTTCTTTTTTCATTTTCGTCCAAAAGCTTCTTTAACATGTTCTTATTGTCTTTGGACTGAATGTATGATTCAATTTTGTCCAGACCTATCTTATAAGTATCTGAAGTTTCATCAACCAAAACTATTGACTCGCTCTTGTAACAATCAGCGTCGATTTCGTCTTCCTTTAATTCAAGGAACGGTAAGATCATTTTGTGAATTTTCTTACCAATCTCACAATCAAGATGCAACTGAGTAATGTTAAAATAAAGCCTTTTCGTAATCAAACAAAAAATATTATGTTGTTTCAAAAGCATTAAATTGTCTCGTTGCAAATAAATTAACTCACCCCTAGATTTAGCTAAGTCGAACTCAATCTTCTCTATCCAAATGTGTCTCTCCTCACTCTTCGACGAAATCCTGCCAATTTCATCGGTTAAGTTAGTATTTGTTAAGCCAGTTTGTTTCAAACTATCACTGATACTTGAAAATTTGAATTTTAGCTCGTTTAGATCAGTTTCGTATCTGGACACAGGAATATTGAGTGATTCAAGAATAGTGTGTACCTTATTGATCAATTGATCACATTTGATGATTTGCTCAAAAATTGGTTTTGCAGCGAAGCAGTTATCACCCCCATATCCACTGTCTGTGGCATATCCTCGCATCTGTGACACATCATTTGTCACCATGAAGCACATTCCTCCAGAATGCAAATCCTCTTCTTTCACAACGAAACTTCTCCCATGAGTAGGCCTGCGAACCTTCTCGTCTTCTGAATCTATGGACCAGACTTCCACTCTGCTAAATTCATCATCAACTTCATTTTCCTGCACAATCAAAGCAGTCATAGTGTTATCTGCATTCTTTTTCTTCTTGATTTCTTCAAGCTTTCACAAATGGTAAGCTTCATCATCTTCTCCCTCCTTCTTCTCGTTCAATCTTCGCAGCATGCACTCCTTCGCTAAATGAATTTTTCCATGGCAATAAATGAAATCATAGTCGGAATCACCCATGAGCTTCTTCTCTTTCTTGTCTTCATCCTTCTGCGAACCATTCACATTTTCCCCTTTCACCTTTTCAGAATTTGCCCTGCCAGTTTCGGTTCTTATTCCAGTTGAAGTTCTTTTTCACGAACCTCTTTGGATTTGACACCATAATTGCAAACCCTTCTTTAGAGAGTTCACAATCAGAAAGCTCAAAATCCGAAACATCCTCTTCAGCTACCTTCTTACCTTTCGCGATAAGGGCCAATGATCCCATCCCATAGACTACTTTCTCTTCTTTAGTCACTTCATCTTCATGTGACTTCAGGATGCCAACAAGCTTGGCCAATGTATAGTTTTTGAACTACTCGTGTGCCTTAACTGTAGACACCACTGCCTTCCATTCTGATCGAAGTCCATTCATAATCGTCACTTTTTGTTCGATTAATTCACGTCCAATACCATGTTTCATCATCTTGCTGAGAAGATGATTGTATCGGTTGAAGGATTGACTTAGATTTTCTTCAGGTTTCTATAAAAAGGCTCCAAACTCCGAAAGCAGGAGTGTTTGAGTGGAATGTTCAAGATCTGCATCTGTAGAATATAATGTCATAAGCCTATCCCAGATGGCTTTGGCTGTATCACAGGAACTAACCATACGAAAGGTGTCGGCCGACAAAGCAAATCGAATGATTCTCATTGCCTTAACATTGCTAATCAGTTTGTTCTTCTCGTCGTGAGGAACATCTTTAACATCGAGAATAAGTTTGTTGTAATCAGATTGAGTCTTAATGACTCTTCTTGTTATAGTGTGAACAAAAGCACCCTGAGTGATAGCATCCCATATAAGATAACCATTGTCTTCCAAACCGAGAATGTAATATTCAAAGTGAAGCGCCCACACTTCATATTCATTAGGAAACAGGATAGGAATCCTTGTGGTTGATCCAATGCTGCTAGACAGATTGATGGAGTTGATGTGAGAGTCGACGTGATGCATTATTATAAGATCTTTAAAACCTGTTAAGAATCAGACGTGTTAAACTGAAGTGGTTTATAGGGTAATATTGAGATCACTGAATTGCGTCAGAAACACAGTGATGGCGATTAAACTAGATCCAATGTTAACGGAAACCCTAATGACTCTTTAAACAGAAGAGATGCGTATAGATTACATAGTCTCCTGCTTTGATAGCAATTGTTAGGATATAAATCCTTGAAAGATCGATTAGATTCAAAACAGTTTAAGAACAAGAACAAGACAATGATTCAAAGTATGCTGAATGATTAAAAGCCACAGCCTCAGAAGAACTCGATTAAGAATTGCTACTGTAGAGGCGTGATTAGGGTTACAAGAATAATTGCCAAAGTTAATAAACACGGTGCATGCATGCACCTTATATATTCTAACCCTAATAAATGACGGGTGGACAAGCCCAAGCCCGTTTACATAATTAAACAATTAAATAGGACTTAATGACGCAACATTAATTCCTAACAGTTCGCTAACGATCTCTCTAGTGCCTTTCTCTTTGTCTGATCCCTTCTCGGGATCTTCCTCATGAACCCTCTTCTGGTTCTTTCCCAGTTCATATGTTTGGCTGTTATAGAGAAGTGGCTACATCTACTGATGTTGTTCGTGCGAGAATAGGAGTGTCTAAAGGGTCTATGAGGTTAATAAAAGCATTTGTATTGAAAATTTTATGATAATCCTTACCGGTTCTTCCTATAATCACGTAGTGTATACAGATTATATATATATATATATATATATATATATATATATATATATATATATATATATATATATATCCAAGATCAAATAGACCTTCGAATAAGTCATCCTACTCTAAGACCACAACCAAACAAGGAACAGGTAGTAGAGCGAAGATCGCAAATTCTAAGTCTATAAATTCTCCATTATACACAACTCTGGGAGTATACACTCCGCAATTATAGGCTTATTAGTAAGGGTCTTTTAGTTTTCACATAGGTTAGTCATAGTGCCTAAAATACCCTTATAGTATTTTAAATTATATGTTTGATTCTAGAGCTTCTTGGTATACGTAGTTGATAAGTTTTTAGACTTATTGTCTAGGTTTGATTGTAGTGTCCAACATCTAAATACTTTTGTTTTGTTCTTCTTGTGATACTTTTTCTAGTATATATATGCACGTATGTATACTTTTATGAAAATATTAATATATTTTAAAAGTACACTTCTTGTTCAGAGTGTTTTTATCCCATTGTGCTTATAGTTGTATATCTTTTACTGGTCGATATACTTAGTTCACTATAAACAATGCTCTAATACCAATCTGTCACACCCCCAAACCAGAATGAGGGAAACGTTCAGGGGTGGATGACGTCATGTACAGTATCACAACACATGTATAATAGTAACCAAAATAACAACAACGATTGCATTGATAACATAGTATTTACATTGTATTCAAAACATTACATTGCTTAATGCTAAAACTATAGCAAAAGATAAGACGTGATACTACTATGCTCCGTCTTCATAACGCCTGTAAGGGTACCTGTCTACTAACTTTCTTGTGAATACAAGTGGTTTGAAAAAGTTTCAACATTAAAGTTGGTGAGTTCATAAGTACTTTTGTTAAAGAAAGTATATTCTTTGTTCTTTGAAAATGTTAATGTTTTCCTCCAGAAAATCCAATATTTTCTTTGTAAATAAGTTATAGTCATAGTACTTTCAGACCAGAAAGTATCAGTTTCTTATGTTTATGATCTATGATTCGAGGTTTAAATTCATGTAATTGGTATGACTCGTAAATAAGTGTTGAATCTTTTGTAAATATATTCCTAGTTGCACCCGCTCTACTATAAAACATTGTTTTCGATAAGTAATCGTATTTGTTTTCAGAAAGATGAATTGCAAACTGTTTACTTGTAAAATAATGGTGTTGATCCTAGAAAATCCTATATTTTCCATAGAAACCAAGTCGTAGTCTTAAACGTTCCAAGACCGAAAGGTACAAGTACAAATTCCATACTTAATTTGATGATACCTAGTTTTATCCATAAATAAAACTAGCTAAAAATATGTTTGCTCTATAAATTTTGATACGATGTTAATACCCTTTTAGACTGTTTAAAAAAAATATATTACTATGTAAATGAGTCGTTGTTTTCCCCATGTGAGTTCTTATAACCATACTGTAACCTATGATGGCCTGATCGCGACGTCTTTAGGCGTCAGAATGTTAACGACATTTGTCACCCCTGGCCTACCGGCCTAACTATAGCTAACAGTTAAGGTGCGGGGTTGTCAGTCCCGTATAGATCTATACACAAATATCTCGCTCTCCCTACAAGAGACTCTGGTTATAAGTCAAGACTTGGGTGGTACTTATATAAGTACGTGAAGGCGTCTCACAAATTGCTTCAACGAGTTTACGAGTAATAAAGCGAAAAACGTTTCAATAAATAACATGTAACTTTGTAAAAATAGTCCCTTTTTCCCATAAACTATATCTATTAGAGTTTATAAGTTTGTTTCCGTGTTGTAACCTGATCTTAATAAAATAGTTTCCTTTGTTCCATGGACTATACCCATTATAATTCATAAGTTTTTAAAATAGTTTATTTGTTCATTTGATGTAAAAACCGTTGCGACTTAAGGTATTTTGTATTTTAACAGTAACGATGTTTGGCGTATTTAATAATTTCACATTCAAATGCATGTTAACGGTAAGAAAATATAATAAACAATAAATATTTTTAAACACAAGATTACTTGTGTTTTACCTGTATTCCCCCCCCCCCCCCCCCCCCGAAAACAATTTAAAATCGTAAAAACGTAGGGGTATGAACTCACTTCGAATGTGTGTGCTCCGTTGAGTCGCATAGTGGTAACGATGATCCTTAGATTAGAAAACGTAAAGGTAGCCGTATCCTAATAATATTTATAAACGATAACGTATTTAAATTAATAGGATATAATTTAAATAATAAATTAAGTAATGTTTAAATAATAATTAAAGTGTTAGACAACAGTTTAATTATGTAAGGAATACTTACAAAAGCCTTAGGAATTAATCAGGATAGTTCTAGGCTTTTTCGGTGTGAAAGTGGGTCCAAAAGGAGAGTTTTCGGTTCTGACCGAACTCAGTCTTCGGTCCGGAAGGGTTCTCGGTTAGGAGGGATTTCGGTCTAGTGGTTCTCGGTCCAGATTGTTTTCGGTCAGCTTGAAGATTTGAAGATTGTTCTTGGTGTTCTTGGTGAAAATTATGAAGATTTGAAGGATTTTGCTCGAAGTTTTGAAGATTCTTGGATGATACTTGAGAGAAAAATGGGTGTGCTTTCGAGTTAAATCATTTATATGGAGAGGGTTCTCGGTTGGAAGGGAGTTTTCGGCCGAAAAGGGGTTTTCGTTCGGAATCTGATTTCGATTAAGAGGGTGTTCTCAGTGGGGTTTTCGGTCCGAAGAGTAGGACCATTCGCATGTTCTCGGTTCCTAATTTGGCCCCAAAATTGTGTTTTTAGTCTAGGTGTTTATATACCAAACATTAAAATACTTATATAAAAACATCATTTATATATTTTAAATTATATTTAACCCTTATAATCTTAACAAAATATACCAAACTCAAATTTTATTTAGAGGGTTTGACTTTTATTGACTTGAAAATAACGGGTTGTTACAAAATATGAGACTTTAATGAAACCAGGTAAGTAATGAAATCGGTAAAATATGAGACTTTAATCGATCCACGAGTACAGTGAGGAAAACTCACCTTAATCGAAGAACTCTAAAACACGGGGATACAATCCCTTTTTCTGCACTACTTGCACCCGTGAATCCACTAACACCGGAACCAGATAAAATCTTAATCAATAGCCCAAAATCCTCAAGTTTGACCCAAATTCAAACTTGGTCAAAAGTCAACGGTCAACGGAAGTCAACGAATGTCAAAGTCCAATACTGTATGCGTACGCCCAACGTATGCGATTCATGTCCAGTACGCCAAGCGTACTCCTAGGTACGCCCAACGTCTGCTAGCTTATCCTAACATTCCATTAAGCACTTTATCCCTTAAGACCTTTTGTCGAGAGCTTAGATCTAGACGCAAAAAATCGACTTAAGTCATAAAGTTTCCACCTTTATGACTTCTCATGGCTAGAAAAGGACCAAAAGCTAAATCCCTAATTTATTAATCCATTAAGACATCATAACTCTTGCATGGAAGGTATAAAAGGACCAAGATCACATTTTTATTGTTCTTAATAGCTCCATAATGGATAAAGTTTCCAACTTTATCCATTAGAATGGTCCAAGAAACCAAGATCTATTCTTTTAAGTTTCAAAGGGACCAAAAGTGGATCTTTCTTACTTAATCCATTAAATCCAAGTTTCCAACCTTGAGATCTGAATTAAAATGTTATTTAGATGGATAAGGTTTCCAACTTTATCGATAACTAGTTCACAAACTTTCAAGATCTATACTTTATGCACTAAAGTGACCAAAAGCTCATAACATCCAAAACTAGCTAGATCTAACAAATGCATCATCAAGATTCAAGCTTTATACCTCCAGAAGAAAGATCAAGGTGAACAAGGTCTGGATCTATAAGCTCCAATGCAACCATCACTTCTACAATGAGAGCCTTCTTCTCTAAGATGCACCAAGAACACTCCAAAGCACTCAAAACACCTTCTTTTGCTCACAATGCTCAAACTAGGGTTAGGTTTTCAAAGGAGGGTGTTGGAGAGCTGGAGGCTGAGAATGGAATGGGTTTGGGGAAGTTAAGGAGCTTAAATAGATCTCAAACCACGAAAATAGGGTTTGGGTTATGATCGCGTACGCCCAACGTACATCCTATACGCCCACCGTACTATATTAAGCCCAAAACCATCCTAACTTCTAACGGTCATAACGCCTTCGTTCCAACTCCGTTTTCGACGATCTTTATATCGACAGAAAGGTATTAAAGAGCCTTACAATATTATTTAGGTATATTGGACAAAAAAATTCTTAAACAAAAATCCATATTTCAAGCAAGCCCCTGACCTATGATTTTCCCTTTTCTACCCTTCGGCCCAAAACACAATTCAAAGGTGAAGATCTCACAACCATCATTGCCTCCTTTCAAAAGGGTCTAAACATTACCTCCTTAAGGCCCAAAGCCTTTACACAATCGACTTCCAACCCACAACCCTGAAATAAGAAATGGCAGGAAACAAGATGTTACAATTCTCCCCTACTTAAATTAGATTTCTTCCTCGAAATCAACTCTCGATTCCACTTCGTGATGCAACCCCTCACAAGAACCAAGTTGTCTGAAAACCTGCAGACTTGATCGACACAAAACCTTCTCGGCCAAACGTTGTCATGCTAATCTGCACCTAAGTGCACCATCACAACGAAAAGTAAATTATCACATACTAAACTAGACCACACTCCTACTCGGCTCCGAAAACCCAGCTCAACTATCTACTGAAAACGCTCGGTCTCACCCCCGATCAACTATAACCCAAATTACATCAAATCCTTTGGCCGTCCGAGATAACTTGGTGATGAAATCCATGGTAACAAACTGCATAAGGATTGTCAATTCAAAAAAAATCCGCACGTTGCATCAAAATCCTTTATCAGCTCAGGTGTACATTCTGCTAATAAAACACTCAAGATATCTACAACGAACTTCATGACTGGAGATTCCATAACCGATACCCAACCTTGGTAACCTAACTCCTAATAAACAGCCCGCGAGAAAATGGGGTTCATAATGCAAACACTTTGCAAGGGACTTCTGACGCATAACCAGTACTCCCAACAACCTTTAACTGCCCACATGATCCAAATCAACACGTCAGTGAGTCTCCCGATTTCCAACAATGCACTAACACTGAAAGTACCCAACGCATAAATATAAAAAATCATGATCACTGGGCCCATAACTTATGTCTGGAATACCCCTACAAGGTCCTTAGCATAAGTCTGGATTGCCTTCGAGCCCAGAACAAGAGTCTAGAATTCCTTTCCCGACCCTCAGCCCATGTCTAGAATGCTTCCATTATCATGTCGATCCTATCGTCATTCCGCCACTTGCTTGAAAACTCACAAATCACACCATGGGTGCCTAAAGATACTCAGCCTCATTCCACTGCCTTGTAGGAACCCAATCAACGTCCCTGCCATAGCTAAACAAACACAACACCATTATACTCTTTTACCGTGCACAATTCCTATTAAGGTACAGGCTGCTACCAACGCAAAATCCGACGAAAACATGGTCGCACACGAATCAAGAATGGGATAGACGGTCGTACTCTTGTTCCAATTCAAATGCTATAACCCAAATAAGAACCATTGATATTGCTATATTTATACATATATTTAGGTATTATTTTAATACATTTTAAGCTATAATTTGGTTAATTGCAAAGATATTTGGTACTTATTGAGTTAAATTACATTTTTCAGCTAAATATGACATTCTTGAGGAAAAAGGACCAAAAACGACATAAGCCGGAACTTGGAAGGACTAGAGTTGAGTTAGGAGCTTAATGGAGCATAAAAGAATATAAATTGAGTTAAATACATGCTCACGCTATGAGAGTTACTTCTCACGATGTGAGTATAGATTCTTCCAGAAGATAACTACGCGGAATGCAGTTTCCTTGCCTAACACGAATTATACTGAGCTCACGACGTAGGCCATTACTGCTCACGACGTGAGATGCGATATTTGGAAACTATAAATATTCCTTTACCTATCGACTTTTAGGAGGTTGGATCTGATATTCTGGAGAGATAATCGACTTTAGAAACCAGAAAGGTGCGATAATCAAACCTTAGGAATAGAGAACACTTGGAGATTGACGATTTGAAGATCACACATCACATTTGGTTATGATTTTGTGTGCTTATTTTCTGCTATGAATAGTTAATCATTAGGCTTCCGTTTAGTGTAGATGATCCCTAATATTATGTGTTAGTTTCTAGCTTATATATGGATCTTATGAAGTTGGTTAATGCATGTGTTTGATTATCATTACATAGCATGTTAAAGCTTTCATCTTTGTTGCTTAGATTCAAATTAAGTGTAGTTTAATGACCAATTGAATCACATGAACTTGTTTACCTAGTAGTTTATGATCATTAAATTGCTAGAGCTAGGATTAATCACATCTTAGAATAAGTAAGAAAGGTAACAACTTTAAATATGTTGGAGAACATTAATTTGATAATAATTTTGTTTGGTAATTTTTCTTGATCATAGATGATTATCTAGATATATCTTGCATAGCCTAAATATAATTAATAATCAATTATGTGTTTGCTTGTGTATGATCATTACATAGTATTTCATGAATTCGTGAAAATATCAGGAGATCGGATCAATATTTCTAATTACATTTAAATTGGTAACCAACTAAATAAATCCATATTTAGAAACTACACATAGGGAAAGGGGGGATTCGAAGCTAAACGAAAGTGTCTACTTAATCTTGTTTACAATTGTTTTTAGTAGAGTGTTTAATTTTAAGTTAATCTAAACTTGCAAAATCATATAAAAAACCATCTTCTTTAATTATTGTTTTTAGATTAATATTTAGTAATTATATTATTAGCTAAATTCGTTCCCTGTGTTCAATTAGTTATTTAAGTAGGTTAGGATTATAAATTTAAAACTATGTAGTATATAAAATTGCACATCAACCATGCATATAATTTGAACCAATTGCTCCATTGCTATCTTATCCTGCCCACATACACCCCTCACGACAATATCTGATGAACTTACCACAATACACTTCCTTAAGAGAACCCACAACCTTACCCAAAGGGTGAAGTACCATAAATCTAACAAAATGATGAATCTCAATCATTAACATAAAACATCCTCATGAACAATCGAAACAAGATCCCATAACTTGATTGAGACTAAACATACCCCATCAATATATAACTATCTCGATAAAACTTTTAAAGTTATCCATAAATGCTGCTAAAACTCTGGTTGGATCTATCTGAATACCAAGCCTGCCAGCACGACATGCCAAAAAAATTAAATTCTACGCATATCTAATGTCTCGTCTGGAAAACTGAACAACACTCTCCCAAATTCTAGACTCCTAATAACCAAGGACATCTTTCAAAGTCGAGCCGAACTTGACGATAGGTTGATGAATCCATTTAACTTCAACTGATACAACTCAAAACTTTCGAGGATTCTCCGCTTTGATGATGAACCGAATGACCACTGATCGAGAATGCATTGACACTTAATCCAATGAACCAAAACCCACGCAGAGCTGAACATACCCATCTCTGAAACTGATTTACCGATCGAAAACTACCCAATCTAGACTATAAATAGCATTACATACAAAAAGTTGACAAATGCATTAACAACTGATGCTCAACCAGAGGGATCCTAGCGCCTCCTCATCTATTCATTGGCATCCCAAAAGGAACCAATGGCCACAATGAGCTCCTTGACCAACTACTTCTTGCTGCAAGACAACTCGTGTATTTCCTAAACACATACATCCGATAGCCACTTGCTCTACACCCCTGACTTGACCAAATCTTGAATCGTAGTCTCGCATACCCGCACCACAGATCCCGATGAACCATTCTTCCAAAACCACAAACTCGAATAGATCGATGATCCTCCAAGCAGAATACCTAGTTCTCCCCCACTTAGGGTTTGAACTACCACCCACTGGTGTTGCAACCAAACCATATCCCAAACCGGCTCAACCAGGAACAAACCATCCCTGACTCTTGGAATGTATAACACATACAATATGATCTTCCAGATAAGGACCAAGCAAACCTTAAGAGATTATGAATGTAAGATGAAGACCTTAGAAATTTCCAATCATAACTACTTCTAACATTAAGAACCTCGTGCAGATGCACAAGAAATAATTCTGACAGTCCATTCATAGCATCAATTTTCTATCCTTAAACAAATGGGTTACCACATACCTTGTCTACAAACCCCTAACCATCAATTCATCGTGATGATCATCCATATATCGAAGAGGCATCACTCTCATAGGCGGGATACATTAGAGACAATAAGAGTTGTCGCTCCCGATTCAATTCCATCAACAAGCACCTGACCTGCCTATATCCAAGGGAAACTAACCCTTGACCTCATCTAAAGGCAACCATACCACATGAATCCTCTTGTGCATTTCCACAGTGCCATACAACTGCCAAAAACCGCAACCATCTAGCCCTATGCTTGGTCTACACCCCAACTCTGAAGATCACATGCCTGCTCTCTCTTTCCTACGAACACATCAAGCTGGAAGAACATAACCCCCGCCATAGGTAGTGACATTCCTATCCATTTGTCAACCGCTCAACCTCTGGATGCAATCCTTGAGTTGATCATAACAATCGGTTTCATGAGTCCCCTGACTCAACTGGAATTACCTCGAGCAAGGCCTTCCAGACCTCAAATTCAACTAACTCCCCTAGGTTTGCACCACTCAAAACCAAACCGACATGGCCACTAAGGCCCAAACAATCACCAGACCCATCCTCATGCCTGAACAACCATAACCAAAAGATCGACATATATGGAAACATTGCCACGAACCATGGTATCAAACCATGCAACCTATCCTCAACCAGCTCCTTAGAATCCTTGTGACTTCCCTTGATTCGAGTATGGATCCTGTGCTTCTATGTAACGTCACAAAAATTTCAATAAATTTAAACTTTTTAAAACGACCCATTTACTAAAGAAGTGTTTACAAAATCATCATTTCCAAAACATTATTTAAAATCAGAGTCTCCCAAGATCCAATCAGTTAGAAACCAAGGATGTGTACGGTCACGCCTTCGCCTTGACACAATCATCTGAAGCACCTGAAGCAGTAACCTAAAATTGTAAGCACGAAGCTTAGTGAGTTCCCCCAAAGTACCACCACACAAACATATAACATATACAATCAAGCATGTCGGTTCCAATCAACCATCGGGTTGGAATACCCCAGGCCCAGTCAACCTCCGGGTCCAGTCATCCTCGGGATGGAATACCCCAGGTTGGAATGCTAATATACAGTAGGTCTAGTCAACCATCATCTAAAGGCAACCATACCACATGAATCCTCTTGTGCATTTCCACAGTGCCATACTACTGCCAAAAACCGCAACCATCTAGCCCTATGCTTGGTCTACACCCCAACTCTGAAGATCACATGCCTGCTCTCTCTTTCCTACGAACACATCAAGCTGGAAGAACATAACCCCCGCCATAGGTAGTGACAATCCTATCCATTTGTCAACCGCTCAACCTCTGGATGCAATCCTTGAGTTGATCATAACAATCGGTTTCATCTTGAGTCCCCTGACTCAACTGGAATTACCTCGAGCAAGGCCTTCCAAACCTTAAATTCAACTAACTCCCCTAGGTTTGCACCACTCAAAACCAAACCGACATGGCCACTAAGGCCCAAACAATCACCAGACCCATCCTCATGCCTGAACAACCATAACCAAAAGATCGACATATATGGAAACATTGCCACGAACCATGGTATCAAACCATGCAACCTATCCTCAACCAGCTCCTTAGAATCCTTGTGACTTCCCTTGATTCGAGTATGGATCCTGTGCTTCTATGTCACGTCACAAAAATTTCAATAAATTTAAACTTTTTAAAACGACCCATTTACTAAAGAAGTGTTTACAAAATCATCGTTTCCAAAACATTATTTAAAATCAGAGTCTCCCAAGATCCAATCAGTTAGAAACCAAGGATGTGTACGGTCACGCCTTCGCCTTGACACAATCATCTGAAGCACCTGAAGCAATAACCTAAAATTGTAAGCACGAAGCTTAGTGAGTTCCCCCAAAGTACCACCACACAAACATATAACATATACAATCAAGCATGTCGGTTCCAATCAACCATCGGGTTGGAATACCCCAGGCCCAGTCAACCTCCGGGTCCAGTCATCCTCGGGATGGAATACCCCAGGTTGGAATGCTAATATACAGTAGGTCTAGTCAACCATCAGGTTAGAATACCCCAGGCCCAGTCAACCATCGGGTTGGAATGCCAATATACAACGCGTCCAGTCATCCTCGGGATGGAATACCATCGGGCCCAATCAACCATCGGGATAGAATGCCCCCAGTCTGTTGGTTCACGTGGATAGCAGTAAAGCCTCAACCACCAACCAAAATATGTGCACATATAATCAATAAAAAGACAATCAGGCAGATCTACAGATCACTAATCATAGCATCATCCTATATACCAAGATAAAGATCTAACAGATCACTACAGCACGATAACATACTATCACATAACAGGATATCTAATCCAATTGGCCAACCTTGGTGCCTTAGACCCATAAGTACAGTGAGGAAAACTCACCTATCGATCTGACCAATAGCTGATGAGGCCCCGACTCCGAATCTCAGCTCTAGGCGACACCTGTCCATCCAAAAGACAAATTTCTCAAAAACCATTCGAACAACCCAAAATACCCCTTGGTCAAACTTGGTCAAAGTCAACTGAGTCAACCCAGTCGAGTCAACACAAAATGCATACACGGGGCGTACTTCAAAGGTACAGGGGGCGTACTCGAGCAGTGATCGTCATCGGGTTGGTTGACCACGTACACGCTGCGTACTGAGATTACACAGGACGTACACCCAGTCTTCCTAAAAACACATTAAGAGCTTAATGCCTTAAGCCCTTACGTCCAACTTCCAGATCCAAGGCCAAATCATCCTCAAGAGTCATAAAGTTTCCAACTTTATTACTTTGCATGTCCATTAAGTGCTTAACTCAACATCTTAATACATGAAGACCTTCTAAAGAATGCATGAAGCAACACCAACCATTAAGACCCCATTTTTATGACTCAAGACCCCTCTTAAGGTCTGAAAGGACCGACTTAATGGGTCAAGAAGATGTAATGCTCAAGAATCACCTATTTGGGACAAAAAATGACTTAAAAAAGTGAAATTTCTAGATCTACAAGATGGACTGGTAAAGTTGCAAGCTTTATACCTCTTGTAGGTTGCAAATGCGAACAAAAATTCAGATCCAAAGTGCTTCCCAAACTCCAAGCTCTCCCCACCATTCTCCTATTCTTTAAGTACACCTCTAAGCACTCCAAAGGCTCCAAAATTTTCTCTTTCTCTTAGGGCTTGCTTGGGGATCGCTTTCACAGAAGGAGGCTGAATAAGAATGAGATGTGAGGCTATAATGATGCTTAAATATGAGTCAAACCCTAAAAATTAGGGGTTGCATGAACCTCATGTACGCCCTGCATACGAGGTGTACGCCCAGCGTACTAAGGCGCGCCTTACGACGTTTAGCGTACACACGTATGATCAGTGTACTCCCAAAGTCTTAATTTACCAAAATGCCACAATGGGACCTTTTTTACTCTTTCTTTTACTTTGGGATCAAAATGCAATAAATCTCAATATAAGGGTCAACAATGAAAGTGCCTCAAAACAAGATGTTACATTCTAGTAGTACTGGCCCAATACTACCTTCCACATATATCCCTACTTTCCTCAAGAGTCAATCCCGAGTCCTCTAAGTCACCTACTCATAATAATACTCCCAGTACCTGCTAAACAGTGTATCACCCGTACTAAAGCACTTCATAGGCTCTCCTAGGATCTCCACCTCACCCTGCCATCAGCTACTGAAGAACCTCTATTAATGTCAGCTAACGACTTCATGAATACAATTATATGCAACAAAACTTTAATAATCTTTTGACTAAAAGACCCAACCCTACGAAGGCTAGACTCAAACGAGAGTTGCGCAATAGGGCCGAATCCATCATTCTAAAATTATTTTACCTTTTCAACATGTAACTTAAAATATTCATTTAATAGTTATCTCACATCAATATGAGTCCCACAAAGCACAAAGCAATCAGCATTTGAGCAGTGAAACCGAATGGCACTAAGACACCATAAGATCAGGCATATTCTTACATGCAATCCCGAACCACTATGCCCAAACATCGAGGACACACATGCATCCTGCATCTAATCTCCCAAGAGTGGCTAATCATTTCTCACACTGCCTGCTATAAATTGTACTCACTAATAATGTTGGATTAATGTCTAAGTCCATAACTATATTTGGTATGTACTTGACCCGACCCGGCATGGTCTATTTGGGTTGCACTTCACCGACACAATTTATATGGATAGTCTTTTGAGAATAGTATATTTATGATTTATATTAATATATTATAAGTTCCAATATATTAATATATAATCATATTATTTAATTAGTATTGATCAAGAATTAATTTATAATTAATTAAGTGATCAAAAGGAATTAATTAAATATGGACTCTTAGATATATATATACATATATGTGTAATGGGCCAAGTTCATTTAGGTTGGGCTAAGTCTTCATGGATAGTCCATGGGCTTTAACCCATGGATCCTAGGAAATGAAAGGTCATGGGTATTAGGGTTTAACCCTAATCCTCCACACTATATAAAGGGTCTTATGGTTCATGAAATTATGCTAGTGGCTAGTGTGGATACACTAAAGAGGGCAATAACCGATTTCATAGTGTGAGCCAAGTATCCATATTCTCTAAAGGTTTTCCAAGGTGTTTTGGTGATTTGTGATTCCACTTGAGGCTTCCACACTATTGGGGCTAAGCTCTTAAAGCTTGAATACATCAAGCTACATCAAAAGGTATGTCATCTAACTAGAACTTTGTAGTATATGTGCTTCATAATATGCTAGTTAGGATGAAACCTTGGAATATTTAATATTTGCATGTATAATCTAGAAAACATAGATCCAAGGTTTATAGGGTTGCATGTACACCATAGGAGTGTTAGAATGCTCAAAGCCCAACAGTGGTATCAGAGCCAGGTTGTTTTCTGTTATATTGATGCAAATGTTTTATTTTCAAGTTGGAAAAAAAAGGAAAAAAAAACATGACGTTTGTCAAATTTTAAGATAATTACTTGTTTTATGAAAAACAAATTATTTGTAAAATTTGAATCATTTGTTATATGAGTTGAATTAGGTCAAATTTAGTAAAAGATAAAATGATATGATTATTTTATTAGTTTTAAAAGTTTGATCTAAATGTTTTAAGGAGTTACATATTTTGTCATAAAATTTTGGAGCTCAAAAGCTTTTTTTAAAGTTGTGATCTTAAAGGTTTTTGAAACTTCCATAAGTTATGGATATGAAAGTTTTTTAAAAAAAAAATTCATTCAAAGTTTTTATGGAGTTACAAAATTTGGTGTTAATGTTTTAAAGAATTCCATAACTTGTTCTTAAGTTATGGAACATGGAAAGTTTCATCATAAAACACCATTAATTCGATAAGTTATGGAATCCAAAGGTTTTCAAAAATTACAAAACTTGCCCTCAGGTTTTGGAATTTGAGAAAAGTTTTTTATGAAAAAAAGAATTGAATTCTAAAACTCTTGGGTTTCATAACTTAAAGAATTAATTAAATGGTTTTAATTTTGAGTTTAATAATTGGAATCATGATGTTTTGTTGAATAGTTCAAATTAACTCTTATGGACTTTATTAATAGTTAATTAAAGCGTTTAATTAAAAGAGTATTATTAATCCATAAATATATGGTTTGAGTTTAATTAAATTAAAAGTCTAGTTTAATTAATAGATTAAACCACCAAGTATTTTAAATGTCTAAAATACACCTTTATACTATTATAATATTAAAAGTTTAATATATTATATATATAAGAGCAAGTCGTCTTACCATTAGTAGGCCTCATTCACGAAGCCGGTCTATAAGGGGGGTATAAGGTTACTGCCTATAAAATGGCAGTTTAATGGGTGTCCACTCTCACTCACCGCTTCCTTGACCGGTGGAGGGTCGTTAGCCGAACAGGTAGGACAAGGACTATAATTCTCCCTTCATTATAAGTATAATGATAAATACTAAGTAACTAAACACTTATAAATTCCCAATCTTAGTTACTTAGGAAAATATGAATAAGGTGCTAATCCATGAAATTACACTTTGCACTTTGTTTAAGCTGTTAGTGGAGCGTGTGTGGTTAACCGGCACACTAACCTGGACTTAACAAGGTAGGCAAAGGGTAACTTAATGTTTATCATAGTATCGTTGGAGCGTGTGTGGTTAACCGGCACATCGATTGAGGGGTAAATATTAAGGGTACCAAGTATATTTGCATGGTTACTTCACACCTTGTTTTGTGATCCTCGGCATCCCAGTCACAAAACCTGAAGGGCACACTCGAGATTGAAACATGCCATTGAAAAGTTCAATGAATCTCAAAAGAATCTAGGAGTTTCAAAAC
Organism: Lactuca virosa; assembly: GCF_052849685.1. Lineage (NCBI taxonomy): Eukaryota > Viridiplantae > Streptophyta > Magnoliopsida > Asterales > Asteraceae > Lactuca > Lactuca virosa. The sequence goes on from NC_136428.1 coordinate 174,239,435, forward strand.
CAATTAAAACCTAATAATACATTTCGTTTATCTTGGTGGAAATTGGTGAATCGTCATTCACCTACCTTCAAATATTTTATAGCTTGGATTACGGCATCCCTCTTCCAAGTTATAAAATAGTTTGTTGGGTCCTAGCCTTAATATATCATATTGGGTGTTATAGTAAGGACTTAAATCAACTTTACGTGAATTTCTCCCATTGTTGATGTCTGGTTTAGACAACAATGATCTTCCCAAACCAAGCTTTCCTAATGAATATGACTTCCCGAGTTTGGCTCATGGAAGTCATACTTCTCTTCCTCCACCTCCTCCAATTATTCTCCCTAACCCACAAGTTCAAGGTCACTCAAGCCCTAATGGCAAGCAAGGTCTATGTGTGATCACATCTTAGAGATGAAGTCACATATTGACAAGCCGGGAGAGTTGGGTTTCAAAGTCTTGAGAAAGTTGGATGTTCAATCACTTTCTAAGTCATATAGTGAGTTCCTTTGGGACTACTATGATACAGACTATGACATGAACCTTAATGATCATATCTATTTGCTTGGTGCTGCTGAATCAACAATGATTTGGAATGATAGTGAAGCAAATTTGATTAGAAGATCAACTTCCCAAAAACTTTATGGACAGTGACAATGGTGACACTGGAAATCCAGAAAAAGCATTCTCTTCCCAATGGAAAGGGATTGGCCATAGTCAACCCAGTTGACCAAATGGTAAAGAGAAAGGCTAAGTCTGAGATAGTCCCATTACCAAAGGGTCCATATGTTTATTTTGCCAAAGGAAGGGGCGTTGATTGCAAAGCTGCCAAATTTACCTAAGGATGTTAAAGTCAATAAGTTTGACTCTACATCAGGTAGAGCCCATTATCTAACTCTGTTAAGTTCTATTCTGAGATCCTCATTACATGATGTGACTGGGTTACATGTTCATGTTTTAAGAATCAAAGAATAGAGAGAAATCTTAAAGGAAGTATATGCTGATTCTGATCGCGAAGGTGGATTTCGATCGCATCAGAATTTTGAGCAGTTGCTTAAGAAGTTATGATATATTGCTAAGGAATAGATAACAACAATTTTCCATGTGGATTGTAAGGATAAATTTTTCCGCAAAGTTTTAAAATAAAAGAAAATTGTTTAATTTTATTTATTTGAAGTATCCTTACAATGGCATTTGTGGAAAATTGTTGCTTATCTGATTCCACTGACAGCAATATTGGAAAATGGATTTGATTCTTTCATTTGTGGTAGTGTCTAAATTTACCAAATCTGGAAAGTTCCTCATCCCCCAAGTTTCAATTGGACCGAAACTTGGAATCATGCAAGTTGAATAGTATGATGAATGAGAACTTTCAAGCATTGGAAAATCAAGACTAATTACTTGTTCACATGGATGTGTGAGTCAAGTGAAGGACTAAAGGGATCGAGTACACATTCTTGTGCACTGGTCATGTCCACCACAAAGCTCGTTAGACTATTTGATTTACTAAAGTTTAGTAAATATGGTTATACTTACAAGTTTAAGTATAATTCTGAAACATTGGAAAAGTCTCAATGTATGGCAGAACGAATGGGAAGAATCAAATTAGGCAGAAAGATAAAAGTTTCTCAAATCTGAAAAGATGGGAGAGTACTTTAGTATCATGTTTGTGATCATCTTAATGATTTAGAAATCATATCACAATTAGTCCTCTAAAGGTCATCTTAGTGCATTCTTATGACTAAGAAGAGGAGTCATGAATTGTTGAAATGGTTAGATTAGGAAGGTGAGTCATACTTCGTTCCAAAACAATTCTTAGGGTCATACTCCAAGATTGTAACTTGAGTGACATATCTTAAAGAAAGGTTTAAAACACTTGTCAAATGTAAGAGTAAAAGTGTCCTACTCTTGTACATTTGAAATTGGTATGTTGTGATGTTTTGGATAAAACAAAGACCAACTAAGGCCAATTGTGTGAAGTGTTTGTCTTGATAAAGAATCCGCACTATCTCTTGAATATTTGGCAAGATAGTCTTATATGTCAAGAGGATAGTGGGAGTCTTAAAGATCCTAAAAAGAATTTCAAGAACTAATCAAGAATAAACCTGAGGTTCTTCACTAGCACACGACTTGAGGTTTATAACCTATCGTGTTGACATATTCTGTGCCCATTCCAGTTAAAGTTGGCTTTGCATAGGAGTTCTGAAAGTTCTCAATTGGTTGCATAACAACTTGGAAGCAATGGCAGGCCCTGTACTGCCAGGTGGCAAGAAGTTAAGATTGCATAAGTTCAGTCCATATGAGTTTGGATTTGTCATTATCCTTGTCTTGTGACTATGGTTTTGACGATTCACATGGATAAGAACACATACACCATAAAATCTAAGGGTCATAAGGTTTCTCTCCGATTCATGAAAATGATGGTGAGGAAACACTTCCACCAAGTAGATTTCAAGCAGATGGCGAAAGGTCTAAACAATTGAGACTATGATTACGGCATCCCTTTTCATAGTTCTGAAATTGTTTAGACACACATGCATGCTATCTAAGGAAAGGTGTATGATTTTGATAAAGTTTTATCAAAGCATCTCGTATCAGAAATCTGAACTTTGGTAAGAAAGTCAATAAAGTATTGATTTCTAGAAGTCCAGCTGATTTCTGAGTACATGTCAAAGCTAGTGGGAGCATAAGTGTTATGCTAATAATCATCATGGTAGTGGGAGCATGATAATTATTGTTAGTGTTGAAAGTTAGCAATGTTAATTATAGAAAACAAAAGTTTCAATTCGTGAGGCTGCAGGGATTGAAAAAGTTGTTTTGCTATAATTAAGGGAGAGGATATACTTCATTTCAGTTCTAAAGGCTTAGATTGAGACCTTAATCATCCTTAGTCAAGAATATATATATGAATTTCATGTTGGATTGGTTCAACTTAAGGAAATTCTATATATTGCGTTCTCAAAATTCGATTATGATTACGGCATCCCTCTTCATAGTCAAATTTTGAAAACATGGCAAATAAAAATATTGTAGCAAAAGACTGGTCTAGAATCATGTCTTTATGTGAGACATCATGAATCGTGTACCATTTGCTTTGGGTACAGGATCGATTGCATGTGCTATAATATTTGTCATTTCTAAATTTTTCCAAATGCCCAGAGGCATTAAGAAGGGAAAAGTTGTAGAATTGGATATGACTAAAATGATTAAGCAATTGTCGAGGACAATCTGAGGTTTACCAAAGATTGGTTGCTCAGGGACAGTTGGAAGTATAGTGCTAATTTTGGAAGGACCATATTGACATATTCTGAAAAGAGGCATCCCTTATTCAGAAGTGATAGTCAAAATGAGAATATGGAGTTGTCTCCATAGGTGGAAGTTATCTGTGTAAGATTAGAAAACTTAATGCAAGAAGCATGTCCAAAGCAAAGTACTTTGAATATGAGACTTAGTTTCCATGGAGTTGATCTCCATTGGAATACCTTATAATGACTGTTGACAAGTCTTTGTGACTTTGTACATATTCATTACAGGAGGGTCAGTGCATATAAGTTTAAAATCTAAACAGTTTTCGATAAATGATAGGAATTTGAAATTCTCACATTTTTCGATAAGGATTTGGGAGTGTGAAATTAGAATCATTGAAATTATGTTCAATTGGTTTATTTCACAAAGTAAGGATGATAGACAAACATAGAGTGCATACTTGGTGTATGGCAAAGCTATTGTTTAAGAAAAACATAGTGTACATGCTTGGAGCATGGGACAACTAGTGTTTTTAATTCAAGTATAAAGTTGATAAAACCGAAACAATGAATAATGAATAATCAGTATGGTGATAAATAAAAGTGTTTATTTATATTCATAGGGTTTGATACCATATTTGATTCATTTATTCTTGTGTTTCACTTTGCATGTTTTGACTTCCAGAATAACTAAGTCACTCTTCCTGAATGATTAAGTTATTCAAACCATCCAGAGTCGGTCATATGTTGGAAGTAGATATGAATCAAGACTGTCATGGGTTGGTTTGTAGAGGTCCAAGTTGGTGGACAAAGTGGTGCTACAACACTCATGAGTGCTCATAAGTTCTGAGTATTGGATTCAACCCGCGGTCATTTGAATCACTTCATGGATTTTATCACGAGTGATCATGAGACGATAATATCTTATATTCTTCAAACCTAGAGATATGAGTTGTTACTATGAGTTGGTTATACATTGATTGCACGAAAACGCATTGGTAACTCGATGTTATAAAACGTGCCTTTGTGTATGATTCAACAAGTAGTAGAACAAGTCATATGAGTCGAAGTTTATCCATTCCTTTTACCTTCGGGATAAAAGCGATATCTGTGGGCCCCTCGATGATTTAGCGATGACACATGTGAGTACTTGGCCAAGCCAGGACTGATTTGATTTGTTCAATCAGTCAGTCATCATAAATCGAAAATCGGGAAACAACAAATGGACAGAGAGAATGATTATAATCCATGTCTCAGTCCATATGATATCTAGAATGGAGGAATATATGATCCCTTATCTAATGGACAAGTCATTGACAAAGGTCAGAGTTCATTGACAAGATCAGAGTTCGACAGCGGCTTTAAGAGCTACGATTGCCAGTTGGTTTTTGAATTCATACTCAATAATAGTTTTAGACTTATCCAAGTGGGAGACTGTTGGATTAATGTCTAAGTCCATAACTATATTTGGTATGTACTTGACCCGACCCGGCATGGTCCATTTGGGTTGAACTTCACCGACACAATTTATATGGATAGTCTTTTGAGAATAGTATATTTATGATTTATATTAATATATTATAAGTTCTAATATATTAATATATAATCATATTATTTAATTAGTATTGATCAAGAATTAATTTATAATATGAACTAATTAAATATGGACTCTTAGATATATATATATATATATATATATATATATATATATATATATATATATATATATATATATATATATATATATATGTGTGTGTGTAGTGGGCCAAGTTCATTTAGGTTGGGCTAAGTCTTCATGGATAGTCCATGGAGCTTTAACCCATGGATCCTAGGAAATGAAAGGCCATGGGTATTAGGGTTTAACCCTAATCCTCCACACTATATAAAGGGTCTTATGGTTCATGAAATTATGCTAGTGGCTAGTGTGGATACATTAAAGAGGGAAATAACCGATTTCATAGTGTGAGCAAAGTATCCATATTCTCTAAAGGTTTTCCAAGGTGTTTTGGTGATTTGTGATTCCACTTGAGGCTTCCACACTATTGGGGCTAAGCTCTTAAAGCTTAAAGACATCAAGCTACATCAAAAGGTATGTCATCTAACTAGAACTTTGTAGTATAGGTGCTTCATAATATGCTAGTTAGGATGAAACCTTGGAATATTTAATATTTGCATGTATAATAGAGAAAACATAGATCCAAGGTTTATAGGGTTGCATGTACACCATAGGAGTGTTAGAATGCTCAAAACCCAACAAATAAAACTTCCATCAACCATGTAGTCACTCGAGCATACTAATCATACATAATGCTAGATCCCATAGACAGTCGAATACTTGATTCTACCCTAAGCCCTTTATCAGACAAGAACAGGAAATAAGGTTAAATCAGTAATTCTCATGCTATAAAACCTTAGTTATGTACAACTATGATACACACACTAAGAAACTACAGTAATGATGTCAATGTCATCTAGCATACAAGAAATTCTTCTGGGCTATCCGACAACATTTATTAGGAAATTCTAGCATGCAATTCCTGAAGATCCCTAGCCTAGTACTAGTATGTAGTTCTATCACAATCATCATAAACAAATAACAATGTGGGTATCTTCGGGTACACTTTCTTGCTCCAACTGATCGTACACATCTCATCCTTCTTTGGTTACCTTTGAAAACAATTTGGAAAACAATTCTGAAACCAATTTTGAAAACTTTTACAGATCCTTAGCTTAAGAATGGATACACACGAATGCTCATCCAATTCACTCAAACCAAGGCTCTGATACCAACTTGAAACATCCCAAAAAACACAGTAAAATTTTCATTTTTCAAAAAAACCCAAAACCATAACCCAAAGTGTCAATAGTCACAAATCAGAGCATCTAAAAACCAAATCTCATAAAAACTGAAGGATGTGAATGATTAAGCCTTCGCCTTTCCCCGATCATCTGAAGTACCTGACAACATGAAATCAAACTGTAAGCACGAAGCTTAATGAGTTCCCCCAAAATACCACAACACAAATATATAACAGCATGAATACTGGGTCCACAGCTAACAGAACAAATTACCCTAAGCCCACAACATGAGTCTGGCTTGCCTTCCGGCCCACATCTCTTTTCTGGCTTTCTCCCGATCCCACAACATAAATCTACCTTGCCTTACTGGCCCACAACTTATGTCTGGGTTGCTCCCGAGCCCACAACATAAGTCTGGCTTGCTCGCAGGTTTTTTGGGTTCCGCACAGAGCATGATTGCCTCAACCTAACCATACCATATCGAAATATACATAACATATAACATGTATCCATCAAAAAGATAACCATATAACCAATCAAACAAATAGGCAGATCTACAGATCACTACCGCATAGCAACATCCTATATACCAGGGCATAGTTCTTACATCTCCCTACAACATACCAACATCCTCTATACCGGGACACATAACCTAGTGAGATGGCATTGGTTCCTTCGAACCATGAGTATAGTGAGGAAAACTCACCTGAATCGAAGAACTCTAAAACATTGAGATACGATCCCTTTTTCTGCACTCCTTGCAACCACGAATCCACAAATAGCAGAACCATATAAAATCTTAATCAATAGCCCAAAAATCCTCAAGTTTGATCCAAAGTCAAACTTGGTCAAAAGTCAACAGTTAACGGAAGTTAATGAAAGTCAAAGTCCAAGACTGGCTGCGTACGACCAACATACTCCACGTAGGCCTAACATACGCGATTCAAGTCCAATACGCCAAGCCTAATCCTAGGTACGCCCAACATACGCTGGATGATCCCAACATTCCATTAAGCACTTTATCCGTTAAGACCTTTTGTCCAGAGCTTTGATCTAGACTCAAAACATCGTCTTAAGCCATAAAGTTTCCACCTTTATGACTTCCCATGGCTAGAAAAGGTCCAAAAGCTAAAACCCTAACTTATTAATCCATTAAGACATCATAACTCTTGCATGGAAGGGATAGAAGGACCAAGATCACATATTTATGGTTTCTAATAGCTCCATAAAGGATAAAGTTCCCAACTTTATCCGTTAGAATGGTCCAAGCAACCAAGATCTAGTCTTTTAAGTTTCAAATGGACCAAAAGTGCATCTTTCTTACTTAATCCATTAAGTCCAAGTTTCCAACCTTGAGATCTGGATCAAAATGGTATTTAGATGGATAAATTTTCCAACTTTATCCATAACAAGGTCACATACTTTCAAGATCTAAACTTTTTGCACTACAGTGACTAAAAGCTCATAACATCCAAAGCTAGCAAGATCTAACAAATGCATCATCAAGATTAAATCTTTATAACTCCAGAAGAAAGATCAAGGTAAACAAGGTTTGGATCTACAAGATCCAATGAAATTATCACTTCTCCAATGAGCTCCTTCTTCTCTAAGATGCACCAAGAACACTCCAAAGCATTAAAAAACACCTTCTTTTGCTCACCAGGCTCAAACTACGGTTTAGGATTCAAGGGAGGGTGTTGGAGAGGTGGAGGCTGAGAATGGAATGGGTTTGGCGAACTAAAGGAGCTTAAATAGGGTTCAAACCTCGAAAATAGGGTTTGGGTTATGATCACGTACACCCAACGTGTGACATCCCCATTTTCACGGCCAGAAAAGACCGATTTTGTTTATGCTTTATAAAAATCAGAGTACCACTTTTAATAAAAATGTTGCGGAATTTGTTCCCAAAAAAACATGATAAATACGTCATCAAGGCATTTCCGAAAATATGTATTTTTATCCATTTTAAAACATTTGGGATGTCATCGTCAATACAGAAACATAAGCATAAACAGAACTTACATTCATTTACACTAGTGATCTACATCTCTTTTAAATCCCTCAGTGTAAAGTAGCTTCATATCGACACCTGTGTTACAAATAAGCTTGAGTGGGTCAGGTTGGGAAACCTGGTGAGTACATAGGGTTTTCAACCCACAATAATATAGTTATTATGTTAAACATCAAACAATCAACCCAATTACTCATCCCCATTATCTTCTTTACTCTTAAGGATCTACCCTAAGATTCATCTATTCCTCGTTCATTCATTCCTAAGGAGTATCCTAAGGAATCGACACTAATTATGCATAGTTGCCAGGGTTTATCTCGTTTATTGACAGTATCGTTTTCGAGAGTCCACGCGTAATACATGTCAATGGGTTTTTAGAGTAAACCGAGTGAACACATTGTTCACAACACCTACAGGTTGCGAGCCTGCTAGTGCTCCACTAGACTGTCTAGAATAGTCTGTGGTTGTCATCCATACTCTGCTAGATGACGGGGCTATCGCTTGGGTCATCGTTTGGCTCATCGTTTGGCTCATCGTTTTGGCTCATCGTTTTGGCTCATCTCTTTGGCTCATCTTTTTGGATCATCGCTTTGGCTCATCGCTTCGCACCATATTTTATCACTCATAAATCATCGCTCATCATTCATCTCATCTTTCATCGCTCATCATTTATCTCATCTTTCATCGCTCATCATTTATCTCATCTCTAATCTACCCATGTTTTACCCAACACATTTTGTAGATATAAAATACATATACAGTTTAGATCATTTAAAACATGTATAAAACGTTTCATCCAGCATAGACAGCAAGTATTCAGACAGTATACATACATAGCACGTAATTTATGTAAAATACTTCATATCTATGTGTAAGATGAAAGTAACTATGCACTCACCTGACTAGGTGGTGACTCTGAACTCGGATAACACTTCGTTACTCTTAAAACAATTTCCTTCAACAAAACCTAGTATAGTTACCACTAGGGTTTAGTCTATTATTCACCGAGACTAATTAATAGTCTAGCTATTATTACTATTATATAAGCGTTAAAACAATACTTTTCACCCACTATGTATAGACAGGGGCCAGACATGAAACACCGGAGGGTAGGACCATATTGGCATATAGCACTTCTGAAATCCAACAACCCAAGCGGCCCTTCAAACCAAATTCCCCGTACCGCGAGTGGTTAAAAAGATATTATAACGACACTTATATAACTCATAATAATAGCCCAAATATTTATTATAAGTTCCTAATAACAATACTATATTTAAATAAAAGCTATATTTAAAATAGGGTAGGAGTATCTTACCTACAACGGGGTTTGGCTAGAAGACGGGCTCTACAGGGGCAGAACTTCCTAGCCGAAAGCTCTTCTTCTCGGAGCCGTCGAGAGCTCCGGGGCTTTCTTCTAGCGCTAGGGAGTTTTTGGAGGTTTAGAGAGAGAGTAGAGAGAGAAGGGTGGAGGTGTGAAGAAATGAGGGTGGAAGGGGTTGTATTTATAGCGTGAAATATGGCTGAAATTGGTTCCACATGTCACCATCTAGTGGCAAGCCTTGGGGAGAAAGCAATGGCCAAGATTGTGCCACGTCACCCCTTTTGCAGCAACACCCTGCCGACTTCTAAACCCCGTAACTTTCGCATACGAGCTCCATTTTCGATGTTCTTTATATCCACGCGTAGTTAAAAACAAGATCTACAACTTTCCTTTTGACCCCGTCGGCTATTTCTCGACTGATCTTAAATTTAACAGTAGGAGGAGATTATACTGTTAAATGTCCGCGTAAAATTTATAACTTCTACATACGGGCTCCGTATTCGTCTGTCTTTTTATCATTGCGCTACTAATAACGAGATCTTCAACTCTCATTTAGGTTGCGTTGGCCAAAAACCGCTCGATATAAAATTCGAATTCCGGGCTGTGCACTACTCGGCCAAATCTTAGAAAAATCATAACTTCCTCATACGAAGTCAGATTTGGGCGTTATTTTTATGCACGTTCTTGGTTTAACGTATACTACAAATTTTGTTTAGATAACTAAGGCTAAAAAGCACTCTATCGTAAATTCACTATTTACGTCGCGCAGTGTCGTGCCGGTTCCGTCGCGAAAGTTCGACGGGCCATAACTTCTTCGTTATAACTCGGATTTCGGCGTTATTTATATGTGCGGAATCCTTGTAGCATATTCTACAACTCTTATTAAGACTATTCCTTCTAAATAATCTTCTATCAAAAAGTCGTTTTCGACACGTATTGTCTCTAAATTGACTAGCCCGAATCTGCGGGCATTACAATTATCTCCCCCTTAGAATGATTACGTCCCAGAATCATCAACGAAACAGGGTTGTATAATGACTCCGTATTTTATCTCTTCATTCTAGGTACTAATCGTAACTTTTATGTTCCTTTGAATGAGTATCTAATTCTTGGACTTCTTGACCGCAGGCGGTGCTCGATCTATCTCATGTTAGATTTTAAATTATGACCTTCATGTCATAATATCGATCTTTATCAGAGACTCCTTATTCTTCTTAACAAACTTAAGATAAGTTGTTTAATTTCCACAATAGACCGATCGGTCACGTTCTAATGACCTCTCATCGTATGTTGCAACGCTTAGACTCAGGTCTCTTAGAGTCAAATTCCGGAATGGAATATACTTCCTTCATGTTCTAATGTGATATAATCACATTTTAACATGTAGCATTTCTAGCTACCAACTTTTTTAACAACGAGCGCGATACTTCTATTGATCGCTTTGATTTCATTCTTCTGGTTTAAGTCAGATGCTACATCGAACTTGGTTCTCTGAACCACGTAACATAATCGTCTTTGTCGGACTCGATTTGATATGACCACTAGGGTCGGAATAACAATCATCTTCTTAGTCATTACCGAAACGATGGTAACGACATACTTCAATAAAACGGAATCAATTACTAGCTTTTTGGTAACCTTATGACTTTCCCTGATCCAAGTGTGAGTCATGTGCTTCCGATAGTATAGGCCTCTACTACCATTCACACCTAGTCATACTCGTCCCAAGTATTGTCTCGCAGTTTTCCAAGTCACCATACAAGAAAATCACATAACAACTTAACACACCAGATAACAAAACGAAGGTTTTATATTATTCATTGAAACGATTACATAAGTGTTCAAGTTCACCCTAGACTATGTCTCTAATAGGCTACACCATACGATACTATCCACACGGCTACTGCATAACTCGATCTTTGGATATGAAGTCCTCATCCTTGATTCCTCGCATTGTTATCTGTTTCGTCGAGGATCATGTGAAATGCCCTTGGCTTTGGCGGTGCATTTGACATTGATGCTTCGTTTTTCTTTGGGCAGTCTCTAGAAATATGCCCTTCTTTGTGACATCTGAAACATACCTTCTTGTTGATTGTGCACTCATTGGCGTAATGGCCAGACTTTCCACACTTGAAACATATCACATCTTCGCCATATTTTCCTAAGTGTTTCTTCTCGCACTTATCACACCATCTTGCTTCGCCTCTTCCTCCTCCTCCTCCAAACCTAGAGAATTTACTCTCATTGTTGGGCCTTAAAGATCCTTCAAACTTCCTCTTTTCTCCTGCCTTATCTTTTTCTAGACCCCTTTCTCTTATCTGGGTCTCTATATTCTTAGCTGATCTAACGGTTGTTTTCAAAGTCGTTGACATTTTGACCGTTGGGCGAAAGTCTGCGGGCAGTCCGTTAGCAAACCTATCTATCTTGGAGAGTTCATTAGGCACCAAGTAGGGAAATAGCTTCATCCTCTCAGTGAATGCGGTGGCATACTCATCAACATTCATCTTCCCTTTCTTCAGGTTCTGAAACTCGTTGTTTAGGTCTATCAGATCTATCTCTGAGCAGTACTGCATTTTTAACTGCTCTGTGAATGCTTCCCAAGACATTCGTATGGCTTCTCCTCGTGGCATTAAATCTGTCAGCAACTTCCACCAACTTAACACTCCGGTATTTAGTTGTCTGACTGCAAAGACAGTCTTTTGCTTATCGCTGCAGTCGCAGCTCTTAAATAGCATCTCCATCTCGGAGATCCAGTCCATAATCTCCACTAGTTTTTGGCTTCCAGAGAGACTTGGCAGTTTTGCACCCAAGAAATTCTTATACATCCGCCCATCCTTGTCATTTCCTTTCTCCGGGCCATTCCTCCTTGCCCCTTGGGTTCCAACTTGACTCACAGTGCGGCTATAATTTCCTTCCTCCGATTGTTCAACGATCAACTCATGTTGCACAATGGGCACCGTAGGTTCATCCCTATTTTCGTGCAACATCGGCCTCATCTCTTCTCTTTGCTCAGCCAGCATAGCCCGAATCATGGCTTGTACTCCAACCATTGTGATTGGCTCAGGAGTGGCTACTACAACAGGTATTTGCTCAATCACTTGTGGTTGAGGCAATTGATTTCTATTTCCATTCGCGTTTCCACTTCGGGTTCTTGCCATTTCGTTCTATACACCAAATCAGACGTTCGGTGCGAAACGACGAGAATTAAGATAGGAAAGATTTTATTTACGATCGACGTGTAAATCTCCCTATTACTCCGAAAAGTTACATGCCAGTTCTAATACCATAATTAAACATTTAGAAGTCTGAACACATAAAGTTTCCAGATCCGGTCGGCAACAGACCATAGATCCGACCATATAATGCATATCATAAATAATTTAGCACATAAAAGCATGTTAGCCATTTTCCTAAATAAGCTAGTGCTTATGTCTATTCAGGTGTACTTCCTAAAATATATTAGACACACTCCTCACGATCATCGCTTAGCATTCTAAGTTTAAGTCTAGAAATAAATCATTATTCCTAGTTTGCTTAAACTAATGCTCTGATACCAACTGTGACATCCCCATTTTCACGGCCAGAAAAGACCGATTTTGTTTATGCTTTATAAAAATCAGAGTACCTCCTTTAATAAAAAAAATTTGCGGAATTTGTTCCCAGAAAAACATGATAAATACGTTATCAAAGCATTTCCGAAAATATGTATTTTTATCCATTTTAAAACATTTGGGATGTCATCGTCAATACAGAAACATAATCATAAACAGAACTTACATTCATTTACACTAGTGATCTACATCTCTATTAAATCCCTCAGTGTAAAGTAGCTTCATATCGACACGTGTGATACAAATAAGCTTGAGTGGGTCACGTTGGGAAACCTGGTGAGTACATAGGGTTTTCAACCCACAATAATATAATTATTATGTTAAACATCAAACAATCAACCCAATTACCCATCCCCATTATCTTCATTACTCTTGAGGATCTACCCTAAGATTTAGTTATTCCTCGTTCATTCATTCCTAAGGAGTATCCTAAGGAATCGGCACTAAGTCTGCATAGTTGTCAGGGTTTATCTCGTTTATTAACAGTATCGTTTTCGAGAGTCCACTCGTAATACCTGTCAATGGGTTTTTAGAGTACACCGCGTGAACACATCGTTCATAACACCTACAGGTTGCGAGCCTGCTAGTGTTCCACTAGATTATCTAGAATAGTCTGTGGTTGTCATCCATACTCTGCTAGATGACGGGGCCATCGCTTGGGTCATCGTTTGGCTCATCGTTTTGGCTCATCGTTTTGGCTCATCGCTTTGGCTCATCGTTTTGGCTCATCCCTTTGCACCATATTTTATCACTCATATATCATCGCTCATCATTCATCTCATCTTTCATCGCTCATCATTTATCTCATCTTTCATCGCTCATCATTTATCTCACCTCTAATCTACCCATGTTTTACCCAACACATTTTGTAGATATAAAATACATATACAGTTTAGATCATTGAAAACATGTATAAAACGTTTCATCCAGCATAGACAGCAAGTATTCAGACAGTATACACACATAGCACGTAATTTATATAAAATATTTCATATCTATGTGTAAGATGAAAGTAACTATGCACTCACATGATTAGGTGGTGACTCGGAACTCGGACAACACTTCGTTACTCTTAAAACAATTTCCTTCGACAAAACCTAGTGTCATTACCACTAGGTTTTAGTCTATTATTCACCGAGACTAATTAATAGTCTAGCTATTATTACTATTATATAAGCGTTAAAACAATACTTTTCACCCACTATGTACAGACAGGGGCAGACATGAAACATCGGAGGGTAGGACCATTTTGGAATATAGCACTTCTGAAATCCAACAACCCAAGCGGCCCTTCAAACCAAATTCCCCGTACCGCGAGTGGTTAAAAAGATATTATAACGACACGTATATAACTCATAATAATAGCCCAAATATTTATTATAAGTTCCTAATAACAATATCATATTTAAATAAAAAGTATATTTAAAATAGGGTAGGCGTATCTTACCTACGAGGGGGTTTGGCTAGAAGCCGAGCTCTACAGGGGCAGAACTTCCTAGCCGAAAGCTCTTCTTCTCGGAGCCATCAGGCGCTCCGGGGCTTTCTTCTAGCGTTAGGGAGTTTTGGGAGGTTTAGAGAGAGAGTAGAGAGAGAAGGGTGAAGAAATTAGGGTGGAAGGGGTTGTATTTATAGGGTGAAATATGACTGAAATTGGTGCCACATATCACCATCTAGTGGCAAGCCTAGGGTAGAAAGCAATGGCCAAGATTGTGCCACGTCACCCCTTTTGCAGCAGCACCCTGCCAACTTATAAAACTCGTAACTCTCGCATACGAGCTCTGTTTTCGACGTTCTTTATATCCACGCGTAGGTAAAGACAATATCTACAACTTTCCTTTTGACTCCGTTGGCTAATTATCGACCGATCTTAAATTTAACAGTAGGAGGAGATTATACTGTTAAATGACCGCGTAAAATTCATAACTTCTACATACGGGCTCCGTTTTCGTCTGTCTTTTTATCGTTGCGCTACTAATAATGAGATCTTCAACTCTCATTTAGGTTGCGTTGGCCAAAAACCGCTCGATCTAAAATTCAAATTCTGGGCTGTGCACTGCTAGGCCATATCTTAGAAAAATCACAACTTCCTCACACGAAGTCAGATTTGGGCGTTCTTTTTATGCACGCTCTCGGTTTAACATATACTACAAATTTTGTTCTGATCACTAAGGCTAAAAAGCACTCTATCGTAAATTCACTATTTACGTCGGGCAGTGTCGTGTAGGTTCCGTCGCGAAACTTCGACGGGTTATAACTTCTTCGTTATAACTCGAATTTCGGCATTCTTTATATGTGCGGAATCCTTGTAACATATGCTACAGCTTTTATTAAGAATATTACTTCTAAATAATCTTCTATCAAAAAGTATTTTTCGACACTTATTATCTCTAAATTGACTAGCCCGAATCTGCGGGCATTACACAACGTACCCCTGGTATGCCCAGCATACCATGGAAGCCTAGTAAGCTCAGCGTACTAGACTAAGCCCAAAACCATCCTAACTTCTAATGGTCATAACTCCTTCGTTCCAACTCCGTTTACGCTGATCTTTATATCCACAGAAAGGTAATGAATAGGCTTACAATATTATCAAGATATCTTGGACTAAAAACGTCTCGAACAAAAATCCATATTTCATGCAAGAACCCGACCTATAATTTTCCCTTTTCTACCCTTTAGCCTAAAACACAATTCAAAGTTAAGATCTCGCAACCATCATTTCCTCATTACAAAAGGGTCTAAACATTACCTCCTTAAGGCCCAAAGACTTTAGACAATCGAATTCTAGCCCATGGCCCTGGAATAAGAAATGATAGGAGACAGCATGTTACAAGTAAAAGATAGTGTGATTGTGTGTAATTTTTGTTTGTGACTATGACTGTTTATTTATACAAAGGAAATTAAATGGCTATAAATTAAATCTCAATAAGATCAATATAATCTTCTTAATCAAAATCCCTATTAATCAAGTCTCCTTTATCCCATAATTCTTGGAGACCAGGTCTTTTCTCCATGTTTTCTACATTAATTTTGTTTTCTAAATATTCAAGACCTAGAACAAAGAGATAAACAAAATAAAGAGAAAATGTGAGGGTTAATAATCTCGGGAATCTTTATCCAGATGTTGGTCAAGATTCTGGCTAACATGCTACTCCGAATGTTGCATAAGATTACAGTCAGAATTTTCACCCGTAACAATTGGCCCTTAAGTTTTGGATTTAAAGATAAAGTCAGATTTTAAATTAAATTTAAATTTCTTAAATATTGCTGGTGGGATTTTGATAAGATGCATCACTTATCTCTATATCAAAATGCCAGCGTTTTCTCCTTTGCATTCCTGAGATTCGCGATCATTGCACGCTATAAATATAGGGTACAACTTTGTTTTGGTCAAAAATTAAGAAACTAATTTCATAACCAAGTTAGTAAGTGTGGTGTGATGTTTGAAATAAGATAAATAAAAATAAAATGCTTAAGATCTTGAAATGTGCCGAAGATCTTGGTCGTGCCCAAGATCCTAAGTAGAAAACTATAATCTTTTAGAAAATTGGTTGTTTTAAGTGTAATATCTCGTAATATGAATAAGTGTATTTTGAGACAAAAATAGTGTCCAATAGAATTAACAAATAAATTTGTATAATAAAGTTCAAGATACTCAAAAATGTACTAAGATACCCTATTATACCTTAGCGATTTTAGCAGTGTAAAAAAATGAATAAACGAATAAATAAAGAAATAGATTGTTTTTGATTGAACAACAACAAGTAAATAATGTAAATGCAAGATCGCAGTGAGTTACGAGGAATGCCCTTAATCCTTCGGGATCTCTGGCATAAAACATCAGGAGGTGATGAAATCAGCCACCTTAGAACTTATATTAAATTGAAATAAAGTTACAAGTGCTAGATGGTCATAGAAATGAAGTAAATTTGTTCAAGTGTCAAGAGAGTTAGAGGAGAAGTAGCAGTGGAAGTGTGTTTTTGTGTGTCGATCAACTTGTTTTTATATACATATCAATAATAACTATAATTCCAACATTCTTGGGATTCTCTTTGACCTTCTCTTCACCCAACTTTCACAAGGGTCTTCAATGTTTATGAGGCATTGACCACGTGTGTTTGAGTTGGCCTATTCCTTTTTCATCTAGGTTTAACTTTCTACATAATATTTCACAAGAAACATGATGGCAGTCTAAGATACTGATTAAATCCAAGATTTTGGGCTTTCTCGAGATGTTTGTATAAGTTGAAGATATTGAAATAGTATGTCAAAATTTCTACCCACAATAGTTTCCTCCAGAAATCTTCAATCTAGGATCATGGATGATGGGGGATTTCTAGGATTTGATGACAAATTATGCTGATATGATGTGGCACATAGTACTAGGATCAATCTTATCCGTCGATTATCCTGGGAAGTTTGAATTTTGAATGGTGAGATTTATGTTTGGAAAACCTCTTATAAACTCGTTGCATTCCTTTCTTCTACAAGTCATTCCACGAGCATCAATGTTTGTTTCTTGCTTCCGTACGTAATCATTTTCCTTCTTTTGATCGTTTATTTTGTTTCGTCTGATCATGGGAAAAAGACTCATTCGAGCTAGGGCTAGATCCAAAAATCCTATCACCGAGGAATTCATTGATTTAGGATTACTGCCTAATAACATGAGCAAAGTCAGCAATATATCAAATGCCGATATTGACTTTTTCCAATCATTAGGCAAATTTCCACATACTACCATCTTCAAGGTTCCTGGGAAATCTTTAAGGGTAGATTATTTTTCGTCGTATTGGCTTTTTTTTATGAGTTTGCTTTTGCCATCAGTTTGTTTTTTCCTTTTCCTTCATTGATTTCTGGGTTTTCCGGGTCACCAAGACTGTTTATACCCAATTCATGCAAGTTATTTGGCGAATTTTGTTTTGGATTCATCATCTTAACGAAACTGAAGGTTTAAGTCTTGGTTTGTGCGAAATGGTGAGTGTTTATAATCTGACTTTTGGTTATTCTTGTGTGGTTCTCAAAGTGAAGACTGGTAAACCTCATCTAGTGTTAAAGAGTTCTCCCACAGATCATGATTAGAAGGGAGGATACATTTTTGTTAGGACTAGCTCTCTTGGCCAAAGCCTTTCGTCCCAAGATTGGTTAACCGAGGGTAGGGATTCTATATTTTGGGTCTCTTCACTTTTTATTTTCCTTTAATGCTAGCTTTTTTCTTTCTATTCATGAATAGTTCCAAAGTTAGACGAGCTTTGTCCTCATCAATAGGATATAGAAGAGGAAAGTCCAAGAATTTCTAGGGCTTTCCGCGAAAAAAAGAAGTTTTGGGGTGATGGAAGCTTGTCTCTCAGGGAACCTAAGTTCATCCATTGCATTCAAATATCCAAAATCAACCATGTCCACATGTATGTTGTAATGCATTCTTTATCTATACCATTCCTATGTTGTGGTGTGATGTTTGAAATAAGATAAATAAAAATAAAATGCTTAAGATCTTGAAATGTGCCGAAGATCTTGGTCGTGCCCAAGATCCTAAGTAGAAAACTATAATCTTTTAGAAAATTGGTTGTTTTAAGTGTAATATCTCGTAATATGAATAAGTGTATTTTGGGACAAAAATAGTGTCCAATAGAATTAATAAATAAATTTGTATAATAAAGTTCAAGATACTCAAAAATGTACTAAGATACCCTATTATACCTTAGCGATTTTAGCAGTGTAAAAAAATGAATAAACGAATAAATAAAGAAATAGATTGTTTTTGATTGAACAACAACAAGTAAATAATGTAAATGCAAGATCGCAGTGAGTTACGAGGAATGCCCTTAATCCTTTGGGATCTCTAGCATAAAACATCAGGAGGTGATGAAATCACCCACATTAGAACTTATATTAAATTGAAATAAAGTTACAAGTGCTAGCTGGTCATAGAAATGAAGTAAATCTGTTCAAGTGTCAAGAGAGTTAGAGGAGAAGTAGTAGTGGAAGTGTGTTTTTGTGTGTCGATCAACTTGTTTTTATATACATATCAATAATAACTATAATTCCAATATTCTTGGGATTCTCTTTGACCTTCTCTTCACCCAACTTTCACAAGGGTCTTCAATGTTTATGGGGCATTGACCACGTGTGTTTGAGTTGGCTTATTCCTTTTTCATCTAGGTTTAACTTTCTACATAATATTTCATAAGAAACATGATGGCAGTCCAAGATACTGATTAAATCCAAGATTTTGGGCTTTCTCGAGATGTTTGTATAAGTTGAAGATATTGAAATAGTATGTCGAAATTTCTACCCACAATAGTTTCCTCCAGAAATCTTCAATCTAGGATCATGGATGATGGGGGATTTCTAGGCTTTGATGACAAATTATGCTGATATGATGTGGCACATATTACTAGGATCAATCTTATCCGTCGATTATCCTGGGAAGTTTGAATTTTGAATGGTGAGATTTATGTTTGGAAAACCTCTTATAAACTCGTTGCATTCCTTTCTTCTACAAGTCATTCCACGAGCATCAATGTTTGTTTCTTGCTTCCGTACGTAATCATTTTCCTTCTTTTGATCGTTTATTTTGTTTCGTCCGATCATGGGAAAAAGACTCATTCGAGCTAGGGCTAGATCCAAAAATCCTATCACCGAGGAATTCATTGATTTAGGATTACTGCCTAATAACATGAGCAAAGTCAGCAATATATCAAATGCTGATATTGACTTTCTCCAATCATTAGGAAAATTTCCACATACTACCATCTTCAAGGTTCCTGGGAAATCTTTAAGGGTAGATTATTTTTCGTCGTATTGGTTTTTTTTTTATGAGTTTGCTTTTGCCATCAGTTTGTTTTTTCCTTTTCCTTCATTGATTTCTGGGTTTTTTTCGGGTCACCAAGACTGTTTATACCCAATTCATGCAAGTTATTTGGCGAATTTTGTTTTGGATTCATCAACTTAACGAAACTGAAGGTTTAAGTCTTGGTTTGTGCGAAATGGTGAGTGTTTATAATCTGACTTTTGGTTATTCTTGTGTGGTTCTCAAAGTGAAGACTGGTAAACCTCATCTAGTGTTAAAGAGTTCTCCCACAGATCATGATTAGAAGGGAAGATACATTTTTGTTAGGACTAGCTCTCTTGGCCAAAGCCTTTCTTCCCAAGATTGGTTAACCGAGGGTAGGGATTCTATATTTTGGGTCTCTTCACTTTTTATTTTCCTTTAATGCTAACTTTTTTCTTTCTATTCATGAATAGTTCGAAAGTTAGACGAGCTTTTTCCTCATCAATAGGATATAGAAGAGGAAGGTCCAAGAATTTCTAGGGCTTTCTGCGAAAAAAAGAAGTTTTGGGGTGATGGAAGCTTGTCTCTCAGGGAACCTAAGTTCATCCATTGCATTCAAATATCCAAAATCAACCATGTCCACATGTATGTTGTAATGCATTCTTTATCTATACCATTCCTATGTTGTTTCAAAAAATTGTTTTTACTTATGTGCAAGGGAGACTCGTTTAGGTGTTCTCCTCATATCTTCTTTCAATGTAGATGAATTCCTGTCTATAGACCATGTTGTGAGAATCAAGAAACCTGCTACTATAGGTGCAAGAAAATTAGAGACCAAGGCAAAAAGTCATGATCCCAAGAAACGAAAATGTACTCTGCAGGTGGGTCAAGAAGTGTTCGAAGTACTCAATCCTTTCGATGCTAAGTAGAAAGTGGTTATTCTAGTTCAATCTATAAGTTTTATGTGATCCCTCTTTATGTATTTAAATGGTATTTTTTTCATTGTGGTTTTTGGGTTATAGGTCACTACCATAATGTTGAAAGGTGCTGAACAACTTAAGAGGGAACTTGAGGCTACCAAGAAACTGTTTGAGCAAGATATGAAGCGAAAGGACAATGAACTTTCATTGAAAGTGAAGCAGCTTGTTGGTAGGAAGTAATAACTAGATAGGATGAAGGAGGAGATTTATGATTTGAAGGATCAATTGGATGACAGCGAGAATAAGGCCAAAACGTTTACAGTCGTTTTGGTTTTGGAAGGGAGGTTGAAGATGGTGGAAGATGTCCAGGAAAATAAAGTTGATTCTTGGGAGAAGGTAAAGTGGGAGAAAGCTTTGAGAAATCTGAAAGGTGGTGGTAAGGATGATGAAAAGGTTGGCGAGGAGAATGTTGGGGAAAAGAATGTTTCAGGTCCAAAGAAAGGGGCGGATGAAGCTCCTTGTTGTGTTTAAGTTTGTTTCTTTCTGGGTCTTTTGGACCATTATTTTGGTCATGTTTCTAAGACATTTTATGGTGTGTAATAGTTAATCTAGGTTATGCATACTTTGCGAATACATGGGGTTTTCCTTTTGAATGATGATGGGTAGTTTAGAATAATTTCATAGCAAAATGATTTATCGCATTTGGGACAACCTTTAAAGATATGTTTGAGAGTAATTTCTTAGCATCATAGTTCAAAAAGAAAAATATTTTTCTAAGAAAAATAATGAATTTAGATATGTCTAAAATAGAATTCTTAGTCCCACCATTGAAAAGTAAGTTTTGAAGAAAAATGCTTTTAGTCTTTGAATAAAATATCAAGTGATAGTATTCAAGATAATATTTAAAAACATGTTTGGGAATAATCTCTTAGCCTCATCTTCAAAAATACATTTTTATAAAATATTTTCAGGAGTGAAAATGGTTTTGGGTGC
Source organism: Lactuca virosa (assembly GCF_052849685.1). Lineage (NCBI taxonomy): Eukaryota > Viridiplantae > Streptophyta > Magnoliopsida > Asterales > Asteraceae > Lactuca > Lactuca virosa. The sequence continues at coordinate 174,261,089 of NC_136428.1, forward strand.
AACATGGAATGATGTTAGTTTAAAATTCGAACAATGGATACATGGTTAAAAATGTGGCATATTTTCAAAAGATAAGGATCCAAGATTATGGGTTCAAGGAAGATAATGTGTAGAAAGAAGTCTTAAAGACGAATCTAAAGATGTTATAAGGATTGTGTACCTTATGTCAATGATTTGAATGAAGCTTCTAAATGGTATCTTGATTTGAAATATTGGATTGCCATCCTGGGTATAAGTGACTTCTTCTGATATCTTGGGATGCTAACTCGGGATGCTCGCTTTGACTTTGATTTTATATCTTAGATTTGGATGTCTTTTAATTCCTTAGCTTAGTGGACATGGCCATGTTTAAACCAGTCGAAAACATAGAAATGTTGCATATCTTGGGATAAACTTATCCTAGGATTGTTCCCGTGGGACTTTCCATATCCTTGGGATGTTCCCCTGTGCTTAAGTTTAATATGTCAATGTTAAATGTGTGGGTACAAGTTCCCCACTGTATGACACGCACGTGTCTTTCCATTTATTTTTTTCTTAAGTTCTAACCGATATTTAGTAACATAGAGTTTTTCGGTCACTAAAGCGTAATACGATACCCATATCCTTTAACTATTGCTAGAATTTGTGTGTCTAAGCAAGGTGTCTCAACCTTATCTCGTACAAAGACGTTAGTCTTTAATTCTCAGAAGGTATCTTGGATACCTTGGATCTTAGGAGAGATGATCAATCCCTAATATCTTGGTCAAAATTTTTGGTGTCTACAAAACATAGATCTTGGGTAAAGGGTGGATGTTAGCTTAACTAACACTCCTCTGATGCTTAAGTAATTATAAAGAATGAGAATATATAATTGATAATTGAAATCGAAAAGGAAAAGGAAAACATACCGTAATATATTAAACCAAGATCTTGGGTTTAGGAAAAATAGGTCTTAATATGTATAGCATTCCACAATATTAATAACACTTCACTGTAACATCCTGAAAAGCCAAGGTAAAATTTTCATTTTTAAAACAAATAATCATACAACGAGTTGTTCCAAAACCGATCAAAGTGAATATATTATTTAAACATCAGAGTAATATCATTAATTGCCAATGCGGAAATACTCTGGGGGATGTTGTGCAGTCACGTCGCGCCCTTCCCTTTTGAACCGAAAGTACCTGAAACCATAAATATGAAACCATAAGCACAAAGCTTAGTGATTTCCCTAAAAGACCGCATACTAGATCATACAAGTGTCACGGGCTACCCCCATGGTCTTTCCTTGCAATGCCGAGGGCCAAATCCCGGTTTTACACACGAGTGTCAGGGCTGGTCTTCCATTCAATTGGCAGGGGCCAGATCCTGGTCTTTCATACAGTTGCCAGGGGCCAGATCCTGGTCTTTCATTCAATTACCAGGGGCCAAATCTTGGCCTTTCTTGCAAGCATCACAGAGACAACTAGCATTCCACATAACAAGTAATAGGTCGGCATTGGTGCCTTCGACCCATGCATATAGTGAGAAAACTCACCTCATAGTCTAAAAGAATAGATGCACCGATCACTGCTCTAAAAGCTGTCTCTACCGGTCACATATACTATTAACAGGAACCCAAGTCTCAAACTATAAATCAAATTACCCAAAATACCCTTAGTCAAACTTGGTCAATCTTGGTCAAAGTCAAACTAAACAGTCAAGGTCCAAAAGTCAATATTTATTCCCAGCGAAGTACGCCCTGCGTAGCAAGAGAGTGCGCCCAACGTACTCTGATGTTGACCAAAAGCAAGGCGCTGACCGCGTACGCGCAGCCTATCACCAAGTACGCCCAACTTATGTAGTCCAGTCCCAAAACTCCATTAAGGGCTTATTCCATTAATTCCTTATGTCCAAAACTCAGATCTAAGCCCAAAATGATGTCCTAAGTCATAAATTTTCCAAGTTTATGACTTTGCACGGTTATAAAGTGCTTAATGTCCAAAACCCAAAGTTCTTAACCCAATAAGACATAAAAACTCTTGTATAGAAGGGATAGAAAGGCCAATATCACATTTTTATGGTTCATAATAGCTTCATAATGGATAAAGTTTCCAAATTTATCGATTAGAATGGTCCCAATAAACAAGATCTAGTCTTTAAGTCTCAAAGGGACAAAAAAATGCATCTTTTTCAAGTTAATCCATTAAGTCCAAGTCTCCAAGCTTTAGATCTGAATCGAAATGACGTTTAGATGGATAAAGTTTTCAACTTTATCCATAACAAGGTCAAAAACTTTGAAGATCTAAACTTTATGCACTTAAGGTGACCAAAAGTTCATAACACCCAAAACTTGCTAGATCTAACAATTTCATCATCAAGATTCAAACTTTATACCTCAAGAAGAAAGATCAAGGTGAACAAAGTCTGGATCTATAAGTTCCAATGCAACCAAAACTTCTTCAATGAGTTCCTTCTTCTCCAAGGTGCACCAAGAACACCCCAAAGCACTTAAAACACCTTCTTTTTGCTCACAAGGCTCAATCTAGGGTTAGGGTTTCAAGAGAGGGTGTTGGAGAGGTGGAGGCTGAGAATGGAATGGGTTTGGGGGAATAAAGGAGATTAAATAGGGCTCAAAATACGAAAACAGGGTTTGGGCACTGATTGCGTACGCCCAACATACTAGGGACGCACTAGTACGCCCTAGTACGTGGCTAAACCCAAAATCGCCCTAACTTCAAACGATCTTTTGCAACATGTGACTTGACATATTCACTTAATAGTTAACTCACATCACGAAGAGTTCCACAAAGCACAGAGCAAACAACATTCATGCAATAACACTCCAAGCCATAGAACAAACAAAGTACCTCCAAAGCTCAATTACTACAACCCATGCTAGGAACTTCCACTCGTACTACCGGTTGCCTTATGCATGCAAATTATACACAATACCGAATCAAATAGACTGTCGAATAAAAGACTCTACCGTAAGACCACAACCAAACAAGGAACAAGAAATAAGGCCAAATCAGTCATTCTAGGGTTATATGATCCTAATCGTATACAATTATAAAGCATACACTTCGCAATCAATTCTACTAATACATATTCCAAATCTAGGATAGCATCAATTTCTCCTAGGCTACAAGGCATCACATATCATGCCAATCTATCATGCAATTCCTGAAGGTATGCCTAGCCTCATCCTAGCATGCAAGCATTCATATAATATATGATATCAACATGTATGGGTATTCTGGGAATCACTTACTTGAGCTCAGCCGATTGCACGCATCACACCCCCTTTTTCGTTAAAAAAAATCTTTTAGAAATTCATTTTCTTTTAAAAGGTTACCAACTCCTTTGTTGGAGTTCAATCACACCCAATAGTGTGGCTGAATCCCTCAAACCAAGCCTCTGATACCAACTTGTAACATCTCGAAAATCCAAGGTAAAATTTTCATTTTTAAAACAAATAATCATACAACGAGTTGTTCCAAAACTAATCAAAGTGAATATATTATTTATACATCAGTGTAATATCATTAATTGCCAATGAGGAAAAACTTTGGGGGATGTTGTGCAGTCACGTCGGGCCCTTCCCTTTGTATCCGAAAGTACCTGAAACCATTAATATGAAACCGTAAGCACAAAGCTTAGTGAGTTTCCCAAAATACTACATACCATATCATACAAGTGTCATGAGCTACCCACATCGTCTTTCCTTTCAATGTCAAGGGCCAAATCTCGATCTTACACACGAGTGCCAGGGTCCAGATCTTGGTCTTCCATTCAATTGCCAAGGGCTAGATCCTAGTCTTTCATACAGTTGCCAGGGGCCAGATCCTGGTCTTTCATGCAAGCATCACAGAGACAACTAGGATTCCATATAACAAGTAATGGGTCGGCATTGGTGCCTTCAACCCATGGATATAGTGAGAAAACTCACCTCACAGTCTGAAAGAATAACTTCACCGATCACTGCTCTAAAAGTTGTCTCTATCGGTCACCTATACAATTAACAAGAACCCAAGTCTCAAACTACAAATCAAATTACCCAAAATGCCATTAGATCAAACTTGGTCAACCCTGGTCAAAGTCAAAGTCAAGAGTCAAGGTCCAAAAATCAATATTTCTTCCCAGCAGAGTACGCCCTACATACTAAGAGAGTACACCCAGCGTGCTCTGATGTTGACCAAAAGCGAGGCGTTGACCGCGTACGCGCATCGTACCACCAGGTACGCCCAGCGTACACAACCCAGTTCCCAAAACTCTATTATAAGCTTATTTCATTAAGTACTTACATCCAAAACTCAGATCCAAGCCAAAATGATGTCCTAAGTCATAATGTTTCCAAATTTATGACTTAGCATGGCTATAAATTGCTTAATGTCCGAACCCTGAGTTCTTAACCCAATAAGACATCACAACTCTTGTATAGAAGCGGTAGAAGGGCGAAGATCATATTTTTATGGTTCGTAATAGCTCCATAAATGATAATGTTTCCAACTTTATCTATTAGAATGGTCCCAACAAACAAGATCTAGTCTTTAAGTCTCAAAGGGATCCAAAAGTGCATCTTTTTCAACTTAATCCATTAAGTCCAAGTCTCCAAACTTCAAATAGGAATTGAAATGATGCTTAGATGGGTAAAGTTTCCAACTTTATCCATAACAAGGTCACAAAATTTTAAGATCTAAACTTTATGCACTTAAAGTGACAAAAAGCTCATAACACCCAAAACTAGCGAGATCTAACAATTTCATCATCAAGATTCAAACTTTATACCTCTAGAAGAAAGATCAAGCTGAACAAAGTCTGGATCTACAAGCTCCAACGCAACCAACACTTCTTCAATGAGTTCCTTCTTCTCCAAGGTGCACCAAAAACACTCCAAAACACATAAAAACACCTTCTTTTTGCTCACAAGGCTCAATCTAGCGTTAGGGCTTATAGAGAGGCTGTTGGAGGAGGTGGAGGCTAAGAATGGAATGGGTTTAGCGGAGTTAGGGAGCTTAAATAGGGCTCAAACCACAAAAATAGGGTTTGGGAATTGATTATGTATGCCCAACGTACTCAATTTACGCCCAACGTACTAGGGATGCCCTAGTACGCCCAGCGTACACGTTGAGTATGCCCAACAATGCGGCTCAACCCAGAACTGCCCTAACTTCAAACGATCATAACTTCTTCGTTTCAACCCCGATTTTGACAATATTTATATCTACGGAAAGGTTTTGAGACTCTCTACAACCCTATCAACTCTCATTTGCCTTAAAACTTACCGAACTTAAATCCAAAATTCATAAAAGGCTCGAACTATTATTTTACCGTTATACCCTTGGACTCTAAAGCACCAACCGAACTCTCGGATCACCTAATCTACGTTACCCACTTCCAAAGCGGTCTAAATATCTATTTCCCCCAAGTACCAAAGCCTTATGATAACTGGTCTTCGGGTCACGGCCCCGAATTATGAAACGATTCGAAACAGGGTGTTACATTCACCATCTAGGGTAGATAATCAGTATGCTCCCTTTCCAACTTTTGAATCTATAAGATAAGGACCTTCCTATTTTGGAGCAAGTTTCCCTGCAATATATTCATTTTTAATTTGGAAAATCTTTCTAAGGACAAGATCTCCTACTTGGAATCTTCTTATTCTGATATTCTTGTTGTAAGTATTGGCAATTCTTTACTGATATGTCACAATTCTTATCTTGAAAAGATCCATGACTTTGTCTACTACATCAAGATATTCAACCAAAATCTTATCATTTTCTTCTTAGTTGCGGAGTCTTGTCCTAGCTCTAAGGATCATGGCTTCTGGGGGAATCACAACCTGAGTCCCAAATACCAAAGAATATGGTGTTTTCCCTGCAAAAAATTTTTGTTGTGGTCGTAGCTGTTCAAAGGAAAAAGGGAAATTATTCAGCCTATCTTCCTCTCTTTTCTGTGGGTCTTTTCTTTAGGTTATTAACTATGATCTTCAAGTTTGATTCAAGTTGACAATTTGCTCGAGGATGAATAGGTGTAGAAGTGATCATCTTGATTCCTCATCTTGCACAAAAGTTTTGTGTTCTTTTACCTATAAATTAAGATCGGTTATCATAAATACTTTTAGAAGGGATACCAAACCTGGTCAAGATGTTTCGCTTAATGATTGTTATCACTTCGTTTTCTCTAACATAGACAAAGGCTTCAACTTCTATCCACTTAGAGAAGTAATTAGTAAATGCTAACATGAAAACTTAACCACTTGGTGTTGTGGGAAGTTTTCCAACAATGTCCATTCCTCATCTCATGAATTACCATGTAGATAAAACTGGATGTACAGGTTCAACTGGTTGGTGCAAGATATTATTATGTCTTTAGCATGCATCAGATTTTTTTAGCATACTCCATTGCATCTTTCTTCATTGTTAGTTAGTAGTAACTTATCCTCAAGATCTTGGAGAAGAGTGTAACACTCACAGATTTTGGATAGCCAATTAAGATATAATAAGAATTAAAAATAAGTTTTTTCTAAAAGACTATTTATGATAAATAATCTGAACCAAAATTATAGAATATGTGACAAGGATTCCGTGAATATAAAGAACACCTAAATCTGACTTCGTGAGAGGAAGTTAAGATTTTTCAAAGTTTCAGCGTAGCAGTATGTAGCTCAAAAACCGAAATTAAAATCAGTCAATTGTTAGGAAACACAATCTAAATGAGAATCGAATATCTCGTTAATAGCAGCTCGTCAATATAAAGATAGTCAAAATAGGACGCTGGAACAGAGGATTATGAATTTCTAACGGACTTTAATAATCCAAGTCTGTTAAAAATATAAATTTAAAAAAAAAAGTCAAAATTAGCGAATAGAGTCTAGATGAAAGTTGTAGATCTCATCGATAGCTAAGCGTAGATATAAAACGCGTCGAAAATGGAGCTCGTATGAAGAAGATGTGAATTTTTAAAGATTTTATAAAATTCATGCGCAGTCGCACGCACAGACAAGGTGTGCGGTGCACATATGACATCCACCATATTTCTGACATGTGTAAACACCCAAACGATGCCATGTCAGCACCCCCGACCAAGTGTGAGGCACGCACCGGAACAGGTGCACGGCGCGCATCCCGGATTTGCCTATATATACTTGTATTTCAGCTTTATTCTTCACACCTTCCTCCAAAAACCTCTGCATTTCTATCATATCTCTAACCCCTCTTACTTCCTAGTTCCCGACCACTTTAGCGAGGCCCTGAGGTGTCAGATATTCAGAGAATTGAAGCTCCTGAGTCAGAGTTCTTCCAACACGTTTCTCCTGGTTTTCGCTAAAACCACTGTAAGTTAAGTATACTCTTTTGCTTTCGGTGTAACTTACATTTATAGTCATAAATAGTTATTATGAACCTATAAATAAGATTTATCAGTAATTCCAAGTCATTATACTGATTGATATACTTACATGAGAGGTCTCTATAATGGTCACATTGACTTGGTTGTTAGATTTCAGAAAGGCTATATGCCGAATTGATCCTGCCTCCCAACTATCCTGCCTGGCTGATCCTTATTTGATATAACACTTGGTATTCCTTGGGATCATTGATGAATCTAGATTACCATTAATCGTTAGGTAATAATTCGACTAAGACTTAGTAATGTGAATCTAGGTCATGTCATAGGAAAAGATAAAGTACCAAGGCGAAGTTCTACACTAATTCTGAGGCATCCACTTTTATCGAGTGAGTGCATAGTCCCTTTCATGAACATGATTTTAATACAAGTATTAATTAAAGTATTAAATATCTTTTAGAAACTTTATATGTGACCTATATGCTCATTGCCTGGTTTATGTGTTAGAAATGTATTTGAGTATATACTATATGCGAACTAGATATGGTTCTATATATGTTAAAAGATATATGTCTATTATCACATGATAACAATAATAGAAATATTATAAGAGACAAGAATAAAAGTATATTATTACCTAAATACTTTGTGCTAAATATATACACCAAGAAACGATAGTGTTGTCTGGACATAATTGGTATTCGGATTCTAGTAGTTATGCGTGTTATAAAAGATAAAACTTATTATATATACCTACTTCAATTAAGTTTGATATCGGGTCGTCTCATTCGGGATATGTGTGTGTAAGTTAGGAACGGAAAGTAGAGTTCTATTCCTTGACACTTCAGGTGTTGATGGTATGAAATATGTACTGAAGTACAAATCGTATTCCTTCTTGGATGACCATAAATGGTGGGTCCTAAATAGAAAACTATAATGGTATGTCTGCATAATATTTTGGATGACCAAAAATGGTGGGTCCAAATCAAACAACTATCAAGGTATGTTTGGTCATCTTCGAAACGAAAAACAATTGATTATTCTAAACGATTCATCAGGCGGGATAATCCATCATGGTAATTGTAGAGTCGGATCTGTGAGGATCGATTGAGGTAGATATATTTAGGTATGAGGGTTTATAGATATTCAAGTCAAAGGCACATCTATATATTGTTTGATAACAGTTGGTTTTGTGTAATTAAGATATATATATATATATATATATATATATATATATATATATATATATATATATATATATATATATATGATATTAAAATCCCTATGTACTCAACAGGTTTCCTAACCTGACCCACTCAATTCCTTTGTATCAAAGGTAGCAATATGAAGATACTGACAGATAATGTAATTATCTATTGAGAAATTAAAGGAGTTTATAGGCTGTAATAATATTTATGTAAGGCATGTTTATGATTATTTTTTGTATCAGTTATGACATCCCAATTTTTTAATAAATCAATGAAAAACATTTTCTTCAGAAAATACTTTTATGGGACAAATTCTGCATCTACAAAGATCGCTCTTATTTAAAATAAGCGTAAAGAAAAAGTTTTAAAAAGGACATAAATTTGGGGATGTGACAAAGAGTAGCATGCCCCCTATATGGTTTACACATTCTCTTTCATGAATTTCTTTGAGGTTGATCTTGGCCTCATGATCTTCATGATATTTAAGATAGGACCTGCTGCTGATTTTCTGAACATGATATTTTCCATGATATTGAACCTGGAGGCTTTTATTCTCAAGGTTCTTGGGTTTTTTTTCATTCTTAGGAATGTATCCATCTTGGAGAAACTAAAATATGGGTTAGGTCCATGATTCCTTGGGACTGAGATCCTTGGGTTAATGATCCTGGACAGATACCACTTCTTCTTTTATGTCTTCTATTGTGGGTGTAATAACATAACATATTGGAATCTTAATGGTAGGATGCATCTTGAAAGCAAAACCAAGATTGGCTAATGCGTCTTCTTCTACGTTATCTTCTCTAAGTACATGTTTTATGTCAAAATCTTGGAACTTGGATGTTAAGTTCTTGAGTGGTTTTTAATCCTCAGATCAGTGCTTCAAATTTTGTCTTGTTGTTAGTTGCTTGAAAATCACAACTTACTACATGGTGTATAATGTCCCCCTGTGAAGATTTTAGTACGACTCCGAGTCTTGATCCTTTAGAATTAAAAGCTTTATCTATAAAGAGGGTTCACTTCTTTGGTTATTCTGTATCTTGAAGCCATTGAACTTCTTTCTCAGCTCCAGGTTGAAGATCCGGAGTGAAATTAGCCACAAAGTCTTCCAATGCATGTGATTTTATGGCAGATCTTGGCTCATATCTTAAGTATTATGTACTTAATTGTACGAACAACTTAGCCATTCTCCCTGACATCTAAGGTTTTCTCATCACATTCTTAATTGGATTGTTAGTTTTCACACAAATATGATGAATTTCAAAATAATGATGTAGTTTAGTTGAAGCACAAACAAGAGATAATATTAGTTTTTCAACTGTGAGTACATGGTCCCAACATGTAAGAAACTCTTACGTACGTGATATACCTGGTGTGTTGAGCACCATCTTGTTCCTTGACCACGACAATGCTTGTTATATTATTGGATATGGCTAAGTATAGGAACAAGGGTTCTCCATCTTTAGGTTTAGCTAGAAATAGGGATGAAGATATATATTCTTCAACTCTTGAAATGCTTTTTTATTTTATGATGTCCATTCAAGCTTTTTGTTCTTCCTCAAGACATCATAAAATGGTTTTGCATCTTTCAGATGTCGTGTAGATACACATGTTTAAGGCTGCAACTCTACCTATCAATTTTGGACATCTTTGGTAGAAGATGGGGATTGTAAATTCCACATAGCCTTAATTTGTTGGGGCTAGGTTCAATTCCACTGTTTATTACCATGTAGCCCAAGAATTTCTTATGTTTGACACCAAAATGGCATTTAGAAGGGTTAAGCTTCATGTTGAACTGGTCCAAGATATTGAATGCTTCTTCAAGATCTTGGATATGGTTCTCATCTTTCTTGGACTTTACTGCCATGTCATCTATGTAGACCTGCATGGGTTTTCCTAGTTGTTGCTTGAACATCTTGTTCACTATTCTTTGGTATGTAGCACCTTTATTTTTTTAAACTAAAAGGCATTGTTGTATAACAATATATACCTGTTGAGGTTATGAAAGAAGTATCTTCTTGGTCTGAAGGCTCCATTTGGATCTTTTAAAATATGGCTGAAGCATCCATGAAGGTAAGAATTTTATTACATGTAGTTGAATCTACTAAAGAGTGTATGTGTGGAAAAGGAAATGGATCTTTGTGGCACGATTTTTTGAGATCCGTGAAGTCCACACGTACTCTCCATTTTCCATTCTTCTTTTCGACAACCACCAAGTTGGCCAGCCATCTTGGAAATTTTACTTCTTTAATCATTTTAGCTTTGAGAAATCTTTCAACTTCTTCTTGGATGATCAAGTTTCTTTCAGGTGTGAATTTCCTTCTTTTTTGATCAATTGGCCTAAATCTTGGATCAATATTTAATTTATGAGCTATTATATCTCAAGATATACCAATCGTATCTTCATGTTTCCAAGGGAAAGTTGATTTCTTGTTCTTAAGGAACTCGGTAAGATCTAGCTCAAGATCTTGGTCAAGATCCACGCCTAATAGAATCTTGATGTTAGGATCCTCAGGATCTAGTAAGACTTCTTTGAATTTGATTTCCTTGGCTTCCAGATCATCTCGTGCCTTTCTCTTTTACTGCTATGCTTTCCTAGGAGTAGTTGCGTTTTCATCCAAGTGGTATAGCAATCTTTAGCTTCTTGTTGGTCATTCTTGATTTTGATCACTCCCCATGGTGTAGGCAACTTCACACATTGGTGGTAAGTCGAGGGGATGACATTCATTTCATGGATCCATGGTCTGGCTAATATGATATTATAGCAAGAAAAATAATCAACAACACAGAAACGTTGGATAAATTTAACTTCCTCTATGTATATTGGCAATTTCATCTCTACAATGGTATTCTTGGTTTCTTCATTTGATCTAACTAAGGTTGAGGATATTTGTACCATCTCAGATTCTAGGATGTTCATCTTGTTGAGTGTCACTAAGAGAATGAGATTGACTGAGCTACCACCATATATCAAGATCCTTCGAACAAAGAGGTTTGCCACATACAGTGTTATGACTAGACCATCATAGTGTGAGTCTATTCTCCATATCATCTTCTGTAACAACCCTTTATTTTCAAATCTGCAAAAGTCAACAAAAGTCCACCAAGGTCAACAAAAGTCAAAATTTCTAAATAAAAGTTAAATTTGTTGATTTGCAATTTATTAAGGCTAAATAAATAATTTAATATATGGAAATTTCTTTTTATTAAAGTGTTGCAAAAATTTAGAATTTAATCCCAAAATATAAACCAAATGCGAGAACCAAGAATATACCAACCGAAAACCTTCGCGAAACCCCCACCACCTCGGACCGCAATCATGTTTGCGGTCAAGACCACAAACCCTCGCATGTGCCCTTTTACTTCGGACCGAAAACAGCATATCCGAAAACCCCTTTGTTCCCCACCGAAAACGTGTGAAGCCGACTTAGAGTTCTCGGCCGAAATCACTTTCCTTGGGTAGAGTTCTCGGCCGAAATCATCTTATAATTTCTTCATATTTAAGGAACCTCGTGCACATATTCTGCACTCTTACACTTCCATAAACGAAATTTACTTTACATAAGAAGCTTTTGATCCATTTTTCTCCTTAGTATTTTGGTAAGTTTTATTTATAAAACTTGTGTTATACAACACTTATATTACTTATATCATCTTAATCACACATTATTATTTGTATAAACTATTAGGATACGACTATCATTTCGTGTTCTAAATCGAAGTTACCGTTTCTATTCCGTTAACAATACCGCTATCACACACAATGTGAGTTCATACCCCTACGTTTTCATGATTTTTCACTGTTTTAGGGGGGTGGGATACAAGTGTAACACAAGAAATTTGTATAAATATATAAATGTCTTCAATATTTATTAATCGTTGTCGTTATTAAAATTATATATTTATATATATATATATAAATTATATAATTAGGGTTCAACAGACTTAGAATTGATAATTTGACTCCATTTCCTGTTCCTTGTTTGGTTGTAGGCTTGAGGTAGAATTATTTATTCGACTGTCTATTTAATCATAATTATATAAATATTATATTTATATAAGTATAAAATCATTTTAAACTTGTTAAACAAAAATATATTTTTTGCAAACTATCTTAATACCATTCGGGTATAAATATTGAATTTCACGGGACCACAGTATCACAGATTTTTCGATTTAAACTTACCGGATTATTAATAATACAAAGGTTTTTATTTCAGTAAAACACAAACATATGAACTATATTAGGTATAGTTTATGGAACTTACATGTTGCTTTTCAAAGTTCATATTACAATACGGAAAACAAACATATAAACTATAATAGGTATAGTTTATGGATCATATATACTACTTTACATATTCAGAATAGCTTACGGAAAACAAACATATAAACTATATTAAATATAGTTTATGAGATATACTTACAGTTTATTTATTTCAAAGTAGCTTTTCATTATTCTACACGTAACCGTCAATATAGCATTTGTGAGACACACTTCATGTACTTATTTAAGTACCAACCAAGTCCTGAAATTATAACTAGAGTCTCCTGGAGGGAGAGTGTGAAACTTGTGTATAGATCTATACGGGACTGACAATCCCGCACCTGAGCTGCTTGCAACAGCTAGGCCGGCAGGCCTGTGGTGACAAATGTCGTACCGATTTCGACGCCTGAAGAACGTCATGTTCAGACCATCTTAGGTCATAAAGTATGGTTATAATAACTCACAATTTGGTATTGAACAATACGTATAGTGTAAGAATAAGTAAACATCTTCACATAGTTTTATTAAATAATAAAACTATAATACAATATTTTACAAGTACAACTGGTGAATTCAGGCATTTACAATTACACAGTTTTCATACAAGTACAAATACAGAATACTAATTCAGTACAAAGAAAACATAGTTTTCATGGTTTCATATGAATTAAAACTATAGTATACTATATAAGAGTACAATAAAATTTACACGTTTTGAGTACAACACATTACAACAGAAAATATAGGATTTTCTGGGAAAACATGTTTACATTTTCAAAGAACAATGACAGATTTCAATTACAAACATGCTTATGAACTCACCAACTTAATTGATGACACTCTTTTCAAAACTACTTGTATTCTCAGGAAATCAGTAAACAGGTATCCACAGGTTTTGAGAAGATGGAGCTTCATAGACTCATGTCTTTTAACTTTTGATATACATTTTGGTGTCAAGTATACATTGATTTGAACACGAATATAAAACTATACTTTATTAAATGTAATGGTTGTTGTACTTTGATTACTATTATGCAATTGTTGTGATACTGTACATGACGTCCTTCGCCTCCGAACGTTTCCGCCGTTCCGGTTTGGGGGTGTGATAGATTGGTATTAGAGCATTGTTTATAGTGAACTAAGTATATCAAACCATAAAAGATATACTACTATAAATACAATGGGGTTGAAATGCTCTGACTAAAAGTATACTTTTAAAATCTAAGTATTTTATAAGAAGTATACTAACATGCATACATACAAGAAACAGTATCACAGTGAGAAGTACATAAAAGTATTTAGAGGTTGGACACTACAGATAAACCTAGACAGTTAAGTAATCATATATGGGATAAATATAGCCTGATCAACTATATATATTTTAGATATGAACAACATGTGTTTGGGAGTGATAGTGGTGTTGCAACAAGTCTAAAACTTACCAAATCTATATACCAGAAGAATGTTAGAACCAAACATAAAGTTAAAATACTATAGGAGTATTTTATGACACTATAACATTGAAACAACAAAATTCAAGAAGGTCATTCTTACTAGAAACAAACATGTGAAAACAAAGGACTCCTACTTGTAGATCTATAATTACAAAGTGAATACAAGAGTTATGTATAATTAAGATTATATAGACTTAGAATTGGTGATTTAGCTTTACTTCCTGTTCCTTGTTTTGTTGTAGACTTAGAGTATAATCATTTATTCGAAGGTCTATTTGGTCTTAGTTATATATGATTCGTATGTACTATGTGATTATAGGCGGACCCAGTATGAGTTATACTATACACAGTTCTTAGAAGTGTTACTACAAATTCCATAAAACTGAAATTGCGATTGTTTACTTATATTAGTAAACTTCTATTGTAAATCGCAGAACACTATGAAAGTCAGGATATGATGTGTTTAGAATTAAGATATATCTTGTTCAATATCACCTGACTCGTAACTACTATAGAGGACTTATCATTATTTCCTCTTTAAATCTTATAGAAAAGATGCCACCACATAAATCAAATAGGTGTTTCAACAACAATCCACCAATTCCACCACCTCTAAAGTATGATCCTGCTATCTTCCAAGCAGCAGTAACCGCCGCCATGGCTGCCACCATGACGCAAATTAATGCCAGTGGTACCAGTGGATCCGGTAGTGGTTCCCACAACTCTAACTACGGGGAAAGTCTTGGACACCCAAGGGAGTGTTCTTATAACGATTTCTTGAATGCTAAAGCCAAATCCTTTGATGGCACCGGAGGTTTCATTGCTCTGACTCGCTGGTTCGAGAAAACCGAATCGGGTTTTGAAATTTGTGTGCGCCCTGAAGCTAGCAAAGTAAAATTTGCAGCAAGCACTTTCTTGGATAGAGCCGTTTCATGGTGGAACGGCTATGTCAAGTCGTTATCTCTTCCAGTAGCCAATGCCAAGAGCTGGTAATACTTAAAGGTTATGATGCTGGCAGAATATTGTCCCTGAGGCGAAATACAAAAGTTAGAGCAGGAACTTTGGAGTCTGAAGATGAAGGACTCCGATATTGCTGCTTATACTGCCAAATTCAGTGACCTGGCTCTACTGTGTCCCAGGATGGTCACCCTAGAGAGTAAGAAGGTGGAGAGGTATATCTGGGGATTAACTCCCTCGACTCAAGGAAACGTTATTGCCGCCAATCCACTTACATTCGACAATGCCAAGAGTATGGCTCAGACACTTGTAGATCATGGAATTCGTCAAGGATCCATGCCAGCCGTTCCTGAAAAGCCCAAAGAGGGAGGCAGCAAAAAGAAATTCTGGAATAAACGAAAGGGGCAATCATCACAAGAGCCTTCTAAGAAACAACAAACTGTGGTAGTACACACTGCTATTGTTCCTGCTGTTGTTCCTACTTCTACTGTGACAACCCGAAATTTCTATTCTGTACAACCATTCACTTCAATAGAAGTCAGAACTGTTTCTGCTAACTGTTAAGCTTTTTGGAGTCAGTTTGAGAGTTTTAAAGCTTGGTACTTCAAGAGATAACAAGAGAGAGGATACCCTAGGGTTTATTGTGCAACAATAAAGTCTCAAAACTCCAAGAGTTTGGAGTTTACGGCCTAAACATGGTGTTTACGGCCGTAAACCCCAAGGGGTATAAATATGGCTCTTAGCCATTTTTAACACTTTTTCACCTTTTCAAGAACTAGAACTCAAATCCTCTCAAATATCATCCGATTTTCCTTCTTGATCTTCAACTTTGTAAGTGTTTCTTGCCCTAATTAGTTGATATCTTACTTAATCTAGTGATCTTACATGATTCCATCCGTGAAATCATTCCATTTGTGTAGATCTTCAAATGTTCTTAGTTTCACCAAGAACACACACTAGTGTTCTTGGACTTTTAACACCCTTTCAAGCTTCTACATAGTAAGTACTCTTACATTGGCTTGTTATAAGGCTTTTTACACTTCTTAATCATCTAGAAAACACAAAGGAACACAAGATCAAAGGTGTTTACGGTCCAAACATGTTCTTGGACCGTAAACCCTAATGAATGGGCCATTGTGTGCCCTAGTCCCTTACCAAGCCTTGGATACTTGTCTAGATCATATCCTTGAAGTGTATAGGACCTTAAACATCAAAAAGACCATGAACCATTAGAGTTTACGGCCGTAAACTCATGGAGAAATGGTTCATGGGCCGTAAACTATACAAAGGGGTGAAATGGTGCCCCAATCACTTCCTAAGGCTTAGACTTGAAGTTAGGATGCTTCATTATGACTTTTAGGACTTCAAAACACAAAATGGTAGAAGTACCATGAGTTTACGGCCGTAAACTCATAGGTTTACGACCGTAAACTCCAAGGGAGTTGGTCCCAAAACCGTAAACTCATAAAGAGTTTACCCTTGGACCCTAAACTCAATAGCCAAGCCCTACAACCCTTAGATGCAATCCTTAGTACTTATAGCACTTGAATCAAGTGTTTTACATGTCCTAGGATGTCTTAACTTGGTTAATTAGTTGTTTAATGACTAATTGGATACATATATGTGTTATTATATGTTAACTAGGATCCTTGTGTGTGTTCAAGTCTTCACTTAACACTTAGCATCCTATACCATCCGTTCATCCAAACCACTCACTACAGGTGAGTTCATACCCCTTAATTAACCTTTTAAATGTTTTTAAATGTTCTTATGGGGGGAATACAAGTTGATCTATTATAGTTATTATATCAATCACATGTGATTAATAACTACCAAACAAGTGGATTTCTTACTTTTCAAACTGTTTTTACAAAACTCTGTTACTTGTCAAATACTTTTAATAAACTCTTTTACATGTCAAATACTTTTATTAAACTCTTTTAAACTTATATTCTGATAATTGTGTATCTATATAGATATAGTTATATAAGTAGGATTGAAAGGACTTAGGATTGATAGCTCACTCTACCTCCTATTCCTCGTTTGGTTGTGGACTTAGGGTATCGGTTATTTGTCCGAAGGTCGTTTGAATCCTAGTTATATATAATGTATATGTATGTAGATATAAAAGTTCCTTCTTTCTATTCAATACCTTTGGGTAGCAAAGGTATACAACATGTTCATACATACAAACCATACTACTAGTAAACTACAATAGGCGTAGTTTAGGAAGTTACTAATACTATTACTAGAACAATGAAACATACAAGGAGTCAGTTCATACATACATACTAGACAGAGAAAGAACACACAATACAGCTAGTACACACTATACATTACAATGCAGCTAGTACATGCTATACATTATACTAGGGAACACACTATTGTGCAATACAAAGAGAATATACATACATACTAGACAGAGAGAGAACATAAAATACAGCTAGTACATACAGTACATATACAAGAATACTATTATAGTTATGTGAGCCACGTAACGGGGCATGGCATCACCTGTCATGGCTCGTTTTGTATCCAGAATCTCCTTAAATGGAGAGCGTTGAGTTTGTGTATAGATCTATACTGGATTGACTATCCTACACCTTGCTACTCGCTACAGTGGGACTTGAAAGTCTACGGGTGCCAAACGTCATTCCTTCTGACGTCTTACATCGTCGTGTTATTAGTCGGTGGTATGGTACAGGCCGATCACATAAATACTTTAAATGGCAAATGGTTTAAGGTAGTTAGTACAGCAGTAGTTACTTCACACAATGAACTGTAATGCAAAAACTATATTTTGATTAATGATAGTCAGATTTGGGAAAATACACACTCTTACAAGAGACACACACACAGTTACTTGATGCCTTGGTAGAAGGCTACTTTTAGTAGGAAACATAGGGTTTTCTAGGAGATTCAAACCTTTTACAAACATTCACAAACTTTTACAAACTTACACATCACATACTTACAAGCACTTTCATACAAATACAGACACTAAAATACTTATGATCTCAGCAGCTTTAGACATGATACTCGCTTTCAAAATAACTTGTATTCTCAGGTCACCAGTAGACAGGTACCGATGCAGGGTTTAGAGAAGATGGAGCTCATTCAAGACTCATCTTTCATTTTGATTTATATTTTGGTGTCTATTAAACTTGACAGAACACACTTGTATTAAAATTATATTATTAATGCAATGGATGATGTTGTTGCTTGTTTACTACTATTCATTGTTGTGATACTGTACATGACGTCCTCCGCCCCAGAACGTTGTTTATAGTGAATTGAGTATATCAACCCATAAAAGATATACAGACTATAAATACAATGGGATTAAAATACTCTGACCAAGAGTTTATACTTTTAAATAATAAAATATTTAACTAAGTATACATGCCTGCATTCATACAAAAATCAGTGTCACTAGGACAGAACAAAAGTATTACGATTGTTGGGCCGCACAAGTAGACTTAGAGACATATAGTCAAAGCTGGGAAGATATAGCCTGATCAACTATATTATCTGAGGATTGACTAGCATGTGACTAAGTGTGGTTGTGAGGTTGCAACAAGTCTAAAAACTTACCAACACTACCACAACGAAAACCTTAGAACAGAACGTAAACCTAAAATACTATAGGGGTATTTTGTGTTACTATAAATTTCTTACGTGCTTATTTCTTATATCCCTTTTCTCGCATAGATATCATGGTTGGATTCCATCTTCCCGGAGACCCGTACTATCCCAACCACGGCAATGCTGGATGACTGGGAGAAAAGCCAGAAGATGATCACCCCATCCCCTTGGATGATCACTATGCTGAGGGTTTTTCTGATGGTTCTGACTCAGAACCTGAAGTCAACAACCTACCCCCAGCTGCTCAAGACCCAAACCCGAACCCTCGTCCAGAATTTCAAGGACTCACACCTTTGTGGGCCACAAACTTGAACATATGGAGTCAGGAACAGGGTCAACCCATGTCCTACAATGGAGACAGGAGCTTTTGCAACCTCACCGAGGGAGGTTCAGCTGATCGTGTCCTGCCCATCATGGTTCGTAGGGTTTCTCAGAACGTTGAGCAAGGTCGAGCAACTATCGACCGAGTCGTGGAGATTGACGCCAACTCTGGAGTTAACACAGTCCGCATTCTTCAGCTAGAAGCTGCTCGTGAAAGGACTCAAGTCCACAATGCAGCCCTGCAAAGAGAACTTGTTGAAACCCAAGCCGAAGTCAGGGAACTTCGAGCTCATCAAGCAAGATCTGAAAGGCGCATGAGGGACATAGAACGCCTTCTGTCAGAGTCAAGAACTCACTCTAGTAGTTCTCGTCGCCGATAGAGTCTCCTCGACTTCTCTTTTGGATATAACTTAGTTTATGTAAAAACTCTAGTCTAATATCCTATCTTTGGTAGAACTTGGACCTGTTAGGTCTTGATTAGGTCGTGGATCTGTCAAAATTTTCCCATTTTGGTTTGATGTAAGACCTACTTCTAGGTCATTTTTCCCGAACAAGTTACATCTGTAATACCAGTATTATTGACAGATATCTAATCTCATGGAAATTATTATCCAAATGCTATCATCTGTTAATACTAGATCCACATTCAATCGTGCTATTCAATTGTGTTGTTGGACTATGGAGAGTTAGTCCATGAGGCATTCTCATCAAATTCTTACTATTAAATTCTTATCAATATCTTCATCTTTGTAAACTTATAGTTGAAAGATGCCTCCACGTCGATCAACGAGACGCGATCCTATGATAACTACAATACCATCTGCTCCTCAAATTGATACGGCAGCTCTGAATGCTGTAATAGCTGCGGCTGTGGCTACAACCATGGCTCAATATCATTCCACCAACGCCAGTGGTACGGAAACGCCTGTTCATTCGACTCATGGTGAAGCTCCTGTGCGCTTGAGGGAGTGCTCCTACAAAGACTTCACCAGTTGCAAGCAAATGTCCTTTAAAGGGACTGGCGGAGTCATTGCCCTCTCGCAATGGTTCGAAAAGACAGAGTCGAGCTTCAAGATCTGCTCATGCCCGGAGGGAAGCAAAGTCAAATTTGCTGCATGCACCTTAGAAACAAAAGTCGTGACATGGTGGAATAGCCATGTCAAGTCACAATCCCTAATAGTGGCAAATGCTATGGGCTCGGAAGCTCTGAAAGAGCTAATGATTGAAGAGTACTGCCCGAGGGGCGAAATCCAGAAACTGGAGCAGGAACTGTGGAGCCTAACCATGAGAGGCTCCGACATAGTCTCCTACACCGCCAGGTTCTGTGAACTGGTGGCCCTCTATCCCAACATGGTTCATACAGAGAGGAAGAAGATAGAGAGACACATATGGGGGCTGGTGCCTCCATTTCAGGGGAATGTGTTAGCTTCAAACCCCACCACATTCGATAGTGCCAAGCGATTGGCACAACGGCTTATTGACCATGGGGTTCGTACCCCGGCCGCAACAACAACCCTGGCCATCTCAGAACCCGCCAAAACCGTTGATTCCAAGCGGAAGTTCTGGGATGACAAAAAGAAGAAGAAGGCCGCCAAAAAGCAGCAGGTCGTGGCAGTTCATGCTGCGATAGCACCTACCGCTGCTGCTCCGGTAAAGCAGTACGCTGGAAGTTTGCCTAAGTGCAACCATTGCAACTTCCATCACGTTGGAGCCTGTTATGAAATGCAGTGCTCTAACTGCAGCAGGAATGGACACACTGCCCGCTTCTGCAAGGCTCCAACAAAACCAATCACGCAAGTCCCCGACGCTGGTATGGGCCAAGCTCGCTACGGTTGTGGCGAGGTGGGCCACTACAAGAGGAACTGCCCGAAGGCAGGGAATGCCGGTGGAGTGGGAAGGGTTTTGGCCATAGGCCACGAGGAGGCGGTTGCCGACCCCACAGTGGTCACTGGTATGTTTCTCCTCGATAACTCTTATGCATGTATACTGTTTGATAGTGGAGCAGAAAGGAGTTTCGTGAACCAAAATTTTGCTCATTTACTTAAGCAAAAATCACGAACACTTAAAGAACCATTCACTATAGAAATGGCTAATGGAAAGACGGAGAGCACTAGCAGTATATTCATAGGGTGTACCCTAACTCTAGATAGCCATTCATTTTCGATCGACCTCATGCCGGTCTCAATTAAAAGTTTCGACGTCATTATCGGCATGGATTGGTTGAGTCTTCATCGTGCCGACATCATGTGTTACGAAAAGGCTGTACGCCTTAATCTGCCATCTGGCGAAACTCTGGTCGTTTATGGCGACAAACCCGGCATAAACCTTCGTATCATTTCGAGCATTCAAGCCCAGAAATTCTTGCGAAAGGAATGTCGCGCATTCCTTGCTCATGTGGTCGATGTGAGCCAAGAAACGAAAGACATTCAGAACATTCCAGTAGTACGCGACTTTCCCCACATCTTTCCGAAAGAACTCCCAGGATTACCTCCGCAACGTCAAGTCGAGTTCAGAATCGACTTAGTTCCAGGGGCTACCCCCGTAGCCAAATTGCCCTATCGTCTACCACCTGCACAGATGCAAGAACTGTCCTGTCAACTTAATGAACTGCTCAGCAACGGCTTTATAAGACCAAGCTTCTCGCCCTGGGGAGCTCCAGTCTTGTTCGTCAAGAAGAAAGACGGATCGTTTCGTATCTGCATCGACTATAGGGAGCTCAACAAACTGACCATCAAAAATCGTTACCCTCTGCCTCGTATTGACGATTTATTTGACCAACTTCAAGGGGCGAACTTCTTTTCAAAAATCGACTTAAGGTCCGGATATCACCAACTACGAGTGCTAGGGGAGGATGTCTCGAAGACAGCCTTCCGAACTCGTTATGGGCACTACGAATTTGTAGTGATGTCGTTCGGATTAACAAACGCGCCCGTTGTATTCATGGATTTAATGAATAGGGTGTGTCGTCCTTACTTGGATTAGTTCGTCATCATCTTCATCGATGACATACTCATCTACTCTCGTAGTAAGGAGGAACATAGTCAACATCTTAGACAGGCCTTAGAAACGCTGCGATCGGAGAAGCTTTATGCAAAGTTCTCAAAATGCGAATTTTGGATCCGAAGAGTCGAATTCATAGGGCACGTGGTTAGCGAAGAGGTAATACACGTGGACCTTTCCAAAATCAAGGCCATTGAGAGTTGGTCAGCACCGAAGACGCCTACTGAAATTCGTCAATTTCTAGGCCTCGCTGGTTACTATCACAGGTTCATTCAGAACTTCTCCCGAATTGCGAAACCTCTTACAACACTGACCCAGATGGGCGTGGCGTTTGACTGGGAAGAGAAGCAGGAGAGAGCATTCGAAACGCTCAAGCGAGCCTTGTGCGCCGTACCTATACTATCCCTCCCCGAAGGGATAGAAGACCTCGTTGTCTATTGCGATGCGTCAAATCATGGGCTCGGATGTGTTCTGATGCAGCGAGGTAAGGTCATTGCCTATGCCTCGAGAAAGCTAAAGACACACGAGGTCAACTACACCACTCACGATCTTGAACTAGGAGCAGTTGTGTTTGCTCTGAAGATCTGGAGACACTACCTGTATGGTACAAAAAGCACTATCTTTACAGACCACAAAAGCCTACAACATATATTCGCCATAAAGAGCTCAACATGAGACAACGACGGTGGGTCGAGGTACTCAGTGATTATGAATGCGAAATTCGTTATCGTCCGGGTAAAGCCAACGTAGTAGCTGACGCCCTAAGTCGGAAAGACCACTCTGGTCGTAGAGTCAAATCATTGACTATGACTATCCATTCACACTTGTCCACACAAATTAAGGAGGCTCAGCTCGACGCTTTGAAACCTGAAAATGTGGCGAGTGAATCCCTGAGAGGGATGGATAAGAACTTGGAAGTCAAAGGTGGCGGAGCCTTATATTTCATGGATCGGATCTGGACACCGAAACACGGTGGTTTCAGAGACTTGGTCATGAACGAGGCACACAACACTCGTTATTCCGTCCACCCGGGTTCAGATAAGATGTATCTGGATCTTAAAAAGCTATACTGGTGGCCTAACATGAAAGCAGAGATTGCTACCTTCGTGAGTAAATTCCTTACTTGCGCTAAGGTCAGGGTCGAATACCAGAAACCCACAGGTCTACTACAACAGCCGGAGATACCGGAATGGAAGTGGGAGCGGATCACTATGGACTTCATAACCAAGTTGCCCAAGACAACAGGTGGACTTGATACCATATGGGTCATCGTCGACAGATTGACCAAGTCCGCACACTTCCTGCCTATCAAGGAAACAAACAAGGTGGAGAAACTTACAAGAACTTACATACGGGAGATTGTACGACTGCACGGTGTTCCCATATCCATCATCTCGGACAGAGACAGTAGGTTCACTTCGAGGTTCTGGCAGTCGCTACAAAGTTCCTTGGGAACTAGGCTGGACATGAGTACAGCCTACCATCCACAGACTGACGGGCAAAGTGAGAGGACTATCCAAACCTTGGAAGATATGTTGCGAGCCTGTGTGATCGACTTTGGGAAAGCATGGGATACTCATTTACCCCTTGTCGAATTTTCCTACAACAACAGTTATCACACGAGCATAAAGGCTGCTCCATTCGAGGCCCTCTATGGCCGAAAGTGCAGATCCCCTCTGTGCTGGGCTGAGGTGGGTGATACCCAGTTAGCTAAAGGACGAGTTCCTGAAAGCACTCTCACGGGTTCGGAGATCATTCGGGAAACGACAGAAAAGATCGTTTAGATTCGTGAACGATTGAAAGCCTCTAGAGACCGACAGAAAAGCTACGCAGATAAACGAAGGAAGTCATTGGAATTCCAGGTGGGATACCGTGTTCTATTGAAAGTCTCACCCTAGAAAGGCTTGATACGCTTTGGAAAACGTGGAAAGCTAAATCCAAGATACATAGGGCCTTTCGAGATTCTCGCTAGAATCGGCCCTCTAGCTTACAAACTTAACTTACCACGCGAACTCAGTAACGTACATTCTACTTTCCACGTCTCGAACTTGAAAAAGTGTCTGTCCGACGAGACTCTTGTAATCCCACTCGACGAGATCGAGATCAACGAGAGCCTCAACTTCGTGGAAGAACCTGTAGAGATCATGGACCGGGAGGTCAAGCAAACGAAACAACGCCGTATCCCGATAGTGAAGGTTCGCTGGAACGCCAAGCGAGGACCTGAATTCACTTGGGAGCGAGAGGATCAGATGAAACTGAAATATCCTCGTCTTTTTACTTAGTTATTTGTAACTACTTATTTGCTTAAACTCTAATTTCGGGACGAAATTCCTTCTAACGGGGGGATGATGTGACAACCCGAAATTTCTATTCTGTACAACCATTCACTTCAATAGAAGTCAGAATTGTTTCTGCTAACTGTTAAGCTTTTTGGAGTCAGTTTGAGAGTTTTAAAGCTTAGTACTTCAAGAGATATCAGGAGAGAGGATACCCTAGGGTTTATTGTGCAACAATAAAGTCTCTAAACTCCAAGAGTTTGGAGTTTACGGCCTAAACATGGTGTTTACGGTCGTAAACCCCAAGGGGTATAAATATGGCACTTAGCCATTTTTAACACTTTTTCACCTTTTCAAGAACTAGAACTCAAATCCTCTCAAGTATCATCCGATTTTCCTTCTTGATCTTCAACTTTGTAAGTGTTTCTTGCCCTAATTAGTTGATATCTTACTTAATCTAGTGATCTTACATGATTCCATCCGTGAAATCATTCCATTTGTGTAGATCTTCAAGTGTTCTTAGTTTCACCAAGAACACCAAGAACATACACTAGTGTTCTTGGACTTTTAACACCCTTTCAAGCTTCTACATAGTAAGTACTCTTACCTTGGCTTGTTATAAGGCTTGTTACACTTCTTAATCATCTAGAAAACACAAAGGAACACAAGATCAAAGGTGTTTACGGTCCAAATATGTTCTTGGACCGTAAACCCTAATGAATGGGCCATTGTGTGCCCTAGTCCCTTACCAAGCCTTGGATACTAGTCTAGATCATATCCTTGAAGTGTATAGGACCTTAAACATCAAAAAGACCATGAACCATTAGAGTTTACGGCCGTAAACTCATGGAGAAATGGTCAATGGGCCGTAAACTCTACAAAGGGGTGAAATGGTGCCCCAATCACTTCCTAAGGCTTAGACTTGAAGTTAGGATGCTTCATTATGACTTTTAGGACTTCAAAACACAAAATGGTAGAAGTACCATGAGTTTACGGCTGTAAACTCATGGGTTTACGACCGTAAACTCCAAGGGAGTTGGTCCCAAAACCGTAAACTCATAAAGAGTTTACCCTTGGACCCTAAACTCAATAGCTAAGCCCTACAACCCTTAGATGCAATCCTTAGTACTTATAGCACTTGAATCAAGTGTTTTACATGTCCTAGGATGTCTTAACTTGGTTAATTAGTTGTTTAATGACTAATTTGATACATATATGTGTTATTATATGTTAACTAGGATCCTTGTGTGTGTTCAAGTCTTCACTTGACACTTAGCATCCTATACCATCCGTTCATCCAAACCACTCACTACAGGTGAGTTCATACCCCTTAATTAACCTTTTAAATGTTTTTAAATGCTTTTATGGGGGGGGGAATACAAGTTGATCTATTATAGTTATTATATCAATCACATGTAATTAATAACTACCAAACAAGTGGATTTCTTACTTTTCAAACTGTTTTTACAAAACTCTGTTACTTGTCAAATACTTTTACTAAACTCTTTTACATGTCAAATACTTTTATTAAACTCTTTTAAACTTATATTCTGATAATTGTGTATCTATATAGATATAGTTATATAAGTAGGATTGAAAGGACTTAGGACTGATAGCTCACTCTACCTCCTATTCCTCGTTTGGTTGTGGACTTAGGGTATCGGTTATTTATCCGAAGGTCGTTTGAATCCTAGTTATATATTATGTATATGTATATAGATATAAAAGTTCCTTCTTTCTATTCAATACCTTTGGGTAGCAAAGGTATACAACATGTTCATACATACAAACCATACTACTAGTAAACTACAATAGGCGTAGTTTAGGAAGTTACTAATTCTATTACTAGAACAATGAAACATACAAGGAGTCAGTTCATACATACATACTAGACAGAGAAAGAACACACAATACAGCTAGTACACACTATACATTACAATGCAGCTAGTACATGCTATATATTATACTAGGGAACACACTATTGTGCAATACAAAGAGAATATACATACATACTAGACAGAGAGAGAACATACAATACAGCTATTACATACAGTACATATACAAGAATACTATTACAGTTATGTGAGCCACGTAACGGGGCATGGCATCACCTGTCATGGCTCGTTTTGTATCCAGAATCTCCTTAAATGGAGAGCGTTGAGTTTGTGTATAGATCTATACTGGATTGACTATCCTACACCTTGATGCTCGCTACAGTAGGACTTGCAAGTCTACGGGTGTCAAACGTCATTCCTTCCGACGTCTTACATCGTCGTGTTATTAGTCGGTAGTATGGTACAGGCCGATCACATAAATACTTTAAATGGCAAATGGTTTAATGTAGTTAGTTCAGCAGTAGTTACTTAATACAATACTACAGTACTATTTTATTTCCCCATTGCATTCACTTTGTGATCTTCACACAATGAACTGTAATGCAAAAACTATATTTTTTATTAATGATAGTCAGATTTGGGAAAATACACACTCTTACAAGAGACACACACACAGTTACTTGATGCCTTGGTAGAAGGCTACTTTTAGTAGGAAACATAGGGTTTTCTAGGAGATTCAAACCTTTTACAAACATTCACAAACTTTTACAAACTTACACATCACATACTTCCAAGCACTTTCATACAAATACAGACACTAAAATACTTATGATCTCACCAGCTTTAAAGTTGATACTCGCTTTCAAAATAACTTGTATTCTCAGGTCACCAGTAGACAGGTACCGATGCAGGGTTTAGAGAAGATGGAGCTCATTCAAGACTCATCTTTCATTTTGATTTATATTTTGGTGTCTATTAAACTTGACAGAACACACTTGTATTAAAATTATATTATTAATGAAATGGATGATGTTGTTACTTGTTTACTACTATTCATTGTTGTGATACTGTAAATGACGTCCTCCGCCCCAAAACGTTTCCGCCGTTCTTGGTTTTGGGGTGTGACATCTACACCTACCACTGTTTCTGCTACTCCAGCAACCCCGAGTCGATATGCTGGAACTTTGCCAAAGTGTAATAAATTCAACTTCCATCACACAGGAATTTGCAGGAAAATGTACTACAGAAACTGCAACAGGAAGGGGCACACTGCCCGTTTCTGTAAAGCGCCAGCACATCCCATCTCTCAAGTCCCCGCCGCGGGAGTAAGTCAAGCTTGTTATGAGTGTGGTGAAACTGGGCACTTCAAGATAGACTGCCCAAAGACAAGGAATGTTGGCGGTGTAGGAAGAGTTCTGGCAATTGGCCATGAAGAAGCGATAGCGGATTCTACTGTGGTTACCGGTACGTTTCTTCTCAACAATTCTTACGCATGCATTCTTTTTTATAGTGGTGCGGAGAAAAACTTCGTGAGCCATAAATTCAAACATCTACTAAAACAAAATCCCCAAACATTAAAAGACACATTTACCGTACATATGGCAAACGGAAAGACCGAGAGTACAAACGACATATACATAGGATGCACACTTAATCTAAACAACTATTCCTTCCAAATTGACCTTATGTCGGTCTCAATTAAAACCTTTGACATTCTGATCGGCATGGATTGGTTAAGTCTTCATCGTGCTGATATCGTACGTTATGAAGAATCCATTCATCTTAATATGCCAAGTAACGAATCTCTCGTTATCTATGGCGACAAACCCGGTACGAATCTTCAAATCATTTCTTGCGTCAAGGCCCAAAAGTATCTTTGCAAAGATTATTGTGCCTTCTTAGCTCACGTGATTGATAAAACACAAGAAGTGAAAAACATCAAGGATATTCCTGAAGTATGTGATTTCCCTGATGTTTTCCCGGAAGATCTCTCAAGAGTTCCTCCTGAACGCCAAGTCGAATTCTGAATCGACTTGATTCCCGGAGCTACCTCTTAGCTCAATTATCGTATCGTCTTGCACCGTCAGAGATGCAGGAACTGTCCAGCCAATTGAACGAACTTCTAAGCAAAGGATTCATTAGACCAAACTTCTCACCCTGGGGAGCACCGGTCTTGTTCGTGAAAAAGAAGGATGGATCGTTCCGAATGTGCATAGACTACCGGGAATTGAATAAACTCACTATCAATAACTGATACCATCTACCACGAATAGAGGACCTCTTCGATGAACTTCAAGGAGCCAGTTTCTTCTCCAATATTGACCTAAGATCAGGATACCATTAGCTACGAGTCCATGAGGCCGATATTCCAAAGACTGCTTTTAGAACTCGCTATGGTCACTATGAATTTGTAGTGATGCCCTTTGCTGTAACGAATGCACCCGCAGTGTTCATGGACCTGATGAACCGTGTGTGTCGACCTTACTTAGACAAGCTTGTTATAGTTTTCATCGACGATATACTAGTCTATTCCAGAAGTAAGGAAGAACATAGCCAACATTTACGACAAGTCTTGGAAACCTTAAGGGCATAAAAGTTGTATGCAAAGTTCTCAAAGTGCGTATTCTAGATCCGTAAGGTAGATTTCTTGGGTCATGTAGTCAGCAAGGAAGGGATACATGTTGATCCCTTCAAGATCAAAGCTATCGTAAACTGGGCGACCCCACGAACTCCAACAGAGATTCGTCAATTTCTAGGTCTCGCTAGCTACTACAAGAGAAAACTTCTCAAAGATCGCGAAGCCACTCACCACCCTGACTCATAAGGGTGTAACCTTCAACTGGGAGGAGAAACTAGAAACTTCTTTCCAGAAACTAAAGCAAGCCTTCTGTAGTGCACCGATCTTGTCCCTCCCAGAAGGGACAGAAGATTTTGTAGTTTACTGTGATGCGTCCAAGCAAGGGCTAGGGTGCGTTCTTATGCAGCAAGGAAAGGTCATATCCTACGCCTCGAGATAGCTTAAGAACCACGAGGTCAACTATACCACACACAGCCTTGAACTGGGAGCAGTGATTTTTGCTCTGAAGATGTGGAGGCATTACCTTTATGGTCTGAAATGCACAGTCTTCACAGATCACAAAAGCCTCCAGTACATCTTCTATCAAAAAGAACTGAACATGAGGCAATGACGATGGGTAGAGCTACTCAATGATTACGAATGCGAGATTCGCTATAATCCCGGCAAGGCCAATGTAGTAGCAGATGCCCTTAGTCGGAAAGAGTACTCGGGCCGCCGAGTAAAGTCTCTAACTATGACAATCCATTCACACCTGTCCACTCAGATTAAAGAGCCTCAGCTAGAAGTCGTAAAACCCGAGAACGTGACAGGTGAAGCCCTAAGTGGAATGGAAAAGAACTTGGAAATCAAGGGTGACGGAGTTCGTTATCTCATGAATCGGATCTGGACACCGAAGTTTCGTGGCTACAGAGATGTTGTCATGAATGAAGCCCATAAAACTTGATACTCCGTTCATTCAGGTTCAGACAAGATGTATCTGGACCTCAAGAAACTCTATTGGTGGCCGAACATGAAAGCTGAGATTTCTACCTATGTGGGCAAGTGTCTGACTTGCGCCAAAGTCAAGGTAGAATATCAAAAGCCCTTGGGTCTACTACAACAACCAGAAATACCTGAGTGGAAGTGGGAGTAGATTATAATGGATTTCATAACCAAGTTACCCAGGAAGACGGGTGGTCATGACACCATTTGGGTAATCATCGACAGATTAACCAAATCCGCACACTTCCTGCCAATAAAAGAAACTAACAAAATGGAGAAGTGAACAAGGACGTACATTAAAGAGATAATATGATGGCATGGTGTTCCAATATCCATTATCTCTGACCGAGATAGTAGATTTACCTCGCAGTTTTGGCAATCACTACAAAAGTCCTTGGGAACAAATCTTGACATGAGTACAGCGTACCATCCTCAGACTGAAAAAGTGAAAGAACCATTCAAATGCTGGAAGACATGTTAAGGGCGTGTGATAGATTTTAGTAAAGCTTGGGATACCCATTTACCACTAGTCGAATTCTCGTACAACAACAGCTATCACACTGGCATCAAAGTTGCTCCATTTGAAGCCCTCTATAGCCGTAAGTGCAGATCTCCTCTGTGGTGGGCTGAAGTGGTTGATACGCAACTAGCCAAGAACCAAGCACCCGGCAGTACTTTAACCGGTCCTGATATCATTCGAGAAACCACAGAAAAGATTGTCCAAATCCGGGAACGACGGAAAGCTTCTAGAGACAGACAAAAGAGTTATGCGGACAAACGATGAAATCCGTTGGAATTTTAGGTTGGTGATCGCGTCCTGTTAAAGGTCTGACCCTGGAAAGGAATGGTACGTTTTGGAAAACATGGAAAACTAAATCCAAGGTACTTTGGACCATTCGAGACTCTTGCTAGAATTGGTCCGGTTGCTTATAAACTCAAACTACCGCATGAGCTCAGTAACATTCATCCCACTTTCCACGTCTCTAATCTCAAGAAGTGTCTGTCTGACGAGACTCTTGTAATCCCACTCGACGAAATCGAGTTAAACGAGAGTCTACACTTCGTAGAAGAACCGGTGGAAGTCATGGATATGGAAATCAAAAGAACAAAACAAAGTCGTATACCAATAGTGAATGTTCGCTGGAATGCCAAGCGGGGACCTGAATTCACTTGGGAACGGTAAGATCAAATGAAACAAAAGTATCTACATTTTTTCCCTGGTTCATGAGTACCACTTTAGAAACAATTTCGAGACGAAATTCCCTCTAACGGGGGGGATAATGTAACAACCCGTTATTTTCAAATCTGTAAAAGTCAACAAAAGTCAACCAAGGTCAACAAAAGTCAAAATTTCTAAATAAAAGTTAAATTTGTTGATTTGCAATTTATTAAGGCTGAATTAATAATTTAATATATGGAAATTTCTTTTGATTAAAGTGTTGCAAAAATTTAGAATTTAATCCCAAAATATAAACCAAATGCGAGAACCGAGAATATACCAACCGAAAACCTTCGCGAAACCCCCACCACCTCGAATCGCAATAATGTTTGCGGTCAAGACCGCAAACCCTCGCAGGTGCCCTTTTACTTCGGACCGAAAATGGCATATCCGAAAACCTCTTTGTTCCCCACCGAAAACGTGCGAAGCCGACTTAGAGTTCTCGGCCGAAATCACTTTCCTCGGGTAGAGTTTACGGCCGAAATCACCTTATAATTGCTTCATATTTAAGGAAAATCATGCACATATTCTGCACTCTTACACTTCCATAAACGAAATTTACTTTACACAAGAAGCTTTTGATCCATTTTTCTCCTTAGTATTTTGGTAAGTTTTATTTATAAAACTTGTGTTATACAACACTTATATTATTTATATCATCTTAATCACACATTATTATGTTGATAAACTATTAGGATACGGTTATCATTTCGTGTTCTAAATCGAAGTTACCGTTTGTATTCCGTTAACAAAACCGCTATCACACACAAAGTGAGTTCATACCCCTACGTTTTCAAGATTTTTCACTGTTTTAGGAGGGGGGCGGGGAATACAAGTGTAACACAAGAAATTTGTGTTAATATCTAAATGTTTTCAATATTTATTAATCGTTGCCGTTATTAAAATTATATATATATATATATATATATATATATATATATATATATATATATATATATAATTAGGGTTCAACATGCTTAGAATTGATAATTTGACTCAATTTCTTGTTCCTTGTTTGGTTGTGGGCTTGGGGTAGAATTATTTATGCGATTGTCTATTTAATCATAATTATATAAATCTTATATTTATATAAGTATAAAATCATTTTAAACTTGTTAAACAAAAATATATTTTTTGCAAACTATCTTAATACCATTCGGGTATTAATATTGGATTTCACGGGACAACCGTATCACAGATTTTTCGATTTAAACTTACCGAATTATTAACAATACAAAGGTTTTCATTTCAAAAAAACACAAACATATAAACTATATTAGGTATAGTTTATGGAATTTACATGTTGCTTTTCAAAGTTCAGATTACAATACGGAAAACAAACATATAAACTATAATAGGTATAGTTTATAGATCATATATACTACTTTACATATTCAGAATAACTTATGGAAAACAAACATATAAACTATATTAAATATAGTTTATGAGATATACTTACAGTTTATTTATTTCAAAGTAACGTTTCATTATTCTACACGTAACCGTCATTATAGCATTTGTGAGACACACTTCATGTATTTATTTAAGTACCAACCAAGTCCTGAAATTATAACTAGAGTCTCCTGGAGGGAGAGTTTGACACTTGTGTATAGATCTATACAGGACTGACAATCCCACACCTGAGCTGCTTGCAACAGCTAGGCCGGCAGGCCTATGGTGACAAATGTCGTACTGATTTCGACGCCTGAAGAATTTCGTGTTTACGCCATCTTAGGTCATCAAGTATGGTTATAATAACTCACAATTTGGTATTGGACAATACAGATAGTGTAAGAATAAGGAAACATGTTCACATAGTTTTATTAAATAATAAAACTATAATAACGTATTTTACAAGTACAGTTGGTGAATTCAGGCATTTACAATTACACAGTTTTCATACAAGTACAAATTGAGAATACTAAGTCAGTACAGAGAAAACCTACTTTTCTTGGTTTCATATGAATTAAAACTATAGTATACTATATCAGAGTACAATAACATTTACACGTTTTGAGTACAGCATAGGATTTTCTGGGAAAATGACCGATTTCAATTACAAACATGCATATGAACTCACCAACTTAATTGTTGACACTCTTTTCAAAACTACTTGTATTCTCAGGAAATCAGTAAACAGATATCCACAGGTTTTGAGAAGACTGAGCTTCATAGGCTCATGTCTTTTAACTTTTGATATACATTTTGGTGTCAAGTATACATTGATTTGAACGTGAATGTAAAACTATACTTTATTAAATGTAATGGTTGTTGTACTTTGATTACTATTATGCAATTGTTGTTATACTGTACATGACGTCCTCCGCCCCCGAACGTTTCCGCCGTTCCGGTTTGGGGTTGTGACATCTTCTTCAAAATATATATTATTTTTGTTTGACAAGAATGTGTTCTTTCTTGGCTCGTATTCCTTTTCCATCTTGGAACTTTTTGCATGTCTTTTGGCTGCAGAATAAGAAGTTCCACAGATGCCAGATCCATTAGAGAAAAAGTTAATTACCTTGGCATCTGAAAGTGGAGATGTTATTTTCTGCAGACGAATTTTGGGATCTTGAGATCCTTGTCTATTTTTGTCTTTTCTTCTTCCCAAGAGTTCTTTTAAATGTCCTTTGCTCAACAAGTAACTAATCTCCTTTTTGAGAGTGAAACAGTCTTCAATGAGATGTCCAAAGTCCTCGTGATAAACACACCACTTGGATTTTTCTTTCCATCTTGGTGTTTTATCATATTTCTTGGGACATCTTTCTTTTTCCCCAAGATCTTGCATTGTGTAGAGCAGCCTAAAACATTAATAGAAAAACAATATTCATAAATCTTAGGATAATCTTCACCTTCCAGAGCAGTAACTCTATGATTCTTAAGTTTTGAGTTAGGTTTAGCTGTGTAATATATTTGAGAGGAAAACTCATTCTTCCTATTTGGATGATAATAGGACATATTTTTCCTCTTTTGGATCTTCTTGTCCTCTTCCAGCTTATTGAATCTTAGTGATCTATTTCTAACTTCCTCTAACTTCTTGCATGGGGTCATGACAAGGTCTTCATAGAATGGATAATCATTCTTTAGTCCCATCTTGAAATCTTTTAAGAATGTTGCAACATCTAGATGTGGGATTTCTGGAGATTCTTTTCTAAACATGTTAACATAATCTCTCAAGGACGAATTTTTATCTTGAGTTACTCTATAAATGTCACTTGTTAGTTTCTCAAAAGTTATACTTCAAGAAAAATTATAATTAAACAAGTTAACCAAATGTGCGAAAAAAAGGTAATGGAATAAGGAGGGGCGTTTAGGAGCCACTTTAGTGTGGATCCTATAAGGGGCGAGCCAAAAACCTTGCATAGATAAGCCTCCTTGAGATAATGTGTTATTGGGACTTTCTCCATGTGTTCTCTATACTTGGTGACATGCTTCTCAAGATCTGTAGTTTCATCTTACATCTTCATGTTCGGCGTTTGAAACCTCTTTAGAACTTTAATGTTTCATATTAAAGGATGCAAATCTTGAAATCATGTGGCTGACAGGTGAAACCTATGGTATTGGTTGGATGACATCTAGTACACCCGAGATAATTTCTCTTAGTTTCCTGAGTTCCTTCACCATGACTGGGCTAATCCTAGGTTCTTGGGTGTTAGACGGGATCTTGAATAGCCCTCAAAAATCTTAGGAGACAGGACCTTCTGTGCTTGGAGTTACACCATCTATGAAGATAGGCGCCTGTCTTGATATAAAGTCTTTGACCTGGCATTCTGAAGATGCACCGGTTTTGAAGTTTAGGATCCTGGGCTGCAAGATTGATGATGGAGTTGGTGTTGTTTCCATAGGCTTTCTTAGATACGAGCTTAATGTATCCATCCTTTCGAAAAGCATCTTGTTTGTTTCACTTTTTTTAGTGATATGTTGCTCCATTCTAGTCAGCATCGATATGATCATGGTTGTAGAACTCGCTACTCGGTACCTATTCGGCCAACTACCGAGTAGCAAGTACTCGAGGAGTACTCGGATTTGGTAATAAATGTAGAAATATATTTAGGGAAATTATATATGTCAAAATCATAAGCTAAAACCATAAATTTATTGAAATATATAACAAAATTAGATACATGTGAATATAGAAAAACTAAAAAACACACAATGGTCTCACTTCGTGAATAATTATTGAAAATGTAAGATATATATGTAGTAATAATCACATGTGTATGTGTATGTGTGTAAGATATATATTGTAACTCGCATCGGTAAGGGCCGAGTAGGGAGTACTCGGCCGAGTAATCATCCAACTCGGTGAGTTTTACAACACTGGATATGATCTCATTGTTCGAGACCATAACTGGTATTTCTTCGGTTGAACTTCCCAAATATTGAACTGATAAGGATGTTGGAACGATCCTTTTAGGGATCTCAACATTCCTTCGTAGTGAGGTGATAGTAAGAGGTGGGGGTAGGCTCTGACCAGTAAAGATGGATGAAATAGTGCTATAAGTGGATTTTGGTAAAGAAGAAATTTTTGGTGAAAAAATGTTTAAGTGATTAGAAATTTGTGAGCATCTTTTTGAGTAAATTTAAAGAGAAAATCATGATAAAACCACGAGTCCCACGGATGACGCCAAATTGTTATGATAAAAAAAATTAACAAACTAATTTCGTAACAAAATTAGTATGTGTGGTGTGATATTTAAAATAAGATAAATAAATGTAAAGTGCTTAAGATATTGAAAAGTGTAGAAGATCTTGGTTGTGCCCAGGATCCTAGGTAGAAACTATAATGTTTAGAAAAATGGTTGATTAAATTGTAATATCTCGTAATACAAATAAGTGTATTCTGGGAAAAAAAATAGTATTAAAGATAATTAATAAGTAAATAAAGTAAATGCAAGAAATAGATTGTTTTCTATTGAACAGCAACAAGTAAATAAAGTAAATGCAAGAGCACAGTGAGTTACAAGGAAAGCCATTTATCCTTTCAAATCTCCGGTATAAAAAGTCAGGAGGTGATGAAATCACCTGCCTTAGAACTTATATAAAATTGAAATAAAGTTACAAGTTCTAGTTGATCTTAGAAATGAAGTGAATGTGCTCAAGTGTAGAGAAAATTAGTGAAGAAGTAACAGTAGAAGTGTGTTGTTGTGTGTCGATCAATTAGTCTTTATATACATAACAATAATAAATATAATTCCGACATTCTTGGGATTCTCGTTGATCTTTTCTTGACTAGAATTTCACGAGGTTCGTCAACGTTCATGAGGGATTGACTACGTGTGGTTTGACTTAGTCTATTCCTTTTTCATCGAGCTTAAAGTTCCAGCATAAGATTTCACAAGAAACACGATGACAGTCCAAGATACTGATTAAATGCAAGATCTTGGGATTACCCATGATGTTAGTACAAGTTCAATATATAGAAATATCAAGAAAAATTTCTACCCACAATAATTTTCCATATAAATCTTGAATCTAGGATCCTAGAAGATTCGAGATTTCTAGTCTTTGATGACGAATTATGTTGATATGGAATGACCCATATTTCTAGGGTTATGTTCCCTGCTGAAACAAATTTCTTATTTTAGGATCGTTAAATTAATCTTTTTATTTATTTCATTATTTTTGGAGTTCCCATGTTTGAGGTTGTCTTCCATGTTGGAACAAATTCCAAAGCCAAGATTCAAGAGTTTATGAGGAATCCAGATGCCTAAAGGATTTTGGTGGTCAAAATAATGAGGAAGATTTAGAATCAAGAACTTCTAGCACCATCAAAATATCTATTGGTATGTTTTTAATAAGGTTAAGATCTTGTTTTATTTAAGAATATTAGATAAATTTTGCA
Organism: Lactuca virosa; assembly: GCF_052849685.1. Lineage (NCBI taxonomy): Eukaryota > Viridiplantae > Streptophyta > Magnoliopsida > Asterales > Asteraceae > Lactuca > Lactuca virosa. The sequence goes on from NC_136428.1 coordinate 174,297,977, forward strand.
TTTCCACATAGTTTCTAGGTCCAAATCATCCTGATCTGTGACAACCGTCAATTTTTGGCCAAGTCAAAGTCAACTGAAGTCAACAAGTCAAACCGGTCAACTCATATAACCCTTGTATATTAGGGTTCCCATTATGTTTCTTATTGTACAACTCGCAATCTTACTATAAAGTATCCCTTAGAGTTTTCACGTGTTCGGAAATTCTAAACCCTAATCAGGGAAAGTGATAAAACTACTCGGTAAAACATTATTCCTTAACCCTCGGGGGCATATAACAATCATAACAAGACTTAACGAGGTTCACAAACCTTGCGTTACAAAGCCAAACACTCAAAAAGGTCACAAAAGAAGTCTCTCCCAATCTCTTTCACTCTATCTCAAATCTCTCCCAAATCTCTCCAAGTATGTGAAATCTCTCCCAGATCTCTCTCTGTATGAGAAATCTCTCCAAGAATGTGAAATCTCTCCCAAATCTCTCCAAGTATGTGAAATCTCTCCCAGATCTCTCTCTATATGAGAAATCTCTCCAAGAATGTGAAATCTCTCCAAGTATGTGAAATCTCTCCCAGATCTTTCTCTATATGAGAAATCTCTCCAAGAATGTGAAATCTCTCCCAAATCTCTCCACCTATGTCAAATCTCTCCAAGTATGTCAAATCTCTCCCAAATCTCTCCACGTATGTCAAATCTCTCCAAGTATGTCAAATCTCTCCCAAATCTCTCTCGAAATCTCTCTCAACTTCTTATAATCACTCGGGGCATCCCGACCCTCGATTTAGTCAAAAACCGCTCGAAAATGGAAGTCTACGCGAAAAACATCCTTAAGGAACCGAACCCTCTTAAGGAGTCGAACCCTCTCAAGGAGTCGAACCCTCTTAAGGAACCGAAACCTCCTCAGAACCGAAATCCTCTCAGCCGAAATGGACCAAGGGTTCGGTCTATTTCGGTCCCCTAACAATTCCGAACCGAGACCTGACTTTCGGCTCTCCCCTTCCCACCTTCGGTCCGAGAGGACTGCACCTTCGGTCCGAGAGGACTTCACATTCGGTCCGAGAGGCGACCCTACGCAGCCGAACCCCCACTCTCGGTTCCTCTTCTACCTTCAGTTCTAGTGCTGCTAAGACCGAGCCTTCGCGACCTTCAGCCCCAATTTCGGAATTTCGCCTTTTTGCCCGGTTTTCGACCACGACTCCATTTTAAGCCCGTTTTTAATTATTTTAACGTGGGATTTTCACCCAAACTCGTATTTTAACATAATAAACCCTAAATATTCATATTTTAACTATATTTTGGGGAAAATCCTTGCCTAAGAATAGAATCTATTTGATGAGATATTTAGGTGGAGTGTTGACTTATCCTTTGGACAAGGACACAAGCAACCTCCCCATACGTTCATAGTACAACCCCTAGTCACTATTCACCCATACCTAGTCATTCCATAGTACTTTTCCCACCATTTTTCAGCCACACACTTGGTCAAGAGCTGGAAAGCCCTCCTCTCTCCTCACATTTCTCTCATTTTCCACCAAAGAACAAACTTCATTCTCTCTCACTTTCTCTCTCTAAAAACTCGAGATTCAAAGGCTGGTCTTGGGTTTTTCCTCCACATTTGGTAAGTATCTTCCTCCTACACATATATATTCTACTATCCTTCATCCAAATCATAGATTGCTTACACAAATATCGTCATATTTGTTGTTAGATCTTCAAATCTTCAAGCATCTCCCAAGTGTTCTTGAGTTGAACACTTCTTTTCTCCATCATCCATCTACTGAAATCACTCAAGGTGAGTTCATACCCCTATCTTTTCATGTTTTTCTTAAGTTTTAAAGGGGGAATACAAGTTAAAACAACAAGAACACAACTAAACTCAAACAACAGCTTTCATCAGAAAAGTTGAGTCTTATTCACGGACTGGTTAGACTATCTTAAACTTAATATCTTTCAAAACTGTTTAATATGAAAATATTTCAGGTTCATACCTTTAAAATGACTACTTGCACATCACCATACGATTTTTCTACAATTTATGGTGATTTTTACAAAACAGTCTATCATTTCAAAAACGAATTCGGACCAGTCTGTGAATATGAACATTTTAACACAAGTTAAAGACTTCCAAAAATCATAATAAAAATTATGAATAAATTAGACACATTTTATGAACTCTCAGAATTTACGGATTCAGTTTTTGACTTCGTATGATTTTTCTAAAACAGTGTAGAAAAGTCAAAATCTAGATAACAGCTTATAACTTTCATCACACTTTGTAACTTGTTGAGCAAAGTGTTAATCATTGAGGATTTCATATTTTACATGTGTTTTTTGTTGTGGTATAATTATATATATTAGAAAATACTCACTGCATTGTAAGAATTCTCCTCCATTACCAATAGTACAAAACAAGGCATGATAAACATGGTTATATTTTTGCTATACATTCGACTTACATAAAAAAAGGGTTCTTATACACCACAAACAAACACGCTAAACAATAATAGGTATAGTTAGGTTGCATATACATTACAAACATTTTGATAAATTATAATAGGTATAGTTTATGTCCATTTACATTACAAAAGGTTTTTATACAAAACGGGGTACAAATACAAAGTACCGGGTTTTCATACAAAAAGGGGTACAAATACAAAGTGTCGGATTCATACAAAAAGGGGTACAAATTCAAAGTACCGGATTCATACAAAAAGGGGTACAAATACAAAGTACCGGACTTATACAAAAAGGGGTACAAATACAAAGTACCGGATTTATACAAAAAGGGGTACAAATACAAAGTACCAGGTTTACACAAAATGGTTTTTATGATATTAAAACTACATATCGTTAGAATTGTTAGTTTTCAGCTATAATTACTAAGTGTACATGTTAGAGTTATATAAAATTGAATTGAAATCGACTTAGAATTGGTGGGCCCGCCTTATCTCCTGTTCCTTGTTTGGTTGTGGACCTAGGGCAGACTCATTATATTCAACGGTTTATTTTACTTAAGTTTTATATAACTTGTATACGTTGAGTGATTATAGAAGGAATCTACGGTTCTTTCTAGGGTTCATTATCGCATAACATAGAAGCATTCATTTCACACTTATCTACGAAAATATTGGATTTTCTGGAAATCATACTCTATCGCTTTTACAAGGAAAACGGTTTCTTCCTCAAACAAAACTCTTATGAACTCACCAACTTAATTGTTGACACTTTTCAAAACTACTTATATTCTCAGGAAATCAGTGAAACAGGAAAACATCAGCACTTTGAGGATAGGACGTTAAATCGTCAAACAGTTTATTTTGTCATCATTATGTAATTGATTTTGAAACATGTAAACATATACTATGGTGTAACCTTTTCAATTATATTTATGATGGTTGTATTTACTTTGAGCACTATTATACTCGTTGTTGTGATACTATACATGAAGTCCTCCACCCCCGGACGTTTCCGCCATCCTTGGTTTGGGGGTGTGACAGATTGGTATCAGAGCATTGTTTATAGTGAACTAAGTATATCGAACCACGTAAGATATACAAACTATAAATGCATACATACTAAGGTCAGCATCATACTAGGACAAAACAAAAGTTGTGATTGTTGAATGGCACAAGTAGGCTTGGGGATGTATGGTCAGGTCTGGGAATGACATAGCCTGATCAACTATGTCTAACCCAAAAGTGATTAGCATATGCCCGGGAATGGTTGTGTTGTTGCAACAAGTCTAAAAACTTACCAACTCTATCTACAAACAAACATTGAAAAACATAAGTCAAACATTTAAAATACTATAGGAGTATTTTGTGGTACTATAACCAACTTATGAGAAAACTAAAGACCCCTATTAGTAGGTCTATAATGACTGAGTGCATACGCTAAGGTTATACATAATTAAAGATATTATAGACTCAGAATATATGACTATTGCTCTACTTCTTGTTCCTTGTTTGGTTGTGGACTTAGAGTAGAGTCAGTTATTCGAAGGTCTATTCCATCTCAGATTATGTATAACTGGTATGCACTATGTGATTATAGACATGACTGATAAGGATCACCCCCTATAAGTAATTATAGGACTAGACGCCTGTTAATTATCTCTTCTACCCCTATTCTCGCACAAGCAACACGGCAAGAGCTCAACTACCAGGAGACCCCTATTCTCCTACCCAGGAAGATGGTGGTTAGAACGAAGAAAGCCCCGGAGAGGAACCTGAGGAAATACTAGAGTAAGACCCAAAGACAATTCAGATGAAGATCCGGAGGAAGCGAAACCAAAAAGAAGATAAAGACAAAGAAGAGATAGGAGAAGACTCTGACAAGGAGCCCGAGGTCTATAATACACCCTCCAGTCGCCATACCCCGACGAGGTTTCCATGGTCTGACACCTCGATGAGCCGTAGATCTACAGAGACGGAGTTAGGAACAAGGTTAAAACCTTCCCCATGACATAGATGAGGCTTCTGCAACCTCAACAGAGGATGATTAGTAGACAGAGCCCTCCTCGTCATAATACGCTGCATCATTCACTTAAGCGTACAAACACGAGCATCGGTCAGTTGAAATCGTGGAGGTTGGCACTACCACCAAGATCACCGCAATTCGCCTTCGTCACATGGATGGAAACCTTGAGCAGATCAGAAACCACATCAAAGCCTTCAGAGGGAAGTGACCGCAACTAGATCCGAGATTTAGAGTATCGGGAACTTCACATAGCGTTAGAGAAAACGCGTGTAAAAGCAGAACATCAAATGGCAGAAGCCATGGCAGAGGATAAGACAATTCAAATTGTCACGCTCCACGAAACATCAGCCGCCACGAGTAGTGGGTACACTACTGGCATATCACTACAGACTCAAACTCTTGGCGTGCGTTAGAAACACTGCCTCGTCCTATACATAAACTCGACCTTTCAAATGTAGAGACTACACTATTCAAGGGGTCGTGTCACCGTCAAAGTTTTTCCTTACATTAACAAAAACGCAAACCTATTATAAGGTCAAACTTTCCTGAACTCTATGAACTAGAGACTATCAATAAAAATTTGGCATGCATTTTATTTCATTGGGAGTTTACCACATATTTCATAACAAGGTATTACAAACGATTTGCTTTTGATGACTCTAAAAGTACTTAATGTATACCTCAAGGTTACGTGTAATTAAGAGGCGATCGACTTAGAAATGGTGAGTCCGCCTTGGGTCCTGTTCCTTGTTTGGTTGTGGGTTCAGGGAAGACTCATTAAGTTCAACGGCCTATCAAACCTTAATTACACACGACTGGTATACGTCAAGTGATCTTAGGAGTAGATCAGGCATGGAACAAATCACAAGATTACATTTGGGTCACTACTAAACTCATAAATTCATTCATATGGACTTTCTTTATGAATTGCATGCAAGATACTTTTAAGTCGGAGCATAATACAGAAAAATCTAGTTCAATAACATCCGACTTGTCACTGCTATTGGAAACTTACCGTCTGTTCGTCTTTATAAACTTATGTTAGAACTAAGATAACTTAGTTTAAACTGCACTCGACTTATACCTATACTAAAAGACATACATCCATTACGTCGCTAAATCTTATGGCTAAAAGATGTCTTCTTCGTAGACCTATGGGGTGCGATCATACCAGCACTAATGCACAGGATCCCATCAGAAATCCGCAGTTAAGCGTGCTTGGGCGAGTATAGTACTAGTTTGGACAAACTTAACACACGTACAAAACTTACCCACCACCATAACCCCGTCCCAAGAATGTTTAGCAGAAACATTGAGAATAGTTCACCAAAGTGCGAAATTTACATATGTGTAAATAAATCGTAAGAATGTATCTAGTAATAATCATCTCTACTCACGAGATCGTTTCTTGCCATGCAACAGAATTATGTCTTCACAAGGAGTTAACCAGGCAACTAGCGAGGCACCAATTCTACAGATAGACTCTACAACTTTTCAAGTTGTAGTCACAGCAGCTGTGATAGCCGCCATGGCGCAAATCAATGCTAACAATGCCAGCGGAGGTGGAAGCGATGTCGGAAATACTAATTGCTGCAACAATAAGGGACACCAGCGAGTGTCTACCAACAAAGACGCCTCATACCACAAACCTAAGAGTAATAAACGAAAGTTTTGGAACAAAAAGGAGCACAACCTATCTCAAAGAGTCGCTAAAAGACAACAACCCATGGCCGCCCTGTCATTACAACAGCAGTCACGACACATGCCTCGGCATCAGCCACAACAATTGTCACCCAAGCACCGGCTAGACCATATAATGGATCACTCCCAGAATGCAACAAATGTAACTTCCATCATACTGGGATTTTTCGGGAGATGCACTGCAAAAGTTGCAACAGGAAGGGACACACTGTCCGTTTCTGTAGGGCACCGGTGCAACCCATCAACCAGGTCCCCGGCATTAGAATAAGCCGAGCTTGTTACAAATGTGGTGAAACGGGACACTTTAAGAGAGAATGTCCAAGGACAAGGAAGACTGGTGATGGTGGAAGGGTGCTGATGATCACCACAGGAGAGACCACCCCGGAACCGCCCGTAAATATCAGTACGTGTTTCTAACATCGACGTTTAAATTCTAAATTTCTTTTTATTACTAAAACTAGCATCGATTGAAGTATATCAACCATGAATGTCGAGAACACGTCAAAACCCGAATAAGTCTTATCTTTTATATAAAAATGCAGGGTTTTTACTAGTGAATCTATGATGGCTAGTGTGAACATTATGGTCATATATCATTAAGATTCTATGGACTTAGAATGTGTGATTCCGCCTCATTTCCTGTTCCTTGTTTGGTTGTGGGCTTAAGGCGGGGTCACCCATCTGAATGCCCTTGCAATCTTAATGATATACGACTAGTTTACATCAAGCGATTATAAAGGAACTGGTAGGACTTATAATGCAAATTTCATCACAAATTGTTGAAGCATTCGTAATACTAGTACTCACAAATTACATTATAAAATATTCATAGTGGTAATACCAAGTATAAAGCGGAGAGCATAAGGGCACACGTAGAATAAACTATCATTCCAAAACAATAACTCCTTTAAATCGACTCAGCTCAAGTTACAATAAGAAATTCCAAGGTCGTTATTTAACATCAGGCGGGTTATTTCCCACCATATCAATTTCTTGTACTACGAAGAATTCCCCCATCTTTCCTCCAAATTCTTGAAGTCCCAGTCGAAACACTAATTTCGAGAGGAAATTCTTTCTAACGGGGGGATGATGTGACAACCGTCAATTTTTGGCCAAGTCAAAGTCAACTGAAGTCAACAAGTCAAACCGGTCAACTCATCTAACCCTTGTATATTAGGGTTCCCATTATGTTTCTTATTGTACAACTCGCAATCTTAATATAAAGTATCCCTTAGAGTTTTCACGTGTTCGGAAATTCTAAACCCTAATCAGGGAAAGTGATAAAACTACTCGGTAAAACATTATTCCTTAACCCTCGGGGGCATATAACAATCATAACAAGACTTAACGAGGTTCACAAACCTTGCGTTACAAAGCCAAACACTCAAAAAGGTCACAAAAGAAGTCTCTACCAATCTCTTTCACTCTATCTCTCTCTATCTCAAATCTCTCCCAAATCTCTCCAAGTATGTGAAATCTCTCCCAGATCTCTCTCCGTATGAGAAATCTCTCCAAGAATGTGAAATCTCTCCCAAATCTCTCCAAGTATGTGAAATCTCTCCCAGATATCTCTCTGTATGAGAAATCTCTCCAAGAATGTGAAATCTCTCCCAAATCTCTCCAATTATGTGAAATATCTCCCAGATCTCTCTCTATATGAGAAATCTCTCCAAGAATGTGAAATCTCTCCCAAATCTCTCCACGTATGTTAAATCTCTCCAAGTATGTCAAATCCCTCCCAAATCTCTCCACATATGTCAAATCTCTCCAAGTATGTCAAATCTCTCCCAAATCTCTCTCGAAATCTCTCTTAACTTCTTATAATCACTCGGGGCATCCCGACCCTCGATTTAGTCGAAAACCGCTCGAAAACGGAAGTCTACACGAAAAACAGCCTTAAGGAGCCGAACCCTCTTAAGGAACCGAAACCTCCTCAAAACCGAAACCCTCTCAGCCGAAATGGACCGAGGGTTCGGTCTATTTCGGTCCCCTGACAATTTCGAACTGAGACTTGACTTTCGGCTCTCCCCTTCCCACTTCGGTCCGAGAGGACTGCACCTTCGGTCCGAGAGGACTTCACATTCGGTTCGAGAGGCGACCCTACGCAGCCGAACCCCCACTCTCGGTTCCTCTTCTACCTTCGGTTCTAGTGCTGCTAAGACCGAGCCTTCGCGACCTTCGGCCCCAATTTCGGAATCGCCTTTTTGCCCGGTTTTCGACCACGACTCCATTTTAAGCCCGTTTTTAATTATTTTAACGTGGGATTTTCACCCAAACTCGTATTTTAACATAATAAACCCTAAATATTCATATTTTAACTATATTTTGGGGAAAATCCTTGCCTAAGAATAGAATCTATTTGATGAGATATTCAGGTGGAGTGTTGACTTATCCTTTGGACAAAGACACAAGCAACCTCCCCATACCTTCATAGTACAACCCCTAGTCACTATTCACCCATACCTAGTCATTCCATAGTACTTTTCCCACCATTTTTCAGCCACACACTTGGTCAAGAGCTGGAAAGCCCTCCTCTCTCCTCACATTTCTCTCATTTTCCACCAAAGAACAAACTTCATTCTCTCTCACTTTCTCTCTCTAAAAACTCGAGATTCAAAGGCTGGTCTTGGGTTTTTCCTCCACATTTGGTAAGTATCTTCCTCCTACACATATATATTCTACTATCCTTCATCCAAATCATAGATTGCTTACACAAATATCGTCATATTTGTTGTTAGATCTTCAAATCTTCAAGCATCTCCCAAGTGTTCTTGAGTTGAACACTTCTTTTCTCCATCATCCATCTACTGAAATCACTCAAGGTGAGTTCATACCCCTATCTTTTCATGTTTTTCTTAAGTTTTAAAGGGGGAATACAAGTTAAAACAACAAGAACACAACTAAACTCAAACAACAGCTTTCATCAGAAAAGTTGAGTCTTATTCACGGACTGGTTAGACTATCTTAAACTTAATATCTTTCAAAACTGTTTAATATGAAAATATTTCAGGTTCATACCTTTAAAATGACTACTTGCACATCACCATACGATTTTTCTACAATTTATGGTGATTTTTACAAAACAGTCTATCATTTCAAAAACGAATTCGGACCAGTCTGTGAATATGAACATTTTAACACAAGTTAAAGACTTCCAAAAATCATAATAAAAATTATGAATAAATTAGACACATTTTATGAACTCTCAGAATTTACGGATTCAGTTTTCGACTTTGTATGATTTTTCTAAAACAGTGTAGAAAAGTCAAAATCTAGATAACAGCTTATAACTTTCATCACACTTTGTAACTTGTTGAGCAAAGTGTTAATCTTTGAGGATTTCATATTTTAGATGTGTTTTTTGTTGTGGTATAATTATATATATTAGAAAATACTCACTGCATTGTAAGAATTCTCCACCATTACCAATAGTACAAAACAAGGCATGATAAACATGGTTATATTTTTGCTATACATTCGACTTACATAAAAAAAAGGTTCTTATACACCACAAACAACCACGCTAAACAATAATAGGTATAGTTAGGTTGCATATACATTACAAACATTTTGATAAATTATAATAGGTATAGTTTATGTCCATTTACATTACAAAAGGTTTTTATACAAAAAGGGGTACAAATACAAAGTACCGGGTTTTCATACAAAAAGGGGTACAAATACAAAGTGTCGGATTCATACAAAAAGTGGTACAAAAATACAAAGTACCGGATTCATACAAAAAGGGGTCCAAATACAAAGTACCGGACTTATACAAAAAGGGGTACAAATACAAAGTACCGGACTTATACAAAAAGTGGTACAAATACAAAGTACCAGGTTTACACAAAATGGTTTTTTTATGATATTAAAACTACATATCGTTAGAATTGTTAGTTTTCAGCTATAATTACTAAGTGTACATGTTAGAGTTATATAAAATTGAATTGAAATCGACTTAGAATTGGTGGGCCCGCCTTATCTCCTGTTCCTTGTTTGGTTGTGGACTTAGGGCAGACCCATTATATTCAACGGTTTATTTTACTTAAGTTTTATATAACTTGTATACGTTGAGTGATTATAGAAGGAATCTACGGTTCTTTCTAGGGTTCATTATCGCATAACATAGAAGCATTCATTTCACACTTATCTAAGAAAATATTGGATTTTCTGGAAATCATACTCTATCGCTTTTACAAGGAAAACGGTTTCTTCCTCAAACAAATCTCTTATGAACTCACCAACTTAATTGTTGACACTTTTCAAAACTACTTGTATTCTCAGGAAATCAGTGAAACACGAAAACATCAGCACTTTGAGGATAGGACGTTAAATCGTCAAACAGTTTATTTTGTCATCATAATGTAATTGAATTTGAAACATGTAAACATATACTATGGTGTAACCTTTTCAATTATATTTATGATGGTTGTATTTACTTTGAGCACTATTATACTCGTTGTTGTGATACTATACATGAAGTCCTCCACCCCCGGACGTTTCCACCATCCTTGGTTTGGGGGTGTGACATGATCACACTTCAATCTCTCTGATATAAATGACTTTTTGGCTGTCAAAAAAGATGGTAAATGGTCCATGAAAAATGAGGGGTCGATTCAAGTTGCACTGGGGGTTATTAAGAGGAAATTGGATACTGAGATAATCGATTTTGAGGTTTTTAACAGAATGGAGCTTAGTGATGTCAAGAAAAAGGTGGAAATGATGGTACAATCGGTAAGCATCAATATCCAAGTTATTTTTACTCTTTTCACTTTTGTTATTTACCATGCTCTTGATATGTTACATCTTACGTACCTTTTTGTTAGCACTTTTGAAGAGGGGAGGAAAGTTAATTAGAAGGCCAAGGAGAAGGAGATGGTGATAATCTTGCAAAACAAAGAGTTGAAGGCATATGTCCTTGGTTTGAACAAAGAGTTGTCTGATTGTGATGCAAAATTTGAGGAGAAATCCAGGGAGGTAATTGAAGGTGCTAAGATTTTTCCTGCGATAACAGTTCTTCAAGCTCACAAATAGATGGTTGAAGATCTTGAGACCGGGAAACAAGAGGATTGGGATGTAGAGGGTTGGCAAGAGTCTTTGGATAAGTTGTTGATGGAAATGGGTGATGGTCCTTCCAAGAAGAGGGAAAAGAAGGCGCAAAAGATGGAGAAGGGAATAGAGGTAGATGCATCGACAGTTGTGGAGAATGTGAGTGGAGATGTTGGTAAGGATGCTGAAGAGGATGTGAAGAAGGGTGAAGCGGGCGAAGCAACATGTGATGAGAAAGTTTGATTTTGTTTTTATTTTTGGTTTTCCCCTCTATAGGGTTTCTTTAAAAACATTTTAATTTTCGGGTTTATGTTGGTTTACGGTTAATGCCCATGGGGATTAAAACAATTTTTATTTTGTTTGATCATTCGTTGCTCGGTTTGGGTTTAGTTATAATGATGCTTTGGATATATATATATATATATATATATATATATATATATATATATATATATATATATATATATATATATATATATATATATATATATATATATATATATATATATATATGCTTTTATGATTATGTTTTTATATGTTTCTTTATGCTTAGTAGGTAAAAGTGATTAGTTGAAAATGTTTAAAAATATTAATAGGAACTTTATCAATGGTTTTGAAATTAGTTCTCAGGAACCTTAGTAATAATTGACTAAAAAAGGTTTTAACAGACTTGACAAGAATTTTAGATAAAAGGAAATCATGTTTTTGTAATTCTAGAGTATTTTTATCAGTTTATCAAAAAGATAAATTTTGAGATTTGGAAATATAAAAATAAAAACTTTTTTTAATTAAAAGATCATTCATGATGATATTTAATGATATACTCTGTTTAATAGAAGTTTGGACAAGGTTTTTAAGAAAGTTAACATATTTGAGAGATATTTTCTAAAAAGTAATAAGCAAGTAATTTCACGAAGTTAGAATGTTAAAGAGTGATCATATGAAACTGAATAATAATAGATTTTGGATATATATAACCTGATTGGAATTCTGGTAGCATTTTGATAAAAATCTTAGTTGTTGATTCTTGTCATGATCTTCATGCAATTTTTGTGTGTATTACCTTGGAATTCTTGTTTGAGTCTTCAATCAAATCTTGAATATTTCTCTTGCTTCATTGGGAATCTTTATAAGATTTACTTAAGATATTTTTAGTAGTTTCTATAATATCGCAAGAATATCGAGGATTCCTGCGTTTTCCTTAAAAAATTAATCAGGCTTTTTTGGGGGTATTCCCAAGATTACTGGGGATTTTCCCAAATTTGCAGGCGGTGATCCCAAGATTCGCTAGGGATTTTCCTAAAATTCATTAGGGATATTTTCAAGATTTACTTGGGTCATGCCCAAACAAGTGTATACCAAATAGTTGTATAACATGAACATGTTATGCCATTGAAATTATTTTAGATCCAAGATATGGCTAGTCACTGGGAGACTTTAAATATATCTTTCAGGATATTGGTCCACTTGTTCTATATCCATTCTTATATAACATTCATCCAAGCGAGGTGTCTAAAGCAAATTCGCATGAAATGTGAATACCTTTAAACCATAGAAGGGATTTTGATACCTTAGGCGCAGGAGAGGTAATTAGTCTCTATGTAAGGAATCTTATTAAAGATTCTTGGGCAAAATCTGGATTTTGTTATCTACAAAAAATAAATTGCATGAGAGGTGGGCATTGGCTTAGCCAAGGCCCCTCCAAAGCTTAAGTTAATACCATGTTTTTGAGAATAAGAAATATATAAACGAATTGTGAATGAAGGGATGTGTATATTTCCTTGGGTTTTACTCGGTTAAGATTACTAATCTACCTGTAGTAGATCTTGAGGTGAATAATGTTCCAAGATCTTGGTAGAATGTTGTCACACCCCTAAACCGGAACGGCGGAAACGTTCGGGGGTGGAGGACGTCATATGTAGTATCACAACAATTGTATCATAGCAATCATAGTAGACACAACCATTACATTGAATATATGAAAAAGGTTTACATCTATTTAATTCTTGTTTCAACACATCAAAAGTATAAGCAAAAATAGAAAGGCGTGACTCTACGCTCCGTCTTCTCAAAACTCCAGGAGAGGTACCTGTCTACTGATTTCCTGAGAATACAAGCAGTTTTGAAAGAGTATTAGCATAAAGCTGGTGAGTTCATAAGCGATGTTTTTGTATTGAAAACTTGTTGATGGCTCTGGAAAAATGTTCGTATGTTTCAAAGAAAATCCAATATTTTCTTTATTAAAAACATGATAATACCAGTTCCTTCTATGAATGTTTGTTACGGTATCCTTTGTAGTGTAAAACATGTTAGTTTGTATGCTTCTGTTTGAAAACCCTGTCTACCACCACTATGTATAGTATGTTCTGTTTGAAAACCCTGGCTACCACCAGCATGTATAGTATGTTCTATTATTTAAAATAAAACCGAGTAATGTATGCCTGGAGTCCCCCAGTGTAATGTATAATAGTCCTATTAATGAAAATAAAACCAATGAAGAATGAAATCTCGTAAACAAAGGTTAGTTTATACTTAATGTGAGTCGTATAACCATGTTTGATATGACCTAGTGACCTTTTCGACGTTCTTCAAGTGTCGGTTAAATGACATTTGTCACCCCAGGCATGCCTTCCTAACTGTAGCTAGGAGTTCAGGTGTGGGATTGTCAGTCCCGAATAGATCTATTCACAAATCTCACGCTCTCCCTCCAGGAGAATCTGGTTATACAATGATAGGATTTAGCTCAGTACACCAAAGGGTACAGTTTTGAAGTAGAGTCTCACAATCTTGTATAATCTAGTTTACGTGCAGTTCTGTATTGAAATTCATTGAATGCTGTATAAGGTAATAATTATACTTAGATAATTATTAGATGTTGTACTCTTGTAGTAATGTATATCATAAACTAAATCTGTCATAGTTTATATGTTTAGCAATGTATAACTCTGAATTCGTAAAAGCAGTGTATTGAAAACCCCAAACTATACCTATTATGGTTTGCATGTATATTGTGTATTCGGTTCGTATATTGATCTGAAAACTATGTAATTATGATTGTACGTTGGAAAATGTACCTTATGCTCAACATAGTACAAAAGGGATCAAATATCTATGTATTTTATAAAAACGTGGAAATCGTTTGTCTGTATCAATTGCATAAGCTTTATACTTGTTAAAATCCTTTTGCTTTAGTTCACAAAATTATTTGTGTTTGGCTTGTATTCCCCTCCCCCCTGAAAACGTTTAAAAACCATAAAAGAGTAGGCGTATGAACTCACTGTTAGTAGTGTGCAGACGTCGAATCAACGAACTAAAATGAAGACCCTCGAGTTGTAGCGTATGGCACTTAACGGAATCCTAATAACAATTAAACACATAACGTATCCAAATTAGCGATTTCGTTAGATTAAGTGTTAGGCAAACACTTGCTTTTGGGTAAGGAATGTTACCGGGACTTGATCGAATCGAGGAAAGTGGGTTTTCAGTCAAATGCACCACTGAAAAGGTGTGTACGGCCGTGAATGGGGTTTATGGCCATGAACTGTCTTTTGAAAGGTTTACGGCCTTTGAAGATTCGATGAGTGTACGGCCGTAAACGAGTTTACGGCCTTTGAAGATTTGAAGATACGAAGTGTGTACGGCCGTAAACTCAAGAACACAGATGCTGATTTCGACGTGAAACGTGCTCTAGATGCTCCGAAATGACTCTCAATGGTGATTCTCGATGATTTCCGGAAGAATAAGGGTGTTTTTGGTGTTTACGGTCAAGAGTCTATAGAGAGAAGGAGAGAGTTTTCGGCCAGAAACGTCTAAATGAAGGGTAGGAACTCGTATTTATAGGGGGGTTTCCTGGTCGGTGGTGGGGGTCCACCCAACGCTGGTCGTAAACGAGTGTACGGCCGTACACGGGTTTACGGCCGTAAACTCAATTAGGCCCAAAAACTGATTTGTTTTTCAAGGACTTCAGGTTTTCGCATGATTTGGTTCCGACTTGCATATATAAATTTAATTATATATAAAACTAGATGATTTTCTAAATCAAGAAGTTTGACGGAAAATTAATAAAATTCAAATTTTATTAACGGAAATCATATAACAAAAACGGAAAAAGCTTCGGGTTGTCACAAATGCTTCCTTCCA
The DNA here is from genome assembly GCF_052849685.1 of Lactuca virosa. Classification (NCBI taxonomy): domain Eukaryota; kingdom Viridiplantae; phylum Streptophyta; class Magnoliopsida; order Asterales; family Asteraceae; genus Lactuca; species Lactuca virosa. The sequence continues at coordinate 174,313,340 of NC_136428.1, forward strand.
TGGTGGCAAGCCATTATGCGCTTTTCCAGGTTCCAAATCTATGAGACATGGGCCTTCCAATTTCTCCATTGGGGAGAGACCACTTTTGAAATGAAAGATCAACTCTTCGAAGGGAAAAGCTTCAGTGTGAAATTACAGCTATATTGGCATCGACTATGTCTCTCATCGGTTCTCCAGCATGCGAGTTCATTCAGTATCGAAGTCAGCTAGCCTTCATTCAATCAAGGCAAGTTCAATGGGATCTCCCTTGTCTCTCAGTCTCAGTTGCAATACTTGTACATGAAAGGCAGTGAAATACCATTCAATTTTGGGAGCTAACTTTACAACTTTAGCATCTTTGGTTTTTTGAAAAACTTTTCGCGATACCAAATCACCTACATGGAATCTTTTGATCCCGATGTTTTTGTTTTAGGATCTAGCTATTCGTTGTTGATAATATGTTATCTTAATCTTGGCAAAGTCTCGGATCTCATCTATTATGTCAATATCTTCAATACAGTTTTGGCTATTGCTTTTTGGTGTTTGCATATTGATTCTCGCCGTAGGGATGATCACTTTGGGAGGAATTACTTCTTCAGAACTAAATACTAGAGAGTAAGGAGTTTGACATGTTGCTCTTTTTACGCTTGTTTTGTCTTCCCATAGTACCATGGGTGATTCTTCATCCCATCTTCCCTTCTTGTATTTCAAGCGCATCTCAAGATTGTTTATAATTATTTTTTTACCGGATTTGGCTTGACCATTGGCTTAAGTATGTACATGAATTGACGTAACTAATTTGATTCCCCATATTGCAGAGAAATATTGGGTTATGTTGCTGATGAGTTTTGATCCATTGTCACACATGATTTCTGAGGGAATTCCAAATCTTGTTAAGATGTTACGCTTTATGAGGCACATCGCTTTTTTTTCCTCTGACTTGGACGAACGCTTCAGCTTCTATCCATTTCAAAAAATAGTCGATCATTTCCAACATGAAGAACTTGCCACCAGTTTCCCTAGGTAGCTTTCCAACTATGTCTATCCCCCATTTCATAAAGTGAAAAGGGGATAAGATATGATGCATTGGTTCTGTCAGTTGATGAAGAATGTTGGTGTGTCTTTGAAATGCATTGTATTTACGAACATATTCAGCAACATCCTTCTTCATTGTTGGCCAAAAGTATTCGGCTCTCAAAGCTTTAAAAAATAAAGATTTTCCCTCGGTGTGACTACCATAGTCGCCTTCATTAATTTCTCTGAGGATTTGTTTCGCTTCAGAATCCTTTAAGCATCTTAGGTATGGTCCTGCCAAGGATTTTCTAAAGAGTATATTATCAATAATATGAAAACGATAAATTTGTAACTTAAAAGCCCGTGGGCTTGTTTCGTTTTCATGAATGATTATGTCTTGGATGTATTTTATATTTGATGAAGTCCAAGATTCCACCGGGATGTTGAGCCAGATTCTGACTAGAATGTTGAGTCTTCATCTTTAATGTCATGGACTTGTTCTTGTTTTTTGATTGTTGGCGCAGTTATGTGAATAACTAGAATCTTTATGTGGGGAGGAACCTTGAGGGCTGAACCAAGAATTGCTAGTTCATCTGCTTCGATATTGTCTTCCCTATGTATTTGATCCATGTTGAATATTTCAAATTTTTTTCCAAGTTTTTGACTATTTCTAAGTACTTAGATTGATTTTCACGATTTACTACATAAGATCCATTAAAGTGGTCAGCAATCAATAGAGAATCAACATAGACATAGATGTCCTTGATGCGAAGATCCTGAGCAAGATGCAGGCCAACAATTAGTGCTTCATATTATGTTTCATTTTTTGTTGCGTAGAATCCACAATTCACCGCCTGAGGTATTATGTTCCCTTGTGGCGATTTGAGCATGATTCCTAATCCCATCCCTCTGGAATTTGAGGCTCCATCTGTATAAAGTATCCATTTTTGGACCATCTTCATCTTGAAGTTTCTTAATTTCTATTTCTGCCTTTGGTTGGAGATCTGTGCTGAAATCTACCATAAAATCTGATAGTGCTTGGGATTTTATTGCGGATATTGGCCCATATTTTAGATAAAATATGCTTAGCTTTACTGCCCACTTTGACACTCTTCCCGACATTTCTAGCTTCCTTATAACACGCTTAAAGGGAAGGTTAGTCTTAACACAAATAGGGTGACTTTCAAAATAATGTCTAAGGTTAGTAGAAGCTGTAACAAGTGCTAGGAATTGTTTTTCTAAGTGTAAGTACCTGCTTTCAGCATCTATTAGACTTTTACTTATGTAATAGATTGGATTTTGGGTACCATTTTTTCTTTAACCAGTACAACTCTGAATGAATTTGATGATAATTACAAGTATTGTAATGATTTGAATTTCTATCCGTCATTAGGAGTTAGCGTTCCGCTAAGCTTATTCTTAAAGCTAAACTTTCCTTAGGTTTTGAGTTAAGTTATGAGGGCTAAAGTGTAATAAAATGAACCTTGATCATTTATATGGGTCTAGGGTTATTTCAACATACTATGAGGACCTATATTGTAACTTACGAAGTATATATTGAAGCTTAATCCTAAAATTCGGGATTCTTACCCTATTTGCTACCAATAAACTTTCTTGAGAGAGCCTCCAAGTGTATGTATCTACTATAAAGTGTATGAGGGATTCAAAATTGAAAAAAGAGGTGTATTATTGAAGCAATCTGGGTGGAGTTGGTGTTGCTTTCCTCTCATTGTTCTCCTAATGGTGTACTCACGAATTTCTAGTTGGTAAGATGCTCTTCTTTTCTATCATCTTTCGTCCATGTGTTGTACACTAAAGAACTAGCCATGGATGCTAGTTCCCAAAGTGTTCTAGCCATTATGAATGCTTATACATGGTCTTGGATGATTGAAATCTTCCTGAAAGAGGAATTGATCGGACCTGAAGCAGACTAGGATGGGTAAATGATTGGAAATCAGTTTTGTAACTGACAGAGTCAGTACGGCGCGACACGCTAGCCACCATGGCATGGTGACCGAGGGGGGGAGGGCGCTCAAGTTTCCGATTCATAGTCTGACAACCACCATGGTGCCGTGGGTAATTGACCATGGCGCGATTTCGGTCTGGACGTAAATTGTTAACATGTCTTGCGAGGGATGGAGAGCCCAATATGATCTGATTTAAAGAATGCGCCAGGGAGAAGAAATTGTAGGAAATCAAGTCTAGTTTCAATGGATTAATACCAGTCTATTTGGAGTTTTAGTCTATGTTTTTTATGCTCCAAACACTGGACATGGGTCGAGCTTTGAACTTCAAACTTAGATTTTCTTTTCGGTGTTGAGTGCTCGTTTCTAATAATTCTTTTTTGCAAATGCTTAGGGTGCTAAAGAAAGGTGTTGGAAAGATATTTATTGGTTCATTAATTCCCATATCTTGGACTAGAGGTGAGTCTTCATGTGCTTACTAAAGTACATTGTTAGGGAAAATTTAATAACCTACAAGGTGTGAAATAAACCTAAGCTCTTGTAGGAAGTATATGCCCTATTTGTGATTGATTAATGTGTTGGAAATGTCAATCTCTTTCTCTGATGGAAAAGTCTAAGGTGTATTGCATTCTAGATACTTGTTATGATGCTTTGGTGTGATTTGTGTGGGCAGGTTCATGCTAAAAAGAGGGATATGTGTGGGATGTATGGAATGATGTATGCATGTTATGATTTTCTGAAAGTTTACCTGTCTATAAGCTTAGGACGATGAATGATAGTGGTATAATATGCTTAAATGATGAACTGATGATATGTGCATGATTATATAGCGATGTAAAATGATTTAACATGGTATGACACACACACACACACACACACATATATATATATATATATATATATATATATATATATATATATATATATATATATATATATATATTCAAGTTCATATAGTGACGTATTATGTAATGATTAAATGAAGAAAATTATACATAATAATAATGAATGAAAATGGCCCTTTATATATAATTATAACTAATTAAAAATGTAAGGGAGTATACATAGAGGGACAACGGGTAGTAATGGCTCTACGAGGAAAGCCAATTAATGATGGCTCTATGAAGAAACCAATTAGTGTTGACTCTACAAGGAAAGTTGATTAGTGTAGACTCTATGAGGATAGTCAGTTAGTATTGAATCTAAATGGAAATTCAATGTTGGCTCTACGAGGAAAGTCGGTTGAATGGTTTTCTAAACAACCAATTCGACACATGGTTCACCTAAAGATTGGTGAACTGGGGTGATGTTGGCTTTATAAGGAAATTCGTTGCAAACATCACGTGAGAGTTGGGAGGTGTAGCCAGGTGAATTAGACACCTCTTGTACCGATCCTTAACGACAACGTGGAATACTTGTATTTGTAATGTAAGAGTAAATAACGCTATGAAACGGAACATCATGTCTTGGGTGAGAGTCGCACCTTTCCTTGTGGATTGGTCCAGCCATATTGGCTAGTAGTGAACCATATATTCTTTTGGGGTTGAGATCGGTAGAAACTCAATTAGTTAGGTAGAGTCCCAAGTGTGTTGAATTGTTAGTCATATTAATTACAAAGAGGAATGAGGAGATGTAATTACAACGAGGTAGTGAAGAATAATATTAAACATATTATAACAAAGTTAAATGACGATAATGAAGTTTACTATTTAAAGTATGGTTGTGATATAAATGATGAATAATTACAAAGATAAATAGTAGGGGGTAATTATTAATGAATACCCAAATGAAGATAAATGTCAGTTTATACTACCATGATGATTGTATGATTTATGTGATGATATGCAATGTGTGAAATTGATTAGTTGCTATGTGATGATTTACCTGTTTAGGGATATGAATGTTTCATTAATAGTCTACTTATAAATGACTCACTTAGCATTTGTTAACACTTGTTTCTTTTCTTGTTGCTTTCATCCTACATTGATATAGGTAGCATGATTGAGGTCTTGGTGAGGATGGGGAATTTAGGTAGTTAAATTTATAGTTGATAGTTTAGTAATAATACCATTTTGGACATGTCTTTGAGTTTTCTATTACCGTTGGTTTTGTGAACTTTAATTTTGATTGAGGTTGTTTTTGATAATGAAGTAACATTGGTGATGTTTTCGTAATAACTAAAATAAGGCTTCCACTACATATTCTGTTTAAAAGTGTTTTAAATAAAAAAAATCAGGTGAAAAATCATAGGTATAGGGTTTGTCCATTTATTGGTTTGACCAATAATGCGGAAGAGGACAGGTAATTTTTTAGTTCTGGAAAGGGTGCTACATATTTATTAGTCCATTCAAACTTCCGATTCATCCTTAGGATTTTATAGAATCACTACTAGAAAACATCCCTTTAATGGCACGCGAACAATGACATGCACTGATTTACGACACATATTTTTTACATGTCCTAAAACTAATGTCAAATTTCCAAAATTTAAAGGATAAAGGACATGCATTTGTGTGTGCCCTAATATTAGTGTCGGAAAAGAAAAAAAAAGAAATACAGATGGCGCCTATCATAAAGTGTGTGTCATGTAAGTGTGACGCTTTATAATTTTTTAATGAAACATGCGTTTTAATAGCCAGGGGGAAATGAATTCCCCAAAAATTAAACCCCCGTCTGTTTCATCCCAAAAATTAAAACCCCCGCCTCTTCGAATTAGAAAGAAAGAAGCCCTAGGGCCTTCATCTTCATCCACCTTCAGCGCCTCCAATGCTTCTCTGTCCATCTAATACAACTCATACTTTCTCTTCCAGAAAAACTTCTGACTACATCCACCACATGAAAAAACCCTAATTGACGGCCACATAACACGCTTTATCTTCGTTTCTCTTCCACTAACGCGCAAACCCTTCTTCTCCGATGATTTTAGGTATCCCCCCTCTCTCTCTCTCAACCTTATTCCTTCCACCTCTCCTCGCTTTCTACTTACTGTAATATATGATCTCTTCCCTAAGAAGGTGTTTGGACTTTTGTTCAATTTGGTGTGATTTCCACGGTTCCCCATTACACTGCTTCCTCATTTTTAGACCGGAGATACCACAAAATGGGCGACATATGAAATATTTTTTTTCAAAAGCTAATGATTATAGTGCCAACGGACAATTAAGGGTTATTTGCATCTCCGCTCCACCTCCCATTGGCCTACTCTATCTACTTCTATCCTAGAGTCAGTGATTTAGGTTACTTTAGTTAATTTGTCGGCGTTGGAGTCTGGTGAGGCTAGCATCGCAAAGATTTTTTATCGCATCTTAGAGAAGGAAGTCTTAGAGAATGAGTCCACATATCGTAATGAATTTCTTCGATCTCTTGTATTGCTCGATCTCTTATTTTCATTTGGCACTCCATGTTAACTAGATGAGTATTTGAAGGTCTAACAAGTTGATTCAGTTCTTCAAGTGTCATGACTCTCTTGTAATAAAACTGATGCTTTCTAATCTTCAAAACTTTATTACCAATTTCATGGAAATTTAAGTGTTCGTTATTTCAAGAGATTTTAGTAAATTTCTACTTGTGTGATAAATCTACTATCTATCATCTATTATATCAAACAATAATTTGGTTAAAGTATGATACTATAAGATATTTTTTGTTTTACATCTTATCTTTTTCTATGGTACCCTTCTAAAATCTTATATTGGCAGGTATGCATATTGTGAAACTCCGTTGCCACCTGAGAATTAACGAGCATTCTTGCTATGTCTGGTTCCAGTATGTTAGCTTCCTCATTTCTTTAGCAATATTCTTCAAAAAATTTCCTTGTATTATCTATACCTTTTTCTCTATGTGTTCATGATTATATGGATAATTGGTAGGTTTTATTAACAAACATGGATTATACTGAGGATGATGAGTTACTACTTGATGTAGAGGTCAACTCTTTCCACTGAATTTCTTACTTATCGATACATGAGTATTTGAGTACTTTTTTGTGCAGATCATAACTTGAATTTATAATTGTAGGAAGACGGATCTCTTCCAGATCATGACCAGGTTCTGATTTCTATCTTTATTTAGACCTCTTTACGTTATGTTTCTTAAAGCATATGATTCTTGAACAATTTTCTTATTTATACTAGCTATGCACGATTAGAAGCCACGTTTTCATTCATCACGTTTTCATGGATCCGATGATGCTGAAGATGATGTATGTGACATCCTTCTTTTTGAGAGTTGATATTTCTTTTTAAAATTTTATTCAATCAGTTGATGTGATAGTTTTTGATTAAGAATGGTTATCAATGACACTTTTGTACATACAGTCATAGGATGATGACATAGTGAATATATGGATCCTCCGAAAGTGGAGTGTTGTTGCCTTGGATATAATCTCTAATGTGTTTGGAGACGAGATTCTTCCAACTTTAATGTCTTTTGTCCAGGTAACTGTTTGATTGGGTTATTTGTTTTCAATTTGTTTACTTATTGATCATGAAAAAACATGCAACTATATGGCATGTGTAGGCTAAGTTATCCAAGTTAGAGACAATGTACTCGGAAAGTCAGATGTTGATCAGTTATTTGGTTTTCTACTTCAGGGTATTGGGCATCCAAAGGGACATGAACAATTTGAAAAAGTTCTGACAGATCTTTTAAGAAGAATATTGGATAATAACAAACGTACGCAAGAGGCTGCTTTCTCGGCCTTTGCAACTCTTGAAGAGGTCATTAATGAAACAATAAATCATAACTTCAATGGTCTGAAAATGAAACATATGATTTAAAATATCTTTAATTACAGGAAGCAGCTGATGAATTGGGACCACGCCTGGAGATTATACCGCAGTACCTGGTATGTGCCTTTGGGAAATATCAGGTTGGTTTATAGTCTCTATTGATTGTTCTTGCAAAGACATTATTTCATTTTATCTAAAGTTCATGTTTTTCGTGGTATGTAGAGGCGGAAGCTCAGAATTTTTTATGATGTCATTGGTACTTTAGCAGATGCAGTTGGAGGGGAATTGAATCAGGTAATGCATATTAATGTTGGACAAATTTTATCCCACCTGAAAACGTGGAACAAGATGGGACAAGATATATGCTTCTGCGCAAAAGACATGAATGCATTCCTCATTCTCATCATTAAAAATAGCCCTAGAAATCTTGTCCAGTCCCATCCAATCATGTCTTTTCTAACAAGTGCAGCCTTATGGCCTTGCATGTGTTTTATATTATCTCTTTCTTTATTGATTTATCTTGAGTTTAAAGCTTGAATGGATTTCATTTACATGGTAAACATGATTGTGATTTGTAGCCTAAATACCTTGAAATTTTGATGCCACCATTGATTGCAAAATGACAAAAACTTTCAAATTCAGACAAATATCTTTTCCCACTTTTGGAGTGCTTTACATCCATAGCACATGTATTGTTTTTGTTTCTTATCAGTTCCCTACACCATCTAGCTATGGTATTTTGTTTCGCCTCTACAATATATATCTTCTTGACCCAACTTGTTTTAAAACTTTTAATAAATCTTGAGCATGTTTTTCTTCATTATTCTTTTCATTTTTAGAAAGAAAAAGAGAATTATACAAAAAAAGAATGGAGCTCCCACTCAAAAACAAGAATATGCCTTTTATGTCCCCAAGTGTAGGAAATAGCAGTGTACTTTGCTATTTCTTGCATTTAAGCTTCTTTTACCACAAATAAGTTGAAGTAAGTTGTTATTTCATGCATTTAGGTCTTTTGTGGTTAAAATACAAGAAATAGCAGCATCTTTAATTGATTTGACTTAAAAAACATAATTTACTCATTTTACTACACAGGTCATTTTATGTCCCCAAGTGTAGGAAATAGCAATGTACTTTGCTATTTCTTGCATTTAAGCTTATTTTACCACAAATAAGTTGAAGTAAGTTGCTACTCCATGCATTTAGACATTTTTTGGTTAAAATGAAATAAATAGTAGCATACTTAATTGATTAGACTTGAAAAAAAAACATAATTCATTCTTTTTACTACATAAGTCATTTTATGTCCCCAAGTGTAGGAAACTTGTTGAAAAAGAGTCAAAACTTGAAGTTGCAAGGCTTAAAGCTGCCATGAAGACTATCAAAGGAGAACTTACTCATGAGTTCCTTTAAATGTTGTGTTTTGTTTTTCTATAATAAATATTATATAATATTTGCAATTTACTATATTTAGTTACTATTGGAATGATTATTTGTATTTTGACATAATATATTTTGTGCAATGAATTATCTTTCCTGTGTATGGTATTTTAGTTTGTATTACAAAACTTTGAATGTGTTATTTAATTTGAAAATAAGTAAATTTATTAAATATATTTATTTTTAAAACATTTAAAATTATGACATGCAAAAATGTATGTCGTCTTTCTTTATAACATGGGCTTTAATTATATGCATTGTGTGTCGTAAATGAGTGTTATAAATGTGCGTCGTAAGGTTACGAAACGAAAATGTGTTTCGTCTTCCTCTATGATAGGGGCTTCCTTGACACACATTTTCGTGTCACCTGACCCTTTTACGACAAGCATTATGTATCATTAAATGGTATTTTCTATTAGTGAATGGCTTACATCTTTCTGAGGGTTTTGGAGATGAATTTGTTGCCTGATGTTACCCTTCCTGTTAGTCTTCAAATGTCCTTTATGGATGTTGGATACTTTATATTGATGATTTCTTTTATTTTCTCTAGACTTGATTTTATTCCTCTTTTGGTCACCATGTAACCTAAGAATTATCTAGATCTTACTCCGAAGTGACACTTTATAGGATTCAACGTCATGTTATATTCTTCCAAAATGTTGAGGGCTTCTACAAGATCTTTGGGATGATCCTTGGCATTCCTTGATTTCAGCACCATGTTGTCTATATATACTTCCATAGTTGTCCCGATCTTGTATTTAAACATCTTGTTCATCAGCCTTTGGTAGGTGGCACCTGCATTATTAAAACCAAATGGCATAGTCGTATAACAATATATACATTTTGGTCTTATGAATGTTATGTCTTCTTGGTCTGATGCCTCCATTTGACTCTACTAGAATCCGAAGGATGCGTCCATGAAGGTTAAGATTTCATGTCCTGCTGTGCAATCTACTAAAGAATCGATATGAGGTGACGAGAAAGGATCCTTGGGGCAGGCGTTGTTCAGGTATGTGCAGTCCTGCATATTCTCTATTTCCATTTTTCTGTTGGACCACCACTATATTTCCTACCATCTTGGAAACTTGACCTCTCTAATCATCTTGGCCTTGAGTAGGTGTTCTACTTCTTAAATTATCTCATTTCTTCCTGGAACAAACTTCCTTCTTTTTTGGTGTGTTGGCTTGAAAGAAGGATTAGTGTTTAGTTTGTGAGTGATAATATATTTTTTTATACCTGTCATACCTTCGTTTTTCTTCGCGAATGTTGTTATTCATCTGCTCAGGAGTTGTATGAGATCATTTTCAAGTTCCTGGGGAAGATATATCCCTAGTACCACCTTGATTTCTAGATTAATGGGGTCTAAGGATACATCTTTTATTTTCTGATCCGTTACTTCCAGGACTTCTGATGCTTAATTTTTTAATTGCTATGTCTGCTTAGTATTCCTCGAAGATTTCATTGAGGATGTGTAACAATTCTTGTCTTACTGTTGATCTCCAAAAATCTTCACTAGCCACAAGGTGTAGGCATCTTGAGATATTGGTGGTACGTGGAGAGAACAACCTTCATCTCATGGATCCAAGGTCGACCTAAGATGACGTTATAGTAGGACATCGAATCCAAGATACAAAATCGTTGTATTGAGTTTACTCCTCCTACGTAGATGGGTAGTTTGATTTCGCCCAGGGTAGTCTGTGTTTCTTCGTTGAATCCGACTAGTACTGTGGATTTCTGCAAGATTTTTGAAATGTAGAATGTTCATCTTTATCAATGTTTCTCAAAGGATTATTTTGACGTAGCTTCCTTCATCCGCCAAGATTCTTCTCACATAGTGCTTTGCTATGTATAGGGTCATCACCAACCCATCGTGACTAGGAACCATAGTGTTTTCTTTTTCATCTTTGGAAAATGTGACTTCATCTTTGTCTGTGATGGCTAAGTTGTTTCTTAGGCTCTCTTCTTTTTCCATCTTCGAAACATTGCATGCATATTTGCTGCAGAGTAAGTGGTGCCATAGATGTTTGATCCTCCCGATATAAAGTTTTTGATTTTAGCATCTCGAGGAGATGATGCTACTTTCTGCAGAATTTTGGCAAGATCTTGTTCCGAATCCTTGGATTTTAGATTCATTCTTCCCAAAAGTTCTTTCAAGTGACCATTGTTGATTAGGTAGCTTATTTCTCTCCTAATGTCGATGCAATCTTCTGTCTTATGGCCGAAATCTTTAAGGTATGCACACCATTTGGACTTGTCTTTCTAGGTGTTAGCCTTTTCGTTCCTCTTTGGCCATCTTGCTTTGTCACCTAAATCCTGCATGGAAAAATGACTCATGTAGTGTTAACAGAATAAGTAACAAGTAACTGGTTCCGTGTTGGGATTTAACTTTGTTATAAACTAAAATCACATATTTTTATGGTTTTGAGCTTGTGAAAAGTATTGAATATTGTTGAGAATTTGACACCGTTCATAATGCTGCTATTCTGATTTAAATAAGAGTCTATTTAATTAAGTTATTAAAAGTTAGGATTAACTGAAGAGTTTGTTTTGATAATTAATTTGGTAAAAGAGAACTTGCTAGAGATTATTAATAGTTTTTAGTACCAGATTAGATAAAACGCATCTTAAATAATAAGATTTGGATTAATTGCATAATTAGAAGAGTCGCAAAACACCTTTTTTATTATTCAATATTCTTTAGTTATTTAACTGAATTTTTTAGTTGTTAATTATACAGCAAAAAACTCCTTATATAAATTTTTTGTTTTTTTACTAGAATTTGATTATGCAGAAAATAAAAACTAAAAAAATCATATTTTCTTTTGGATTTTTCTCTTTATAATGATGTAGGAAAACTTTTCTTGAATTTTTTAATGTAGTGCATATATTAACTAAAACATTGAAACTAAAATGCAAATTTACGAAAAACGGGAAAAATATATATGATTTTCTTTTTCAAAAATACAAAATTTTGACAAATCTTCGAAAATGAATGGCTTACAAAAACTAAAAACTAAATGATTATTTTTGTTAATAAGACCATTAATATGGATTAAATTAGTAAATCTCCCTATTTTTAAATAAAAAAACCACACAACTAACTAAATATACCTCCAATGGTAAAACCTATATTATGAATCAACATTATTTTCACTTCATCACTCTAATAATTTTAACCTTTAATTAAATGATCTCATCAATGATTTACCTTTTTCAATAGTTTTTTCTAATTAATTTATCTTCATTTATCTAAAATATAAACCACCGTCATTTAATTACTCATTTTTAAACGCACATCATATTTTAAATAATTAGAAATAATACAATACGATGTTTAAAATAAATATTGCAATACATCGTTTGGAAAAATTAATTTTATAAAAGTAATGCGCCATAAATATAAAAAATATTTAAAACACTATATAATCTTTATATATTTATAAGTAAATAAAATATTTTATTATATATATATATATATATATATATATATATATATATATATATATATATATATATATATAATTGAGAAATGAAACTTCCATAATGAAAAATTTAGTCCTTATATAAAAATTTTAATATTGACCTATTTAGTCTTTATAATTTTGTAATTTACAAAAAGTCTCTCTAAAATTTTTCTTTTTTTTTCTTTTTTTAACCAAAATAGTCCATATAGTTAAGATTTTTGCACGTTGGTTTGCTTGACCCATATGCAAAAAATAATTTACAATATTGTCCTCGTAATTTACGGAAAAGGTTTTGTGTAATTTTTTTTACAGAAATAGTCAATATGTTTAAAAAAATTATATAAATAGTTCTTATCTAATAGAGCACTTGCACCTAACGTCCCCTACGATATATTTCCATGTTTCTTCCCTACTTTTTTGATTTCACATTTTGGTCACATAAGTTTTATATATTTGTAGGTTTGCTTCCTACACTTTCGTAGGTACGCAAGTCCCCCCCCCCCCCCTATCATGTGTGCGAAACCAGAGTAGTTGCATACTAATTTAAAACTAAAATATAACTAAGTGGATAAAATAAAATATAATTAAAGGATAAAAGATAAAATATACAAAACATTAAATTACATTGACTATTCAATATATATTGAATAGTCAATAAAAAAACTAGAGATAAAATTGGTGTGGTACAAGTCTTTTTTTAAATAGTGTACCGTATAGATTGTAATTAGTATAAAAATTACTATCAGTACCGTACCAAATATAGTTGGTAAAAAACGTGTTCGGTTAACAATATGTTCAGTTTGTACATGTTGGTAATGGTATATACCAAAACATATGTGGGTTTTGTGAATAAAGATTTACATGTTCTTGAGCATTGTGAAACATGAATGAGGGTTTTGTGAATGAGACTTTTGTAATTGATTGGATATAACATTCGATCCAAAAAGATTTTATTAACTTCTACCATGAGTTTACAAGATAAAACAATGTTGAAAAATGGGACACGCGAACATGAGCTTAAACTTTAAACTTTACTAATATGATAAATGCTAATATCAAAGCTCTTAAAAATCATAACCACCAAACATATTATAAATATATGTGTGTGTATGTGTATGTGTGTGTATATATATATATATATATATATATATATATATATATATATATATATATATATATATATATTAAATCCAATTTGAATTGGTTGCTATGGTACGATTGTGGTAGAGAAAACACTATACTACTATCATACAATGATTACTCAATTGATATGGTACTACCAACCAAATATGTTGGCTATCAAACATATTGGTTACTAAAATTTTTGGTTTGATTGATAACATTTTAGTTGGTTTTCCGTGGTACATATTTGTCAGCCTTAAAAACACAAATAATATACGGGCTCCAATGATAATAAGTTGTCAATAAAAATAAGTAAATATTAATAAGCTATAAAAATATTCCATGTTCGAATTGTTCTAATGTTATTTATAAGTTCATGTTTCGAACAATTTAACATTTCCTACACATCTACAAGGCCTTGAGGTATGTTTGTCACGAACCATGTTCGTGGCTAGGTGACATTGGGGACACAATCGTACACACCATACACAGGTTGTTGTGCAACGATTGTGATCAGTAACAGAGTTACATGGGATGGGGGTATTACATCACCCCCACCCCACCCCACCCCCCCCCCTCCCCCAAAAAGAATTGTTATATATATATATATATATATATATATATATATATATATATATATATATATATATATATAGTTATGTTCCAATGAGAACATTTTTCCCGTGAGAACATTTGAGAACATTTTTTAGCCTATGAGTTCAAAAAACAAGCGTGTTTGTTATTCAAATACAAATTACCCACCTAACTTCCTCCACCATATTATGTCATTCAAATACAAATAACCGACGCTAGAGATGAAATCCTCACAATCGTAGATCTGTTCGTCACTCACGTCCTCACCTTCTTCGCCGCCAACGATGGAGTCGTATTGGAAAATATCGTCGGATGGTTTATGAAAGAGGTCCAAGTTGCAGAGTCGCTTGAGGTCCTGTTTTAATCGTATACCGTGGTGGTCACCATTGACCTCAGGGGGCTGAGGTAGGAGACTTAAAAGCTTCATATTAACAGTATTTATTCTTCTTTCTCTCTATGCCCTAAATCGATTTGTCGTTTCCATCTCCACATGACGATGGTCAACTAGTGGATTCTAGGGTTTAATTCATTTAAGTTTTAATAATTAGACAGGCCTATGTCAGGGTAATTATCAACTATTTGGATTGATTACGAGTTCGCTTTCACAGCTTCAATAATTGATAGTGTCATACCACAAAATATATTATCTACACATAATACATCAGAATGGATTTGTGAACTTTTCGGCTAGTAAAGTTGATATTTGTATAGATTTTTTATGAACACCAAGTGTTCGATGAAATGCCTCAATGAAAAAGTAACATAATATGTGAAAATCTTTAACTTTAAACCATCATTAAGCCAAGCATTAAGGCCCTTAGGTTAAATTGAATTTCATATCTTAATACCTAATAAGTAACCAACAATCATATAAAAAGTGATAAACTTAAGGCTTAACCATTAAGTCCTTAATAGAACACCAAAAGTGATTTAAAAGCTATTATGATCAATTTTCCCAAATCTGTCCTCCAACTTCTAAAATTCGTGCAGGTCAATAAGAACATCTAAAAATCATGAGACTTAGTTTTCTGGAAATCTTATTTTGTCTAGTTTCTTCAAACTTTGAATCACATTTCGAAATTCCAACTCCTTGAGGGGTAAAATTGGCAATCTTCTCAGGCTGGTCCATGCTGTCACAGATTTCATGCATTGTTTTGAAAAAATCATAATAAATTCTTTAGAACTCCAAATGCTAAAATTCCAAATCCTATAATTAGATATGGATGTATAGTTTCCCACATATAAAGGTACTGATGTAATTTTTAGTAGATTGGTACAGTTTATTCCAAGAGTGTTGAGTGGTCCAGAAAGTGACAACCTAAAGTTACTAACTTGTAAATTTAATATAAAATCAACCAAAAATCATTAGAATAAGATCTTTATATTTCTGAAAAGATAAAAGGGGGAACTTTACTAATATTATTTATCGAAATTTAAGAATGCGTTGAAAGGTAAGAAAACAGATCCCCAAAAGTGCACTACAATCAAAGAGAAAATAAGAAAATATATACATAAGTTTTATAAAAGTAGTAAACCAAAGCACAAGATAAATAATGTTATAATTGTTGTGTAGGTTCTCGGAAAGAAAATGATCCATCTTGTTCATGCTAGCTGATTTTCAAGTTCAAGGAGGTGAGTTACATTAACTCTCCTATTAAGGAGGTGAGTTACATTAAATATGTGTAATCACATGTGATTAAGTACACGATAACAACTATTAAATCGAGATCATGAAAATGATTATTGTCCATATAAATCATATGTGATTAGATACATAAAATAACATGTGGTTATGTGTATCTAATGACTTATGATTTATGTGGCTAAGATTCATTTTCGTTTTCTCGATTCAATAATTGTTTTTTTCCACTTTAATCATACGTGATTAAATACATTTAATCAGATGTGATTATATGATTGTAATCACATATGATTTTATTTGGAAAAAATGAATATTGTCTATATAAATCATATGTAATTAGATACATACAATCACATGTGATTATATACATGATAACAAATATTAAACCAACACAAAAACAAATCATTATCCAAACTAATCATATGCGATTAAATACATCTAATCACATGTGATTAAATACGTGAAAAAATTATTAAATCCAAAACTCGAAAGTGAATTTTGTCCATATAAATCCTATGTGATTAGATAAATTTAATCATACGTAATTATATATGTCACAACTGGCAAAATTAGGTTAAGATGTGAATTCTTAAACAATATAATATCCTTGTATAAGCCCAAAACTCGATCCAATAAGCCAAGCCCAATCATTTTTGGGCCTTAACCCATAAACTCTCAACCAAAAACCCTTATTGGACCAAGACATTCTTATTGGGCCTTTTTGGGCCGAAAACATATACTAGGACCTTAGTTGGGCTGAAAACCTCTTAATTGGGCCAAAACCCTTGCATAGAATATTAGTGGGCCGAAAACTCTTGTGGGCCAAGCAAAAAAAAAATTGAACACACCTATTTTTGGGCCTCCAATTGGGCCGAGAAACTCCTTGGTTTAGTTGGCCCATATAAAACAAAAAAAAATGAGGGATAATGCATGCCACCTCAAATTAGCACAACATGTAACAAAGCTTAATGACCAACAAACTTCCATGCACCTCACATCACCAAGCCTAGGTCCACTCCTATCTCCTCTCTCTTTCTCCCTTATAATCGGCCCCTCCCTCCCTCTCCACCCTATTCCCAAACTTCATCTCCAACATATTCTCTCTCAAACTCAAAGAAACTCCCTCATTTTTCCTTCAAATTTCGTGACTTTGTGTGTGATTTCAAGAAGTTCTCTTCTAGCCTTCATAACTTGGTAAGTTCTAGACTAAAACTCAAGTATTTTGCTTCATGATTTTGCTTATAACATTCAATTTACACACTTTGTTGTGTGATAAACTCCTTAGAACCCTCACAATTTCGAGATCTCACCAAAAACTCAAGCTAGGTTCAAAGTTTCATCATCTTCTTCTTCTACATCTCAAAAACCCCAAGGTGAGCTTCATACCCCCTTGTTTTCGGTTTTATAATGTTTTTGGGGGAGAATACAAGTGTTTTTGTGTTAGATCTATGTATATATGCATGTTTATGTGTTTAACTTTTAGATCTTTACTTGAAAATGAAGTTTATCACTTGGATCTTCATATAAAACTTGAGAAAATTATGTGTCCTCACATATAATACTTGTAAACTTGTAGATCTGGGATTTATCCAGTTAAAATAGCAAAAACAAATGTTGTGAACAAACTTAGATAACTTAAACTCAAAAATCAGCCGTTGACAGAAAAGTTTTAGTCCAATCTCGAACTGTTTTGACCTCCTTAATGGTAATATTTTTCAAAACTGTTTTACATGAAAAAAGTTCAGGTTATTACCTTTAAAATGACTACTCTCACGTTTTCATACGAATTTTCTACTATTTTTGGCGAATTTTACAAAACTGCATATCAGATTTGAAGTAATTTCGGACCAACCTGTGAAGGTGAGCAATTTCACACTTGTTAGAGGCCAATAAAAATTATGACAAAAATTGTGAACAAAGTAGACAAACTTTACAAACTTCCAGAATTTACGGATCCAAATTTTGACTTACGATGATTTTTCTACAAATTTTCCAATAACTAGGTCAGAAAAGCCAAAAAAACCAGAAAAATGTGTATTTCACAAAAATCAAGCCAAAAATGATATTTTTGACCAAAATGAGTTTAAAATGTTATTTTTACCACAAACTAGTCAAAAACACAAGTTTTGAACAAAATGGGGGCTAAAGTGTTATTTTTACTATAATTGGGCCTTAATTGAAAACTTTGTGGCTTATTGGGCCAAGAACGTCATTTTTTACAAAAAGTAGGTTTTTTATATCAATTTTGTAAATAATCGAGCTAAAATAAACAAAACAATAACAAACGGGCTAAAAACGATATTCTTATCCTTATTTGGGCCTGGAAATAATATACATGTTTAGTGGGCCTTAGTGTCCTTTTACATGTATATTGGGCTCATGGTAGACATTCACATTCCTTTTGTGCCTGGAAATAATAGATACGTATAGTGGGCCTTAGTGGTCCACTTACATGTTTATTGGGCCTGGGAATGAGTTTTATATGTGTTCTTCTTTCTTTTCCGTGTAAATTTTCGATTAAGGATCTAGTGAGACCTGTCGGTTGGCACCTTTGAGTGTACAATCGTAGCCTGTAGTTATAAGCAGAGTTTCCTGGAGGATAAGCGGGAGTTTGTGTATAGATCTATACGGGGGTGACACCCCACACCTGAGCTGTTCGCTACAGTTAGACTAGACCAGTCTAGGGTGACAAAAACCTTATCCTATTCCGTCGGCGTCCCAAAGACGCAAAGACAGGCGAAATTGTCATTATTTAGTATGGTTATAACGACTCACTTAGAGGAATTAACGTTATAAGATTTACGGGAAACCATTCTATTTTCTTTTTGGGATAAAACAGGAAACCATTCTATTTTCTTTTTGGGATAAAACAGGAAACCATTTTATTTTCTTTTTGGGATAAAACGGGAAACCTTCTTTTTGATAAAACGACAATCTATAAGCATCGGTACTCAACCACCGGGGTTGAGATTTCAGCATTATCTTTTGCAGACAACATCGGGTTGTCTGGAAATCATTCTCTTCCTATTTTTGTAACCATTAACGCACGTGCATTAATATAAGATCGGACACAAATATTTCAAACCATTTCTTTTTAGAAAGTATCGGATATTTTTTAAAGCACTTTGAAAACGATTCTAAACAAGTACAAAAACCATTTTTATTCAAAAACTGCTTATGAACTCACCAACTTATTAGTTGACGCTTTTCAAAAACGACTTGTATTCTCAGGAATTCCAGTATCAGGTAATAAGTTCGACTATAAGATCAAGTGGTGCGACTTCAAGAAATTTTACTTTCTTACTTTTGTGTAACTGATGAACAAGATTCAATATGTAAACTATGTAAGTGTGTATTTCCAATGTATGATGTTTGGTTGCTATGTTTCATTCATATTCAATTGTTATGATATTGTACACAAGTCGTCCACCCCCGGACGTTTCTGCCGTCCAGGTTCGGGGGTGTGACAGGTTGGTATCAGAGCATTGTTTATAGTGAACTAGTATATCTAACCATACAAGATATACAACTATAAATACAATGGGACTAAAAACACTCTGACTAAAAGTATACCTTAAAAATATAAGTATCTTCTAAAAGTATACATACTTTCTAGAACCGTATCATAATAAGAACAAAACAAAAGTATTTAAATGTTTAACACTACAGTCAAACCTGGGCAGTTATGTAATCATATCTGGAATAAATAGAGCCTAATCAACTGTATTTATTCGAGATACGACCAACATGTGTTTGGGAGTGATGGTGGTGTTGCAACAAGTCTAAAACTTACAAACCCTACATGCAAAGGAGCATTAGAACCAAACCTAAGGTTTAAAATACTATAGGAGTATTTTATGATACTAAACAATAACAACAAGTCTAAAAACGTATCGATTTCGTACATCAGGAAGTCCTAGGATCAAGCATGTAATACTATAGTAGCATTTTAGAATACCATATGACCTCCACACTTAAATCTTCTACATGTATCTCATACCTCCACTCTCGGAAGGCAACAAGACTGAGCTTCACCCCGAGAACCCCTACTACCCTGCAGTAATAGCCAACGAATGGACCGAGGGAGAACCAGAGGAAGTGCAAAGGGAGAACCCAGAATTGGGTCCTAAAGAATACCAAGAGAGGAACCCCGAGGGAAAGGATTCTGATAAAGAGTCAGACATGGATGAAGGCGCCAGAGAGATCCTTAGCGATCCTTACCCCCTCGGAATGCAATATCGAACCAACACGCAGAACAGGAAGACCTTACCAATCATCTCCGCCCCTTAGAAGAGGAGGTGACCACCCTAAGGCAATAGCTCATGGAAGCTGAGGCTAGGGCAGCCTTAGCAGAGCTGAGAGCGGAAGAGGCCACTCGTGAGATGAGCGAAATGGTTGGACACCTTTACGCTATTTAGGCATATGAGAGTCATCACACTAAGTCCTAGGTCTACCATGTACTTCGTCACAACTAGTAGTAGTAAATCGACAGAGGTACGCCCTACGAGAACTCATGTAACCTGAGCCAGCTTAAGGATCTGATATCTATAATCTATTAGGGTAACTTAACATTTGTACAATACCTATTTCTACATACTACCATTAATACATCATAGGGATGTAGGTCGAAACAACGAGAATCGTACAACAAAACATGTGATTCATATGCGTACATGCATAAGTTCATATCTATAATCATAGATGAGATACGACTAGATATAACCATAGTTACTCACGAACCAGTTTCTCATCATGCAACATAATCATGTCTTCCCATGGAAACAACCAGCTAGCCGACGAAACACCAGTTCTGCAGATGGACCCTGCAATCTTCCAAGTCGTTGTAACAACTGTCGTGACAGCCGTCATGGCGCAACTCAACGCCAACAATCCAAATGGAAATGGAAATGGTGTCGATTACTCTAACCGTAGTATCAACCAAGGAAACCAACAAGGGACAACCTACCCAGACACCCCAAACTCCAAACCTAAGGTCATGAAGCGAAAGCGGGGGAACAAGAAAGGAAGCGGATCGACTCAAGGGCCTACCAAAAGGAAACAAGTTGTAGCAGCCCCTAATCCCACTATCCCCCTACCCCAACACCGAGAAAACCGTATCATGGAAACCTCCCGCTCTGCAGCAAGTGCCGCTACCATCATCATGGAGTCTGTCGGGAATTGCATTGCAATAGGTGCAACAGGAAGGGGCACATTTCCCTCATCTGTAGGGCCCCGGTCCCATGCGTCACTCCAACCCTCAACCCAGAAGTAAGTCCAGTATGCCACGCATGCGGTGATACGGGACACTTCAAGAGGAATTGTCCAACAGAGAAGAATGACGAAGGACCAGGAGGAGTTTAACAACAGGACATGATGAAGCAACAAGGAACCCTACTGGGATTACCGGTACGTTTCAAAATAACAAAAATTAAGCATCGCATTTTCACAAAATTTTTTCCAATTAAAAATCATAATCATAAAGTACTTCCTCATCCGAACTAATCATACCCTTCGTAGGAAAACGAAAGAGCCTTGGGAAAGTTATGATAACTTAGTGTAAACGTAAGGCCGTGTGTAATCAAGATTCTACAAACTTAGAGTACGTGGACCCGCCTTGATTCTTGTTCCTTGTCTGACTGTGAATTTAGGGCATAACCACTCAGTCTACAACCTTTTCAATCTTGAATTACGTACGACTAAGCTACATCGAACCATCATGGAGAGGTCTAATAGAAATCAGACTATGAAATCACACCGTTTATACCAAGGCACTTGTATTGCTAGGGCACCCAAAAATTTAGACCGAGACAACCAAAGCAGTAATACTAAGAACGAAATGGGTGACATTACAAATGTGTACATATAACACACTATCATTTCAAACAATTGTCCCTTTCAGATCAATCCAACATCTATTACAATAAGAAGCCCAACGGTGTCAATTGACATGGGCTGACTTGATCCTCACCCTACGAAATTCATGTACCAACGAGACTCTTCACCTTAACCAATCGATTAACGAGACCCCTACAACTTCTAACGACGATACTCGAATTATCTCAAGCATCTAGACCCTTAGGTACCCGTGCAAGTAATACCACACTCATTTCTAGCCCTTAATAGGGATAAGGAAACGAGGAGCAAAGGACACTAAGGGTAACCTAGAGATTTATAAACCCCTTTAAGATGTTTCTGAAGCCCTTTCGTAAACATCACCTACATGTCAAGTTGAGTTCGGAGATCGACTAAACTCAAGGAGCCATTCTCGTAGCCAGACCACCAGGACCACTTAGCACTAACATAAACACCGAAGGTATCCGGTCGGTGGAACGACCCAGTAAGTATGAGGTTATCAAACCAAGACTTGAGCCTTAGAGAATGCCTATCCAACTCATAAATAGGAAGGGCTAAGTGTCCATAGGACCACTGACTACTAAGAATCAAACGAAACCATCCTCAAGGATCGATATCCCTTATCCCGAATCCAAGATTTACTCGACCTACTTGTAGAAACAAGCAAAGATCGACCTCCCACTAGTTCAGAATCCCATAGTAAGAAACTCCCAAGACAACTTAAGAATTATAAGACCAACTACATCACACGACCTTAACTTTAGTGAAAATAGTGTTCGCCCTACGGGTTAGAGGCACTACTGTTGGGACGCCAAGTACACAATCCTCAATTACAATGACCTTCCATTCACTTCACCATATAGGAAGCAAAAGCAGAATGCCTCTATGATTGATTGAGATAACCAACACCCAACTAACCAAAGGAACAAGGTCAAAGGCCAGCAGCAAAGGTCCGCTAGAACACTAAGCAAAGACTTAAATTCCCCTAGGAACGAAGATACTAGACAAAACCTAGACACTCACACTTTTTCCTTAGTGCTTGGGATGCTGCTTTTGAATGAATTTCGGGACGAAATTCCCTCTAACGGGGGGATGATGTCACAACTGGCAAAATTAGGTTAAGATGTGAATTCCTAAACAATATAATCTCCTTGTATAAGCCCAAAACTCGATCCAATAAGCCAAGCCCAATCATTTTTGGGCCTTAACCCATAAATTCTCAACCAAAAACCCTTATTGGACCAAGACATTCTTATTGGACCTTTTTGGGCCGAAAACATATACTAGGACCTTAGTTGGGCCAAAACCCTTGCATAGAATATTAGTAGGCCGAAAACTCTTGTGGGCCAAGCAAAAAAAAATTGAACACACCTATTTTTGGGCCTCCAATTGGGCCGAGAAACTCCTTGGTTTAGTTGGCCCATATAAAACAAAAAAAAATGAGGGATAATGCATGCCACCTCAAATTAGCACAACATGTAACAAAGCTTAATGACCAACAAACTTCCATGCACCTCACATCACCAAGCCTAGGTCCACTCCTATCTCCTCTCTCTTTCTCCCTTATAATCGGCCCCTCCCTCCCTCTCCACCCTATTCCCAAACTTCATCTCCAACATATTCTCTCTCAAACTCAAAGAAACTCCCTCATTTTTCCTTCAAATTTCGTGACTTTGTGTGTGATTTCAAGAAGTTCTCTTCTAGCCTTCATAACTTGGTAAGTTCTAGACTAAAACTCAAGTATTTTGCTTCATGATTTTGCTTATAACATTCAATTTACACACTTTGTTGTGTGATAAACTCCTTAGAACCCTCACAATTTCGAGATCTCACCAAAAACTCAAGCTAGGTTCAAAGTTTCATCATCTTCTTCTTCTACATCTCAAAAACCCCAAGGTGAGCTTCATACCCCCTTGTTTTCGGTTTTATAATGTTTTTGGGGGAGAATACAAGTGTTTTTGTGTTAGATCTATGTATATATGCATGTTTATGTGTTTAACTTTTAGATCTTTACTTGAAAATGAAGTTTATCACTTGGATCTTCATATAAAACTTGAGAAAATTATGTGTCCTCACATATAATACTTGTAAACTTGTAGATCTGGGATTTATCCAGTTAAAATAGCAAAAACAAATGTTGTGAACAAACTTAGATAACTTAAACTCAAAAATCAGCCCTTGACAGAAAAGTTTTAGTCCAATCTCGAACTGTTTTGACCTCCTTAATGGTAATATTTTTCAAAACTGTTTTACATGAAAAAAGTTCAGGTTATTACCTTTAAAATGACTACCCTCACGTTTTCATACGAATTTTCTACTATTTTTGGCGAATTTTACAAAACTGCCTATCAGATTTGAAATAATTTCGGACCAACCTGTGAAGGTGAGAAATTTCACACTTGTTAGAGGCCAATAAAAATTATGACAAAAATTGTGAACAAAGTAGACAAAATGTACAAACTTCTAGAATTTACGGATCCAAATTTCGACTTACGATGATTTTTCTACAAATTTTCCAACAACTAGGTCAGAAAAGCCAAAAAAACCAGAAAAATGTGTATTCACAAAAATCAAGCCAAAAATGATATTTTTGACCAAAATGAGTTTAAAATGTTATTTTTACCACAAACTAGTCAAAAACACAAGTTTTGAACAAAATGGGAGCTAAAGTGTTATTTTTACTATAATTGGGCCTTAATTGAAAACTTTGTGGCTTATTGGGCCAAGAACGTCATTTTTTACAAAAAGTGGGCTTTTTATATCAATTTTGTAAATAATCGAGCTAAAATAAACAAAACAATAACAAACGGGTTAAAAACGATATTCTTATCCTTATTTGGGCCTGGAAATAATATACATGTTTAGTGGGTCTTAGTGTCCTTTTACATGTGTATTGGGCTCATGGTAGACATTCACATTCCTTTTGTACCTGGAAATAATAGATACGTATAGTGGGCCTTAGTGGTCCACTTACATGTTTATTGGGTCTGGGAATGAGTTTTATATGTGTTCTTCTTTCTTTTCCGTGTAAATTTTCGATTAAGGATCTAGTGAGACCTGTCGGTTGGCACCTTTGAGTGTACAATCGTAGCCTGTAGTTATAACCAGAGTTTCCTGGAGGGAAAGCGGGAGTTTGTGTATAGATCTATACGGGGGTGACACCCCACACCTGAGCTGTTCGCTACAGTTAGACTAGGCCAGTCTAGGGTGACAAAAACCTTATCCTATTTCGTCGGCGTCCCAAAGACGCAAAGACAGGCGAAATTGTCATTATTTAGTATGGTTATAACGACTCACTTAGAGGAATTAAGGTTATAAGATTTACTGGAAACCATTCTATTTTCTTTGTGGGATAAAACAGGAAACCATTCTATTTTCTTTTTGGGATAAAACGGGAAACCTTCTTTTTGATAAAACGACAATCTATAAGCATCGGTACTCAACCACCGGGGTTGAGATTTCAGCATTATCTTTTGCAGACAACATCGGGTTGTCTGGAAATCATTTTCTTCCTATTTTCGTAACCATTAACGCACATGCATTAATATAAGATCGGACACAAATATTTTAAACCATTTCTTTTTAGAAAGTATCAGATATTTTTGAAAGCACTTTGAAAACGATTCTAAACAAGTACAAAAACCATTTTTATTCAAAAACTGCTTATGAACTCACCAACTTTTTAGTTAACGCTTTTCAAAACGACTTGTATTCTCAGGAATTCCAGTAGCAGGTAATAAGTTCGACTATAAGATCAAGTGGTGCGACTTCAAGAAATTTTACTTTCTTACTTTTGTGTAACTGATGAACAAGATTCAATATGTAAACTATGTAAGTGTGTATTTCCAATGTATGATGTTTGGTTGCTATGTTTCATTCATATTCAATTGTTATGATATTGTACACGAGTTGTCCACCCCCGGACGTTTCCGCAGTCCAGGTTCGGGGGTGTGACAATATACATGAGAACAATTATTGAAGCAAGAATGCGAAAATATATTTTTTTCTATATAAATCATATGTGATTAAATGCATATAATCACATGTGATTAAATACATGAGATTAAATATTGAGTCGAAAACGTGGAAATGAATATTGTCCATATAAATCATATGTGATTAAATACATATAATCAAATGTGATTAAATACACGAGACCAACTATTAAATGGAAAAAGAGTAATAAATATTGTCCACATAAATCATATGTGATTAAATACATACAATCACATGTAATTATACGTATCCAATCACAAAAGGTTTATGTGGACAAAATTCATTCTCGCTTTCTCGATTCAATAGTTTTTTTTTTTTGTATAATCACATGTGCTTATATGTATTTAATAACATATGATTTATATGAACAAAAACGAATCTTGTCCACATTAATCATGTATGATTAAATACATGAGAAAATTATTGAATCGACGCAAAAATAAATATTGCCCACATAAATCACATGTGATTAAAAACATAAATATTTTGTTGAAGAGAAAATGTGAAAATGCATCTTGTCAATATAAATCATATGTGATTAGATACATCATACATATAATCACATGTGATTATTTATAAGAGAACAACTAACGAATCACCAAAGCGAAAATGCATGTTGTTCACATAAATCATATGTGATTTAAACATATAATTAGATGTGATTATATATGTCTAATCACATGTTATTTATGTGAATAATATACATTTTTTTGTTATTCTAGTGTATTTAATCATATGTATCTAATCACATATGATTTATGTGGAAAAGATTCATTTTCACGTTCTCAATTCAATAATTATTTTTTGTCCATTTTATTCGTATTTGATTAAATACATTTAATCACTTGTGATTAAATACACGAGAACAACTATTGAATCAAGAACGTGAAAACGAATCTTGTCCACATAAATCACATGTGATGTGGTTATATGTATTTAATCACGTATGATTTAGGTAGACATGATTTATTTTTGTATTCTTGATTCAATAGTTGTTCTTTTACAACGTTAACCATATGTGAATATTGTACATATAAATCATATGTGATTAAATACATTTAATTATATGTATCTAATCACATATGATTTATGAGGACATTGTTCGTTTTTGCTTTCTCGATTCAATAGTTATTCTCATTATTTAATCACAAGTGATTAGATTATATGTATTTAATCACATATAATCATATGTGATTAAATACATATAATCACATGTGATTGTACATATAATCACATGTGATTATATGTATCCAATCACATACGATTTTTGTGGAGAAGATTCATTGTCACGTTCTCGATTTAATAATTGTTCTTTGTCAAATTTAATCATATGTGATTAAATACATGTAATGACATGTGATTATATGTATCTAATCACATATGATTTATTTGGAAAATAATCATTTTTGCTTTTTTGATTCAATAATTTTTCTCTTGTATTTATTCATATGTGAATGTATTTAATCATAAACAATTTTTGTCTATAGATTATATGTGATTACATACATATATAATCACATATGATTATATATACGGGAACAATTATTGAATCAAGAACATGGAAACAAATATTTTCCATACAAATGATATGAGATTAAATACATATAATCACATATGATTAGATACACGAGACCAACTATTGAATCGAAAATGAGTAATAAATATTATCCATATAAATCATATGTGATTAAATAGATATAATCACATGTTATTATACATATAATCACATATGATTATATATATTTAATCACATATGATTTATATAAACAAGATTCGTTAAAAACAAATATTTTCCAAATAAATCACATATGATTGAATACATATAATCACATGCGATTAAATTATATGTGATTAAATACAAATAATCATATATGATTAGATACATATAATCACATGTGATTATATGTATTTAATCACATATAAAAAAGTACATATAATCACACATGATTTATGCCATTATATGTATTCAATCACATACAATGTTAGTGGCTATAGGTAATGGGTGGTGGTGATAGGTGATGGTGGTGGGTTATGGTGGTGAGTGGCGAGTGGCAGTGGTGGTGGTTTTGGTGGGTGATGGGTGGTGGTCGTGGTGACGAGCAGTGGTAATGGGTGGTGGAGGTGGGTGCTGGTGATGGATGGTGGTGGTATTGATGGGTGGTGGTCAGTGGTAGTGTTGTGTGTTGGTAATGGTGGTGGGTACATATAATCACATAAATCTTGTCCACATAAATCATATGTGATTAAATACATATAATCACATGTGATTAAATATATTAGAATAATTATTGAATCGACGGAAGAATAAATATTTTTCATACGAATCATATGTGATTAAATATATATAATCACATATGATTAAATACACAAGAACAACTATTGAATCAACATGTGAAAACAAATATTGTCCATGTAAATCATATGTGATTAAATACATATAATCACATGTGATTTAATACACGATGCCAATTATTAAATTGAAAACACAAAATAAATACGGTCCACGTAAATAATATTTTATTAAATACATATAAGCACATATAGTTATATGTATCTAATCACATATGTTTTACGTGAACAATAATCATTTTTGCATTCTTGATTCACTAGTTTTTCACATGTATTTAATCACATGTGATTATATGTATTTAATAACATATAAATCATATATGATTTGATATATATATATATAATCACATGTGACTCGATACATATAATCACATGTGATTATATACAAAAGAAAACCTAATGAATCAAAAACACAATAACAAATCTTTGTAGGTGGGGGTGGTGGCGGCGGGTGGTGGAGGCGGGGTGGTGGTGGTGTGTGGTGATGGGTGGTGGTAGGTGGGTGAGTGGTTTCAAGTGGTGGTGATAGTGACGGGTGGTAGGTGGGTGTGGGTGGTGGAGGTAATTCATTTTCGCGTTTTTGATTAAATAATTTTTCTTTTTATACATTAATCATATGTGATTAATACATACAATCACATATGATTAAATACATAAAAAAAAAATTGACTCATGAATATTATCAATATAAATCATATGCGATTTGATACATATAATCACATGTGATTAAGTACATGAGTACAACTATTGAATTGAGAAAGAGATAATGAATATTATCCACATAAATCATATGTGATTAAATACATATAATCACATGTGATTAAATATATTAGAACAATTATTGAATCGACGCAATAATAAATATTTTCCATACGAATCATATGTGATTAGATATATATAATCACATGTGATTAAATACACAAGAACAACTATTAAATCAAGACGTGAAAAAAAAAATATTGTCCATATAAATCATATGTGATTAAATACATATAATCACATGTGATTTAATACACGATGCCAAGTATTAAATCAAAAACACGAAAATAAATACGGCCCACGTAAATAATATTTTATTAAATACATATAATCACATGTAGTTATATGTATCTAATCACATATGATTTACGTGGACAATATTCATTTTTGCATTCTCGATTCACTAGTTTTTCACGTGTATTTAATCACATGTGATTATGTGTATTTAATAACATATAAATCATATATGATTCGATACATATAATCACATGTGACTCGATACATATAATCACATGTGATTATATACAAGAGAAAACCTAATGAATCAAAAACACAATAACAAATCTTTGTAGGTGGGGGTGGTGGTGATGGTTGTGGTGGGTGGGTGCTGGGTGGTGGTGGTGGTGGGTGGTAGTGGTGGTGGATAGTGATGGGTGGTGGGTGGTGGTTGGTGGTGGTGGGTAGTGATGGGCGGTGGTGGCGAGTGGTGGTTGGTGGTGCTGGTGCTGGTGGGTGGTGGTCATAGTGGGGGTGGCGGGTGGTGGTGAGTGGTGATGGGTGGTGGGTGGTGGTAGCGGGTGGTGGTAGTTGGGTGGTGATGGTGGTGGGTGGCAATGGTGGTGGCGGGTGGTGGTTGGTGGTGGTGGTGGTGGTAGGTAGTAATGGGTGGTGGGTGGTGGTGGTTGGGTGGTGATGGTTGTGGCGGGTGGTGGTTGGTGGTGGTGGGTGGTGGTGGGTAGTGATGGGTGGTGGGTGGGTGGTGATGTGGTGGCGGGTGGTGGGTAGTGATGGGTGATGGTGGCGGGTGGTGGTAGGTGATGGGTAGTGATGGGTGGTGGGTGGTGGTTGGTGGTGGTGGGTAGTGATGGGTGTTGGTGGCGGGTGGTGGTTGATGGTGGTGGTGGTGGTTGTGGTGGGTGGGTGGTGGTGGGTGGTGGGTAGTGATGGGTGGTGGGTAGTGGTTGGTGGTGGTGGTTGGTGGCGGGTGGTGGTGGTGTCGGGTGGTAGTGATGAGCGGTAGGTAGTGGTTGTTGGTGGTGGTGACGGCCGGTGGTGATGGGTGGTGGAGGTGGGTGGTGGTGGTTAGGTGGGGATGGTGGTGGGTGGTGATGGTGGTGGCGGAGGTGGTTGGTGGTAGTGGTGGTAGTGGTGGGTGGGTAGTGATGGGTGGTGAGTGGTGGTTGGTGGCGGCGGTTAGTGATGGGTGGTGGTGGCGTGTAGTGGTGGTGGGTGGTGGTGATGGGTGGTAGGTAGTGGTTGGTGGTGGTGGTGGCGGGCGGTGGTGATGGGTGGTGGAGGTGGCTGGTGGTGGTGGTTGGGTGGTGATGGTGGTGGCGGGTGGTGGTTGGTGGTGGCGGGTGGTGGGTAGTGATGAGTGGTGGGTGGTAGTTGATGGTGGTGGTTAGTAATGGGTGGTGGTGGCACGTGGTGGTGGTGGGTGGTGTTGGTTGGGTGGTGAGTGGTGTTAGTTAGTGGGTTTTTTAATTGTTTGTAATTATTTTTTGATATATATGAATATTATTTTATAATTTTAATTAAAAAAATTGTATTTTTCAAATTTGTTCTCAAATGTTCTCGCGATAAGAAATGGTCTCGATTGAACGGGTGGTGGTGGTAGTGGTGGTGGGTGGGTAGTGATGGGTGGTGAGTGGTGGTTGGTGGCGGCGGTTAGTGATGGGTGGTGGTGGCGTGTAGTGGTGGCGGGTGGTGGTGATGGGTGGTAGGTAGTGGTTGGTGGTGGTGGTGGCGGGCGGTGGTGATGGGTGGTGGAGGTGGCTGGTGGTGGTGGTTGGGTGGTGATGGTGGTGGCGGGTGGTGGTTGGTGGTGGCGGGTGGTGGGTAGTGATGAGTGGTGGGTGGTAGTTGATGGTGGTGGTTAGTAATGGGTGGTGGTGGCACGTGGTGGTGGTGGGTGGTGTTGGTTGGGTGGTGAGTGGTGTTAGTTAGTGAGTTTTTTAATTGTTTGTAATTATTTTTTGATTTATATGAATATTATTTTATAATTTTAATTAAAAAAATTGTATTTTTCAAATTTGTTCTCAAATGTTCTCGCGATAAGAAATGGTCTCGATTGAACGCTCCCATATATATATATATATATATATATATATATATATATATATATATATATATATATATATATATATATATATATATATATATATATATATACTAGGAGCGTGCCCGCGCGATGCGGCGGCGTCAATTTGTTTCATTCCGACGATTAGTTTTGAGCGAAATTTAGTGTCATTTCGGTAGTCGTTAAATTGTTTCCTTTTGGTTTGTTTCATTCCAGAGATTTATTCTTTACGGCGATATGTTGTCTCTAGACGGACATCAAATAGTATTTATTGTCTAGTGGGTTACCCGCGCGATGCGGCGACGATAGTTAGTTTCATTTTGACAAACATTTTCCTAACAACGCTTCATTTTCTTATCTCGACAATTTATTTCCTTTTAGTTAGAATTGAATAATTTCTTTTCAGATAGATATCATATGTTAAAAAAACATTATTTGCTGACAAATCTATTTAACATTAAAATATATATCTATACATACTTATATTCATTTTTGACAAATAGTTTTATATAAGTTTTAGAAATTAAAATGCCAAATCTTTAACAGGAACTTTTTACGAAGACCATTATGTAGTGGCTATCAAAAGGAGTCAATTATATACCATACAACAAAAAATTCACCTTAAATTGAATTTGTAGTCAGACTAAAACTGTCAAATCTTATAATAACCATTATCAATTTCATGAAGTTCTACGGCTTATATTCTGGTGTTTTCATTTAATGCCACAAAATTATAAAATATCGTCAGTTCACATGTTCAAATTGTATTAACTTTTATATATGTCTAAATGCTATAAAACATTTACTATTCACACATCTCTCTTCTGCCTCTCGAACTAACCATGCCTTCCTCTGAACTTGACCTCCTAACATGTTATTACTAAAACATATAAGGTTTGTAATTCATTTTGTTGTTCCTACTAAGCACATACATAATCAACTATAGCATTGTACTTTCAAATTACAATGCTTTAATAAGAAAAAATATATAAAATGAAGTTCAAAAAGGCCTACATATAACAGATATTTACACACAAACATCCCACATAAATATATTATCGTGTGGTTATCTTGAAAATAGGTAATTGGGTGGAAAATGAAGGCACATCTTCTTGCTTTCCTGCTGAAAATTAGTTTCAAGATTAAACTTTTTCAGTAGGAATGAATCATTTGTTCCTTCTATACCCAACTGTTAAAAATATTTAACTAAGGAGTCAAATTATCTGTAAATTTTATACCCAACTTCCTTAAACCTTCTTTAACCTTTGGATTTATGCCATTGATCATAAAAATAAGGCACCAAAGCTTTGTTTTGGAAAAAACCAAATGCAACACATAAAATCAAATATTAAAAAATGGTGACATATATCACAATTAATGCTAAAGTTTATGCCTGAGTTGAAAAATAGATTGATTGGGATAACACAATTCAAATCTCCAATTTGAATCAAATGTAAAAGTATATGTTACAATCAAAAAATTAAATACAAAATTGAATAAAAGCATAAAAATATTCAATTCGACAAAACCATTGGAAAATTACAATAACTATCACACAATAGCATCAATTCTGATGACATGAATACATTTTTAGAAGTGCATATCATTTTAATTGAACAGATAAGCTCCCCCATCTAACCTGGGCTAAATGGACCAAAGCCTCAAGAAGATGATAATTAATTGGAATAGCCTTTAGTGTTCACCGACTGACATTTCCATACCCTGCATAAATATATCTCAATTAATAAGGTTAAATAGAATTTACAAGTTATTGGTGGATTAAGAAAACATATATTGAAGCTTAATGAGGATTTTTTTTACCTGTAGGGCCGTCCAAAAATACTCTATCATCCATTTCATATTAAATTATGTACAAATGTGCATTTGTCCACTATCTGTCCTACATCCAAAAATAATTAAAGCTTCATTATAGACCCTTTTTTATTTTTTAAATAAATAACCAAATTTTGCTCTTACCCTTGCATTATCTCTTTCCATCCATCTATTTTTTATTTATAGATCAATATGAACCATAACCTTGAAATAGTCTAAAAACCTTATTTAAAAAACCACGAAAGAAACTCACAAAAATCAATAGATCAGTTAAAGTCGGATATGTCAATATCAACAAAAGATTTCAACAACCACCTGAAAATCTTGAAATTTGTATAAAGATTTCGAATAGACCGGTTCCAAAACTGAGGTGTAGATACATAAACACAGCAGCAATTGCGTCTGAAATTGAGTTTCTACAACATTAACTTGACAAGTACATAACCTTAGGGACAATTTCGTCCATAAATACCTATACAAACCTGATAAGAGGCATAAAATCAAGGCCAAAGTTAGAAAAATAAGCATGAAATTAAGGCAGAAATCAGAGAAAGATCACGACATTTCTTGGATAAATAATGAAAGACAAATAAGGAATATTACCTTTTAACAACTTCATAATTATCCAAGAATAGGATATGGTGGGTAGCTTATGTTAGATGGTGATCACCCAAACGAAGTGTTTGAGGACGGCATCTGTCATGCTTCCCCTGTTTCTTCACCTCTCATGAATCTTGAGAGACACACAAACATAAAGAATGATAGAGAGAGAGAGAGAGAGAGAGAGAGAGAGATTCTTCTGGAACTTAATCAGCCATCTTAGATCATGGTGCAGAGGGAAGAAATCGACAGACGAAGATCGACGAAAGCGCAAATTAACATCGACGACGGCTAAAAGGAACTGGAATGGAACAAAAACAGTAGAGTTTTTCTTTGTTCGAAGGCATGGATATACTTAGGTCAACAAGGACGGAGGAGAAGCTTCTCTGGTGGCTGATCGAGGTGGGTTTGATAGAGGTGAATGAACGGTCGAAATTAGGTTAAAGGAACGGAGAGAACGTGAGTTTAAGAGATAGGGAGCATATTCTTTATAGGGATGGGAGGAACGAAGCGACATATGAGATATTGTGCTTTTATATTTTCAAAAAAATTTGAATTGCCCGCCCGTCCTGATCAAATGGATAACAGATGTGAATGAAGCGTACAGGAGGGGATAGCACCTTGCAATTGATGCACATGTGTCACTTTGTGTTTTATGAGTGGTACGTTTACTTTTAAAATTGGTATATGTAATAGTTGTATTGTGATTGGTTGTTTGTTAATCACACGGATCACAATCTATAACTATTAAAATTATAATTGAAGGTCAAGATTTAAACTCCTTGTTTTAAGATTTTGGTCTTAAAATTTGATACATATATACTTTATAAAGTAGTAAGATATATATATATATATATATATATATATATATATATATATATATATATATATAGAGAGAGAGAGAGAGAGAGAGAGTGAGTGAGTGAGAGAGAGAGTGTATGTGAGTGAGAGAGAGAGAGAGTGTGAGTGAGAGAGAGAGA
This sequence comes from Lactuca virosa, assembly GCF_052849685.1. Taxonomy (NCBI): domain Eukaryota; kingdom Viridiplantae; phylum Streptophyta; class Magnoliopsida; order Asterales; family Asteraceae; genus Lactuca; species Lactuca virosa. The sequence goes on from NC_136428.1 coordinate 174,347,955, forward strand.
GGTAGGTTCCGTTGAGATTAAAAATAAAATAGTGATCTTGATATTCAACCTCAACCATATATTTCAAGTCTGTCGCTCTAACCTTCGGTGTACCGGCGCAACAGGCATGTTATAATCATAAATGATTATATAGCGTCGCCCGTTTCGTTCTCCTTCGCCACTATCCCCACCACCATAACCGTCACCACCACCGCCATCACCACTACCACCACCTCTAACACCAGCCGACTCCACCACAGTCACCTTTTTCACTTATACCACCGTCACCTCTGTCACCACCACCTCTTGTGCCACCAACTCTAATAACCATATATGATTACGCAGTCTGTGAACATACATATATGTATAATCATTTATGATTAGTCATATACGTATATGATTATACCTCTCTGCCATATTATCATTTATGATTAGGCATACACTATTGTTGCCGGTACACTGGAGCGTTAGAGCGGCAAATGAAAAATATATTGCTCAGGTTGAATCTCAAGATCTCTACTTTTTTTTAATCTCGAGTGAACCGTCCCCAATATATATATATATATATATATATATATATATATATATATATATATATATATATATATATATCTATATATAGGGCTAGGCTAATGTGTTTTTTACATTTATTGTGTGTTACAATGCACCAATAGGAATTTAGTCAAATTAAATAATTATTTAATTAAATAAACGTAGATTTTAAATGATTTTCATAATTGTATGTATATTAAATGATATCCGTAATTATAATTCTCTTTTGATGGAAACTATTAAATTCGTCATTAATGTCAGCAATAACATTCTTTTAGAATGAATTCGCATCTAGGTTTTTATGTATCAGTTCATGTTTTGTTTCGGCACTCACTCACTTAAAATACATAAAAGTTGCATGAAATATGAAAAACGAGAGTGTATTATACTAGAATACACTCTTATTATAGTACAATACAATCTCATTCTTCTAGATACAAATTCATTATGAAAGAATATTATTGTTGACATTAATGATGAATTTAATTAGTTTCCATAAAAAAAGAATTATAAGCATGGATATCATTTAATATACATCTAATTATGGAAATCATTTAATATCTATCTTTATTTGATTAAATAATAATTTAATTTTTACTAAATTTTCATTGGTGTATTCTAGCACACAATAGATGTGAGAAACATTTGAACCTACCTCTCTCTCTCTCTCTTTATATATATATATATATATATATATATATATATATATATATATATATATATATATATATATAGAGAGAGAGAGAGAGGTAGGTTCAAATGTTTAAAGTAATTATTGTGTTATTGTATGCATAAATGTGGGCCAATCATAATTAAATAAAAATTTAAATAATTAAATAAATAAACAAGGTTATTTTAGTAATTTGATAAATAGCTTCCATAAATAGTCCCTGTAATCACGCTAACATTCACTTGTAACCTAATTTCTTTTTTTATATACAGGAGGTCATCGTCTTCATCCCTCCTTTCTTTTGTCGATTGAGATTTCCATGTGAGAAAAAGTGATGGGTGCCAGAGTTGGTTCGATCGAAGTGACAGCAACCCCTGGAAGATGTTCGGTGGCAGTCCAAGCCGAAAATGGTGGTGCGATGGGCGAAAAGGGGAGGAGATTCAAGCCTTCGCGTCTTTTATTGCCCTAAAAACGCATCTTCGGCCCTCCATTCTTTCTCCTTCCCACTCGTTTCTCATCCATCTCCAAATTCTGGTCTTCGCCACCCTCTAACTTGCACCGTCTCCGCCGCTGGCTTCCCCGCTACCCCCGACAACTTCTCCATTCACAATCGAGCCAGCCTTCCCTCCCTGATACTTCCGATCATTGTGGCCATTCTCTGCTTCCAATCAGTCGTTGGTCCTAATCGTTGCTTCCCCAGTTGTCGCGCAAACACACACGCATATCATTGCGTCCAAGGTATTCCCTCCAGATCCACCTCTATTTCTTGCTTTATTTATCAATGTCTTCCGATCGAAATCTGTTGTTTCGGGTGTTGCATTATTTCGAAATTTTGATTTTGATGGTGATATTCTGATAAAATCAAGAGAAATTTGTGTTTTTATGATTTCATCTTATTTGCATATAGATTTGTAATTTGGTATTGAAATTGTCGCCTGATTTAGGTTAATTTTTACTGAAATTTCTCTTATGATGCACATGCAATCTGTTAGTCGTTTTTGTGTGATTTATTGAATTCGATTCCATTATTGATCTGTGTCAGAAGCAACAGTAACATGTTTGGGGTCATTCCGGATACCCTCCCTTCCCCGAAGATCACTGATCACACTCACAGTACGACATGAATGCATTGCCTCAACTTCAACTCTTAGGAAAATGTAAGTTTTTCGATTTCAAAATTCACCTTCATCTACTGTGTTTGATAATCTTCAATATGCAATCTTCAATCTTCATATAATCAAAATGCAGTTCCAGTTGGGTGTACGCTGGATAACATAAACTTTGTGGGAAACAATCATAAAACTGCAACTGCAACAGCTTCAGGTCGAGGGATCAAAAGGGAACGTGAGCAAAAGCTTCACATATCCTTAAACAACAACTTCTTCTGTCAAGATGATGCGGGCCTCATGAATCCCAACCACAACCACCCTGTATCAACTGGCCTTAAACTATCTTATCAGGGATTTGATTTTTTTATTTCTAATTCACAGATGACATCCTTTGGTGGTTTAATTTTATTTGGGACTAATATACATACCAGAATGAGCAGTTTTTTGGCTGCATTTTATGAATTGATTTATATTTCAATTTATGTTTTTTTTTTCTGATTTAACACTTCATTTATGTGGACAGTGCAGGATCTTGACAAGTTTGAATTCTGAAAAGGTATCAAGTATGTTTATGTAGATGATTCAATGGATGATATTGGTGAGATTCTAATTCTATTGGAATGGAATCACGAATTCCAATTCTGTTGGAATCACAGAAGTTGATGCTTGAAGAACGGACCACAAAATTGAAACAGACCACATTATTCTTTTAGAATGTATTAGTCGTTGTTAGAGTTTGATGTTTTCTTTCCCGTTTTGAAAGTTTTTTTAGTTTTATTCTTTAACAATAAATGTAATTCTTAACAATTGTTACCCGTATTCTATAAGAAATAATGTATTTTTTGTTTTTATTCTTCAATTGATTGTTCAAGAATTTGTTATTCTACAAGAAGTTTTTAAATTAATGATCAAGAAATAGGTTCAAGAATATTTTTATTATTTATGGTTCAAGAATAATTTTATTTTTGAATATACTCATAAACATATTCTGTCAGAATGTCCGAATTAAAAGAATTATAATTCGTAAAATTGGATTTTTAAAATTAATAGAATCTATGATCCCTTAAAAATGCAATTTTCCTTTATTAAATCTATATTAATTGACTAAATTACCCTTGTAATTAATTAAGATGATATTTTTCAATTATATTTAATTCAATAATATATATTAATCACTTTCTTAAAATAAGTAAATTTGATTGGCCCACATTTATGCATACAATAACACAATAATTACTTTGAATAGAATAACCTAAGCCTATATATATATATATATATATATATATATATATATATATATATATATATATATATATATATATATATATATATATATATATAGACATGTTCTATGTTATTGTATTTTAAGGAAAAGGATTGTACTACTTTTTAATGTATGAAATATGATAACTACTTAAATATATATCTTTTCGGTTGCTGCAACAAATATAGAGAGCTTTTCTGGAAATGAAATATAACAAAAATAAGTTGCAGAATAGTATGTATGGTCAAATTTTAAACTACTTTTTTGTCATTTTTATTAAAAATAATGTGTTGCTACAGTTTCTTTTACGATATAATTAATCGATTTCAAGATATGGCGGATAGAAGGATTAAACTGTAACTTTTGCTTAAATTATAATTTTTTTTTCCATTTACGACTTTAAATATTAAGAAACTCTTTCCACTTGCTATTTTGAATATCGACAATCTTTGTAACCCGTATCAAACTTTTAGAGTTAGTCATTGCCATTGGTTGTGATGGTTCTTTGTGTTTATCACGAAAGGGCATGATCCATCAACTTTTTTTCTTCTCTTTTCCTGGCTATTTTTTCTTTATTCCTTTCTCTTCGTTACACGTACGGCATTGAAGAAGATGGTAGTAAGATGTAGAGAAATTTGCTTGTCCTCATAATTAACCATGGCCTAATGCTATGGTATAAACTTTGATATTTATTTTAACATTAATTGGTATGTTGCTCCATTTATGAAGTTTGTACGGAAACGTGAATTGTTATCGTTTATTTCTGAAATCCCAATAACCCGTATGACATGACATCATATCCATTCAAATACTGACACTACACGACATGTCTCTTAACTCTATTAATTTCAAAAGTTCAATTTTTAAGACAATTAATTTATGATTTTTTTGTTTTTAAAAACATATTCGTTTACTTAGAAATAAACTTCAATATTACCAAGCATACGAGTGATGAATCTCCGCCAGGTTTTAAGTAGAAAGGAGACATAATTTGATAAGTTATAAGTCGAACGACTTCTATCTTTCTTTTATTTCCCTTTGATCAGCTTTCAAGATCTTTATTAATTTTTTTCTATAGAATATTATATTATAAAAATAAATGGACGCAACAGTAAAGTTACATACGCTTTCGATTATTACAGTTTGATTGAGTTGAATCAAACCATTTAAAATAGATGCATTAAATGATATTCATGGAGGGAAAATTCACCACACTCCGACCAACATTCAAATAGTTGTCATCGGGTCCACCCTTATAAAAACAAGCCCTCTTGCCATTTCAAGCACATTAACACCTTCATTTCTTTTCTCCCATGGCCATGGAAACTCAATCTTCTTTAAATTCTCAAACAAAACAAGATCAAAACTTCAAAGAAGTAGGTGTCAAAGCCCGAATGATAAGCCGTGACAACACAATCTCCAGACGTTTCTCGTCTTCACGGATCACAAGCTTCAGGGAGGATGCATGCAAGTCGTTCCGTTCAAATTTCACCATCTCCAGCACTGCATCCTCCCCTGGCTACACCCTCAAAGGTATAACCATACTGATCAATCTTTTAACTTGAATCAACACCCGGTTGTAATTTTAATTACAAACGCTTGTTGATTCAATCTACGTGGCTGTAACTGTCATTGTTACAGTCAGGTAGGATATTTATCATATTCTTTTTTATCTAACGAGTGAATTATCCATCCACAGAGGAGATAGACCCGTCGACTTACTCGTTCACTAACGCGCTCAAAGGTGAATGTTTTATCATCTTTCTTTTAAAATTACTCGGTTTCTTGAAATAAAAGTGGACTAATTTGTTTTGAAAACTTGTAGCATTACAATTGCGGTCAATAAACACATGGGAATACTTATCACCAGAAGGGTTTGCTCTAAACTCGAAATGGAATGAAGCAGAAAGATATATATGTAATCCGCTTTCTGGTGAAGTCCCAGTTGAGTGTTTATCTTCAAAAACACTCATGAATGGACGATCTTTCAGAAACATAGCCAATAGAATGACCATGTCTGCACCTTTAATCCACCATTCTTCAAGAATCTTGCCTCATAAACTTGCAAATATTCACCCGATTCAAGGTTCTCCAACATCCGTTTTTGCTAACTTTATTTGTTTCTTTTTCTTTTTGGTGATAACATTTTAATTATTAAACAGATGAAAATGAGGCTAAAGACAATAAGATCGAAGAGAGGTTGATGATGATGATGAAACGAGATGTTGGAATTCAAAGTAATCTAATTGAGAGTAGTACTGTGAGCCCGACTTCTACCCCTTCGATTCAAGAAAGGTCGATGAAATTCAATATGAACTTAGATTCGTCAAATTCAAGCTCAAAGTCAGAATCAGAATCGAAATCCAATTCCAATTCCAATTCAAATTTCAAATTCAAGGTAAATTCCTTATATATATACTTTGTTTATTTGTGTATATAAATGCTAGTTACAAAATTGTGCTTTGATTTTCAAAAATTTGAAAGTTGGCGATATTTTTATGAAAATTATGGCTGTCTTTTTTAACATATATGGGTTTGATAGGAACGTATAGTATTTCAAATTTTGTATCGGGTTCTTTTTTGGATATTTTTTAGAATCTTTTCAAGATATGGACAATATAAAAGTTTTAACCGATTGAGATAGCTGTAAGTGTTGGGTCTATATGCTGATCAAAGATTTGTTATTTTGTTTCTTTTTTTGGATGGTGGAATCTTCATTTAATTATTTGGATATTATCCTTTCAAAATAGATAAAATGAAGAAGTATTATTATTATAATCGTGAAAATGAAATCAGGATTGGAAGAATATAACCCATTAGGATTGAAATTACAAATTATTTACAATATTTTGAAAACAAAATTGTAAAAAAAAATATGAAATAACTAGAGGAAACAAAATAAAAATTTCGTGGGACCATTTTATTTGAAAGGAAGAGGGTAAACAGAAGGAAATCGTGCATAGTAGGGTACTTTACCCATTCACATTCTGCAGAGCCAGCTTTCACCTGGGGTATATTCAATCAACACTTGCTAAACTCAAATGTGTATTCAAGTACAATCATTACTTACATATCCAACAATTAAAACAAACATACTTTGGTATGTTATATTAAAAGAAATTGTTAGTTTATTTGTGTTTCTTGATCTATATGATGAAACTTTTAAAGATGTTTATCCAAATGGTTGTTTTCTAATGTTTTAATACCATAAAACTACATCATTTTAATGAATTATCAGAGTTTGTTTTCTTTGCTAATAATAGCATAATTATAAAAAAAAAAAAAAGGAGATCCATACACAAGAGTTTATCTCTAAACATGTGTTTTGCAATGTTTTATATTTGTGTATGGGTCACTTCCCATTAGGAAAAAAAATACCAAAAAGACGAGATGGAGTTTCACAAATTAGTTATAATAGTTTTTTTTTACTATTGTTATAAAATCTTTTAAGAATTTTATTAAATAAATATTGGTGGGATAAAAAATAGTTGGCTTCGTCCATGCTAGTTGGCATACTCCTACTAATTCCACGATCCAGACTCTAAAACAATAAATCGTATTAAGAAAGTCTTATTTAGAAATTATCAACCAAGTTGAATGTTTTTGTTAACTTATGCACATAAGTTATAAGTTATGAACTTATATAACAACATACGAACATTTTATCATATTACATAATAATTTGAACAATTTTACCAATTTATGGATGAATAATTGAATATATAACAAAAACTAGTCATGTAACTACATAAATTAATAAAATTAAATTTATGGTTGGTTACATATACTAATCAAGACAATATAAATTTGTTTCATAAACGTTTATCTTAGAAACAGAATAAAAGAAGATTGCTTTATTATAAAGATGAAAGCAGCTTTTCCAAAACGACACCTAGACATGACATATTTTGGGAAGAAGAACCAACATATGAAACAAAAGGGTTCAATCAACAACCAGAAGATATTTGAAAATAATGGCATCTTTTCTTCCCTCTTTTCACCATCATTTATCGATTTCCAGTTTTATGTCTTCTCTTAATCATTGCCCTTTTCCTCCTTGTATATCACTTTTACCATTTTCTTCGTAATTCTTATACATATGCACACACAAACATACACACGCACGCATATGAATTGTACAAAAACACATACATACATACATATGTACGTAGTCTATACAAACTATAATTTAAATTTATGTACATGTTTTTCCATATATTACAATCACATGAGTTTATCACGAAAAAGGTGCCTTGCTGTTCCACTATCCACAACTTTTTACATTGAAAAGATACACATTATTACAAGAAAAGTCAAGAAAATGTTAAAAGTTATATGATTCAATATTCTTTAAATGGCAAAAAATATAATTTTAACTATTTGTATGTAAAAGACAAAAAGAACACTTAAAATGATCATAAAAAGTTAATTCAACATCTTGGTAGAAACAAATATTATCCATTTTTACTGATCACATGGCATGACTTAGACAAGTCGTAGAGACTTTTTGTTGAAGAAAGCCTCTGCTACTGATAAAAAGAGTCATAATTTTAGAAATTTAAAAAATAAACATATTAGTAAAACTGTTATTTGTATTGTTGTGACGTTAAGTCAATTAAATAAGACGTAATATTGCTGTAATAACTTGTTCTTTAGATATTAGATATTCAAATTTTGGTGAAATGAAAAGCATGCATGTGACAGTAACGTGAGTTGTACCTATCATGCACAGGAGGAAGATGTGGGGGGAAAAGAAGAAACAAAAGAGGATGATGAGGATGAAGTGAAGAGATATGGTTGCATGTGCAAGCGAACGAGTGGGTGTTTCTCCTTCAAGAATGTGTGGCCGACAAGAAAACAATTAAACTAATTTATTACTGTAGTAATTACAAGATTAATTAATTAGTAGTTTTAAAAATAAAATAATGATTAATGTATGAAATATGGTATGGATTAGGGTTTGATCCAAGTCTTTCGATTTTGCAAGGATGAAATCAATATAAGTAATTAGTTTAAAGGCCCTTTTTAATGTTTGTGTGGGTGTATTACTTGCATAATTGTTTTTATTTCGTGAAGTTTGTAATATTCATTCAACTTTTACTGGTTCTAATAATTATTTATTTATACTATGCAAATGTGATAATTCAGTCCAGGTTAATATCCATATAAAGTATAACAACTCTCACAATTAGTGGTGTTCGTTTGGATGAATTGGTTTGATCCGATCCAATCAAGTGAATCCGAATAGATTTCGGTTTTCAAAACATTGATCCGAATATTCCAAACTAAATTTAAATTCGATCCGATCCAACCAAATTATAATTCGGTTGGATAGGTTTTTACAATTCAGTTTTCAAGAGGCAATGCATTTTGAAAAATATATAACTTGAATATTAGCAAAATCTATAAAGAAACCATTTTTTTTATAAATTATAATTTATGAACGAATACTAAGAAAATATATTATAGTTAATATTTTATTGACAAAAAAACTTGTGATAAAAAGTAATTTTAAAGTAGTATATTCGATGAAAATTTCTAATAACTAAAAATAATAATTTAGTAAATTTATAAATAGTTAAATATACATATGAAAAATAGATAATAAGTTGTTATTCGGTTTTTTTGGACTATTCAGTCCTTAGTTTATAAACCAAAACCAATGCGAAATCCAAAATAATAATTCGGTTTTGCTGAAAACCAATCCAAAAATCTGAATATCCGAACCAAATAGTCTGATCCAAATTGTCCAATTGGACAATTCGGTTTTATCAAATAGTGAACAGTCCTACTCACAATGACTATTTTAAATAACACATTTTAAAATATTCATTTCAAATTTGTGAGATAATTTACTCGGCGAAATTAGGTCAAAAACCAAAATATGAGAATTTCGTGTATCTTTTTTTAAGCTTCAAAATATTGTATTTGTCCGACTTTATATATATATATATATATATATATATATATATATATATATATATATATATATATATATATATATATATATATATGTTCAGGTTCATTTTAGACCATGTTAATTCTACTAGATTTGTCAGATATGTAAAATATTCTACTATTCTATTAGAATATGTTAATATTCTACTAGAATATTTAAAAAGAACGGTAATTTTTTTTTTTGGAAAATATAAATGACGAAAATAATATTTAAAAAAATTTCGAAAATTTTCAATTATTTGGCATTTTAAAAATGTTTTTTTATCTACAAAATGAGTGGCTAGGATTTTAAAAATGTTTTTTTCGAAAATGATATATATATATATATATATATATATATATATATATATATATATATATATATATATATATATATATATATCATTTTTAACCAATAAAATATCATATTTGCTCAAAAAAAAATTATTTTTTTATAATCTTTTAATTATTATTCATATTTTATAATCATTTTATTTAAAAATACAAGAGTAATTGACCAAATTGCCCTTTAATCTTAAAACCCTTTTACCTTACCTGGATAGATCGATCCACTACTAGAATATAGACTTGTAATGACATTAGAACCATGACAAGCACTGGTTTTATGATACACAAAACTGTGTGTCCTAAAAATAATACCAGCTCTCTCAAAATATGAAGGATTTAGGACATGTATTTTTGCATGTCCTAAAATTAGTGTCACAAAAGAAAAACACGGAGGGTGTCTATCATAAAACTTGTGTCATGTAAGCGTGTCATTTTCTAATTCTTCCAATTAACGCGCGTCGAACATTATTTGTATCACAAAATTGCAAGGACCATTTTAGGGCTTTTCTAAAGAACCATTCAAAATGTATGAGTGCTCTCTTTAACGGTCGACGACTTCTGCTCACCTCACCTTTCGGCGACCTCGGCTCACCTCTTCTCACTGGCGACCTTGGGCTCACCTCACCTCGCCAGAGACTATAATGAATGCTCAAGTTTACAAGCCCTAGGTCCGATTAAGATATGTTTTGGTTCAATCATTGTCTATACATTTTTAATATGTAAGAAGTGGATTTTTACTTTTGGGGTTGTAATAATTAAGCATTTGCATCATTTAAAGATGAGCCTAAGAATGCTTTCATCATATCTAGTATGCATTTTACGAATTGTTTTATGATGCTCTTCTTGGTTTTTCTTAAAGTTGTTTATAACTACTTGATTGGTTTGAGTACTTAATCACTCTTAATTAATATTAATAATTGGTTTAATTGCAGTTAAGTGGTAGCCATTTCCATCGATGTTGTAGCTGAAACAACATCCTTCTATGACTTGGCCCTACTTCTGAAATATGTTGATATTCTTCAACATCACAATTCTTCTTTATCAGGCATGTTCATTTCACTTCATTAGTTTGTATATATTTTGTCTCTTTTAATATTTTTTTAACATTCATGTGGTAATAGGAAGTGTGGAGCCTTGAAGGGTTGTATGTGTGACATCTGGTGGGACTATTATTCCTTTAGAGCAACATTATGTACGTTACATCAATAACTTCAGCTCTAGAAATATAGGAACAACATCTTCTGAGTATACCCCTACTCTAACTATACACAACTTTTCTAACTATTTATTTCAAACTTTACAAGATAATGTGGATTTGCATATCATATGTAGGTACTTTTTGAAATCTGGATATTCAGTCATTTTTCGGTATAGGAGGTGAATATATATACCCTTTCTGTTTTCAATTTGAAAAAAAATTATGTATGTGGAATTCATTATATCATAATTAAGAAAGTGTTTATATAGTGAAACATGCCATCCAATTTGTAGATCGCTTCTGGATGATGCATTACTTGAATGTTTTGAGCTTACGGATGATTCATGAATAAAAGGTCATACTTTTAAAAAAAAAAATTGGTCAAACTTTTTGTTGACTATGATTACTTTAGAGGCTTGTACCATAAAGAAATGAATACAAATTATTTATGGTCCACTTTGTTTTACAGCACAAGAGTCACAGTTTGAAGTAGTTAAGAGGGAAATTGTTAGGTGCATTTTATGCACGCATTTTATAGTTCCATTTCATAAAATTGCATTGCATCTAGGCTTAAACTCATGCATTTTACATGTTTTTCGGGATTTTCCATGATACTATTTCACTCACACACTTTTTTAATATTTCAGGGACTTTTGGAGGTGGGATCTCGCTTAAGGAGGTGAATAAAAGATGTGGACAAGATTTCAGGACTTGCGGAGCATCGGGGAAGAAGATATTGAAGAATTGAAGATTTTTGGCAACTCAGGGATTTACACAGCCGTGTAAACGTAAGGCATGAGTTTACGCGGGGCCGCAGATTTGAATCTACAAAGGCAGTTTGAGCGTTCTAATTTTTGCGTTTACGCGAGCCGTATAAACGACAGTGTTAATTTATGCGGGTTGTGTAAACATGGACGTGAGTTTTAAAGCAGTTTTTCATCTTTCTTAAAAGGGGGAACCGATTTCATCTTTTTGTCTGTCGATTTTGGGAGCTTTGGGGGCGATTTTCTGGAGGATTTTAGAGTCAATTAACACTTGGAAACACTTTGATTTCATTTGAATTTCATTTTGTAAGAACTTTAACTTCATTTTCTAGATTTGTGTTATTGTTCTAGTCATGTGTGGCTAAAACCGTAGATTCTCCAACTTTATGTCTTGACTTTTAGTTGTGATTTCAATCATGTGATTTGACGTTTGTTCCAATTTCTATCTAGTGAATTTGATTTCGTTTCAATTGAATGTTTGATTTTAATTTTAGTTCTTATTGGCCATTTGAATCAGGGTTAAATCATTCAAGTTATATATTGTGTAAAATCCGTAATTGTTTTGCAAAATAGAGCAAGTAACAAGCACTAATTTGAACTCTTTATAATAAATCTAGTGTAAGTCATATTCACACATTCTTATTCTCCCAAGCTTGTGAGGAGTATTGAATGTTTTTGGGAACATTCACATAAAGTTTAATGCAATTTTTCAACCTAACTCTAAGAGCTTGTTTAGATTATATTGGTAAGGTCAGGATTAATCAAAGAGCTTATTTTGATTAATCGATGTGGTGAATGGGAAGTGCTAGAGCTTGTTAGCATTTCCATGTACCAACTTAGATAAAATTGAACAAATATCATCTCATCCTTGGAATCACATTGTTAAATTGTCTTGCATAGAGTTGGAGTCCTCAGAAATCTTGAATTTGATTCATTTAATCGATCATTTGCTTATTACTTTATTCTCTTGTTTAAATCATTGCATACCAACCCCCCATTTATTTGACCATTATTGTACCTTGAGCAAAAAGGTATAAGCATTTGTCTCGTCTCTCTGTGGATCGACACTGCTTACCTTGTATTACATTTTTAGTGCAAAGTAGCAGTGTTTTTGGAGTCATTTTGTACCCCTTTATTTGTTGGGCTTGGGGCCTAACAAATTGGCACCGTTGCCAGGGACACGGTGTTACTAATTGTTTATGTCAGGATTTATGTGAGCAGGTACATCACTATAAAAAAACAAAAAGTGTGGCTCGAAAATGACCAACTTTCTGAGCTATCCCAGATAGTTATAATGATTGGAAATGACCAAAGTGTGCAACCTACACCTATTCCTTGTGATTTTTGCACTCAAAATGGACACAATACCAACATATGTCCAAATTTACAAGGGGAATGGGAGGAAGTGCAGGAAAGGGGAAGCTACTACTGGCCAAACCAATGGAGTTATTATCAACCTCAACATGATCAATGGTGAGACTATAACCAAGCTTGGGGAAACAACCAATACCAAAACCCATTCCAAGCTTGGGGAAATGACCAATACCAACAAACTCCACAGTTCCAACAACCATATCCTCCACCTCCTCATCAACCTGAAACGTCAAGCATGTACTTGGAAGACATTGTCAAAAGCATTGCCACTACTACACAAATATTCCAAGAAACAACCAAAGCTAGCCTCAAAAGTTTAGAGCAACAAATTGCATAACTTACGCAATCTGTGAGTAGAATGGAATCTCAAGGCGAATTACCATTGAAAAGTGAAGAGGACCCAAGGCATATCGTTTCTGCCGTTACCTTGAACGATAAGAAAATTTTTGATGACCCAATATTACAATTTGAAGCCGAGGAAGAAGTAGAAATGGAGGAGGATGTCAAGGAAGCTATAGAGGAGGTGTTGGAGGTTGACAAAAAAGAGGTTGAGCCACCCACTACCAATGAGAAACTCCTTTCACTGGTAGACCAACCACAAGAGCCGAAAACGATAATTCTGCTGGACCCTTCAAAGGATATGTATCCCGAGAAGGAAGAAACCCAAATGGTCATCAACTCGACCACCCTATCAAAGAAGGAAGATTTGATCACCTTACTGGACAAGTACAAGAAAGGGGTCGGTTGGACGATTGTTGTCCTTAATGGTCTAAGTCCAGTATGGTTCCCACGTAAAAAGAAAGTCAAGTACAAGATAAGTGTTCCGTTGAAGGAAGTGGCGAGAAGGTTGATGTATTGGAGAGCCCCACATACTTAGATTGATGCATATCCAGGGGCCATGTCGAGCCAACGACTTTAAAAAAAAGGGCGGCTAACCGGGAGGTAACCCGAGGAAAATGAATCTCCGGCTCCAAAAATATTTCACGGATAGCTTGGGGAGGATGAGAGGAGGTTCTCACCACAATTGCAAGGCTCCAAGAAAAATTTGGTAAATTCTTTCCATATCTTTAACCGTTCATATTTTGCTTAAAAGTTCAATTAATGTGCATTTGTGACTTTTTGGACCCATTCCCAACCCGGCTACCATCCTCTACCATCCCCGATAATTATATGGTTTAGCCCTCTTCAAGCATCGAGGACGATGCTCTATTTTAAGCTTGGGGAGGGACATCCATCCATGCAAATGAATCATGTTGCATGTAGGTTACAATTTGTACATATTGCATTTTTTTTTCTGCATTTTAAAATTTTCAAAACCAAAAAGATTTTTTTTCTATCCTAATTTTAATATTTTTGCATCTCATTTGTTTTTTGTATTGCATAGATTTGAAAAAAAAAATTCAAAAGAAAATATCCTGTGTTTGTTTTGATCTAATCCAAGGCAACTGAATCTTCTGAAAACAGTTCAATTGGTAAGTGAGTAGTATTCCTCGAGATTAGACTTGCCATTTTTATTGAAAATCTCAAAGCAAGCTAATCACACACGAACACAACTCCCGAAGCTACTCGTGCAAAATAGAAAATGAAAAGGTTTTTAACACCGAAGCATAACAACAGGTATGAGTCAACCTTTGGGACACGTGACTGGTCTTATGAATAGTAAGTGTTCAATTGGACCCAAAATGCCAAATTCAATAAATCATAAAAAGAATGTAAAATTTTAGTGACCCGAGACTCCCAGCACTCTAAAAAGTCCTTTCTGCCTATTCCCTTTTAAATACCCTGCCTGGGGACAAAGTTTCCAACTATACTTACGGGTCTTTGCGTGTTGACATCAGTCCCCCAAAAAATTTCTTAGAAGCCGCTCACGGTAATAGACCGTGAGATGTCCCAATAATTGAAGAGTGAAGGACGAAAATATAAAGAAATAAGCCTAGAAAATAAATTAAAAAGAGTATTATGTGTTGTCTTAGCTTTTATTTGTCTTAAAAAAATTATTAAGTTAATCTGTGACCTTTGGGACTCGAATGAGTAAACTCTGAGGGGTATTCTACGCCTAATTGCCTAAAGTTGAATTGTTTGGGGCTGATTGGGTTGAAAGTTCGCTACACGGGTTCCATAGAAAGTCATGAACTTAATAATAACAAAAAATATATACGTATATATGTATAGGTATTCAAATAAAGCTACTATGTGGCCTTTGAGGTTTGGGAAAGTAAACCTGATGGATTTCTTTAAATCTAGCACACTAAGGTCATCTACTCTGGATGTGTTGGTTGGAAGCCCGTTACATGGATTTCAAAGAAAGTCATGAGCTTTATTTGTAGGAAAAATATAATTAGATGGTATGTATATATTTATTTTTATAGTTTAATTGAATAATATGTATTATTGTATGTACTCAAGTTAGGAAAAATGCTTGGCTGCCAAAAGATTCCCTTGGACTTGGACTTGAACTTATGATATTGGGACTGACTGTTAACTACTTTGACTGGTGTAAGTGGTCTGAAATATATCAACAAATAGTTGGAGTCGGTCATTTCCATATTTTGTAAAATAAATATGGTTGCACATATTTTTCATCACATGTGTTTTCAAGAGAGTAAGACCATAATTTGTTCCACGTGTTGATTCAATACTAGTAAGATTGAACAAGTGTTGTGACTTTTGATTCTGTTGAGTTGCATTAGGGAGTGGCCAAAAGTGTTGTTTTTACTATTATATATACTATTGTAGGATGAATGCCAAGTTGACTTAAGGTACAACAGGTACATTCTCAACTATGCTACAAAAATGAGGTTAATTGGGTTGGATCTCTTTCATGTTTGTTTTGGTTATTGCATTAAGTTTCAAAAGTTTGGATTTTGATTTTTGTTCCTTTTCTTTTGTTTTCTCCGTTCTAAATTTTTCTTGTTCTTTCTTGGGGACAAGAAAGGTTCAAGCATGGGGAGATTTATTAGGTGCATTTCATGCACCCATCTTGTAGTTCCATTTCATAAAATTGCATTGCATCTAGGCTTAAACTCATGCATTTTACATGTTTTTCGGGATTTTCCATGATACTATTTCACTCGCACACTTTTGTGATATTTCAGGGACTTTTGGAGGTGGGATCTTGCTTAACGAGGTGAATAAAAGATGTGGACAAGATTTTAGGACTTGCGGAGCACCGGGGAAGAAGATATTGAAGAATTGAAGATTTTGGCAATTCAGGGATTCACACGGCCGTGTAAACGTAAGGCATGAGTTTTCACGGGAGTGGATTTGGATCTACAATGGCGGTTTGAGCGTTCTACTTTTTGCGTTAACGCGGGCCGCATAAACGACAGTGTTAATTTACGTGGGTCGTGTAAACGTGGACGTGGGTTTTAAAGCAGTTTTTCATCTTTCTTAAAAGGGGGAACCGATTTCATCTTTTTGTCTGTCGATTTTGGGAGTTTGGGGCGATTTTCTGGAGGATTTTGGAGTCAATTAACACTTGGATTTCATTTGGATTTCATTTTGTAAGAACTTTAACACCATTTTCTAGATTTGTGTTCTTGTTCTAGTCATGTGTGGCTAGAACCCTAGATTCTCCAACTTTATGTCTTGACTTTTAGTTGTGATTTCAATCATGTGATTTGATGTTTGTTCCAATTTCTATCTAGTGAATTTGATTTCGCTTAAATTGAATGTTTGATTTTAATTTAGCTCTTATTGGCCATTTGAATTAGAGTTAAATAATTCAAGTTATCTATTGTGTAAAGTCTGTAATTGTTTTGCAAAATAGAGCAAGTAACAAGCACTAAATTGAACTCTTTAGAATAAATCTAGTGTAAGTCATATTCACACATTTTTATGCTCTCGGGCTTGTGAGGAGTATTGAATGTTGTTGGGAACATTCACATAAAGTTTAATGCAATTTTTCAACCTAACTCTAAGAGCTTGTTTAGATTAGATTGGTAAGGTTAGGATTAATCAAATAGCTTATTTTGGTTAATTAATGTGGTGAATGGGAAGTGCTAGAGCTTGTTAGCATTTCCAAGTACCAACTTTGATAAAATTGAACAAATATCATCTCATCCATGGAATCACATTGTTAAATTGTTTTGCATAGAGTTGGAGTCCTCACAAATCTTGAATTTGTTTCATTTAATCGATCATTTGCTTATTGCTTTATTATCTTGTTTAAATCATTGCATACAAACCCCCCATTTATGTGACCATTATCGTACCTTGTGCAAAAAGGTATAAGAATTTGTCTTGTGTCTCTTTCAATCGACCCTGCTTACCTTGTATTAAATTTTTAGTGCAAAGTAGCAGTGTTTTTGGAGTCATTTTGTACCCCTTTATTTGTTGGGCTTGACAAGCCTAATAGAAATTAAGGAACATCACGTCGTAGGAACCATCTCTCTTGTTTAAAGTTGTGTTTGTTATATATAAGTATACATATACATATTACATACATGCTTAAAATATTTCATTTGGTATTTCATGAACCAGAACCTACTGATTGAGAGTACTACAGAAAAGGACTTAGATCTCGTATAGTTGATTCTTACAATGATTATTATGACAGTATGCTTTTTTCCTTCACCAAGATTTTTTTTGTTATCATGTTTACTCATATGTAAGAAATGTTAATTCTTTGTTCCTTTTTCTTGCTATACTTATAGGTGTTGAAATCCCCATTTTGTAGACAAGACCATGTTTGATTTTCTATGCATATTTACTCTAGATTAGGCAACGAATGCATTCAATAATAATCCTAAGTGTACATGCACCCTATATCTAGGTTTTACTATTATAGAAACCTAATTTCAAAACTATGAAAGTAAACTAACAAGAGGGATAAGATTACCAACCTTTAACGTAAAATCATATATACTTGTAATCCAATTGAAGATCACGAACTCTTGAAATCACTTGGAAGGACTAGCACCCAAAGTAGGAATGCCTCTAATGGATCACATCCAAAAGACTAAAACCCTAGAATATTTAGGAGAGATGAGAGAGTGCATGAGAAAATCGGATTCTCAAAGTATTAGGGAGGTTAGAAATGAAAATAATGAAGGCCAAAGGGTCTATTTTTTGTTCAGGTAACTTGCAGACAAAGTTGATTTGAATCAATTAAATAATCAAATTTAATCCATATTCAAATCCTTTCTTTATCAGATATTTTGATCGATTCTAGAACCCTTCTAGAACTCCCCGAAACCATCCACCCATTTAAGGGGTTCCAAAATGTTCCTCTTTCTCAACTTTTAAACTGTTAACATTCATTCCCTCCATCTTTAATCAATTTTTGATTAATTCTAATTAATTCTAAATTAATTTTAACAAGTTTCTAATTAATTTTTTTACATGTAATAATTTAATAAACTATTTTCCTCACTCTCTTAAAATCTATTCTAGATATTTTAGCTCTTGAGGGCAAGGACTTTGTTGTTATTCCCAAAGTTATACCAATTTAGTTATGACATTGGACACCTATTTTCAATAGTCTCCCACTTAAACAATTCGTTAATTACTATTGGTAAAATAATCTTTGAATAACCAACAAAGTGTGTCTTCCACAACAACTGTTGAAATCTGAGCTTATCAAGTATCATCCCTTAGATAAGTGATCAATTATTCCTCTGTTTCTACAATATATCTTTGTGAAACGAGTCATAGATTATAAATCAACCTAACAGTTCAACATTGTGTTTCTTGATTTTCGATTTATGATGATCAAATCAGACTACTAATTAAACACATAAAATTAGTCCGAACATGACCAGACACATGATATATCAGTACAAAGTCATCAATGGGCCCATGGATATTGCATTTCCTGTTAAGGCAGAAGGAACACATAAACTTTGACTACATAGTTTTTTTCTACTTGTCAAATCATGACTTACTCGTTATAACCATCAGTTATGGATAGCATTTGAGCAAGACCAATACACAACCAACTTGTATGCAAAGAACTTAATGTATCTTCATTTTAAGAATGAAGGATATTATCGTCTCATAATTACTCATGATTGAATCCATGAAGTAATATCTCCGAGTGTGGGTTGTTCCAATACTAAAAGTCACCATTTCAAGTACTCACGAGTGTTAACGCAATCTACATTGTATGTCCAATCTCAATGGACATTCCACTAACCTCATGATATTCCTAATTCTCATACTTAGTCTGAATAGTATGAAAGGCTGTGGGGTTTTGAATAAATTAATATTCAGGAAGAAAGTTTTAAACATGAAAAAGGAGAACACGACGATAAATCTCTACTTAATAATCGCCAAATCAGATTAAGACTTTATACTTCTTAAGTTATTAAATCTAAAAAAACTATTTAAAGTGGTATCTAGTCAAATAATTTTCAAATTAATTTCCTTATGATCAAGTTTCACTATGATGTCTTTCTCATTCGAACAACTATCAAATGTGATGGTTCTTACTGAGTAAACACCATGTATGTTTGAGTGACTATAGGATCCATACTTGAGGTAAATTCACCCTTTCAATCACAATAAATTTTCATAAGGATGATCAATTACGGAACTTTTTCAACAAAGATGCCAGTAATGATCTCTTTAAGTAATATAGCTTCATTTTCAATCTAATTGGTTACAATATACTCCAAGTTTATTATTAAATCCACTATGGTGTATTACATGGTACTCTGTTAAGCAAGTACTTTACCATTCAGTAAAAGGCACAAATTTTAACTATAAACAGATTTGTCTTTAGTAGTGTGAAACTCTGCATCTGTGTAACATCTACATTGAACTCTTTCATACTACGATCTTATCCTTCCTTTCTCCTTCTAGGACACTAAGGAACGTTCTTGATTTTGACTCATCGATTCTCGCCAAGTTCATCTTATTTGACCTACGATGCTTGAGGCATATAAGTCATCAGATCTGGTATATGTTATGGAATACATGATCGATCCCATAAGAACAAGCATGTGGAACACGATTCATTTCTAGCTCAATACTACAACTATGACATTAGATTAATGTAATTCCACACATTATGAACTATTCTGAGTTACCTCGAAACCTCATGTACTTTAGCTTATCATAATGAATTACCTAGATCTATCTCCATAGATCAACACATTCAATATGCATATTATTTCTCCCACTTGCATTGGCACGCCCATGGCTCATCTTTGTTTCTCGATATTCAAACTCCTTGAAGTTTCTCATTGAAAAAAAATATCCCAGTTACTTCCATTAGCATAACTTATCATCTGTAACGCCCTTAAAAATACAACCCGAAAATTTCATTTTTTTAAGTTTATCAAATCATAGATGAAACATATTGTTTTTCCCAAAATCATGTGAACATAAAATATTTTAGTTGTACAATCAAAACGGTACATATAAAATCATCATCAGAGTCATAATCCCAAAATCACTAATGCGGAAAATCATTGTGTGATGCGATGCGATCAAGCCGACCCTTTCCCCTTAGAGCTGGAAGTACCTGAAACACAAACTGAAATGGTAAGCACAAAGCTTAGTGAGTTTGACCCACCATACCACATACAACATAACATATTGTCAGGAATATTTGGGTGCCCGACCTACCCTGCTAAGCATACCTGGCTGCTCAACCTACCCATGTCAGGCATACATGGGTGCCCGACCTACCCATGTCAGGCATACCTGGGTGCCCAACCTACCCATGTCAGGCATATCTGGGTGCCCGACCTACCCTTCGATTTATTTCAACCGATTACGGGGTCTATTTCATCCCTACCACTACCACATAAATCATGTATATCACACATAAGCATCAAACAATACATGCCACCTTAATAACTATCACAAAGACAATTACTAAGTCATATCAATACTAGTGGGCCGGTTGTGGTGCCTTCGACCCACGAGTTCTACGAAAGGAGACTCACCTCACTGTGTATGCCGAAATCGTACTCCTCGGATGGCTCAGGACTGCTCTCCCTAAAGTACAACAAATTTCCAAATCAGTTATTGGGTCCAAATATGACTCTTATGGCCCAAACTTCTAGTTAATGACCTAAGGCAAGGTTCCCTAATCCTTGCCCTATTGGGCCTCTTTCTCCCAAGGCCCAACTCCTAATTATATTAAGGCCCAAGTCCATTCATTTAAGTTTTAAGGCCCAATAAGGCCCATCAAGGCCCAATACCACAAATTTTAGGTCTAGGCCCAGAGGCCATACTCCATAGTGGGTCATGAGGCTCAACAATTTCAGGCCCAAAATCCACGTTTAACCATTCTGTATGCGTAGGCGCGACGTACTTGGCATGTACGCCCAACGTATGATGGCCTTGACTATTACGGGAAGGTTGACCCAGTATGCGCAACATACCAGGGGTACGCCCGGCGTACTGGCCAACCACCTTAGAAATGTCCTTGTGACTTAAACCATTAAGTTCTAACGTCCAAAACATAGATCCAGACCCTTTAAGACGTCCTAATCCATAAACTTACGAACATTATGTCTTTGCATGCATGGATGGGTTAACACATAATTTAAGTCCTTAAATACACTTTATAGCCATCTAACACTTGCATGGTTGTGGCTTAACCATCAAGGCCTGATTTTTATGGCTCTAAATGCTTCTAAGAGCTCAAAAGGACAACTCTTATGGACTGGAACTACTAGAACACAAGAAATCTCAACTATGGAGTCAAAATGCCACATAAAGCACCCCAAAACTATAACTAAGCATGCAATGTTCAAGTTTGAAGCTTGACACCTCAAATGAGTCAGAAAAGATGCTAGACTTCTGGATCTATAAGCCCTTTTCACGTTCTTGCTCCTTCTTCTAACTTCTTCCTCTTCAAAACCACCAAAAATCACCCAAAAGTGCACCAAATTAGCTCACAAAGCATGCAAAAGGTTTAGGGTTCGTTTTCTACTATTTAGGGATAGTGGAGGATGAGGGAATGAGGTTTGGGACGGAGTTAATGTCGTTATATATGGTGCAAACCCTAAAATTTAGGGTTTGCAACTGGACAGGTTACGCCCAGCGTACGCGAGGCTTCCCCCGCTTCGCGCCTCAAACATGTACGACGCGCGTACACTGTGTATGCCTAACGTACGGCTTTCCTCACAATATAAAACACTTAATTAAATCGAAGGGAAATACCTGGTGAATCGGGCATTACATCATCGTTTCTCGAAATTTAAACTCTTTGAACTTTCTTATTGAAACAAAGATCCTAATTTCTCCCACTATCATTAATATATATATATATATATATATATATATATATATATATATATATATATATATATATATATATATATATATATATATATATATATATATATATATATATATATATTCCTTATTTTCTTTTCTCAAAGTTCAAACTCTTTGAACTTTCTCATTGAAACGAGAATGCCATTAACTCCCACTATCTGTGATATATCTTATAGTCCATATTCATTTCTCAAAAATCAAACTCCTTGAATTCTTTCATTAAAGAAAGGATTCCATCTTGCGAGGTGCTTGTTTAGTTCATAAATGAACTTCATACGCTTATACATTCTTCACATCCTATCTTGGTTCGACTGTGTGTTACTTCCCATCCATGGTTGTCATTTTCTTAAAGATTCACTAACAATTACGATTTCAATGCGAAGTGTCAGATAAATGAAGTTTTTCAAACTTTCATGGATTGAATATCGCTCTCCATGTCCTTCTTCTATTGTACATCCTTATAGGGCCTGTCATAGCTTCCGATGGCTGGCATACTCTGATTATTGTCTTCCAGTAACTCATATAACCTCAATTTATATGACTAGGTATGCGAGGTTTCCCCCGCTTCACGTCTCAAACATGTACGCCGCGCGTACACTGTGTATGCCTAATGTACAGGTTTCCTCAAAATATAAAACACTTAATTAAATCAAAGGGAAATAACTAGTGACTCAGGCATTACAAATCTCCCCCACTTGAATTAGACTTCGTCCTTGAAGTCAGCTGCTGCTGCTAGAAATAGTTCGGGATAATGCTCCCTCATCTCGTCCTCTGGCTCCCACGTCCATTTCGAGCCCTTACGTTGCTTCCATTGCACCTTCACTAGCTCCACTTTCTTGTTTCTTAGATCCTTCGTCTTCTTGTCGAGAATGGCTACATGCCTCTCGATGTAGTTCAGGCGGTCATCCACCTGAATGTCCTCCAAAGGAACCACCGCGGAATCATCGGATATGCACTTTCACAGCTGCGAAATGTGGAAAGTGATGTGGATCTGCCTAAGCTCCTCCGGAAGATCCAACCGATATGTCACCTTGCCCACCCGGGCTATAACCCTGAAAGGTCCGATATGTCACCTGTAACACCCAGTATCAGAGAGGCCGAGAAAGGAAGGAAAACCCTAAGTCTAAAGGGTGTCAACTCG
Source organism: Lactuca virosa (assembly GCF_052849685.1). Classification (NCBI taxonomy): domain Eukaryota; kingdom Viridiplantae; phylum Streptophyta; class Magnoliopsida; order Asterales; family Asteraceae; genus Lactuca; species Lactuca virosa. The sequence continues at coordinate 174,371,528 of NC_136428.1, forward strand.
TCGAGTCCAAGGAAGAACTCGACGAGTCTGAGCGGGTTCCGTGTCAACGATTAAGTGACCGACTCGGCGAGTCTGGTCTGGGTTTGTAAACCCTAATTCCGGGACTTGGTACCCTATTTAAGCATCTTATTCTCTTCCCTAGGGTTCATTTACAGCCTCTCTCGTCCCGAACCCAAAACCCTAGCCACCCAACTCCATTGTTTGAGCTTTTGAGAAGATTAAGGGCCTTTAGAGTGCATCTTGGAAGCTTGGAGGGAAAGGAGAAAGGAAGGAAGAGTAGATCCAGCCTCCATATTGACTTGGAAACTGTTAGGAGGTAAAAAGTTTGAACCTTGAGCTTTCAATTGATGGATCCCCTTTCTAGCTTGCCTTTTTGTCACAATTGGATCATTTCCAAGTAGAATCCGAGTATTAAGCCTTTGAGGATGGATTGGACAACAGATCTGGACACTCTTGAGCTTTAGAAGCTCAAAGTTGTTAGCTTTATCCAGCTAAGGTCCCATTTCATGACCTTGGCCTTCATTGTAGCTTGGATCGAGTATTCTAGCCTCATAGCACCTTGCATGCACGTAAAGTTAGCAACTTTACGTGCAATGCTAGCATTAGGAGTCCAGATCTATGAGTTGGAAGTGTTGGAATGGACTGTAATCGACAGAATAGAGATGTCACAAGGTGGACTCGACGAGTCCGTTCATGGACTCGGCGAGTCGAGTCGTAAACCCAAACCCTTCTGTTATGATTCGGATCAGTGAGTGGAGTAGTGAAGGATTCAGCCATACTGGGTCCGTAATGGACATGAAGATCATAGTACTCGACGAGTTCGAAGAGGAACTCGGCGAGTCCAAGACAATCTTCTTAGTTATGAAGATGAACTCGACGAGTTGTTCATACAACTCGGCGAGTCATGGCCTAGATATTCATACAATGATGATGAACTCGACGAGTTCGAGGATGAACTCGGCGAGTCGGTTGAAGATAGTCCCGAAGTGTTAGATGAAGGAGAACTCGTCGAGTTCTCGCTAAACTCGACGAGTGGAGTCAGGGTTGTTTTGGGATTTGAAGAGCATGGACTCGACGAGTTGGCAGAACAACTCGACAAGTCGAGTCAACTGGAAGGTTGACTTTGACCAGGACCTTGACCTTGAGAGGGACTTTGACCAGAGTTGACTTAGTTGACTTCTTGAGGACACTTAGGCTAAGTGTTTCTATTATTGGTATCGGTAGCTCGGGGAGCTAGAGGAGCAGCAGTTCGGAGAGTTGTTGGATAGCAGCCAGAGGGTTATCAGCAGCGTCGGCAGTACGAGGTGAGTCTCCTCACTGTTTGTATGGGTCTATTGCCACAATGCCGGCCCATTTAGTTTATGTATGGCAGGAAGACCTGGGGGTTAGCCCTAGGCATTATGCATGAAATACCAGGAGGAGGCTCCTGGCATACAGTATGTTATTATGTATGGTAGGAAGACCCGGGGGTTAGCCCTAGGCAACATGTATGAAAGACCAGGAGGAGGCTCCTGGCACACTGTATACTATTAGGAATGAAAGACCAGGATGTGGCTCCTGGCACACTGTATGCTGAGTAACCTAGTAGAGTAGTATGTATAGTTGTCTTTGTGATGCTTGTATGGAAGACCAGGGGTGGCCCTTGGCACTTGTCTGTAAGACCCAGGGAGTGGCCCCCAGGCTTGACAAGAAAGACCACGTGCGGCCCGTGGCCATACAGCAAGACTATGTTTGGCACATAGCACCTTACTTGACTATGGATATGTTTGTTATGTATGGCTCATGGTTATGTGTGGCATGTATGGATCAGTTTATATGTATGGTATGTGGTATCTGGGGGAACTCACTAAGCTTCGTGCTTACGGTTTTCGGTTATTTGTTTCAGGTATTAACGTTTTTCCAAGGAAGGAGCTCGGGGCGATCGCAGCGCATCACACCATTTTTTCCGCACTAGATGATCTTTGGGATTTAAAACTCTGCTAATTGTATTATTAAGAATTTTATTAAATGATTGAGCAAGATCTATTAAGCGGTCTTTAATTAATCAAAACGAAATTTTTGGTCTTAAATTTTGGGATGTTACAAGTTGGTATCAGAGCCCTGGTTTGAGGGATTCGGACACACCCTCGGGGGTGTCTGGACTCAAATCGAGGGATTAAAAGCTTTTTACAAGAAAATGGTTTTCTAAAAGATAAGTTAAAGGAGTTTTGAGAAAGAACGAAGTGTGTGATGTGCGCGACCGGCCGAGCTCAAGTAAGTATTCCCCAAAGTACCCATACAAGTTTATGTTATGTTTATCAGCTTCAGTAGAACAGCATGCTAGAATAGGGCTAAGGATCTAGGAATGATGCCTTATGTGCCTGCTTTATGTGTTTCAGCTTATGAGAATTGCATGCTAGTATTGAGTAGACAGCAGTAGGATAGCCTGTTTAGGTTATGCCTGATAGTATGAGCTTAGCATTGTATGCTAGTACAGTTTCCTGTTATGAGGATAAGATTGCTTGATATCGTTCCCTTTGTCTGAATGATGCACGCTTTGTGCTATGTGGGACTCTGAGTAATGGGAGTTAGCCATTAGGTGGATACGTCACGTCACATGTGATCAGGGTTGAATAATCTCAGAGTGTTGGATTTGGCCCTATTACGCAACTCTCGTCTGAGTCTAACCATTGTAGGGACGAGTCTTTTACTCGAAGGATTATCTGAGCCTCGCCACATGTGATGGTATTCAGGTGATGACTAATTGGCATTACGAGGAGGCTTTCAGCAGCTGAGGACTGGTTTGGTTAGAGTAAGAGATTTCCCTAGGGCAAGCCCAGGATGAGAGTGGCAGAGTGCAACAGAAGTAGAAGGGACTTGGTGAAGTCGAAGCAATCCTTGAGGAAAGTACGGATAGATGTGGAAGGTAGTATGGGCCCGTACTACTGAAAGCAGAGGATCCGTACTCGAGTCAAGGAGGGCCGAGATAGAACCAGGAAACTTGTAGTATGTGAGACCTTCTGAGGTTACGTGTGACCCTGACAATTATGTGTTTCGTTTCAGAATGGTGATGATTACGCGACATGGAGCAGGAGGATCAGGATCTGGGTCAGGATCAGGATCAGGCTCGGGGGCAGGATCCGAGCAGGTTGATGACGGGCTACGCGAGTTCATTGCGTCTGAGATCAGGAGAGGTATCCTTGAGTCGACCCCGGTCATTTTCGGGTCGATCAAGGAAGGGATTATTGAGCTGATGGAGGATCGCCTCAGAGTGTTCCGAAGTGATATGGCATCCAGCCAGACAGGATCGCGCACACTGTCCTTCAAGGATTTCAGGGGGAGTGGCGCGCCAGACTTCCACGGGGTGAAGGACCCCATTGTTGCCAGGAGATGGATTGCAGACATTGAGTCTGCACAACTGACGAGCTTCTGTCCTGAGGGGTCGAAGGTTCGATTTGCTGCAGGATGCTTGAGGGACAGAGCTAGAGATTGGTGGGAGTCAGTTGGTGATTCCTTGGGAGCCTCAGCCATTGAGGCTATGACCTAGTCCGACTTTGTGACCAGGTTTAGGGCGGAGTTTGCGCCGGCTGTGGAGCTTCAGCTGCTGGCCAGGGAGTTCCTAGACATGTGACAGATGACAGAGTCGGTGGTAGAGATTACAACCAAGTTCCGAGAGAAGGCATTATTGGTGCCTCAGTATGTAGGGGATGAGGAGATGCGGAGGACCCGCTATCATGACATGTTGAGAGCTGATATTCGGGAGCATGTCAGCTTCTCGGCATGCCCGACCCTGGACTCTATGATTGCCAGGGCGCGGGAAAGGGAGATTGATTTGGAGCACATTGCGAAGAGGAGGTCGGATTAGACGCATACTTTGGAGGGTCCCGGGAAGAGACCCAAGACTTCAGATCATCGATTAGTGGGATGGCAGGGCCGAAGTCAGTGCAGCACGTTCGGGAAACTGCACGAGGGAGTTTGTCATTCCAGGAGTTCAGGCTGCTACAAGTGTGGCAGTGATGATCACGTCAGCAGGGACTGCCCACAGGGGGCAAGCCCATTATGTTTTCACTACAATCAGGTGGGCCACAAGAAGGCCGACTGCCTGATGATGAGGGGAGGAGCAGGGAGTGCGTCTACCCCAACAACTTTGAGGATTACGGATGGGTGAGAGGGTAGGGCCTTGAAGTGACGAATAAGGGAGATCTGGATTACAGCAGGGAATGTTGCAGGTATGTATCAATGGCTATTTTCAATTATATATCTATTATGATTGTTCTTACCTCGGTCTCGGGTGATAGTACGTATGATTCGTCTCTCTGCTTGTATTCGGATTGTATTTTCAGAATTGTCATATGCCAATTGCATACTAGAAACTATTAGTAGCTAGTGTAAGGTCATCATTCACTTCGGGTTCGAAGTATCCAGTATTATCTCGGTTACGACCGAAAACGGTTCAGGAGCGTTACGTGGAGGTCGGTGGGCAGGGTCCATGGAGTAGGCATCCACCATCATCAGGGTTCGGTGGTTCTAGTCTTGGTGTTTGGGATAGCTTTTGGAAGCATCAAGGGAAGTGGTCTGTCACTGAAGAGGTTTCTCTGAGCATTAGTTATTCGGACCTTAAGGACGACAGTTGAGCTCAGGGGATTATCAGTATTGGGGATGCAGGAAGTGTTCATCCAGTATTCGGTATTTGGAGTGGGCTAGTGACGGATTGCTAGCAATATTAAGGCGATGGTAGTTATCATGCCTTTTTGGGTAATGGAGGAATGAATAGAAATCCTCTGATTTTCGCGTGCCATGAAGACTTAGCCGAAGCTAAGTGGGGGAGAAGCAATCATGTTATGGGAGCAGAAGCGGTTTTGAAACTGGGATGAGTTTCGCTCTCCTGTCAGGGAGAAAGACGACCCAGGCGACTGTATGAATTGAGGATAGTGTGAATTGGAAGTTCGAAAAACTTGCCAATTGTGAGATCGCATTCGCAGGATGTCCAATAGCAGGTTTCAGAAGCATCAGTTGGGAGTTTCAGTTAGGGCATGAGTACGGCTTGGGGTACTAGATTGCGCTTGTATGCTCAATTATGGGTATGTACGGATTAGTAGTGAGCGAAAGACCATGATCAGCGGTCGAGTCAGTGTGGAAGGTGTTGTCAGACTACCGGAAAGCCATAGCATTCACCAATGGTCAGATAGTATGAGAAGTGTGGTAAGACTGCGGGGTGGTCCGTAGCAATGGTTAGCAGATAGTGTGGGAGTGTTGTAAGACTATGGGGTGGCCCGTAGCGTTCACTAGTTAGCAGATAGAGTAAGGGAGTTGTAAGACTGCGGTGTGGCCCGTAGCAATCGTACATTAGTATAGTTAGACTGCGTTGTGGCCCGCAGCATTAGTATAGTTAGACTGCGGTGTGGCCCGTAGCATTAGTATAGTAAGACTGCGGGGTGGCCCGTAGCATCAGTCGGCAGATAGCGTAGAAATGTGTTGGGACTGCGGGGTGGCCCGTAGCATTAGTTGGCTGGTAGCGCGGAAGTGTTGTGAGACTATGGGGGTGGCCCGTAGCATTCACTAGTTGGAAGAATGAGTATATTATGACTACGGGGTGGCCGTAGCATTCGTCGGTCCCTATTCGGCAGTACGAATATATCAGATGCGGGATTTGCTGGCAAGGTTTTCTTTTTCTTCGGATAGTTTAAGATAGGGCGGGGCAGCCGCTCGGATGTGAGTGGGTCACATCATGATTGGATTCGGAATGCGGTAGATCAGTTGGGACCAGGGCGGTCTCGGTTCATCCGGTAGGCGGATCGGAGTCAGCAGGACTTCAGGCAAGAATGATAGTGAGGGATTTGTTGTAAGAAGCCGTGAGCTGATCGGGTGGTGTTGAGTTGCTCACCGCGAAATCAAATGATCTCAGAGTAAATGATTTGGCTCGGTGATGCTTTTCTCGTCTGAGCCTTAATCGTAGCAGAGAGGGATCTGCTACCCGAAGAATTTTCTGAATTCTCACGCTGAGTGGAGTTTTCAGTATTGGAGCATCGTTGTGGGATTATTCCGGTACTGGGAGTGGCCGGGATCGCGGTTTCAGCAGAGGATTGGTCCTCGAAGGAGATTGGGAAGGCATGTTGCTTGTGGAAAGTGCCTTGGAAAGGCCAGAGGAAATGCAGGGTAAGAGGGTGAACCCCTTGTGTATCAAGGGTAAGTGTAACAGGAGTATCGGTAAGGTTACCGGTTGGGTAAAAGTGGTGTACCCGAAGGTAGTAAGGATCGGGTTATTCTGAAGATGACATCTTCAAGGTTTGGATCGGATGGGCGGAGTGCGTAGCTAGTGGTAAAGTGGTAACCAGATGGTAACGTAGTTGACCGTGGAGGACTTCGAGGACGAAGTCTAGTTTAAGTGGGGGAGAGTTGTAACACCCAGTATCAGAGAGGCCGAGAAAGGAAGGAAAACCCTAAGTAAAAAGGGGGTCAACTCGTCGAGTCCAAGGAAGAACTCGACGAGTCGGAGCGGGTTCTGTGTCAACGATTAAGTGACCGACTCGGCGAGTGGACTCGACGAGTCTGGTCTGGGTTTGGAAACCCTAATTCCGGGACTTGGTACCCTATTTAAGCATCTTATTCTCTTCCCTAGGGTTCATTTATGCCTCTCTCGTCCAGAACCCAAAACCCTAGCCACCCAACTCCATTGTTTGAGCTTTTGAGAAGATTAAGGGCCTTTAGAGTGCATCTTGGAAGCTTGGAGGGAAAGGAGAAAGGAAGGAAGAGTAGATCCAGCCTCCATATTGACTTGGAAACTGTTAGGAGGTAAAAAGTTTGAACCTTGAGCTTTCAATTGATGGATCCCCTTTCTAGCTTGCCTTTTTGTCACAATTGGATCATTTCCAAGTAGAATCCGAGTATTAAGCCTTTGAGGATGGATTGGACAACAGATCTGGATACTCTTGAGCTTTAGAAGCTCAAAGTTGTCGACTTTATCCAGCTAAGGTCCCATTTCATGACCTAGGCCTTCATTGTAGCTTGGATTGAGTGTTCTAGCCTCATAGCACCTTGCATGCACGTAAAGTTAGCAACTTTACGTGCAATTCTAGCATTAGGAGTCCAGATATATGAGTTGGAAGTGTTGGAATGGACTGTAATCGACAGAATAGAGATGTCACAAGGTGGAATCGACGAGTCCATTCATGGACTCAGCGAGTCGGGTCGTAAACCCAAATCTTTCTGTTATGATTCGGATCAGTGGGTAGAGTAGTGAAGGATTCAGCCAGACTGGGTCCGTAATGGACATGAAGATCATAGTACTCGACGAGTTCGAAGAGGAACTCGGCGAGTCCAAGACAATCTTCTTAGTTATGAAGATGAACTCGATGAGTTGTTCATACAACTCGGCGAGTCATGGCCTAGATATTCATACAATGATGATGAACTCGATGAGTTTGAGGATGAACTCGGCGAGTCGGTTGAAGATAGTCCCGAAGTGTTAGATGAAGGAGAACTCGTCGAGTTCTCGCTAGACTCGACGAGTGGAGTCGGGGTTGTTTTGGGATTTGAAGAGCATGGACTCGGCGAGTTGGCAGAACAACTCGACAGGTCGAGTCAACTGGAAGGTTGACTTTGACCAGGACCTTGACCTTGAGAGGGACTTTGACCAGAGTTGACTTAGTTGACTTCTTGAGGACAGTTAGGCTAAGTGTTTCTATTATTGGTATCGGTAGCTTGGGGAGCTAGAGGAGCAGCAGTTAGGAGAGTTGTTGGATAGCAGCCAGAGGGTTATCAGCAGCTTCAGCAGTACGAGGTGAGTCTCCTCACTGTTTGTATGGGTCTACGGCCACAATGCCGGCCCATTTAGTTTATGTATGGTAGGAAGACCCGGGGGTTAGCCCTAGGCATTATGCATGGAAGACCAGGAGGAGGCTCCTGGCACACAGTATGTTACTATGTATGGTAGGAAGACCCGGGGGTTAGCCCTAGGCAACATGTATGAAAGACCAGGAGGAGGCTCCTCGCACACTGTATACTATTAGGAATGAAAGACCAGGATGTGGCTCCTCGCACACTGTATGATGAGTAGCCTAGTAGAGTAGTATGTATAGTTGTCTTTGTGATGCTTGCATGGAAGACCAGGGGGTGGCCCTTGGCACTTGTCTGTAAGACCCAGGGAGTGGCCCCCAGGCTTGACAAGAAAGACCACGTGCGGCCCGTGGCAATACAGCAAGACTATGTTTGGCACATAGCACCTTACTTGACTATGGATATGTTTGTTATGTATGGCTCATGGTTACGTGTGGTATGTATGGATCAGTTTATATGTATGGTATGTGGTATCTGGGGGAACTTACTAAGCTTGATGCTTACGGTTTTCAGTTATTTGTTTCAGGTATTAACGTTTTTCCAAGGAAGGAGCTCAGGGCGATCGCAGCGTATCACACCATGTTTTCCGCACTAGATGATCTTTGGGATTTAAAACTCTGATAATTGTTTTATTAAGAATGTTATTAAATGATTGAGCAAGATTTATTAAGCGGTCTTTAATTAATCAAAATGAAATTTTTGGTCTTAAATTTTGGGATGTTACATCACCTTTCCAAGGTGACACCTTCAGAAGGATCATATCCCCGACCTGGAATTCCAAGTCCGATCGGCATAGCTCTTCTGCCGACTCTGAGCCGTCTGGAGTCTACTCCAGACCTGTTGGATTATCTCTGTCATCCTTAGTACCACTTCGGTACTCCCCATGACCCTCTGACCAACCTCACCCCAACATATCGGGGTCCTGCACTTCCTCCCATAAAGCATCTCGAAGGGAGGCCGGTCGATACTGGCGTGGTAGCTATTGTTATAAGAAAACTCTGCTAAGGGAAGGTAGGTATCCCAGCTACCACCGAAGTCTAAAACGCACACCCACAACATATCCTCCAAGGTCTGGATGGTCTGCTCGCTCTGACCATCCGTCTGTGGGTGGAAAGTCGTGCTGAAGTGTAGACGAGTACCCAACTCGTCATGAAATTTATTCCAGAATCTGAAGTGAACCGCACATCCCTGATGTAAATCACAGAAACCGGCATCCTGTGCCAAGCTACCACCTCTCTGATGTAGATGTCTGCCAGCTTCTCGGCTGAAATACTCTCCTGGATCGGAATAAAATGGGCACTATTGGTCAATCGATCCACGTTGACCCATATCGCATCAACTCCGTGCACCGTCCGAGGTAACTTCGTAATGAAGTCCATAGTGATCTCCTCCCACTTCCACACAGGAATATCCAACGGATGCATTTTTCTATGCGATCTCTGGTGCTGTACTTTGACTTTCCTGTAAGTCAAGCATCTCTCCACGTACCAGGCACCATCCCGCTCCATGCAGGGCCACCAATAATCAGGACGAAGATCCCTGTACATCTTCGTCCCCTCAGGATGGATAGAAAATCTGGATTTGTGCACCTCCTCCATCAGAACCTGGCGCACACCCCCCAAAATATGGAACCCACACTCTCCGATGGAGTGTCAGTAGACCTCGGCTATCATAGTGGAATGAAGCAATCTGACCCACGATGCACTCACTCTTCCGGTGCTCCTCTCGTATCGCCTCCAACTTTGCCTCTCGAATCCGCTCCAGGAGCGGAGTCACTACTGTCATCCTCAGACAGATGTATCTGACCGGGGACGTGAATTCCTTGCAGCTAAGGGCATCGGCCACCACATTTGCCTTCCTCGGATGGTAGAGGATCTCGCAATCATAATACTTCACCACGTCCAACCACCGTCGCTGTCTCATATTTAGATTTGGATGGTCCATCAATTACCTCAGACTCTTGTGATCGGTATAAATGGTACAACGAACCCCATAGAGGTAGTGTCGCCAAATCTTGAGGGCAAAAACAACTGCCCCCAACTCCAGGTCGTGCGTCGGGTAATTCATCTCGTGAGGCTTCAACTTCCTCGAAGCGTAAGCGATGACGTGCCCTCTCCGCATCAACACTGCGCCCAAACCTGAGATAGACGTGTCATAATACACTAAGAAATCCTCAACGCCCTCTGGCAGGGCCAAGATCGGCGCCTCACACAACTTCTTTCTCAAAGTCTCGAACGCTGCCTGCTGCTCAGGCCCCCAACGAAAGACAGCAGCCTTTTTCGTCAGTTGGCTCAGGGGTACTGCTATCTTGGAGAAATCCTGAATGAATCTCCGATAATAGCCCGCTAAATCGAGGAAGCTCCGAATCTCGGATGGAGACCTCGGAACCTCACATCTCATCACGGATTCCACCTTGGCCGGATCGACCAAAATACCGTTATGGGTGACAAGGTGCCCTAGAAACTACACCTCACGCAACTAGAACTCGTACTTGGATAACTTCACGTACAAGCTCTCCCTCCTCAGGGTATCCAACACCTCTCGCAAGTGCCCCTCATGCTGCTCATGGGTCTTGGAGTAGACCAGGATATCATCAATAAACACTATTACTGACCGGTCTAACATCGGCTTGCACATACTGTTCATGAGGTCCATGAACGCGACTAGGGCATTGGTGAGCCCAAAAGGCATCACCACAAACTCGTGTTCCCATGTCGAGTCCGGAAGGCCGTCTTCTGCACATCCTCCTCCCTGATCCTCATCTGGTGGTATCCTGAGCGCAGATCAATCTTGCAAAACCAAGACGCCCCCTGAAGCTGGTCAAATAGATCATCGATCCTCGGGAGTGGGTAACGGTTATTTACCGTTAGCTTGTTCAACTCCCGGTAATCTAAACACATACGGTATGACTCATCCTTCTTTTTCTCGAACAGGATCGGTGTACCCTACGGTGAGCTACTCGATCGAATAAATCCTTTGTCTAACAGCTCCTGCAATTGTGTAGACAACTCCTGCATCTCCGGTGGGGCCAATCGATATGGTGCCTTGCCTATGGGAGCTGCACCAGGAACCAGATCGATCTGAAACTCCACCTGCCTCTCCAGAGGTACCCCAGGTAGATCCTCCAGAAACACATTCGGGTACTCACGAATAACCGACACCTCATCAATCGTCGCTCTATCCTACTCCCGTGTATCCATAACGTAAGCGACAAACCCCGAGCAACCCTGATGGAGATAACGTCTGCCCTAGCAGCCGAACATAAAGCGGGATCACGCTAAGCTCTCTCCCCCTGGACCACCAACTCTCCCCCACTGGGCGTCCGTACTGGTAGCAGCTAGTTCTCACAATCAATCACTGCCCCATTGGGGCTAAACCAATCCATCCCTACTATGACTTTGTTCCCGTGCAAAGGGATGGGAACCAAGTTGATAGAGTAGCCCTCATCATACATCCTCAGAACACAACCTCGATGAACCCTCGTTGCCTGAACGGACCGCTCACCTGCAATCTCCACCTCTAACGGGTAGTCCAACATGCTCGAAGACTCAGAAAACTTCTTCCTGAGTGCAAGAGATACAAAAGATCGGGTGGCCCCCGAGTCAAATAACACCAAAACAGGGATATCATTCACGAGGATCGATCCTAAAACGAGACATATAAAATGTAAGTACCGAAATAAACATAAAATGTTATTTAAGGGAAAGAAACATACCCGTCACCACATCTGGTGCGGCCCGCACCTCCTCGTCGGTCAACTGAAAGGCTCGGCTCCTCACCACTGGAGCATCCGTCTAGCCCTGACGGCCGTCTGTGATCGGCAGGGTCGCTGGAGTTGGCGCTCCTGATGTTAAGCTCGGACAGTGGGCCCTCCTATGGCCCTTCTGATTGCAATGAAAGCAAATCAGATCTGATGTTGGAATGGTAGGAGTGGGGGCGGTACAAACCTTGCTAAAGTGCTCGGTCTTGACGTACTTGTAGCAGCCTTAGCTCCCCGACCTAACAACTCCCTTATGTGGCTTGGCGCATGTCCCACAGCGGCCTCGGAGCTGATGGCCCTTCGATCTCGAGTCAAATCCCTTAGGTTTCTTCGCAGAAACCACACCTGTCGGCCCAGACTCCGCCTTCATCTTCCTTATATGCTCCATATCAATCTCCCTCTCGCGTGCCCTGGCTGTCATGTCATCCAGTGTCGGACACGCAGAGAAACTAACAAACTCCCTGATCTCTGGTCTCAGCATATCGTGGAATCGATTGTTCTCCATCTCCTCATAAGCCGCATACTGGGGCACTAACAAAGCTCTCTCCCTGAATTTGGCGGTGATCTCCACCACAGTCTCAATCGTCTGTCTCAAATCGAAGAACTCTCTGGCTAACTGTTGAATCTCCACAGCGGGTGAAAACTCGGCTCGGAATCGGGTCACAAAATCCGACCAGGTAATGGCCTTAATGGTTGGGCCTCCCAGTGCACAACCGAACTCCTCCCACCAGCCCCTAACTCGATCCCTCAAACACCCCGCAACAAACCTGACCTTCGAACCCTCAGGGCAGAAGCTGGTCATCTAAGCACACTCGATATCCGCTATACATCATCTGGCTGCAATAGGGTCATTCACCCTGCAGAAGTCTGGTGCTCCGCATCCCCTAAAATCCTTGAAGGAGAGCGTACGAGTACCAGACTGGCTAGGTGCCATGTCACTCCTGAATGTCCTCAGGCAATCCTCCATCAGCTCAATCCCTCCTTGATTGACCCGAAAATCACCGAGGTTGCCTCAAGGATGCCTCTCGTAATCTCAGATGCAATGAACTCGTGCAATCCATCATCAATCAGCTCAGAAACCGTACCCGAATATGACCCATATCCTGAGCCCCCTGCTCCATGACGCGTCACCACCATTTTGAAACAAACCATACAATTGTTAGGGTCATACATAATCATCGAGAGATCTCACACTCTTCCACTCCTGGTTCCCCGCAGCTCTCCAAGAGTCAAGTATGGATCCTATGCTTTCAGTAGTAGGGGTCCATACTACCTTCCACATCTATCTGTACTTTCCTCCTGGTTTTCCTTGGGTCACCAAAGTCGCTTCCTATTCACTCATACAATTCGCAATCAGATAAATCATGTCACTAATCTCATCCTAGGCTTACCCTAGGGAAATCTTCGACCCACTCTCTGCCATTATCTGCGTAAGAAGCCCCTGCCACCTCTCCCTAACTAGCTCGCGAATACCATTACATATTACTAAGACCAGATAGTTCTTCGAATGAGAGTTCTCTCCCTACAACGGTTGGACTCAAACAAGAGCTGCGCAATAAGGCTAAACTAACCTTATGAAATTATTTAGTCCTCGTAATATGTAACTTAGTGCATTCGTTTACTAGTTAACTAGAGATAACTAGAATACCTAATAGCACAAAGCAAGCAGTATTCAAGCATTGAGTAACCAAAACCAAGCATGTCCTAATCAGGACACCATATCACTGACTAATCAATACTAGCATGCAGTTCAATAAGCACATACAGTAGGCATACAAGGCATCCTTCCTAAATCCTTAGCCCTAATCTAACATGCAGTTCACATATTCACATTTCATATCATAATATAACATGTATGGGTATCTTGGGGAAAACTTACTTGAGCTCGGCCGATTGCCCGCATCACACTCCTTGTTCTTTATTAAAACTCTTAATTTTTAATTTTTAAAAAAAATATTTTTCTTGTAAAAACCTCCCAAACCCTCGATTTGAGTCCAGACACCCCCGAGAGTGTGTCCGAATCCCTCAAACCAAGGCTCTGATACCAACTTGTAACGTCCTTAAAAATACAAACCGCAAATTTCATTTTTTTTAAGTTTATCAAATCACAGATGAACCATATTGTTTTTCCTAAAATCATGTGAACATAAAATAGTTTAGTTGTACAATCCAGACGGTACATATAAAATCATCATCAGAGTCATTATCCCAAAATCACTAATGCGGAAAATCATGGTGTGATGCGATGCGATCAAGCAAGTCCTTTCCCCTTCTAGCTGGAAGTACCTGAAACACAAATCGAAACGGTAAGCACAAAGCTTAGTGAGTTTCCCCCACCATAGCACATACAACATAACATATTGTCAAGCATATATGGGTGCCCGACCTACCCTACTAAGCATACATGGGTGCTCAACATACGCATGTTACACATACCTGGGTGTCCAACCTACCCATGTCAGGCATACCTGGGTGCCCGATCTACCCATGTCAGGCATATATGGGTGCCCGGCCTACCCTTCGGTTTTATTTCAACCGATTACGAGATCTATTTCACCCCTACCACTACCACATAAATCATGTATATCACACATAAGCATCAAACAATACATACCACCTTAATAACTATCTAAAGAACAATTACTAAGTTATATCAATACTAGTGGGCCGGCCTTGGTGCTTTCGACCCACGGGTTCTGCGAAGAGAGACTCACCTCACTGTGTATGCCAAAATCGTACTCCTCGGATGGCTCGGGATTGCTCTCCCTAAAGTATAACAAATTTCCAAATCAGTTATTGGGTCCAAATATGACTCTCTTATGGCCCAAACTTCTAGTTCATGACCTAAGGCAAGGTTCCCTAATCCTTTCCCTATTGGGCCTCTTTCTCCCAAGGCCCAACTCCTAATTATATTAAGGCCCAAGTCCATTCATTTAAGCTTTAAGGCCCAATACGATAAATTCCAGGTCTAGACCCAGAGGCCAAACTCCATAGTGGGTCATGAGGCCCAACAATTTCAGGCCCAAAATCCATGTTTAACCATTCTGTGTGCGTACGCGCGGCGTACTTGGCACGTATGCTGGCCTTGACCATTACGGGAAGGTTGACCCAGTACGCGCAGCGTACCAGGGGTACGCCCGACGTACTGGTCAGCCACCTTAGAAACTTCCTTGTGACTGAATCCATTAAGTCCTAATGTCCAAAACATATATACAGGCCCTTTAAGACGTCCTAATACATAAAGTTACGAACTTATGTCTTTGCATGCATGGATGGGGGTTAAGACATGATTTAAGTCATTCAATACACTTTGTCGCCATGTAACACTTGGATGGTTGTGGCTTAACCATCAAGGCCTGATTTTTATGGTTCTAAATGCTTCTAAGAGCTCAAAAGGACATCTCTTATGGACTGGAGCTACCAAAACACAAGAAATCTCAACTATGGAGTCAAAAAGCCACATAAAGCACCCCAAAACTATAACTAAGCATGCAATGGTCAAGTTTGAAACTTGATACCTCAAATGAGTCAGAAAATATGCTAGACTTTTGGATCTATAAACCCCTTTCACATTCTTGCTCCTTCTTCTAACTTCTTCTTCTTCAAAACCACCAAAAATCACCCAAAAGTGCACCAAATAAGCTCACAAAGCATGCAAGAGGTTTAGGGTTTAATTTCTACTCTTTAGGGACAATGGAGGTTGAGGGAATAAGGTTTGGAACGGGGTTAATGTCTTTATATATGGTGCAAACCCTAAATTTTAGGGTTTGCAACTGGACAGGTTACGCCCACCGTACGCTTGGGTACGCCCAGCATACGCGAGACTTCCCTCGCTTCGCGCCTCAAACATGTATGCCGCACATACACTGTGTACGCCCAACGTACGGCTTTCCTCACAACATAAAATACTTAATTAAATCGAAGGGAAATACCTGGTGATGCGGGCATTACATCATCGTTTCTCGAAATTTAAACTCTTTGAACTTTCTTATTGAAACAAAGATCCTAATTTCTCCCACTATCATTAATATATATATATATATATATATATATATATATATATATATATATATATATATATATATATATTCCTTATGTTCTTTTCTCAAAGTTCAAACTCTTTGGATTTTCTCATTGAAACGAGAATGCCAATAAGTCCCACTATCTGTGATATACCTTATAGTTCATATTCATTTCTCGAAAATCAAACTCCTTGAATTCTTTCATTAAAGCAAGGATTCCATCTTGCGATGTGCTTGTTTAGTTCATAAATGAACTTCATAAGCTTATACATTCTTCACAACCTATCTTGGTTCGACTATGTGTTACTTCCCATCCATGGTTGTCATTTTCTTGAAGATTGACAAACAATTGCGATTTTAATGTGAAGTGTTAGATCAATGCAGGTTTTCAAACTTTCATGGATTTAATATCGCTCTGCATGTCCTTCTTCTGTCGTACATCCTTATAGGGCCTGTCATAGCCTCAATCTATATAACTCATATAACCTCAATCTATATAACTACATATATGATGCCTTCTATCAAGTTTTTTATCAAGAGTTGGAGGTATGTCAGTTTCCTTAATTTCCGTTTTAATCTCTAATTGAATGTTAGGACCAACTTAAGGTTATTCATTTGTTGAGTCTTAAATTTTATCAAGATAATTATGGCTCCCACTAACTCTTTTGGATATCCCCTCACTCTCTTGGAAGATTGTCCTTAAAGTAACAAACATTTTCTTCTCAGAAGCTTTGTAAAACAATTTATCCAAAATGCTTGTTGGGGTGTCCAACGATACAACAAATCTCTAAGCTAAGTCCTAGATTTTCGAGTCCTTGACGAATAATGTAAGCCTCAAAGTCATAGACTTCCAAATGTACTTAGTGAGGGATGAACCCTTACTCCACATCTCAAAGAGTGTCTCAAAACCTGAATGTATTCGAATTAGTATGTATTGTGGATAGCCTGAATGTACCATTAGTCAAAACTAATCACAATGTACTTCTAAAAGTTATGAATTTTACACGGTCGTTAACAGTGCAATCTTCATAGACTGTTAAATTTAAGATCGGATGAGAATTAGCTGACGGGATAAATGAAAATTATAGTACTCGGATATACCTACACGTGGATATAGAGAATATCAAAAACGGAGTTGGGATATGAATTTTTGAAGTTCGGCCCCCACCTACTCGTTCTTCCACGTTGCACCATTCAATGATCGACACGTGTCCATTTCTGAGAAGAAGAGTACCATCACGATAGGGCGCGGAGCGCACCCTGTCTGTGCATGACGCCCGTCACGAAAAAATCCCCTATAAATACCTTTCGGCCTTCATTTTATTTCCCACAAATTTCTAACAATCTCTCTCGAGTTCCCCTCTATTTCAGCCCAAATTATCTTTACTTTTTTAAACTTCTAGCGAAGCACTGAGGCCCCAGAGTACCCAACATCTAGAGTTATCAGGCTGGAGTTCTGCTAGTGCAGTTTTCAGACTTTTTTCAAGAAAATCTTTGAAAGTTAATCTAGACTTATATCGCTTTTAGTTTAACTTATATTTATAGTCATAGTAGTTATAATAAACCTATAAATAAGATTTATCAATAAATCTAATTATAATGTTGATTGATCTACTTACGAGAGAAGGTGTCTAGAATGGTCATGTTCGCTTGGTTGTTGCATTTCAGAAAGGCTATATGCTGAAATAGCCATGCCTCCAAATTGTCATGCCTGAATGATCCTTAGTTAATAGAACTGTCAGTATACGTTGAGATTGTTAAGGAATCTAGATTACTAATTAGTCATAAGAAATAATAAACTAAGACTTAGTGATAATTGAACCTAGGTTATGTCAAAGCAGTGGCTAAGTGCTGAAGAGAAGCGATGGCCAATTTCCCAGTTCTCACACCCCCAAACTGGAACGTCGGAAATGTTCGGGGCGGAGGACGTCATGTCAAGTATCACAACACATGTACTATAGTAATAAAAGTACAAACAACCATTGCATTAATAAGTATAATTTTACATAAGTGTTTAAACATTACATATTCAAACATCAAAGTAGATATGGTTAAAGACAAAAGACGCAACACGAGACTAAGCTGTCTTCTCAAAAGCTCCGGGAGTGTACCTGTCTACTGGATTTCCTAAGAATACAAGTTACTTTGAAAGAGTAGATCAGCATTTAAGCTGGTGAGTTCATAAGTATTTTAGTTATATGAAGTATATTCTAAGCTCTTGGAAAAGTTTGCTGGTTCCTCCAGAAAATCATATATTTCCTGATGTGATAAAATGATAACCTCAATAGTTCCCTCTGCAATTACTTAGTTTATACTAGTTATATATAACCTAATATCGAATGGACAGTTAAATGGGTGAATCTGCCCTAAGCCCACAACCAAACAAGAAACAGGAAGTAAGGCGGAAGTCACACATTTCACTGTCAATCGGATATTACTTATATATAACTCTGATGTATAAACTAAGGAATTATAGAATTAACCACTAAAGGTCTTTTATGTTATACTAGTTTAAAGAGAGTGAATGACTACGTTCCAGAAAATCCTATATTTTCTGCTTTACAACTGGTAAGTAGTTTTTAAATCCCATAAAACCGTTCTGATAAGTATTTTTAAATCCCCATAAAACTGTTCTGATAAGTAGTTTTAAATCTCATAAAACCGTTCTGATAAGCAGTTTTAAATCCCATAAAACCGTTCTGATAAGTAGTTTTAAATCCCCATAAAACTGTTCCCTTTTGATTATGGAAAGTGATTACTACAGTAGTATTTCTTAAAAAGAATAAACTACTGGTGAATAACTACCCTAATATTAACATGGTTAATTAGGGTTAAAATGTGATAAAGTTGTAACCATGCTGGACTAGAATGAACACGACGTATTGGTGTCGAAACTAAGTATGTGACATTTGTCACCCCATGGTTGGTCTGCCGGACTGTAGCTAGCAGTCAGGATGTGGGATTGTCAGTCCCGTATAGATCTATACACACAATGTCCGCTCTCCCTCCAGGAGACTCTGGTTACAAGAATGTAACATAGCAAGTATTGCTATGTCCTGAATACGTACCATCACATTTTAGTTTGAGTAAAGATCGAACTATACCCTTTTCTTGACAATGTAGTTTAAACCTCGTATACTTATCTAGAAAATAGATTTCTCGTTTGTTTCATAAATTATACCTATTATAATTTATACGTTCTATCAATTTAGCATGATCTATCCTGAAAGTACCCCTTTGTTCAGCATGATACAAAGGTAATGATACCAACTGAAGTAATCTTTTATATTCCCATATATATAATATATATATAATTAAGAAAGAAACGGCTTTCGGACAAATAACCCCACCTTAAGCCCACATCCAAATAAGGAAAAGGAAATAAGGCAACTCATTAGTTCTAAGCCCTTTAAGTCTTATTTATATACTTATACATATATGAACATGATTTTGACAATTATAAGCTAAAAGAATTATAAATACATTTTAAAGAGTTTAGCAGTATCTTAAAAGAGTTTATGTGATTTTGAAAAGAGTTCACATGACTTTAAGTCATTATGGAAGTATTGGGTAATCTTTTATTGTAAAAATAAAGTTTCAAAGCATAAGGAAATCTTTTATGTGATTGATATCACAAGTATTTACTAACACAATTAGATCATGTTCAACTTGTATTCCCCCCTAAAAGCATTTAAAATCATTTAAAAGATAGATTATAGGGGTATGAACTCACTTGATAGGTGGTGATTCGGGCAGACTTTCGTTTCTTAGAAGAGAGTTTTTGATGAAAAGTTGGCTTCATGCGGGCAGCTCTTCGACTGGAAAGAGGTTAGCTTCTTGAGAATTACAGGCTTCGGGCTTTCGTCTGAGCTTGGATATGTCACTGGGGTGTCGGGGTAATCTTGAGAGGTTGAAAAGTGAGTGAAAATAGGATAGAGGTTGGATTTGAGCAACGAAACCTGGAGGTCTCGGTTTCTATTTATAGGAGGCTGAGGCCTTCCCGTACGCTGGGCGTAGCGTACATGCCCAGCCTAGTCGTTATGTATCAGAGCTAGTATGCATGCATGGATCGCATGCAGTGAGAGGGTGACAGAGTGTCGACGTGGCCGGTCCCTGACCCCTCTTCCGAGTACGCTGGGCGTACATGAGTACGCGGGGCGTACTCCTCCGAAAATGAATATTCAAACTTTAGAAATTTGTATCTTTCGCATACGAGCTCCGTTTTTGACGTTCTTTATATCCACGCGTAGGTGAGATTGTGCTCTACAATTTTCGTTTAGACTCCTTTGGCTGAGTTTAAATTTATTTTTAATGTTATATTTTTAACAGGCCGGGACAGGAAAAGTCCGTTAAAAATTCATATCTTCTTCATCCGACGTCCGATTTCGTTTGTCTTTTTATCGTTATGTTAAGATTAACGAGATCTTCGATTCTCGTTTAGGTTGTGTTGTCTAAAAATCACTCGATCTTCAAACAGACTTTTGGGTTGTATACTGCTATGTCGAATCTTAGAAAAATCCTAACTTCCTCATACGAAGTCAGATTTGAATGTTCTTTTTATTGAAATTCACGGTTTAACATATTCTACGACTTTTATTTAGATTGTCAAGGCTAAAAATCATTTGATTGTAAACTCACTTTTTACGTTGCACAACGTTGTGCCGGTTCTGTCGCGGGTCTTCGATTGGTCATAACTTATTCGTTATAACTCGGATTTTAGCGTTCTTTATATTTTTGGAAACCTTGTGACGTATACTACAACTTAGATAAGAATATTTATTCTAAATAATCCTCTATCAAAAAGTCATGTTTGACATGAAATAATAGGTTGTTACGCCTGTCATCCACTTTAACTAGTGAGTGCATAGTTACTTTCATCTTACACATATATATATATATATATATATATATATATATATATATATATATATATATATATATATATATATATATATATATATATATGAAGTACTTAGATAATTAAGTGTTTTGTGTGCTTGTTATCTGTGATTAAAAACTTCTGTGTTTGATGAAATTATATTAACTTATTTATTTAACGATATATGTATTTTATACTTATAATATATGGGGTATTGATGGGTAAAGAGAAATGAAAATAATAAAAGGCCGAGACTTTTATAGTACTATCGTACTAGCAATGTTGTCACCTAGTAGACATGTACATGTCAAACATTGGCATGTACACAACATGTACCGTTCTAGATTTTTCAGGTCAAACATTGGCATGTACACAATATGTAAATGTTTATAACTCAAACATGGATAAGCCTATAACCTGTAGATGCTTATAAGCCATACACGGTCAGGTTTACCACCTGCAGGTGTCAGTATATCATACATGGGTAGGTTTACAACCAGTAGGTGTTAATAAATTGTGTTGTAGGTAGGTCTATAGATCTTTAAGCATTGATGAATCATATGTGGATAGGTATACTACCTGTAGGTGCTACTGAACTATACATGGACAGGTCCTCGACTCGTAGATGTTAAGGAACCTCATACAGACAAGATTATGAAATGTAGGTATGAATTAATTATTCATGTGGGTATTAAGTTCACCCCATGATCATATTATTAGCACATGTCACTAAGGAATCCCCAAGGCAACATTTTTCACTTAGAGATCCTTTAAAATAGATCCTTTGAGATAATCAGTTAGGATCAGTGAGTGAGAATAATGGGAATGGGTAATCGGGTTAATTGTTTGATGCAAATAATATAATTATAGAAAATTAGTTATAATATTATGGGTTGAAAACCCTATGTACTCAGTAGCTTTCCCCACCTGAACTACTCAGCTTCTTTGTATCACAGGTAGCGGTACAAAGGTACATGACTGATGAGATGTTCAAGGAGATATAGGCTGTTAGTCTAACATATTGTAAGGCTTGTTTATGCTTATGTTTTTTATCAGTTATGACATCCCAAGTTTTTATAAATCAAAAACACTTCTTCTGAAATACTTTTACGAGACCAATTCCGTATTTATAAATAAACTTTGTTTTTAAATAAGCATAAACAAAACGGTCTTTTCGTGTCATGAAAATAGGGATGTCACAATGTACATGGTGGAAAGACATTCGGTTGCAAATGGATCTTCAAGAAGAAGAATGACATGGTTGGGAATGTACAAATGTTCAAATATATACTGGTTGCAAAGGGGTTACTCAAACCCAGGGGATTGACTATGATAAGACCTTCTCACCAATAGCTAAGATTAATTCTATTAGGATAAGGCTTTCCATTGTTGACTTTTATGATTATGAGGTATGGAAAATGGATGTTAAAACTGATTTTCTAAAAGGGAAGCTAACTGAGGACGTCTATATAAGTCATCTAGAAGGTTTTGAACATGCTAAATTTCCTGATAAGGCGTGTAAGCTTGAGAATCCATCTACAGATTAAAACAAGAATCTAGAATCTGGAATCTTTATTTCCATGAGAAAGTCAAAGAGTTTGGATTCTCTAGAAGCAAAAATAAGTCCTGCATATATGTCAAAGCTAGTGGAAGTTTAGTGACTTTCCTTGTATTGTATGTTGATGACATACTCCTCATAGGAAACAGTATTCCAGCATTACAAGAAGTAAAGTCTTGGCTTGGGAAATATTTCTCTATAAAGGATCTAAGAGAAGTGACATACATTCTTGGAATAAGAATTTACATGAATAGAAAGAAATGTCTTATTGGACTTAGCCAAAGTACATACTTGGATAAAATTTTGAAATGGTTTAGTATGGAAAATTCCAAGAAATGGATCTTTCCCATTCATTATACTGTTAAATTGAGTAAGACTCGGTGTCCCATTATTGATGAAGGAATAGATGACATGAGTTAAGTGTCATATACATCTGTTATAGGATCGATCATGTATGTTATGACGTTTACTCGTCCTAATGTGTCTTATGCTTTAAGCATGGTCAGTCGGTTTCGGGATAATCCATGCAGTGCCCATTGGACAACAATTAAGAATATTCTGAAGTATTTACGAAGAAACAAAGACATGTTTTTAATTCTTGGTGGCAAGTATACGTTAAGAGTGAGTGGTTATAGTGATGCCAAATTTCAAACCAATACAGACAACTTTTGTTCTCAATCCGCCTGGGTATTCTTGTTAAATGATGGAGCGATAGCTTGGAAGTATTCCAAGTAGAAAACGATGGTTGATTATACTTGTAAGTCAGAGTACATCGCAGCGAACGAAACATCAAAGGAAATAGCTTGGTTGAAGAATTTCATTGTGTAACATCCGGATTCCCAGGTATCTTATTTTAAGTATTTATGTTGAATTTTAGAAAGGGACTCGGCGAGTAGGCGCTCAGACTCGCCGAGTGGGATCGCGCACTTTGGTCTGATTTAATGAAGGACTCGGCGAGTCCATACGCGGACTCGGCGAGTCCACGCTGTTTAATGAAACCCTAATTCTCGGGGCCTGAGCCCTATTTAAGGACCTTTATAGCCACCATTTGCGGCTACCAGACCCTTGAGAGAAACCCTAAGAGTGCTTGAGCGTTTGTGAGAGGGAAGAAGCCATTATTTGATCTTTGTGGGTTGGTTTTGCAAGAAGAAGGTGGTTCCAGCTTAGAGGAGGCCAAGGAGGTTGCATATCTGTGGATTTCAAGCAAAGGACATCATCCTTGAGGTAGCATATCGATCCTTTTTCTGTTTTGTTAAAGAATCCATGGATCTAGGGTTTTCTATACCCTTTATTGGGTTGATTTGTTGGGAATATGGTCCCTTATCATGTTTAGACTTCAGATTTGGACCCATAGTGGTCCAGATAACTCTATCCACCTTGCTTTATGAGGAGTTATGGAAGAAATGGACTTAGGATGTTGTATTTGGGGCTAATTCATCAAGTAGGGTTATTTGGACATTTCATGAGTATCAAGATCGAACCTTTACGTGTTTATTGAGCTTGGGAAGGTCAGATCTATGGATTAGAGGAACAGATCTGACCTCAGAAGGTCATTTGAGTATGAACATGGCGGCAACTCGCCGAGTCCATAAGTGGACTCGACGAGTCGAGTCGGGGTTGCCCCGCGATTCATGTCAGGTGTAACTCGTCGAGTGGAAGGATGACTCGACGAGCCAAGAGAGGCTGAAAGGATTCAGAGGACCCGCATGGACTCGCCGAGTCGCCCATGTGCACTCGACGAGTCGGGTCAAAGTTTGACCGTTGACTTTCGTTGACTTTAGGGTTCTGGTCAAGACTGATTCAGGAGAGTTCAGGGAAGAGTAGAATGGCCTTCTACCCAGTTTGTAGAGATGAGATCATGAGAGAATATTGATCAGGATGTTATTTGAATAATAGGAGGAGGCAAAGTCGGGACGTTGAGCACGAGAGTTTATCCGACTTCATTGAGGTGAGTCTTCTCGCTATACTGTACCTGGAAGGGTACTTATGTGTGACCGGAAGGTCTTGTATGCTATGATGTATGTGCTATATGCGGTTATGTGATATGTATGTGCTATGTATGATTATGTATGATATGGACCGGAAGGTCAAGAGGTTACGGACCGGAAGGTCGATACGGGTATGACCGGAAGGTCTACCGGGATTTGGGACGGGAGTTCCCTGAGACACATGGATCGGAAGATCCTACAGAGTTGTGGCCTGGAAAGGCGTATGTGTGGCATGTGGTATTTTGGGGAACTCACTAAGCATTTATGCTTACAGTTGTTATGATATGTGTTTCAGGTACTAGCGAGGACCGTGGGAAGGCGCCGGTATGATCCGTACACACTTATGGAGCTTATGTTATTGAGATTCTGGGACATGTTTTTGTTATGACACAGTGACACATTATGTTTTGTGATTATCATGTGAATGAAAGTATGATTCAAAAATGAAAAATTGTTTTGAAAATTTACGTTGTTACACATTGGGCATCTTGGAGTCGTTCTAATTATTAAAGAACCAATGGAACTCTTCTATGACAACTAAGGAGTAGTTGCTTTGACCAAAGAACCGAAGGATCATGGAAGGACCAAGCACATCGAGAGAAAGTACCATTATGTCCGACATAGAGTTAAATATGGGCATTTTTTGGTGAAACGAGTATCATTATAGGATAATCTTGTTGATCCTTTTACTAATTCATTGAGCAAGGAAAAGCACATCGAGAATGCTAGTAGTATTGTATTAAGCGATGATATTAGTTTTAGTGATTAGTTTATAACTTGAAACTTTGTAACAAAATAAATTGTAATTGTTTTGGTGATTAAATAATATATATTTATTAATAAGTACGTGTATTGCCTTCTTCAATTATTTATCATTGTGTTTCACTTTTCATGTTTACTTACCGAATAATTCTATTATTCAAATTCCACAGTCGGTCATACTTTTAGAAGTAAGTAGTGAATTGAGGCTATCATGAACCATTACTAGATTGTTCATAATATTTGAACATGGCATGGTGATTGCTACTATACTCATGAGTACTTGAAATAGGGATTCAAGTATTGGATAAACCTGCGCTTAGAGATTAGTTCATTGATTCTATCACGAGTAATTCTGAGACGATAATATCTACTATCCTTAAAGCATAGATATATAACTCATAGTTTGTAAATCAGTTGTGCATTGTTTACTCAAAAGCGTCTCGTAAATGGATGCTATCAAGAGTAATTCCATGCAATATTTGGTAAGTAAAATGTATGATTATGTAGTCAAAGTTTATTCGTTCTTTTTTCCTTAATAGGAAAAGTGATATCTTTGGGCCCCTCGATAATTTGATGTTGACATTATAGTGTTGGGCCCAACCAAGACTAAATTGATGTGTTCAATTAGTAATCTAAAGACACCATCACAAATTTGGAAATCAGGAAATAGAATATTAGACCATGAGATTGATTATAATCCACGTCCCGTGCCTATTTAATATCATGAAGAGCGAAGGAATAGCTGATCGCTTATCTTAGGGTCGATGTCTCATATGAATCAGAGTTTGGCAGTGGCTTTAGAAAGCACATTTTGCAGTTTGGTTCAAGGTTATACTTGCAATTGCAGTTATAGACTTATATAAGTGGGAGACTATTGGATTAAGGTGTCTAGGGTCATAACTAAATTGGTGTATTCTTGTAATTAAAAGCAAAGTCATTTTTGGGTTGCCCTCATAACTAGAAATAGATTAGAATGACATTTGGAAAAAGAGAGAATGATTTATTAATTTAATATATTTAATAAATTATTTAGAAATTGATTTAGAATTAATCAGAATTAATTTGGAATTAATTTGGAATTAATTTTGGGTCAATTAGAATTAATTAGAGGTACAAGGGTTGATTTGTAATTGTTTAATAGTTGAGCAAATGAAGGATTCTAGATCCTTCCTATCTCGGAGCTTTTGGAGGCTCCTTGGGGAGCTTCTGGAAGCCTTCTGGTATTGATAAGGATAACCACTTGATTTAGATTAAAATAATATTATTTTGAATTCAAATTAAGGTTTATCCTAGTTATCTGACAAGTATAAATAGACTCCTTAGGGTGCGATTTTTGAGACATCTCTTTTCTGGTGAACCCTGGCAAAAATCTCTTCCCTTCCATCTCTTTATCTCTCTCTCTCTCTCTCTCTCTCTCTCTCTCTCTATATATATATATATATATATATATATATATATATATATATATCTCTCAAGTTGTCTTCTAGTTTCTAGGATTTGGGTGTCAGCCATTAGAGGCAACCATAGTTTTGGTGCTAGCTTTCTAAAGATCAAGAAGGGATTCAAGGATATGTCTACTAGTGCAATATCAAAGGTATGTAAATCTTAATTAGTAATTTCGATTACACCTAGGGTTTCTTATAGTTTCATAAGTATGTTGCTATTAGTTGTTAAAAGACATAGATCCAATAGGTTACATGTACCCTTAAGTGTAAAGTGTTTTTCCGCATGTACATTGATTTTGTAACCTATAAATTCCATCAACAATTTTTACTCATACTCTCATTTGGGTTTAATTCATGTTTGCTCATAATTTGGGCTTTTCTAACCCAAGGAGTTCTAGATCTTAAATCCATGGATTATGATGTATTATAAAAATGTTATATGATCTTTCCAGAATGCATCATGGTGATGTCAACATACTCTCCGAGCAACTTAATCCCATCTTCATCAGAAATTTCATTCTTGATAGAAAATGCGACTAGCTGCTACCGGTGACGATGGAAGCAAAATTATATATATATATATATATATATATATATATATATATATATATATATTGGTTTTCATCCATGGGTAAAAGTTTCAAATGCTGATAAATATAAAAGAAAGGACTGATTATGAGGTGAATAAATAAATGTGGGGATGAATGTGGTTATAAACACCAAAAAATATGAAAAAACCCTCCCCGGAAAACGTTAGAGGCAATCATAACCTCCTTTATGATAACTGACATAGTTCCATGTCAGGGTTTCCGTAACAACAAGAAGACATAAAGCAGTTGGCCAAACAGAGAAAATCATCAGCGTCGCCTAAATGCAATGAGTCGGGTATCTATAAGAACTCGATACGCCCACCATACTATAGTAACTTAAAATGGTCCCTGCTAATAAACCCTCACTTTGGTGTTGACAATCCTACACTAAAACTGGACCACACAATCACATATTAAATCCGATTTAGGAACTCAATAATGGTGAAAAAACACCATGCCACATACATGCATCCACGAATCTGTCACCATATCATACGCCTCCTACAACTCAATTTCTTACAAACATTTAAAAATAAGACAATAGTGAAACGTCTGAAAAATAAGACCCAAAAATTTCACTTTTAATTTGATAAAAAACAGTATTCTAAAAACATCATCAATATAATCCCAATAAAATAAGTGTAACAAACATCATCTCAAATCAGAGTAAATCACAAAAAGCGTAACGAGGTGGTGTGTGCTCTACATTCATCCCGAGCCCTTCCCCTTGGAACTGGAAGTACCTGAAACATAAACTGAAAGCTATAAGCACAAAGCTTAGTGAGTTCCCCAAGATACCACATACCATACATATATATAACAAACAACGGGCCCCAACCAAATGAGTATAATGGGCCCCGCCCTAACTCGTATAACAGGCCCCTCCCACTGAGTATAATAGGCCCCGCCCTAACTCGCATAACGTGCCCCTCCCAATAAGTATAACGGGCCCCGCCCTAACTCGCATAACGGGCCCCGCCCACTTGCAGTTCATATAAGCATAACAGATAATAGCATACAATTGGGCCCCGCCCAGTAAGCATACAAGCACAAATACATACTAGTGTCACACAAACAACGAGTATTCTAACATAACAGATCATGGGTCGGCATTGGTGCCTTATACCCGCTAAACATGGTGAGGAAACTCAACTCGCACTACTGAATCACACTGATAATCCATGACTGCTAGTCCGCTAAATCCCTGATCTATCAATATCAAATAACACCCAATTAACAATTGGATTCCAATCTATAACTATCACTCCATACTTATGGTGAAAAGACCATTTTACTCCTTACCTAGTTTGGTCCAAGACTAAGGCCCAAACCTACAATCTAAATGGCCCAAAACCAAGTAATCATCCAAGGCCCATACATGGCCCAATTTTCCAAATTGGGTCCAAACCCTTACATGGGCCTTACCCCATTCAGATGGCCTAACAAAACCCCAAGCATCTAAGCCCAAAAGAATGGCCCAAACACAAAGCCCAAAACGCGAAGCCCATCAGACTGAGTACACGGGGCGTACTCAGCACGTACACGCAACATACTCGCTTGAGGTCTTGTACACTATGCGTACCTGCTTGTACGCCTAGCGTACTCACCCATTCAGCCAAAACTCGATTTTAACCCTTAATCCATTAAAACATCGCTCCAAAACATAGATCTAAATTCCATGAGTTGGATTATCATGTAAACTTGCTAACTTTACGTTCATGCATGGCTAAATGAAGCTCTTAATCTTAAAAAGGACTTAATAGATGACTTAATGCATGCATGAGACCCAATACCCCATAAATTTGGGACCTTTATGCTTAAGGAACTCCTAATAAGCTCAGATCTGAAAGGATAAGTCCTTCAAACGTCTTAACTCATCAACCAACCCAAAAAGGGACCAAAAGCATAACAAATGTAACACCTGGTTTCTGGTACATATTTATTTATAAATTATTCATTTTAATAGAGCTACTCGACGAGTTGGGAGCCCCAGACTCGTCGAATAGAAACAAGTTTTTTACGCGGGTTTTAAGTTATCTAATCGACGAGTCGAGAGCCCTCGGCTCGGCGAATAGGTCTGGTAGAGTGAAGCCCTGATTTCGGGATTTTGCACCCTGTTTAAGCATCTTAATCCCCACCTTTTAGCCTTATTTCCAGCCTCCAAGTCCCAAACCCTAATTCACGAAACTGTAGAGCATTGTGTGAGTGTGTGAGCCATTTTTGAGTGTTCTTGTGTGATTTGAAGCTTGTAGAAGAAGAAGAAGCTTGAGGATTCCAAGAGAAGATTGTAGATCTAGAAGCAACATCTCATCCCCTTCACTTTCTGGTAATCAAGTCTCTAACTTGATCATTTGTTCATTAGATCTCCTTATTTCCACTTTTTGAGGGTTTTGGTTCAAGAAACTTGACCCTTGGGATTTGGACGTCCCAAGCAAGGATCCTTTCAGATCTAGGATCATTAAGGGTTGTTAAGGCATAAAGGTGCAAACTTTATGCCATTGAAGCCCCCATGCAAGCTCTAAGGTGTTGTTATGGCCTTTTGTTCCCCAAAAGGCCATGCATGGAAGGAAAGTCTGAGGCTCTACATGTTCTTTTGGTGTCTAGGACCTAGATTTGAGTTTTCATGCTTTCGTTTGGAGTGATAAGGCTTTTGGACAAAGATCTACGTCCCAAAGATCTAGGGTTTTTAGTTAAACATCATTTAGAAGGATTAATAACGGGTAAAGTTGGAAACTTTACCCTTAAAAACGCATTTCTAGTATGTAGATATGGTATGGAGTTTGGATCTGTAGACTAGGGGCTTATTCCTTTAAGTTGACCCAAACAGACTAAGGAACTCGGCGAGTCCATAGAGGGACTCGACGAGTTGATGACATTCTGTCCCGATTTTATACAAGGTAGAACTCAGCGATTCTGCTAAGGGACTCGACGAGTTAGATCGCCATTTCAGGATTTCTGGATTTATAGGGCTCGGTGAGTCAGGGGGATGACTTGATGAGTTGAGTCAACTCGGATGGTTGACTTTGACTTTGACCAAAATGTGGACTTTGACCAGGGGTAAAATGGTCATTTTACCCAAAGGAGGATTATTAGGTTTTAACTAAGTTTTATTGTGATAATAATAGCCGGGGAGTCGTTGGATCAGCCGTCGGAGATTCCTCACTCGAGATTTCAGCAGTCAGCTTTGCGAGGTGAGTTTCCTTCAGTAGGAATGGGTCTACGGCACCAAGGCCAGCCATTATGTGTGATATGTTAGTAGCTGAGTGTGGGCGGGGCCCGAATCTCATAGTAGCCGAGTGTGGGTGGGCCCGAATCTCGTAGTATATTTGAGTATAGATATGTGACTGCTTGATAGGAATAAATATACGTATTGTCTGTGTGATACTTGTATGCATGTAGTAGCGGAGTGTGGGCGGGCCCCGAATCTCCTAGACAGCGGAGTATGGGCGAGGCCCGAATCTCCTAGACAGCAGAGTGTGGGCGGGGCCCGAATCTCTTAGACAGTGGAGTGTGGGCAGGGCCCGAATCTCCTCGACAGCAGAGTGTAGGCAGGGCCTGAATCTCCATGAGAGTGGGCGGGGCCCGTATCTCCTAGTTGCATGTTATATGTATGGTATGTGCTAGTTTGGGGAGACTCACAAACCTTCGTGCTTATAGTTTTTAGTTTTGGTTTCAGGTACTTCCACTAGCAAGGGGAAGAGCTCGGGATGACTGCATGACACACACCACAGTTTTTAGCCTGGGATGTTTAGACTCTGATGTTTTGACACGTGATTTTGATACAGTATTTTGATATCATGTTTTGGGGATACATGACTTGTGATTTTATTATGGTGTTGATGAATTATGGTTTTTCTTAAATGATTTAAAACGAAATTTTTGGACCGTATTTTTGGGATGTTTCAACAAATCAAGCCATAAAGAGATCTAAGCCTTTACAAGACAAGGTATGAACTTTATACCTCCAAAGTATTGCAAAAAAGGTGACGATTTTGGATCTATAGACTCCTCACCAAGCAAGGCACCTTCAATTTTCTCTACTTCCTTCACAAAGGGGAAAATAACCACAAAAATCTTCTCAAGAGCTCAAGAACACCACAAATAAGGTTTAAGGGTCGATTTAGGGTTTTAAGAGGTTTGGGGGCTAGTAAAGAGGCCAGCCATAGGGACTTAAGGTCCTTAAATAGGGTACAAAACCCTAAAATTAGGGTTTAATAAACACCAAGTACGCTAAGCGTAACCCTCGTACGCCCAGCGTATAAGGCCTTGCAATCCCGAATGCCATCTCACTTAGTACGCTAAGTATACCATGTGGTAAGCCCCATGTACTAGCTTTTCAATTAGTATGCTAAGCGTACCATGTGGTACGCCCTACGTACTACTAAAAGGGATAAAATACAACATTTTCAAAATAAAAGGGCAATAAGGAACATACCAGAAATCCAGGTGTTAGAATTCTCCCCCACTTGAATCAGACTTCGTCTGCAAAGTCTGCTGCCCCGAATAACTCCGAGTAATGCTCTCTCATCTGATCTTCAGGCTCCCAAGTCCACTCTGAACTCTTGCGGTGCTTCCATTGCACCTTCACCAACTCAAAAACCTTTTTACTCAAGGTTTCGTGTTCCGATCCAGAATCGCCACCGGTCTCTCAATATATTTCAAGTGGTCATCCACCTGAATATCCTACAATGGTACCACTGCGTAATCATCCACAAAGCATTTCTGCAGTTGATAGACATGGAACGTGCTATGAATCTGACTGAGCTAATCGGGAAAATCCAAACGATAAGCAACCCGGCCCACCCGAGCCAAAACCCTGAAATGACCAATATACCTGGGGCCCAGCTTGCCCCTCTTCCTTAACCGGATGACACCTTTCCAAGGTGACACCTTCAGGAGAACCATATTTCCCACCTGGAACTCTAAATCTGACCGGTGCCTGTCGGCATAACTCTTCTGCCGACTCTAAGATGTCTGGATCCTGCTCCTAACCTGCTGAATTAGCTTAGTGGTCTTGAGTACCACTTTGGTACTCCCCATAACCCACTGACCGACCTCGCCCTAACAAATTGTGGTCCTGTACTTCCTCCTATAGAGAATCTCGAAAGGAGGTCGATCAATCTGGGTGTGATAACTGTTGTTATACGAAAATTCCGCTAACAGAAGATACGTATCCCAACTCCCACCAAATTCCAGAACACATGCCCGCAACATATCCTCTAGGGTCTGAATAGTCCGCTCACTTTGACCATCGGTCTGCGGATGGAATGTTGTGCTGAAATGGAGACGAGTGCTTAACTCGTCATCAAACTTCTTCCAAAACCTAGAAGTAAACCAGACATCTCTGTCAGAAACCACCGATACCGACACCCCATGACGTTCCACAACCTCCCTGATATAAATCTCAGCCAACTTCTCTACATAAATACTCTCCTGAATCGGGATGAAATGCGTGCTCTTGGTTAAATGATCCACGATGACCCAAATCGAACCCACTTCGTGCACAACCCAGGGTAGCTTCGTGATAAAATCCATGGTGATATCTTCCCATTTCCATACAGGAATCTCCAACGATTGCATCTTTCCGTGAGGTCGCTAGTGTTTGGCCTTGACTTTCCTGCTAGTCAAGCACCACTCCACATACCAAAACATATCCAGTTTCATGTCGGGCCACCAATAATCAAGACGAAGATCCCTATACATCTTCGTCGCCCCGGGATGAATGGTGAACCTTGACTTGTGAGCCTCCTCCATCAGAATCTGACGTACACCGCCCCAGTACGGAGCCCAAACTCACCGATACAGAGTCAACAATCCACGACTATCATAATCGAAGGAATCCACCTGACCTACAATACACTCGCTCTTTTGGTGCTCTTCCTTCATATCCTTGACCTATGCCTCACGAATCTGCTCCAACAACGGAGTAATCACGGTCATCCTCAAACATATGTCTCTGATTGGAGCCACCACCGCCTTACGGCTAAGAGCATCGGCCACCATATTAGCCTTCCCCAGGTGGTAAAGGATCTCATAATCATAATCATTCACTACATCCAACCATCGACGCTGCCTCATGTTCAAATTAAGCTGATCTATCAAATACCTCAGACTCTTATGATCCGTGTAAATAGTACAACGGACCCCATAGAGGTAATGCCGCCATGTATTGAGGGTGAAAACCAAGGCCCCCAACTCCAAATCATGTGTCGTATAATTCGTCTCATGAGGCTTCAGCTGTCTCGAAGCGTAAGCGATCACGCGACCCCTCTGCATCAACACTGCCCTTAATCTTATGATCGAAGCATCTCAATAAACCACGAAATCATCAACACCCTATTATAGGGTTAGAATCGGTGCCTCATACAAACGCTGTCTCAAAGTCTTGAAAGTTGTCTGTTGCTCAGGCCCCCATCAAAGTGTAACCGTCTTCTTGGTCATTTGGGTCAAAGGAACAGCTATCTTGGAGAAATCCTAGATGAATCTCCAATAATAACCCGCCAAACCAAGAAAACTTATAATCTCAGATGGAGACCTAGGAACCTCCCACTGCATCACGGCCTTGACCTTGGCCGGATCGACCAGAATACCCTTCTGGTTGACAATGTGCCGTTGAAACTGCACCTCGCGCAACCAAAAATCACACTTGGAGAACTTTGTGAAAAGTCTTTCCATCCTTAAAGTCTCCATCACTTCCCTCAAGTGCTCCTCGTGCTGCTCCTGAGTCTTGGAATAAACCAACATATCATCGATGAACACAATCAAACACCGATCCAGCATCGATCTGCACATACAGTTCATGAGATCCACGAACACAGCTGGAGCATTGGTGATCCTAAAAGGCATCACCACGAACTCGTGATGACCATAACGAGTCCAGAAGGTTGTCTTCTGCACATCCTCATCCCTGACCCGCATTTGATGATAACCTGATCGCAAATCAATCTTAGAGAACCAAGATGCACCCTGAAGCTGGTCAAAAAGATCATCAATCCTCAGGTGTGGATAACGGTTCTTCATCGTTACCATATTCAGCTCCTAGTAGTCGATGCACATACGATGAGACTCATCCTTCTTCTTCACAAACAATATCGGTGCTCCCCAAGGAGAAATGTTAGGTCGAATAAATCCCATATCTAACAGCTCCTACAGCTGTGTAAACAACTCCTGCATCTTAGGAGGAGCCAACCGATACGGTGCTTTGGCTATCAGAGCCGCACCTGGAACTAGATCAATCCTGAACTCAACCTGACTCTCCGGAGGCACCCCAAGTAAATCCTCTGTAAACACATCGGGATAGTCCCGCACAATCGGCACATCATCCGTGGTCGCCTTACCCTTATCCCGGGTATCCATGAAATAGGCGACATAACCGGAACAACCCTGCTGAAAATAGCGTCTGGCCCTCGTTGTTGAACACAAAATCGTCCCACACTGAGATCTCTCCCCATGAACCACTAACTGTCCCCCACTTGGGGTCCAAACCTGTACTAACTGCTGCTCATAATCAATCACTGCCCCATTAGGGCTCAACCAATCCATGCCTACGATAACGATGTTCCCACACAATGGAATGAGAACCAAATCCACCAAATACTGCTCACTAAACAACTGAAGAGTACAACCCTGATGAACTCTTGCAACCCGCACATACCTATCATCAGCAATCTCAACATCAAGAGGACAATCCAGCTCCCCCGGAGCTCCAGCAAATCTCTTGCTAAGCGCAAGTGATACAAAAGAGCGGGTAGCCCCCAAATCAAAAAATACCAAGGCATAAATATCGTTCACAAGGAACAATCCTAAAATAAAACACATAAACATAAGCAAGCAATTCAATATAAATAAAGAGATAAGAAGAAGATACATACCTGTCACCACGTCAGGAGCTGCACGAGCCTCCTCGGCCGTCAACTAGAAAGCCCTAGTCTTCATCAAAGGTGCATCTGCCTGGCCCTGGCGGCCGTCAGTAATCCGAGGAGTTGCAGGAACGGGTGCTGACACTGGTCCTTTTGCAACCAAACTCGGATAATGGTCCTTCTTGTGGCCCCTCTGATTCAAATGAAAGCAAATCAGATCAGATATCGGGGTGGTGGTGGTGGTAGTAGTACAATCCCTACTAACATGACCAGTCCGGCCGCACTTGAAGTAGCTTGAACCACCTGTCATGCATGCCCCCTCATGCGTCCTTTCGAACCTACCGTAATGGCCTTCGCCCTGGTGGACCTTCCCTCTCGAATCAACAACCTTGGGCCTCTTGCCCGAACCCTCAGCACTGGGCACAAAATATTGATTCCTCTTCTTCTCCATCTCCAGATCAATCTCCCTCTCCCAAGCTCTCGCTATCATATCCTCAAGTGTCTTGCAGCTGGATCAGCTCACAAACTGCCAAATGTCACTCCTCAACATCTCATGATACCGGGCCTTCTTCATCTCCTCGTCCGCCAGATACTGCGGAACCAGAAGTGCCCTCTCCGTAAACGTCATGGTGAACTCAGCCACCATCTCAGTAGTCTGGCGGAGATCCTGAAACTCTCACCCCAACTGTTGTACCTCAATCACCGGTGCAAACTCAACCCTGAACCTGGTCACAAAATATCCCATGTCATCGAATCAACCGCAGCATCACCAACGAAGCGCCGACCTCCTCCTACCAATCCCGTACCATGTCCTTCATAAGATAAGAAGCAAGTCTGACCTTTTCCCCCTCGGGACAACTGCTGGTTCGGAAGGAGTTAGCAACATCCTTTCACCACCTCCTGCACAATATCGGGTCCTTCGCCCTGTGATACTACGGAGCTCCACTTGTGTAGAACTCCCTGAAAGTCAATGAACGCGCCCCAACCAAGGCCACCATCTCGAAGCGAAAGGCGCTCAACCGCTCATCCATAATCTCCAGAATGCCCTCCTTGACCATGCCAAAGATCACAGGAGTCTGCTCAAGAATGCAACGAGTAATCTCAGACGAGATGAACTCCCTTGTCTGATCATCTAGCTGCTCGGCTCTAGAACCTGAGCACGAGCCCTCACCAGCACCAGAACTGCCAACAAGTCTGCCTCGCAATGTCACCATATTGAAAATAGACCACATAAACCATCAGAATACACATCGGAATATATACATTGAGGAATCACAAACTCATAAGCTTCCTGGTTTCATCCTAACTTTCCTTGAATTGAGCACGGATCCTCTGCTTCCAATAGTACGGGCCCATACTAACTTCCACACCTATCCATACTTTCTCAAGAATTTCCTTGACTCCACCAAGTCACTTTATATCTATACAACTTCCCCTCAGAGATAAGGCTCCCAGCACTAGATCTCATCCTAGGTTATCCTAGGGAAAACTCCACACCACTCTCCGCCATCAGCTGCAAAAGGAACTCCTTCTAACCTCCTCTAACTAGCTCACAAATACAATTACATATTACTAAAACCAAATAATTCTTCGAATGAGAGGTCACACATGACAATGGTTGGACTCAAACAAGAGCTGCGCAATAGGGTTAAAACCTAACCTTCTAAAATTATTTAGTTCCCATAATATGTAACTTAGCATATCCGCTTACTGGTTAGCTGAAGCCAGTAAGAACTCCTAAAAGCACAAAGCAAACAACATTTAGGCATCAAGTAACCATAATCAAGTATCACTTAATCAGGTCATCCTATCACTGACGAATCAGTACTAGCATGCAGGTCTACAAGCTCATACAATAAGAATACAAAGGCATCTCTCCTAGCATTCTATCATGCATAAACTTAGCTGATCCTTATCCCTAACTAGCATGCAATTCACAGATTCACAGATCAAATCATATCAGATAACATGTAAGGGTATTTTGGGAAAACTTACTTGAGCTCGGCTGATTGCATGCACCACACCCTTTCTTGTCTTAGAAAAACTATTTTCTTAAAAATATATTTCTTTTTGAAAAACTTTACCAAATCCTCAGTTTGAGTTCAGACACACCCGAGAGTATGTTCAAATCCCTCAAACTAAGGCTCTGATACCAACTTGAAACGTCCCAAAAATAAAACCCAAAAATAAGACCCAAAAATTTCATTTTTACTTTGATAAAAACCAGTATTCTAAAAACATCATCAATACAATCCCAATAAAATAAGTGTAACAAACATCATCTCAAATCAGAGTAAATCACAAAAAGCGGAACGAGGTGGTGTGTGATCTACAATCATCACGAGCCCTTCCCCTTGGAACTAGAATTACTTGAAAAATAAACTGAAAACCTTAAGCACAAAGCTTGGTGAGCTCCCCAAGATACCACATAACATACATATATATTACACATAATGGGCCCCACCTAAATGAGTATAACGGGCCCTTCCCTAACTCGTATAACAGGCCACACCCACTGAGTATAACGGGCCCCGTCCTAACTCTCATAATGGGCCCCACCCAATAAGTATAATGGGCCCCTCCCTAACTCGCATAACGGGCCCCGCCCACATACAGTTTATATAATCATAACATATAATAGCATGCACAATAAACATCGAGCCCCGCCCAGTAAGCATATAAGCACATACACATACTAGTCTCACACAGACAATGAGCATTCTAACATAACACATCATGGGTCAGCATTGGTGCCTTGGACCCGCTAAACATGGTAAGCAAACTCACCTCGCATTACTGAATCACACACATAATCCTTGGCTGCTGGTCTGACAAATCTTCGAGCTATCAATATCAAATAACACCCAATTAACAATTAGATTCCAATCTATAACTATCACTCCATACTTAGGGTAAAAAGATCATTTTACCCCTTACCTAGTTTGGTCCAAGACTAAGGCCAAAACCTACAATCTAAAAGGCCCAAAACCAAGTAATAATGCAAGGCCCATACATGGCCCAATTTTCCAAATTGGACCCAAACCCTTACATGGGCGTTACCCCAAGGCCAACCAATTTTCCTAGTCCAAAACACTTGCATTCAGATGACCCAACAAAACACCAAGCATCTAAGCCCAAAAGAATGGCCCAAACCTAAAGCCCAAAACACGAAGCCCATCAGACAGAGTATGCGGGGCGTACTCAGCATGTACGCATGGCGTACTCGCTTGAGGGCTTGTACGCTAGTCGTACTTGCTTGTACACCCAACATACTCACCCATTCATCCAAAACTCAATTTTTACCCTTAATCCATTAAGACATCGCTCCAAAACGTTGATCTGACTTCCCTGAGTTGGATTATCATGTAATGTTGCTAACTTTACGTTCATGCATGGCTAAATGAAGCTCTTAAGCTTAAAAAGGACTTAATATATAACTGAATGCATGCATGAGGCCCAATACCCCATAAAGTTGGCACCTTTATGCTTAAGGAACTCCTAATAAGCTCATGTATAAAAGAATAAGTCCTTCAAACGTCTTAACTCATCAACGAACCCAAAAAGGGACCAAAAGCACAACAAATCAAGCGATAAAGAGATCCACTACTAGATAAACAGCCTTTTACGACGTGCAATCAATGACACACGCTAATAGAGGACACGCATTTGTGTGTGCCCTGAAAATTGATGTCAATTTTCCAAAATATGAAGCATAGAGGACACGCATTTATGTGTCCCCTAAAATTAGTGTCCAAAAAAAAACTAAAAACACGGAGGCCACCTAGCATAAAAAAGTGTGTCGTGTAGAACTGTCATTTTATAATTTTTTTTCATCAACGCGTGTTCTTCAATTTTTTAATTGCCAAGGGGGGAATGAAATACCAAAAAATTGAAATCCCTGCCTGATACTCTCCTCCTTCTTCTTCGTATGTTGTGAAATCCTCTTCGATCAAAAGAAACCCTAAAAGCATTGTGTGGGTTCCTGATATGCAATTTTTAGTTGTGAAGTTCCTGAAATCATATTTTTGACTTCGATATGCGATTTTTCTGAATTGGTACTTGGTGTGTAGAAGATCGATAATTTCATATTTTTGAAGTTCTTAAAATCCTCTTCGACCAAGACTATCTCCAACCCACACGGAATCTTCAGGCCTCGCACGACGACGATGTACAGGCCTTATCGACCAACACTTCATCCACCATCACCGTTTGCAGCTCTCCAACCCCATCCTTGGGCGACCAATGGATGATGTCCGTGCAAGTCAATTTGGTGTGACGCGTCTTGTCACTCATAAAACTACGCACCAACAGTTCGCTTGCAAGTCAATCGCGATGCGGAAGCTGATTAACAAGGATGACATCGACGTTGTCCGTCGAGAGCTCCATGGTGCCTACGAGGATCGCTTGCTGGTCAATCAATGATTGTCGTCCACTCACAGGGCCAAGAAATTGAAATCAAAGGGTTAGGGTTTTGTTAATTTTTGGTTCTGTAATTTTCTCATTCAGTAATTTTTTGTGTTTCCTAATTATTGGTATTGTAGTTTGTCAATTCTACCAGCCACCATGGCTTGCCGAGGAAGATGAAACGCTACTCACTGATTGCAGGGTGCATCACTTGAAACATTATTTCCAGATTAGCTCCCAAAAACGCAATTCAAGATCGCTAGCGTTTGAAACAATTTTGCAATTGGAGATTACTCCACCAGATGCGTTCATAAAAAACACTACTTGTTCACAAATCAATTAGGAATATGATTGCTGATCCTAGTATTCCAAAATTGAGTCACGGATAAACAGGAATCAAACCTCACGATGCCATGATACACTGATCTGATGCCAAATCCATACAAGTAGAAGAAATTGTATCAGTTTAGGGCAAAAACTAGTATGATTAAATAATCAAGGAACTGAATGATTACAGAATACTCTCCCAAGTGATTTCAAGGTATATTTTGGTGTTCTTCAATTTCTTAACTGAAAGATACCAATTTGGAGCTATCTTTGATAGTTAACCAATTGCATATTCTTGAATTCCAATTCCAATTTGATTTTGTTATAGTTATGTTCGTATCCACTTACATTAAAATGGGTGCTGTTATTTTAGGGATACAGGCCCCTGTAGGATTCCTAGTGGCTAAGGCTCTTACTATTTCAGCTACACCATATTACCAAGGTACCCCTCCTGGGGTTAGCCATGTTCTTGCATTGGATGTGTTCTTGGTTCAGGTGAGATTTATTTATTCATGTTTTATATATATATATTTTTCACGAATTATTTAATGATATGATTGTAAGCTTCGTATGTGAATGAATAAAATGTTTGAAGAGACTGAGAAACAAAGTGAAGAAATGAAAAGTGAAATAAGTAGGACAGATGATTATATGGCTTCTGTTAGGAAGCAGAATGAAATGAACAAACAAGATACAACCTTCCGAATTCAAGGATAATGATACATCAACCTCTTGGTGGAGCACAGGGTGGACAAACCAATTTAGATATCCAGGTGGCTGTTTTACACTTTTACTCTTTTATTTTGGTTCCATATGTTTTATTTTGTTTTTTGATTATGAGTTATGACTTATGAGTTGCATTTTTATTTTTTAGGCTAATGAAATGCTGCACCACAAGGCGAATTTGAACGGATATCTGGCGTACCACACTGGTCAAAGTCTTGACTGAATCAACCCAACTTCAACTTATTGTTATTTGCTGTCATGTTCTCCCAATTGCCAAATCAGATTTCATTCTGAATTATATACATGCATGAGTCTGTATTCTTCATCCTTCTCCCAATTACAACTCTATTTTACATGTTGAAAACATTGATTAGTGTATTATTTTTCTCAAATACAGACATCATCTTGTTTCTTCATTATTCAGATTTCATTATGTATGCTCTTTCTTCCTCCAATCTTTCAGAAATGGATTTATCCATGCACCAGTCTTCTATAATAAGCAAAATGGTTTGGTTTGTGTATGCATACATACATACATACATACATACATACATACATATATACATACATACATACATACATACATATATACATACATACATACATACATACATACATACATACATACATACATACCTACATATATACATACATATATACATACATACATACATACATAAATACACACACACATACATACATACATACATACATACATACATACATACATACATACATACATACATACATATTTATTAGGTTATTTTTCCAATTTCAATTGACTTCTAGATAATTGTTTTTGGATTGAACCTTTTTTGCCCTTTCCTGGTCAACCATGTACATTGCAAGAACTGAAGAGAGAAGAGAGTAAGGAGAAAATGTTGAGCAGATTATGTTTTCATTGGAGATATACAAAATGACCAAAGTATCCTTACAACACTACAAAAGGCCAATGATGAATGAAGACAACATGTGTAAGGGATGTTATTGTAGTATTTCAGTCTCTGATGATTGTGATGAATTAAGAGAACATCTTCTATTTTGCAATATTAATTATCCTGATCTGGATGACTAATTGGTTTTGTTTTTTATTTGGGTTTGATATTGTGATTGGTGTGAAGGGTGAGATGATTTTTGATAATAAACAGCAGTGAATCCTTGCGATGCTTGTAATCCTGCATCATCCTTGTTGTTGAATGGGTTGTTGCTATTCCACTGTGGGCAGACGGGTTCCTGCCCGTGAAGACCCAAGGACTCTTGCTTCTCGGACTTCTTGTAACTTTCTTTTTCTTTTCCACATCATCAATTTATCAATCAACCCCATCAATCATGATTCAGCTGAAAACTTGTTTGTTATTATTCACAATTGATTTTGTGTCTATCTCCAGTCAGTGTTAGTGAGGTTGAAGCACTATTTGAGCTATTCAAGAGCATAAGCAGTTTTGTAGTTGATGATGGACTAATTAGCAAGGCAGTTTATGTCAGAATTTCTATTTAAGAATCGTAATTATGTAGATAAATAATTAAATATGTATCTCAATATCACATGTTTAATTATGTTCACTAACTATTATATATGCGGGAAGAATTTCTACTAGCTTTGTTCAAGAACAAAAGGAAAAAGAATTTGTTTGAAAATAGGGTATGTTTGTTGTTGTTCCTCCAATTTATTTTCAGTTCCACAGGCCAATTTACGAAATTAAGTGATTTATGCAAATAATTTCACTAAACAGATGAACCCAATATGAGTGAAATTAATTTGCATATGGTATTAAGGTTTAAAAAGTTTCATATATGTATATGTGTGTAGATTTTTAGTCTTTTTGACGTTAAGCATAAAGGAGTTGTCTTCATTATCTTGGATGAGGTAATAATTAAAGATTTTTTATGATCAATTTAATTATTTTTAATGTATTTTATTTATATGTATTTTATTTTGAAATTGAAATTGTAGGCTGATATTGGTCTTGTTATGGGCATCCAAGGAACTGAAGTTGCAAAAAAAAAAGTAGTGACATCATTGTCTTGGATGATGATTTTGCTTCAGTTGTAAAGGTATTGTCTTATATTATATAATAATAATAATGCTCTTAGTTACAAAAAATTAATTGTATTCCAATGATTAATTAATGTGTGAATTAATTTAATTATAACAGGTTGTACGGTAGGGAAGATTTGTGTATGCAAACATACAGAAATTCATTCAGTTTGTATTATCCCCTTAATGCAGTCCAGGTCTCTCTCTCTCTCTCTCATGCCAAAATATCAAGTCAAAAGTATTGTCCAATAATGGCAACTTGTAACATCGTAAATTCCAAAACAATTTTTCACTTTTAAAATATAATTTTCATTCATAAATGTTATAAATCTCCATGTATCACATATCAAATCCATAAAATTCATCCCAAGATCACAATACATAAAAACTCCACAACTGTGTACTGATCATGCCGGCGCCTTCCCGCGATCCTCACTGGTACCTGAAACACATAACACAAAATATTGTAAGCATAAATGCTTAGTGAGTTCCCCAAAATACCACATATAACACATATTAGCCACTCGAGGCTATAACTCTGTGGGCCCACTGGCCCTAACTCTGTGGACCCTCTGGTCCTAACTCTGTGGACCTTCCGGTCCTAACTCTGTAAACTCTGGAATACACACAGCATAAATCACATAGAAATAATGCAGTGCAACACATCACATACATAGCATACAAGATACTCTGTCACATACTCTACTTACCACTCAAGGTAAAGTATAGTGAGAAGACTCACCTCGGGTAACTCGAATAATCTCGCACACGGATATACTGATCTAGCCCCCACCTAATCACATAAACAATATCCTCAAATAAATAATGGCTCTCAAACGCTAGATTAAATCCCTTTCTACCAACCCATAGAAGGGTAAAAGACCATTTTACCCCTCCCTGACCTAAAAGTCCAAATGTTAACCAAAACCCTAAAAGTCAACGAAAGTCAACAGGGGGCAGTACGCAGCGCGTACCAGCTCTTGTACGCGGGGCGTACTCCGGTGATCCAGAATCGGGGTCTCAAACCCTTACGCTGCGCGTACTGAGATTTACGCCCAGCGTAAGTCTCAGTTTGATGCCCTCGTGGATTTTTGGTCTTAAACGGTTAAGACATAAACTCAAACTCCAGATCTGACTTCTCTAAGATCACTTAATCTATAAAGTCGATACCTTTAAGCCTTTGCATGGCTGTAAAGGTCCCTAATCACTCTAACACCTTTCCTTCTTCCTCAT
Organism: Lactuca virosa; assembly: GCF_052849685.1. Classification (NCBI taxonomy): domain Eukaryota; kingdom Viridiplantae; phylum Streptophyta; class Magnoliopsida; order Asterales; family Asteraceae; genus Lactuca; species Lactuca virosa. The sequence continues at coordinate 174,414,934 of NC_136428.1, forward strand.
AAAGTCTAGATCTCATGCATGGCTCAATATTCACGTCCAAGATTGGATTTTTATGATCATACAACTCATATTACCCTGAAATATGGCAAATCTAGGACAATGGAGACCATTTGCTCATAAAGTCTCCACCTTGGGACCAAAAACCCTAAAAATTGGTCCAAGAAGCACAAATCAAAAATGGCAAGGAAAGCTTTGAGCTTTTTACCTCAGAAAAAAGCTCCAACCTCTGTAGAATTCGGATCTACTCTTGTCCACCAACTTCTAGCTCCTAAAATGGCCTCCTCTTCTCTTTCACCACCTTGAAATGGCACTTTCAAGCTTAAGAACACACACACAATCTTATGACGGGTTTTTGCTCTCTTAGGGTTTCACTCACTGAAGTATGGTGGCTGGGGATAAGGCCTTAACATTCCTTTTATAGTGTACAAGCCTCAAATTAGGGTTTGCATCTGGGCCCGCTACGCCCAGCGTAACCCTGGGTACGCCCAGCGTACCTAGGCGAGTCCGCGTCCAACTTAAGCGCATGAGTACGCGCAGCGTACTCTTCAGTACGCCCAGCGTACTCATTTGCCTTAATATTTCCTTTAAGGGTTAAACTTGACAACTTGGAAAAGAAGAAGGGTTTAAGAGACGCACCTGAATTCCAGGATGTTACAATTCTCCCCCACTAGAACCAGACTTCGCCCTCGAAGTCTCATGCCGCAAACAACTCCGGATGTTGCTCCCGCATCTCTGACTCCGGCTCCCAAGTCAGCTTGGACCCTCTCCGATGCTGCCACTGGACCTGAACCAGGGGCACTTCCTTATTCCTCAGAACCTTGATCTTCCGATCTACTATTGCGATTGGTCTCTCAACGTAATTCAGGCTCGCATCCACCTGAATATCCTCCAGCGGTACCACTGTCGTCTCGTCGGCAATACACTTCCTCAACTGGGACACGTGGAAAGTATCATGTACCTGGCTCAACTCCACAGGCAGCTCCAAACGGTATGCTACCCTGCCCACCCTGGCGGTCACCCTGAAAGGAACAATGTACCGGGGTCCCAGCTTGCCCCTCTTCCGGAAACGGATCACTCCTTTCCAAGGAGATACCTTCAGGAGTACGAAGTCTCCCACCTGGAACTCGAGCTCGAACCGTCGCCTATCCGCATAACTCTTCTGGCGACTATGGGTTGTCAACAACCTATGTCGGACCTGCTATATCTGCTCGTTCGTCTGAAGCACTATCTCAGTGCTGCCCATCACGCGCTGCCCTACCTCTCCCCAGCAAATGGGAGTCCGACACCTCCTCCCATACAACAACTCGAAGGGAGGCATACCGATACTCGAATGGTGGCTGTTGTTATAGGAAAACTCAGCCAACGACAATACGTGTCCCAACTTCCTCCGAAGTCCAACACACATGCCCGAAGCATGTCCTCGAGCGTCTGAATCGTCCGCTCACTCTGTCCATCCGGTGTGAACCATTATTTTTCTTTACAAAAAGGATCGGCGCTCCCCATGGCGAGCTACTCGGCCGAATAAACCCCTTCCCCAACAGCTCCTGAAGCTGTGAGGATAACTCCTGCATCTATGGTGGCGCGAGGCGATAGGGCGCCTTGGCGATAGGCGCTACCCCCGGAACCAAATCGATACGGAACTCTACTTGCCTCTCGGGAGGCACACCCGGCAACTCCTCGGGGAAAACATCCGGGAACTCACGCACTATCGGAACCTCATCGACCGTTCTCGTCCTCTCCGCATCAAACCTTGTATCCATCACATAAGCCACGAATCCACTACAGCCCTGCTGTAGGCTCTGCCTCGCTCTAGCGGCCGAACAAAACGCTGACCCAGAACGGGTACCCTCGCTGTACACCGTAAGAACTCCCCCACTAGGGTCTCGTATGGTCACTAGCTGTCGTTCACAGTCGATAACCGCTCCAAATCTGCTCAACCAGTCCATGCCCACGATGACACAGACATCTCCCATCACAATCGGGACCAAATCAATCGGAAACTCAACGCCGAAGATCTCGAGTACACATCCTCGAATCACATGAGTGGCATACACCGCTCTCTCGTCAGCTATGGAAACCCGCAGAGGTCGACTCAACGCCTCTCGACGGATACTGATATGCTGACTAAAGGCTAATGATACAAAAGATCGACTCGCACCCGAGTCAAATAACACCAAGGCAGGTACAGAACTCACAAGAAAAGTACCTACGCATATCATAATATAAGCACAATATCCCAAACTCAAAATAAACACATGAAAGAATACATACCAGCCACGACATCGGGCACTGCGCGGACCTCCTCCGCTGTCAACTGGAAGGCTCTCCCGCGAGCCTTTGGCATCTCAGCCTTCACTGGCCTACCCTCAGTAGCTCGTACAGTAGCAGGGGCAGATCCCTGCGATGCTCCCTGTGCTGACCCCCACAGCTGCGGACACTCGGCCTTCCGGTGTCCGGTCTGGTTGCAGTGGAAACAGACTGCAAACCCATTGGGGCAATCCTTGGCCATGTGCCCCTCCTTGCCACACTTGTAGCAAGACCCTGCTCTACAAATCCCCTCATGACCCTTGCCGCACTTGCCACAAGTGCGGCCCTTCTGGTTCCCTGATCTCGAGTCGGCGGGCTTGGCCCGCTTGGCTGTCGGCTGGGACTGTGCCGGTCACCGATCCCTCCCCTGAGACTCCGCCTCCTCCCTAGCATGCGTCTCAAGCTCTATCTCCCTCTTCCAAGCATTCTCCTGAAGCTCGGAAAATGTCCGATACGACGAGTTCGCAACGAACTCGCGGATGTCTCTCCTCAGAATGCTCAAATACCGACTCATGCGTGCCTGCTCGGAAGACACGTGCTCAGGGCAGAACATCGCCCTCTCATGGAACATCCTGGTGATTTTAGTAACAGACTCAGTACCCTGCTTGAGGGTCAAGAACTCCTGGGCCAACCGTTCCCTTTCCACCGGGGGAACGTACTCATCACGAAACATAGTGGTGAACCTCTCCCAGGTCACCGCGGCAAGCTCTGCAGAAGTATAGTGTGCTGTCACAAACTTCCACCAGTCCTTCGCTCCCAAGCGAAGCTGGTTCAGCGTGAACCGAACTCTCAGATGCTCTGGATAAGAACACGTATAGAAGCATCCCTCGATGTCAGAAACCCATCTCATCGCAGCGATCGGATCCTGCGTCCCATCAAACTCTGTTGGCTTCGTGTTGCTGAACTCTCAGAACAGCAACGCATCACCACCCTGAGGTCTAGCAGCAGCAACAGCTGCGGTAGCCGCAGCGGCTGCATCCTCGGTAACCGCTGCGTATCTCTCATCAAATGTCTCAATCAATATGGTCTTAATAGACTCAAACATCTCCGGAATCTCTGTGCGGATAGCCGCAGCCACCTCCTCGTGGATCATCTGACAAAGCTCCTCGTCACTCACACCGCTGGTCTCTGGTCTGTGGCGTGTCCCAACCATGATGTCTCTGAAATACAACATAGAAAATATCAGAGACTCGCTCGAGCATACTCATACTCGGCAACTTAGCCCTACTTGTTCCTTAGTACCCTAAGGATTCTTACTTGGACTGTGCACTGATCCGATGTCTTCAGTAGTACGGGCCCAATACTACCGTCCACACCGCATCAGTATTCATCCCAAGTCCTCCTCCTAGGATCCTAAATCCCAAGTACTCTACTCTCACTATGCATAGGCTACTCTCTAGCAGATCTCTCATAAGCTCCTCGCTGCTATCTACTCACTCTCAAGCATCTCCCAGCAGCAACACGCCTAGGCTAAGGCATCATGAATCAGGCCACTCTAGTCCTAATAAGAATACCTAGCCTACTCTAGCATGCATAACATATGATATCATATCTCATAACACATAATATAAGGGTATTTTGGGAAATCATCGTTCGGGCGCTGCCTGATCGTACACACTGCTCTGCTCTGCTCTTTTCAAAACCTTTTATTCCTTTAGAAAAATTTTGTTTTATTTCGAAAAGTTTCTCAAATCCTCAGTTTGAGTTCAAATGCGCCCGAAGGTGCATCCGAATCCCTCAAACCAAGGCTCTGATACCAACTTGTAACATCGTAAATTTCAAAACAATTTTTCACTTTTAAAATATAATTTTCATTCATAAATGTTATAAATCTCCATGTATCACATATCAAATCCATAAAATTCATCCCAAGATCACAATACATAAAAACTCCACAAGTGTGTACTGATCACGTCGGCGCCTTCCCGCGATCCTCACTAGTACCTGAAACACATAACACAAAACACTGTAAGCATAAATGCTTAGTGAGTTCCCCAAAATACCACATATAACACATATTAGCCACTCGAGGCTATAACTCTGTGGGCCCACTGGCCCTAACTCTGTGGACCCTCTGGTCCTAACTCTGTGGACCTTCCGGTCCTAACTCTGTAAACTCTGGAATACACACAGCATAAATCACATAGAAATAATGCAGTGCAACACATCACATACATAGCATACAAGATACTCTGTCACATACTCTACTTACCACTCAAGGTAAAGTATAGTGAGAAGACTCACCTCGGGTAACTCGGATAATCTCGCACACGGATATACTGATCTAGCCCCCGCCTAATCACATAAACAATATCCTCAAATAAATAATGGCTCTTAAAGGCTAGATTAAATCCCTTTCTACCAACCCACAGAAGGGTAAAAGACCATTTTACCCCTCCCTGACCTAAAAGTCCAAATGTTGACCAAAACCCTAAAAGTCAACGAAAGTCAACAGGTGGCAGTACGCGGCGCGTACCAGCTCTTGTACCTGGGGCGTACTTCGGCGATCCAAAATCGGGGTCTCAAACCCTTACGCTGCGCGTACTGAGATTTACGCCCAGCGTTGATGAACCAAAGAATTGAGTAATGAATTAATCAGAGTATGAATTCAAGTATGAATGTGAGATTTGAACACAGAATGTAAATATGATCTGTTATGCTCTATTACGCTTTCGAATTCTTTACAAAGTAAAAGAGACAAGTCTGTAAAAGTTCTTATCTACCTCTAGTAAATAACCCTATATATAGGGAACTGAAAGCGTACAAAAAATATACTAAGGCTTTGACACTAACGCTTCGAACATAAGCGCCTTAGTAAAATACATTACAAAATATTCGAAGAGTACAAAACATACTTCGACTAATTACAACATTTCGACCCTTACAATCTCCCCCTTTGTAATCTTAGTCGAAGTCTTCAATTTGTAAGAAGTGTGATGGAATACAACAATACTCTTCGAATCTCCGTGTACCAGGAGATAATCTTCTTTAGCTCCTTCTTGTCACCTTCATTATTCTTCTTGCAATGATTCATACGAACAATCAAGTTCGTATATTGAGATGTAGAATATCTCTCGACTTCACTTGCTTGAAATAAAAACCGTTTAGACTTTCCAGCTTTGTCTTTTCCTACGAAGACCAAACTAAAAGGCTTCAGGCAAATTTCACCATCAGCATACTTCTTCAAATCCGCCTGAGTCTTCGTAGGAGCCATCGGTGCTTTTATTTCCATTCCCTTGGTAGTAGCTAACTCCACATCTGTTAGTGCCAAGCACTCATAATAATTTTCTATAAAAATCTTGATGTGAGCAACTCCAAGCTTGAATTCATCTGGTTCTGTGTTTTGAAGGAATGAAAATGATTTATCTTTCAAAAGTAATGTAACTTGTATAAGATCATACAAGTTCATTAATGGAAAATCTGCAACAGTGAATTCGCAAATTTTTCCATCTGCCCTGGCAACCACGTATTTAAAATTTTGGACTGTGTTTTCAAAAACCACATCCCTTTTCATACTTATCACCTTCTTGATTTTTATTAAAGACCACACTTCTTCAGGGGCTTTACCAAGAACAGCATGAAAACGAATTTTCATGTGTGTACCTTCATCTTTCTCTTTAAAATTCCCTTTGGCCTTGAACTGAGGCATGATAAACATCATTTCGTTTATCGGGAAATCCAACTGGCTTGCATCAGTATTTGTAACCAAATAGCTTTGTTTTGGTTTCTTTTCAAACGAATACATGTGATTGAATGCAACCTTGGCCTCGATTGTTTCGTAGTTATAGTGTTTCGTTGGATCCCCCTTATTCATTCCCTTCGGATCATTAGCACGCCGAACCATTATGCTTTGAACTATTCTGAGCTTTTCTATTTCGGCTTCAGCTTCAGCCTTCTTTTCTTCTTTTGACTTTTCCACAAGAATTGATTTCCCTTTATCTTTCATGGCTGGATTATCAATTGTTTCTTTTGGAATCGAACCACTTCCACCAGTCTCCGAAGATTTACCAATTACAATCCCTTTCGAAAAAGTTTTTGTAATGGGTAATGTTGTTACAACTGTTGAAGTCACCATCTCAGCCGAAACTATTACTGGCTTTGTTGTTGGGATTTTTGAAGAAAACACTTTTCCCACAACTTTCGCATCCTCACCACTAGCCTTCGACTCTGTAGTTTTTCTTTCTCCCCCTTGCACCCCTGTGAAAACAGGCGGGGCATTTGTTGTTGGAAGAAGGCTGGTATGCGAAAGAGAGGGGCAAGTTGCTTGTTGAGAATGGCTTCAAATTGAATAAACTTCTGAGATAAAAATTCAGGAGTAATCAATTGAGAAGAAACTGGCCTATCAGAAATCTCTTTTAATTCCTTGAGCAACTTAAGCACTTCTTCAAAGCTTGCACCTTCAGATGTTGAAAGTTGAGTAATTTGAGGACTCAAATTTTCATACAACTTAACAAATCGATTGACTGCGTCACAAATGATGTCAACCTTTTGATGCAATGACGCATAGTCATGTTGAACAGTTGCTATTTCTCTTTTCCTATCTTCACGAAGTTCGTGAATTTGCAAGTTGACATCCTCTCTAACTTTCTTCACATCTTGAATAAACAGAACATGTCTTTCCTTGGCAACATTCTTCAACTCTCTCAGGTCACCAGTAAACTTCGAACTCTGAGAATTAATCCGAATTTCATTGTTTTGATCATTATGATCAATCTTCTCCAAGAGTCGAGATTCAGAATCTTTAAGCATCCCTGATACTTGACTGATGATTCTGGATTCAAATACCTTCAGCAATGAATCAACTTCAAGACTTGAAACAGACGAACCAACCCCTAGATCTGCTTGGGATTGAATGACAGAATTCAACTTTTGATTTAAAATCTTGAACTGCTTCATGGTCATCAGCATGTGATCTGGAAACTGTTCTTCGTCTTCATGAAATTCCAATTCATCAAACATTCCTCCAAACCCCTCATTATCAGTTTCTGTCTCCATAAAAACAGTTTCTTGAATAGGAGAAGTTGGTTTGGGTGTGTCAGTGGATTGAGAAGAAAAAAGAGAAGTGAAGGGTTGATTGATAATGTGTTAGAATGTAGGTGAATCTGTTGTTGAAGTAGGAAGAGCAGAAGTAGATGGACCTGTAGCTTCATTCTTCGAACCTCCTTCACCCATATTGACATGTGCATCCGTATCAGATACGTGTGCAGGGATGCATGAAGTTCGAACCTCCTCAGGAACTGATTTGTCAATCGAAACTTCGGGTGGTATGACGACTGTCTTCTCAGGAGTAGAAGTTTCTGTGATAAGATTAAACTCTAGAGTTTCTGGAATTCTTTCACCTTCATCCTCAGTTGACTCAGTAGAAATCACAAGTTTGCGAGTCTTCTTCTTCTTCTTCTTCTTCGACAAACGTTTTGCCATATCTTCAGCCCTTCGTTTCTTTGACACATGAGAAACAGGTGCTGGCACTTCCCTAATTAAAACGCCTTGATGACTGATTTGAGGCTTTCGAATCATTTGTTGTGTGGGAGACTTGCGTTTATGGGAAGACTTCATTTTAATTCTTCGAAACATTCCAATCTTCGAAGGAATGATAACATTTTCTTGTGTTTCCTCAAGAATGGACTCAACCACTTGAGTCTCAGCAACAGATACTTCAACCGTTTCAGGCTTCTTCTTGGGAGATTTCGAAGATTTTGACTCAGTTTCAGTCTTCTTCGTCTTCTTGGATTTCGTATCTTCTCTATCCAATAATACACCAGTTTCAATTGTAGTATCGATAGTCTGTAAATATGCCACCAAAACTGAATTCGAAGGATCGACCCTTTTAAGCATTGCATCGGGAATATGAGCCACTGATGGAAAAATCTCAGCACTGTCTGTAACATCCTTCGGATAGTGGTATGGTTGAAAAACTGCTCTTTCTTCATCATCGGGTACTAAAACACCTTCCTTATTGTAGAAATGTTGCAAGATCAAGCTCCAATATCTTGCACACGAAATGTCATGAATAGCATTCGTATGTTCTACTCCCTTTTGAAATTCCTTCCATAATTGAGTAGAATAGTCCACTTGAATATCATAATATATGCCAGCAACCATGGCATAAACTTCCATCCTTCCTTTATCAAGACCAGCGGATCGCCCAGTCAGACATCTTAGACAAATTCCAAATAAGAAATTCCAGATTCTTGGAAGTCCAGATTTCTTAAAATCACTAATCTTGGACAATGGTGGCTGATATCCCATCTCATTGAACATATGAACGATTTGTGGAAAAGTACATGAAATGTATGGAGGCGAATTCGGAATATCAAGAATTTGACAGAATAGTTTCTTGGTTAGCCTGACCTTTTTATCGTTCACCAGATGAAATGTAATCGTATCAGATGCTTTGTTGTATGTTGCAGTCGATCCTGCTTGAGAAAGCCAGGACAATGGAACAAAGAAAGAGTTGAACATCGCTTTAGCCAAAACCGAGTTCTTCAAAGCAACAATGAGCATCTTTAATTCTTCCGGATATTGAGAAACTTCACCCTCCAAGTAGTAGTTTGTGGCCTGAATCTTCATTATTGGTAATGAAGAGGCATCTTCAGTTGTATGAGAATCAACATGAGCAGAAGTCGCCATTGTTAGGGTTTGAAGAAGATGATGAACAGAGAATTTTGGGAAATTTGCTTTTTGATCGCGTAAACGGACAATGAACCCTTGAATCCCCTTTTATATGTAACCCTGAAGTTTGAATTTGAAGCGGGATGTGTATTTAATGAAATCCGACGTGCCACCTTGAAAGTCGGACCATTACTGCTGAAAAGTAGCCATGCGTCAAAAAGTAATTGTCACATCACCCTGAAAACCGGACAGAATACCATACGTCATTTAAAAACAGCCTGTCTTGTGATCACCAAGAGTATTGTAACCGTTAGAACCCTTCGAATGGAAGCAAGGCTCTCTCACTTTTGGGATGAAAAGCGAAGTCATACGCCAGAAGTTCGAAATCATCAGCCTGAGTTGGTATTACTCAGAACCTCAAGGATTTCGTGAGTGCTGTGTTTCAAAGAATAGAGACGTGAAACAAATATAAGAAAAATATGGGATATTGTGATGTCAAACCATTGACACAAAAGCAGATTAAATCCCGGGCAAAGATTACTTCATTAATCATTAAGAGAAATGATCAATAGCTTGTGTGGGTTCCCGTGAATTACAATCGAATACTTGTTGATAAGTATCGAAGGGCTTCTTTTATAATGTTTCGTGGGTAGTTAAAAAAAATTTCGTTACATGTCATCCTAAACATAAGGTGAGAAATTGTAACAGAAATTACTTGTTTGACCAGTGTAGTCAGTGACAAGTTTGCTTTGAAAATTTTTGATATGACTAGGATATTCGAATGAAACTCACACGGAAATCATATTCAAGAAAAAATTTATATGCTGGATCTTGTTGGGTAACAAACATCGTGGGTTTCGAATGTTTGATCAAGACCACTCATTCGAAATGAATATGATTTGGAGTTTCGAATTTTGGTACAGAAACAAAAGTTTCGTGAAAATCTAGAAGTGAGTTCCCCGTCAATTCCTTAAAAGTTAATGAAAATTGGGTTTCACTTTCATCACGGTCTCATGATGACAGATCATTAACACATAGTTTTGATATATCTAAGTCTCGATAGGTTTGATCAGAGACCTCTCGGACATATGTCTTCGTGTGTGATCGTGAAAGAATTTTATGGATGAAAAAGATTGATGTAAGACACGAAAAGTACCTCTGTTATGTTTGGACCAAACAGTAAACTCTTAACTCATTTTGAGAAGAGTAAGGTAGCTCAGAGACTAATGTGAATATAAGCCTGATTGGGAAGAAATCTTCGTATGAATAATTTCATTAAGGCTTTCGTACACACACATTGAGTCATGGAGGCTTTGGTCAACATGCAGCAGCATGCTTCTAGGGACAATCTAACTAGTGCGAAAGATGAAAAATTTATCAATTCATACGAAAAATGTACCTTACCCTAATACTGCAAAGATAATCCCTTTTTGTATCGTCATGATAATCTGCAACAAAATACTAAAAAGAAGTAAGAATTAAAATATTTTTGTTGTTTTGAATTTTTCGAAAATAAAGACAAAATAAACGAAAATCTTTTTGTATTTTTGGAAATTTTCGAAAATTAAATGACAAAACAAAAGAAAATCTTTTTGGATTTTTGAAATTTTCGAAAAGTAAATGACAAAAATAAAAGAAAATCTTTTTGGATTTTTGATTTTTCGAAAATAAAGACAAAACAAACGAAAATCTTTTTGTATTTTAGAAATTTTCGAAAATTAAATGACAAAACAAAAGAAAATCTTTTTGGATTTTTGAAATTTTCGAAAAGTAAATGACAAAAATAAAAGAAAATCTTTTTAGATTTTTGATTTTTCGAAAATAAAGACAAAACAAACAAAAATCTTTTTGTATTTTAGAAATTTTCGAAAATTGAATGACAAAACAAAAGAAAATCTTTTTGGATTTTTGAATTTTTCGAAAATTAAAAAAAAATATATTGTACTTGTTTCAAACACACGAAATTTTGTCATTCCTTTATTATTGACAAATGTACGAATTCGAAGGGGTCTAAGCGTTGACTATGAACAGTAACCTCAGAATCAACCCTTAAAAGAAGTGATAAATGTGCGAATTCGAAGGGGTCGAAGCGTTGACTATGAACAGTAACCGATGAATGCTGAATGACTTTGCTTTATCTTTTATTCAGCGCCTCTGATTCATTCCTTGTCAACCATCATTCTCCTTTTTCGCATGGAACAGAATTTCCATCGATCATTCCAAGCCCTTCTATTATTCTCACAAGGGATTTTTCATCTAAAGGTTTCGTGAATATATCAGCTAACTGATCAGTTGTTTTCAAGAAATGTACTTCAATATTTCCATCCTCCACGTGATCTTTAATGAAATGATAACGAAGAGCTATATGCTTAGTCTTCGAATGCTGCACAGGATTATGACAAATTCGTATTGCACTTTGAGAATCACAATATAATGGAATCTTTTTCATATTTATTGCATAATCATGCAATTGACTTTGGATCCATATTATTTGTGAAGTGCAAGCAGCAGCAGCCACATATTCTGCTTCATCTGTTGACATTGATACGCATGTTTGCTTTTTCGACTGCCAGCTCACCAATTTGCCATCAAGAAATTGACATCCACTACTTGTGCTTTTTCGATCAAGATTACAACCACCCAAGTCAGCATCCGAATATGCTTGTACAAAGAACCCAGTGTTCGAAGGATACCACAATCCTAACGAAATTGTTCCTTTAAGATAACGAAAGATATTCTTCACAGCAGTGAGATGTGGTTCTCGTGGATTAGACTGATACCTTGCATAATTACACACAGAAAACATGATATCAGGTCTACTAGCTGTGAGATAAAGTAATGAACCAATCATGCTTCTATATAAAGTTATGTCAACAGTAGGTTTATCTAACGACGGTGTTAGCTTGATGCCCGTTGCCATTGGAACTCGTAACTTCGTGCTATTCGTCAGTCCAAACTTTTCCAGCAGATTCTTCGTATATTTTTCTTGATTGATAAAAATTCCTTCTTTGTTTTGACGAAAATTCAAACCAAGAAAATTATTGATTTTTCCCATCATGCTCATTTCGAACTTACTTTTCATCAAATCTTCGAATTCTCTAGACAAAGCAGGGTCAGTTGAGCCAAAAATAATATCATCAACATAAATTTGAACAAGCATTAGATGATTCCCCACTTTCTTTCGAAATAATGTGGGATCAACGGATCCTTGTTTAAATTTAGATTGTTTCAAAAATGAGGTTAGAGTTGCATACCATGCTCGTGTTGCTTGTTTCAAACCATAAACTGCCTTATCTAAAATATAAACATGATTTGGAAATTCTTCGTTAATGAAACCTGGTGGTTGTTCTACGTATACTGTTTCTTCAAGCTCTCCATTTAGAAATGCACACTTCACGTCCATTTGATAAACATCAAAGTCCTTGTGAGCTGCATAAGCCAGAAATATACGAACCGCCTCGAGTCTTGCGACAGGGGCAAAAGTTTCTTCATAGTCGATTCCTTCTTGTTGTGAATATCCTTTGACAACAAGTCTGGCTTTGTTTCGAACAATATTTCCATCTTTGTCGGTTTTATTTTTGTAAATCCATTTTAACCCGACAATCGAAACATTTTCATGTTTAGGAATTAATCTCCAAACCTTGTTTTGTTCAAATTCAGACAATTCAGATTGCATTGCAACAACCCAATCTGAGTGTTCCATTGCAATCTTAACTGTTTTTGGTTCAATTTTAGAGATGAAAACATTGAACATGCAAAATTCTTGATGAGTATTCAATACCTCATTCTTTGCACGAATTTGAGCTCTTGTTAAAACTCCCTCTTGTAGATTCCCAATTACTTGATCCTTCGGATGATCTTTTGTCCATTTTTCCATTGGAGGATATGTTGGATCAAATTCCAAAGGTGCATCTTCGTATATATCATCGTGTTCTGAGCCTACAATAGAACAAGCATCATCAAAATCTTTATTATCTTCAATATTTTCTGAATGCTCCCCCTCAACATCATCATTCATCCTTTCTTTCTCCCCCTCGAAAGAATGTTGTTCGTCATCTAATGAATTCGAATCCAAGTGCTCCCCCTCCACTGGATGGTGTTGCATACTTTCGCCAATTTCTGGAGAATTTGATGTTGATGAATCATTATGCTTTGTTAGTTCAGAGATATGATTATCACTTGCATTGATTTCAGCATCAATAGCATGATCTGAAATTCCAAAAATTAAATCATAATCAATATCTAATGGTTGTGAGGATTCAGATTCATCTTGTATGTTTTTCAGAATTGGATGATTTTCAAACTGAGTTGTTGTTTGTTTAATGTAGTAATCATCAAATGTATGATTAAAAGTTTCTTCAACTTTTCGTGTTCTTTTATTCAACACACGATATGCAACTGAATTATGCGAATATCCCAAGAAAATCCTTTCATCTTTTTTTGCTTGAAATTTCGTAAGATTATCCTTGAGATTCATAATGAAGCACCTGCATCCGAAAACATGGAAAAATTTGACGTTAGGTTTTCGATTGTTGAGAATTTCATATGGAGTAATATTAAATCGACGATGAATGAAGGATTTGTTTTGAGTAAAACATGCAGATGAAACTGCTTCAGCCCAAAGGTATTGTGGAAGATTCGCATATGCCAACATAGTCCTTGCCGCTTCGCATAGAGACCTATTTCTTTGTTCAACAACACCATTTTGTTGTGGTGTGTATGGAGATGAAAAGTTATGCGAAATCCCTTTGTCCACCAAAAATGAATCAAAAACATTGTTCTTAAATTCAGTTCCATGATCACTCTAAATTTTTCGAACAATCTTCTTCAATGTCGTTTCCATCTTTTTGATAAAATCAATCATGATTTGTGCAACTTCGGATTTAAGCCTGAGAAAATAAACCCGCGTAAATCTGGAAAAGTCATCGACAATAACTAAAATATACCGTTTCTTGTTGAGAGTTGAAACAGTCGAAGGACCACACAAATCAATATGTAAAAGCTCCATAGGTGCAACAATTTTTGAATCTATTGTTATTGGATGACCTTGTTTATGTTGCTTGCCAACTTCACAAGGTGCACATAAAGAATCATTGTCAAATTTAAGTACAGGTAAACCTCTTACCAAATCTTGTACCACAAGTTTATTGATGTTTCGAAAATTGAGATGAGAAAGTCTTCGATGCCAAAGCCAACTTAAGTCTGTTGTTGCTTTCGAAAGAAGACATATAGCAGGTTTCCCTACTATCGGATTGATATCCAAAGTGAACATGTCACCCTTCCTTTTGGATTTCAGTAATACTTCTTTTGTGTTGACATTCGAAATTGCACTCCCTTCTTCGTTAAAAAGAACTTGATTGCCAGTGCCCACAACAAGTTGAGAAACACTTATCAAGTTATGTTGAAGACCTTCAACATATGCAACACGATTCACTGTGAATTGTCCATTTGTGATTTTCCCATATCCTTTGACTTGGCATTTTTGATTGTTCCCAAACTTCACTACTCCAGCATTTTTGAGACTTCGAAAATCTCGTAAATTCTCCTTCTTCCCTGTCATGTGACGAGAGCAACCACTATCGATGTACCATTTGTTATCATATTGCTCGTCACATAGTACCTACAATCAATTGAAAAATTTAGGTACCCAAGGCTTTTTGGTTCCTTGGAAATTAGATTTCAATTTCGAATGTAATGAAGAACTTTTAACCCAATCACAAACTTTGGTTTTGAGACTATCAATTATGTTTACTTCTTCATTTAAAGGAACCGAAACATAAGTGTTTGATGGTTTCGAATGTTCACTGACATTACCCTTCGAATTCTGAGTTTGTGAATGAACATTCTTTGCTTTTATTACTGGTTTCCAAGCTTTGACTGAAATGTTCGAATCCTTAGAAGATGAACTACCATTTGATGAAGTATTCACATATTTTTCATATGCATCGTGAATTTGCTCCTTAGAATATTTATTTGACTGATACATCTTTCCTTTGCCTTCAAGCCAATGATCAATGTTCTTCCTTGAAGTCATTCCTTTTTCCCGTGAAGTTTTCATTGTTTCTTTCTTCGTATGATTAGGAAAATTTGGCTTTTGAGGAACAAAATCAACTTTTGGTTTTGTTAAAAAAGATTGACTATAAGACGTATCAACCGTTGATTTAAAATGTTGACGTTGAAAGAATTTTTGATTTGAATTTGATGTTTTTGAAAAATTTGGTTTAGAAACATTCGAAAACTTTGTTTGATTATTTACTTCAGACCTTGAATGTGTTGTTTGAGAGAAAAGTTGTCTTTTGGTTGAAAAAGAGGGATTTTTAGCTTTGAAAACATTTTTGGGTGATTGTGATTCAGACATCTTTTGAGACTCAACATTCTGCCAAAATATTTTCTTTCTTGCTTGTCTTTTTGAAACGTTGTTTTCGTTAGAAAATTTGTCAATTTGGTCTTTAAATTCCTTAGAGTTTAGTTTGACAACCTTTTCATTTTCCTTTACAACTTGTTCATCAATTGCTCTGATACCAATTGATGAACCAAAGAATCGAGTAATGAATTAATCAGAGTATGAATTCAAGTATGAATGTGAGATTTGAACACAGAATGTAAATATGATCTGTTATGCTCTATTACGCTTTCGAATTCTTTACAGAGTAAAAGAGACAAGTCTGTAAAAGTTCTTATCTACCTCTAGTAAATAACCCTATATATAGGGAACTGAAAGCGTACAAAAAATATACTAAGGCTTTGACACTAACGCTTCGAACATAAGCGCCTTAGTAACATACATTACAAAATATTCGAAGAGTACAAAACATACTTCGACTAATTACAACATTTCGACCCTTACAAGCGTAAGTCTCAGTTTCATGCCCTCATGGATTTTTGGTCTTAAACGGTTAAGACATAAACTCAAACTCCAGATCTGACTTCTCTAAGATCACTTAATCCATAAAGTCGAGACCTTTAAGCCTCTGCATGGCTGTAAAGGTCCCTAATCACTCTAACACCTTTCCTTCTTCCTCATAAAGTCTAGATCTCATGCATGGCTCAATATTCACGTCCAAGATTGGATTTTTATGAACATACTGATGGGTTTTTATTTACAACAAATAAACTAGAAAACAATTCCTAAGTTCACATGCAACCTACTTTGGATCTATGTTTTAACTATTGAACATACAACTTTGAATTGCAAAACAAGAACCCTAGAGGAGAGAGGCTAATTTCGAAATTAACAAACTAGGGTTTAGGGTTTACATACCTTTCAATTGTTATAGCAAACAATTGATATTCCCTTGATCTTGATCTTGATCTTCTTGGAAGCTTTAGCACCACAAGTGTAATGCCTCTAATGGAGTCACACCCAAACTAGCAAGAAGGAAAGTAGAAGAGAGAGGAGAGGGAGTATGCAATTTCGGCCAAGGTATTCTTCCAAAAAGTCAGTCCACTAAAATGTGAGCCAGGAGGCTCCTTAAATAGTTGAGGGAACTAGGGTTTAGGGAAAACCCTAGTTATCCTTTGCTTAGGGCCTAAGCAAGACCCAAGGCCTTATCTTGGAGCCCTTGGACGAATTCTCTAGGGTTTCCCCTAGGGTTTTCGTCCACCCCCTTCCAAGGGGGTTCTGGAACCTTCCACTCAACTATTAGATAATTGCAAACTAGTCCCTACACTTTATAATTAATTCTTTTAACCCCAAAATTAATTCTGATTAATTTCTGGCTAACAATTAATTAAACATAATGATTTCTAATTAATATATTAATCCATTAACATATTAATAAATCATTTATATATATATTAATTAATCTTATAAATTAATATCTCTCCTTTCATAATTTCCTTGTCCAGTTGCTAGGTTGAGGGCAACCCAAAAGGACTGTGCTGCTATCAATTCAAGTACATACCAATTATAGTTATGGGCTTAGACACCTAATCCAACAGTCTCCCACTTGGATAAGTCTGTAACTATAATTGCTAGTATGCCTTCTAAATTTGACCAGCAAATTGTAGCTTCCAAAAGCTGCTGCCGAACTCTGACCCAGTCAGTTACGTGTCCTAAGATAAGTGATCATATAACCCTTCGTTCTGCTTGATATCCCCAGACAAAAGACATGGAATGTAATCAATCTGTTTGTCCAGAATCTATGTTTCCTGATTCCTGATTTGTGATGATGTAGGACTTCTAATCGAACACATCAATTTAGTCCTAGCTGGGCCCAGCACATAAGTCAACACCAAATCATCGAGGGGCCCACAGATATCGCTTTTCCTGTTAGGGCAAAAGGAACGAATAAACGTTGACTCATATGCTTGTATCTTTTACTCATCAAATTATGCATGACAATACGTTTTATAACACCAAGTTACTGATGCGTTTTCGTATCACCAATGCACAACCGACTTGTAAATTACAACTCATATATCTTCGTTTCAAGATTATAAGATATTATCGTCTCAGTATTACTCGTGATGAATTCCATGAAGTAATACTCTGAGCGTGGGTTTATCCAATACTCAAATCTCAATTTCTGAGTACTCATGAAAATTGCAGCAATTCTATTGCCATGTCTATCCTTAGACAATCTGCAATCCAATTCATGACAGTCTTAATTCACTACTTACTTCCAAGAGTACGAGCGACTGTGGAGTTTGAATAATCTCATTATTCAGGAAGTAAAACATGCAAAAATGAAACGCAATAATAAACAATTGACAAAAGGTAGTAGCCAAACTTATAAATAATACTTTATTATTTAATCACCAAAAGTCAATTACATTTACTTTGTTACAAGTTTCAAAAACTAATCTAACTACTAAAACTAATATCATCTTTCAGTCCTATGCTCCGAGCATGCTGAATATGCTTAGCCCTACTCAGACCCTTTGTGAGAGGATCTGCTGGGTTATCTTCAGATGACACCCTCTTTACTATAAGATGGCCTTCTTCTACTCTATGTCTGATGAAATGGTACTTTCTGTCGATATGTCTGGTCTTACCATGATCTCTCGGTTCCTTTGTCAAGGCAACCGCTCCTTCATTATCGCAGAACAGTTCCATAGGCTCCTGGATGGTTGGAACAACTCCGAGATCCCCGATGAAGTTCCTCAACCAAGCTGCTTCTTTCGACGCTTCACTTGCTGCTATGTACTCTGATTCACAAGTAGAATCAGCCACCGTATTTTGCTTGGAACTCTTCCAAGTAACTGCTCCTCCATTCAGTAAAAACACCCAGCCCAACTGAGAACGGAAGTTATCTCTATCCGTCTGAAAGCTGGCATCACTGTAACCATCTACTCTCAAGGTATCACTGCCACCAAGCACAAGGACCCAGTCCTTTGTCCTTCGCAAATACTTGAGTATATTCTTAACTGCTATCCAATGAGCTCTACCTGGGTTTCCCTGATAGCGACTGACCATGCTCAAAGCAAATGCCACATCAGGGCGAGTACATGTCATAGCGTACATGATCGATCCGACAGCGGAAGCATAAGGTACACGACTCATGTCATCTATTTCAACATCTGTACTCGGGCATTGAGTCTTACTCAATTTGGTATTGCTCTGGATAGGTAGCTCTCCCTTCTTGGAATTTTCCATACTAAACCTCTTTAGTACCTTATCCAAGTATGTGCTCTGACTAAGTCCAATTAGTCTCTTCTTTCTATCTCTCAATATTCTAATCCCAAGAATATAGGCAGCTTCTCCAAGGTCTTTCATGGCAAAACACTTTCCAAGCCAGGACTTAACTTCTTTCAAGGTTGGAACGTCGTTACCAATGAGTAATATGTCATCGACATATAACACCAGAAAAGTTACTATACTCCCACTAGCCTTGATATACACACAAAACTCATCTTCACTTCTAGAGAAACCAAACTCTTTGACTTTCTCATGGAAGCAAAGATTCCAACTGCGAGATGCTTGTTTCAATCCATAAATGGATTTCTCAAGCTTGCACACTCTATTGGGGAACTTCGCATCAACAAAACCCTCTGGCTGACTCATGTAAACATCTTCAGCCAACTTCCCATTAAGGAAAGCAGTTTTGACATCCATCTGCCAGATTTCATAATCATGAAAGGCAGCTATGGCGAGCAATATCCTAATAGATTTAGTCTTAGCCACTGGCGAAAAAGTCTCATCATAGTCAACCCCTGGGGTTTGAGTAAAACCTTTTGCAACCAGTCGAGCCTTGAATGTATGCACATTCCCATCCATGTCTGTCTTCTTCTTGAAGATCCATTTGCACCCAACTGTCTTGCGACCTGGTGCACTATCAACCAAATTCCAAACTTGGTTGTCATACATGGACTTAATCTCGCTGTCCATTGCCTCTTTCCACTTGGAAGCCTCTGGGCCTGCCATTGCTTCCTTATAAGTGACTGGTTCATCTAAGTTTACCAGTGTTCTGTCACTTATGAATGTGTCACCATCTGAAGTAATATGAAAACCATACAACTCAGGTGGCACACTCACCCTAGTGGATCTTCTAAGAGGTAATGAGTTATCAATTGGTTCAACAGGAACTGTTTCCTCTGGTTGAGTGCTAGTGTCATCTAAGGTTCCTTCATTGGCTGACTCTTGAATTTCTTCAAGGTCAATAGTGCTCCCACTGTCCTCTTTGAATATGAGCTCTCTTTCAAGAAAGACTCCTCTTCGTGCTACAAAGACCACGTTTTCACTAGGCCTGTAGAACAAATATCCAAAAGACTGCTTTGGGTAACCAATGAAAACACATTTCTCACTTCTAGCTGCTAGCTTGTCGTGAGTCTCTCGTCTTACGAAAGCTTCACAACCCCAGACTTTAATATGCGCTAACGAGGGAACTTTCCCTGTCCACATTTCGTGAGGTGTTTTGACAACCTTCTTTGTAGGGACAAGATTGAGGATGTGGGCGGCTGTCTCTAAGGCATACCCCCAGAAGTGAATAGGAAGCGAAGCCCGACTCATCATAGAACGAACCATGTCTAACAAGGTTCGATTACGCCTCTCAGCTACACCATTTAACTGTGGTGTCCTAGGAGGAGTCAATTGTGAGACTATCCCACATTCTTTCAGATAGTCGTTAAACTCGATACTAAGATACTCCCCGCCTCTATCGGATCTAAGTATCTTTATCTTTCTGCCCAATTGATTTTCGACTTCATGCTTAAATTCTTTGAACTTTTCAAAAGTTTCTGACTTATGCTTGATCAAGTAGATATATCCATATCTGCTATAATCATCAGTGAAGGTCACATAGAATCGATTAGCATCTCTTGTAGTTGATCTGAAGGGTCCACACACATCCGTGTGTATGAGATCCAACAGACCTTCACCTCTTTCACAAGACCCTGTGAATGGTGATTTTGTCATCTTTCCCAAAAGACAAGACTCACACATATCATCTGACTTTAGGTCAAATGATTCCAACACTCCATCCTTTTGGAGTTGGGCTATGCGTTTCTTGTTAATGTGTCCAAGACGACAATGCCACAAGCATGCCTTGTCTACACTATTAGACAAGTCAATATTAAGTACACTATTTCCTAGGCCATCAACACAAGTCACTGTTTCATATACACCATTACAAGGAAAAGCTTCAAACATAAAAACACCATTCTTATAAACAGAAATTGAACCATTCAAATCATTAAAAGAATATGTAAAACCTTGTCTGAACAATGCATGAAATGAAATAATGTTTCTCGTCATCTCAGACGAATAGCAACAATTTATTAAATCTAATCTAACATCATTACTAAGCAGAAGCTGATAAACTCCGATCTTGGTTACTGGTGAAGACTTTCTGTTTCCCATGATCAGGTTTATCCTTCCTCGCTCTATCTCCTCACTTTCCTTTAGACCCTGCAAATCAGAACAGATATGAAAACCACATCCTGTATCAAGGACCCATGAACGAGAAGATAATGAGTTATTAGCAGAAATAGTGTAAATAACTGCCGAAGATGGCTTCACTTTGCCATCCTTGATATCTTGCAGATATTGTGGGCAAGATCTCTTCCAATGCCCTTTTTGGTTGCAGTAAAAGCAAACTGCCTCTTTTGGATCAGAAACATGGGGAGTGGAACCATTGGGCTTAGCCTTTGGGCCATTACTAGATGACCCAGCTTGAGCCTTGCTCTTCCAGTTTTGCTTGGGAGGACCTTTCCTCTTTTTCCCTTTTCCCTGTCCAATAGCCAAAACAGGGGCACTAGCAGGTGTGGAGGGTATACTTTTACCCTTCATCCCTGCCTCAGCTGTCTGCAACAAGTTGTGCAATTGGGCCAAGGTCTGCTCAGTATTGTTCAAATGGTAAGTTAGAATAAACTGACCATACCATTCAGGAAGTGAGTTCAAGACCATGTCAATGGCCAATTCCTCATCAAAGTGAATATTGAGCTTGACCAAACGCTCTATGTAGCGTTGCATTCTTTGCACATGTGACACAACCGACTCCCCATCTTTCATCTTGCAAGCCATGAGTGACTTGACTACTTCGAACTTTTCTTGACGAGCTCGCTTATGGTACTTTTCCATAAGGTCCTTGTTCATCTCGAAAGGCCAGTAGTCCTCATAGTACCTCTGCAGTTCTGGGGACATAGTTGCCACCATGATGCATGCCACTTTGGTAGCATCATCGTAATGTTTCTTGTAGGCAGCAAGATCTTCAGGAGTAGCTTCATTCTCATCAAGCTCTTTGAGCTCCTTTTCAAGAACATATTCTTTGTTCTCGAAACGAAGAGCCATCTTGATGTTGCGCATCCAATCGTTATAGTTTGAGCCATCCATAACGACTTTGGAGCATATATTGAGCAAGGAGAAGTTCTAGTTGGAGGAGGATGAAGTAGAAGTGTTTCCAGGAGTAGACATCTGAAAAGAAAGAAAGTTTTAGTTAGATTTCAAGATACCTTAATAGAATAATCCAAAGATATAATATCAAGGTTAGGATCCAACTATGAAGATTCACAACTCAGAAATGGGATGCCGAGATCCAAGTGCAAATTTCATAAAGGTAGGCGAATGACGATTCACCAATTCCACCATTAGACGAAACAAACGAAGTGAAATTCCTAATTCTTTTGAGATACATTGAAACTATTCAATGGCATGTTTTAATCTCAGATTATGCTCTTCTATTTGTGACTGGGATGCCGAGGATCACAAACAAGATGTGAATAACCATGCAAATGTGCTTGGTAACCTTATTGTCTTTATCATTAACTATTGATGTGCTGGTAAACCACATACGCTCCATCAAAATGACAATTATGAGATACCCATTACTACTCTTTATTGGTGCCTTTTAGTGTGCTGGTTAACCACACACGCTCCACTAACGACCAATAAAGCATAATGTGCAATTTCATGGATTAGCATACTTTTCACATTTTTCCTAAAGTAACTAGAGTTGGGATTTTGAAAATAATGTTCTAGTACTTTCTTTAATATCATTATACTTTTAATGAGAAGTAGTTGTCCTATCAAATCCGTTCTGCTAACGACCCTCCACTAATCAAGGAAGCGGTGGGTGAGAGTGAACACCCATTCAACTACCATTTTATAGGCAGTTTCCTTATACCCCCCTTATAGATTAGCTTCGTGAATGAGGCATACTAGCGATTTGACTGACCATGTTCTTATACATATATAATATTAAACTTTTAATTATAATATATATATAAGGTGTGTTTTAAAACATTTTAAAACTTCAAGGGTTTATAAATTTCGAAATTTAAGCTATTAAATTTAAATTTAAATAAACCAATTAACTAGATTTAATATTTATCTTTTAATTAACTATTAATCAAATTATTAAATCTTGTAAGGATTATCTAATTAAATTAATCAATTAATTTAATCCTAATCCTTATCCCTCTAATTTCGAAAAATAGGGTAAGGATAATTATCCAATTAATCTAATTAAGTAACAATTATCCAAAAACAAGAAACCCTAGTTATCCTCTAGCATATTTCGAAATTTACAAGGGAGGAGGCTAGGGTTTTCAAAACCCTAACCCTAATTTCGATTAGGGTTCTTTGGAGGCTAGGGTTTTCGAAAAAAACCCTTTGATCCAAAACCCTAGAAATCAAAAGATTGGCATTTAGGGTTTAATAGCTATAAACCCTAATTTGCAATTCAACAATTGTAGCAATTCAATTTAAAACAACAATGGCTCTGATACCACTGATGGGTTTTTATTTACAACAAATAAACTAGAAAACAATTCCTAAGTTCACATGCAACCTACTTTGGATCTATGTTTTAACTATTGAACATACAACTTTGAATTGCAAAACAAGAACCCTAGAGGAGAGAGGCTAATTTCGAAATTAACAAACTAGGGTTTAGGGTTTACATACCTTTCAATTGTTATAGCAAACAATTGATATTCCCTTGATCTTGATCTTGATCTTCTTGGAAGCTTTAGCACCACAAGTGTAATGCCTCTAATGGAGTCACACCCAAACTAGCAAGAAGGAAAGTAGAAGAGAGAGGAGAGGGAGTATGCAATTTCGGCCAAGGTATTCTTCCAAAAAGTCAGTCCACTAAAATGTGAGCCAGGAGGCTCCTTAAATAGTTGAGGGAACTAGGGTTTAGGGAAAACCCTAGTTATCCTTTGCTTAGGGCCTAAGCAAGACCCAAGGCCTTATCTTGGAGCCCTTGGACGAATTCTCTAGGGTTTCCCCTAGGGTTTTCGTCCACCCCCTTCCAAGGGGGTTCTGGAACCTTCCACTCAACTATTAGATAATTGCAAACTAGTCCCTACACTTTATAATTAATTCTTTTAACCCCAAAATTAATTCTGATTAATTTCTGGCTAACAATTAATTAAACATAATGATTTCTAATTAATATATTAATCCATTAACATATTAATAAATCATTTATATATATATTAATTAATCTTATAAATTAATATCTCTCCTTTCATAATTTCCTTGTCCAGTTGCTAGGTTGAGGGCAACCCAAAAGGACTGTGCTGCTATCAATTCAAGTACATACCAATTATAGTTATGGGCTTAGACACCTAATCCAACACATACAACTCATATTACCCTGAAATATGGCAGATCTAGGCCAATGGAGACCATTTGCTCATAAAGTCTCCACCTTGGGACCAAAAACCCTAAAAATTGGTCCAAGAAGCACAAATCAAAAATGAAAAGGAAAGCTTTGAGCTTTTTACCTCAGAAAGAAGCTCCAACCTCTGTAGAATTCGGATATACTCTTGTCCACCAACTTCTAGCTCCTAAAATGGCCTCTCTTCTCTTTCACCACCTTGAAATGGCACTTTCAAGCTTAAGAACACACACACAAGCTTATGACGGGTTTTTGCTCTCTTAGGGTTTCACTCACTGAAGTATGGTGGCTGGGGATAAGGCCTTAACATTCCTTTTATAGTGTACAAGCCTCAAATTAGGGTTTGCATCTGGGCCCGCTACGCCCAGCGTAACCCTGGGTACGCCCAGCGTACCTAGGCGAGTCTGCGTCCAACTTAAGCGCATGAGTACGCGTAGCTTACTCTTCAATACGCCCAGCGTACTCATTTGCCTTAATATTTCCTTTAAGGGTTAAACTTGACAACTTGGAAAAGAAGAAGGGTTTAAAAGACGCACCTGAATTCCGGGATGTTACACAACTTACTTTGTATTAATAATTGTATAATAATTTCTTAATTTACAATTCAGCTTCTTTGGGTGAATCTTATCATGGACTCTTTCTTCCATCAGATCAATGTCAATTCCCTTAGCACCATGAATTGTTATAATGGTGGTTGTGGGAAGCATAACTACATTCATCATATTCTTTCTACTCCGCCTCACATTTTCACAATAGGTATTTATTTATTTATTTATTTGCAAAAGGACAGGATCGCCCTTGAAAGATAAGGTCGGTGCACGTTGAGGAGCTTGGACAGGGCTAGAATTGATCACCTCATAAGATATACATTGTGATACAGCAATTTCCTTGTAGAATTAGTAATCCATAATTAGATACAGTAATTTCCTTTTTTTTATATATTTATACGTTTATTTCTACTTAGTTAAATATAATTATATCTTATCTTGTTACTATAATATGTTTTTCCATTGACATGGTAGCTATGAAGATACCTCGAATAACTGTTGATGAACAGCAAGCTTCAGTTCATGCCATTTATAATTCTTTAACAAGGTATAAAGGAAAAACATTGTTGTTTAATGCTTCATAATTACATGTTTATATTCTCAAATTATTTAAACACCACACATTTTTATATACATTGGTTGAAGATATCTATGTATAAAGTTTTAAGTGTATAACATGTTTGTATCAGAGAGAGTAAACAGAAGCTTGAGGGGTTATTACAGAAGTGGTCTGAAGGGCATAATTGACATCAATCTTCATCTCATGTAAATTGCTTGTATTTTTATTTTTTTATTTTTTATTTTTATTTATGTTCGTAAATATCTAAATTTCTCAATTGTTCAGGATTCAAATGTTGAGGTGGAATCTGGTGAAGGGATGTATTTTCCAACTCTTAATGTTGGTCTAGATAAACCTTCATACACTGGTATCAATTCAATATCATCACTTTGTTAAAAAGACCAAAATACCCTTATGTTGCCTTCTGAAACATGTGTATTGTTTTGTGTAGTCGATCTGGATGGATGGGCAAACTAATAATTTACTATTGCTATCATGAAGGTATGATGTTGCGATTATGAAGGTATGCCACTCAGGTTGTCTTTTTCACATAATTGACAAGGAGCTGTTGTATCTATTCAGACTAGGGTTAGAGCAATGGTTGCAAGAGATGAGTTCAGAAGAAGAAGAAGAAGAAACAAGGCTGCAACTATAGTTCAGGTACTATGGATGAATTATGTTTGTAAAGTATTTAAGAAAATGATTAGAAACAATGCTGAATTTGTAAAGATTGGTTAGCTACTTGCAGGTTGATCTTGAATAATCAAAGGGGCAATGGATTGTATTTTTTGTATCTAATTAGTTTGTAAATTTTTGTTACAACTTCTATTAATTTGTTTTATCTTTCCATGGAACGATTATTTGTATAACATTAAATTTTATGCAATGGATTGTATTTTTTGTATATGATATTTTATTTTCTATTATGAGAGATTAAATACAAATTTAATTTGAAAATTGGTAAATCTATAAAAAAAACATTTTTTTTAAATATTTAAAAATTACGACACGTAAAAATGTGTGTCATCTTCATTTATGACATGACCTTTCTTGACAGGGGCTTTAATGATACGCAATGCGTGTCCTAAAGGCGCGTGGTAAGGTTACGACACGTAAATGCGTGTCGTCTTCCTTTATGACAGGGCAGTCATTGATACGCATTGCGTGTCGTAAATGAGCGTCGTAAATGCGTGTCGTAAATGCGTGTCATAAATGCGCATCGTAAATAGACGACGTGCAAAAGCGCGTCGTCTCTCGTTATGACAGGGCCTTCCTTGACACGCATTTGCGCGTCGTCTGATCGTTTTACGACACGCATTGCGCGTCGTAAAATGCTATTTTTCTAGTAGTGATCTAAGCATTTACAAGCTAAGGTATGAACTTGATACCTCCAAAGTCTTGCAAAAAGGGTGATGATTTTGGATCTATAAACTCCTCACCAAGCAAATCACATTCAATCTTTTTTACTTCCTTCACAAAGAGCAAAATAACCACCAAACTCTTCTCAAGAGCTCAAGAACACCACAAAGAAGGCTTAAGGGTCGATTTAGGGTTTTAGGAGGTTTGGGGGTTGGTAAAGAGTCCAGCCCTAGGGACTTAAGGTCCTTAAATAGGGTACAACACCCTAAAATTAGGGTTCCCTAAACACCTACGCTAAGTGTAACCCTCGTACGCCCAGCGTACGAGGCCTCGCGATCCCGACTTCCATCTCACTTAGTACACTAAGTGTATCATGTGGTAAGCCCCACGTAATAGATTTTCATCTAGTATGGTAAGCGTACCATATGGTACGCCCACATACTACTGCAAGGGCTAAAATACAACATTTTCAAAATTAAAGGGCAATAAGGACCATACCATAAATCCAAGTGTTACAAATAGCCTGTATGGATAGACCATGCATTTTATACTCACAAACACTATAAATATCTCCTATATAGGTAGTATCAGTAAGCAACAACTCATTTCTAACTTCTCTTTATCGTTCACATACACTTCTCGAGTATACACCCCTAACTTGGGGGTAGGGCATAATCTTGGGATGCACCCCCATATTATGATTGACCCTAACACTTTTTTATGATGAATAGGTCTTGGTTTCAATATATATATATATATATATATATATATATATATATATATATATATATATATATATATATATATATACACACACACACTAAACTGCAATTTGGTCCATGTGGTTAACAAAAGAATATGGATGGAGTCCAAAATCTTTTCGACTTGCACCATGGGTCCAAAATCAGGTATTTTTATTTTTTTTCATTTTGGTCCCTAAAAAAGTTGAAAGGACTATTTTGCCCATTTAATTTATTTTACATATTTTTGTATTTGTTTTAATATCCTTTTAATTTAAAAATAAGACAAAAATTGAAGAATGGTCACTGTGATATGTCGAAAATTGCCACTTTGGGCCAAACAAGTTTGGACCAGCACTAATGCTCCAAAAGTTTCCATTTTGTTGCGAGTTTGGTCAATTTTGGTTTTAAATGATGATTTTGCCCTTTGTATTTTGTTTTTTTTTATTTTTTTATTACATAAATAAAAAAAGAAAAAAAAATTCTCTCACACACAACACACACACACACACTTTCTCTCACACACACACTCTCTCTCTCTCTCTCTCTCTCTCTCTCTCTCTCTCTCTCACTAATCGGTGGAACCTCTCATCTCCTCACCCTCACCTCCCTCAGGAAAACACACACTAAAAAACACCCTAACTGCCACCACCAAAATGGATTTGTGGTGTTGGTTGTACTTTTTGGTGGTTGATTTGTGGTGGCTGGAAGGAAAAATGGCGGTGAGGATCTGATGGTGGATTTTGAAGAAGATGATGTATCTTCTTGGTATTAAAACGAGAGAGAGAGAGAGAGAGAGAGAGAGAGAGAGAGAGAGAGAGAGAGAGAGAGAGAGAGAGAGAGAGAGAGAGAATTGTATTTGCTTTCTATTTTTAATTAAAAACTATTTTTTTCTATTTTGAGTTAAAAACTAGTGGAGTAAATAAAAAGAAAATAAAAAAACAATAACAAGGGCAAAAAAATCATTTTAACCTCTTCCAAATTTGAAACGGACCAAACCTGCAATAAAATGAAATGTTTGGACCTATGGTGCTAGTCCAAACCTTTTAAACAAAAATGGTATTTTTCAGCAAACTATAAGGACCATCTGTGCAATTTAGTCTAAAAATATATGACTTTGATATTAGTAGAGAAACTAAAACAGATTTTATATCCAATTTCATATAACTTATTATTTTAATAGATTAAAAACTTTAAAAAATATCTATTAATGTTTTTTTTTAATCGGAGGAGAACTTATGATCTACTAAAAATAATTCAATAAAAAATTAAATTTAATTTATATATATATATATATATATATATATATAATAATAATAATAATAATAATAATAATAATAATAATAATAAAAAACTTTTATTCCTTTTTTATTGGTATCTTATTCTATAAAATAAAAACAATCAAATATTTATAATAATAATTTGGTGTTATTGAAAATTAATATAAAAATCCAAATAACTAAAATTAATGGTTATATCTTAATTATCCAATTGTAAAGTTCGATTTTATTGTGATAATAAATAACCTTTCGATTTTATTCAAATAATTGACACTTATACTAAATCGGACAAAATAAATTATCCAATTATCTTAA
Organism: Lactuca virosa; assembly: GCF_052849685.1. NCBI lineage: Eukaryota > Viridiplantae > Streptophyta > Magnoliopsida > Asterales > Asteraceae > Lactuca > Lactuca virosa. The sequence goes on from NC_136428.1 coordinate 174,443,719, forward strand.
TGGTTATATCTTAATTATCCAAATGTAAAGTTCGATTTTATTGTGATAATAAATAACATTTCGATTTTATTCATCTATTTACCTAACACTTATACTAAATTGGACACTAATTTGGAAACATTAGTATCAAACTAAATAGTTACATTATGTAAAACAAAAATTAAACCAAATTACGTTGATATGTAGTATATTTAGTTCTTTTTTTAAATCAAAATAATTACTTGCAATCAAACATTATATAAAACAAGTACTAGTGATCCTCGTTCGTCCCCCCAAAATTGGCATAATTTGCCAAAAGAGCCCCTCGTCACGTTTCTCTCTCGCACTGTTCCCCTTAATCAGCTTACGCATCTGATAATGACCAACTTATATTTGAGAATATGCTACCTGGACCATTTGGCATATATGTGGGGTCTACGTGTCCACTATTGATTGGTCCCGGTGTACTAGTGATGTATAGTTGGAATATATTGATTAATCATGGCCATTACTTTAAATTGGATCATAAAAACATATGAGGCGTATGTGCACCCTCATCCATACAAGATTTCATGCTATTAAGACGTTGATGTAACATATATTTTGAGCATGACTCTTATTCATGTCCCCCACTTTAAACAAGTGAACAACTTTTTTCACATTAAATTAATGTACTTTTAATTTTAATATACATTGTTTTAAGAGTCGGATATTTTAGTATCTAATATTAAACAAAAAAATTCAATAATATATATAAACAAACCAAAACATAATAGTTAAATGTCACTCTAAATTGTCGGTTATCACTCCCAAACACAAGTTCGGGTTACGTGCGACACATCAACAATTATAAGATACCAAGAAAATAAATAATGCACAAAAATTTACATAGTTTATACAATAAGGATAATCGGAGGATAATCGGGTTACGTATACATAAATTTTACAAGTACAACATATAAGAAGAAAGCCGAGCCTAATATCACATACTTGCCAAGATCATAAAACATCCAGAACCTCTTGAGAAGGCTTCAAACCTAGAAGTCCCCTTAGGCTTAAGGGAGTGGAGTGCGGTTTAGGCCGCACGCAGCACACAATGCCACATGGCAGGAACACCGTCCCCTCTATGCGGTTTTGGGTGCGGTTTGGCTGCACCTCTCCCAAAAACTGTTGCACCCTCCTTCTTCTCTCTCTTTATTCATGTGTATTTCTCTCTCTTCTCCTTTCTCTAACCTCTCTCTTTCTCTACTATGGTTTCCACTCCCTGGGTGTGGTAAAGAACCGCACTTTGTGTGGTAAAAATGATGTGGCTTCTACGTGTCAAAGGAGGGAGTGCGGTTCTTGTGGCACCACTCCCTCCAGCCTTACTCAACTCAACCCAAACTTTTATTGAAAAACAATTATATCTCATCCACATAAACAACACAACCAATTAATATCGATTTGTGTAACAAAGGGTTCCGTTCATCAAAATTTTTAGGTTTGACTTTATTGGCAGATTTTAGGTCAACTTGCTCCTATTAATAGTTTTCCGCTTCTTATTCTTTCTTATGTGCGGAAAAATGCAGGCTAGATTCAAGATTGTTTACTGATTTATATACATACTAGTTTTTTATGATTAATAAAATTTATTTTCTCATTCACCCCTAGATTAGCCGATCACTTTGATCGTGTAAAGTGTAAACCACAATAAATATTGTATTATTGTTTTGATTGCGTTATTATTCTGTGTGTATGTATTAGTATTTATGATTTATATACGTACTAGTTCTTGATGATTAATAAAAGTTATTTTTTCATTCGCCCTTAGATTAGCAGATCATTTTGATCGTATAAAGTGTAAACCACAATAAATATTGTATTATTGTTTTGATTATTACTCTTGTGTATGTATTATTATTTATAATCAATAGTAATTGCATTTACTTGGTATTACCTTAAACATTTTGTGGGCTGGTCAATCAAAATCATATATTACACATCAAAATGGAACCCATTTTCACTTGATTTGACTGCATCCTTCCCACTTCCAATATTTTTATTTAAGAAGCATTATAAATCATCAACAAATATAATTTTCTATTTTGTTTTTATTTACTAACTGCATTAACATATAACACCTCACCTTGAAGGAGAATATAGACTTAATAACCATTTAGTCTCCAATAAACCCTATCCCCATTGACAGAGGGACAAAAGTGTCCAAATTTTTATCTTGCCCAAATCAAAATCGAAAGCATTATCGTTAACTTTGCAGGGTTTCTTAGCAATCATAACTGCTTTATGTTTTGATCAATTTCTTCTAGGGGTGAACAATGAAAATGACAGGGTATTAATTTGTTTGAATATTGTACCAATAGTCGGTATATATATATATATATAATCAATGTATTAAGTACAAATTTTAAAGAATAAGGTACAAAAAATTAAACATGTTATCTTAAAAAACAAGGAAACATGATCTGTACCGTTGAATCTAATTTGAATGGTGGGGATTAAAAGCATGGGCCTATCACACGGATTGCCAACATGTTATAATCTTGGTCATCCGTTTTTTATGCAAACAAATAAACGGCTTGATCTCCCTTACTTCTCTTTACTCAGAAAGACCAGTTGATGAACAAACCCAACGATTAATCTTTTATCTAAACTGATTCTCTTTACAATCATGTTCTACCTTTGATTTTGATATCTCCTTCCCCTGGTAAGCTCTCTATGAAATTGAAAATTGTTGAAGATTCTTCCCACCATTTTTTCTTTTTGTACTAATGTCGCACCACTATGAGTTCCATTTTTAGCAGACTAAATCTCCTTACTTTTGTTCTGGTATAAACGACTTTGCAGTTGTATTCGATTTGTTGGGCTAGAGGTAACTAATCTTGAAGTTTTACAAGATTGTGCCGAAGAAACAACTGACTGGTTCATTTTTTAACCTTAATTGATTGTTGTGTTTTCTTCTCAACAACTCCTGTTTGTTATCCGAATTTGATGGGGTTCGACTTCATGTTTTAGGGCTCAAAAAAAGTTGAATTCTTCAACGATTATGCTCTGTGTATTCTCAACAATCTCCTGTTCATTTTGTCTTTACACTTCCAATTAAGTTACTTGTTTCAGTTTATTGAACGATTTTGAGTGTTATTATTATTATTTTTTCTTGAGTTGGTTTTGGTGTTCTATTATTTAACCGAAGATTTCACCTCATTACTGGTTTTTTTAACTCTTGTAGTTGAATCTCGATCCTCTCTCCTATTTTTACTTTTCCTTATTCAAACAAGGTGTTTTTCATACTAAATAGATTGAGATCTAAGATTAATCTATTTTACATACGGGTTCTAATCTAAAATATTAGGATAAAAGATGTTTCATGTAGTCCCATTTTACTCAAAAGCTCTCAAAAGCAAGTAAATCATGGTGGAACTTAAGCATATAGTTGAACCCAAAAATGCTGTGAACCTATTTCGGTTTGAACATCAGCAATTATTAATTTGTATATATAGTTTCTTTATACTATTAATCACATTAGTTCTTGTTCTTTTATCGTTTTGTGTATGTATGTAGATTATGACTATTGTGCTTTTTCACTTTTCAGATATTGTAGCTTGGAAGAGATTTGAAGTTATTGAGGCAGCATGTATTAGGCTCTTGGTACAATTTTTAATTTTTTCCTTTGGTACTTGCAGCTTTGGAAAACTAATTGTAATGGCAAAATTTGGATTTCCAAAAACGATGTTAAAAACAAGTTTTATGTATTTTGTTGGTTCAAGCTATCTGTTGTGTGTATGCGGATTCATACAAACTAAGAGTTCTTATGGTTTTTTGTGGGTTTTGATTTTGATGTGGGTTTCGATTTTATGTTTGTAATCCAATTTTGATGTGGGTTTCGATTTTATGTTTGTAATCCAATTTTGTTATTCGAATTACCATGCAATTCTGTTTGTAAAATAATTTTTATCCCAAACCCAAAGGACTAAATTTTTTGCGGGTTTTGATTTCAGTTGCTAGAGGTAAAACAAACTGAATTCTTCCAAGATTTTGCCAAAAAACAAGGTACAAATTTTTTTTTCTCTTGGTTTGATTTTTGTGTGGGTTTTTTTTCTCTTGGTTTGATTTTTGTGTGGGCGTTGATTTCAGGTCCTAATCCTGAAATGACCAATATGTCCCAAACCCAAACCCAAACCCAAAATGATCTTTGATTTTGGTGTTATGTTTGTAAAATAACCTTTTTTTTGTTTGTTTCTTATTATAACATTCCCTAAACGACCAATATACTCGTAGACACACCCAAAATGACCAAGTTCCTGTTTTTTTTCTTATAATAGCATTGCGGTTTTGTATTTTGGTAGTAAGTTCTTGTGAGAAATCCACGTCAACGGAATTTGATCGATAAATTTTGAATAGTTATTACAATAATATTTAACTTATTTTTTGTAAAATAACTTAAATCTGTTTTACTAAAATGCTAATTTAGATGTTGTCGGTAAAGTTATTGATAGCCGACTTTAAAGCCATGATTCTGCGTGTGATATATTTATTCAAGATAAATCGCAAGATTTTAGAATATTATTATCATTATTATTATTAAAATACTAATTATTAATTACTATTAAAATTAATATTTCAAATTTTTACAATGGCTACGTAATTCAACTCATTTTGAATGATGGTCATGAAGCTTTACATTTTAGACTCACATAATCAATGCAAGGAAAATGGATCATATATGTATCCTGTGTTAAATATCGAAGCCAAGCGGGGAGAGAGTATAAACTTTTCACTAGAGTTTGTTTAGCGAATTAATTAGTTTTACAATCCATTTAACCTATAACAACACACTTTCATATTTAACCTATAACAATACACTTTCATATTTAAACTATAATAGCAATATGTTTACATATTTAACCTATAATAGCAACATATTATTATTTGTAACCAAATTAACATAGTAATATATTTAAACTAAAAAAATACAACATTTTCGTTTTTAGGCTAAATTACAATGATTTAACAACATATCGAAAGAAAACATTAATCATTAATGAAACTAATCGTCGTCCGTTGCCATATAAAGAGTAATAGACGGAAATTACTATTTACTGTCCGTCTAGGGACAGCTGAACGCCGAAAGAAACAAATCGTCAGAATGAAACAAATCAAAATGAAACAATTTGACGATCGCCGAAATGACACTAAGTTTCGTTCGAAAACTAATAGTCGGAATGAAACAAATTGTTGTCGCCGCATTGCGCGGGTACGCTACTAGTATATATATATATATATATATATATATATATATATATATATATATATATATATATATCATTACCGTATCAAGTATACTTAGATACCAAATTGATAATGATATATTACCAAATTATTTCCAATTTTCAATATTAATATTTAACTATCAACAACAACAACAGTATGAGACAATTTTACGGTCTAGTAAAAAATAATATAACAATTATTTTAATTTAATAAATTATTATATTAAATAACTTTGAAGTAACTTTGCATTTTTTTAATTTAATTTCGTAATAACTATCGACCACGACTAAATAGATAATATCATTCTCATAAAAATGTAAACATTAAGAACACTTGACAATTGAAGTATACGGTTTGTAACGTGTGTGTCTATATATATATATATATATATATATATATATATATATATATATATATATATGTTTGTGTGTGAAAATTAAAAGAAAATGTACAATTACCTATTTACCTTATTATGATCATTCGATTGATACAGTACTATCAACCAAACATGTTGGCTACCAAATATATTTGTAGCCAACTTTTTTCGTTCGTTAGGTAGCATGTTGATTAGTTTTTTTGGTACATATTTAACAATCCTAATCTTTTTGTATTATGATTACCAACATTAAAATCACTTTCCTCGTGATAGACCACATCAACTTTTTTTTATTAATTATACCAATTTAGAGTATCCATTGAAAACATGTTTATTTTCATTTCCATCTTGAATGTCCTTCAAACATTTATTTTATTTATTTATTTTGTTTTCTTCTCAATAAGAGGCTGGATTGAAAGAGGGCAACATTTGAAGCTATCCTATACCAACATATACAATTTCCTTCCCTGGCTCCTTTGGTGAAATAATCATCTTTCATTGTCTGAAAAAGACACACAAAAAGATAATATATCTTTAAAATCATTGATAATGCAAACATTCTTTATGTAAAATTGCAATTGTGCCTCTTTTGGAGTAACTTCATTTCTTGGTGAATTCCTATTTTTCTTATATTCTTATATTAGTTGTAAGAACCATATATTACATGGGTTAATTTAAAAAAATAAATAAATATAAAGGTCAAAGTATTTGAGACCTTTGAATTTATAAGAATATAAGAAAAATAATAAATTATTACAGAAATGTAAAACCCTAATGAGACCACATGAACTTTAAATTTATAAGAATATAAGAAAAATAATGAATTATTATAATGTAAATGTTTTTGATTATTTAAATTTAAACAAATAATTTATATAAATAAACAAAAGAAACTAATGAGCTTTTAATTTTGGGAATTCTGAAATTAAAAGGTAAGTTAATTAATGAAATTGATATCCATTTATTAAAATAATTTATTGCAATTATTACATTAAAATATTATGTGGAATTTAATAAAATAGAAAAAAAACCTATAAAATGACATGTGGAAAAAAAATAATTCAAAATAACCACAAAATGACATTTGACAAATTGAATGAGAGTGTGACAAGTGGCAAAAAAACATTCATTTATTAAAGTAGATTGACCAACATTTCCAACATGTTTGACACGGATTAATTCTAAAATAGAAGAAAACCCACCACCCTTTTCCATTTGTACAAGCATGCCAATGAGGTGGTGATTGTGTTTGTACATGTAAATTAAGAAACTTTAAGATTTTATACAAATTATAAAGACTTTCACTAGATAATAACAAAAAAGATAATGAATTTGCATGGAGAATCTACAATTGTATATATCTCTACACTTACGGAAACTCCAATTCTCTAAATTTGCAAGATCTTCTACTTTTTCTCCACACGTAAACAAGAGCATATGAGATACTACCCTTATAGATCATATAAATTTTGTATACAAAATAGTTAACCAGCTCATGAGGCATGTATAACAAAACTTGAGGGTTCATGGATTTCCATTTTCATAGTTATTGCAGTCAATTGAGAAGTACATTGTCTTTTCACAATACTTGATAGAATTATGAAAAATTAAGATTTATTTGGTAATAAAAGTATAATGGAAATGATAAGGAAATAACAAACTTTTTGAACATATAAGATGCACAAAAATTAATTCCTAATATATTCATGATTCTACCGAATCATTCCTATTACCCCCACAAGCGAAATGGGAAAGGACTAACATGAAGCTTGGTGCCAAAATCTACAAACAAAGGACAAACGTAGCACAAAGCTTTAAAATCTTCAAACAAAGGAAAATATGTTGGATTAGTGTCTAAGTCCATAACTATAATTGGTATATTCTTGACCCGACCCGGCATGGTCCATTTGGGTTGCATGGCATCATGCATTTGGATAGACTAAAATGAGAGAAATAACACTTAAGGTTTATTAATATATTATAAGTTCTAATATATTAATAAGATTATTTAATTAGTATTGATCAAGAATTAATCTATAATTAATTAAGTGATCAAAAGAAGACTAATTAAATATATGGGTTGATTGTGTAAATCATCCATACTTCTATAGTGGGCTAATGCTCCATGGATTATCAAGTTGGGCTAAAACCCATAGGATGCTCCATGGATGCTCCATGGTGTATTTGAACCCATGGATCCAAGGAAATGGAAAGCCATGACAATTAGGGTTTACCCTAATTGTGACTAACTATATAATGATCTTATTATTGAAGAAATCGGCACTAGAGAAACAAGTGAGGGCAAGTTGATTTCATGAAGTGATGATTTCTCTCTAAGTTATTCCAAGTGCATATGATGTTGTGTGAACCATTTGAGGTGTTACATTCGGGGCACAAGGCTCTTGAGCTCCATAGAATCAAGCACCAACAAAGAGGTATGTATTTGTACTAGTTTCTATATTACTTGTACTTTATAATATGCTAGTTAGGATAAATACCTTGGAAATTGATATTTGCATGTATAATTAGAGAAAACATAGATCCAAGGTATTTAGGGTTGCATGTACACCATAGGAGTGTTAGAATGCTCAAAACCCAACAGTGGTATCAGAGCCTAGACTTGTTTTCACTTATACTTGATGCAAACTGCTTAAAATCGAACTTTTTTTGCTGCTGGGACAATGGACTCGCCGAGTTCACTGATGGACTCGACGAGTCCAAGGCAAAGTTCATCCAACTCGCCGAGTTGGTTCATGCACTCGACGAGTTGGACCCCCAAACAGCATATCTTCGAGTTTTGGTGCTGGAATTGGTCTAGAATCATTACCTTTGATTGTTTTGGTCTTATAAAACCTGTTTTTAATGTGGTAATGATTATGTTAAACCAATTTCAATGCTATAATCAAAGTTTCAAGTTTTATATATGTTTATGTGATTCTTGAAAAATTGTTGATTATGAATGTTCATGCTTATGAGTTTTGGTAGATCATAGGAATTATGTGCAAATTGTTTGTTAGTATAATTCTTGATCTCAATGAAATTGTATGGACTCCATAACTTGTCCTCAAATTATGGATTACCAAAAGTTTTTTTATGTTTCCTTGATTTATGAGTTAGTTTAGATTAATGAAAAAAATTGTGTTTTAGTTGTTTTTGATCCAAATTAATCTAGAGTTAGTTCATAAAATATGTTTTTGTAACTTGTCTTCAAGTTATATGAAAAGTCATATTTATGAATCTTAAAACTCATAAAAGTGTCATAGGTTACATAAAAGTGAAGAGTCTTTTTCATTAAATAGTATTATGACTCCATAACTTGTCCTCAAGTTATGGATGTTAAAGAGTCACTTCTTTAAAAGATGTCATTAAAAGATAAGGAGTTACATAAAAATGAAGAGTCTTCATTTTAATGTACATTAAACTCATAAGTTATAAAATGAAAAGTCTTGAATAGTTTCAAAACTTGCCCTCAAGTTTTGGAATTTGTAAAGTTACTCTTCATGTATACTTTAATTCCAAAATTGAACCCTTAGAATTTTAAAAGCTAAAATTCAAACTTTATGGACTTCATTAAATTAATTAAAGTGTTTAATTAAAAGAGTTAATAATTCCATAAAGACATGGTTTAAGTTTAATTAAATTAAGAGTATAGTTTAATTAATAGATTAAACCACCAAGTATTTAAATGTTTAAAATACACCCTTACACTATTATTATAATTTTAATTATATAGATATGTATAAGATAAAGTCAATCTTACCATTAGTAGACCTCATTCACGAAGCCAGTCTAAAAGGGGGGTATAAGGTCACTGCCTATAAAATGACAGTTTAATGGGTGTCCACTCTCACCCACCGCTTCCTTGACTGGTGGAGGGTCGTTAGTCGAACGGGTATGAAAGGACTATAATTCTCCCTTCATTAAAAGTATAATGATAAATACTAAGTAACTAAACACTTATAAATTCCCAATCTTAGTTACTTAGGAAAATGTGAATAGGTGCTAACCCATGAAATTACACTTTGTACCTTACCAAGTCGTTAGTGGAGCGTGTGTGGTTAACCGGCACACTAATAAGGACTAGTAAGAGTGGCAAAGGGTAACTTGACTTTATTATAGATCGGTGGAGCGTGTGTGGTTAACCGGCACATCGATTAGGTGATAAAGTTAAGGGTACCAAGTCAATTTGCATGGTTATTCACACCTTGTTTGTGATCCTCGGCATCCCAATCACAAACTTGAGAGGGCACAATCGAGATTCAAACATGCCATTGAAAGTTTAATGTATCTCAAAAGATCTAGGAGTTTCAAATCCAAATAAAACTTAATTATATTTTGTTTTTCATGGTGGAAATTGGTAAATCGTCATTTACCTACCTTTAACTATTTTATAACTCGGATTACGGCATCCCTCTTCCAGTTATAAATAGGTTGTTGGATCCTAGCCTTAATATTTCATATTGGGTGTCATATTAAGGACTTTAAATCAACTAACTTGAATTTCTCCCTTATAGATGTCTCCCTCAGACAACTATGGTCTTCCCAAATCTTTAGGAACAAGCTATCCTAATGAAGATGATATCCCAAATGGCAATCAAGGTGAAAGATCAATCCCTTTGTTGTGCATTAGTGGGACTGGTAATCATACTTCACTTCCTCCACCTCCTCCAATAAATCTTCCTATCCCACAAGTTTCAAGACTTGATAAGTTCTAAGTCACTCAATCCCTATTGGCAAACAAAGTCTATATGTGCTTAGGTCTTGGAGATTAAGTCACATATTGACAAGCCGGGAGAGTCGGGTGTCGAAGTCTTGAGGTAGCTGGCTGTTGACTTGGTTCTTCAGTTACTCCCTGATGACAGACCACGACATGACCCTTTAATGATCTTATCTATTTGCTTGGTGCTGTTGAATCAGCAATGATTTGGAACACTGGTAAAGCAAATTTGATTAGAATATCGACTTCCCATAACTTCATGGACATTGACAATGGTAACACTGGAAATCCACAAAAACTTTCTCTTCCCAATGGAAAGGGATCGCCCATAGTCAACTCGGTTGACCAAATGGTAAAAGAGAAAGGCTAAGTCTGAGATAGTCTCATGTACCATTCCCAAAGAGTCCATATGTGCCTATTGCCAAAGGAAATGGGCATTGGTTGCGAAGCTGCCGAATTTACCTGAAACCTCATAAGGATGGTAAAGTCAAAAGTTTGACTCTACTTCAGGTAAAGTCCGTTATCTAACTCTATTAAGTCTCTTTTGGAGATTCTTAATACATGATGTAATGTAATTACATTTTGATGTTGTTGAAGAATCAAAGGAAGCTTTAAGGAAAAGTGTGCTGATTCTGATCGTATGGTTCGATGACCAGAATTTTGAGCCACTGCATAAGAGTTATGAGATATTGCTTAGGAATAGATAACAACAAAGTTTTCATATGAATTTGCATTGTAAGGATAAGTTTTTCTGCAAGTTTTTAAAATAAAAGAAAAGTTTTGATTTTATTTATTTTAAGTATCCTTACAAAGGAATTTGTGAAAAATTGTTGTTTATATGTTTCCATTGATAAGCAATATTGGAAAAATGAATTTGATTCTTTCGTTTGTGGTAGTGTCATAATTTATCAAATAAGGAAAGATTCTCATCACCTAAGTTTCAGTTGGATAGAAACTTGGAATCATGCAAGATGTATTGTGTGATGAATGAGATTTTTCATCTTTGGTAAATTAAGACTAATTCCTTGTTCACATTCGCATGTGAGTCAAGCGAAGGACTAAAGGATCGGGTACATTAGGTTGTGCACTAGTCAGGTCCACCACAAAGGTTGATAAGATTATTCGTTATGATTTACTAAAGTTTAGTAAATATGATTATGCTTACAAGTTTAAGTGTAATGCTGAAACATTGGAAAAGTTTCAATATATGACAGAATGAATAAGAAGAATCAAATAAGGCAGAAAGATAAAAGTTTCTCCAATCTGAAGAGATGGGAGAGTACTTGTGTATCTTGTTTTATGATTATCTTAGTGATTATGAAACCATATCACAATTGATCCTCTAAGGACACCTTAGTGCATTTGTTGGCTAAGGAGAGGAATTGTGAATTGTAGAAATGGTTAAATCAAAAGTTAAATCATACTTCATTCCAAAATAAAATCTTAGAGTCGTACTCCAAGATTGAGCCTTGAGCGACATAATCTTAAGAAAGGTTTAAAACACTTGTCAAATGTAGAGTAAAATGTTTTCTTACTCTTGTACATTTGAAATTGGTAAGTTGTGATGTTTTGGATAAAACAAAGACCAACTAAGGCCAATTGTGTGAAGTGTTTGTAAAAGAATCCGCACTATCTCTTGAATATTGGGCAAGAGAGTCTTATATGTCAAGAGGATAGTGGGAGTCTTGAGATAGTTTCAAGAACTAATCAAGAGTATTGTTAATCACTAGCCCACGACTTGAGGTTTGTAACCTATCGTGTTGACATATTCTTATTTATGTGTCTATTCCAGTTAAAAGTTGACTATTCTTGTGAGTTCTATGAGTTCTCAATTGTTTGCATAACAACCTGGAAGCAATGGTAGGCCCTTGTGCTGCCGGGTGGCAAGAAATTAAGATTGAACAAGTTCAGTCCATATGTGTTTGGATTTGCCACTAACCTTGTCTTGTGATTATGGTTATGACAAATTCACATGGATAGGAACACTTACACCATAAAATCTAAGTGTCATAAGGTTTCTCTCCGATTCATGAAAATGATGGTGAGGAAACTCTTTCACTAAGTAGATTTTAAGTAGATAGCAATTGTGAGAATGACAAAAGGTCTAAACATTATGATTACGACATCCCTCTTCATAATTGTTTAGACACACAAGTGAGCTATCTAAGGAAAAGTGTATGATTTTGATAAAGTCTTATCAAAACATCTCGTATCAGAAATCCGAACTTTGGTAAGAAAGTCAATAAAGTATCGTTTTTCTAGAAGTCCAGCTGATTTCTGAGTACATGTCAAAGCTAGTGGGAGCATAAGTGTTATGCTAGTAAGATAATAATCATTATGCTAGTGGGAGCATGATGATTATGTTGCAAGTTAGCAATATTAATTATAGAAAACAAAAGTTTCAATTCGCTTTGAAAAGTTGTTTCCCTATAATTAAGGGAAAGGATTTTATACTTCATTCCAATTCTACAAGCTTAGATTGAGATTTTAATCTACTTTAGTCAAGAATATATATGAATGTTATGCTGGAATGGTTCAACATAAGGAAATTCTATATATGTTGCGTTCTCAAAATTCGTTTATGATTATGACATCCCTCTTCATAGTTCGAATTATGAGAACATGGCAAATAAAAAATTTTATAGCATGAATCGTGTCCCATATGCTTCGGATATAGGATCGATTGCATGTGCTATAATTTTCATCCATTCCAAATTTTCCTAATGCTTAGGGCATTAAGAAGGGAAAATGGATTAGAACTGGATATGACTAAAATTATTAAGCAATTGTCGAGGATAATCTGAGGTTTACCAAAGATTGGTTGCTCATGGACAATTGGAAGTATATAGTTAGGACCATATTGACATATTCTGAAAGGAGGCAACTCTTGTTCAGAAGTGATGGTCAAAATGGTAATATGGAATTGTTTCCATAGGTGGAAGTTATTTTTTGAATCTGTGTAAGATTAGAGAACTTAATGCAATAAGGATGTTCAAAGGAATGTACTTTGAATTTGAGACTTCGTTTCCATGGAATTGTTCTCCATTGGAATTCTTTGTAATGTTTGTTGCCAATTCTTTGTGACTTTTGGGTATAGTCATTACAAGAGGATCATTGCATATAAGTTTAGAATCTAACATATTACAGTAAATGACAAGAGGATTGTGATTTTGAAATGAGCATCATTGAAATATTGTCAATCGATCTATTTCACAAAAGAAAAGACCATAAGTAAACATAGTATGCATGCTTGGTGCATGGCATGACTATTGTTTCAGTTCAAGTATTAAGTTGATAAATCGAAACAATGAATAATGAGTAATCAATATGGTGCTTAGATAAAAGGGTTTTTATTTACACTCGAAGTGTTGAGGCCATACAAGATTAGTATTATTTTTGTGTTTCACTTTGCATGTTTTGACTTCCAGAATAACTAGGTCACTCTTCCCGAATGACTAAGTTATTCAAACTCTCCACAGTCGGTCATATGTTGGAAGTAGATATGAATCAAGACTGTCATGAATTTGGCTTGTATGATTTGTCTAATGTGCATTAGACATAACAGTGGTTGCTACAACATTCATGAGTGCTCATAAGTTCTGAGTATTGGATTCAACCCACGCTCATTTGAATCACTTCATGGATTTTATCACGAGTGAATCATGAGACGATAATATCTTATATTCTTCAAACCTAGAGATATGAGTTGTTGACTATGAGTTGGTTATACATTGATTGCACGTAAACGCATTGGTAACTCGATGTTATAAAACGTGCCTTTGTGTATGATTCAACAAGTAGTCAGTACAAGCATATGAGTCGAAGTTTATCCATTCCTTTTACGCTCAAAGGGATAAAAGTGATATCTGTGGGCCCCTCGATGATTTAGTGATGACAAAATGTAAGTGCTCGGCCGGGCCTGGACTGATTTGATTTGTTCAATTAGTCAGTCGTCATAAATCAGAAATCGGGAAACAATAAATGGACAGAGAGAATGATTATAATCCATGTCTCAGTCCATATGATATCTAGAATGGAGGAATATATGATCACTTATCTAATGGACGCGTCATTGATTTGTTCAGAGTTCGGCAGCAGCTTTTAAGAGCTACGATTGCTGGTCAGGTTATGAAGGCGTACTTGCAATAATAGTTATTAGACTTATCCAAGTGGGAGACTGTTGGATTAGTGTCTAAGTCCATAACTATAATTGGTATATTCTTGACCCGACCTGGCATGGTCCATTTGGGTTGCATGGCATCATGCATTTGGATAGACTAAAATGAGAGAAATAACACTTAAGGTTTATTAATATATTATAAGTTCTAATATATTAATAAGATTATTTAATTAGTATTGATCAAGAATTAATCTAGAATTAATTAAGTGATCAAAAGAAGACTAATTAAATATATGGGTTGATTGTGTAAATCATCCATACTTATATAGTGGGCTAATGCTCCATGGATTATCAAGTTGGGCTAAAACCCATAGGATGCTCCATGGATGCTCCATGGTGTATTTGAACCCATGGATCCAAGGAAATGGAAAGCCATGACAATTAGGGTTTACCCTAATTGTGACTAACTATATAATGATCTTATTATTGAAGAAATCGGCACTAGAGAAACAAGTGAGGGCAAGCCGATTTCATGAAGTGATGATTTCTCTCTAAGTTATTCCAAGTGCATATGATGTTGTGTGAACCATTTGAGGTGTCACATTTAGGGCACTAGGCTCTTGAGCTCCATAGAATCAAGCACCAACAAAGAGGTATGTATTTCTACTAGTTTCTATATTACATGTACTTCATAATATGCTAGTTAGGATAAATACCTTGGAAATTGATATTTGCATGTATAATTAGAGAAAACATAGATCCAAAGTATTTAGGGTTGCATGTATACCATAGGAGTGTTAGAATGCTCAAAACCCAACAAAATATTCAAGCTTGGTGAGGATATCCACTAACTGGAGGTACGAAGGAACAAACTTGGTGTGAATGTTCCCCGATTGGACAAACTCTCATATAAAATGATAGTCAATGTCAATATGTTTAGCACACTTATGACTTGTGAGGAACATGATTTTGACTGAAGAACAAAGCACTTTTTTATTGCATATGATAATTGGTCAAGAAGGGGCTAAAACATGGAGTTCCCGAAGCTAGGCATGTAAACCAGTCTGGAACCTGACTAGAAACGAAAAAACCTGAAACCGAATAAGTTGCAAACTAAGAACTGAAGACCAGACCGAATACCACTAACCGATTCCAATCAATTCCATTTATACTATGAAATATGCTATCTAAGACGGTGTTCGGAATCCAAATCGGCCCAAAACGGGCCAAAACCAAAAAACTGAAAACCATATAAGTCGTAAACTAAGAACCGAGAATCGAACCGAATACCAATAGCTGCTTTGGGTTAGGTTTCGAATCTGGTTTGGGTTTTTGGTTAAAAAGTTCATCCTTACCCGAAGCATATGAGTAATCCATATGATTTCAGCAGAGATATTGACCAACTTTTTATATTCTGATTTATAACGTGAACAAGAAATTATAGGTTGCTTCTTAGCACTTAGGGATATCAAAAATTCACATATTAAAATCGAGTAACCATAGGGAGAGCAATTTGTCTCAATGCAGTGAGCCCAGTCACTGTTAGAGTATCCCATAACATTAGGGGAGGGTGCATGAAGGAATGAGAGACCATAGGACATAGTCTATTTGACATATTGTAGAATGCGCTTGATTGTCTGAATTTGATCTTCAGTTGGAGCATAAAGAAACCGAATGACTTAACTGACCGCATAAGAAAGATCAGTTCGTGTAATTGGTTAGATACCTGAGAGCGCCAACTAAATACCAATTGTGCGTAGGATTATAAAAGTAGCATTTTGAGTTTCAAACTGATAGAGCATAGGATCATAGAAGGGATCATAGAGCGTAGGATTGATGTTAAACTGATAGAGCTAAAATGACTGATGTCAAACAGATAGAGCATAAGATCATAGAAAGGAGCACCATGAGTGGTAAAGTAATCTGATGTAGAGAGCGGTGTGGCAACCAGTTTGACATCAATCAATTTAGCTCATGTGGGAATGTCATGAGCGTAATTAGATTAACTTAGGAATAACCCAAAGTCAAGATATGATACTAATTTGAGGATGTAACTCAAACGTCCAAGGTCTGTAATGGAATTAATTGTTTGTGTTAATATGGGAGATGAAAGTCTGAATGGTGGACGTATTATTCTCGATTAGAAAAATATCATCAATATAGACCAACAAATATAAGATACAAGAATACCGTTTGAAAATAAATAAAGAGATGTCGGCATGACTGTAGGAATAGCCAAGGCTAACAGAGAACTACTTATGCATTAAAACCAAGCCTGTGGAGCTTACTTGAAGCCATATAGAGCTATTTTGAGGTAATAAACATGATTGGGAAATTGCAAGTTATTAAATTCTGGTGGTTGCTCTATGTAGACAGTATTAGTGAGATGACCTTTTAAGAACGTGTTCTTACCATCTAACTAATAAAGTGGCCATTTGTAAAGTACAACTAAAGATATAATGGTATGTACAATAGATGCCTTGACAATCGGGCTTCATCTGATGGGATTAGGACACGCGAAGGGGATTCATGCTTAAAGGTTTGTCTTGTTATCTAAGTTATTGGACTGCACATATTGGTTCACTAGATTGGATAAATGAATTATTAATTTCTACTGTTCTAACTTCTAAAACGTTTCAGTAGAGGCCTTAACAATCGAGCTAAAAGTAACGGGATAATACAAGCCTTGTACCTAAGCGAAACCTTGAGTGACTAACCGGTATTCGTATCTTTCAACCATACAATCGACATTAAACTTGGTATGGAAAACCCATCTTGAACTGACAACATTTGATTTTGGAGGACATGGAACGAGTTCCCATGTGGCATTATTCTAGAAAACAAACATTTCAGCATCTATAGTAGAGTATCAAATTGCATTTTTGTTGTAGACTTGAGTCCATTTTATTTGGAGTCAAACATGACATGATGGAGAGCCGAGCTCGATAAATGAGAGAGACCGATGATATTTTCGGGGTTGAAAATAATAGCTTTTAATTAATTCATTGTAGGATGACTAGTAGTGGATGAAGATGAAGCAGCCAATATGGGCATAGGCTGCTCGAAAGACGGTGAAGTTGGTGGCTGATCAGCAACATGATGTGTCGTAATTGGACCAATAGGGTGCAGGCACAACTCGCGTGGAGGAATAGGAGATTCTGGGGGCAGGAACAGCTGGAGCAACGGGTTTTGGCGATGATAGTGACAAAGCCGAAGGTATGGTGAAAGAAGGACCATCACAATATGTTGAAAAGAAGAGCTATGTTGGAGGCAAAGTTAAAGAAGATTCCAAAAAGAATGAGATATGACTCATCAAACTGACCATGAAAAGTGGTGTAGAGCTGCTATACAACCAAATTTATGCAGTGACAGCCTTTGTATTGGATTCTTTAGCTAACAAAAACGCACAGAGCACTTCAAGGTGCAAGTTAGTGCAAAGAATAATCCCTAAGATAAGAACAAACTTAGCTGCCAAACACATGAAAATTCCCATAATTTGGAGTTGTTGAAAATAGCAACTCGTAAGGAGATCGGTTATCCAAAAGTGGGGTGGGTAACCAATTTATGATATAAGTAGCAGAACTAAATACATAAGCCCATTAAGAATTCATAACTTGAGCACCATGCATCATTGCCAAAAACAGTCTCTATAATATGGTGATTTTTTTTTCAGCATGGGCATTCTAATAAGAGTGTATGGGCAAGATAACATGTGATGAGTGTTATTTTTAAAAGATAGAGAGAGAACATGATTATATGCAAAGTCTTTGCCACCATCCAATTGGAAACCATTGAGTTTGCATGAGAATTGGGTTTGTACAAATGTGAAAAAATCATTGAGGACACCATAAAGACTAGACTTTATTTTAAATGATAAAACCATGTAAACCTAGAAAATTCATCAACAAAAATAGCATAGTATCGATACCCATCGTGGAACTAACCGGAAAGGGACCCAAAAATTAAGTCTATCAATTCTAAAACATGAGATTAACGTTATAAATTAAGATTAAAGGGGAAAAGGTTTTCTCTTGGATAATTGATATGACAAGAAAACATTATGATTTGGCAAAAGAGAAGTAATAGACAAGCAACCCAATTTCTTTAATAATGTAATAATGTAAAATGAAACATACCCTAAACGACTATGCCATAAATCATAAGAGGCTCGTAGCCTTTTTGAAGTAATATTTGCCAAAAAAAAATATGATGACCTTGCTCAAGAACATATAATCCATCTCTAAGTCGTCCCTTTGTTAGCGTTTCCTTTGAAAGCTGGTTCTGGATGAGAAACACATGAATAAAAAAATAAGATATCAACTGGATTATTATCCAAGGTAAGTTTGCTAACAAATAGCAAACTTTTAGTGAGTTGTGGAACCACAGGAACATCAAGCAAACTAATGTGAGGAGACATGATTGAAGAACCAATATGATATATATATATATATATATATATATATATATATATATATATATATGAGGAATAGCCATTATCAAACAAAACATAATCATTACCAGAGTAAATGGAAGCCCAGTCCATGTTCGAAGAAGACGACGTCATGCGTGTCATTGCCCCAATATCAACAAACCAGTACGGTGTGGACTCTGACACATTGCATTGAGCTTGCAAGTTCTAAATTTGCATCTAGGATAGTTGGACGACTAGCGAATGTGTGCAAATAGGGACATTAATTTGCATAATGACCATCTTTGCGACATAGTTAATAGTGGGCAAGAGGCCAACCATGACTACGTCTTGTTAAAGAAACCCATGAATAGAGGAGTGGACACAAAACCAAGTAGAGCCATAATATGTCATGGTGTTGAATTTGTAACGCCCAGGTTTTCATACCAGGTAAACCCCAAAAATTTCTCCTTTCTCATTTAAAATTTACAATTCATTTTGGTGTACATTGGCGATCTGGTATACAAGAATTTATCACAAGGATTGTACTAGCCGCATATACAGGATCGATCCAGGCGTCACAAATAATCTACCTGCAAAACATATCATCACCAAAACGTAATCCTCGCGGCTTAGTGAATAACAACTACAATAAAATAATAAGATAAATCATATATCATGCAAATCATGTAAATCATGTATCAAAGATCTAATAAAATATAATACTCAGGAATGATCTATCTCTCAGTGATGATCTCTCTCTCTCTCTCTCTCTCGACATTATTTTATCAATCATGATCTATCTCAATCATAATCTATCTCATTAATGATCAATCTCTCCATCATTATCAATCTCTCAATGAAAGATCTATTTCTCTCTCAATCAAGATCAATCAATCTATCAAATAAGATCTATCTATCAATCAATATATATTTATCAATTAAGTCTCAATCTATCAAGATAATCAGTCTCTCGGTAATAATTTATTTCTCAAATCTCATCAATCTCTCAATCAATAATAAATCATATAGACCAAAATATATATTTCATGTAATGAATAACACAAATATCCAAACAACGGAAGTTAGAGTTGTGTTACTCACCTGGTTAGCTGGCAGACACATCGACTTCGGTCCTTGACCTACTCTGCTTTCTAGCTTGTCACATGCCAATACCCATTAAGTTCCTCAGAACCTGTCACAATTAACCACTCGCTATACTATGTGACTATTTGTCACCAAACTCATTACACTCGATAATACAACCACAATAGGCTTAATCCGTAAGTCGTTAACTAAATCTACCACACCAGGAAACTTTAGTAAATTACGGTTTACAACCCTCACAGTCCCGAATAACTATCTTACCGTAAGATTTATTTACAAATCTTATCAACATGTCTATAATAGCATCATATCACGTACACATGTAACATATACTCCGGTCTAACAACTCCTGACAACTATCATGTATAATAATTACACAATAACGGGTAAAAGATACCTCCACAATCTCGTAACTCATCCCTATATATCTCGTACATCGATATAATTCCTCCGGTATAATCTCCCAAGAACGATTCCCGAGCAGTATCTCCGATCGATTGTGCCAACCCCCCCCCCCCCCCCAAATGACACGAAAGCTTGCATATTTATAACATGGGGTGCGCCACGTCGTGGTGATCACTTAGACCCTGGTCTTACCCTATGTCGCACTCTCTATCCACGTGTCTGGGTGACTCGTCACATGTCACATCGTGGGAACCAAATGGCCATGTGTCACTCTCCGGTTGATACGGGTCTCGATGAATCACTCATTGCCACATTGGGGCAAGCTTACCACCACATTGTGGTGGTTAAAGGTTGACCGTTGACTCTAATTCCGTTGACTTTCTCAAAATAGAAACGTATTTTCCTTTAAATCGTCAAACGGTCATAACTTTCTCATACATACTCCGTTTTCGATCATTTTTATATCCACAGAATCCTCTCAAAAAGATCTACAACTCTGCTCAACTATCATTTACTAAATAGCATTTCTCAATTTAAAGAAATTCAAGGCTTTATCTTACTTACTCATCTCATAATGATATATATTTCTTAAGTTAATACTTGTTACGGAAAACATGTATTACAAATGCAACCTGTGAGATATTAGAACCAAAAAAAGAGTTAAGAAAATTTTTCATGACTCTTGGATTCGTATTTAAGATCATGAAATGAAGGGCACGACCTGATGAGACGTTGAGTAGAAGATAAATTATTGAATGAAGAGTTGAGACCACAAAGGAACTAGTAGGTTTTGTTGTTTTCATCAAGAGAATGACCAACATATGAGAGATGATCACATAAGGCTTTGAAATTTCTTCCAAACTCAACAACAGTGGAAGAACCCTTCTGAATTTGGAGAAGAGAATCATGTAGGATGTGTATTCTTTCAACCGAATTGTGGATGTAAGCAGCCTCCAGAGCGGACCACACAACATGGGACGTATTGTGATTGAAAGTTACAACTATCGCCTTCTCTGAAAGTGATGACTGAATCAAGATGAGAGCATGTTGATCAGCTGCTAACCAAAAAAGATAAGCTAGATTTGAAGATGTTGATGAGTCGGCAAAAACAATGGTGGGTGATGGTGCTTCAATTGATCCATCAACATCTCCGAGGAGATTCTTATAGCATAGTTAGACTATAATTTGCTTCTTCCACATGAGATAGTTGAATGAATAGAGTTTAATATTAAGCAGGTGACGAATAGTAGAGAGGGGGGAGAGGAGAATCAATTTCCTCAGTTCCTACCATGGTTGATCCGTGAAAAAGAAGCAAGAAGATGAGTAGAGAGAAGAGTAGGGCCAGTTAGGAAGTATTAGGATGATACCATACTAGGGTTTTTGCATAATCACCTTGACTTGTGATGTGTGTATTGATCCTTTATATATATATATATATATATATATATATATATATATATATATATATATATATATGTATGTATGTATGTATAATGGAAATGATAAGGAAATAACCTTTCTAACATACATGATACACAAAAATCAATTCCTAATCTTCTCATGATTTCACATAATCATTCCTATTAAAAGGGATTTACAATAACATGTATACATATAGGATCAAGAGTAATTGCGTTATAGTTTTCTTCAAACAACATGCACAACATCTGACATCTCCAAATTCATGGTCATTTTAAAAAATTTATTTATGCTTATTTTAAAATTAGAGTATCATTTTTGAAGAATAATATTACAGAATTTGTTCCCAGAAAACATGATAATGATATTATCAAAACATTACCGAAGAAATGTATTTTATTTATATTAAAACATTAGGACGTCATCGTCAATACAAAAACATAAGCATAAACAGACCTTCAATTAATTTACACTAAAGATCTACATCTCCTTGAATCCCTCAGTAGAATGTATCTTTAATATAGCTACATGTAATATAATAAACTGAGTGGGTCAGTTTGGGAAACATGGTGAGTACATAGGGTTTTCAACCCACAATAATATAGTTAATTTCTTTCGTCACATATTTCATGTCAAATGATTAACCTGATTACCCATCCCCATTTTCTTTAGTTATTCTTCCCTAAAGAGTTATCCTAAGGGTCATCTCCTACATCGTATTTACCTCTCATCGCCTTACATCACATTTCCTTATATGTTTGTTCCTAAGGACTTTTCCTAAGGATCATCGCCTACATTGCATAGACAGTACTGATTCGGGGATTACTGCCCCAATACGTGTCCAGTAAGGGTTAGAGTATCATCGTATAAATACGTAGTTACTACATCGTCCGAAGTCGTAATTAATCACCTACAAGTTATGAGCCTGCCGATGTTTCCACATGACTTGTTTAGACTAGTCAGTGGTCGTCATCTATACTCTGGTAGATGACTACATCGCAACATCACAGGTCAAGTTTATGGCATCTCCTAATCATCTCTCATCTCGCATCACCTATATATCATTACCTTTCTATCATCACCTATCTCTCATCACCCTTCGCTACCTAATACATATTTATAAGTATATAATACTTATATGATTAAATCAGTTAAACATCATCTCATAATATATTATCTTACACATAATATTCTCGGCTTAGATAATAACCACATAAGCATGTAATTATCCAGATACTTCATATCTATGTGTAAGATGAAAGTAACTATGCACTCACTTGTTAAAGTGACGACTCGAAATTCGGACAGCGCTTCGCTTCTAACAATTGTCTTTTCCTTTGACGAAACCTAGTATCTTTATTATTAATTCTTAGTCTAATATTTATTGCGACTAATTATTAGTCTAGACTCATCATTAACTCAAAGTCTACTTTCATAATCTATCAAGTAAGGAACAACCAGGTAGGATCATATCGGAGGTAGGGTCCGTTTAGTATACGAAGTATACTGTTTGGAAATCCCACTTTAAACATATCACTAAATCACAGCGTAGACATCATCCCCGTAAGTAGATCAATCAGTATAACGACTTGGAATCATTGATAAATCTTGTTTATAGGTTCATAATAACGATAATGAACTTAAACATAAGTTATACTTAAGATATGGTAAGCATAACTCACTTACAAGGGGTTTAGCGAGAAATCGGGCTCTGCGCGGTTAGAACTTCTAAGCCAAAAGCTCTTCTTCTCGGGGACTTCTGACGCTCCGGGACTCGCTACTAACACCTAGGAAGTACTAGGGAAAAGGTCTTAGGACCTTAAGGGTTTGGGAGAGAATGAAGTTGAAAGGTGTGAGGAATGGAGTGATTTTCGGCTCTATTTATAGGCTGTCCAGGGGCTCTTTACATAATGAGACTTGGCTCTCACGTCGTGAGCTTGAGTAGGCACCACGGCTTCGCGTGGTGCTGACACGTGGCGCTTGACGTTCTTTATATCCACGCGTAGGTATTGACAAGATCTACAGATTTCTTTTTGACCCCAATGACTAATTCTTGACATATTTTATATTTAATAGTCTGAGAAGATTACACTGTTAATGACCGTGTAAAATTCATAACTTCTACATACGGACTCTATTTCGACTGTCTTTTTATCGTTGAACTCCTATTAATGAGATCTTCAATTCTCATTTAGATAATTTTGGCTAGAAATTGATCGATCTAAAATTCGATTTCCGGGCGGTCTACTACTACGTTGAAACTTCGAAATATCATAACTTCCTCTTATGAAGTCGGATTTTGACATTCTCTATATGCATGCTCTCGGTTTAAACAAATACTATGAATTTAGATTAGATTAGTAAGGCTAAAAAGTAATTTATCAAAAATTCACTTTTTACGTTACGTAGAGTCGTGCCGGTTTAATCACGAAACTTCAACGGGTCATAACTTTTTTTTGTTATAAGTCGGATTTCAGCGTTCTTTATATGTACGGAATCCTTGTGACATATAATATAACTTTAGATAAGATTATTTATCCTAAATAATCTTCTATCAAAAAGTCATTTTTAACGTTTATTATCTTTAGATTAACTAGCCTGAATTTGCAAGCGTTACAATTATCTCCCCTTAGGATGATTACGTCCCGGAATCATAAAAAAAAAACAAGGCTTATATAATAACTCCATACGTTATCTTTTCATCGTAGGTATTAACCGTAACTCTTATGTCGCTTTTAAATGAATATCTAACTCTTGGACTTCTTGACTGTTGGCGGTGCTCAATCTTGCACCTGCTCTTCGTAATATGTTGGACTTTTAATCATAACCTTCGAGTTACAAACTCGGTCCTTATTGGAGACTCCCTCTCCTTCTTAAACATACTTAACTTAAGATAAGTTCTTTACTTTGATTACCGTAACAGGCCGATGGGTCATGTTCTAATGACCTCTCATCGTATGATGCACTGCTTAGACTCATGTCTTTTTGATTCAGATTCCTGAATAGAAGACACCTTCCTTCATGTTCTAATGTGATAGAATCAGATTCTAGCATGTAGCACTTCTAGCTACAAGCTTCTTAATTTCACGGTGATTGCGATACTTCTATTGATCGCTTTGATTATCTTTCACTTCAATCTTCTGGCTTAAGTCGGATGCTACATCAAACTTGGTTCTCTGAACCACGTAACATACTTATCTTAGCCGAACTCGATTTGATATGAACACTAGGGTCGGGATAACAATCATCTTCTTAGTCATTACCGAAACGATGGTAACGACATAGATGAACAAAACGGAAGCAATTACTAGAGCCTTGGTAACCTTGTGACTTTCCCTGATCCAAGTGTGAGTCCTGTGCTTCCGATAGTATAGGCCTCTACTACCATTCACACCTACTCATAATCGTTCCAAGAATTGCCTCGTAGTCCCCAAGTTCTTATTTCCTAAAATCACAAAACGGTTTAACACATACAAATGTGTCCAAATAATCATAAAAATTTCCCTAAACTCTACTAGGACTTCTTTCATACGTATCTTCAACACTAATTCTGCTTCAACTTGGTTGGTGGTGGAAATTCTATATGATGGGATAACTTCAAGGATTATACCAAAAAGTTCTTTCTTTTTGCTAATCGAAAGTGTACTTCTCCCGTACCATACATATTATTTATTAGATATATTCGAAGGGCAAGATATCTCTATTATGATATCCTCCGATAGGTATCATTCACTATCGTAAGCCTTCTCATTTCCTCCATTTGCTCAGTCTGCTACGAGTCCTTATCATGACGTTCTGTACACCAAAGCAGGCGTTTGGTGTATCGAGATGAGAATATAGATACAAGAAGGTTTAGACGTGTATTCCTCCTTATTACTCCGAAAAGTTATATGCCAATTCTAATATCATAATTAAACGTTTAGAAACCTGAGCACATAAAATTTCTAAATCTTGTCGGCAATAGGCCATAGTTCCGATCAAACGATAGCATCATAAAGCATATAAGGCATCTTATAGCATAAATCATTTAGCACATAAAAGCAATTTATGCATCTTCCCTAAAGTAAGCTAGTGCTTGTGTCAATTCAGGTGTACTACCTAAAATATAATAGACACACTCCTCACGATTATCGCTTAGCATTCTAAGTTTAAGTCTAGAAATAAATCCTTACTCCTAGTTCGCTTAAACTAATGCTTTGATACCAACTGTGCATCCCCAAATTCACGCTCATTTTAAAAAATTTATTTATGCTTATTTTAAAATCTGAGTATCCTTTTTGAAGAATAATATTGTGGAATTTGTTCCCAGAAAACATGATAATGATATTATCAAAACATTTCCTAAGAAATGTATTTTATTTATATTAAAACATTGGGACGTCATCGTTAATACATAAACATAAGCATAAACACACCTTACATTAATTTACACTAATGATCTACATCTCATTGAATCCCTCAGCAAAATGTATCTTTAATATAGCTACCTATAATACAATAAACTGAGTGGGTCAGTTTGGGAAACCTGGTGAGTATATAGGGTTTTCAACCCACAATAATATAGTTAATTTGTTTCTTCACATATTTCATGTCAAACAATTAACCTGATTACCTATCCCCGTTTTCTTTAGTTATTCTTCCCTAAAGAATTATCCTAAGGGTCATCTCCTACATCGTCTTTACCTCTCATCGCCTTACATCGCATTTCCTTATATGTTTGTTCCTAAGGACTTTTCATAAGGATCATCGCCTACATCGCATAGACATTACTGATTTGGGGATTACTCCCCCAATACGTGTCCACTAAGGGTTAGAGTATCATCGCATGAATACGTAGTTACTACATCGCCTGAACTCGTAATTAATCACCTACAGGTTATGAGCCTGCTGATGTTTCCACATGACTTGTTTAGATTAGTCAGTGGTCTCTATTTATACTCTGGTAGATGACTACATCGCAACATAACAGGTCAAGGTTATGACATCTCCTAATCATCTCTCATCTCACATCACCTATTTATCATTACCTTTCTATCATCACCTATCTCTCATCACCCGTCGTTACCCAATAAATATTTATAAGTATATAAAACTTATATGATTAAATCAGCTAAACATGATCAAATAATATCTTATCTAATACATAATATTCTCAGCATAGATAATAAGCACATAAGCATGTAATTATCCAGATACTTCATATCTATGTGTAACAATTGTAAGCACATAATATTCTCAGCATAGATAATAAGCACGACTCGAAATTCATGCAGCGCTTCATTTCTAACAATTGTCTTTTCCTTTGACGAAACCTAGTATCATTATTATTAATTCTTAGTCGAATATTTATTGCAATTAATTATTAGTCTAGATTCATCATTAACTCAAAGTCTACTTTCATGATCTATCAAGTAAGGAACAACCAGGTAGGATCATATCGGAGGTAGGGCCCGTTTGGTATACGAAGTATACTATTTGGAAATCCGACTTTAAACACCTAACTAAATCACAACCTAGACATTATCCCCGTAAGTAGATCAATCAGTATAACGACTTGGAATCACTGCTAAATCTTGTTTACTGGTTTATAATAACGATAATGAACTTAAACATAAGTTATATTTAAAGAATGGTAAGCATAACTCACTTACAGGGGGTTTAGCGATAAATCGGGCTCTACGCGGGCAGAACTTCTGAGCTGAAAGCTCTTCTTCTCGGGGCCTTCTGACGCTCCGGGACTCGCTACTAACACCTAGGAAGTGCCGGGGAAAAGGTCTTACGACCTTAGGGGGTTTGGGAGAGAATGGAGTTGAAAGGTGTGAGGAATGGAGTGATTTTCGGCTCTATTTATGGGGCTCTTCACGTCGTGAGCTTACGTAGGCACCAAGGCTTTGCCTGGTGCTGACACGTGGCGCTGGACGCATGTAAAACAACCAATCTTAAAAAATTCGTAACTTTCGTATACAAACTCTGTTTTTGACGTTCTTTATATCTACGTGTAGGTATTGACAAGATCTACAACTTTGCTTTTGAGCCTATTGGCTAGTTCTTGACTTATTTTAAATTCAACAGTCTGAGAAGATTACATTGTTAATGACCGTGTAAAATTCACAACTTCTACATACGGACTCCGTTTCCGACTGTCTTTTTATCGTTGAACTCCTATTAATGAGATCTTCAATTATCATTTAGATCATTTTGGCTAAAAATTGACTGATCTAAAATTCGATTTTCGGGTTGTATACTACAACGCTGAAACTTCGAAAAATCATAACTTCCTCTTACGAAGTCGGATTTGGACGTTCTCTATATGCACGTTCTCGGTTTAACTGATACTACGACTTTAATTTAGATTACTAAGGCTAAAAGTAAATTATCAAAAATTCACTTTTACGTTACGCAGAGCCGTGTCGGTTTAATCGCGAAACTTCAACGGTCATAACTTCTTTGTTATAAGTCGGATTTCGGCGTTCTTTATATGTATGGACTCCTTGTGACATATAATATAACTTTGGTTAATATTATTTATCCTAAATAATCTTCTATCAAAAAAATCATTTTTAACGCTTATTACCTCTAGATTGACTAGCCCGAATCTGCGGACTTTACACAACACTATAGATTAAGATATACAGGTCAAAACTAAAATGTGTTTCTTAGTGGGAAAATCGTGTGGATAATTATGTCGTGATAGGTGGAGGAATTCTAGTGAGCTCGATCTTTATGAAAGGAGTTTTACATTCTTTTGGATGAAAACTCAATTTGTATCTTCACATTCTATGTTTTTCCTCATTTATCATCTAGGTAAAACTTACAAACAAGTACGATTATCTTCTATGAATTCATAAATATATTTGTATTAAAATCTCAATTTTTTGTTTCGAAACATGCAACCTAAGCCCTAATATCCAAACCTATAACTTAGCAAATTTGAAGTTCAAATTTTTAAATCAAACATACTTGTTGTAAAGTTTTCCCATTATTAGAATCATAAATTCGACCACCAATAACACGAAACCTTGGATTCTTGGTTTATTTCAATCGTTGCAAAACTGCATTATCAAACATTTTGGCGGCTTCGTTTCCCCCACCCCAGCATAGCCGGTTAGCATCTTCCTCTCGTTATTCTTTTCCCCATGATTAAACACCACGGTTCCATAAGCGAGTTCAGAACAATCCCCGCAACCAAAGATTTGGATCCGAACCTTCTCCCAACTCCGAACTCAGCTCCGAACTCAGTGAGCATGAAGATTAAGCAAATTAGTTTTTTAAATCGAGTTGAGCTTTGGCAAGGATCCTAACACCATCCTTAACACTATATTTTACATTGTACTTAGAATTATAATGTAAAAGATAATATAAACATTAAATTTTTCCAACCCATTAAATTATATTTAACACTAAAAGTAATATTATACTTTTCTCTATCTAGGTTTCATAATTTTACAAAAACAACCCTTATGTTTATCAATTTTTATAAACTTGACTAATATATTTTATTATAGATGTTTAATAAATTATCTTATCAATAACTTCTAACCAAAAGAAATCATCCATCCATATATAATTAGTTATTATATTATTGAAACAACGGTTTTATTAAATAAAACAAAGTTACGTTTAACACACATCTAAATAAATATTACACAAGCATTTTAATTTCTAAGATCATAATATATGTCACTTGTGGGTACCGAAATAACGTTGTGGAAGAAAATGTGGAGTATGTTTTTTGCTTCAAATGTAGAATGTTAGAGAAGCGCTTTGTGTATGCATCCGGCTGGTGGATGATGGCGGTTATAATAGGATACAAACGAAATTATTAAATTAAAGAGAAAGGCAGCAAAATTAACAAACTTTAAGAAATTTTTAAAAAGAAAGGCACAAGAATTGACAAACTTTAACAAATTTTGGATCAATTATGTAACCAACAAAAATAAATTGTGTCTAAGCTCTACTTAAAAGTAATATATATATATATATATATATATATATATATATATATATATATATATATATATATATATATATATAAAATAAGATTGTAATACATATCAATTGTATATTTTATTTCGGTACCTATAGCATTTTAAATTATTAAATATGATAACACAACTAACGTAATTAAATAAAACATACAATTGTATAAAAACAAAAAATAACTACGTTCAAGTTGAAGGACCGAATTATACAAATGAAACTTTGACACTATATTTAGTGTTACAATATTCACTAACATTACCTATAATGTTAGGTATAGTGCAAGATTGGAGCATTATAATGTAATTTTTAGTCTAAAAAGACCTTTTATGTAGGGTTGGAGATGTCATAATTGTTTTGAAGTTTGAACTAAATGGAGAAATATTTTAGATTAGAGTAAGTTACAGATTTGGTCCTTTGGTTTACACCAGGCTATACATTTGGTCCAGCTTTAGGAATTTGATATATTTGGCCTTTGTGGTTTCCAAATCTTGCACGACACGTCCCTAAAATTGTTACAACTCATATACAAAATTACATAAATGGTTCATTTGGTTTACCAAATGTCAGAAACCTAGTCCTAGCTAGTTTTTTTTAAACGAATGATCCCTATGATCTCAACTACGTAAAATGACATCTTTACCCTTTTTCTAAGAGTAAGTTACATGACTAGTCCCTATGGGTTGAAGGTAATTTGAGTGTTTGGTCCTTAACTTGTTTTTTTAACTCGGATCGTCCCTACTATACGTTTTTATTGTGTCTCTTGGTCCCTCCCGCACATAAAAAGACCATACCACCCTTCCCTATTTATTAATTTTACTTATTTATTTATTCTTTATATATTGCCCTTCTTTATTTATTTATTTATTTATTTATTCTTTATATATTATTTTCCTTTTTTTAATTTATTACACTCCCACTTCCAACAACCACCAAACTCATCACCAGCACCGCCTTCAACTCCAACAACCACCAACAGAACCAAATAAAAATCGATATGAAATCGAAGCTCAAAACCAAACCTGAAATAAAAAACAATAAGAAAATGTGAAATCAAAAGCTTAGAAGCAAACAAAAATCAAACATGACACCATAGCTAAAAACTAAACATGTAATTTAACTTGAAATCAACACTTAAAATCAAACCTGAATAAACCTCAAAAACCTAAACATAATCAAACCTCAAAAACCATAATCGATAGACAATGTTGACCTATTCAGCTATGAGAAAAAGATCTTCATTTGATTTTAAGATGAGGATGACACTAAAGAGGCTCGTTAGGGCTACCTGAACAAAGAAATCATCTGTCACGCCGGCAAGTTTGTCATTACAGTACCGATCTGTCAAGCAGATATACTCTGCAACACAGCGGAAAGGTGTGTTTCGGCAGATAACCGGTCACATGAGGTTGCATACGTGACGGAGAGTCATCGGCGACGTGTTTTCTTTAGGTTACAAACGGTGGAGGGGGATCTGGTGTTGTTGTCGGATGTGATTTTGGTATCAACTGATATAGGGTTCTTATGGATGAAGAGAGAGATAGAGAGGGATATATATATATATATATATATATATATATATATATATATTGATATCCCAAATCTACCCATACTTCCTCCCCCCCCCCCTCTATATATATATATATATATATATATATATATATATATATATATATATATATAGAGAGAGAGAGAGAGAGAGGGAGAGAGGGAGAGAGAGAGAGAGGGGAGTAGGGGTAGATTTGGGATATCACAATGATGTACAAAAACGCTCATTGTGTATAATGTAGTTGTACATTTGTACACTTGCTTTAGTTAGTTGTACCTTGATGATTTTTTTATTAGTTTTATATTAATATAAAAACAAATAAATATTATAAAAAAAATTTTAAAAAATATGAAAGATAATACTAAGGGAAAAATAGTCATTTCATGTCTATTAAGGACCAAAATAAAAAAAAAATCCTAACTTTAAGGACTTTCCGAGTGAAAAAAAAGAGTTAGGGAACAAACGCGTAAGTTACCTAAAACAATAGGGACCAGGGGTGTAATTTAATCTTTTTGTAATTTCTTTTATCTTTTTTATTATAATTAAAAAAAATAAAATATTATAAAATAACACTCAATTACCCCACCTCCACATTCACCCCATCTTACATAACACTTTATTACCCTACCTCTACCTTCACTCCATCTCACATTATACCTACACTACCGTACCTTCTTCTACATAAGTTCCTCCATATATTTCTCTCCCCTCTTATCTATCTCCACACCTTTCTCTTGAATTCCAGTTTTCGATTGATGACCGACACCAATAAACTCTCCATCCCCAACACTATTGATTTCGGCAAGGATTCTAATTGTTCTAAACAAGATATGCTAATTCTAACTCATTTGAGGGAATGAAAGAATGGGGCTACCATTTTTCGGTAATGAATCAATCATGAAAACTCTTCTGTGAGGTCAATTTCAAGGTGGGAGATGCATATGTCGTTGAGACAAAACCCTAGTTTTCACATGTTTTAGAAGCAATCTCAACGTTACAAATTTTGTGTGGCCTAGGAAAGTTGAGGAGATAGGATCTATAATGAGTCATAAATTCTTGTTTGGTGGAATAAGTACCGGAGTTGGTAACTTGAGCATATATTTTCTCGCAAGATAGAGCTAATCAGAGCAAATATCCCCGCTCTTTATCTTTCTCTCTTCGTAGAACACATCAAACCCCTCTCTATCTTCCTTTTGATTTACATCGGTAAAACATGTAGTGTTAGATTTTGAAGTCTTAAGAATATCAATTTACTTGGATATTTCTAGGATCATGATTGCAATCACTTTCCAAAATCTTTGATTTTGACCCTATAGCCTGGGGGTATCACGAAATCAGATTTGGGATAATCCAAAGAATTTTAATATAGAAGTCAGGCCACTTCTAAATCAAAAACACAGAAAAGTACCTTGTTGTTTTGTGTTCTTGAGAGATAGATCAAATCAAAGTATGATTTTCGTGTATATATGTTCCAACCCGTTTTATGGAACCAGAAAGTGTTCTAATACAAGAGGGAAAGTAGATAAACAAAAGTTGCATGCTTTTTTGCGCCAAAAATGTTGGCTATTAAGACATCATCATGACCCCGCTAGGGGCGCTGCCCCTAGACCTCGCCAGGGTGCAACCCCTTGGAACCCTACACCCAGGGGCGCTGCCCTCGGACCCCCATATTGCCGAGTTCACATTTATCACTCTGAGTGTGCACTCCACACCTCCTATTCACCCCACCTTACATAACACTTTATTACCCTACCTCTACCTTTACCCCATATCACATTATACCTACAATACCGTACCTTCTTCTGCATAAGTTCCTCCATATATTTCTCTCCCATCTTATCTATCTCCACACCTTTCTCTTGAATTCTAGTTTTCAATTGATGACCGACACCAATAAACTCTCGATCCCCAACGCTATTGATTTCGGCAAGGATTCTAATTGTTCTAAATAAGATATGTTAATTCTAACTCATTTGAGGGAATGAAAGAATGGGGCTACCATTTTTCGGTAATGAATCGATCATGAAAACTCTTCTGTGAGGTTAATTTCAAGGTGGGAGATGCAGATGTCGTTGAGACAAAACCCTAGTTTTCACATGTTTTAGAAGCAATCTCAACGTTACAAATTTTGTGTGGCCTAGGAAAGTTGAGGACATTGGATCTATAATGAGTCATAAATCTTGTTTGGTGGAATAAGTACCAGAGTTGGTAACTTGAGCATATATTTTCTGGCAAGATAGAGCTAATCAGAGCAAATATCCCCGCTCTTTATCTTTCTCTCTTGGTAGAACACATCAAACCCCTCTCTATCTTCCTTTTGATTTACATCGGTAAAACATGTAGTGTTAGATTTTGAAGTCTTAAGAATATCAATTTACTTGGATATTTCTAGGATCGTGATTGCAATCACTTTCCAAAATCTTTGATTTTGACCCTATAGCCTGGGGGTATCACGAAATCAGATTTGGGATAATCCAAAGAATATTAATATAGAAGTCAGGCCACTTCTAAATCAAAAACACAGAAAAGTACCTTGTTGTTTTGTGTTCTTGAGAGATAGATCAAATCAAAGTATGATTTTCGTGTATATATGTTCCAACCCGTTTTATGGAACCAGAAAGTGTTCTAATACAAGAGGGAAAGTAGTTAAACAAAAGTTGCATGCTTTTTTGCGCCAAAAATGTTGGTTATTAAGACATCATCATGACCGCGCTAGGGGCGCTGCCCCTAGACCTCGCCAGGGCGCAACCCCTTGGAACCCTACACCCAGGGGCGCTGCCCTCGGACCCCCATATTGCCGAGTTCACATTTATCACTCCGAGTGTGCACTCCACACCTCCTATTCACCCCACCTTACATAACACTTTATTACCCTACCTCTACCTTCACCCCATATCACATTATACCTACACTACCGTACCTTCTTCTGCATAAGTTCCTCCATATATTTCTCTCCCCTCTTATCTATCTCCACACTTTTCTCTTGAATTCCAGTTTTCAATTGATGACCGACACCAATAAACTCTCCATCCCCAACGCTATTGATTTCGGCAAGGATTATAATTGTTCTAAATAAGATATGCTAATTCTAACTCATTTGAGGGAATGAAAGAATGGGGCTACCATTTTTCGGTAATGAATCGATCATGAAAACTCTTCTGTGAGGTTAATTTCAAGGTGGGAGATGCAGATGTCGTTGAGACAAAACCCTAGTTTTCACATGTTTTAGAAGCAATCTCAACGTTACAAATTTTGTGTGGCCTAGGAAAGTTGAGGACATTGGATCTATAATGAGTCATAAATCTTGTTTGGTGGAATAAGTACCGGAGTTGGTAACTTGAGCATATATTTTCTGGCAAGATAGAGCTAATCAGAGCAAATATCCCCGCTCTTTATCTTTCTCTCTTGGTAGAACACATCAAACCCCTCTCTATCTTCCTTTTGATTTACATCGGTAAAACATGTAGTGTTAGATTTTGAAGTCTTAAGAATATCAATTTACTTGGATATTTCTAGGATCGTGATTGCAATCACTTTCCAAAATCTTTGATTTTGACCCTATAGCCTGGGGGTATCACGAAATCAGATTTGGGATAATCCAAAGAATTTCAATATAGAAGTCAGGCCACTTCTAAATCAAAAAAATAGAAAAGTACCTTGTTGTTTTGTGTTCTTGAGAGATAGATCAAATCAAAGTATGATTCTCGTGTATATATGTTCCAACCCGTTTTATGGAACTAGAAAGTGTTATTATACAAGAGGGAAAGTAATTAAACAAACGTTGCATGCTTTTTTGCGCCAAAAATGTTGGTTATTAAGACATCATCATGACCCCGCTAGGGGCGCTGCCCCTAGACCTCGCGAGGGGCGCAACCCCTTGGAACCCTACACCCAGGGGCGCTGCCCCCGGACCCCCATATTCCCGAGTTCATATTTTTCAATCCGAGTGTGCACCCCACACCTCTTATCTCGGTTAGTAAGTGGATCTCAACCTATCTCATATTAATAATAATTACACCAAAAAATGTTGATAACACTAAAATCACCAACATGTAGCAAAACATAAATGTATAGTAGGTGGAAATGATTATGAAGTGATTTGGTTGATTGTCAAGTGGGAATGGTTGGAGAATCTGAGTGGCTTAACCTGTTTGTACCTAAATTAGAACACACATCGATGGTCCCAGTGACAAATTAATGCTTCTTTACCCTCACCTTCACCCTATCTTTATCAGAAAATCCCTAATCTCCACCATTAATCAATGCTTTTTCCTATGATTTGTACATGTGCGGAAATTGTGGGTTGTATATGGTTAGCAGTGGAAGTGTAGGTGGTGTATAGTGGTTTTGAAGATGGAAATCAGGTGACCAATGGATGATGACGAACCCTTGTGTAGATTATGATGCAGATAGATGATGGTGATGATAAAACAAATGAACATGATTGGAGATGGTGGTGGTCTTGGTGGTGTGAAAGTGATTACCTGATGGTGATGTTGGTGACGTCAAGAAAGTATGAAGGAGGTTGCATCTTGAGAAGGTGAGGAAGGGTGAGGAAAATGAGAGAAAGCATAAAGAAATGAGGAAGAAAGGAGTGGGGGTGAGGAGTACCAGATAGGGGTGGGGTGTGTGGTGTGTTTTTTTTCTTTTTTCTTTTTTTTTTGTAAATTGTATTTACACAAAACTATAGGCAAAAAGTATATAAAAGGGTAAAAATGTCTTTTTACATGGATCACGACCACCCATGTAAGTTTTAGAAACCACATGGTCCATATTTGTCAAAAAAAAATTAACGGGGATTGAGTTTATGACCATTGATAAACCAGATAGACTATTTATGTAGATTTGTCTGGTTAATATCTTTATGATAGGTATGAATGTGAAATGAAGAAATTTGACTTTTTTTTCTTTTTCTAATTATATATATTTTTTATTTGAATAACATTAAAAATAAATTTAACTAATAAACCCCACTCTTTAACTCTCAATCCTTTTCACACAATCTACCACCACAATTACCATATACCATCATATCCACCACTATGTACCACCACCACCATCATTTATCACCGCCACCACCGCCACTCTGCCATGCCAACCATCATATATCACCACCACAACCATCACCATATATCACAACCATAACCGGCTTCAAATGTTCAATTGAAGATAAAGAGTAATATAATCAAATGAAGTCAAAAAACAACTTATACATCAAAGAGATATATACTCAACAAATCCATACCAAATTCAAACTTGAACATGAATTCTATATACAAGCTAGGGTACGAAGATAAATCTGGTGGATGAGGGAAGTAGATGAGGACAATTGTGGTGGAGTGTTGTAAGGTATGTCGGGAACGTGAAGCTCCATTGATGGACTGAAGATAGGTTCCGGTAAATAATTATGGAGGTAAGGGGCAACAACGGAGGTGAGGGGGAGAAGCAGACGTGTGGGGTAGGCGGAGGTGGGTTCCGACAATGGGTTACGAAAGCTTGGGCGTTGAAGTTGTTGTCGTCATAGAAGTTGTTTCTGAAGACGAAGACGAATACATCAATGAGGTATTGTCAAAAAATGAGAAGAAAAATTTAAAAACAAAATAAGAAAAAACAAAACAGAAGTATTATCGTCATTTAATAGATACCCATACACACAACTGGACAAATAAATTTTTCTAAAGTTAGAACCATAAATGAAAATTGAGACTAACCATTCAGACCAAAACTGTAACTTACCCCTAATATCAATTTTAGCCATTTTTTTTTCTGAAAATGACAATTTTGCCCATTTAAACTTAGAGCATCAACAATATTAAAATTTGAGAGATTTCTCAAAAGTTTTTTCTATAACAAGCTTTTTAGTTTTGAAAAATGGTATTTATTGAAGCTCGGTAATTAACAAGTTCTATGATATTTCATAAATTACTATCAATTCATTCATTTATCTATTACACATTTATATGATTGGTATTATGGGGCTATAAGCTTATAATTATGGAAAACTCTAATATAGTACGATGTTTGCAAAACTTTTTTGGTTGGTGATGTGGCACCAAAAAACTTTTTGAACAAACTCTCTTATGATAAAAGTTCATAATATTAATAGGTGTTCGTGTATTCGATTCACCACATCTTACAAATAGTTCTCTAATCTTATAATCACAAATATTTTTATTGTAAGAATCCAAAATTTAGAGAAAGTTGACTTTTAGGCAAATATTGACGAAACAGGAAAAATGGTCGTTTATGAGAAAAAGATGAGAATATGAAGTTATGACTTCATGAAAATGGACAAGAAGAGTTTAAGTCACTAAGATGAGATTAGATGAGTAAGTTGAAGAGAACATGAGAAGATGCAGTTTTGGTCAAAAAGGTAAAATAGGAATGTTATGTTTTTTTGGGCCAAAATTGTGACTTCATAGATTAAGAACCACATTAAGTCAGTGAGAAATGACTTAGCAGAGTTGTAGAGTATGTTCCCACCTTCGTGTGGATATAAAGATCATAGAAAACGGATTAAAACGAAGAAGATATAAAGAAAATATCCCTAAACCTGCAATGAAATCAACTAAGCATTGTTGTCAAGCAGTTATCGTGGCGCAGTGAGTAGCATAGTATTAAAAGATCTCTTGATGAGATAAAGAGATAGTACTAGAATATCCCTAAACCTGCAATGAAAATATCCCTAATGAGTTAAGTACTAGAATAGTATTAAAAGATCTATTGATGAGATAAAGAGATAGTTGTCCATAGGGACAAGTGTTATGTGATGTGTCACATAACAAAGATAGAGTTGTAGAGAAAGATGGTTCCTTCATATACGAGAGGTAGATGTTCCTTCGAGGCAAAAGATAAAGCTTCCTTCAAGAACAAGATATAGAGAGATTCCTACGTGAATAAGAGTATGGTTCCTATGGGGAAAAGAGTATGGTACTTACGGTGACAAAGAGTATGATTCCTTCAGGAATGATATCATGTCCATGTGGGGAAAGAGATGATGATCTATTTTGGGATATCGATAGATGATGATCCCCTTCGGGATGTAGATAGTGTTGGATTAGTGTCTAAGCCCATAACTATTTTGGTATGTACTTGACCCGATTGTGAGCATGGTCCTTTTGGGTTGCCTTCACACTGGTGACTAGACAGGATGACTGTTGAGGAGAGAGGCTGGTTTATTGTTAAGAATAATAGATTGGGGTATAAATATGATTTGTTAATATATTATATGAATCATATATTAATTTGGAATCATATTATTAATTAGTATTTAATCAGAAATTAATTAGGAATTAATTTCGGGATTAAAGGAATTAATTAAAAGTACAGGGGCTGTTTTGTAATTATTTGATAGTTGAGACTTTGGGCTATTGGATCACCTTTCCTTAAGCCCTTGGACGAAAACTCCTAGATCCTTCTAGGTATTAATCACCTTATGGTTGTCTAACCCTAGAATTTCGAAATTTGCCTTGTCCCCATGATAAGATTCCCAAATTTTAGGGATTTGGATAATGCCATATCTTGTAATTATCCCTTAATTGTTTAAATAGATAATTAAAGATCTTTTGAATTATCCCATCCTAAATTTTCGAATTTTAGGGGATAAAGGGATTATGTTAAAATTAATTGTTTAATTTAATAGATTATCCTCCAAGATTTAATAATTTAAATTAATTGTTTAATTAAGATAATTATTAAATCAAAGTTTTAATATTTAAGATTTTAAAATTAAAAGGTTTTAATTTTCGAAAATTTTTAAATATGATTAATACCCTAGTATTTTGAAATGTTTAAAATACACCATTATACTATTATAATATTATAAGATTAATAATTATATATATGTATAAGATTAAGCTAGTCTTACCGTTAGTAGGCCTCATTCACGAAGCCGATCTATAAGGGGGGTATAAGGTTATGACCTATAAAATGGTCGTTTAATGGGTGTCCACTCTCACCCACCGCTTCCTTGATTGGTGGAGGGTCGTTAGCCGAACGGGTAGGATAGGGCAACTAATTCCTCATTAAAAGTATAATGATTAATAAAGTAACTAAATGTTTTTATTAAATTCTCAATCTTAGTTATTTTAGGCAAAAGTGAATTGATGCAATTCCATGAAATTACACTTTGTAACCTTGCTAAGACGTTAGTGGAGCGTGTGTGGTTAACCGGCACACTAATTGAGTTCTAAGCAAAGGTAGCAAAGGGTGACTCGATGTTTGTCATAGTTCGGTAGAGCGTGTGTGGTTAACCGGCACACCGAATAGGTGACTGTAACATTGGGGGCACCATGTATATTTGCATGGTTATTCACACCCTATTTTGTGATCCTCGGCATCCCAGTCACAAATCGAGGGGCATATCGAGATTTAAACATGCCATTGAAAAGTTCAATGAATCTCAAAAGATCTAGGAGTTTCAATACATTTAAAACTTAACCTTCTTTTCGTTTTTCACGGTAGAAATTGGTAAATCGTCATTTACCTACCTTTAAATGTTCTGCAAGTTGGATTACGGCATCCCTCTTCCAATTTGTAGGATATTGTGTTGGGTCCTAGCCTTAATATGTCATTTGGGTGTTTTATTAAGGACTCAATCAACTAAACTTGAATTTTCTCCCGTTTCATAGATGTCAAAGTCTGACAACTATGGTCTTCCTAAATCCGTTGGAAAAAGTTTTCCACGTGAAGATGATATTCCATGATTGGATTGTAAAAATGGAAATCATGTTTCACTTCCTCCACCTCCTCCTATAATTCTCCCTGACCCACGTGTTCAAAGATTTGAAAAGTTCAAAGTCACTCAAGCCCTATTGGCAAAAAGACACAAAGATGGAAAGTATGTGTGTGCACACGTCTTAAAGATGGAGTCACACATGGACAAGTTAAGGATGTTGGGTGTCGATGTCTCAAGGAATTTGGTTGTTGACTTGGTTCTTCAATCACTTCCTGAATCATATGGTAAGTTCGTTAGAGAGTACTATATGATGGACCACGTCATGACCCTTATTGATTTGACTTATTTGCTTATTGCTGCTGAATCAGAAATGATTTGGCGCACTGGTCGAGCAAATTTGTCTGATAAATCAATTTCCCATCCTTCTGTGGGAAATGGCAACATTGGAAGTCCAGAAAAGTTTTCTTTACGCAAGAGAAAGGCTGAGTCTGAGATAGTCCCATGTACCATTCCAGAAGAATCCATATGTTTCTGCTGCCAAAAGAAAGGGGCATT
This sequence comes from Lactuca virosa, assembly GCF_052849685.1. Taxonomy (NCBI): domain Eukaryota; kingdom Viridiplantae; phylum Streptophyta; class Magnoliopsida; order Asterales; family Asteraceae; genus Lactuca; species Lactuca virosa. The sequence continues at coordinate 174,484,279 of NC_136428.1, forward strand.
GGTTACGAAGCAGCCCTCACTACCTGAGAGATCTAAGAGATGGGAGAGTCAAGATGTATGACTCTGCTTCAGGTAAAATCCACTATCTAACTCTATTAAGTTCCTATTTGGAGATTCTTAATACATAATGTGATAAGATTATATTTCGATGTTTTGAAGGATCAAAGAAATGAAAGGAAGCTTAAAGGAAGGAGCGAGCTGAGTCTGATCGCGAAGAAATGGATTACGATCGCATTGATTCGATGATCGGATTTTTGAGCTGCTGCTTAGAGTTATGATAGATTGCTTAGGAATATGTAATAGCATAGTTTTCATTTGCATTGTAAGGATACATTTTTCCGCAATAAAATAAATTTTGATTTTGTCTTATTTATATTTCCTTGCAATGGCAATTGTGAAAATTGATGTTTGTGTATTTCTATTATAAATGGATGTGATTCTTAGTTATGTTATTTATGGTAGTGTCGTAATTTTCTAAGTAAGGAAAGATTCCCATCGCCCAAGTTTCAATTGGACAGAAGCTTGGAATCATATGATTTGAATCATGTGATGTATGGAAATCTTGGTACTTAGAAATTTTAAGGCTAATCCCTTGACAAAGATTCAAGTAAAGGACTAAGAGATCGAGTTCACATGTTGTGCACTGGTCAAGTCCACCATAAATAACAACAAGATTATTCATCATGATTTACTAAAAGTCTAGTAGACGTGATTATGCTTACATGATTAAGTGTAATTCTGAATCATTGAAAGTGTCAATGAATGGCAGAACGAATAAGAAGAATCAATTAGGCAGAAAGATAAAAGTTTTTCCAATCTAAGAAGAAGGGAGAGTGCTTTTGTATCATGTTTTATGATCGTCTTAAGAACCAAATTACAATTCATCCTCTAAGGACACCTTAGTGCACTAGTATGGCTAAGAAGAGGAGTCGGGAATTGTCCAAATGGGTTAAGTCAATAAGATGAATCGTACTTCGTTCCAAAATCAAGTCTTAGAGTCAAACTCCAAGATTGTGACTTGAGTGATATAATCTTAAGTAGGAATGTTCTTACTTTTGCATATTTTGGTAAGTTGTGATGTCTTGAATAAGACAAAGACTAACTAGTACCAAATTGCATGTAGGTTTGTCTTGATAAAGACACACACTAACTCTTGAGTATTTGTTTATCAAGAAATGTTTCTTGACAAGAGAATCTTATATGTCAAGAGGTCAGTGGGAGTCTAAATGATCTTGAAAAGGTTCAAGAACTAATCAAGAGTAAACCTATTATTAAACACTAGCACACGACTTGAGGCGTCTAACCTATCGTGTTGACAAATTCTTGTTTCTGTGTCATTCCAATTTGGTCAACTATGCATGTGAGTTCTATGAGTTCTCAATGGGTTGCATAGGGGCAAGGCACCTTGATCAATGGAAAGTACATTGAAAGGTAGGGGTGAGCTGCTCAATAACTTGGAAGCAATGGTGGGACCCTTGATGGCAAGAAATTAAGAATGGACAAGTTCGATCCATAAGAGTTTGGATTTGTCACAACAATTATCTTATGATTATGGTTATGACAAATTCACATGGATAGGAACACATACACCATAAAATCTAAGTGTCATAAGGTTTCTCTCCTTCATGAAAATGATTGTGAAGAAACGCTTTCACTAAGAAGATTTTAAGGAGATAGCAATCATGTAAATTGCATTCTTATATTCGATTATGATTACGACATCCCTCTTCATAGTTCGAATTGTGAGATTTGGCAATTAGTTTAAACATTTTAGACTTATTGTTATAAGTTCTAGAATTGTTTAAACACACATATGAGTTATCTAAGGAAAGGTGTATGGGTTTGGGAAGCTTAGATAAAGTCTTATGGAAGCATCTAGTATTAGAAATATGAACTTAAGAAATTCAATAAACATTGATTTCTAGAAGTTCAACTGATTTCTGAATACATGTCAGAGCTAGTGGGAGCATAAGTGTTATGTTGGCAAGAAGATAATCATCATGTTAGTGGGAGCATGATTATTATTTTAAGTGTTGCAAGTTAGCAATATTAATTATAGAAAACAAAAGTTTCAATTTGCAAAGTTGCAAAAGTTGAAAAGTTGTTTTGCTATAATTAAGAGAGAGAATATTATACTTCGTTTCGAAATCTAAGAGCTTAGATCGAGAGATTTTAATAAAATCTAGTCAAATATATGAATTGTGTTCTCAAAATTCGATTATGATTACGACATCCCTTTTCATAGTTCAAATTGTGAGAACATGACAAGTAGAAATATTATGGCAAAGGACTGGTAAAGTATCACGTCTTTATAAGACATTATGCTTCGTATTCCATACGCTTCGGGTATAGGATCGATCACATATGCTATAATATTTGATCGTTCTAAAATTTTCCAAATGCCTAGGGCATTAAGAGGGAAAAAGGATTGGAACCGATCATGACTAAATTTATTAAACAACTGTCAAAGGACAATCTAAGGTTCGCCAAAGATTGGTTGTGGGAAGTTGGAAGTGTAGTAAATGATGGACCATACCGACATTATTATAAATGGATAAGATTCTATTTAAAATGAGTTGTCATATGGCAAATATGGAAATGTTTTCATATGTGGGAGTTGGATAGATTAGAAACTTTTATGCAAGAAGAATGTTCAAAGGAATGTACTTTGAATGTGAGACTTCATATCTATGGAATTGTCTTGCAACAATCTCCAATAGATGACTTTGTAATTTCACTGGCAAAGTCTTTGTGGCTTTGGCGCTATGACATTACGAAAGGATCGTTGCATAAGATGTTAGAATCTAATATATTCTATAAGTGGTAAGAATTTGGTATTCTTACACTTATGGTAAGGATTGGGAATTGTGAAATGAGTGTGATTGAAAATGTTATTATACTATTTCACAAAGTAAGGACCATAGGTAAACATAGTGTGCATGCTAAGAGCATGGGACAATTATTGTCATAATTCAAGTAAGAAGTTGATTACCCGAAACAACAAATAATGAGTAATCAACATGGTGATTAAATAAAAGTGTTTTATTTACACTCAAAGGTTTGAGGCTATATAGTATTAATATTATTCTTGTGTTTCAATTTGCATGTTTTGACTTCCTGAATAATAAGATTATTCGAACGTTCCATAGTCGCTCATACTTTGGAAGTAGGTATGAAAGAAGATTGTCATGAATTGGTTTGTAGATTGTCTAAACTGTATTAAACATAGCAAAGGTTTGCTACAATGTTCATGAGTGCTTATGAATATGACTTGAGCATTTGATTAAACCCACACTCACTTGGATTGCTTCATGGATTTTATCACGAGTGATTAGTGAGACGATAATATCGTATATTCTTGAAACTGAGATGTGTGAGTTGTATCTTGCAAATCGGTTACACATTGATAATACGTAAACGAACCAGTAACTTGGTGTTATAAAACGTATTGTTGTGTGTGATTCGGTGAGTGAGTACAAGCGAGCATTGAGTCGAAGTTTATCTGTTCCTTTTACCCAATGTGGGGTAAAAGCGATATCTGTGGGCCCCTCGATGATTTGTTGATGACAAATGAAAGTGCTCGGCCGGGCCAGGACTAATTTGATTTATTCAATTAGTCAGTCGTCGTAAATCGGAAATCGGGAAACAACACATAGACTGAGAGAATGATTTTAATCCATGTCTCATGTTTATACGATATCTAGAATGGAGGAATATATGATCCCTTATCTAAAGGACTCGTATCTGATAAGATCAGAGTTGACAGCGGCTTTTGAAAGCTACGATTGCTGATCAGGATCTGAAGTCATACGTAGAATAGTTATTAGACTTATCCAAGTGGGAGACTGTTGGATTAATGTCTAAGCCCATAACTATTTTGGTATGTACTTGACCCGATTGTGAGCATGGTCCTTTTGGGTTGCCTTTACACTGGTGACTAGACAAGATGACTGTTGAGGAGAGAGGCTGGTTTATTGTTAAGAATAATAAATTGGGGTATAAATATGGTTTTTTAATATATTATATGAATAATATATTAATTTGGAGTCATATTATTAATTAGTATTTAATCAGAAATTAATTAGGAATTAATTTCGGGATTAAAGGAATTAACAGAAAGTACAGGGGCTGTTTTGTAATTATTTGATAGTTGAGACTTTGGGCTATTGGATCACCTTTATTAAGGCTTGAACGAAAATCCTAGAAGGATCTAGGAGTTTTCGTCCAAGGGCTTAAGGAAAGGAGTCCATGGACTTGCTTAGGCCCTAAGCTAAGGGATTAGGGTTTCCTCCTTGAAACCCTAGCTAGCCTCAAGTATAAATAGCACCCTAAGGCACTAGAATTCGGCCACCCCCCTTGGGAAAACCCTACTAGAGCCGAATTTTGGAGCTTAGTACCCTTCCTCCTCTCTCTCATATTCATCCTCTCACTCAAAGTCTGTTTGTGAGCAATTAGAGGTACTACACTTGTGGTACTTGCTTTCAAGAGCTAATGAAACTCAAGGAATTAGTTGTTATTACTATATAACAACAAAAGGTATGTATTCTATTCTCCTATGTCAATTTCGAAAATAGTAGATGCATGCTAGGTTTCCTTTTGTGTTCATAAAGTTGTATGTCTAATAGTGAAAACATAGATCCAATTAGGGTTGCATGCACACATAGGATTGTTTGTATAAAACCCATCAGATAGATGGTTCTTGCGGGAATCCAGAATGTGTATAGTTAGATAAGACAGAGAAAGGTTCCTTGAGAGGAACAAGATAAGTTAGTTCTTTGTAAGAAATTAGATACAATCCAAAAGGGATTAAGAGTAAGGAATCCGTTAGAGATTCAAAAGAAGAAGAAAGATTAAGGATCCACGAGGGATCATAAGAGAGAGAGAGAGAGAGAGAGAGAGAGAGAGAGAGAGGTAAGACCGGATGACGGTACTCGACAATGTTAGTTGGTTGTTGTTTCCCTTAGAAGATAATTGAGATTAGAGTATGAGATGTGATTGTTGGCTCTAGAGGGGAAAATAATATTGAGGCATTAGAGAAAAAACAGAACAAAGAAGGGATAGATTAGAGAAGAGAACATAGCAGAGAATAAATATAGTAGAGAAGAGAACAAAACAAAGAAGAGATGGAACAAAGAAGAGACGGAGTAGAGAAGATACAAAGTTAGAGACAGGGATAAAGTATGTACAAAGTATGAGTTGAGCCTGATAAGAGGCTAAGAAAGAGTAAGATATAGATAAGAGAATAGTACGAGAAACAGAGTAGATGCCAGATGAAGAGATAGATGAAATGAGAAAGAGTAGAAAGAAAGATAAAAGAGATTGATGAAAAAGGAAAGAATAGCAGTGTATGCTATTAGAAAAAGAGACTAGATTGGAGTGCAAGAGAAATAAAAGAAGAGAATGAAAGAGTAGATGAAAAATATTATAAATAATAACTCACCAGACATGTTTGTCTCATGTAGTAGAGATTTTATGTTCTGTAGATTCATGTAGCAGCAGTCATGGTAGCAGAAGAGAAGACATGAGCATAAGAACAAGAAACATATAGTAGGATACTATTTGTGTATTTCCTTATTGTTCTTTTATAATGAAATTTTATTGTAACCCGTGATTATTGTCTGAGATATAAAATGTTTTATTTTTATGAGTTAATAGAATTCTGTAAATGTTTAGAAATAACTCTGATAATCCCATTAGATGTATGTATAGAAAATTCGGATCGTTACATTCATAATTTACGAATATCTTTTTTTTTTCCCCTGTATTCTTGTGATATCGTCGCAAATTTCCGACTATATTTATATTTTCGTCTCAAATTAAATTGTATGGAGTTCTTGCTTTTTAAAAATTCTTTTAATGTTTTAATAATATCATCTTTTCAAAATTTTAATTTTTGAAAAAAAAAATGACATTGGTTTCAACAATCATTCTAGGAAATTTTCGTTAAAAAAAAAGACACACGCATTGTTGTTGCAATAGTGGCTACTAATACATAAGCCTTCATTATTTAAGCAGATTAGTTTGTATCTAATTACTATTAGAGTAGTCTAGCAACTAGAAGAGTGACAAGAGTCCTAATCTACTAAGGTTCCATTGTGTATACACATATCTTATATTTATTAATGAGAGACAACTCAAAAAATAGGTTCTTAAAATATTTTTAGACCAGTAGATCATAGAACAATTGGGCTATGCAATTATTGTCACTTGAGCCTTTGAATCGCGGCCCAATATACTTTTGAAATAGTCGTCAATCGTCACCTATAAAACTTCCGATTCGTTTTCTTACGACTTCCGACTTCCGAAGTTCTAATTTTGATTCTTATCAAACTAATTAGAGCATATATAATAGGGGAGTTTTTCCTTTAACATCATGACGTGTATTCCTTCGTAATAAAAAAGTTTTTTTAATTTGATATTTTACTAGTTGTGAAATTCGTATGCTATACAGGTTGGGCGAAACAAAAAATTAAATATGAAGGTTTAACCCAAAACTTAAAATTTTAAATTTTAAATTTTAAATTTTAAATTTGAATTTAAAAGGAAACATATTAAATACAATATATGATGTGTAAATGTGATGTGTTAATTAAAAAAGATTTAAAAAAAATGAGAAAATGACAAATGGAAAAAAGTATTTGTTCAAAATAACAACAAAATGACATGTAACAAAAGGAATGAGAGTGTGACATGTGACAAAAATATGTTAGAGTAGATTTTTTGTTTGTCTTTTTTCCATTTGTAATTGGTTGAAAAACTATAAAAGCTCCACGCTCAACGGAAAACTTTGTTAATTTAACAAACTCCTTCACAAAACCTTAGATTAAAAAGGCTTATCCAATAGCTTTTTTATTTTTTAAAAGATTTTTAGGAAGAAAAAACTTATAAAAAAATTCTTGTTGCGATGCTTTTGGGTTAATGGTGTGTCAATGACATGTATTAAAAACAGTGTGAAACTCTTTTATTGTGAATGTTCTAGCTTTTCTAATTATCGTATGAGTCTTATATGTTTTCAACCGAATATAAATTAACAACCATAAAAAACAAATGATAAAGTTTCCATATTGTTAAAACATTAATGAGTATTTTTCATGTAAGGCCTTTTGAAAAAAATAAACAACTCTAGTAAATAACTTTTTTTTATTGTGGATGATAAATTAATATATTTAAGACAATATTATTGTAACAATGTCTGGTCCATATTGTTTATATATATATATATATATATATATATATATATATATATATAGAGGTCAATGCTACAGTCAATAAAGGAGTATATAGGGGAGCTAGTCCTTGGTCGCTACTACTAAGAGCTGTGTTTGGGATTGCTTTTAAAATAGCTTTTTGATTTTTATTTTTTTCAAAAAGTTAAAAAATTTCAAAAGATGTTTGAGAATTAAAAAAGAACTTTTCAAAATAATTTTTAGCTAAGAAGAAAAATGGATTTTCCAAAAGTCATGAAATTGTAACTTTTTATGACTTTTGGCATTTTAAAAGATAAAAGACATTCAAAAGTTAAAAGATATCATCCAAACATTTTTTCAAAACAACTTTTAACTTTTACCTCTTAAAAGAACTTTTAAAGATATCATCCAAACATTTTTTCAAAACAACTTTTAACTTTTACCTCTTAAAAGAACTTTTATAGAAAGAACTTTTAGGTTTAAAAAGTATTCCCAAAAGCGATGCAACTTATCTTTTTAAAATGGAGACTCTGAAGCCGGTTTGATATATTTTAGGTTATAAGTTTTAACAATTTATATATTTTTTGATAGAAATATAAAGAAATGGCAAATTTGGCCCTTTTAGTGAGCAAGTTTTACTAATTTGATTTGAAGGCAATCTCATATTTTACAAACATTCAAGGAAACTCATTAGATGGTAACAATCTTAGGGACACCACATGCAACTTTTCGAAACCATAAGGATGGGCCACAACAATATTTAAAAACTTGGACTCAAATTAGTGTCTACTAAAAAAATCAAAACTGTAATTTACTCTATAAATAAGTTTCGCTTATCCACTAGTCACATCACATGAAACAATATATTTCTAATATATTTCTATTAACGCTATTCATAAATTTCAATAATCTACTAATCACATCAGAGGGAAACATACATTTCCATTGGTGTTATTTAATGCTAGACATCATTTATAACATATCTAAAACACTTAGTATAACTTATTCATATTAAAAAAAAACAACTTTAGTACAAAAAAAAAAAATAACAAAAGAGTGGCTCAGTTGTGGGCCACAGCTACAACTTGTTTTCCAACATTTTTGCCAGAAAACAAGCCAATGAGAGCTGCTGGGGCATTCTCAATGCCTTCAGCAGTGTGCTCGAGATACTCAATCTTTCCTTCTCGAATGAGAGGAAAAATTAAATCATAAAACTTAGGATACAAATGAAGGAAATCATAAAATGTAAACCCTAGAATTTTAAGACGTTTGAAAAAGACATGTTGGAGGTTGTACACGCCTTCGGGTTGATCAAGTTTGTTGTATTGCGATATCATCCCACAAGAAGCAATACGCCCATGAAGCCTCATGTTTGGAAGCACCGCATCGAGCATCTTCCCCCCAACATTGTCAAAGTAAATATCAATACCTTCTGGAAAATACCTACAAAGACAACAATTAAAAAAGTTAGTATAATTGATTTCACTTTAATATTTGACAAATGTTTGAATCTTAACATTTTCAATTAGTGAAAATCAAATCCAATATGGATTTTGCTCTTATAGTTTTTTTTAATAGAATGCACGAAAACCGAACCTTTTCAATGTTGCTTTGAGGTTCTCTTCTTCTTTGTAGTTGAAACCCTCATCGAATCCAAATTTGTTCTTAAGTAAATCAACCTTGTAATACAAATGAAATATTAAAAATGTAAAACGTATAACAAGAGAAAAGGAAAAAAGAGAGAGAATTATGGCATTTTGACAAATTATTGCACATTTAACTAGCATCGAATATGACATTTTGACACTATTTGTTTTTCAAAAATAACTGTTTCTCACAGGATGCTCCAAGAAATATTCTTGGCCTTACAATGAACATTTCTCATGACACCCTCACAACGATTATTTTATAAAAATAACTACATTTCGTAGTACCAAAATACCATATTGTATGCTACTTTATATATACAAAAGTTTTTTTTTTTTTTTTTTTAAATAACTAAAAATGGTCAAGATTCAAGAACACATGGTCCTCCACTCCTCCCTCATTTTCCATTCCATGTAAAACTGCAAAACGACTTCGTTTTACAGGACTTTCCTTATTTTGTAGTACCCTCATTTTGCAAGGTCAACATTGCAAAACGACATCGTTTTACACATTTATGAGCTAGTAATAGTCAACCTTTTCTTTAGATCCAGCACTTCCGACAACATAACAGCCAGCAAGTTTCGCGAACTGCCCGACGATATGCCCGATGGCTCCCGAAGCTGCTGACACGAAGAAATACTCTCCTTTCTTCGCAGAACAAAACTCGTAAAAACCAACATATGCAGTCATTCCCGCCATACCTAAACAACCCCAGATTCACAATTCGTAAGAAATTCGAACAGAAATATCAAATATTATGCAGATAGATGCTTCGATCGACATACCCAGGATTCCTGTATAGTATGAAAGAGGAACATCTGTGTTATGGATCTTTGTTAGGAACTGTGGATCTCGAATCACGCTGTATTCTTCCCAGTTAATGTGTCCGGTGATGTAGTCGCCTTTTTTGAAGTCAGGGTGAGTCGAATCCACGATCTTTGATACTCCGACTCCGACTAGAGGCTAGAAAACGAATTGGGTTTATCGATACATCAGATCATAATCAAATCAAATGATTATATGATCGATTCAACGGAATTCGAAGTCAATCAATCAACCACAGAACTCGAACTCATATACTTTTTTAATCAAATTGGATCATTGGGTTACGGATCGAACTATGAGAAAACGAATTAAAAAGGGGACATACCGAACCAGGAGTGAAGGAATCCATGTAGGCTCCTTCGTATGTCTCTGTCATGCGATTCCTCATCATCGGATCGCAGGAGAGGTACAGATTCTTTGTTAAAATCGAGCCGGGTTCATTCTTGGGTAGCTCCAGATTGATGGTGGCATCAGAAGTCACCACCATATCGGATTCTTTGGGGAATCCATCGACGTAGTTTTTCAGTAGCACCTGCTTGTTTCTCACCATTTCGGCCATTTTTATGATTCAGAGGGTTTTACTTTTACATTTTCGTGAAGATGATGGTGATTGTATTTATGACAACTTTGGTCTTCTTTGGACTGTTTGACTTTTCTATTTATTTTCAAAAGTTTGCATCCCTAAAAAGTCGTAGTGGATCATAAAAAAATCAGTTATTTACTAAAATCACATTAAAAAAATGCAGTGTGTCATTTTTTTAATATATCCAAATTCCAAAGGATCAATTAAATCGTAAAAATCAATGGGCTTCTAGTCAAACCGTATCGGATGATGTCTTCTTTCCCTGAAGTTGAGGGTTCAAGTCTCGTCATAGACATAAACGGATTTAAAGAATAATTTAAGACTAGATTAGTTTTGCCGCAAAAAATACATTATGTATTAGCAAGAGTTATACAAACTAAAACCGTTAGAAGTTTAAATAACCTTATAATTTGTGAGAACCATTTATGAGAGATACAACTAGTAACAAAAATCTACAATAAAATTTGAAAAATATAAGGTTAAAATGAGTGGTGTCATGGTTGTCACACTAAAATTCGTACCACGTAGATGAGTTGGGATCGATGTGGTATGATGGGTATAATCTTGATGCTGGAAGATTGAGATTAATAAAGTATTTACACGTTTATATTTTATGCTCTAGTTAATAATTTTATTATTTATAAATGGTACTATAGTTTGACTAACTCTATGGAGTTAGAAGAATGAGTCACTAAATGTAACGGGTTTTTAATTGTAGCAGTAGTTTAATGTCTACTTTCTAGCTTGCATTTTTTTTTCAAAGGCTATATATAGTCTTTCGTTATATGAATAAAGTGTGTGCACAGATTTAGTACATGCCCTCTTCTTTTCGCTTCTTATTTAATTCGAAAGGTCTCTTGTCTTTTGTCTTCATATTTGTGCAATAAACAAAGAGGCAGTAAGTTAAGCTTTATACTCTACATTTGGTATCAGAGCAACCTGGTTCAAAGCAAGAAAGAGAAGATGAAAGCAAGAAGTTTGGTGATATGAAGATCGATTGATTTAGTAACGATCCAAAAACAGTACTAAAATTTTTCATTTAAAAACCATTAATTTTCATTCATTGATTGTACCAAAAGGCATCATTCATTACAGTATTCCAAAACATTAGAGTACAAATACATCAAGTGCGGAAATCATATGGGGAGGATGTTGTGTCATCACGTCGGACCCTTCTCTTTTGAACTGGAAGTACCTAAAACCATAAACATAAACTGTAAGCAAAAGCTTAGTGAGCTTCCCAAATTACCAGATACAACATACATATAATATAACAGCACGTGGCTATGTCAGCTATAAACCCTCGGGTCCATATCAACCCAAAATAACAGCAAATAGCTGTGACGGGTCCGAATCAACCCCCGAGTTCGTATCAACTTCGAGTTCGTAAAGACTTCGAGCCCAATTAGCTCAATACATAAATCATACAAGAACATCATAGAAAATCATACGATAACATACAGTTTCTACTCAAAGAATACAGTGGGTTGCCCTTGGTGCCTTCGACCCACTTATGGTGGTAAGAAAGACTCACCTCACAGACAGACGCAAAGCTGAACTGACATACTGCTCTGAAACCCACGCTACTGGTCACCTTTACGAATAACAGTAACCAAAAGTCAGACTACCATTCAAACACCTAAAATACCCCTAGGTCAAACCCTAGTCAAAATCCATGTCAAAGTCAACTGAGTTAACCAGTCTGACTAAGTCAGTACGCGGGGCATACTCCTCGTGTACGTGGGGCGTGCTTCACAGTTGAAAAAGGATCGGGGATCTGAACTTGTACGCGCATCGTACCCCTCGGTACGCCCAGCGTATGCGACTGCTCACCACACCTCTTATTAACTGCTTAATCCTTTAAGTACTTATGTCCAAACTTCAGATCTAGGTAACAAAAGATGTTATTAACCATAAAGTTTCCAACTTTATGGTCTAGTATGGCTATTGAGTCCTTAAATCCATAAACCCTAGTCTTTTAACCTATTAAGACCATCTAGCACTTGCATGGAGAGAAACTAGTTACCCAACACCCAACTTTAAGGACGTTGGTCATGCAAGACCATAAAGTTGGAAAGTTTATGGTCAAGGACAAAATTTGGGACATGGATCTGTAATTTGGATGTAAGGGCTAAAGTATTAAGCACTTTATGAGTTGGGAAAGCATTCAACTGCGTATGATGGGCGTACCAGATAGTACGTCGTGCGTACGCGGTCAACTCCCCGTATCTGGTCAGTGAGTGAGTACGCCCCGCGTACATCGGAGTAAGCCCCGCGTACTGATAGTTTTTGAGCATTCTAACACTCCTATGGTGTGCATGCAACCCTATGTGCTTTGGATCTATGTTTTCACTATTATACATGCAAATATTCAATATTCGAAAGCATCATCCTAACTAGCATATTATGGAGCAAATATACTATAAAAGACTAGTTAGATGACATACCTTTTGATGGAGCTTGAAGTCTTGAACATTTAAGAGCTTAGTGCCCCAAGTGTTGCACCTCAAATGGTTCACACAACACCACCAACAATTGGAATAACTTGAGAAGAAGGTTATTTGGTTCACACTTATGAAATTCGGCCCTTGCCTTCTTTTGTGTATGCACTAGTGCCATTTCATGAACCATGGGGTCCTTTATATAGTGTGGCTCATTTAGGGTTACACCATGTAACTCATGACTTTCCATTTCCTTCATGATCCATGAGTTTTAACCTCCATGGAGTATCCATGGGTTACCACATGGGTTAATCCCAACATGAAGGACAATGGATCACAAGCCCACATATATAAGAATGAATGATTTGCATAATCAATCCCCATATATTTAATTAGTCTCTTTTTATCACAAAATTAATTCCAAATTAATTCTTGATCAATACTAGTTAAATAATATGATTTCATATTAATATATTAGAACTTATAATATATTAATATAAATCATAAATAACCTTTTTCTCATTTTGTCTATCCAATTGTTCCGATGCCATGCAACCCAAATGGATCATGCTACTCTCGGGTCGAATACATACCAATAATAGTTATGGGCTTAGACATCTAATCCAACAGTCTCCCACTTGGATAAGTCTAAAACTGTTATTGCGTATGACTCCAAGATCCCGACTAGCAATCGTAGGTCTTAAAGCCGCTGTCGAACTCTGACCTAGTCAAATGATGTGTCTATTAGATAAGGGATCATATATTCCTCCATTCTAGATATCATATGGACTGAGACATGGATTATAATCATTCTCTCTGTCCATTTGTTGTTTCCCGATTTTCGATTTATGACGACTGACTAATTGAACAAATCAAATCAGTCCAGACTTGGCCAAGCACTTAGGGTGTCATCACTAATTAAATCATCAAGGGCCCCACATATATCGCTTTTATCCACATGGGGTAAAAGGAACAGATAAACTTCGACCCAAATGCTCGCTTGTACTTACTCATAGAATTACACACAACGATATGTTTTATAACAACCAAGCTACTGGTGCGTTTACATATGGCAATATGCAACCAACTCGCAACTACAACTCACACGTCTCCGTTTGAAGAATATAAGATATTATCGTCTCATGATCACTCGTGATAAAATCCATGAAGTGATTCAAATGAGCGTGGGTTGAATCCAATACTCAAATCTCATTCCAGGAGCACTCATGAACACTGCAGCCACTTAGTCCCAGACAAACTACAAACCCTTTTGTGACAGTCTTGCCTCAATACCTACTTCCAAAGTATGATCGACTGTGGATGGTTTGAATAACTTAGTTATTCGGGAAGTCAAAACATGAAAAGTGAAACACAAGAATAATGCTAATCCTATATGGCCCCAATACTTGTGAGAGTAAATAAAACACCTTTTATTTAATCACCATACTGATTACTCATTATTCATTGTATAATGTTTCGAATAATCAACTTAATACTTGAATTAAAAATAATAGTTGTACCATGCTCCAAGCATGCACACTATGTTTTCTAAACAATAATTATGCAATGCTCCAAGCATGCACACTATGTTTGTCTATGGTCCTTACATTGTGAAATAGATCAATTGAAAAACATTTCAATGATGCTCATTTCATAATTCCAAATCCTTACCGTAAATGTAAGAATATCAAATTCTTGTCATTTACTGTAATCTGTTAGATTTTAAACTCATATGCAATGATTCTTTTGTAATGTCCAGGTACCAAAAGCCACAGAGACTTGACCAATGATATTACAAAATATTCCTTTGGAGATTGTTACAAGACAATTCCATGGAAATGAAGTCTCGAATTCAAAGTACATTCCTTTGAACATGCTTCTTGCATAAAAGTTTCTAACTTTCTCATCTATTCTTCACCCCCCCCCAATATGGAAACATTCCATATTTGTCATACGACAATTCATTATTAATAGACTCCTGTCTATTCATAATAATGTCAATATGGTCATTCCATTACCATACTTCCAACTTTCCTTAAGCGACCGATCTTTGGCGAACCTTAGATTGTCCTTAACAGTTGCTCAACCACTTTAGTCATAACCGGTTCTAGTCCTTTTTCCCTCTTAATGCCCTAGGCATTTGGAAAAAATTTAGAACATGAGAATATTATATTATTTGCCCTGTTCTTCAAATTCGAATTATGAAAAGGGATGCCATAATCATAATCAAAATTTGAGAACGCAATTAACACATCCATATACAGAATTTCCTTATGTTGAACCATTCCAACATAACATTCATATATATATTTGACTAAATGTGATTAAAATCTCAATCTAAGCTTTTAGAACTGAAATGAGGTATGAATTCCTCTCCCTTAATTATAGCAAAACAACTTTTTCAACCCATGCAACTTCACGAATTGAAACCTTTTGTTTTGTATAATTAACATTGCTAACTTGAAATACTTACCATAATTAATTATGCTCCCACTAGCATAATAATTATTATCTTACCAGCATAACACTTATGCTCCCACTAGCTTTGACATGTATTCAGAAATCAGCTGGACTTCTAGAAAACAACACTTTGTTGACTTTCTTACCAAAGTTCAGATTTCTGATACTAGATGCTTTGATAAGACTTTATCTAAGCTTCTTAAAATCATACACCTTCCCTTAGATAGCTCACATGTGTGTCTAAACAATTTAAGAACTATGAAGAGGTATGCCGTAATCATAGTCTCAATTGTTTAGACCTTTGCCATTTCTCATAAGTCCATGTTAGTGTGCCGGTTAACCACACACGCTCCACTAACGACTTTGAGAATGCAAATATCACAATTGTTATATACTTAAAATCTACTTAGTGAAAGCGTTTCCTCACCATCATTTTCATGAATCGGAGAGAAACCCTATGATACTTAGATTTTATGGTGTATGTGTTCCTATCCATGTGAATTTGTCAAAACCATAATCACAAGACAAGGTTAGTGACAAATCCAAGCTCATATGGACTGAACTAGTGCAATCTTAATTTCTTGCCACTTGGCAGCACAAGGGCCTACCATTGCTTCCAAGTTGTTATGCACACAATTGAGTACTCATAGAACTCACATACATAGTCAACTTTAACCGGAATGGGCACAGAAACAAGAATTATGTCAACACGATAGGTTGCAAATCCCAAGTCGTGTGCTAGTGATTAACTACAGGTTTTATTCTTGATTAGCTCTAGAAACTCTTTCAAGATCTTTAAGACTCCCACTGTCCTCTTGACATATAAGTTCCTCTTTGTCAAATACTATTACTTGACAACAAATATTCAAGAGTTAGTGTGGATTCTTATCAAGAAAAACACTTCACACAATTGGCCTTAGTTGGTCTCTGTTTTATCCAAAACATCACAACTTACCAATTTCAAGTGTACAAGAGTAGAAAACATTTTACTCTACATTTGATAAGTGTTTTAAACCTTATTAAGATCATGTCACTCAAATTACAATCTTGGAGTATGACTCTAAGACTTGTTTTGGAACGAAGTATGACTCATCTTCTTGATTTTAACCATTCCAACAATTCATGAATCCTCTTCTTAGCCATAGGAATGAACTAAGATGTCCTTAGAGGATCAATTGTAATATGGTTTCGTAATCATTAAGATGATCATAAAACATGATACTAAAGTACTCTCCTATCTTTTCAGATTTGAGAAACTTTTATCTTTCTGCCTAATTTGATTCTTCTCATTCGTTCTGCCATACATTGAAACTTTTTTCAATGTTTCAGAATTATACCTAAACTTGTAAGTATAACCATATTTACTAAACTTTAGTAAATCATGACGAATAGTCTTATTGATCTTTGTGGTGGACTCAACTCGGCTGGGTTGACTCGTCTAGTTTGTTGAGTTTGACCAAAGGGTATTTTGGGTAATTTGATATTAATTTTAAGTTGGGCAATAATTTGAATAATAGGTGTCGGGTAGAGCCAATTTTCGGAGCAGAGATTTATTCAGCTTTTGTTCAGACTGAGAGGTGAGTTTTTCTCACTGTACCCGTGGGTCGAAGGCACCAATGCCGACCCACTAGATTATGTATCATGGTTATAGGATAATACTATGCTAGTATATGACTTATTAGTAGATCTATATGATTCTTTGTATTTGTTGGTTCTGTGTTTATGTTTATCTGTAGGGGTGAGAAAACCCAAACCAAGAAACCAAGAAACCAACTAAAACCAACAAAACCGAAACAGAAAAAATCGAAACCAAAGCGAAACTGACGGTTAGGGTTTCAATTTTTTAAAAAACGAAAAATCGGGTTTGGTTTCAGTTTTTACCCAGAAACCGACCCATCCAACCCGAGAAACCGACCCATACTTAAAACCGTCAAACCGCCCCATCCAACCCGAGAAACCGACCCATACTTGTTTGTGTTTTGGTTGTAATAGACTATTTCGGGCTTTGGTTGTAACTTGTAATAGACTATTTGTTGTAAGACTCATGTTTTTTGAAGTATTTAAATTAAATTTGATGTTTTTTGAAGTATTTAACTTGTTGCTTCATGTATGGATAATGGGTTAAAACCAAAACCCATGGGTTTAAACCCAGAACCCATGAGTGTATGGGTTGAACCCAAGAAACCGAAAAACCACCCAAACCGACCTCAGAACCCGAGAAACCAAACCGATCCTATTGGGTTTTGAAAATCAGAAACCGACCATTTATGGGTTAGGTTGGGTTTGGGTCTAAAAATGACCCATGCAGAACCCTCTTTATCTGTTACATATGTCGACATATTGTGGTTGAGTTGAGGCGGTCTTGCTATGTGCCGAATGCCAAGACACAGGGGGTGGTCCAGATAGGCTGTAGGCCCTGCGAGGCGGTCCAATCAGACCGAAGGCCCATAGAGCGGTCCAGATAGGTTGTAGGCCCTGCGAGGCGTTCCAGTCAGGCTGAAGGCTCATATTTCCATGCTTTGTTTGTTATGTTGTGTGATGGTACTTTGGGGGAACTCACTAAGCTTTGACTTACAATTTTAATTTATTGCTTTAGGTACTTTAAAGGATCGTGGGAAAGCGAATACCTGACCGTGCACATCCTCCTATTTTTCATGAGATTGACTTTTGGGATACTCTTGTTGGGCTTTGTATACTACAACATCCTATGGTGCACATACAACCCTAAATACCTTGGATCTATGTTTTCACTAATTATACATGCAATGATGTTTCCAAGGTATTAAGCCTATAAGTAGCATACAATTGACATATACCATACACGATACTAGTTAGGGTAACATACCTTTTATGTAGCTTGAAGTCTTGATGTATTTGGCCATAAGAGCATAGCCCCAATAGTGTGGAAGCCTCAAATGAAGTCACAGCACATCATGGGCAAAGGTGGAACTTGAGAGAGAATTCCATGCACCCAAAAACACCCATGAACTCCAAGAACATGATGTTGGCGTTTTTTAGGTTAAGAACATGTATTTATATGTTGGATTTCAAGAGTCATGGGTAACCCAAAACCATACCCATGGGTGTTATGATCCATGGTTCATGTGGCCCAACCCTTTATGCATCCATACATAAACTTGGTCCAACATGGATCATAAGCCCAACACATATAAATATAACTAATTACCATAATTAGTCCCCATAGATTTAATTAGTATCTTTTGATCACTAAATTAATTCCAAATTAATTCTTGATCAATATTAACTAAAACATATGATTTCATATTAATATATTAGATCTTATAATATATTAATAAATCATATATAACCTTCTCTCAAGAATCCATCCTAACAAATTGTCCTGATGATATGCAACCCAACTGGACTATGCTACTCTCGGGTCAAGTACATACCAATAATAGTTATGGGCTTAGACATCTAATCCAACGGTCTCCCACTTGGATAAGTCTAAAACTATTATTGCAAGTATGACTCCAAAACCCAACTAGTAATCGTAGCTCTTAAAAGCCGCTGTCAAACTCTGACCTAGTCAATGGCATGTTCATTAGATAAGTGATCATATATTCCTCCATTCTAGATATCATATGGACTAAGACATGGATTAAAATCATTCTCTCTGCCCATCTGTTGTTTCCCGATTTACGATTTATGACGACCAACTAATTGAACAAATCAAATCAGTCCAGGCCCAACTGAGCACTTACGTTTGTCATCACTAAATCATTGAGGGGCCCATAGATATCGCTTTTATCCCTCCAAAGGTAAAAGGAATGGATAAAATTCGACTCATATGCTTGTACTAACTACTTGTTGAATCATACACAAAGGCATGTTTTATAACATCAAGTTACTGATGCGTTTTTGTACAATCAATATACAACCAACTCATAGTCAACAACTCATATCTCTAGGTTTGAAGAATATAAGATATTATCGTCTCATGATCACTCGTGATAAAATCCATGAAGTGATTCAAATGAGCGTGGGTTTAATCCAATACTTGAATCTTATTCCAGGAGCACTCATGAATACTGCAGCTATGTCTAAAACACCTAGACATACTACAGACCCATTCATGACAGTGTTGCCTCAATACCTACTTCCAAAGTATGATCGACTGTGGATGGTTTGAATAACCTAGTTATTCGCGAAGTCAAAACATGCAAAGTGAAACACAATAATAATACTAATCCTATATGGCCAAACACTTTTGAGTCATATTGATTACTCATTACTCATTGTATAATGTTTCGATTTATCAACTTAATACTTGAATTAAAATAATAGTTATGCCATGCTCCAAGCATTCACACTATGTTTGTCTATGGTCTTTAGTTTGTGAAATAGATCAATTGAAAAACATTTCAATGATACTCATTTCACAATTCCAAATCCTTATGATAAATGTAAGAATACAAGATTCTTTGCCATTTATTGAAATCTGTTAGATTCTAAACTTATATGCAATGATCCCTTTTGTAATGACTATGCACAAAAGTCACAAAGACTTGGCAACAGACACTACAAAGTATTCCAATGGAGAGCAATTCCATGGAAACGAAGTCTCACATTCAAAGTACATTCCTTTTGAATATCCTTCTTGCATTAAGTTTTCTTACACAGATTTGAAGAACAACTTCCACCTATGGAAACATTTCCATATTCCCATTTTTGACTATCACTTCTAAACAAGAGTTTCCTCTTTTCAGAATATGTCAATATGGTATCTCCAAAAATTAACACTATACTTCCAACCGTCTATGAGAAACCAATCTTTGGTAAACCTCAGATTGTCCTCGACAATTGCTTAATCATTTTAGTCATATCCAGTTCTAGTCCTTTTCCCTCTTAATGCCCTAGGCATTTGGAAAATTTAGAACGGATGAATATTATAGAACATGTAATCGATCCTATATCCAAAGCATATGGGACACGATTCATGATGTCTCACATAAAGACATGATACTAGACCAGTCTTTTGCTATAATATTTCTATTTCTATTTGACATGTTCTCATAATTCGAATTATGAAAAGGGATGCCGTAATCATAATCGAATTTTAGAACGCAAATAATGTAACCATGACTAAATTTGATTAAAGACTCATAATCTAAGTTTTTAGAATTGTAATGAAGTATAATTTCCTCTCCCTTAATTATAGCAAAACAACTTTCCAAACCCTGCAACTTTGCAAATTGACACTTTTGTTTTTCTATAATTAACATTGTTAACTTGCAACACCTAACATAATAATCATGCTCCTACTAACATGATCATTATTAGCATAACACGTATGCTCCCACTAGCTTTGACATGTATCCAGAAATCAACTGGACTTCTAGAAATCAATACTTATTGACTTTCTTACCAAAGTTCAGATTTCTGATAGGAGATGCTTTGATAAAACTTTATCTAAGCTTCCCGATTTTATACACCTTTCCTTAGATAGCTCACATGCGTGTCTCAACAATTATGAAGAGGGATTCCGTAATCATAATGTTTAGACCTTTTTCCATTCTCACTAGTCCATGTTAGTGTGCCGGTTAACCACACACGCTCCACTAACGACTTTGAGAATGCAAATATCACAATTGCTATCTACTTAAAATCTACTTAGTAAAAGCGTTTCCTCACCATCATTTTCATGAATCGGAGAGAAACCTTATGACACTTAGATTTTATGGTGTATGTGTTCCTATCCATGTAAATTTGTGATAACCATAATCACAAGACAAGGTTAGTGACAAATCGAAACTCATATGGACTGAACTTGTTTAATCTTAGTTTTCTTGCCACCCGACAGCACAAGGGCCTACCATTGCTTCCAGGTTGTTATACAAACAATTGAGAACTCATATAACTCATATGCATAGTCAACTTTAACTGGAATGGGCACAGAAATAGGAATATGTCAACACGATAGGTTACAGACCTCAAGTCGCGTGCTAGTGATAAATAATACCCTTGATTAGTTCTTGAGACTTTTCAAGATCTTTAAGACTCCCACTGACCTCTTGACATATAAGATCCTCTTGTCAAGAACCATTCCTTGACAAAGCAAATATTCAAGAGTTAGTGCGGATTCTTATCCAGACAAACGCTTCACACAATTGGACTTACTTGGTCTTTGTTTTATCCAAAACATCACAACTCACCAATTTCAAATGTACAAGAGTAGAAAATATTTTACTCTACATTTGATAAGTGTTTTAAACCTTCTTAACATTATGTCACTCAAGGCTCGATCTTGGAGTATTACTCTAAAACTCAATTTTGGAACGAAGTATGATTCATCTTTTGATTTAACCATTTCAACAATTCACGATTCCTCTTCTTAGTCAAACAAATGCACTAAGATGTATTTAGAGGATCAATTGTGATATGGTTTTTCATAATCATTAAGATGATCATAAAACATGATACTGAAATACTCTCCCATCTTTTCAGATTGAAGAAAATTTTATCTTTCTGCCTAATTTGATTCTTCTCATTCGTCCTGCCATACATTGAAACTTTTCCAATGTTTTAGAATTATACTTAAACTTGTAAGCACAACCATATTTACTAAACTTTAGTAAATCATGACAAATAGCCTTATCGTTCTTTGTGGTGGACCTGATCAGCGCACAACCAAGTGTACCCGATCCCCTAGTCCTTCACTTGACTCACATATACATGTGAACAAGGAATTAGTCTTAATTTACCAAAGATGAAAATTCTCATTCATCACACAATACAGGTCGCATGATTCCAAGTTTCTATCCAACTGAAACTTGGGTGATGAGAATCTTTCCTTATTTGGTAAATTATGACACTACCACAAACGAAAGAATCAAATCTATTTTCCAATATTGCTATCAATGGAAACATGTAAAAAACAATTTTCACAAATGCCATTGTAAGGATACTTAAAATAAATAAAATCAAAAATTTTTCTTTTATTTAAAACTGTGGAAAAACTTTTCCTTACAATGAAAATACAAATGAAAACTATGTTATTATGTATTCCTAAGCAATCTGTCATAACTCTTAAGCAGCAGCTCAAAATTCTGATCATCGAACCATACGATTGAAATCCATCTGTTCATGATCAGAATCAACTTACTCTTCTTTTAAGTTCACTTTCATTTCTTCGATTCTACAAAACATCAAAATGTGACCTAGTCACATCATGTAATAAGAATCTCCAAATAGGAACTTAATAGAGTTAGATAGTGGACTTACCTGAAGTAGAGTCATACACTCTGACTTTACCATCCTTATGATCTTCCAGGTAAATAAGGCAGCTTCGCAACCAATGCCCCTTCCTTTGGCAATAGAAACATATGGACTCTTTGATAATGGTACATGGGACTATCATAGACTTAGCCTTTCTCTTTACCATTTGGTCAACCGGGTTGACTATGGCTGATCCCTTTCCATTGGGAAAAGAAGACTTTTCTGGACTTCCAATGTTACCATTGTAAATGTCCATGGAAGTTTGGGAAGTAGATCTTCCACTCAAATTTGCCTTATCAGTGCTCCAAATCATTGTTGATTCAGCAGCAACAAGCAAATATGTAAGATCATTAAGGGTCATGTCGTGGTCTGTCACATAGTAGTCCTTAACGAACTCACTATATGACTCGGAAAGTGATTGAAGAACCCAGTCAACAGTCAATATCCTTGAGACTTCGACACCCAACTCTCCCAGCTTGCCAATAGGGATTGAGTGACCTTGAACTTTTCAAGAACTTGCGGGTTAAGGAGAATAATTGGAGGAGGTGGAGGAAGTGAAGTATGATTTCCAGTCCCATTAATTCACAACAAAGGGATTAATTTTTCACCTTGATCACCATTTGGGATATCATCTTCATTAGGATAGCTTTATCTAAAAGGATATGGAAGACCATAGTTGTCATAACTAGACATCTATGAGGGAGAAATTCACGTTTAGTTGATTTAAGTCCTTAATATAACACCCAATATGAAATATTAAGGCTAGGAGCCAACACAATATTTTATAACTTGGAAGAGGGATGCCTTAATCCAAGCTACAAAATATGTGAAGGTAGGTAAATGACGATTTACCAATTTCCACCATGAAAAACGAAATTTAACATTAGGTTTTAAATGAATTGAAACTCCTAGATCTTTTGAGATCCATTGAACTACTCAATGGCATGTTTAAATCTCGATTGTGCCCTTCAAGTTTGTGACTGGGATGCCGAGGATCACAAACAAGGAGTGAATAACCATGCAAATTAACTTGGTACACTTAATGTTACAACCACCTAATCAATGTGCCGGTTAACCACACACGCTCCATTGATCTATGATTAACATCAAGCTTCCCTTTGCCATACATTTTCAGTCCCAGATTAGTGTGCCGGTTAACCACACACGCTCCACTAACAACTTAACAAGGTGCAAAGTGCAATTTCATGGGTTAGCACCAAATTCACATTTTCCTAAGTAACTAAGATTGGGAATTTATAAGAGTTTAGTTACTTAGTATTTATCATTATACTTTTAATGAAGGGAGAATCAATGTCCTGTCTTACCCGTTCGGCTAACGACCCTCCACCAGTCAAGGAAGCGGTGGGTGAGAGAGGACACCAATTAAACTATCATTTTATAGGCAGTAACCTTTTACCCTCCCTTATAGACCGGCTTCGTGAATGAGGCCTACTAACGGTAAGACTGACTTACTCTTCTACATATATATAAATATTAAACCTATACTATTATAATAGTATAAGGGTTGAATTTTAAACTTTTAAAACTCTAAAGGGTTTAATTTTGAATTAAAGTATTCATGGGGGGAAACTTTACAAATTCCAAAACTTAAGGGAAAGTTTTGAACAATTCAAAAACTCTTGGTTTCCATAACTTATGAGTTTTATATGGTTTTTATGGAAGACTTTTCAAGTTCCATAACTTGAGGACAAGTTATGGAAGACATAAAAACATTTTATGATGACATTAAAAATATACTCTTCCATTTTCATAACCTATGAGACTTAATGTGCTTTTAAATGAAATTTTTTTAATTTTCCATAACTTGAGGACAAGTTATGGAATTCATAAAACCATTCAAATCAATTATTCCAATTAACACAATAATCAAATAATTTTTCTATGAACAAGATCAAACTCATAAGCAAAGATAATTCACATCAACAATTTTCAAGAACTTAGCTAATCACATGAACTAACACAAATCTTGAAACTTTGACAATTATCCTTTATTTGGATGAGAATAAACATTACCATAACATTAAAATCAATTTTTATGAACAAAAACACTTTGTGGTAATGATTCTAATCCAAAACAGGCCAAAAAAACTCGAATATATGCTGTCAGGGGCTCCAGCTCGCCGAGTGCAAGAAACAACTCGACGAGTTGGATGAGTTTACACATGGACTCATCGAGTCCCTCAATGGACTCGTCAAATCCCCTGTCCAGACAGCAAAAAATTCGATTTTTTCAGCTTTTTTCAGCAAGTAGCATCAAGTATAATTTGAAAACAACCAGGCTCTAATACCAATGTTGGGTTTTGTATACTACAACATCCTATGGTGCACATACAACCCTAAATACCTTGGATCTATGTTTTCACTAATTATACATGCAATGATGTTTCCAAGGTATTAAGCCTATAACTAGCATACAATTGACATATACCATACAAGATCCTAGTTAGGGTAACATACCTTTTATGTAACTTGAAGTCTTAATGTATTTGGCCATAAGAGCTTATCCCCAATAGTGTGGAAGCCTCAAATGAAGTCACAACACATCATGGACAAAGGTGGAATTTGAGAGAGAATTATGTGCACCCAAAAACACCAATGAACTCCAAGAACATGATGTTGGCGTTTTTTTAGGTTAAGAACATGTATTTATATGTTGGATTTCAAGAGTCATGGGTATAACCCAAAACCATACCCATAGGTGTTATGATCCATGGTTCATGTGGCCCAACCCTTTATGTATCCATACATAAACTTGGTCCAACATGGATCATAAGCACAACACATATAAATATAACTAATTACCATAACTAGTCCCCATTGATTTAATTAGTCTCTTTTGATCACTAAATTAATTCCAAATTAATTCTTGATCAATACTAATTAAAACATATGATTTCATATTAATATATGAGAACTTATAATATATTAATAAATCATATATAACCTTTCTCTCAAGAATCCATCCTAACAAATTGTCCTGATGATATTCAACCCAAATGGACTATGCTACTCTTGGGTCAAGTACATAACAATAATAGTTATGGGCTTAGACATCTAATCCAACAACTCTGACATGATTTTACTTTCGAAACAATGGTTATTTTACAAACAATAATGGTTAATGGTTGTTTTTGAAAAGTTTTAATTGTTATGATTTTTAGGATGTTACAAGTTGGTATCAGATCCTTGGTTTGAGAGAATTGGATGAACATCCGTGTGAATCCCGACTCAAACTAGGGAACTACAAATGTTTTTTTAAATGGTTTTCAAAAATTGTTTTCAAAAGTAACTTGGTAAAGATGCGACGTGTACGAACAACTAGAGCAAGAAAGTATACCCCAAGTTACCCACACTGTTATTTGATGTTATGTTTATGGTAGAACATCAGGCTAGTGGTAGGCTAGGGATCTTTAGGAATTGCATGATAGAATTGCCTGATATATGATGCATGATAACCTAGGGTTATATCTTGTATGAAATTGACATCATTACTATAGTTGCTTTGTGTATGCATCATAGTTGTATATAACTAAGATTTTATAGCATGAGAATGTTTGGTTTAGCCTTATTTCATGTTCTTGTTTGATGAAGGGATTAGGGTAGAATCAAGTATTCGAATGTCTATAGGATCCAGTGTTGTGTATGATTAGCATACGCGAGTACTACCAGGTTGGTGGAAGTTTCATGGATGAGTATTGTGTGATTAATCGGCCAGTTGAGGAATGTCTAGCCATTCTCTAGGGAGCAAGGATGGGATGTATGTATGTCCTAGTGTGTGGTGTTAGGGCTGTTGTGATGATCCTCTGAGATAAATACGGGTAGGTGTGGAAAGTAGTATGGGCCCGTACTACCGGAAGCACATGACCAGTAAGCATAACAAGGAAGTCACAACCCCTACGGTTTCATTTATTAGGATAGCTTGTATGGTGTGAAATGCGTCTTGTCTGATATAGTATGGTTTATTTTTAGTATGGTGCCCACGAGGGGACCAGGTTCAGGAGCAGGAGCGAACGGCCAAGATAATCCAAGGTTGATGTAACATCCCAATGTTCAGGTACTTCTAACTCATTCCATTTCATGATAATTGGTCAAGTGGTTGTAATCTTGGAGTTTAGACACGGCGTGTTGGAGGCACTAAAACGGCGT
This sequence comes from Lactuca virosa, assembly GCF_052849685.1. Lineage (NCBI taxonomy): Eukaryota > Viridiplantae > Streptophyta > Magnoliopsida > Asterales > Asteraceae > Lactuca > Lactuca virosa. The sequence continues at coordinate 174,510,828 of NC_136428.1, forward strand.
GTCTAGACATTAAAAGATGTGTGTTTTGGCTGAGCAACACACTGTGTTTTCCCTCTGGACACGACGTGTTTAAGGAATATAGGGGCTAGGTTTTGTCCAACCCCAGCCTCCATCTGCCCTCTCAAGCTCAAGAAGAAACTCTAATCTTTTCTTTTCCCATTTGTGAAGATAGTTGGTGTTTTGAAGGAAGAAAGTGAAAGAAGGAAGCAAGGATTCAGCTAGCAAGCATCATACTTCAGTGTAGCACTATCCTGGACCATTGTAAATTTCCAAGTCCTGATTTTTATCAATCATAGTCACTAAATCTTGAGATATGTCCCCTTTTCTCTTTGCTATGGGTTGATGAGTGGAGGTATCTCATAAAGTTTGCAACTTTATGAATCTCCAGGTCAAGGAGACCTTGTAGCTGCTTGGATCTGGTTTCAACCAAAGTTTTAATGCTATGCATGGAAAGTAGGTCATGAATTCCCTTTTTGACCTAATATGGGTTTAACACATCCATTGATCATGCATGTCTTAAAAATCACATATCTTTGGAATGGTTTAGGTGGTTGAACCACTTCTAGAAGGAAGGGACTTTGGATCTTAAGGGTTGAGGACTTTATGGTTAACCCCTTGCATGGTTAAGCATGTAGTTTGGATTTTTGGGCCTTTTTGCGGTCCCAAAGGATAAAGTTGGAAACTTTATCCTTCCTAACCACATTCCTAGTCCAGATCTGAGCCTTGGAGCTCTTGGGGTCGATAAGCAGCTGAATATCTTAAGTTGTTGGGAATCTGGAGAACACGACGTGTTGGCAAGCCAACACGGTGTGTTGGCTAAATTTTTCCCGTTTGTGGAACTGTTTGCGGAACACAGCGTGGTAAAAAGGGAACAGGGCGTGTTGGGTCAACCCAGGCTGTTGACCTTGACCTTTGACTTCCACTTTAACCAAGTTTGATCTTGAGGGTATTTTGGGTATTCTGGGTTTTGATGAAATTTATTCATTTGATGGTTGTAGGCATTTGAGTTGAGAGCTGAGTTTCGGAGTCGGACCTTATCAGTTTTGTGCTGCTTGTGAGGTGAGTTTTCCTCACTGTACTTGTGGGCCGAAGGCACAATGCCGATCCATTGGATTGATATCCTATTTTGCATACTATTGTATTGTTATGATCTGTTAGATAGGTATCCTGGTAGTTAGTGTTGGGTTTTGAGCATTCTAACACTCCTATGGTGTACATGCAACCCTATAAACCTTGGATCTATGTTTTCTCTATTATACATGCAAATATTAACTATTCCAAGGTTTCATCCTAACTAGCATATTATGAAGCACCTATACTACAAAGTTCTAGTTAGATGACATACCTTTTGATGTAGCTTGATGTCTTCAAACTTTAAGAGCTTAGCCCCAATAGTGTGGAAGCCTCAAATGGAATCACAAATCACCAAAACACCTTGGAAGAACTTGAGAGAATATGTATGCACACTAAAATCGGCCCACTCTTATTTTCACACACTTGTGCCAATTTTGTGAGCCAAGGACCCCTTTATATATTATGGAGGATTAGGGTTACATCCATGTAAACCCTAATACCCATGACCTTTCCTTTACATAGGATCCATGGGTTAAAAGCACCATGGACCATCCATGAAAGCTTAGCCCAACCTAAATGAACTTGGCCCATTCCATATATATAAGAGTCCATATTTAATTAGTTCTTTTTGATCACTTAATTAATTCTAAATTAATTCTTGATCAATACTAATTAAATAATATGATTCCATATTAATATATTAGAACTTATAATATATTAATATAAATCATAAATATACTATTCTCAAAAGACTATCCATATAAATTGTGCCGGTGAAGTGCAACCCAAATGGACCATGCCGGGTCGGGTCAAGTACATACCAAATATAGTTATGGACTTAGACATTAATCCAACAGTCTCGCACTTGGATAAGTCTAAAACTATTATTGAGTATGACTTCAAAACCTAACTGACAATCGTAGCTCTTAAAGCCGCTGTCGAACTCTGACCTTGTTAATGACTTGTCCATTAGATAAGTGATCATATATTCCTCCATTCTAGATATCATATGGACTGAGACATGGATTATAATCATTCTCTCTGTCCATTTGTTGTTTCCCGATTTTCGATTTATGATGACTGACTGATTAAACAAATCAAATCAATCCTGGCTTGGCCAAGCACTCACATGTGTCATCGCTAAATCATCGAGGGGCCCACAAATATCGCTTTTATCCCGAAGGTAAAAGGAATGGATAAACTTCGACTCATATGGCTTGTTCTACTACTTGTTGAATCATACACAAAGGCACGTTTTATAACATCGAGTTACCAAATGCGTTTTCGTGCAATCAATGTATAACCAACTCATAGTAACAACTCATATCTCTAGGTTTGAAGAATATAAGATATTATCGTCTCATGATCACTCGTGATAAAATCCATGAAGTGATTCAAATGAGCGCGGGTTGAATCCAATACTCAGAACTTATGAGCACTCATGAGTGTTGTAGCACCACTTTGTCCACCAACTTGGACCTCTACAAACCAACCCATGACAGTCTTGATTCATATCTACTTCCAACATATGACCGACTGTGGATGGTTTGAATAACTTAATCATTCAGGAAGAGCGACTTAGTTATTCTGGAAGTCAAAACATGCAAAGTGAAACACAAGAATAAATGAATCAAATATGGTATCAAACCCTAGTACCACAAATGTGGCAAGGAGGGGAATTATGCCAAGGACTGTCGCCAGCAGGTCCTAGTACCAAGCACCAGGATCTGTTATCACTATGAGCAGGTTGGCCATATTAAGGCCAACTGTCCCCTACTCACTGCACAACCAGCACATGCTCCAGCACCAGCCACATTGAGGATCACATACGGGCGCCAGGGTAGGGCGGAGCCCCGGAGGGCTCGAGATCGTGATTTCCAGCTCACAACGGAGGAGGAAAGGGCGGCGCCGAACGTCATTACTGGTATGTTCCTATTTATTATTCAGTCAATTAATTAATGGTGTGCTTATGTTTATGCTTCTGTTAGGTACTTTCTTAGTGAATTCCTTGCCTGCTCTTGTGTTATTCGACTCGGGTGCGAGTCGGTCCTTTGTATCTCAGTATTTTAGCAGGGGTTCTGATATGACCCTTGGAGAGCTGGAATGTCCGTTGCGGGTTTCCATCGCCAACGAACATAAGATTTCTATATCGAGTGTTTTCCGAGATTGTGTTTTGGAGATTTTTGGGGTGCCTTAATCGATTGATATGATCCCTATTCCCATGGGAGATGTGTGTGTGATTGTAGGGATGGACTGGCTGAGTAGATTCGGGGCTATGATCGATTGTGAGGGTCAGCGGGTAGTAGTTCAAACCCCAAGTAGGGGAGAACTGGATAGTTATGGAGAGGGTACCAGATTGGGATAAGCCTTTTCTCTGTTACTAGAGCTCGACAATATATTCAGCATGGGTGTATGGGTAATATTGCTTATGTGGTTGATGCCCGAGTTCGGAAACAGGCTTCGCTTTCAGGTGTGCCAGTGTCAGAGAATTTGCTGATGTATTCTCAGAGGAATTTCCTGATGTGTCTCCAGAGAGGCAGGTCGAGTTTAAGCTTGATTTGCTTATGGGTGCGGCCCCAATTGCTATGGCGCCATACCGATTGGAACCACCTGACATGCATGAGTTTTCCTCTCAGCTTCAGGAGCTGTTGGGCAAGCTATTTATTAGACCGAGCAGTTCACTGTGGGGAGCACTGACTTTATTCTTCAATAGGAATGATGGTTCACATTGGATATGCATTGATTACCGGGAGTTGAACTAGTTGACGGTGAATAACTGTTATCTCCTTCCGCAGATTGATGACCTCTTCGATCAGTGCAGGGTGCATCTTGGTTCTCCAAGATTGGCTTGAGGTCAGGGTATCATCAGATGAGGGTCAGAGAGGAGGATGTGGAGAAGACCGCAGTTCAGAATCGTTATGGTCATTACGATTCGTAGTGATGCCATTTGGGATCACCAATGTGCCTGCGGCATTTATGCATTAGATGAATTGGGTATGCAGGTCGATGCTCGATCGATCAATCATTGTTTTCATTGATGATATCTTGGTGTATTCCAAGACCAGAGAGCAGCATGAGGAGCACCTTCGAGATCTTCTGGGAGTTTTGAGGCAAGAACCGTTGTACGACAAGTTCTCGAAGTGTGAGTTTTGGTTACGAGAGGTCCATTTCTTAGGGTACCTTGTTAACCAAAACAGGATTTTGGTCGATCCGGCCAAGAATGAGGTCGTGATGCAGTGGGAAGTTCCAAAGTCTCCCTCGGAAATCAATAGTTTCTTGGGTTTAGCAGGATATTATCAAAGATTTATTCAGGATTTCTCCAAGATCGCAGTACCCCTCACTTGTCTGACGAGGAAGGGCGTGGATTTCTGTTGGGGCTCGGAGCAGCAAGTGGCATTCGAGACTCTGAGACATAAATTGTGTGAGGCCCCAATGTTGACCCTCCCCGAGGGTGTTGAGGATTTTGTGGTATTTTGTGATACATCCATCATGGGCTTGGGCAGAGTGCTTATGCAACGTGGGAGAGTTATTGCTTATGCTTCTCGGCAGTTGAAGCCGCATGAGGTCCGTTATCCGACTCATGATTTGGAGTTGGGGCAGTAGCGTTTGATCTCAAGATTTGGCAACACTACTTTTATGGTGTTCAGTGTACTATCTACACAGATCACAAGAATTTGAGATATCTCATGGATCAGTCGAATCTGAATATGAGACAACGTAGGTCACTTGACGTGGTCAAGGATTATGACTGTGAGATTTTGTATCATCATGGGAAAGCCAATGTGGTGGCTGATGCTTTGAGCCACCAGGCGGCTAGTTCTGTGACTGGAGGTTGTGTATGAGGATTTCGATTGATTCTCCATTGTTGAATTTCATCAGGGAGGCTCAGGCCGAGGGAGTCAAGAAGGAAAATTGGAAGTAGGAGAGGCTCAGGGGTGAGATTGACAGGTTTGCTACTGACAGTCGCAGATTATTGACCCGGTATGGACACGTTTGGGTGCAAGATTTTGGTGGGTTTAGACAGACGGTATTGGGGGAGGCACACAAGTCCAATTTTCGATACACCTTGGAGCCACCAAGATGTACCAGGATTTGAGGCTTAGCTACTGGTGGTTGTGCATGAAGAGGGAGATAGCATGGTATGTTGAGAGGTTCTTAACCTGTTGGATGGTCAAGGCCGAACAATAGAGACCGCATGGAAAGTTGAAGCCACTAGAGGTTCCCATGTGGAAATGGGAACATATTACCATGGATTTCATCACCAAGTTATGTCAGATGGCTAAAGGGCATGATTCAGTTTAGGTGATAGTAGATCGATTGACTAAGAGTGCCTATTTCTTAGCTATCTGTGAGAACTCATCGACTGAGAAATTGGCCGACTTGCACATGCATGAGATCGTTGCTCGGCATGGTATTCCAGTTTCCATTGTATCTGATCGAGATGTTAGTTTCACATCTTGTTTCTGGCAAAAGTTCCACAAGGAACTGGGTACGAGGTTGCATCTTAGCACTGCTTATCATCCGTAGACGGACAGTCAAAATGAGCGGACCATTTAGAAACTTAAGGATATGTTGAGAGCTTGTGTCATTGATTTTGGTGGGAATTGAGACTCCTACCTTCCCTTAACTGAGTTTTCGTACAACAACAGCTACCACTCCAGTATCGGTTGGCTGCCTTTCGAGCTCCTTTATGGGAGGATGTGTCACACCCCAATGTGTTGGGGAGATGTTGGTCATATGGTCATGGGAAGGACGGAGGTAGTTCTTCAGATGACAGAGCTCATCCATCAGATTAGGCTGAGACTTCAGAAAACTCAAAGTCGGTAGCAGAGTTATGCCGACAATCGCCAATCCGAGTTGGAGTTCTAGGTCGGGGACATGGTCTTATCGAAGGTATCACCCTGGAAAGGTGTAATACACTTCAGGAAGAGAGGCAAGTTGGGTCCCCGATATATTGGGCCGTTTAGGATGGTAGCCAGTGTTAGCAACGTAGCATACAGATTGGATTTTCCTGAGGAGCTCAACCAAATCCACAACACTTTCCATGTTTCTCAGCTTCAGAAGTGTGTGGCTGATGATTCAGTAGTTGTTCCCTTGGGGGATATTCAGGTTGATGATTGCCTGAATTATATGGAGAGACCAGTGGCAATCCTGGACCGGAAGACAAAGACCTTGAGCAACAAGGTGGTATGTAACACCGGGTTCATGGTATGATTTTATTTAAGTTTTTATCTTATTTTTGCCACGAACTCGGCGAGTCTGCGTCCCGACTCGCCGAGTAGCAGCAGGGTGGACACGGGATTTGAGCGGTGAACTCGGCGAGTCGATGCATGGACTCGGCGAGTCCACCTGTCTGGATGAAACTCTATTTTCAGACATTTCACCCTATTTTACCCATTCTAAAACACCCATTTCGTCCCATTCTCTTCCAGAAGAACTGTAGAGCGAAACCCTAGCCCATTTTGATCCTTGTGAGTGATTTTGGCTTGGTGAAGGAAGTTTGAAGCTTAAGAGAAGAAGGAGGAAGTTGGAGGGTGCAAGGAAGTGTGGTAGATCCGAAATCTACCCTGGGAGAAGCTCCTAACCAGGTAAGAAAGCTCCTTCTTGATCTTTAGTATAATAGATTCCCTTTTTGTCCCTTATATGTGGATTGCAAGACCTTAAACCTCCCAAACTCCGTGTGTTTATGCCCTAGGAGCTTAGATTTATGGTTTGGAACCATTGCATGTCTCATAATTGGCCAGCATGGGTGAAGAGTCGAAGGGTACTCGGCGAGTGCCAAAGTGCACTCGGCGAGTTCCATGAAGATGGCCTTAGACTCGACGAGTTGGATAAACAACTCGGCGAGTCCTATGAAGATTGTCTGGTACTCGGCGAGTCGTTCTTCAAACTCGGCGAGTCCCTTGAATATAGCCTTGAACTCGACGAGTTGTTCTTCCAACTCGGCGAGTCATATGATCAGTCATTAGGATAAGAAGGGTTTAAGTGTAGGAGGTCCAACCCTCCGTAGTCGCACGTGGAATTAGCAATTTAACGTGTAGCTATAGTCCCAGAATCTCCAAACCTCCAGGATTGATGTTCGGATGGAAGATTGGAGCGATTTGGGAGATCTGTTCGTCGGACTCGGCGAGCTCCCCCTTGGACTCGGCGAGTCCAGTCGCGGGTTTGTTAGTTGTCCCCGTCTAGCGAGTCAGGCTGACTCAGTGAGTGGGAACAGGGGCCCGATGAGTCAGAGTCGGGCTAGACATAGAAGGACTCGGCGAGTCGCCAGATGGACTCGGCGAGTCCAGTCAATCAGAAGGTTGACTTGGACCAAGGAGTTGACTTTGACCAGTCATTTGACCTTAGGGGTATTTATGAGTACCTAATCCATGTTTACGAATTTATAGCCGGAGGGATTACCAGTGCGGCAGCCAGGCGTAGTCTGAGCAGGTTTTCGGCAGCTACTCTCGAGGTGAGTTTCCTTCCAGTAGGGACGGTTCTAAGGCACCAAGGCCGGCCCGTATAGACGATATGTTAGTATCGGAGTGTGGGCGGAGCCCGTATCTCATAGCTGAGTTTGATTGTGATATATGCCAGTATGATAGATTTGCTTATACTTGTTGTCTGTGTGATACTTGTATGTTATGGTTTAGTAGCAGAGTGTGGGCGAGGCCCGTATCTCCATGGATAGCAGAGTGTGGGCGAGGCCCGTATCTCCTAGCTAGTAGAGTGTGGGCGAGGCCCGTATCCCTATGGGTGTGGGCGAGGCCCGTATCTCTTAGCTGTACATTATATGATTGCATGGTATGTGGCATTATGGGGGAACTCACTAAGCTTCGTGCTTACGTTTTATAGTTTGTTTTCAGGTATCTCTTCAGCTAGGGAAAAGGAGCTGGCGCGGTAGCGGCATATCACACACACTCTCATGTTTTCCGCACTATGGATTTTCTGGGATGTACTCTGAATATTTTACTATGATGTTACCGGTTCTCAGACATAAATTAATATTATGAATGTTTTGTAACGATGTTTTTATGAATTAACCTAATTTAAAAATGAAATTTTTAGCTGGTATTTTTGGGATGTTACAAGTTGGTATCAGAGCCCTGGTTTGAGGGATTCGGACACACCTTCGGGGGTGTCTGGACTCAAATCGAGGGATTAAAAGATTTTTATAAGAAATGATTTTCTAAAGACTAAGTAAAAGGGGTTTCTAAAAAGAAAAAGGTGTGTGATGTGCGCGACCGGCCGAGCTCAAGTAAGTTTTCCCCAAAGTACCCATACAAGTTTACGTTATGATTATCAATTTTAGTTTCAGTAGAACAACATGCTAGAATAGGACTAAGGATCTAGGAATGATGCCTTATGTGCCTGCTTTATGTGTTTCGGCTTTTTGAGAATTGCATGCTAGTACAGATCAGTCAGTATGATAGCCAGAGTAGTATATACTTGATTATGTGTACTCAATGCCCGAATGCTGCTTGCTTTGTGCTATTAGGAGTTCTAGTCGTCTTTCACTAACTAGTGAACGAATATGCTAAGTTACATATTGCAAGGATTAAATAATTTCAGAAGGTTGGGTCTAGCCCTATTGCGCAGCTCTTGTTTGAGTCCAACCGTTGTAGGGTAGGACCTCTCATTCGAAGAATTATCTAGTCTAAGTAATATGTAATAGTATTCGCGAGCTAGTTAGGGAAAGAAAGCAGGGACTTCTTGTGCAGCTGATGGCAGAGAGTGGGATGGCGATTACTTAGGGCAAGCCTAGAGCGAGAGTAGCACGAGAACCGCAGTATTAGTAGAAAGGACTTGGTTGAGTTGAGGCAATTCTTGAGGAAAGTACGGATAGACGTGGAAGGTAGTATGGGCCCATACTACTGAAAGCGGAGGATCCGTACTCGATTCAAAAAGGGCCGAGACGAGACCGGGGACTTGTGATATGAATGTGAGCCTCGTTAGTGGAATATAGTATGATGGTGGTTATGCTATGTTTTGCAGTATGGTGACCACACGACATGGAGCGGGAGGCTCAGGATCAGGATCGGGTTCGGGTTCAGGGTCCGAACCAGTTGATGAGGGTCTACGCGAGTTCATTGCGTAAGAGATTACCAGGGGCATCCTTGAGTCGACTCCCATCATCTTCGGGTCGATCAAGGAGGGTATTGTAGAGTTGATGGAGGATCGTCTCAGGGCGTTCAGGAGTGATATGGCGGCTAGCCAGTCAGGACCACGCACACTGTCCTTTAAGGACTTCAGGGGCAGTGGTGCATCAGATTTCCATGGGGCGAAGGACCCCATTGCTGCCAGACGATGGATTGCAGACCTTGAGTCTGCACAGCTGATCAGCTTCTGCCCCGAGGGGTCGAAGGTACTATTTGCAGCAGGGTGTCTACGTGACAGAGCTAGAGATTGGTGGGAGTCGGTTTGTGACTCTTTGGGAGCCGCGGCCATTGAGGCTATGACGTGGCCGGACTTTGTGACCCGGTTCAGAGCGGAGTTCGCACCTGCAGTGGAACTCCAGCAGTTAGCTAGAGAGTTTTTGGATATGAGGCAGACGACAGAGACAGTGGCGGAGATCACTGCCAAGTTCCGGGAGAGAGCGTTACTGGTGCCCCAGTATGCAGGTGATGAGGATATGAGGAGGACCCGCTACCATGACATGCTGCGAGCCGACATTCGGGAGCATGTCAGTTTTTCAGCTTGCCCTACCCTGGATTCTATGATTGCTAGGGCGAGGGAGAGGGAGATAGATCTGGAGCACATCCGGAAGAGGAAGCAGAGGAGGGACAGACGATAGGGGCTTCGGGAGAGAAGCCCAAGGGATCAGATGGTAGGCCGAAAGGCCATTCAGGACCGGGCCGCTGTAGGAAGTGCAGCAGGTCGCACGAGGGAGCGTGTAGATTAGGATCGACAGGCTGCTACAGGTGCGGCAAGACGGGACACTTCAGCAGGGATTGTACTGCCCCTGCTCCGGTTATTCAGACATCTGAGTTGCTGTGTTTCCACTGCAACCAGAGGGGCCACAAGAGGGCCAACTGCCCCCAGTTGACAGCAGCAGCGCCAGTACAGGCGCCAGCTCCAGCGACCCTGCGGATTACAGATGGCCGGCAGGGCAAGGCAGAGGCTCCGGTGGTGAGGAGCCGGGCATTTCAGCTGACAGCCGAGGAGGCACGCGCTGCACCCGATGTGGTGACGGGTATGATTCTTTCCCTCTGACCTATTTATATGAGATTTATGATATTGACATGTGCTCTGTGTATATACGTTTAGGATCGTTCCATGTGAACGGTATTCCAGTCCAGGTGTTGTTTGATTCGGGGGCTACCCGATCCTTTGTTTCTCTTGCACTTAGCAAGAAGTTTCCTAAGTCCTCAGGCATGTTGGATTGCCATTTAGAGGTCGAGATTGCGGACGACCGGTCGGTGCGAGCATCAGAGGTCTTCCGAGATTGTGTGTTAAGGTTGTTCGAAGAGCGGTATTTGGTTGACCTAGTTCCCATTCCATTGCGGGGAAACAAGGTCATTATTGGTATGGATTGGCTGAGTCCCAATGGGGCAGTGATAGATTGCGCGCAACAGTTAGTACGAGTTAGAGCCCCAAGTGGGGGAGAGTTAGTAATTCAGGGTGAGAGATCACAGCGAGGGCCAGCCTTCTGTTCGGCAGCGTGGGCAAGGCGTTACCTTCCGCAGGGTTGCGCAGGATATGTCGCATATGTCATGGACACCCGGGAGGCGGGTAAGGCGAAGGTGGGCGATGTGCCCGTAGTACGAGAGTTCACGGATGTATTCCCCGAGGAGCTGCCTGGGATACCTCCAGAGCGACAGGTGGAGTTCAGGATCGACCTAGTCCCTGGTGCGGCTCCGATAGCCAAGGCACCGTATCGGTTGGCTCTTCCTGAGATGCAGGAGTTGTCTACACAGCTTCAGGAGCTGTTAGACAAGGGTTTCATTAGACCGAGCAGTTCACCCTGGGGAGCCCCGATTCTGTTTGTGAAGAAGAAGGACGGGTCGCATCGGATGTGTATCGATTATAGGGAGCTGAATAAGGTAACGGTGAAGAACCGCTACCCACTCCCGAGGATTGACGACCTCTTTGACCAGCTTCAGGGAGCATCTTGGTTCTCCAAGATAGATTTGCGTTCAGGGTATCACCAGGTGAGGGTCAGAGAGGAGGATGTGCAGAAGATGGCATTTCGGACACGTTATGGCCACTATGAGTTCGTGGTGATGCCTTTCGGGCTCACCAATGCTCCTGCCGCGTTCATGGACCTCATGAACCGCGTGTGTAGACCGATGTTAGACCGGTCGGTGATAGTATTTATTGATGATATCTTGGTTTACACCAAGACGCGAGAGCAGCATGAGGAGCATTTGCGGGAGGTTTTGGAGACATTGAGAAGGGAGAACTTGTATGCTAAGTTCTCCAAGTGTGAGTTCTGGTTGCGCGAGGTGCAGTTTCTTGGGCACCTTGTCAACCAGAACGGGATTTCGGTGGATCCGGCCAAGGTGGAGGTCGTGATGAGATGGGAGGTTCCGAAATCTCCATCTGAGATTCGGAGTTTCCTGGGATTAGCCGGCTACTATCGGAGATTCATCCAGGATTTCTCCAAGATAGCATTACCCCTGACCAGGTTAACGAGGAAGGCTGTGGTCTTTCGTTGGGGGCCTGAGCAGCAGGCAGCATTCGAGACACTGAGACAGAGATTGTGCGAGGCGCCAATCTTAGCCTTGCCAGAGGGCATGGAGGATTTTGTTGTATACTGCGATGCATCCATCTCAGGTTTGGGCGCGGTATTGATGCATAGAGGGCATGTCATCGCCTACGCGTCGAGGCAGCTGAAGCCTCACGAGGCGAACTACCCGACGCATGATTTGGAGTTGGGAGCTATTGTGTTCGCCCTCAAGACTTGGCGTCATTACCTCTATGGGGTTCGCTGTACGATTTACACGGACCACAAGAGTTTGAGGTACCTCATGGACCAGCCAAATCTGAATACGAGGCAGCGTCGGTGGCTTGATGTGGTAAAGGATTATGATTGTGAAATCCTTTATCACCCGGGGAAGGCCAACGTGGTGGCCGATGCGCTTAGCCGCAAGGCGGCGCCGATCAGGGATATTTGCATGCGGATGACAGTGGTGACTCCGCTTTTGGAGCGAATCCGGGAGGCTCAGCAGGAGGCTATGAAGGAGGAACATTAGAAGAGTGAGCGGATTGTGGGACAGGTTTCCTCCTTCGACTATGACAGCAGAGGATTATTGACATTACACCGCAGGGTGTGGGTTCCATATCTCGGAGGCGTGCGCCAGGTTCTGATGGAGGAGGCGCACAAATCCCGATTCTCCATTCATCTAGGGGCAACGAAGATGTATAGGGATCTTCGTCTGGACTATTGGTGGCCCTGCATGAAGCGGGATGTAGCATGGTACGTTGAGCGGTGTCTGACCTGCAGGAAGGTCAAGGCCGAACACCAGAGACCGCACGACAAGATGCAGCCGTTGGATATCCCGCTGTGGAAATGGGAAGACATCACGATGGATTTCATCACCAAGCTTCCCAGGACCGCGCGGGGAGTGGATTCGATATGGGTCATCGTCGATCGATTGACCAAGAGCCCCCACTTTATCCCGATTCAGGAGAGCATCTCGGCTGAGAAATTGGCCGATATCTACATCAGAGAGGTGGTGGCACGGCACGGAGTGCCAGTTTCAGTGATTTCGGATAGGGATGTGCGGTTCACTTCCAGGTTCTGGAAGAAGTTTCATGACGAGCTGGGTACTCGTCTGCATTTTAGTACAGCCTTTCACCCGCAGACGGATGGCCAGAGCGAGCGGACCATCCAGACTCTGGAGGACATGCTGCGGGCGTGTGTTTTAGACTTCGGTGGTAGCTGGGATACCTATCTTCCTTTAGCCGAGTTTTCATATAACAACAGCTATCACGCGAGTATTGACCGCTCTCCCTTCGAGATGTTGTACGGGAGGAAGTGCAGGACCCCGATATGTTGGGGCGAGGTTGGACAGAGAGTCATGGGGAGCACCGAAGTAGTGCTCAAGACGACAGAGAAGATTCAGCAGGTCCGGAGCAGGCTTCAGACTGCTCAGAGTCGGCAGAAGAGTTATGCCGATAGGCGCCGATCAGACCTGGAGTTCCAGGTCGGGGATATGGTTCTCCTGAAAGTGTCACCGTGGAAGGGCGTCATCCGATTCAGGAAACGGGGCAAGTTGGGTCCCAGGTATATTGGACCGTTTAGGGTTGCAGCCCGAGTGGGCAAGGTGGCATATCGGCTGGACCTGCCAGCCGAACTCAGTCAGATCCACAGCACTTTCCACGTCTCCCAGCTGCGGAAGTGCCTGGTGGACGATTCAGCAGTGGTACCTTTGGAGGACATCCAGATTGATGACAGCCTGAATTATATCGAGCGGCCTGTGGCTCTCCTAGACCGGAAGTCGAAGGAACTGAGGAACAAAAGGGTGGAGCTGGTGAAGGTGCAATGGAAGCATCGGAAGGGCTCGGAATGGACTTGGGAGCCCGCGGATGAGATGATGGAGCATTATCCGCAGCTGTTCTGAAAGGGAGCGGCAGACTTCGAGGACGAAGTCTAAAATAAGTGGGGGAGATTTGTAACACCGGGTTCATGGTATGATTTTATTTAAGTTTTTATCTTATTTTTGCCACGAACTCGGCGAGTCTGCGTCCCGACTCGCCGAGTAGCAGCAGGGTGGACATGGGATTTGAGCGGTGAACTCGGCGAGTCGATGCATGGACTCGGCGAGTCCACCTGTCTGGATGAAACTCTATTTTCAGACATTTCACCCTATTTTACCCATTCTAAAACACCCATTTCGTCCCATTCTCTTCCAGAAGAACTGTAGAGCGAAACCCTAGCCCATTTTGATCCTTGTGAGTGATTTTGGCTTGGTGAAGGAAGTTTGAAGCTTAAGAGAAGAAGGAGGAAGTTGGAGGGTGCAAGGAAGTGTGGTAGATCTGAAATCTACCCTGGGAGAAGCTCCTAACCAGGTAAGAAAGCTCCTTCTTGATCTTTAGTATAATAGATTCCCTTTTTGTTCCTTATATGTGGATTGCAAGACCTTAAACCTCCCAAACTCCGTGTGTTTATGACCTAGGAGCTTAGATTTATGGTTTGGAACCATTGTATGTCTCATAATTGGCCAGCATGGGTGAAGAGTCGAAGGGTACTCGGCGAGTGCCAAAGTGCACTCGGCGAGTTCCATGAAGATGGCCTTAGACTCGGCGAGTTGGATAAACAACTCGGCGAGTCCTATGAAGATTGTCTGGTACTCGGCGAGTCGTTCTTCAAACTCGGCGAGTCCCTTGAATATAGCCTTGAACTCGACGAGTTGTTCTTCCAACTCGGCGAGTCATATGATCAGTCATTAGGATAAGAAGGGTTTAAGTGTAGGAGGTCCAACCCTCCGTAGTCGCACGTGGAATTAGCAATTTAACGTGTAGCTATAGTCCCAGAATCTCCAAACCTCCAGGATTGATGTTCGGATGGAAGATTGGAGCGATTTGGGAGATCTGTTCGTCGGACTCGGCGAGCTCCCCCTTGGACTCGGCGAGTCCAGTCGCGGGTTTGTTAGTTGTCCCCGTCTAGCGAGTCAGGCTGACTCAGTGAGTGGGAACAGGGGCCCGATGAGTCAGAGTCGGGCTAGACATAGAAGGACTCGGCGAGTCGCCAGATGGACTCGGCGAGTCCAGTCAATCAGAAGGTTGACTTGGACCAAGGAGTTGACTTTGACCAGTCATTTGACCTTAGGGGTATTTATGAGTACCTAATCCATGTTTACAAATTTATAGCCGGAGGGATTACCGGTGCGGCAGCCAGGCGTAGTCTGAGCAGGTTTTCGGCAGCTACTCTCGAGGTGAGTTTCCTTCTAGTAGGGACGGGTCTAAGGCACCAAGGCCGGCCCGTATAGACGATATGTTAGTATCGGAGTGTGGGCGGAGCCCGTATCTCATAGCTGAGTTTGATTGTGATATATGCCAGTATGATAGATTTGCTTATACTTGTTGTCTGTGTGATACTTGTATGTTATGGTTTAGTAGCGGAGTGTGGGCGAGGCCCGTATCTCCATGGATAGCAGAGTGTGGGCGAGGCCCGTATCTCCTAGCTAGTAGAGTGTGGGCGAGGCCCGTATCCCTATGGGTGTGGGCGAGGCTCGTATCTCTTAGCTGTACATTATATGATTGCATGGTATGTGGCATTGTGGGGGAACTCACTAAGCTTCGTGCTTACGTTTTATAGTTTGTTTTCAGGTATCTCTTCAGCTAGGGAAAAGGAGCTGGCGCGGTAGCGGCATATCACACATACTCTCATGTTTTCCGCACTATGGATTTTCTGGGATGTACTCTGAATATTTTACTATGATGTTACCGGTTCTCAGACATAAATTAATATTATGAATGTTTTGTAACGATGTTTTTATGAATTAACCTAATTTAAAAATGAAATTTTTAGCTGGTATTTTTGGGATGTTACATGGTATCTTTAGTCAAAGTTCAGTGGCAGCATCAGAAGGGTTCCAAATGGACATGGGAACCCGAGTATGAGATGCGGGAGCATTTTCCAGAGCTGTTCACTTCGGCGGAATTCAAGGACGAAGTCTGATCCAATTGGGAGAGAACTGTTACACTCAATTCCTGGTAAGTTTCCATTCTAACCCTTTAAACTGTAATTTTTGCACTTTGGCCCTTACGTGGGGCATACCTGGATGATACGTTGGGCGTAAGGAGGCTTAAGGTGAAACGACAACATTTTGGGAGTACGTTGGGCGTACGCTGAGTACGCTGGGCGTACTCCGTATGGACAAAAACCCTAATCTTTAGGGATTGGACCCTATATATTGAACCTTAAGTCCCATTTTCCCATCCCATTTCCAACCTCTATCACTAGAAACGTTCCCCCTTGCAAACCATAGCCCCATTGTTACATTTTGAAGCTTGAGAGTGTGTTTTTGTGTATTTCAAAGGGAGAAGAAGGTGGTGGTGAAGCTTGGAAGCTAGAAGCAAGCTTGGTTCTGTAAGTCTTGCATCATCCTAAATCTCTAGAAGGTAAAAAGCTCATACCTTGGTGATTAACTTGATAGATCTTGTTGGTATGATAATATTATGAGCTTTTGTCTCCGAAATATGACTTTCTTGTGCATGGCTTGCTATAGAACATATGGGCTGTCCTTTTGGACGTTTTTCTATGTATATAGTAATAAAAAAAGGATGTTAACCATTGGTTCTTCCCCATGCATGAGTATAATTGTCTTAATGACTTAAGATGTTGGGGGTTTTCAGTGTTATGCACTTAATGACCATTAAAGACCATAAAGTTGGAAACTTTATGGTCAAGGACAACATTTGGGACTTGGATCTGTAATTTGGACGCAAGGGATTAAGTATTAAGCACTTAATGAGGTGGGAAAGCATTCAGTTGTGTATGTTGTGCATACCAGGTGGTACGCCGTGCGTAAGCGGTGAAGTCTCCATCTCTAGTCAGTGAGTGAGTACTCCCCGCATACATCGAAATACGCCCTACGTACAAGGTTGGGTCTACTCGGTTGGGTTGACTCGGTTGGTTTGTTGAGTTTGACCAATTTTGACCAAAGGGTATTTTGGGTAATTTGATATTAATTTTAAGTTGGGCAATAATTTGAATATAGTTGTCGGGTAGAGCCGATTTTCGGAGCAGAGATTTATTCATCTTTTGTTCGGACTAAGAGGTGAGTTTTCCTCTATAACATCTAAGAAATCACAAAAGTTTTAAACTTTTCAAAACAACCCATAATCATGAAGTATTTACAAAATCATTGTTTCCAAAGAGTATATCAATATCAGAGTATCCCAAAATCATAATGCCATAAAATAGGGGGATGTGTATGGTCACGTCTTCGCCTTCATGTGATCATTAGAAGTACCTGAAAGAACAAACTAAAACCATAGGCCAAAGCTGAGTTAATTCCCCCAAAGTACCACCACATAAACACAACAAACACAACATGCATAAATGAGCCTTCAGCCTGAGTAGACCGCCTCGCAGGGCCTACAACCTATCTGGACCGCTCCCGATGCTCTCGAGTATTCGACATGACTGGACCGCCTCGCATGGCCTATAGCCTATCCGGACCGCTAGCTGGGTCTTCGGCCTGACTGGACCGCCTCGCATGGCCTGCAACCTATCCTTACCGCCCCGAGTGTCTTGGCCTTCAACACAAAGCAGGATAGTGTCGACATATACATAAGAGATAAACATATAACCAGTCAATAGACAACAGACAGATCTATAGATCACTACCGCATGCTAACATCCTATATACCAGGATACCGATCTAGCATATATATACAACATGGTAACATACTATCATATAACAGGATATCCAATCCAATGGGTCGGCCTTGGTGCCTTCGACCCACATGTACAGTGAGGAATACTCACCTCTCAATTTGAGCAATAGCTGATGAGGTCGCGACTCTGAATCTCAGCTCTAACCGTCACCTTCCCAACTAAATGACCAATTATCAAACACAATCCAAAATACCATTAAGTCAAACTTGGTCAACCTTGGTTAAAGTCAAAGTCAATGTCAACACCTAGCCGAGTCAACCCATCCGAGCAAACCTGACCAAGTCGACTTAGCCGAGTTCGTTGGGCGTACCATCTGTATGCGGGGCGTACTCGGTGTTTGACCATATTACGGGGCATTGACCACGTACGCACAGTGTACCACTTGCTACCCCTAGCATACACGCCCTATTCAACCCTTTTTCCATTAAAAGCTTAATACTCCAAATATTCACGTCCAAAGTCAGATCCAAGGCTAAAATACCATTATAAGTCATAAAGTTTCGAACTTTATGACTTTGCATAGCCAATAAGTGCTTAAAACACAAACCCTCAACATCTTAATGCATCAAGACCCTCTATAGCATGCATGGAGTGAAACTAACTCTCAAGACCACATTTTTATGACTCAAGACCCCTCATAAGGTATCAAAAGGACAACTTACTGGGTCAAGAACATCCCATGATCAAGAATCACTATTTTTGGGACAAAAAGTATCTTAAAGGAAGAAGTATCTAGATCTACAAGATGGAGTGATCAAGATGTCAACTTTTACCTCCTGGAGGTTGCTAACAAGAAGGAAATCTCAGATCCAAGGTGCTTCCAAGCTCCAAGCTCTTCTCACCACCTTCCTATTCTTCAAGGACACCTTCAAACCACTCCAATGGTTTCAAGATGCACTCTTCTCACTTAGGGTTGGCTTAGGATCATTTTTCACAGAGGGAGGCTAATGAAGAAATGAGACATGAGGCTATATTGAAGTTTAAATATGGACCAAACCCTAAAAATTAGGGTTTGCCATTTCTTCACGTACGTCCCGCGTACGAGGTGTACACCCAACATACTAGGGCATACCCTAGTACGCTTAGCGTACACAACGTACACTTAGCGTACAACACTTAGGCAAAATTATCATCTTGCCACTATGGGTCAATCTAGCAACCTTTCTCACCTCAAGGGTCAAAAATACAATATTATTCAAACATAGGGTTTAAATTGAAATTACCTTGACATAGGGATGTTACAATTCTCCCCAACTTGAACTAAAACTCGTCCTCGAAGTCGGACATCACGAATAACTTAGGATAATGCTCCCGCATCTCAGCCTCTGGATCCCAGGTCCACTCGGAGCCTCTCTGATGTTGCCACTGAACCTTTACCAAAGGTGTCTCCTTGTTGCGTAGAACCTTCATCTTTCTCTCCAGTATAGCCACCGACATATCAATATAATTCAGGTGATCATCGACCTGGATATCATCTAAGGGGACCACTGCCCCGCCATCCAACACACACTTCCACAATTGAGAGACATGGAAAGTGTTGTGGATCTGACTGAGCTCACTCGGAAAATCCAACTGGTAGGCCAACCTGCCTACCCTGGCTATCACACGAAACGATCCAATATACCGGGGACCCAGTTTCCCTCTCTTCCTGAAGCATATCACACTCTTCCAGGGTGAGACCTTCAGTAATACTATATCACCGACCTGAAATTCCAACTCTGGTCGGCGCCGGTCAGCATAACTCTTCTGCCGACTCTAAGTTGTATGTAGTCTCTGCCTGATCTACTAGATAAGCTCCATGGTCAGAAGGACTACTTTAGTCCTTCCCATGATCCTGTGACCAACCTCTCCCCAACATACCGGGGCATGACATCTCCAACCATATAAGAGCTCAAAAGGTGGGGCACCAATGCTGGAGTGATAGTTGTTGTTGTAAGAAAACTCCGCAAGAGGCGGGTAGGAATCCCAACTCCCACCAAAATCTATGACACAAGCCCGAAACATATCCTCAAGAGTCTGGATGGTACGCTCACTTTGACCGACGGTCTATGGGTGATAAGTAGTGCTGAAATATAGCCTTGTGCCCAGTTCCTCGTGGAACTTCTGCCAGAATCAGGAAGTGAACCGAACATCTGGGTCTGAAACAATGGAGACCGGAACCCCATGACGAGCAACGAGCTCCTGGACATACACATCGTCCAACTTTTCGAAGAGATCTCCCGGATGGCAGCACTCTTGGTTAATCGATCCACGATAACCCATATAGCATCAAATCCTTTGACATTATTTAGCAACTTGGTGATAAAATCCATGGTGATATGCTCCCACTTCCACATGGGAACCTCCAAAGGCTGTAGCTTGCCATGCGGCCTTTGATGCTCAGCCTTGACCATCCTACAGGTCAAGAACCTCACGAAATACCAGGCTATCTCCCTCTTTATACACGGCCACCGGTAACTCAATCTCAAATCCTGATACATCTTGGTGGCTCTCGGGTCTATAGAAAAGCGAAATGAGCCTCCTCCAACACTATCTGCCTGATCCCGCATACCCAGCCACACCGGGTAAACAACCCCCGACTGTCGGTGACAAACCTGTCAATCTCGCCCCTGATCTTTTACTGTTTCCATTTCTCCTTCCTAACTCCCTCTGCCTGTGCCTCTCTGATCAGACCTAAAAGTGGAGAATCAGCGAATATCCTCATACACATATCTCCAACTAAAGATCCATCTGACTTGTGGTTCAAGACATCCGATACCACATTCGCTTTACTCGGATAGTAAAGGATCTCACAGTCATAGTCCTTGACCACGTCCAGCCACCTGCACTGCCTCATGTTCAGGTTCGACTGGTCCATAAGATATTGAAAAATCTTGTGATCCGTGTAAACAGTACAATGGACCCCATAAAGATAATGTCCTCAAATCTTGAGGGAAAACACCACTACCCCAACTCTAGGTTATGAGTAGGATATCATGCCTCATGAGGCTTCAGTTGCCGAGAAGCATAATAAATAACTCACTATCTTTGCATAAGGACTGCCCCCAAACCAGTGATAAATGCATCACAGAATACTATGAAATCCTCGACACTCTCTGGAAGGGTCAACACTGGGGCCTCATATAACCTCTGTTGCAACGTCTCAAAAGAAACCTGCTGCTCGGGGCCCCATTGTAAGTCCACTCCCTTCCTCTTCAGACGAGTGAGGGGTAATGAGATCTTGGAGAAGTCATGAATAAATCTCTGATAATATCCCGCCAAACCCAAGAAATTGTTGATCTGAGAGGGAGATCTTGGAACCTCCCACTGTATCACAGCCACGATCTTGGCCGAATCGACCAAAATCCCATCCTGGTTAACGAGATTTCCCAGGAACTGGACCTCCCATAACCAAAAATCACACTTCGATATTTTTGCATGCAGTCGTTCCAACTCAATACTCCCAAAAGCTCTCAAAGGTCCTCCTCGTGCTGTTCTCTGGTCTTGGAATACACCAAGATATCATCAATGAACACTATGACTGATCGTCGAGCATCGGCCTGCACACCCAATTCATGAAATCCATAAACACTACATGCGTATTGGTAAGCCTAAATGACATCACCACAAACTCGAACTGCCATAACGAGTCCGAAACGTGGTCTTCTCCACTTCCTCCTCTCTCACCCTCACCTGATGATACTTTGACCTTAATTCGATCTTGGATAAACAAGATGCACCCTGTATTTGATCAAAGAGATCATCAATCCATGGAAGGGGATAACGGTTCTTCACCGTCAGCTTGCTCAACTCCCGATACTCAATGCACATCTGGTGTGAACCAGCCTTCTTCTGGACGAACAATATCGGCGCTCACAATGACAAAATGCTCGGTCTGATAAACTGCTTCCCTAATAGCTCCTGAAGTTGAGAGGACAAATCCTGCATCTAGGGTGGTGCCAAGCGATACGACGCCTCACCAGTCAGAGCCACACCTGGCACTAGGTAAATCCTGAACTCAACCTGCCACTTGGGAGGCACACCGGGTAACTCCTCTGGAAACACATCAGCAAACTCCCTGACAACTGGCACCTCTGAAACCGAATGTTGCTCCCCAACCCAAGTATCAACCACATAAGCGAGGTAACCCGCACACCCATGTTGAATACTGTCGAGCCTTAGCTGTCGAACAAAACCCCGAGCCAACCCTAGTACCCTCTCCATAGATAACCAGTTCTCCCCCACTTGGGGTTCGAACTACCACTCGCTGACCCTCAGAATCGATCATAGCACCAAACCTGCTCAACCAATCCATCCCCACTATCACGCATGCATCCATCATAGGGATAAGGATGAAATCAATTAGAAAAGGCACCCCGAAGATCTCCAATACACAACCCTAATACACTCTGGATGTGGAAACCCCGTGTTTGTTGGCGATAGAAACCAGCAACGAACAGTCCAACTCACTAAGGGGCATACCAAAATCCCTACTAAAAGATCGAGACACAAAGGAACGACTTGCGCCCGAGTCAAATAGCAAAAGAGCAGGAAAAGAATTCACTAAGATTGTACCTATTATAAACATAAACATAAGCATACCATAAAAATAATCGACAGAACAATAAATAGAAACATATCGGTTATAACGTCTGGCCCTGCTCTGGCCTCCTTGGCAGTAAGCTGAAAAGCACGACCACGAGCCATCAGGGGCTCCGCCCTCCCCTCGCGCCTATCGGTGATCCTCAGAGTGGCTGGAACCAAGGCCTGTGTCGGCTTGGAAGCAAGCAATAGATAGTTAACCTTCATATTGCCAACCTGATCACAGTGGTAGCAAATCCTGGTACTCGAAACTGGGGCCTGCTGGTGACAATACCTCGCATAGTTCCCCTCCTTGCCACATTTGTGGCACCCAGAAATAAGTTGACAATGACCCTCATGAACCTTGCCGCACTTACCATAAGTACATCCCCTCTGACTCCCCGATCTCACAACAATGGCCTTAAAACGCTTCACCGCAGGCTACGACTGCACAAAGGCCTACCTCTGCTCCCTCGTTGGGAGCTCCATCTCAATCTCACGCTGCCTCGCGGCCTCCTTCAAATCTAGGAGTGATCCATAGCGATGTGTAGACATGAATTGGTGGATGTATGCCTTGAGCATGCTCAAGTACTGAGTCATTTGAGCTTGTTCAGAAGCAGTAAACTCAGGGCAAACCATAGCTCTCTTTGTGAACAACTTGGTGATCTCCGTCACTGACTCGGACCCCTGTCTCAGATCCTAATACTCATGGTCCAGCCTCTCCCGCTCCACCAATGGAACATATCTCGTGCGGAACATCTCAGAGAACTGCTCCCATGATATTGCAGCTTGCTGCACTGGGATGTATGAGCTAGTAAACAGCCTCAATCAATCCTTTGCTCCAGACCGAAGAAGGTTTAGAGGGCACTTGACCTTCTGGTCAGCTGGGCAAGAGCAAGTAAAGAAACATCCCTCAACATCTAACAACCACCTCATGGCAATGATCAGATCTTCAACCCCGTCAAACACCGGGGGCTTTGTATTGTCGAAGTCCCGATACTGGAAAGCCCTCCTAACGCTAATCATGGCCGCAACGGTAGTCTCAGAAAGTGCAGTGTATCGGTCATCAAAGAACTCCATAATAGAAGTCTTGATAGACCCATACAACTCCGTTATTTTCTCCTGGACAATAGAAACAACCTCCTCATGAATGATCTCCCTAACCTGGTCCTCAGTCAATCCTGGCCCATCCTGGCCACCTGTTCCGGCTCCTGATCCGGATCCCGACTCAAATCGCCTGATAACCACCATACTGAAAGTAAACCAGGCAGATATCAGATAAAACGCATATCATACCATAGAACCTAATTCCCAACAAAACCCTAGGGGTTGTGACTTCCCTGCTACGCGTACGGGTCCTGTGCTTCCGGTAGTACAGGCCCATACTACCTTCCGCACCTACTCGTATTTATCTCAGAAGATCATCACAATGACCCTAGAAACACTCAATAGAATACAAATACTCCCTATTCTCAGTTAGATAAAGGCTAGACATCCTGCGACTCGTGGGTTGACCCCACACAACTCATCCATGAAATTTCCACTAATCCTGCAGCACTCGTATATGCTAATAATACATAAGACTGGATCCTACAGACAATCGAATACTTAATTTTACCTAAGCCTACAACCAAACATGGAACATGAAATAAGGCTAAATGAATCATTCTCAGGCTATAAAATCTTAGTTATGTACAATTTTGATGCATACACTAACCAACTACAGTAATGATATCAATTTCATATAAGGAAGAACCCACCGCTATCATGCATCATATAATCAGAAAATTATATAATGCAATTCCTGAAGATCACTAGCCTATCACTAGCATGTTGTTCTACATAACATAATAACAGTTAACTGTGTGGTAACTTGGGGTATACTTAATGGCTCCGACTGATCGTAAACATCACATCCTTCCTTGGTTACTTTTGAAAACAATTTTGAAAATCATTTTGAAACCTTTGCAGATCCTTAGTTTGAGTCTGGAATCGCACGAATGCTTATCCAATTCTCTCAAACTTGGCTCTGATACCAACTTGTAACATCTCTAAAATGAAAACAATTTTAAACTTTTCAAAACAACCAATAATCATGAAATGTTTAGAAAATCATTATTTCCAAAGTGTTTATCAATATCAGAGTATCCCAAAATCATAAAGTCATAAAACAAGAGGATGTGAACAGTTATGCCTTTGCCTTTCCATGATCATCAGAAGTACATGAAACAATACACTAAAACCGTAAGCCCAAGCTTAGTGAGTTCCCCTAAATTACCACCACATAAACAAAACAAACACAATGTCACACCCCCAAACCGAAACGGCGGAAACGTTCGGGGGTGGAGGACGTCATGTGTAGTATCACAACAATTACATCATAGTAATCAAAGTAAACACAACCATTACATTGAATATATAAAACACTTTTACATCTGTTTGATTCATATTTTGTACACATCGAAAGTATGGCAAAAATATAAAAGACGTGACTCTATACGCTCCGTCTTCTCAAAAGCTGTGGGGGTACCTGTCTACGGATTTCCTGAGAATACAAGCAATTTTGAAAGAGTATCAACATTCAGCCGGTAAGTTCATAAGCATGTTTTTGTGATGAAAACCTGTTAATAAATCAGTGAAAAGATTTGTATGCTTCCAAGAAAATCTAATATTTTCTAACATATGAGTTTGTTACAATGTTCCATAATATATTAGTTCGAATGCCTGTTTACCACTAGATGAATTGTATAATACTTTTTTGAATGTAAAATCCCTTTTTGTATAAAAACCCTGGATAACACCAGTATGTATATTAGTCTTATTAATTAAAATAAAACCGTGAGTTGCAATCTCTGGAATCCACCACTTGTATTATGAAATAGTTCTATTAATGAAAATAAAACTAAATGAGAATGAAATCCCGTAAACAAAAAGGTTAGTTAATACTATTGTGAGTCGTATAACCATGCTTGATATGACATAGTGACCTTTACGACGTTCTTCAAGTGTCAGATATATGACATTTGTCACCCCATGCATGCCTGCCTAACTGTAGCTAGCAGTTCAGGTGTGGGGTTGTTAGTCCCGAATAGATCTACTCATAAATCTCACGCTCTCCCTCCAGGAGACTCTAGTTATACTATGATAAGATTTAACATGTACCCCAAAAGGTACAATTGAAGAGTTTTCTCACAATCCTGTATTAACTAGTTTACGTGTGATTCCGTACTGATCTACTGTATTTAAACCCATATGTACACTTTATAGGGTAGTAATCATACTTAAATAATTATTTAATGTTGTACTCTTGAAGTCTAAATGTAGTAATATATATCATAAACTAAGTCTGTCATAGTTTATATGTTTTGCTATGTATAACTCTCGATTCATAAATCTGTGTATTGAAAATCCAAACTATACCTATTATAGTTTGCATGTATGTTATGTACTTGGTTTATGTATTGATCTGAAAACTATGCAATTTTGACTGTAGATTAAAAAAGTCCCTTATGCTCAGCATGTTACAAAAGGGATAAAATATCTAAATATTTTATAAACATGTGGAAACTGTATGATGGTATTAATTGCATCAGTTTTAAAGGTTTTGAAATCCTTTTATATAAATTCACAAAATCATTTGTGTTTGGCTTGTATTCCCCCTGAAAACGTTAAAATAGTAAAAGCATAGGGGTATGAACTCATAGTTAGTTGCATGAAAACGTCGGACAACGAAACTGGGAATGAAGACCCTCGAGTTGACGTACGCGGCACTCAACGGGATCCTAATAATAATTAATACATATATGTATTTTATTAGCGAAACCATTTATTATAGTGTTGGAAAAACACTTGTTATTGGTTTAGGAATGTTCCGAGACTCGATCGAGTGGAAAAGTGGGTTTGGGGACAAGATTCACGGTGTGAAGGAGTGTGCGGCCGTGAAGGGTTTTCGGCCGTGAACTACCCCTTGAAGGTTTTACGGCCGTGAACGGTGCTCTTGAAGGAATTATGAATCTTTGAAGGGTTTACGGCCATAAACGGGTTTAAGGCCTTTGAAGTTTTGAAGATTTGAAGGGTGTACAGCCGTAAACTCAACAACAATGATGTTGGATTCGATGAAAAACGCGTTTTAGATGCTCCAAAACAACACCCCAAAGTGATTCTTGATGATTTTCAGACGAAAAGAGGGTGTTTTGGTGTTTACGGTTGAGAGGTTAGAGAGAGAATGGGTTTCGGCCAGAAAAGTTCAAATGAAGGTGGGAGTCCCGTATTTATAGGCTGGATGTATGTTCGGTGGTGGGGTACACCCACTGAGAATATGTTTACGACCGTAATCCGGTTTAAGGTCGTGAGCGGGTTCACGGCCGTGAACACCAGTCAGGTCGGATTTTCGCGTATTTTCGAAGGAAACTCGGGTTTTCGCGTGATTTTGGTTCCGACTCATAAAAGAAGATTCAATTATATAACATAAATGATTTTCCAAATCATAAGAATTTGAGGGAACTAAATAAAATTAAAATTTTATTAACCGAAATCGGTTAACGGTAACGGAAAAAGGTTCAGGTTGTCACATCATCCCCCCGTTAGAGGGAATTTCGTCCCGAAATTCAAACATAGAATACAAATCATGGACTCGGAAAAAGATGAGGATACTTCTGTTGCATTGAATCTTCGCACCCCCAGGTGAATTCAGGTCCCCGCTTGGCATTCCAGCGAACCTTCACTATCGGTATGCGACTTTGTTTGTTCGTTTGACCTCCCGGTCCATGATTTCGACTGGTTCTTCCACGAAATTAAGGTTCTCATTGATCTTGATCTCATCAAGAGGGATCACAAGGGTTTCGTCGGATAGACACTTTTTAAGGTTCGACACGTGGAAGATGGAATGAATATTGCTAAGCTCTTGGGGTAAACGAAGTTTGTATGCTACGGGACCGATCCTAGCGAGGATCTCGAATGGTCCTATGTATCTTGGATTCAGCTTTCCACGCTTTCCGAAGCGTATCATGCCTTTCCAGGGTGAGACCTTCAATAGAACACGGTCACCAAACTGGAACTCCAAGGGTTTTCGTCTCTTATCGGCGTAGCTCTTTTGTCTATCTCTTGAAGCTTTTAGTCATTCCCGGATTTGTACAATCTTTTCTGTGGTTTCACAGATGATTTATGGGCCTGTGAGGGCGATGTCGGGTACTTGACCCTTAGCTAGCAGTGTGTCACCTACCTCAGCCCAGCACAGAGGGGATCTGCACTTACGGCCATAAAGGTCTTCAAACGACGCAACCTTGATACTGGTATGATAGTTGTTGTTGTAGGAGAACTCGACCAAAGGCAAATGAGTGTCCCACGACTTGCCAAAGTCGATGACACATGCTCTCAACATGTCCTCCAATGTCTGAATGATCCTCTCACTCTGCCCATCAGTCTGTGGATGGTAAGCGGTGCTCTTATCCAGCTTAGTTCCAAGAGCCTTCTGCAATGACTGCCAAAATCTCAAGGTGAATCTACTATCCCGATCGGAGATAATGGACACAGGCACACCATGCAAACGAACTATCTCTTGGACATAGATTCACGTCAGTCTCTCCATTTTGAATGTTTCTTTGATTGACAGAAAGTGGGTGGATTTTGTCAATCGATCGACAATTACCCAGATGGTATCGTGCCCACTCATAGATTTGGGCAACTTAGTGATAAAATCCATCGTAATCCTTTCCCACTTCCACTCAGGTATTGCTGGCTGCTGAAGTAGACCTGAGGTCTTTTGATATTCTACTTTCACCTTGGCGCAAGTCAGGTACTTGCCCACGAAGGTAGCAATCTCTGCTTTCATGTTCGGCCACCAATAGAGCTTTTTGAGATCCAGATAGATCTTATCTGAACCTGGGTGAACGGAGTTATCTAGTCTTGTGGCTTCGTTTATGACAACCTCCCTGTAACCGCCATACTTCAGGATCCAGATCTGGTTCATGAAGTAATAAACTCCGTCTCCCTTGACCTCTAAGTTCTTTTCCATTCCCCTCAAGGCTTCATCTGACATGTTTTCTGGTTTTAAGGCTTCCAGCTGAGCCTCTCTGATTTAAGCGGATAAATGGGAATGGATGGTCATTGTTAGTGCCTTCACTCTATGGCCTGAATATTTTTCTGACTGAGGGCATCCGCTACCACATTGGCATTGCCGGGATGATAGCGTATTTCGCACTCATAATCACTAAGTAGCTCTACCCATCGCCATTGCATCATGTTCAACTCTTTCTAATCGAAGATATGTTGTAGGCTCTTATGGTCGGTGAAGACAGTGCACTTGGTTCCATAGAGATAATGTCTACAAATCTTTAACGCAAAGACCACTACTCCCAACTCTAGATCATGAGTTGTGTAATTAACTTCGTGTGCTTTCAGCTGTCTTGAGGCATAGGCAATAACCTTTCCTCGATGCATGAGCATACAACCTAGGCCCTGATTGGATGCATCACAGTAGACCACAAAGTCCTTCGTCCCTTTGGGTAGAGACAAGAGAGATGCGCCGCATAGGGCCTGCTTCAATGTTTGAAACGCAGTGTCTTGCTTTTCTCCCCAACAAAAGGGTAAATCTTTCTGAGTCAGGGTGGTTAAAGGCTTAGCAATCCTGGAGAAGTTCTGGATAAACCTGCGATAGTAGCCAGCGAGACCCAAGAATTGACGGATTTCTATGGGCGTCTTCGGTGCTGACCAATTCTCAATCGCTTTGATTTTGGAAGGGTCCACGTGTATTCCTTCCTCGCTAACCACGTTTCCAAGCAAAATTACTTTTCTAATCCATAATTCGCACTTTGAAAACTTTGCATAAAGTTTCTCTACCCTTAGTGTTTCTAACACTAGCCTCAAGTGATGTCTATGATCTTCCTCACTCCGAGAGTAGACAAGTATATCGTCAATGAAAATTATCACAAATTTTCTAGGAAAGGGCGGCACACTCGATTTATCAGATCCATGAATATTGCGGGTGCGTTGGTTAGACCAAAGGGCATAACTACAAACTCGCAGTGACCATAGCGAGTTCGGAATGCTGTCTTGGGAACATCACTCTCATGGACTCGCAACTGATGGTACCTTGATCTCAGGTATATTTTTGAGAAATAACCGGCTCCTTGGAGTTGATCGAAGAGGTCGTCGATTCTGGGTAGAGGACAAATGTTTTTGATGGTAAGCTTGTTCAGTTCACGTAATCTGTGCACATCCGAAAGGATCCATCTTTCTTCTTCACAAACAAGACCAGGGCTCCCCAAGGTGAGGAACTTGGCCTGATGAATCCCTTGTTGAGTAGTTCATTGAGCTGGCTGGATAACTCTTGCATTTCTATCGGCGCTAGATGGTATGGGGATTTAGCTACAGGAGTAGCTCCGGGGATTAAGTTGATTCGGAATTCGACTTGGCGCTCGGGAGGGATTCCGGGAAGATCTTCGGGAAAGACATCCGGAAAGTTGCAGACTTCAGGGATGCTCTCGAGGTCTTTAACTTCCTGCTTTTCATTAACGACATGGGCTAGGAATGCATGACACTCCTTTCGTAGATATTTCTGGGCTTGGATGCATGAATGATACGAAGGTTTGAGCTGAGTTTATCACCATAGATAATGAGGGCTTCGCCGGATGGAAGATTGAGACAAATCGCTTTTTCATAACAAATAATATTAGCACGATTAGGGCTCAACCAATCCATGGCAATGATGACATCAAAGCTTTTTATAGAGAATGGCATGAGGTCGATTGGAAAAGATTGGTCGTTTAGGGTAAGGGTACAGCCGATGAATAGACCATTGGTGCTCTCTTTCTTTCCGTTAGCCATCTCGACGGTAAATGTTTCAGTTAAAAGTTGGGGTTTATGCTGGAGTAGATGCTTAAATGCATGACTAACAAAACTTCTCTCCGTACCAGAATCGAAAAGAATGCATGCATAAGAGTTGTCGAGGAGGAACGTACCCGTAACAACGGTGGGATCAGCAACTGCCTCCTCCTGGCCCATCGCTAACACTCTCCCTGTGTTGCCAGCTGCTGTGTCTTGGGCCAATTTCTCTTGAAGTGTCTGATCTCTCCACAGCCATAACAGGCTTGACCAACACCCGCTCCAAGAGCCTGATTGGTTGGTTGGGATGGTGTCTTGCAAAATCGAGCTGTGTGCCCCTTCTTGCCACAGTTGTTGCACAAAATCTCATGACACTGCCCATGATGATGAAAGTTGCACTTGTGGCACCTTGGAAGAGTACCAACATATCTACTGGCAGGTGCTTGAGCTGCAGGAACAACAACAGGAGTGGTACCAGCATGAACTGCCACTACTTGTTGTTTCTTGGAGGGCTCCTGCGAAGGCTGGCCCTTTCGCTTGTTCCAAAACTTCTTTTTCCCACCACTCACCTTTGGTGGTTCGAGAGCAGCTGCCACTACATCAAGGTCAACCCTGTGATCTATCAGGGTCTGCGCCAGGCACTTGGCACTGTTGAATTTGAGAGGTTTAACATCCAAAACATTTCCTTGAGTTGGGGGCGTCAATCCCCAAATGTATCTCTCTATTTTCTTGCTTTCCGGGGTGAGCATCCCCGGACATAGAAGAGCCAGATCACAGAATCTAGCTGTGTAAGTGGCAATGTCGGAACCCTTCATCTTTAGGTTCCAGAGCTCATGCTCCAACTTCTGCATCTCGCCCCTCGGGCAGTACTCAGCAATCATAAGTTCCTTTAAACTCTCCCAGCCCATGGCATTTGCTACTGGCAGGGTTAGGGATTTGACCTGGCTATTCCACCAAGTCAATGCTCTGTCAGTGAAGGTGCAAGCGACAAACTTCACCTTGTTTGCCTCTGAACATGCGCAAATTTCGAAAATTGATTCGATCTTCTCGAACCATTGGGTAAGGGCAATGACTCCTCCATTACAGTCGAAAGATTTGGGATTTGCATTCATGAAATCTTTATAGGAACACTCCTTCGGATGTCCTTGACTGCCGTCAAGATTTTGGGGATGGGTACCACTTCCTGACCCGCTAGAACCACCAGAATTTATTTGCACCATCACAGCAGCCACATCGGCTGTAACTGCCGCTTGAAACGTGGCAGGATCGAACTGAGGAGGTGGTGGCAACAGAGGATCATTGTTCTTCCTGTTCGGTCTCTTCTTGGGAGGCATCTTTCTCTAAAAGATACAAGGGGAAAATGACGATAAGCCTCCTATACGATCATGAATCGAATATTTTCAAGCAAGATATATCTTAATCCTACAACGATAATAGAGACCTACAATGATAGCTACTAACAATAACGGGGAATTGAAAGTCTTTCATTTGTGAGGGTTAGTACTACTTATGCAGTGTTATGAAATCATAAAATACTCCTATAGTATTTTAACTATGTGTTTCATTAGTATAAGATTTGGTGAGTTTTAGACTTGTCGCACACCACAGTCACTCCCACACACATGTTGGTCATATCTCGGACAAATATAGTTGATCAGGTTATATTGGCCCCACATGTGACTACATAACTATCCAGGTTTAACCGTAGTGTCCAACTTGCCCTAAATACTTTTATGTAGTTCTTACCATGTTATAGCTTCTTGTATATATGTATACTTGTATATTTCTTGTAAAAATACTTGTATTTTTAAAGTATACTTTTAGTCTCATAGCACTTCGGCCCCTTTAGTGTTTATAGTTGGATACCATGTAAGGTTCGGTATACTTAGTTCACTATAAACAATAGCTCTGATATCAATCTGTCACACCCCAAAACCGAAACGGCGGAAACGTTCGGGGGTGGAGGACGTCATGTGTAGTATCACAACAATTACATCATAGTAATCAAAGTAAACACAACCATTACATTGAATATATAAAACGTTTTTACATCTATTTGATTCATATTTTGTACACATCAAAAGTATGGAAAAAATATAAAAGACGTGACTCTATACGCTCCGTATTCTCAAAAGCTGTGGGGGTACCTGTCTACGGATTTCCTGAGAATACAAGCAGTTTTGAAAGAGTATCAACATTCAGCCGGTGAGATCATAAGCATGTTTTTGTGATGAAAACCTGTTAATAAATCAGTGAAAAGATTTGTATGCTTCCAAGAAAATCCAATAGTTTCTAACATATGAGTTTGTTACAATGTTCCATAATGTATTATTTCGAATGCCTGTTTGCCACTAGATGAATTGTATAATATTGTTTTGAATGTAAATTCTTTTTTTGTATAAAAACCCTGGATAACACCAGTATGTATATTAGCCTTATTAATTAAAATAAACCCGTGAGTGGAAATCCCTGGAATCCACCACTTGTATTATGAAATAGTTCTATTAATGAAAATAAAACTAAAGGAGAATGAAATCCCTTAAACAAAAAGGTTAGTTAATACTATTGTGAGTCGTATAACCATGCTTGATATGACCTAGTGACATTTACGACGTTCTTCAAGTGTCGGATATATGACATTTGTCACCCCAGGCATGCCTGCCTAACTGTAGCTAGCAGTTCGGGTGTGGGATTGTTAGTCCCGAATAGATCTACTCATAAATCTCACGCTCTCCCTCCAGGAGACTCTGGTTATACTATGATAGGATTTAACCTGTACCCCAAAAGGTACAATTGAAGAGTTTTCTCACAATCCTGTATTAACTAGTTTACGTGTGGTTCCGTATTGATCTACTGTATTTAAACCCATATGTACACTTTGTAGGGTAATAATCATACTTAAATAATTATTTAATGTTGTACTCTTGAAGTCCAAATGTAGTAATATATATCATAAACTAAATCTGTCATAGTTTATATGTTTTGCTATGTATAACTCTGGTTTCATAAATCTGTGTATTGAAAACCCAAACTATACATATTATAGTTTGCATGTATGTTATGTACTTGGTTTATGTATTGATCTGAAAACTATGCAATTTTGACTGTAGATTGAAAAAGTCCCTTATGCTAAGCATGTTACAAAAGGCATAAAATATCTAAATATTTTATAAACATGCGGAAACTGTATGATGGTATTAATTGCTTCAGTTTTAAAGGTGTTGAAATCCTTTTATATAAATTCACAAAATCATTTGTGTTTGGCTTATATTCCCCCTGAAAATGTTAAAATAGTAAAAGCATAGGGGTATGAACTCACAGTTAGTTGCGTGAAAACGTCTGACAACGAAACTGGGAATGAAGACCCTCGAGTTGACGTACGCGGCACTCAACAGGATCCTAATAACAATTAATACATATATGTATTTTATTAGCGAAACAATTTATTATAGTGTTGGAAAAACACTTGTTATTGGTTTAGGAATGTTATCGAGACTCGATCGAGTGGAAAAGTGGGTTTGCGGCCAAGATACACGGTGTGAAGGAGTTTGCGGCCATGAAGGGTTTCCGTCCGTGAACTGCCCCTTGAAGGGTTTACGGCCATGAACGGTGTTCTTGAAGGAATTATGAAACTTTGAAGGGTTTACGGCCTTTGAAGATTTGAAGATTTGAAGGGTGTACGGCCGTAAAGTCAAGAACAATGATGTTGGATTCGATGAAAACGCATTTTAGATGCCCCAAAACAACACCCCAAAGTGATTCTTGATGATTTTTCGGAAGAAAAGAAGGTGTTTTGGTGTTTACGGTTGAGAGGTTAGAGAGAGAATGGGAGAGTTTTCGGCCAGAAAAGTTCAAATGAAGGTGGGAGTCCTGTATTTGTAGGCTGGGTGTATGGTCGGTGGTGGGGTCCACCCACTGAGAATGGGTTTACGACCGTAATCCGGTTTACGACCGTGATCGGGTTCACGGCCGTGAACACCAGTCAGGCCGGATTTTCGCTCATTTTCAAAGGAAACTCGGGTTCTCGCGTGATTTTGGTTCCGACACATAAAAGAAGATTCAATTATATAACCTAAATGATTTTCCAAATCATAAGAATTTGACGGAACTAAATAAAATTCAAATTTTGTTAACGGAAATCGGTTAACGGTAACGGAAAAAGTTTTTGGTTGCCACACACAACATGCATAAATGAGCCTTCAGCCTGACTCGACCACCTCGTAGGGCCTACAACCTATCTGGACTGCTCCCGAGCCTTTGGCATGACTGGACCGCCTCGCAGGGCCTACAGCCTCTACGGACCACTCGTCGGGCTTTCGACCTGACTAGACCGCCCCGCAGGGCCTACAGCCTATCCGGACCGCCCCGGTATCTTGGCCTTCAGCACAAAGCAGGACCGCCTCAACCCAACCAACCATAACATGCCGGCATATACATAACAGATAAGCATATAACCAGTCAACAGACAACAAACAGATCTACAGATCACTACTGTATACTAACATCCTATATACCAGGATACCGATCTAACAAATCTCTATAACATGGTAACATACTATCATATAACAGGATATCCAATCCAATAGGCCAGCCTTGGTGCCTTCGACCCACATGTACAGTGAGGAAGACTCACCTCTAAATCTGTACAATAGTTGATGAGGTCCCGACTCCGAATCTCAACTCTAAGCATCACCTATCCAACCAAATGACCAATTCTCAAACACAATCCAAAATACCCTTAAGTCAAACTTGGTCAACCTTGGTCAAAGTCAAAGTCAAAGTCAACACCTAGGCAAGTAAACCCATCAGATGAAGAAATGTATAGATCTACAAGATAGAGTGATCAAGATGTGAACTTTTTACCTCCAGGAGGTTGCTAACAAGAAGGAAATCTCAGATCCAAGATGCTTCCAAGCTCCAAGCTCTTCTCACCACCTTCCTCTTCTTCAAGGACACCTCCAAAACATTCCAATGGCTTCAAGATGCACTCTTCTCACTTAGGGTTTGCTTAGGATCATTTTTCACAGAGGGGGCTGATGAAGAAATGAGACATGAGGCTATAATAAGGTTTAAATATGGACCAAACCCTAAAAATTAGGGTTTTCCATTTCTTCACGTACTCCCCGTGTATGAGGTGTACGCCCAGCGTACTAGGGCGCGCCCTAGTACGCTTAGCGTACACAACGTACGCTCAGCGTACAATACTTGGGCAAAATTATCATATTTCCACTATGGGTCAATCTAGTAACCTTTCCCAGCTCAAGGGTCATAAATGCAATATTATTCAAACATAGGGTTGAAATTGGAATTACCTTGACATCGGGATGTTACATCCTCACTGTTCCCGTGAGTCGAAGGCACCAATGTCGGCCCATTAGATTATGTATCTTGGTAATAGGATAGTACTATGCTACTATATGACTGACTAGTAGATATGTATGATTATCTATATTTGTTGGTTCTGTGTTTATGTTTATCTGTTACATATGTCGACATATTGTGGTTGGGTTGAGGCGGTCCTGCTTTGTGCTAAAGACCAAGATACCTGGGACGGTCCGGATAGGCTGTAAGCCCTGCGAGGCGGTCCAGTCAGACTGAAGGCTCATATTTGTAAGTTTTGTTTGTTATGTTGTTTTATGGTACTTTGGGGGAACTCACTAAGATTTGTCTTACGGTTTTAGTTTATTATTTCAGGTACTTCAGAGGATCGTGGGAAAGCGAAGGTCTGACCATGCACATCCTCCTATTTTCCATGATATTGACTTTTGGGATACTCTAATATGATTTTACTTTCGAAACAATGGTTCTTTTTCGAACAATGATGGTTAATGGTTGTTTTTGAAAAGTTTTAATTTTTATGAGTTTTGGGATGTTACAAGGTTTCCTGTCTCAACCACCAAGAATCGCAAAATACTAAAACCCTAGAAGGATTAGGGTTCTGCCGTGAGTACTTTGGCGACACGTCATGAATTGGATCCCACAATAACTCTCATGTCAATAACTTTTATTAATTTATGAATGTAGACATTATTTCCAACAATTAGAATCATTATGGATAATGTATTTTCTTCACCTGATGTAGATCATTCAATAATGATTCTTGAGCATATAGATCCAAAATCCACTTCCCATCAAGGTTGCATAACTCGTTACTCGGTACCTGCTCGGACGACTACCGAGTAGCGAGTACTCGAGGAGTACTCGGATTCGGTAATTCGTGTAGAAATATTTTTATGAAAATTTTATATGTCAAAATCATAAGTTAAAATCATAATTTGATTGAAATATATAACAAAATTAGATACATGTGAATACATAAAACCTGAAATACACACAATTGTCTCAATTCGTGAATAATTACTGAAAATTTAAGATATATATATATAGTAATAATCACATGTGTGTGTTAAATAATAAATCATAAAGTGTACTATACATATTAATATTGAAATTCTTGATTTTGTTTTCTCTTTTTATGACAATTTTGACCATTTGACCAAGTTTGACCGAGTTTGACCGAGTTGGCCGAGTTTGACCGAGTAGGCCCGAGTTAGAGAGATATTGACCGATTTTTGACCGAGGTTGACAGATTTTGACTTAATCCGAGTTTTTTTGCCGAGTTCACAAAACTCGCTTCGGTGGAGGGCCGATTCCGAGTACTCGGCCGAGTAGGCCGATTTTTACAACACTGCTTCCCATACAAGCCACGTATGAGAATACCTCATTAAAGATTGTTCATGTCAAGTGAGCAAAACCTGAAGAAACTTATCATAAGGACTGAATGTATACAAAACAACGAGGACTTATTTTGTAAATAATTACATTAAGGATTAAATGTGCACAAACTGAGAACTTAACCTGGAGTAGTCAGTCATAAGGACTAAATATGTATAAAAACAATAAGTTCAAGGGCTTATTTTACAAGAAAAAACAATAAGGACTAAACGTGTATAAAACAAGAACTATGTTACCTATTAGGCCATTTCCCCTATAATCAAATAACTAAATGAGCAATTAAATCGCAAAAAATATATTATGTAGTAGCAAGCGTGATATAAACTAAAACCATTAAAAGTTTAAACAAACTTATAATTTGTGAGAACCATTTATATGAGAGATACAACCAGGTTAAAAAGGTGAAAATAACATAAAATGGAAATATAGTTTTTATTTTGTTATGTTTAGTCTTTATTGTTTTTTTTTCTTATAAAATAAGCCTTTTAACTTGTGTTTTGTATATATTCAGTCTTTATGATCGGATACTCTAGGTTAAATTTTAAATTTGTACATATTTAGTCCTTAATGATTTTTTTTGTTTTTTGCAAAATAAGTCTTGTTGTTTTTGTACACATTTAGTCCTTATGACTAGTTTTCGTTAGGTTTTTTGCTCATGTGGCATCCTACGTAGGACAATCGTTAATGAGGTGTTCTTATACGTGGATCGTCTCTCACTTATATTAGTAACCTAATTCACGAATCAGTCAAATAATTTTGGTGTCCTAGTTTTCTCCAAGAAGAAGATGTTTTCGGCTTCAGTTTCATCTATCTCAATAGCAGACAACAGAATTCTTTGTGATTGATTTCTCTCAACTCGAATCTTCACTTCCAAGGCAAAATAACACCATGAAAAAAAGTATATAGTCTTCCATATTTCCTTGGTATGTCGATTTTGACCATTTTTCATCAAATGGGTTTTTGTTCTTTTTTCAAACTAACCTCGAAATTTGAAGATGAGCTTGCAACTGTTAAAGAGGAGGTTTCTTGTCTCAACCACCTTGAATTGCAGAATACTAAAACCCTAGCATGAATATGATTCTGTCGTAGGGACTAAGAAGTCGTGTCACGAACTTCAATTAATTTATTAATCACTAACAAATTAAACAAACTGGATATCTAGTAAAATCTCATGTCAATAACTACTTAATTTTTTCCTTGTATGTAACCCAAAGGACTTTGCTATTAATAATAATATTACAAACTATTGTGAATGTGGACAATATTTCCAAAAATCATTATAGCTAATGTATTTATTTTATTCACCTGATGTAATGTAGTTGGTAATGCTAACGAATGAAGATTGTATTGGTATTAAACATAGTTGGTACTCCCTCCGTCCCTTATTTATTGTCCACTTTTAACATTTAAAGACTTTATTCTTAAACTTTGACTTTAAATATTTTTGTTTTTGATATACAATATTTGATGCAAAATATATGAATGTATTGTGTTTTAAATATCCTTTCATTGTTATAAGTCCCATCAACTAATTAATTTATAATACAAATAAAAATATTTAAGGTTAATGTTGAGGAATAATAAATTCAAAAGTCAAAAGTGGACAATAAATATGGGACGGATACACTATTAGACTATAATTGTTACTAATATCAAAAGTATATTGCTATTAAGAAAACCAAGACAATTAACACATGATTTCATTGTCTAGACGACCCACGTATGAGAACACCTCATTAATAATTGTCTCATGTAGGATTCATTGTGGGCAAATCCTGAAGAAACCTATCACAAGGACTAAATGTGTACAAAAATAACAATAAGTTATTTTGCAAAATAAAAAAAAAACAATAAGGATTAAATGTGTACATATTGAGAACTTAACCTGGAGAGACTGAATGTTTAAAAATATAATAAGTTCAATGACTTATTTTACAAAAGAAAAACAATGATGACTAAACGTGTACAAAATAAGAGCTATATTACCCATTTAGGTCGTTTTCCTTTGCAAAAATCTATAATAGAGTTGAAGGACGCTTGCACCTCCTTTCCGGACACATTTTTCTTCTATTTCTTCTTTATTAATTATCTCTCTCTCTTTCTCTCTCTCTCTCTCTCCCCATCCCTTTTTCTCATCTTTTATTATATAAACTAAGCGAATATTTGTATGTTGCGCAGAATAAATTTATGTAGTTAAAATTCCGCAAGTACATGTTGAAAGTAATTATGTTATTAATAATAACTATGAAATAATAGTTTCTTACATTAATTTGTTATGTAAAATTGTAATAATTTTTAACAATGTTATAACATCTATTAAAATCATATCATTTAATGAGTGTTACTCGCTTATGTGTAAATAAAACTAAATATAATCATCGATTTAATGTTATTTTAACATTATGATTAACCGATTTAAAATTACTTATTTAATATTTTTGTAAGATAACGTAATATAATTTATAAAGTTATGTTATTTTTAAATATTATTATTGTTAATGGTTACGATCTAAAAACCATTTATTTGGAAAATTTCAATTATTATAAAAAAATAGTTTTAGATATTTTTATTTAATTCGATATGACAATTTAGTTGTATATTTAAAACATTTAAATGTTTTAAACTCTTTTTAAAAATAATGTTTGAATATTTTTAAGTTTATTTGATATACTATTGTAAAAAAATCAAAAGAATTTAATGTTTTTTCCTACTATAAATATACGTACACAAAACTCATTTTATACAAACCTTACTCATTTTTATTCATACTCCCTTATTAATATTTACAAACCACACTCACATAAAAATGCCATCATCAGAGAAGAAAATAAATTGTTGATTAATATATGTATAACAATTGTTAAGTCAATGGAAAGAGTAGTCAACATTTTAGAAAATATTGAAATTGAAAGTTCACATCCAAAGACGTGGAAAGTGCTACCCAGAGAGTATTATGCTGCAATGAGCTCTTATGACACACAACTTCAATGAGCATGTTGTTATGATAGGGAAGTTTTCCATCGACGATTTAGAATGGAGAAACATTTATTTATACGTTTAGTTGATGATTTGGAGAGTGTGTCTGATATGATATATCAGACAACATCCCGACGCATGAGGCTATTAAGGTCAGGGGCGGACAAAAGAATACGTACAAGGTGATGTCGGGGTTGAAGTAGGTGTTGCCGGTGCAGGAAAAATAGGTAAAAAATCAAAAAAATTTCCACTGCGTACTGAAAAAGTAGATGTTGCCGACACCACACTGAGACACCAAGCAAAACCGCCATTGATGAAGGTTTTACTCCGATGTAGAAATGCATAGTTGTTGTTTGTCAATTAGCATATGGTTTGGTATCAGGTTGATAGGATGAATATTTTTAAATCTATGAGCATGTCGTACGTGAAATCGTTAAGGAGTTTTGTATATGTATCATTACAGTATACGGGGCAATATATTTACATAAGCTAACATTCACTAATTTTTAAAAGTTATATACTAATAATATTAACATACATGGCTTTTATAGAATGTTAGGGAGTTTGAATTGCCTTAATTATGGGTGGAGTATTTTCCCTAGAGCATGAAAAGGGAGATATACATGAGGTGATAAGGTACACCTAACGGTTATACTTGAATTTGTTGCGTCATAAGATTTATGGATTTGACATGTCTTCTTTGGTGCTATTGTTCAAACAATGATCTTAACGCTTTGGGTATGTCATAAATATTCGGCAGGTTCACTCTTGATTGTCTTTTCAGATAAACGGAGTTAGATACAATTATGGGTATTATCTTATCGATGGAATCTATCCTGAATTTGTTGTGTTTGTGAGATCATTACACATACTAGAATATGGGGCACGTCCACGAGAACTGAGAAAACTCTAAACTATTATGTATAATTATATCATACTACATAATATGATCTTAGAAAATGAGGGAAAGACGATATGTACATATGAAGAGAATGAAAGCACCCCTTCAATTGTGTCAATAGAGGTCGGTACCCCATCGTACGTGGCAAGAAGAAATGGAGATGCGTAACAATGAAAAACATTACAAGCTTCACAACGATTTGAAGGATCATATATATCAAATTAATCATATCGATCTCAACACAATGCTATCGGACAATTACAAAGTTTTTACGGATTGAAGGACTTTATTTTTAATGTTAATCATATGTTTTTTTAATTTTAATGATATGTTGTTTGAATTTTAATGTTATGGTTTTTTAATGGATGGTGTGACAACCCGAAATTTATATTTTGTTCAGTTATTCAAATCAATCAAAGTCAGACTCGTTTCTGCCACTTTCTAGCATTGTTTTGAGTCAATTGAGTGTTCTAAACCTAGTATCTTCAAGTTAGAAGTCTAGATTTGGATTCCGCAAGTTCACCCGACCCAAAAATTGGCCAAACACTCTAACATAAGTTGTGTACGGCCACACACTTGGGTGTGCGGCCGCACACCCCTCCTCTGGCAGCACACTCACGCCTATAAGATAGAGTCTTGGCCTTCATTCAATCCTTTTCACCCTCCTAGACCAGAACTCGTTTTCTCTCAAGTAGCTTCCGATTTTTCAGCTAGATCTTCAAGTGGTAAGTGTTTCTTCCATTTGATTTGTTGATTCCTTACTCCATCTAGTGTAGATCACTGATTTCATCCATGGAATCACTCCATTTTGGTAGATCTTCAAGTGTAATTCAGTTTCACCAAGAACAACAAGAACACCTATTAAGTTCTTGGGCTCCAAACACCCGTAAACGCTTCTATATCGTAAGTACCCTTCTTCTTCTTCTTGTTACTTACTAGTTTAGAGCCTTAGAAAACGTCCAGAACATGATCATCAAGGAGTGTGCGGCCGCACACATCTCATGTGGCCGTACACCCCTTTGTATAGTGCTATTTGGCTTCAAACTCAAGTTGTATGCTAGCACATGATCAAGGACACTTAGGGGATACAAGATATAACCATGGAATACGTTTTTGACCATTTTTCCTAGGAGTGTGCGGCTGCACACTCCATGGCAGCACACACCAGGCCGCACACCCAAGAGGCAGCACACCTGGTGGCCGCACACGCACATGTGTGGCCGTACACCCAATTTATGCAACCTTTGATGCTTCTAACACTTCAATCTAAGTGTTTTCTAAGTCCTAGGGTGCTTTCATTTCATGATTAGTTGTTTAAAGACTAATTATATACATATATGTGCCAATATATTTTTATTAGGATCCGTTGTGCTCAAGTCTACACTTGGCACTTAGCATCCTACAAACCGATCTTTCATTCATAGCACTCATTGCAGGTGAGTTCATACCCCTTTAACTTACCTTTTAAATGATTTTAAATGCTTTTATGGGGGGGGGGGGATACAAGTAGATACATCATAGTTATTATATCAATCACATGTGATTAATAACTACCAATCAAATGAAATTCTTATACTTCAAACTGTGTTTTCAAACAATTGCTTCAAATAGTTTTACAAACTCTTTTTAGATGAAAAACTCTTTATCAAACTCCTTTAAACTTACATTTTGTCAAAAGCATATCTATATAGATATCGTTATATAAGTAGGATTGAAAGGACTTAGGACTGATAGCTCACCTTACTTCCTGTTCCTTGTTTGGTTGTGGACTTAGGGTATCGGTTGTTTGTCCGAAGGTCGTTTAAATCTTAATTATTTATTATGTGTATATGTATAGATATAAAAGTTATTCATTCAGTTCAATACCTTTGGGTAGTAAAGGTATACAAGCATGTTCATACATACAAACACATTGCTAGTAAACTATAATAGGTATAGTTTAGGAAGTCACTAATACTATTACTAGAACAACGAAACATACAAAGAGTCAGTTCATACATGAGTCAATACATACTATAACGAGAAACAATACTCACTATAAAGAGAAACGCATAGAGAATATTATAACGAGAAACAATACTCACTATAAAGAGAAACAGATAGAGCATACTATAACGAGAAACAATACATACTACACACTATACACTAGAAAACATACTACATACTAGACAGAGAGAACATCCACTACACTAGTACATACTATACAAATACAAGAATACTATAACATTTATGTGACATACTACTTCATGGCTCGGCATATACTGCTGTGTCACGTTTTGTACCCAGAGTCTCCTAGAGGGAGAGTGTGAATTTGTGTATAGATCTATACGGGACTGACCCTCGTACACCTTGCTGCTAGCTATAGTGGGACCTGCAGGTCTACGGGTGACGAATGTTATATCATTTCGACGTCTCAAACGTCGTGTTATACGGTCGATCAAGTATGGTTACAATCATATCACATTTTACCTTAATTAAACTAACCAGTTTAAGGGTAGTTAGTACATCACTAGTTAGCTAGATAAAACTACAATACATCTTTATTTTTCCCATTTCATTCACACTGTGATCTTCTCACATAAACGGTAATGAGAAACTATATTTTGGTAATGATAGTCATACTTTGGGAAAACTCACACTTTTACAAAAGAAGAAACATAGAGAACAGTTGAGTCTTGGTAAAAGACTACTTTAGTAGAAAATATAGGATTTTCTAGGAAGTTTACAAACATATACATCAAACACTTACAAACTTTTACACCAAACATTTACAAGTACATTCTTCAAACTTATACAAACATTGACACTAAAATACTTATGAACTCACCAGCTTAAATGCTGATCTACGCTTTCAAAATAACTTGTATTCTCAGGTCTCCAGTAGACAGGTACCGATGGCCAGGTTTTGAGAAGATGGAGCACGTTCAAGACTCATCTTTTATTTTGATTTACACTTTTGGTGTCTTATTAAACTTCAGAACACACTTGTATTAAAATTATTACTATTAATGCAATGGATGATGTTGTTGCTGGCTTACTATTATGCATTGTTGTGATACTGTACATGACGTCCTCCGCCCCCGAATGTTTCCGCCGTTCAGGTTTTGGGGAGTGACAGATGGCATCACTCACTTCATATGACATGGATGGCAAATGAATACATGGATCCTAGGTGGCTGGAAAAAGAATCTGGAAAAAAAGACATCAGTCCCCTTAGCCTAAGATTCGGTAGGTACTAGGTATGAGATTTCAAACCGAAAAAACGGACCGGAACCGAAA
This sequence comes from Lactuca virosa, assembly GCF_052849685.1. Classification (NCBI taxonomy): domain Eukaryota; kingdom Viridiplantae; phylum Streptophyta; class Magnoliopsida; order Asterales; family Asteraceae; genus Lactuca; species Lactuca virosa. The sequence goes on from NC_136428.1 coordinate 174,554,508, forward strand.
CTGGAATCGGACCGAAACCAGAACCGTTACTGGAATATGTAAAATTGGTTCCGGTTCCATGTTTAACAAATGGATTTATCCGTCTAATCCGGGTTCCGGTTCCGGTAAACCGGGTTTAAGAACCGGAACCAGTATTAGGGGAACTAAAACCTGATTTAGGGGCCGAAACCGGTTTCTGTGAAAAGTTTAAAACATGCATATCTTATTCGTTTGAAGTCGGATTAACATGTGGTTTTTTCCAACGTGTATTTTAAAGGTTATACATGACTTTAGACTATAATCTTTTTTATTTTTGTTTCATATTCATTGACTTACAGTCCCCCAAATTTGGGATGTCCAAGCTATAAATTTGCTGTTTTTCCAGCTTTTTTTTTTCATTCTTTGAAAATTTTAAAGCATGCATATCTAATTTGCTTGAAGTCGGATTAGTATGTAGTTCTCTTAAACGTGTTTTTTAGAGTTTATAATTGATTATAGAATATAATTTTATCATCTTTGGTTTCGTATTCATTGACTTATAATCCACCGACGTCGGGATTAGTATGTAGTTCTTTTCAACGTGTTGTTTTTCGGCCTTTTTTTGTATTATATGAAAATTTCAGAATAACTAAACAGCACAAACGGTCCATGTGGTTTGCTCAAAATTGCCACTTTGGTCCAAAAAAGTTTGGACTAGCACCACAGGTCCAAAGTTTTCATTTTGTTGCATCTTTGGTCCAAAGGGTTAACCTCCGTCTATTTCCTCCCGTTAATATATGTTTGACTTGTCATATTTGGGGTATTTTGGTGATTCCCTATTTATTCCCTTTATTTAATATGAATAAATGAGTCCTATAAGATCAAACCTACTCAACCTTCTCTGCCGTCGTTCTAATCATCATCATCTTCTTCTTCAGTTGACCTAAATCAACTATATTTTTCTTCTTCAAGAAATCAAAATCGAAATGGTGCTTTGTTTTTGTGGTAAAATGGACGTAGTTATCACCTCATGGACTGACAAAAATCCAGGTCGACGCTTCTGGGGATGCCATACTCAGGCACGCAAAAGTTTTTTGGATTTCAACATAACTATCCCACTACATGTTACGATATGAGTTTGTTTCTTCAATTTTGAAGGGATCCAAATGTCGATTTATTGGGTGGTTTGATGGTCCAATGTGTGAACAGTCAAAAGCTATAATACCTGGGCTGCTGAAGACAATCAACAAATTGAAGTCACAAAACACAAGAATCAAATGTTACATGTTATGAAGTTTGATGTTGTTTGTGTTTGTTCTGGTTTATATGAAGTAGATTGAAGTGTAACGGTTTGGGTAGTATTTTAATGTTTTGGGTAGTAATTTGTTTAAGCAATGTAATCTTTTGGGTAGTACTTTGTGGTAGTCTTTTGTAGTTAAAATGTATGCAACGTAAGACATGTTTTGCAACAAATTGTCAATGGTAATTATATTTTGTATCTACATTTTGACCATTCTGTTTTGTTTATGGTTTAAACATTGTCAATGACAATTGTATGTTTTGTTTAAAAGGGCACACTGATCAAGTTCTACAACATAAAATTATACATAAGAATAACATCAAGACATTAAACATAACATCAACCATTACATCAAATCCAGTCTAACTTGTTCCCATCCATCACAATACACACTATCAAATGCCAAAAAGAACATCCAAATAGCTTAAACCCCAAAACACACCAAATACTAAACATACAATACACATAAACATATAATTATCCCAAAAAGACACTTATACCCCTACATACATCAAAATACCTTCAAATCTCATCATCTACCTCCTTGGCCCCTACAAGTTCTAGCATTGTGACCTTTATTTTACACTTTTTGCAAGTTACTTTGATAAACTTTCTTATAAGCTTTCCACTCCCATTAGTAACATGACTCTGACACTCACTCCCACTAGCACCATTATCTCCCTTCTTCTAGTTTTTCTCAACATCAGATTGCTTCCTCTTGTTCTTGGGCCTTCCAGGTTGATTATGGTGTAGAGGAGGGGTGATTTTAATTGGAAATTCACTTATAGGAAACATTTCTTGACCTTTAATAAGCTCTACCTTGTACACATAAGCTGCTTTCCATGTTTCTAGCCAGTACATCCTGTGGGCATAAGTGTGCAGCTCTCTAACCTTCTCGCCATTATCTTCTTTGTCATTTAGGATTGCAATGACATGTTTACAAGGGAGTCCTGTTAATTCCCACTTCCTGCAGCTGCATAATCTTTCAACCCTGTCAACAACATGTTGATCCTGCCATGGCCCTTGCACTTGGTATTTTCCTCACCCATTCCACCTAGCTATGTACTGAAATGCCCAATTGACATTCTTGTCCATGATCTTTGTTGCAGATGGGGTTAGTGGACCAACACACTTGTTTTTCACCTTTATCACATTACATATTATTTTCATCATATACTCCATGATGTACTCTAACACACCCCCAAACCAAAACGGCGAAAACGTATGGGGCGGATGGAGTGACTTCATGTACAGTATAATAATAATTGAATATAATTGAAACATAGCAACACAAACATTCATACATTGAGGATTCAAGTTTACAATGTTTACAACACTTTGATTGTTCAAAACTTAAATACAAATAACTGAAAAATAGAAAACATGAAGTGACGACGTCGGCCCTCAAGAAGGGTTAATACTTGTCTACTAGGTTCCTGAAAATACAAGTGATTTTGAAAAGTGTCAACAATTAAGTTGGTGAGTTCATAAGCGTTTTTGTGCGAGAAGGATTTGTAACATCTTCGAGAAAATGATTTTTGTATACTTCTAGAAAATTCGTTATTTTCTTTAATATGAACTATAAATGTATGTATTTCCTTTGTAACTTTTCCTTGTAACATGATAAGGTATATTTCCGGAATATCCAATATTTTCTTAAGTATGAACTGTAGATGTATGTATTTCCTTTGTATATTTTCCTTGTAAAAATAATAATGTATTGTAACATCCCAAGATTCAAGACCAAAAATTTCATTTTTATATAATAGAAAAACATTTAACAACTTTGTTCCGAACATTGAAAACGTTTCATTTAAAATAAATATCAGAGTCTAATCCCAAAGATCACATAATGTGGAATAATATGGGTGAATGTGATGCGATCGTCATGAGCTCCTTTTTTGAAAACTGAAGGTACATCAAACCAAAACTATAAACCGTAAGCACGAAGATTAGTGAGTTCTCCAAATACCACATACCATACATATCAACTGGGCTATACATGCCATACATATTGTGAGCCATACATATCAATCATATATCAAATAAGTTGCTATGTGCAACACATATTCTTGCCGTTATGCCACGAGCCGCCAAGTGGTCTTTCTTGCCAAGCCGGGGGCCACACCCTGGGTCTTACATACAAGTGCCAAGAGCCGTCTCATGGTCTTCCATGCAAGTATCACAAAGACAACTAGCATAAATACTACTCTACTTAGCTAATGAGCATACAGTGTGCCAGGAGCCACCTCCTGGTCTTTCATGCATATTGCGTAGGGCTAACCCCGGGGTCTTTCTGTCATACATAATAACATATTGGGTGCCAGGAGCTACCTCATGGTCTTTCATGCATCTTGCCTAGGGATAACCCCCGGGTCTTCCTATCATACAGAATAACATACTGGGTGCCAGGAGCTACCTCCTGGTCTTTCATACATATTGCCTAGGGCTAACCCCCGAGCCTTCCTACCATATATAAACTAAATGGGTCGGAATTGTGGTCGTAGACCCATACAAATAGTGAGGAGACTCACCTTGCACTGCTGAAGTCCTGCTGATAGCCCTTTGGCTGCTATCTGGCAATTCCTGAACTGCTGATCCTTCGGCTCCCCGAGCTACCAATACCAAAATATCACTTAGTCCAAATCAATAATCCTTCTTAGGGTAAAATGACCATTTTACCCTTAGTACAACTTGGTCCCAATCTAAGGCCCAAACCATGATCTACAAAGGCTCAAAACTAGGTAGGCTTCCCAAGCCCACTAATGGCCCAATTTTCCAATCCTTCTAATGAGCCTTACCCAAAGCCCAAACATATTCTTGGACCAAATTACCTGACTTCTGATGGCCCACTAAGGCCCAAGGAACCAAAACCCCCTGCATGGCCCAAACCGAGGCCCAAAACAAACCAAACCCATATCTGATGATTACGCTGGGCGTACCCCTATGTACGCTAAGCGTACAAGCTAAATGGTGCGTACGTTGGGCATACCTGCATGTACGCTCAACGTACTCCCCTGTTAAGTCACATTCCTATTAAGTGCTCAATGCTCTACGACAGAAGCTACAAACACAGATCCAAGTCCTTTTCAACGTCTTAAACCATAAAGTCCTTCACTTGGTGGCTTGCAACCCACCAATAAAGCCCAAACTTGAAATGTGATAACTAACTTCCATGGAAATGGTCTTAACTCATGCATGAACCCATTAGGACATCCAAGATGGCAACTTTCTGCCTTAGGGACTCATTTAGAACTGATAGTAGCAACTCCAAGTCCTAAAAATCGGATTGAACCACAAAGCTTCAACCTTTGGACCAAAATGGTCCAAAAACTCAATCTAAGAGATCTAAGGAGATAATCACCAACTTTAGATCTTTATACCTTGAAATGGTTAGAAATGAAGCAACAATCCCAGATCTGCAACCTCTCCTTTGAACCACCACATTGCCTTGCTCCTTTCTTGTTTGGAAAATGGATCCACAACACCAAGATGCTTCTCTAGTGACCTTCTAACCTCCAAGAACACTCAAATATGAATTAGGGTTTTGTAGTAGCTCCTTTAGAGTGGAAATGGAGACTGGCCTTCGAGACATAAGGTTCTTTATATAGGGCTCAACCCTAAAATTTGGGTTTGGGAACTCTGAGAGTATGTTGGGCGTACGCATCTCCGGACCCGTGTCACTTACTCCTCTACGCTGGGCGTACCCCTAGCTAACACTGGGCGTACTCGCGCGCCTACCACCTTGCATGCATGGTCCTTTCTTGCCATCTTTCTCCATTAAGAACAACAAGAACACCTATTAAGTTCTTGGGCTCCAAACACCCGTAAACGCTTCTATATCGTAAGTACCCTTCTTCTGCTCGTTACTTACTAGTTTAGAGCCTTAGAAAACGTCCAGAACATGATCATCAAGGAGTGTGCGGCCGCACACATCTCATGTGGCCGTACACCCCTTTGTATAGTGCTATTTGGCTTCAAACTCAAGTTGTATGCTAGCACATGATCAAGGACACTTAGGGGATACAAGATATAACCATGGAATACGTTTATGACCATTTTTCCTAGGAGTGTGCGGCCGCACACTCCATGGCAGCACACACCAGGCCGCACACCCAAGAGGCAGCACACTTGGTGGCCGCACACGCACATGTGTGGCCGTACACCCAATTTATGCAACCTTTGATGCTTCTAACACTTGAATATAAGTGTTTCCTACGTCCTAGGGTGTTTTCCTTTCATTATTAGTTGTTTAAAGACTAATTATATACATATATGTGCCAATATATGCTTATTAGGATCCGTTGTGCTCAAGTCTACACTTGGCACTTAGCATCCTACCAACCGTTCTTTCATTCATACCACTCACTGCAGGTGAGTTCATACACCTTTAACTTACCTTTTAAATGATTTTAAATGCTTTTATGGGGGGGGGGGTGGAATACAAGTAGATACATCATAGTTATTATATCAATCACATGTGATTAATAACTACCAATCAAATGAAATTCTTATACTTCAAACTGTGTTTTCAAACAATTGCTTCAAATAGTTTTACAAACTCTTTTTAGATGAAAAACTCTTTATCAAACTCCTTTAAACTTATATTTTCTCAAAAGCATATCTGTATAGATATCGTTGTATAAGTAGGATTGAAAGGACTTAGGACTGATAGCTCACCTTACTTCCTGTTCCTTGTTTGGTTGTGGAGTTAGGGTATCGGTTGTTTGTCCGAAGGTAGTTTAAATCTTAATTATTTATTATGTGTATATGTATAGATATAAACGTTATTCGTTGAGTTCAATACCTTTGGGTAGTAAAGGTATACAAGCATGTTCATACATACAAACATATTGCTAGTAAACTATAATAGGTATAGTTTAGGAAGTCACTAATACAAAGAGTCAGTTCATACATGAGTCAATACATACTATAACGAGAAACAATACTCACTATAAAGAGAAACAGATAGAGAATACTATAACGAGAAACAATACTCACTATAAAGAGAAACAGATAGAGCATACTATAACGAGAAACAATACATACTACACACTATACACTAGAAAACATACTACATACTAGACAGAGAGAACATCCACTACACTAGTACATACTATACAAATACAAGAATACTATAACATTAATGTGAGATACTACTTCATGGCTCGGCATATACTGCTGTGTCACATTTTGTACCCAGAGTCTCCTGGAGGGAGAGCGTGAATTTGTGTATAGATCTATACGGGACTGACCCTCCTACACCTTGCTGCTAGCTATAGTGGGACCTGCAGGTCTATAGGTGACGAATGTTATATCATTTCGACGTCTCAAACGTCGTGTTATACGGTCGATCAAGTATGGTTACAATCATATCACATTTTACCTTAATTAAACTAACCAGTTTAAGGGTAGTTAGTACATCAGTAGTTAGCTAGATAAAACTACAATACATCTTTATTTTTCCCATTTCATTCACACTGTGATCTTCTCACATAAACGGTAATGAGAAACTATATTTTGGTAATGATAGTCATACTTTGGGAAAACTCACACTTTTACAAAAGAAGAAACATAGAGAACAGTTGAGTCTTGGTAAAAGACTACTTTAGTAGAAAATATAGGATTTTCTAGGAAGTTTACAAACATATACATCAAACACTTACAAACTTTTACACCAAACATTTACAAGTACATTCTTCAAACTTATACAAACATTGACACTAAAATACTTATGAACTCACCAGCTTAAATGCTGATCTACGCTTTCAAAATAACTTGTATTCTCAGGTCTCCAGTAGACAGGTACCGATGGCTAGGTTTTGAGAAGATGGAGCACGTTCAAGACTCATCTTTTATTTTGATTTACACTTTTGGTGTCTTATTAAACTTCAGAACACACTTGTATTAAAATTATTACTATTAATGCAATGGATGATGTTCTTGCTGGTTTACTATTATGCATTGTTTTGATACTGTACATGACGTCCTCCGCCCCCGAATGTTTCTGCCGTTCAGGTTTTGGGGAGTGACAGATGGCATCACTCCCTTCATATGACATGGATGGCAAATGAATACATGGATCCTAGGTGGCTGGAAAAAGTATATGGAAAAAAAGACATCAGTCCCCTTAGCCTAAGATTCGGTAGGTACTAGGTATGAGATTTCAAACCGGAAAAACGGACCGGAACCGAAACTGGAATCGGACCGAAACCAGAACCGTTACTGGAATATGTAAAATTGGTTCGGGTTCCATGTTTAACGAATGGATTTATCCGTCTAATCCCGGTTCCGGTTCCAGTAAACCGGGTTTAAGAACCGGAACCAGTATTAGGGGAACTAAAACCTGATTTAGGGGCCGAAACCGGTTTCTGTGAAAAGTTTAAAACATGCATATCTTATTCGTTTGAAGTCGGATTAACATGTGGTTTTTTCCAACGTGTAGTTTAAAGGTTATACATGACTTTAGACTATAATCTTTTTTATTTTTGTTTCATATTCATTGACTTACAGTCCCCCAAATTTGGGATGTCCAAGCTATAAATTTGCTGTTTTTCCAGCTTTTTTTTCATTCTTTGAAAATTTTAAAGCATGCATATCTAATTTGCTTGAAGTCGGATTAGTATGTAGTTCTCTTAAACATGTTTTTTTAGAGTTTATAATTGATTATAGAATATAATTTTATCATCTTTGGTTTCGTATTCATTGACTTATAATCCACCGACGTCGGGATTAGTATGTAGTTCTTTTCAACGTGTTGTTTTTCGGCCTTTTTTTGTATTATGTGAAAATTTCAGAATGACTAAACAGCACAAACGGTCCATGTGGTTTGCTCAAAATTGCCACTTTGGTCCAAAAAAGTTTGGACTAGCACCACAGGTCCAAAGTTTTTATTTTGTTGCATCTTTGGTCCAAAGGGTTAACCTCCGTTTATTTCCTCCCGTTAATATATGTTTGACTTGTCAAATTTGGGGTATTTTGGTGATTCCCTATTTATTCCCTTTATTTAATATTAATAAATGAGTCCTATAAGATCGAACCTACTCAACCTTCTCTGCCGTCGTTCTAATCATCATCTTCTTCTTCTTCAGTTGACCTAAATCAACTATATTTTTCTTCTTCAAGAAATCAAAATCGAAATGGTGCTTTGTTTTTGTGGTAAAATGGCCGTAGTTATCACCTTATGGACTGACAAAAATCCAGGTCGACGCTTCTAGGGATGCCATACTCAGGCACGCAAAAGTTTTTTGGATTTCAACATAACTATCCCACTACATGTTACGATATGAGTTTGTTTCTTCAATTTTGAAGGGATCCAAATGTCGATTTATTGGGTGGTTTGATGGTCCAATGTGTGAACATTCAAAAGCTATAATACCTGGGCTGCTGAAGACAATCAACAAATTGAAGTCACAAAACACAAGAATCAAATGTTACATGTTATGAAGTTTGATGTTGTTTGTGTTTGTTCTGGTTTATATGAAGTAGATTGAAGTGTAACGGTTTGGGTAGTATTTTAATGTTTTGGGTAGTAATTTGTTTAAGCAATGTAATCTTTTGGGTAGTACTTTGTGGTAGTCTTTTGTAGTTAAAATGTATGCAACGTAAGACATGTTTTGCAACAAATTGTCAATGGTAATTATATTTTGTATCTACATTTTGACCATTCTGTTTTGTTTATGGTTTAAACATTGTCAATGACAATTGTATGTTTTGTTTAAAAGGGCACACTGATCAAGTTCTACAACATGAAATTATACATAAGAATAACATCAAGACATTAAACATAACATCAACCATTACATCAAATCCAGTCTAACTTGTTCCCATCCATCACAATACACACTATCAAATGCCAAAAAGAACATCCAAATAGCTTAAACCCCAAAACACACCAAATACTAAACATACAATACACATAAACATATAATTATCCCAAAAAGACACTTATACCCCTACATACATCAAAATACCTTCAAATCTCATCATCTACCTCCTTGGCCCCTACAAGTTCTAGCATTGTGACCTTTATTTTACACTTTTTGCAAGTTACTTTGATAAACTTTCTTATAAGCTTTCCACTCCCATTAGTAACATGACTCTGACACTCACTCCCACTAGCACCATTATCTCCCTTCTTCTAGTTTTTCTCAACATCAGATTGCTTCCTCTTGTTCTTGGGCCTTCCAGGTTGATTATGGTGTAGAGGAGGGGTGATTTTAATTGGAAATTCACTTATAGGAAACATTTCTTGACCTTTAATAAGCTCTACCTTGTACACATAAGCTGCTTTCCATGTTTCTAGCCAGTACACCCTGTGGGCATAAGTGTGCAGCTCTCTAACCTTCTCGCCATTATCTTCTTTGTCATTTAGGATTGCAATGACATGTTTACAAGGGAGTCCTGTTAATTCCCACTTCCTGCAGCTGCATAATCTTTCAACCCTGTCAACAACATGTTGATCCTGCCATGGCCCTTGCACTTGGTATTTTCCTCACCCATTCCACCTAGCTATGTACTGAAATGCCCAATTGACATTCTTGTCCATGATCTTTGTTGCAGATGGGGTTAGTGGACCAACACACTTGTTTTTCACCTTTATGACATTACATATTATTTTCATCATATACTCCATGATGTACTCTAACACACCCCCAAACCAAAACGGCGGAAACGTATGAGGCGGATGGAGTGACTTCATGTACAGTATAATAATAATTGAATATAATTGAAACATAGCAACACAAACATTCATACATTGAGGATTCAAGTTTACAATGTTTACAACACTTTGATTGTTCAAAACTTAAATACAAATAACTGAAAAATAGAAAACATGAAGTGACGACGTCGGCCCTCAAGAAGGGTTAATACTTGTCTACTGGGTTCCTGAAAATACAAGTGATTTTGAAAAGTGTCAACAATTAAGTTGGTGAGTTCATAAGCGTTTTTGTGCGAGAAGGATTTGTAACATCTTCGAGAAAATGATTTTTGTATACTTCTAGAAAATTCGTTATTTTCTTTAATATGAACTATAAATGTATGTATTTCCTTTGTAACTTTTCCTTGTAACATGATAAGGTATATTTCCAGAAAATCCAATATTTTCTTAAGTATGAACTGTAGATGTATGTATTTCCTTTGTATATTTTCCTTGTAAAAATAATAATGTATTGTAACATCCCAAAATTCAAGACCAAAAATTTCATTTTTATATAATAGAAAAACATTTAACAACTTTGTTCTGAACATTGAAAACGTTTCATTTAAAATAAATATCAGAGTCTAATCCCAAAGATCACATAATGTGGAATAATATGGGTGAATGTGATGCGATCGTCATGAGCTCCTTTTTTGAAAACTGAAGGTACATCAAACCAAAACTATAAACCGTAAGCACGAAGATTAGTGAGTTCTCCAAATACCACATATCATACATATCAACTGGGCTATACATGCCATACATATTGTGAGCCATACATATCAATCATATATCAAATAAGTTGCTATGTGCAACACATATTCTTGCCGTTATGCCACGAGCCGCCAAGTGGTCTTTCTTGCCAAGCCGGGGGCCACACCCTGGGTCTTACATACAAGTGCCAAGAGCCGTCTCATGGTCTTCCATGCAAGTATCACAAAGACAACTAGCATAAATACTACTCTACTTAGCTAATGAGCATACAGTGTGCCAGGAGCCACCTCCTGGTCTTTCATGCATATTGCGTAGGGCTAACCCCGGGGTCTTTCTGTCATACATAATAACATATTGGGTGCCAGGAGCTACCTCATGGTCTTTCATGCATCTTGCCTAGGGATAACCCCCGGGTCTTCCTATCATACAGAATAACATACTGGGTGCCAGGAGCTACCTCCTGGTCTTTCATACATATTGCCTAGGGCTAACCCCCGAGCCTTCCTACCATATATAAACTAAATGGGTCGGAATTGTGGTCGTAGACCCATACAAATAGTGAGGAGACTCACCTTGCACTGCTGAAGTCCTGCTGATAGCCCTTTGGCTGCTATCTGGCAATTCCTGAACTGCTGATCCTTCGGCTCCCCGAGCTACCAATACCAAAATATCACTTAGTCCAAATCAATAATCCTTCTTAGGGTAAAATGACCATTTTACCCCTAGTACAACTTGGTCCCAATCTAAGGCCCAAACCATGATCTACAAAGGCTCAAAACTAGGTAGGCTTCCCAAGCCCACTAATGGCCCAATTTTCCAATCCTTCTAATGAGCCTTACCCAAAGCCCAAACATATTCTTGGACCAAATTACCTGACTTCTGATGGCCCACTAAGGCCCAAGGAACCAAAACCCCCTGCATGGCCCAAACCGAGGCCCAAAACAAACCAAACCCATATCTGATGATTACGCTGGGCGTACCCCTATGTACGCTAAGCGTACAAGCTAAATGGTGCGTACGTTGGGCATACCTGCATGTACGCTCAACGTACTCCCCTGTTAAGTCACATTCCTATTAAGTGCTCAATGCTCTACGACAGAAGCTACAAACACAGATCCAAGTCCTTTTCAACGTCTTAAACCATAAAGTCCTTCACTTGGTGGCTTGCAACCCACCAATAAAGCCCAAACTTGAAATGTGATAACTAACTTCCATGGAAATGGTCTTAACTCATGCATGAACCCATTAGGACATCCAAGATGGCAACTTTCTGCCTTAGGGACTCATTTAGAACTGATAGTAGCAACTCCAAGTCCTAAAAATCGGATTGAACCACAAAGTTTCAACCTTTGGACCAAAATGGTCCAAAAACTCAATCTAAGAGATCTAAGGAGATAATCACCAACTTTAGATCTTTATACCTTGAAATGGTTAGAAATGAAGCAACAATCCCAGATCTGCAACCTCTCCTTTGAACCACCACATTGCCTTGCTCCTTTCTTGTTTGGAAAATGTATCCACAACACCAAGATGCTTCTCTAGTGACCTTCTAAGCTCCAAGAACACTCAAATATGAATTAGGGTTTTGTAGTAGCTCCTTTAGAGTGGAAATGGAGACTGGCCTTCGAGACATAAGGTTCTTTATATAGGGCTCAACCCTAAAATTTGGGTTTGGGAACTCTGAGAGTATGTTGGGCGTACGCATCTCCGGACCCGTGTCACTTACTCCTCTACGCTGGGCGTACCCCTAGCTAACACTGGGCGTACTCGCGCGCCTACCACCTTGCATGCATGGTCCTTTCTTGCCATCTTTCTCCATTAAGGACCAATAATGCCAATAACTTCAAAGTGCGGTAATTCCTTCATTCGAAGTCCGTTTCTTACGAACTTTATATCCACGAAAAGGTGGCGGGAAGCCCTACGCTCCTAGCCACACCCCAAGCCTAAAACCTTCCGAATAAACTCGAGATCCATAAAAGACTGGATCATCAGATTACGCTTATGCCCTTGTTCTCCGAAGCCACAACCGAACATTTTCAAAACCGGGTGTTACAACTCTCTCCCACTTAAATTTGATTTCGTCCTCGAAATCGCTCGTTACTAGCACCCGTATCCAACGCTGGATCGGAGGAACGCCACCAAAGATTCCACGCGTAAGACCATCTTCTCAAAACAACCGAAAACAACCGAACTTCCATCCCGAAGAAACGAACTGCTAGCTTCCGTAAACCACTTTTGCCTCCCCAAAAATCTGAATTCCATAATGGTCTGTCTCCCTGACAGATCGCCTACACTGCAATGTTATCATGCTCGAACCTCATCGGACAACTGGTCAACCATTGAACTTCCAACTCTAACGACCTTGATGCAACCTTTGAAAACAAAGCCCTGGACCATAACCCTGCTGCAGAATTCTTATACTTGACATAAAGGCTCAGATAATCCTTCGAGTAGAACATTCATCCCTGCAACAGTTAGACTCATACGAGAGCTACGCAACAGGGTCAAATCCATTACTCTGAGACTATTCAATCCAACTGTAAGTGACTTAGCTCCCTTGATCGGTAAACTATTCCTCACACAGGAATCCTCGCATCACCACTTCTATCCGAACATCCTGTTGTCTCTTATCTGTTTTCCCGGATGAACCGAGACCACCCCGGTCCCAACTGTCTACCATTAACTAGAATACCGGACTCCCACTGGGTTGCTGAACTAACGAACACTCTCTCAGTCGCTCCCATTGACTTCAGAAGAAACTTCGGCTATCGTCTAGCCACATTGCCACTCGTGGCTCCATTATTCCTGCTGATCCTTCCGATCATACCGTCTGACAATTTGTTGCCACAGAATCTACTACAAAAGGTGAATGCTACCAGACCCGTTGTAGTCTTACATCACTCCAGGTCTCCAACGACGTACCGATTTCCAATCCAATCATACTATGGCTTACTCACATTCGTGCGGCTGCCCCGCCCTATCTTAATCCATCTGAAGAAATTCGTGAGTGAATCACACATATGTCGCATTCTCACCGCCGAATAGGGTCTGACGAATGCTACAGGCCACCCCACAGTCTTATGCTCCCATCCTAATTGACCGCTAATTAATGCTACGGGCCACCACGTAGTCTTACTATACCCATATACCAATGGCTAACCAACAAATGCTACGAGCCACCCTACAGTCTTACTAATTGCTAACTTGTCACAACTGGCATTTTGCTAGGAAATTCTATTCCCATGTAAACATCATCCATTTTAAAAGTCTGTACTCTAAGTGAATACTATACTCTATTCTCGTTCAAATACATTTCATATGTTCAAATAAGGGTTGGAAACCCTAGAAATCCCGGCTCAAGTTCATTATGGACTAGGATTCTCTAATTGGGCTCTAGATGGACCACATTCATAAACCTATAACATTTTGGACCATTGGACTTACAATGATTCATTCTAACCCTAATGGGCCTTATTGGGCCATAACTAATCCAATTAACCCTAATAGGCTATAAATCCATTCTTTTATGTCAAATTGGGCCGTAAATACACTTAAGGGCCCAATGGGCCGAAACATATTTATTGGGCTTCACAAAATCGAGCAAAGCCAAGACTGGGCCAAACTAATTCAATTTCATTCATCTTAAGCCCAATTGTCGGCCCAATGAGGAAAAGAAAAGAAAAATAAAGGGAAATTAGAGGAATTATGAGAGCTTGCCACCTCTTTATTGCATGGAGGATCTCCATGCACATCACCTCACCCTCTCTCTCTCTCTCCTCTCTTCTTCTTATTCTCGACCAAAACACCTCACACCACCCTCATTCTCTCAAAAATCTTCCAAGAAAACTCTCTCAAAACACTCAAGAACATCCTCCTTCCTTCCATCCAAATTTTCGAGATCTCTAGGTGTTTCAAGAAGATCTTCACTAAAGATCATCAATCTTGGATAAGTCATCACACATTCAAGCTAAACAACTTCATTTTTGTGTAAGAAAACTCCTTCAAAACACTTGTTTGTGATCATACTCTTATAAACCTTCTAAACTCGAAAACCACACAAGGAAAGCTTGCTAAGGCCGAAAACAACATCATCTTCTCATATCCCTTCATCAAAACCGATCCATCACCCCAAGGTGAGTTCATACCCCCTTGTTTTCGGTTTTTACATGATTTTTGGGGGAGAATACAAGTAAAATGTGTAGATCTATGTGTTATATGCATGTCTTGTGTGATTTCTTAGTTGATTTTGTGATCATGTGTTATATTCTTCATAAATCTAGAAATATGTTATGAATATGAAGTTTATCACTTGGATCTACATGAAAACCTTGAGAAACGTATGTGTTATCACATATAATACATTTAAACTTGTAGATCTGGGATTTATACACTTAAAATAGCAAAAATGAGTGTTGTGTTCAAAGATCTATAAACTAAACTAAAAAATCAGCCCTTGACAGAAAAGTTTTGGTCCAATCTCGAACTGTTTTGACCACCTTAACGATAATATTTTTCAAAACTGTTTTACATGAACAAATTTCAGGTTTATACCTTTAAAATGACTACTCTCACGTTTTCATACGATTTTTCTACAATTTTTGGCGAATTTTACAAAACTGTCTATCATATTTGAAATAATTTCGGACCAGCCTGTGAGGTGAGCAATTACACACTTGTTAGAGACCATTAAGAATTATGAGAAAAAAAATTATGAACAAAGTAGACAAAATTTCCATACTTCCAGAGTTTATGGATCCAAATTTCGACTTACGATGATTTTTCTACAAGTTTTCCAACAATCGGGTCAGAAAAGTCAAAAACCATAAAAATGTGTATTTTCACAAAAATCAAGCCAAAAATGATATTTTTGACAAAAATGGGTTAGAAATATTATTTTTACCAAAAATAGCTATAAATACAAAAATGGAGGCTTATTGGACAAAAAAATGTAACTTTTATCAAAATTGGGCCGAAGGTGTAAATTTTTACAAACAATGGGCTGAAAATGCACTTTTCTGCAAAACTGGACCTTAAATGTCAAAATATATATGTTTGCACTAAAACCATGAATTTCTAGACATTTGGGACAAAATTACAAATTTTTATAAATTATGGACTAAAGTGTCATTTTACAAAACTTTGGGCCTTAATTGAAAATTTTGAAACTTATCGATCAAGAACGTCGTTTTCTCAAAGAGGACTTTTATATTCAATTCAGTAAATCTCGAACTAAAACAAATAGCGAAATAATAACAAATGGACGTATTACAACGATAACAAATTTATTGGGCCTAACATTCACATTACGTGGCTGATGGGGCCCTAAGGGCCCATTCAAGTGTATGTTGAGCCCAATAATTTCCATGACATGTTTATTGGGCCATGCGACCCATTTACATGTTAATTTGGGCCTGAATTATGTGTCACATGTTTGTTGGGCCTTTGTGGTCCATTTACATGCCTATTGGGCCCAAAATACCCACTTACATGTTATTGGGTCTTTGTGATCCATTTACATGCTAACTGGGCTTGGACTGAAATTTACATGATTAGTAGATCGTAACTATACCTTCACATAATTATTGAACTTCGTATACTTATACATGTACCTTTGGATTTGATAATGTACAACATACACGTAAACATTAAACATGGTATGAAAGGTTGAGAATCTAGTGAGACTTGTCGGTTGGCACCTTTGAGTGTACAATCGTAGCCTCTAGTTATAACCAGAGTTTCCTGGAGGAAGAGTGGGAGTTTGTGTATAGATCTATACGGGGTGACCCCCCACGCCTTAGCTGTTCGCTACAGCTAGACTAGGCCAGTCTAGGGTGACAAACCTTACCTATATCAAAACCAGCGCCTGAAAACGTCTAGACGGGCGAATTAGTCATTATCAAGCATGGTTGTAACGGCTCACTTAGAGACTAACTTCATCAAGGATTTCGGTATATTTATACAAATCTAGACGATACTAAAAACATACATACATCGATACACGGTCTTGGAAATTTTATGATTACGATACTTTTATATGCAGATAATATCGGATTTTCTAGGATAAATACATTTATACATCACCTTCCAGTTACAACAGAAAAATACAGGGTTTCTATCTGGATTACATTTTTGTTTATTTATACATTTCAAAAGCAGTAAACACACATGCATTAATACTTGATTTTGACACATCATTTTCAAACCACTTTACAGAAAATATTTGATTTTCTGGTGCTTTACGAACTATACAAAACCTTTCAATCAAACATGCTTATGAACTCACCAACATAATATATGTTGACGTTTTCAAAATAACTTGTATTCTCAGGGACTCGTTAGGAAGAAGAATGTTTTGGTCATGTAACTTAAAAGATTATACTTGATGTAAACAATGGCAGTTGTATTAAATTATGCATGGTGATGATGATGTTATGTTTCATTTATATTCACTGTAATGATAATTCAATTGTTAGTCACACGAGCCCCCGGACGTTTCCGCCGTCTGGTTCGCGGGTGTGACAGATTGGTATCAGAGCATTGTTTATAGTGAACTAGCATATCTAATCATACATGATATGCAACTATAAATACAATGGGACTAAACTACTCTGAACGTAATAATTAAAATACATACTTATGTGTGCATTTTAGAGTAATAACACAACAAGAACAGTAAAAGTGTTTGGAGGATTTGAACATCGCGATTAAACCCGGGCAGTTATGTAGTTGTATCTGGGGTGAATGTAACCTGATCAACTACATTCATTATACGACCAGCATGTGTTCGGAAGTAATCGTGATGGACAATGAATCAAAAACTTACCATTTAATTATCCAAAGAGCTTATAGAACCAAACCTAAACAAAATTAAAATACTATAGGAGTATTTGGTGTGCTATTTGTTTCTAGTATTTATACCCCTTTCGTGAAATACACTATAGACGGGTATCATTAGCCAGGAAACCCCTATCTCCCTAGTTAGGGAAAAGCAGGGTGGCTCGACCCAGAGGAAGACCCAGAAGGAGACTCAGAGGAAGAACCAGAGGAGGAACATGAAGTAGAACTTGCAGATGGACCCGCCGAGTCAGTAGTGGACCTCGAAGAGGAAGAGCTCGAGGGCAATGACGATGATGCCTTGGATAAAGAATCTGATGACATCAATCCTCCATGCATGGCCAGAGTACCGACTTATCGTATGGGCCCCGGTGGCCCCACGCCTCATAGGCAATCAATATTGGAGATAGATTCGCCAGCAGGGGATACGACCGCCTTACGGTATGACCCGACTCAAGGGTTCTCGAAGAAGCAACATGTTGTTGAAGAAGCAACATGTTGTTGTTGTCCATGCGACCATGACCCCTACTACATCAACACCAGCGAGACCATATGCTAGAAGCCTTCCAAAATGCAACCAGTGCAATTTCCATCACAAGGGAACCTGCCGGGAGCCGTATTGTAAGGGATGCAACCGAAAGAGTCACACCACCAAATACTGTAGAACTTATCCACGACAGAAGCAGCAGCCGAACAACAACAACAACAGTCGCAACAACCGTAACAACAACACCAATGCTGGAACCAGTCACACCTGCTATGGGTGTGGAGGAACCGGTCATTTCAGACGCTACTGCCCCAAAGCCAACAACCAGGGGGCAGAAGGATCAGGAAGAATCCTGACTGTGGGTCAATGAGAGACAACTCAAGACCTGACGATTGTCACCGGTACGTTCCTACTTAACAACATAAACGCTTGCATCTTACTCGATAGTGGAGCTGAGCGAAGCTTTGTTAGTAACAAATTCAAACACTTACTTAAACACCAACCCCAGAAGCTAAACGAAGCCTTCACGGTAGAGATGGCTAATGGGAAAACCGAATCAACCAAAGATATTTATGTAGGGTGCGCCTTAACACTAAACAACCATTCATTTCAAATAGATTTAATGCCAGTAAATATTAGGAGTTTTGATGTGATAATCAGCATGGTTGGGTTAAGCCCCCACCATGCTGATACTATGTGTCGCGAGAAGGCTGTTTGCCTTCACCTCCCTAATCACGAAACTCTAATAATCTATGGTGATATACCTGTCGCCAATCCTCGTCCTATCTCGTGCATCAAGGCACAGAAGTGCCTGCACCAGAAGAACTTCGTTTTCTTCGCTCATGTTGTGGACAAGACCAAGGAAGAAGTAATCATACAAGGTATTCCAGTAGCATGCGATTTTCCGGATGTATTTCCCGAAGAACTTCCGGGAATACCCCAGAGAGACAGGTCGAATTTCGAATCGACCTCATACCGGGAACCACATCAATTGCCAATTCACCCTATAGGTTGACTCCCGCCGAAATTCAGAAGTTATCCAGTCAATTAAGAAAAAAAATTAGCAAAGGATCCATCGGACCAAGCTTCTCACCCTGGGAAGCTCCGGTCTTGTTCGTCAAGAAGACGGATCCTTCAGAATGTGCAGCGATTTTAGGGAATTGAATAAGCTCACTATCAAAAACCAATACCCACTTCCTCGGATTGACGTCCTATTTGACCAGCTTTAAGGAGCTAGTTACTTCTCCAAATAGATCTAAGATTCGGTTACCATCAGCTCCGAGTCCGAGCAGAGGACATTCCAAAAACTGCTTTCCGAACTCGTCACGACCATTTCAAATTCGTTGTGATACCCTTCGGTCTAACGAATACACCCACGGTATTCATGAACCCTACGAACCGAGTTTTCCCAACCCTTCCTAGACAGCCTTGTAATAAATTTCATCGGTAACATACTCGGCTGCTCACGAAATAAGAACAAAACACTGTCAACACTTACGACCGGCCTTGAAGGCATCAAAGCCGGAGATTATCACGAAGGAAACACTTTGTGGATGGGATAAAACTCTCGAAGTCAAAGGACGAAGCTTATTGTTATATGTGACAACTCGAAATTTCTATTTTGTACAACCATTCACTTCGATAGGAGTCAAAACTGTTTCTGCTAATTTTCAAGCTTTTTGGAATAAGTTTGAGTATTTTAAGATTAGTACTTCAGGAGATAACAGGAGAGAGGATGCCCTAGGGTTTATTGTGCAACAATATTATTCCAAAACTCCAAGAGTTTGGAGTTTACGGCCTAAACAAAGGTGTTTACGGCCGTAAACCCTAAAAGAGGGTATAAATATGACACTTAGTCATTATTTATCATTTTTCACAAGTTCAAGATCCAAAACTCAATTCTCTCTCAAGTGTCATCGACTTTTCTTCTTGATCTTCAACATTGTAAGTGTTTCTAGCCCTAAAAAGTTGATATCTTACTTAAGCTAGTGATCTAACATGATTCCATCCGTGAAATCATTCCAAAAGTGTAGATCTTCAAGTTTCACCAAGAACACCAAGAACACACACTAGTGTTCTTGGACTTTTAGCACCTTTTCAAGCTTCTACCTAGTAAGTACTTCTATCCTAGAGTATTATAGAGCTTGTTACACTTCTAAACATCAAGAAAACACCCAAGAAACCAAGGATCAAAGGTGTTTACGGTCCAAGGTGTTCTTGGACCGTAAACCCTAAAAAGGGTGCCAAAGGGTGCCCTAGTCCCTTCTAAGCCTTGGAAACTAGCCTAGATCCCTTCCTTGATGTGCTTAGTACTTGAAAACATCATAAAACCATAAACCATTTGGGTTTACGGCCGTAAACCCAAAGGGAAATGGTCCAGGGACCGTAAACTCCTAAAAAGGAGTGAAATGGTGCCCTAATCTCTTCCTAAGGCTTAAACATGAAGTAGGAATGCTTCTTGTGATCTTTAAGGCTTCAAAACACAAAATGGTCAAGAAACATGAGTTTACGGCCGTAAACGCATGGGTTTACGACCGTAAACTCAATGAGTTATGGTCACAAAACCGTAAACTCAAATAAAGGGTTCCCTTGAACCCTAAACTCAATAGCAATGTCCTACAACACTTAGATGCAATCCTTAGGACTTATAGCACTTATATAAGGTGTTTTTCATGTCCTAGGATGTCTTAACTTTGTTAATTAGTTGTTTAAAGACTAATTGGATACATATATGTGTTATTATATGTTAATTAGGATCATTGTGTGTGTACAAGTCTTCACTTGACACCTAGCAATCCTATACATCAGTTCATCCAAACCACTCACTACAGGTGAGTTCATACCCCTTAATTAACCTTTTAAATGTTTTTAAATGCTTTTATGGGGGGGAATACAAGTTGAACTATTATAGTTATTATATCAATCACATGTGATTAATAACTACCAAACAAGTGGATTTCTTACTTTTCAAACTGTGTTATCAAACTGTTTTACTTCAAACTGTTTTACAAACTCTTTTACATATCAAATACTTTTATTAAACTCTTTTAACTTATATTATGTGTATCTATATGGATATAATTATATAAGTAGGATTGGAAGGACTTAGGACTGATAGCTCACCTTACTTCCTGTTCCTTGTTTGGTTGTGGACTTAGGGTATTCGAGTTATTTGTCCGAAGGTCGTTTGAATACTAGTTATATATCATGTATATGTGTATAGATATAAAAGGTTACTTCTTTCATTCAGTTCAATGCCTTTGGGTAGCAAAGGTATACAAACATGTTCATATACACAAACAACATTACCAGTAAACTATAATAGGTATAGTTTAGGTAGATACTATTACTAGAACAATGAAACATACAATGAGTCAGTTCATTCATGAGTAATACATAGTGATGAGAAACAAACATAATACATAGTGATGAGAAACAAACATAATACATAGTGATGAGAAACAAACATAATACATAGTGATGAGAAACAAACATAATACATAGTGATGAGAAACAAAACATACAAGCTAGACAGAGAAAGAACACACAATACAGCTAGCACATACATATACATATACATATACATTACTTACAGTTATGTGAGCCACTTAACGGGGGCATGGCACTACCTATCATGACCCGTTTTGTATCCAGAATCTCCTTAATTGGGGAGCGTATGAGTTTGTGTATAGATATATACTGGATTGACTATCCTACACCTTGCTGCTCGCTACAGTGGGACTTGCAAGTCTACGGGTGCCAAACGTCATTTCTTACGACGTCTTACATCGTCGTTTTACTATAGAGTCGGTAGCAGGATACAGGCCGATCACATGGTACTTTAAAATAACAATTGGTTTAAAGTAATTAGTACAGCAGTAGTTACTTAATACAACACTACAGTACTATTTCATTTTCCCTTTACATTTACTTTGTGATATTCACACAATAAACAATAATGTAAGAACTATATATTTGGTTAATGATAGTCAGATTTGGGAAAATACACACTCTTACAAGAGACACACACACATATACTAGATGCCTTGGTAGAAGGCTACTTTTAGTAGGAAACATAGGGTTTTCTAGGAGAGTTCAAACAATTACAAAGTTTTACAAAACTTATACATTACAGACTTACAAACACTTTCATACAAATACAGACACTAATATACTTATGATCTCACCAGCTTTAAAGCTGATAAACTCTTTCAAAATAAATTGTATTCTCAGGTCACCAGTAGACAAGTACCGGTGCCATGTTTTCAGAAGATGGAGCTCGTTCAAGACTCATCTTTTATTTTTGATGTATATTTTTGGTGTCTATATAACTTGACAGAACAAACTTGTATGAAATTATATTATTAATGCAATGGATGATGTTGTTGCTTGTTTACTACTTTGCATTGTTGTGATACTGAACATGACGTCCTCCACCCCCGAATGTTTCCGCCGTTCCGGTTTTGGGGTGTGACATTATAAGAATTGAATTGGGCGCTATCTGGGTGATCGTCGATAGGTTAACCAAATCTGCCCATTTCCTGCCAATAAAGGAATCAAACAAGACGGAAAGATTAACACAAACCTATATCAAAGAGATCGTGAGACTCCATGAAATATCGGTATCTACTATCTCGGATCGAGATAACGAAATTACTTCAAGACTTTGACAGTCACTTCAGAGGGCTATGGGAACATAGTTAGACATGAGCGTTGCTTACCACCCTCAAACCAATAGCCAAAGCGAATGGACCATTCAACCACTCGAAGTCATGCTCCGAGCCTAGGTGTTTGAATTCAGCAAGTCATGGGATACCCGATTGCCCTTGATTGAATTCTCATGCAATAACAGTTATCGCACGAGCATCAAGGATGCTCCTTTCGAGGCTCTTTATGGTCAAAAATGTAGATCACTCGCCAGTACTCTCACGGGACCAGAAACCATTCGCGAAACGATAGAGAATGATAATCCAAATCAAAGCTCGACTTCAAGCATCGCGAGACCGACAAAAGAGCTATGCTGACACGGGGCGTAAGCCATTAGAATGTCAAGTCGGGGATCGCGTGTTATTAAAGGACTCTCCTTGGAAAGGAATGATTCGCTGTGGGAAACGAGGAAAATTGAACCCGCGATACATTGGACCGATCGAGATTCTTGCCCGGATTGGTTCCAAGGCTTATAGGCTGCAGCTACTTGCCGAACTCAGCAACGTGCACCCCGTGTTCCGCGTCTCAAATCTGAAAAGGTGCCTATCAGATGAGACTCCTATCATTCCCTTTGGAAGAGATCGAGATAAACAAGAATCTTCGGTTCGTCGAAGAACCAGTCGAAGTTATGGACAGGGAAGTGAAGCGTACTAAACAAAGTCGCATTCCGATTGTGAAGATTCGATGAAACGCTAAGCGTGGACCGGAATTCACATGGGAACGCAAGGACCAGATGAAGCAAAAGTGCCCTCTCCTATTCTCTTATTCATGAACCTATCTTTCGAAAGAATTTCGGGACAAAATTCCCTCTAACGGGGGGATGATGTCACAACTGGCATTTTGCTTGGAAATTCTATTCCCACGTAAACATTATCCATTTTAAAAGCCTGTACTCTAAGTGAATACTATACTCTATTCTCGTTCAAATACATCTCATATGTTCAAATAAGGGTTGGAAACCCTAGAAACCAGACTCAAGTTCATTATGGACTAGGATTCTCTAATTGGGCTCTAGATGGACCACATTCATAAACCTATAACATTTTGGACCATTGGACTTAGAATGATTCATTCTAACCCTAATGCGTCTTATTGGGCCATAACTAATCCAATTAACCCTAATAGACTATAAATCCATTCTTTTATGTCAAATTGGGTCGTAAATACACTTAAGGGCCCAATGAGCCGAACCATATTTATTGGGCTTCATAAAATCGAGCAAAGCCAAGAGTGGGCCAAACTAATTCAATTTCATTCATCTTAAGCCCAATTGTCGGCCCAATGAGGAAAAGAAAAGAAAAATAAAGGGAAATTAGAGGAATTATGAGAGCTTGCCACCTCTTTATTGCATGGAGGACCTCCATCCACATCACCTCACTCTCTCTCTCTCTCTCTCTCCTCTCTTCTTCTTATTCTCGGCTAAAACACCTCACACCACCCTCATTCTCTTAAAAATCTTTCAAGAAAACTCTCTCAAAACACTAAAGAACATCCTCCTTCCTTCCATCCAAATTTTCGAGATCTCTAGGTGTTTCAAGAAGATCTTCACTAATGATCATCAATCTTGGGTAAGTCATCACACATTCAAGCTAAACAAATTCATTTTTGTGTTAGAACACTCCTTCTAAACAATTGTTTGTGATCATACTCTTAGAAACCTTCGAAACTCGAAAACCACACAAGGAACGCTTGCTAAGGCCGAAAACAACATCATTTTCTCATATCCCTTCATCAAAACCGATCCATCACCCCAAGGTGAGTTCATACCCCCTTGTTTTCGATTTTTACATTCTTTTTGGGGGAGAATACAAGTAAAATGTGTAGATCATGTGTTATTTTCTTCATAAATCTAGAAATATGTTAAGAATATGAAGTTTATCACTTGGATCTACATGAAAACCTTGAGAAAAGTATGTGTTATCACATATAATACATGTAAACTTGTAGATCTGGGATTTATACACTTAAAATAGCAAAAATGAGTGTTGTGTTCAAAGATCTATAAACTAAACTAAAAAATCAGCCCTTGACAGAAAAGTTATGGTCCAATCTCGAACTGTTTTGACCACCTTAACGATAATATTTTTCAAAACTGTTTTACATGAACAAAGTTTAGGTTTATACCTTTAAAATGACCACTCTCACGTTTTCATACTATTTTTCTACAATTTTTGGTGAATTTTACAAAACTGCTTATCATATTTGAAATAATTTCGGACCAGTCTGTGAAGGTGAGCAATTTCACACTTATTAGAGACCATTAAGAATTATGAGAAAAAAAATTCCAAACTTCCAGAGTTTACGGATCCAAATTTCGACTTACGATGATTTTTCTACAAATTTTCCAACAATCGGGTCAGAAAAGTCAAAAACCATAAAAATGTGTATTTTCACAAAAATCAAGCCAAAAATGATATTTTTGACAAAAATGGGTTAGAAATGTTATTTTTACCAAAACTAGCTATAAATACAAAAATTGAGGCTTATTGGACAAAAAAATGTAACTTTTATCAAAATTGGGCCGAAGGTGTAAATTTTTACAAACAATGGGCTGAAAATGCACTTTTTTGCAAAACTAGACCTTAAATGTCAAAATATATATTTTTGCACTAAAACCATGAATTTCTAGACATTTGGGACAAAATTACAAATTTTTATAAATTATGGACTAAAGTGTCATTTTACAAAACTTTGGGCCTTAATTGAAAATTTTGAAACGTATCGATCAAGAACGTCGTTTTCTCAAAAGAGGAATTTTATATTCAATTCAGTAAATCTCGAACTAAAACAAATAGCGAAATAATAACAAATGGACGTATTACAACGATAACAAATGTATTGGGCCTAACATTCACATTACGTGGCCGATGGGCCCTAAGGGCCCATTCAAGTGTATGTTGAGCCCATAAATTTTCATGACATGTTTATTGGGCCATGCGACCCATTTACATGTTAATTTGGGCCTGAATTATGTGTCACATGTTTGTTGGGCCTTTGTGGTCCATTTACATGCCTATTGGGCCCAAAATACCCACTTACATGTTATTGGGTCTTTGTGATCCATTTACATGCTAACTGGGCTTGGACTGAAATTTACATGATTAGTAGATCGTAACTATACCTTCACATAATTATTGAACTTCGTATACTTATACATGTACCTTTGGATTTGATGATGTACAACATACACGTAAACATTAAACATGGTATGAAAGGTTGAGAATCTAGTGAGGCTTGTCGGTTGGCACCTTTGAGTGTACAATCGTAGCCTGTAGTTATAACCATAGTTTCCTGGAGGGAGAGCGGGAGTTTGTGTATACATCTACACGGGGTGACCCCCACGCCTTAGCTGTTCGCTACAACTAGACTAGGCCAGTCTCGGGCGATCAACCTTACCTATATCAAAACCGGCGCCTGAAAAAATCAAGACGGGCGAATTAGTCATTATCAAGAATGGTTGTAACGGCTCACTTAGAGACTAACTTCATCAAGGATTTCGGTATATTTATACAAATCTAGACGATACTAAAAACATACATACATCAATACACGGTCTTGGAAATTTTATGATTACGATACTTTTATATGCAGAAAATATCGGATTTTTTGGGATAAATACATTTATACATTACCTTCCACTTACAACAGAAAAATATAGGGTTTCTATCTGGATTACATTTTTGTTTATTTATACATTTCAAAATCAGTAAACACACATGCATTAATACTTGATTTTGACACATCAATTTCAAACCACTTTATAGAAAATGTCGGATTTTCTGGTGCTTTACGAACTATACAAAACCTTTCAATCAAACATGCTTATGAACTCACCAACATAATATATGTTGACGTTTTCAAAATTACTTGTATTCTCAGGGACTCGTTAGGCAGAAGAATCATCAAGAATATGGGATTTTGTTTTGTGTACTGTTAAACATCATCCAGTGAATATTTTGGCCATGTAACTTAAAAGATTATACTAGATGTAAACAATGGCAGTTGTATTAAATTATGCACGGTGATGATGATGTTATGTTTCATTTATATTCACTGTAATGATAATTTAATTGTTAGTCACACGAGCCCCAAGACGTTTTCGCCGTCTGGTTCGGGGGTGTGACATAACTATCAAATGCTACGGGCCACCCCGCAGTCTTACTATACCCTTCCTGCCAACTCGTGAATGCTTCGGGCCACCCCAATAGTCTTACAACACTTCTACACTATCTGCCAACTAATGCTACAGGCCACCCCGCAGTCTTGCCACATTTCTTATACTATCTGACCACTGGTGAATTCTACGGCTATCCCGTAGTCTGACAACACCTTTCACACCGACTGGATGCTAGTGGATGCTACGGCTAACCCGCAGTCGTACAACACCTTCCACACTGACCGGCTGCTAATGAATGCTACGGCTAACCCGCCGTCTTACAACACTTTCCATACTGACTGGCTGCTAGT
Source organism: Lactuca virosa (assembly GCF_052849685.1). Lineage (NCBI taxonomy): Eukaryota > Viridiplantae > Streptophyta > Magnoliopsida > Asterales > Asteraceae > Lactuca > Lactuca virosa. The sequence goes on from NC_136428.1 coordinate 174,581,676, forward strand.
GAATGTTACGGCTAACCCGCAGTCTTACAACACTTTCCACACTGACTGGCTGCTAGTGAATGCTATGGCTAACCCGCAGTCTTACAAAACTTCCCACACTAATTCAATCGCTGATCATGGTCTCCCGCTAACTACTAATCCGAACACACCCAAGGTCGAGCATACATACACGATCTACTATTCCCAGCTGAACTCATGTCCTGACTGAAATTTCCCCATCCTGATTTCTTAAGATCTGCTATCAACCATCACTAGAATGAGATCTCAATGTTGGCAAGTTTCCTGAACCTCCAACTTGCGCTACCCTCACTCCATATAGCCGCTTGGGCCACCTTTCTTCCTGGCATGGGTGCGAAACTTATCTCAATTTCAAAACTGCTCTTGTTTCTGTTTACATGATTGTTTCTCCCCCACTTAGCTTCGACTAAGTCCTTACAGCATGCGAGCGTTGGAGGATTCCCATTCCTTCCTTCTTTATCCAATAGACACACTGACTACTAACGCTCAGTCTTGCGAGTGATCCATTACTAGCCCTCTCTAGAGATCGCACAATTACTGAAGACCAGATAAACGCCTACTGAAATCCCAATACTAATGACCCCATAAGCTTAACCTGATGTCCCTCTCAACTTTAAAGTCCAATTAGCCGATGTTCAGAGCAACTCCTTTAGCGATAGACTGCTTCTCTTGATGCCTCCAAAAGCTATCCCTAGCACAAAGACTGAACTTCACCGAATCCTGATGATGGTGGATAATCATCCTGCTGAACCCTGACCGTAGATTTCTCATGATGCTCCTGAAGTGATCTTGGCCGTAACCGAGATTACACTGAACATTTCGAACCAGAAAAGGGAAATGACCCTACACTAGCTACTAATAATTCCCGGTATGCAATTGGCATATGAGATTTTTCGCAAATACAATCTGAATACAGGCAGAGAGATAACTCATACATACTCTTACCCGGGACCGAGGCAAGAACAACCATAATACAGATAGAATCGAAAAGAGCAATTGATACATACCTGAAACATTGCCTGCTGTAATCTGGATCTCTTCTGCATGTCACTGTAAAGTCCGACTCCTCTCTGTTGGGGCTCCTGTCCTTCCCTCTCGTCCATCAGTGATCCTCAAAGTGTCCGGAGCAAACACGCTTAGTACCCCTCCCCTCATCTTCGGACAGTCAGCCTTCTTGTGGCCCACCTGATCGCAGTGAAAACATAATGGGCTTGCCCCCTGGGGGCAGTCCCTGCTGACAAGACCATCCCTGCCACACTTGTAGCAGCCTGAACCCCTGGAATGACAAACTCCCTCATGCAGTTTCCCACACGTGTTGCACTGACTTCGGCCTTGCCGGCCTACCAACCGCTGATCTGAAGTCCTGGGCCTCTTACCAGGACCCTCCAAAGTACACACCTGATCTGACCTCCTCCTCTCAATGTGCTCCAAATCAATCTCCCACTCTCGGGCTCTAGAGATCATATCGTTTAGGGTCTCGCACCCTGAAATACTCATGAACTTCCTAATGTCATCCCGCAGCATGTCGTGATACATCACTTTCTTCATCTCCTCATATGCTACATATTGCGGTACCAATAAAGCCCTCTCCCGAAACTTGGCAGTGATCTATGCCACAGTCTCCGTGCTTTGGCGGAGATCCAGAAACTCTCGCGCCAACTGCTGTACCTCGATCGCTGGTGCAAACTCAGCTCGAAACCTGGTCGAGAAGTCATTCCACGACATAGCATCGTCTGTATCATCACCCAACACACTAACGACCTCTTCCCACCAATCATGTGCCTGATCCTTCAACAGGCAGGATGTATATCTGACCTTCGCTTCCTCGGGGCAGAAACTTGTCCTAAACACGTTAGCCATATCTGCTAACCACCTCCTACTGATAATGGGATCCCTCTCCCCATGAAACGCAGGAGCTCCACAAGCACGGAACTCTCGGAAAGTCAGTGTGCGAGCTCCAGTGATAGCCATAACCTCCGTACGAAACGCGCCCAAGCGCTCAGCCACTATCTCTGAAACACAACGAGAAATCTCTGATGAAACGAACTCTTGCAACTACTTGCTAATCAGCTCAACGTCTGCACTTGAGCCAGAACCCGATCCTGGACCATCTCCCTGAGAGCTCATCTCCAACTGAAATACAACATTCCAAAAGTCAACACATAACCAAGGGTCCCTTCCCCATAAGCTTCTTAGATTCTCCAAGACTTTCACCGATTCGAGTATGGATCCTGTGCTTTCAGTAGTACGGGCCCAATACTACCTTCCACACCTATCCATACTTTCCTCGACAATCATCCTGAATCCTCTAAGTCACTTTCTCAATACAAACACCAGAACTCACTATACCGCACCGCTAGGCTCACTGAAGCATATCCTAGGCTTACCCTAGGGAAATCTCCAATCCCAAACCCAGTCCTCATCTGCTGTAAGACTCTTCATAATGCCAATTAACCACTACATGAATACCATCACATGTGAAGAGGCTCGGATAATCCTTCGAGTAAAGGACTCGTCCCTACAACGGTTAGACTCATACGAGAGTTGCACAATAGGGTCAAATCCAGCACTCTGATATTATTCAACCCTGGTCACATGTGACTTAACGTATTCATCTAACAGCTAACTCCCATCACTCGAAGTCTCACAAAGCACAGAGCAAGTAGCATTCAGATAACGGAAAATCTAACCAAACAAGCCATTCTATCCTCTTATCAAGAATCTATACTAGCATGTAATTCAAAGGCTCATACAATCAGGCATAACCTAAATAGGCCATCCTACTACTGACTGATCAGTTCTAGCATGCAGATCTACAAGATCACATAAGCATACAAGGTAACTCTCCTAGATCCTTAGCCATAATCTAGCATGCGAATCACATAATCATATCATATCACATACAAACATTTATTGGTATTTTGGGAACCATTTACTTGAGCTCGGCCGATTGCACACATCACACCCCTTTCTTTTCAAAGTTCTTTTCTCTTTTTAAAGTCCTTTCAAAATTCTTTTTATAAAAAAATGATTTTTCTTTTGAAAATTTTCAGACTAAGTCCTCATTTTGAGTCTAGACACACCCAAGAGTGTTCCCAGATCCCTCAAACCAAGGCTCTGATACCAACTTGTAACATCCCAAAATTCAAGACCAAAAATTTCATTTTTATTTAATAGAAAAACACTTAACAACTTTGTTCCGAACATTGAAAACGTTTCATTTAAAATAAATATCAGAGTCTAATCCCAAAGATCACATAATGCGGAATAAAAATGGGTGAATGCGATGCGATCCGCCCGAGCTCCTTTTCTGAAAACTGAAGGTACCTGAAACCAAAACTGTAAACCGTAAGCACGAAGCTTAGTGAGTTTCCCAAATACCACATACCATACATATCAACTGGGCTATACATGCCATACATACTGTGAACCATACATATAAATCATATATCAAATAAGTTGCTATGTTTCGCATATAGTCTTGCCGTTATGCCACAGGCCGCCACGTGGTCTTTCTTGCCAAGCCGGGGACCACCCCCTGGGTATTACAGACAAGTGCCAAGAGCCGCCTCCTAGTCTTCCACGCAAGTATCACAAAGAAACCTAGCATACATACTACTCTACTTAGCTAATGAGCATACAGTGTGCTACGAGCCACCTCCTGGTTTTTCATGCATATTGCCTAGGGCTAACCCCCGGGTCTTCCTATCATACATAATAACATACTGGGTGTCAAGAGCTACCTCCTGGTCTTTCATGCATATTGCCAAGGGCTAACCCCCGGGTCTTCCTATCATACATAATAACATACTGGGTGCCAGGAGCTACCTCCTGGTCTTTCATACATATTGCCTAGGGCTAACCCCCGGGTCTTCCTACCATACATAAACTAAATGGGTCGGCATTGTGGCCGTAGACCCATACAAACAGTGAGGAGACTCACCTTGCACTGCTGAAGTCCGGCTGATACCCCTCTGGCTGCTATCTGGCAATTCCTTAACTGCTGATCCTTCGGCTCCCTGAGCTAGCAATACCAAAATATCACTTAGTCCAAATCAATAATCATTCTTAGGGTAAACTGACCATTTTACCCCCTAGTACAACTTGCTCCCTATCTAAGGCCCAACACTAGGTAGGCTTCCCAAGCCCACTAGTGGCCCACTAATGGCCCAATTTGCTAAATTGGGCCCAATCCTTCTAATGAGCCTTACCCTAAGCCCAAACATATTCTTGGCCCAAATTATCTAACTTCTGATGGCCCACTAAGGCCCAAGGAACCAAAATCCCCTGCATGGCCCAAACCGAGGCACAAAACAAACCAAACACATATCTGATGAGTATGTTGGGCGTAACCCTATGTACGCTAAGCATACAAGCTAAATGGTGTGTACGCTGGGCGTACCTGCATGTACGCTCAAGGTACTCCGTTGTTAAGTCACCTTCGCTTTAAGTGCTTAATACTCTACTCCAGAAGCTACAAACATAGATCCAAGTCCTTTTCAACGTCTTAAACCATAAAGTCCTTCACTTGGTGGCTTGCAACCCACCAATAGAGCCCAAACTTGAAATATGATAACTAACTTCCATGGAAATGGTCTTAACTCATGCATGAATCCATTAGGACATCCAAGATGGCAACTTTCTGCCTTAGGGACTCATTTAGAACTGAGAGTAGCAACTCCAAGTCCTAGAAATCAGATTGAACCACAAAGCTTCAACCTTTGGACCAAAATGGTCCAAAAACTCAATCTAAGAGATCTAAGGAGATAATCACCAAGTTTAGATCTTTATAACTTGAAATGGTTAGAAATGAAGCAACAATCCCAGATCTGCACCCTCTCCTTTGAACCACCACATTGCCTTGCTCCTTTCTTGTTTGGAAAATGGATCCACAACACCAAGATGCTTCTCTAGTGACCTTCTAAGCTTCAAGAACACTCAAATATGGATTAGGGTTTTGTAGTAGCTCCTTTGGGGTGGAAATGGAGGCTGGCCTTCGATACATAAGGTTCTTTATATAGGGCTCAACCCTAAAATTAGGGTTTGGGAACTCTGAGCGTACGTTGGGCGTACGCCTCTCCGCACCCGTGTCACTTAATCCTCTATGTTGGGCGTATCCCCAGCTTACGATAGGCGTACTCGCGCGTCTACCACCTTGCATGCATGGTCCTTTCTTGCCATCTTTCTCCATTAAGGACCAATAATGCCAATAACTTCAAAGTGTTGTAATTCCTTCATTCCAAGTCCGTTTCCGACGAACTTTATATCCACAAAAAGGTGGCAGGAAGCCCTACGCTCCTAGTCACACCCCCAAGCCTAAAACCTTCCTAATAATATCAAGACACATAAAAAACTGGATCATCATATTACGCTTATGCCCTTGTCCTCCGAAGCCACAACCGGACATTTTCAAAACCGGGTGTTATATGTATGTTTCTAGAAAATCCAATATTTTCTTAAATGTGAACTGTAGTCTTAAACCCTAAGACCAAAAATGTAAGTAATGATGTGCTAAAAGTAGTATGTAGCTTTATCTTTTTATAAAACTATTGAAGTGTAAGTTACCCCATAAACAGAGTAGTGGCGCTAATCCCTATGTGAGTTATTATAACCATACTTAATACGACTAGTGGCCTGTACGACGTTCTTCAGGCGTCGAAGCTGGTAGACATTTGTCACCCTAGACTTCCGGTCTAACTGTAGCGAACAGCATAGGTGCGGGATAGTCAATCCCGTATAGATCTATACACAACGGTCTCGCTCTCCCTCCAGGAGACTCTGATTATAATGCAGGACTTAAGGTGTACTTTAGGTAAAGTACGTGAAGAGAGTGTGTCTCACAAGAGCCTTAACTGATTTATGTGAACTATGACTCCTTTTTCTTGTAAAACGAAATAATTATATCTTTGAATAATTATATGTATCTTCTGAAATGAAAGTGTGGTTTGTGACTTCAATACTATACCAATTATAGTTTATCTTGTTTGTTTGAAACTATTTATATAATCTTTTATATAAATATGAATGTGTATTCTTGTCTTAGTATTAAAATATCAAAACATAATATCTTTGGGTTGTAACCCACCAAATTAGTAAATGACTGTAACGTAACCATTTTTGCTAGAAAGGCTATCTTTTAATAAATGTTTTCAAAAACCATGGAGTTTTACAAATCATAAATTTTTCTTATGATTTTGTAACATAGATTTTGTTTGTTTTGTTAGCTTTGCAATTCAATCTAATATATATGTATCACAATAATTATACAAAAACTAGTATTAACCATACGTTATGCAAATAATATTTTATCTTTAACATAAGATGAAAACATGTAAAAAGTATGATAAACAAAGTTTTACTTGTACCCCCCCCCCTCCTAAAAACATGAAAAGCTTGAAAATATGGCGGTATGAACTCACCTTGAGTGGATTTTTGTGGATGATTTAAAGGATTGAGATGAGGATTTTGAGCTTGGAACTTGAATGGAGCGGATGAACTTCCAGGAAAGGTTATTATCCTAAGAATGTCAACACACAAAAAATGTGTGTAAAAATGGTGAAACTAACATAAAATCGTATATAAACACTAGGGTATTATGAAAATACTTACCAAAGAAAATCTAAGGATGAACTTGGGGCTTAAATCCTTTGAAACTTGGAAATGGATTCTTGACAGAAGGAGGAATTTTAACAATAACTAAGAAAATGGTGAGGTTTTGTGAAGATAATATTGTTTAAATAAAAGGAGTAGGATTGATGTGAAGTTTACTTTGATAACTGGTGGTTGATAAGAATAAATCCTTAAAGATCAAATAGATTAAAAACAGGTAAACAAGAACATGATATAATCAAACTGGTGCTGAATGATTAACAGTCACGCCTCAGGAGAACTCGATGAAGAATTGCTTCTGTAGTGGCGTAAACTAGGGTTACAAAGATAATTATGAGAGTTAACTAAAATATGTAGCATGCATGCACCTTATATACTATAACCCTAACAGTAAATACGAGTGGATAGACCCAACTCGTTTATACAAAATGGACTACACAAAACAGGCCCAATGACGCAACACTAAATCTTCAACAATCTCCCCCTTTGCGTCAATTGAGACCATAGCCATCTAGTTCTTGATTCGCTTCTGCACTTCGTAGACTTTGGGAATGAAGCTCAACAGCAGCTTGCAAACTTGAATATACCAAGTGATCACATCCTTGAAACACTTCACGTCATCCTTGTTGTTGCCCTTAAACTTCACAACCAGCTCCAGAATAAACTCCAGACAAGAAATAGTAAATAAGTGTTTGCTTCGAGATGAAAGTATAACTTGCGTCGATCTACTCCTGGACGATCTCTAGACGTGTATACCACAAACCATCCTTCCTTGTAAATTTTTCCTGGCTTGAGCTTCTCGAAGTCTTTCGAAGCTTCCTTTGGAACAGCACTTAGTTTATGCCTCAAAACAGTGGCAATATCCACATCCATCATTCCAACTTCCTGAATATAAGACCTGATCAAAAGTTGAAGATGGGACATCACAGGTTCGTACTTCTCCTTCTCTCTCAGCAGAATATTAAATATAACCATCCAGTCATGGGGTTTCAAGCAAGGCAGGTCTGCGAGAGTGAATTCGCAGGCTTGACATGCTGATCCTCTCGCAACTTTAAACTTTGCATTAGGGAAGCTTTCGGTGTTGATCGGCCCAGTGACCTTTACAGCAACAATCTTGCTCGCACTCCAAGTCTCGAACTGGGGCTTCATATGCTTCAAGTAGAAGGAAAACAACAATTGATCCGCAGTACTATCTGTGAAAGGTACATTAGCAACCTTTACAAAGGCACGAAACCTGAACGCCTTTGGTGTGATTGGTAGGTCTAATTGCAAATCCTGTGTATTTTGGATGTCAAAGGAAGCAATTGGATCTAACCAATACTGGCTTGGCATATCCACGGCTTGGTTTTGAATGCGCTTCAGGGTCCACTTAGGAAATAATAACATTTTGCTTTTAAGAGTGGCCTGAGCTTCCTTTTCAGCTCTTTCTTTCTGATCTGCCTCTTTGACAATGCGGGCATGTTCGTCTATCTCTGCCTCGCGAGCCTTCCGCCTTTTGAGCTCAACTTCATCAGGCTCTTCGTCTTCGCTATCATCAATAATGGGTTCATCGTTGAATAGCTTTTCTTTGTTCTTTGGTTCTTGCTTGATGACAGGAGGTTTAATTGGAGCTTTGGGGTTTTCATTCGTTTGAACTTTGGAGCTACCTTCTCCCCCTTGTTTTGGAAAAGACATCGGCCTCGAAACACCCTCCAAACGGTGTAACATAGCAAACACCGGTCTTAGCTTTTCAGACAAATTCTTCCTTACTATTATTGAGATCATGGGATCACGAGTCTCAATGATATCAGAGAGCAGTCCAGTAACGTCGGAGATACAACTTCTCGTGACTGTCTTTTCTGCTAGCAAATCATCGACCTGCTTTTCAGTGTAGTGAAGCTTGGTTTCCAAAACTTTACACTTTTCCTCCTTGATGGCGAGAGCATCTATGATGTTGTTTTCTGTTGCCAGATCCTCCTGAAGCATTGTGATTTTCGCAGCGAAAGAAGACTGGAATGCTTCATGATTAGACTGAAACACCTTGCGAAGTTCAACAAAGTTCGCCTTTTCCGCTTGGAACATGGCACCGACATTCTGAATAGCCTTGTTCGTAGTCGCGGTGTTGGCGTTGTAGGTGTTCTTGTAATCTTCCATGAATTCTATTGTGTCAGCAATTAGTTTATCGACTTTTGCGGTCGTTGCCTTGCAGACATCAGTAGAGTCAGAAACAACCTTGGACAAAGTAGAGACATTAGCAGTATGTTCCTTCGTAACGCGCTCAAGGATTGACTCAACAGCGGCTTTGGAGTAAGCCTCAGAAGTGGAGACTTTGGATGCGAGAATCAGTTGGTCAATCTTCTCATGAAGAGATTTGAGTTCCCCTTTCGTAGTAGAGACTTCGTCTTCACTGTCAATCCTTATTTGAAAAGGACTGTAAGAGAATCCGTCCAAATCATCATCTTCATCATCTCCGAAAATCATTTTCCGGGTCATCTGTGCGAATGGGAGAGATGGGTGGTGTAACATGGCTTGAAAAACCTGAAGTGTTAGCCCCCGTATCAGATACGTTGACTGAACTTGTAGGTGCAGTAGAGGTTTGAGGCGGAATGGTGGATTTTGTGAAAATAGGGATTGAGACTGGAATAGTTGTGGGTGGTTGAGATGATACAGGTGGAGGTAGAGGTGCGATGATAATTAGGATAGAAGTAGTTGTTTTTGGTGAGGGAGGTGGAGAAGGAACAGAATCATTAAGTGGGGGAGTTACCTCACGATTCGGAGATGGTGCGTCAGTGTGAACAGGTGGTTCGTTGTGAACTTGTTCTCCTTACTCATTGCGAATAGGTCCTTGTTCTTCAGTGCGAAAGGGCTCATCTTCTGTATTACGAACAGGGGGATCCTCCTCAATGCGAATCGAATCAGTATCGGAATCAAAATTTTCTCCTTCACTCTGAGATGGAGTAGGAGTGGGAGACTTTTGCCTTCTAGTGGGTTGCTTCCTTCGCTTTGGTGCAGCAGTAGAAGCAGCAGGAGCCTTTCGCTTTTTAGAGGGAGGTTTCGCAGCCTCAGAAGGTCCTTCTTTCGTAGTGTCGTTCTTGGTATCTTTCTTTGACCCTCTGCCCGCTTTCTTGGCTTTATCTGCCTCAGCAAAAATTTCTTGGAATTCGTCAGTTAATGGACGAGGTCCAGAAGGAGTAAGAGAACGATAACCTTCTAGAATTTTACTGGAGGGAGGAACATCAAGAAACATAGCTTCCAGAATCGAGCCGATGAATGAAAACTTTGACCTATCAGCCATAATGATACCAGTTGTATGGAGTGTTGCAATAGAAGCTATCAGTGCATCAGACATCACTAGAATTTTAAGGCGCTTTAGTGCTCTGTTAACGACGATGGTCCAGAATCTCGCATAAGAGATCTCACTGTGACGAGTAACAGAGTGAGTGCTCTGGATAAGTTGAGCCCAGAGGATAGAACCATAGTCAACATTTTGACCAGTATACAGGCCATACATCAGACCCATGAAGAGCTTGCTCACACAGTCGTTGCCAGTGACCCTTTCAGAAAAGTCTTTGAACAAGATAGTGAACAGGGCGTTCCATGTAGGTGGAAGATTGGGTTTCTTGAACTTGGAGACAGCAGTGAGATTTTCCTTGTACACCATCTGATAAAACATTTCCAAGTTAGCAGCGTTGGAGACGGTTTCCGGGTTGACCATGTTTTGAGACTGAGGGAGCCCTAACAGATTGCAGAACGGGTTTTGGAAATCGAGGTTGTATGATGATGGATGTCGAAGTATATCCGTTGTTCTTCCTTGACATAGTTGGCCATTGTGTATGCTTTGGAGAGAATCGATAGTGGAACATTCTCAACTTGAGACAAAGCAATGGTGAGAGGGGAGTATTTCAGGCACTCAATAAGAGGTAGTAGAAAGGGATCATATCTAACAGGATCCAGATCGATGATGAGGTTTTGATGTTGCTTAACGGCCAGAAGAGATGAATGAGCAGTTTGGTATTGAACAGAACGATTCACAGATGAAGCCGCCATTGATGAAGCTTGAAGAAGAAGATGAACAGTGGAGAGATTTGTAATCGCCATAAATCGTTGAGAGATTTTGAAAGTGGTAAAGAAATATGGAACCGTCAAAACCCTTATATACGATTTGATTTGGTGAGGAAAATCCGGAGAGAGAGTATCTCGAATACTGAACCGTCGCCTGAAAAAGAGCGATTTGACAGTTGTGATAAGTCAGAAGCGTGCGTCACGCGGTGTATTAATATCTGTCCGTTCAACTTTTCACGCGCCCGTTTGAATTCTTATCTTTTAAAACTTGTCGCGTCAGCTCATTTCCTTTCGCAGTAGAGAAATCACGTTGAATTCATACAACTGCGAACCTGAAAATTATTTGTAACCACGAACTAGACCTTTGGAAAATCACTAGGATCTTCGTGCAAGAGTGTCAAAGAAAAAGAAATAAAACGAAGTTTATCTGTGGTATGTTGTGATGTCTAACTAGAGACATAAATCTATTGATCTCAGGCAAAGATCTCTTTCTTCATAGTCAAGAGAGACTAAGAAGTGTCTGTGTGGTTTCCTGTTGAATACGATCAAATGTTTGATGAGAAACACCGAAAGGCATCTTTTAATAAGGCTTATAAAGGTGGTTCATCCTTCAACCAAACTACGAACTTGACATAAGTGTGAAAGTTGGAAAAGGTACTCGTGTGACCAGTGTAGCCTGTTGAACGAGTAGGTTTGGAATTTATTTAAAGTGACTTGGAAAAATATTGAAATCTCAAAAAAAAAAAATTAAACTGGATCCATTGGAAGAAATGTCTTGGGACGAGAACACTTCATTACGATCTCTCAAAAGAAAAGAGATTTCGTGGTACTGACCACGAATGTGGACTTCCGTTAATTCTTGGGTGAAAATACTAGAACGTTTGATTGTTCACCGTCAACTCATATAAGGTGTTGAATTTTGGGTTTCACTCAGTTCATGGTAGAACGAAACTAAGATCATTAACACAGATGTTTGTGTAACCATAAACCTCAATGGTAATTTCTGAGAGTCTCAAGGGTTACATGTATGGATGCGAAAGTGATGAAGAAGAAAGTAGATGGTTACAAGAGAGTGAAAGTACCTCTGCAATGCGAAAATGACCATGCAGGTAACTCTTAACTCAATGTGAGAAGAGTAAGGTAGCTCATGACTAATGTGAATTCGTAGCCTGAGTTGGAAGAATTGCTTGGTGGTATCAACTCATTAAGGCTTCACAGTCGAGTCGTTGAGGCTTAGGTCAACATACAGCAGCATGCTTCTAGGGACACTTAGCAAATACATAAGTTACGAGATTTATACCTGCCCCATCACACGAGTTGATAAATGTTGCGAACATCTTCGTCTATGATCTTGGTGTGAATCTACAGTTTTTGGAATTGTTTTTGTTTTTTAAATGTTTTGTAAAAAGAAAAGAAATAAAAATAGACACAAATTAAAAATATTTTTGTGATTTTGATTTTTCTGAAAAAAAATGAAATAAAACAAATAAATTATTTTTGGTTTTGGAGATTTTCTGAAAATGAAAATAAAAAAAATAAATGAATTAAAAAAATAAAATATATAAATTGAAAATAAAGATAAGTAGTGATATACAAAATGTACAAAAGGATATATGAAATACCAAACCACGAATGAACAGTGCCCTGCGAACTACTACGAATGTTCGCATTGATTCGCATCGACAAAATAGACTGTGAATGAACAGTTGACTGTGAAAGCCTGCGAACGTTCGCACCGATTCGCAGTGAAGATTTTATGAGTGCGAAAGTGGATTTGGTACTGAATCAGCTTCCATTATTCCCAGCCCTTGAAGGATTCTATTAAATGTTGTTTCAGGTAGGACCTTGGTAAATATGTCATCCAATTGATCAGCGGATCTTACGAAATGATTCTTGACATTGCCATCTTCCACATGATCCTTGATAAAGTGATACCTCAGTGTTATATATTTCGTCTTTGAGTGTTGCACTGGGTTGTGACAAATGTGAATGGCACTTCGTGGGTCATAGTTGGTGGAGAACAATCTCCATCAGAAAGAGGCTTAGTAGAAATGGGTGATATAAAACCCTCCCCCTGCAGAGAAGCATTCGTGGTTAGAGGTGTAGCATCCTCCCCCTGGAATTGTGTGTTAGACCCAGAATTCTCGTAGTTCCTCCTTTCTTCCTGTCATGTGACGTGAACAGCCACTGTCGATGTACCATTCAGTGTTGAACTGTTCGTCACGAATAACCTGCAACATTTAAGCAGATTTAGGAACCCAAAGTTTATTGGGTCCTTGTGAGCCTTTCATACAACTAGGAAAAGTAATATCAAGATCAACCATATATGTTCGTTTTATAAGAGTGGTTTCATTTTTTCGTTTGATGGTGAAAACTTTGATTTTGTTATCTTTTGAGTTAGTTTCTTTAGAATCAAAGGTTTTATTCTTGTTATTAACTTGATTCTTGATGGGCTTCTTTTCAGCTTCCTTAGGGTTAGCATTAGTTTTCTTAGTTGGAGCTTTCGACTCTGAAAATAGCTTTCCCTTGCCTTTGATGTTATTAGGTGTTGACTTCGTGGATTAAGAGTGACAAGGCTTTGGTCTCTCCATTGGTTGCTTTGTGAAGAAGGGTTTTGGAGTTCCTTTTTGCTGAGAGTCCCTTGGACTATGAGAACAACAATGCAGACACTGATTGGAGTTCACTTGCGAAGGAGCTTTCGCTTTGTGATTCATTCTTCTTTCGTAGCGAACATAATCTGAATTTTGGGATTGCTAGAATTGCTTCCTTTCAGTGAGATTTCTTCTATATCTGTCATTCCTTTGTCGTTTTTGATCAGCAAGTTTCTTTGATGACTTATGGATGTTCACCTTAGGATTCACTTTTCTTAATTCAGGTTCGCTCTTCACGGGGTTGGGTTCGCTGCGAACCTCCTTGGTACCACTAGGACTACCTTTTGCAAATGCTCAGCGATTATTTAAGGGTTCAGCCACGTATCTTCCTTTGACTTTCTAGGAAGTTCTTTCAGATAAACCAACGGTTTCGTCAGCATTGTCTATGGGAGATGACCAGAAGAATTCATCACATCCGTCTTTGTTGTCTTCGTCGACAATGGTTTTTAGCTCGACGGTTTGATTTTCGGGTACCCCATTGACTTTAAAAACTTGATTGGGCGTTATTTGAACTTTTGGAAAAACAATTGCTTTTTCTTTCAAAATTTCAGGTTTGTTTTGAACAACTCTTGCGAACTCAACAGAATTTTCAGAAATAAGAGCTTTTGCAGGTTGATATTCATTTTTAACAAACTCTGAGCAGTGAACCTCATCCTCTACAGAAATTACACTCGTATCACTATCCTCGTCAAATTCAGAAGTGCTTTCAACATTTATTTTATTTTCTGAACTCAATTTGGCGTTCAATGAATCAAATTTTTGCACAGTATCAGATTTGATCTGCTTTTTATCATTCTCATCCAAAATTTGTTTCAACATGTTTTTGTGGTCCTTGGACTTAATGTAATTTTCAATACGTTCAAGTCCGAATTTGTATGCTTCAGAAGTTTCTTCAGACGAAACAATAGATTCTCAATTGTAGCAGTCTACGTCTATTTCGTCTTCCTTTAAATCGAGGAATGGAAAAATCATTTTATGGATTTTCTTACCGATTTCACAATCAAGGTGCAGTTGAGTGATATTAAAGTAAAGCCTTTTTGCAATCAAACAAAAAATGTTTTGCTGTTTTAAAAGCATTAAATTATCTCTCTACAAATAAATAGATTCATCCCTAGACTTAGACAAATCCAACTCAACCTTCTGGATCCACATACGTCTTTCCTCACTCTTGGATGTTGTCCTGCTTAATTGATCAGTTAGGTTAGAGTTTGATAACCGGGTTCGCTTTAAACTATCGCTTATACTTGAAAAGGTGAATTTTAGATCGTGAAGTTCTGTTTCGTATCTAGATACAGGAACATTAAGTGATTCAAGAATGGAATTTACCTTATTGATCAGCTGTTCGCATTCGTTGATTTGTTCTGAAATAGGCCTTGCTGCGAAACAGCTATCTTCTCTCCTTCCACTCCCACTTGCATTCTCATGCATTGGCGATCCACCTTCAGTCACCATCAAGCATCTTCTTGAGTACTGCGAATTCTGTTCTTTCGCAACAAACGCCCTTCCATGTGTTGGCTTGCATACTTTTTCATCCTCTGAGTCTGTTGACCAGAATTCTACTCCTCCGAACTCACCTTGAGCCAAGTTTTCCTGTACAACAAAAGCAGGCATGGAATTATCATTAGATTTCTTCTTCTTAATCTCTTCCAGCTTTCGCATGTGATAGGCCTCCTCATCCTCTCCTTCATTCTTCTCATTCTTTCTTCGCAACATGCACTCCTTTGCAAGATTGTTCTTACCATGACAATAGTTGTAATTATATCCGGAGTCACCAACTACCTTTTTCTCTTCCTCTTTCTGTGAACCACTTTTGTTCTCTTCTTTCACTTTCTCTGAGCTATAGCTTCCCTGCCAGTTTCTATTTTTTCTTGAAGGAAACTTCTTCCTAGCAAATCGCTTAGGGTTAGACACCATTAAAGCAAAATCTTCGTTTGAGAGCTCGTACTCAGAATGATCTGAATCAGATCCGTCATCAGCAAAAGTCTTGCCTTTCGCAACTAAGGCTAAAGACCCCATCCCAGACACCACCTTTGCTTCTTTCATTATTTCACTCTCTCGCGCCTTCAGAATTCCTACAAGCCTCGCAAGAGTATAGTTCTTGAACTGTTCGTGTGCTTTAACAGTTGACACCACTGCCTTCCACTCTGATCGTAGTCCGTTCATGAACGTGACCTTTTGCTCAATCAGTTCACGTCCAATCTCGTGCTTCATCATCTTGCTGAGAATATGATTATATCGATTGAAAGTGGCATGCAGAGTTTCTTCAGGCTTTTGAACGAATTCGCCAAACTCGGATAACAAGAGCGTATGAGTCAGGTGTTCTAGATCTGCGTCTGTGGAATAAAGTTCTCTCAACCTATCCCATATATCCTTCACTGTGTCACATGAACTTACAAGACGAAAAGTATCCGCTTGCAAAGCGAATCTGATGATCCTCATTCCTTTAATGTTGCACATGAGTTTGTCTTTTTCGTCTTGAGGCACGTCCTTCACATCAAGAAGCAGTTGGTTATATTCTTTCTGGGTTTTGATTTTTCTTTTGGTCGATGTGTGAACAAACAAACCTAGAGTGATTGCTTCCCAAATCAGATAACCATTCTCTTCTGAACCTAAAACATAATCTTCAAAGTGCAGCGCCCAAACTTCATATTCTTGAGGAAAAAGAATCGAGATCCTGGTTGTTGATCCGATGCTGCTTTAGATATTCAAGGAGTTGATATTTGAATCGTCATTCTGCATGGTGAATAATCTTTTAATACCTGCAATTAATCAGACTATAAACACTTATTAGGTTAATATCGAGATCACAGAGTAACGTCAATAAATCAGTGACGACTCTTAACAGATCCAATATTTGTGGAAACCCTAATAATTTCTTCAAACAGAAGAGATGCGTATTATGTACACAGTCTCCTGCTCTGATACCAATTGATAAGAATAAATCCTTAAAGATCGAATAGATTAAAAACAGGTAACCAAGAACACGATATGATCAAACTGGTGCTGAATGATTAATAGTCACGCCTCAGAAGAACTCGATGAATAATTGCTTTTGTAGAGGCGTAAATTAGGGTTACAAAGATAATTATGAGAGTTAACTAAAATACGTAGCATGCATGCACCTTATATACTATAACCCTAGCAGTAAATACACTCGTTTATACAAAATGGACTAGACAAAACAGGCCCAATGACGCAACACTAAATCTTCAACAGTGGTTATTTCATGGATATATGTTGGGTTATTTACGTGGGATATTGTGAACTTTGCATGGGAAAAAGGGTGGGATATCACATCTTAAAGTCAAACCTTATCCACTGGAAGCACCCTAGGATGGCTCACCCTTGGTTTTCGGCCATAAAGAAGGTGATTTCGGCCTAGGCATGGCTGAAATCCCTTGGTACCTACTCCTATTGATGATTTCGGCCATATAGTGTCACAAAAAAAGTGTTTTCGGTCTTGTATTGAAAGGTTTTCGGCCTTAATGGGCCACAAACTAAGGATTTCGGTCTTTTAGTGTTTCCATGGGTATTTTTTCGGTTTTGAGTAATAGAAATCACAAGGATGGTGGCCTTAAAAATCGAGAATTCAAGTTCATGGTATAAGTACATGTTTTTATGTTAAAACTATTTGATTCTTGTTTGATTTGCATGGACTTTTCAAGGCTTAATTCAACATGAATTTCCAAGTGTATGTTATCTTTAATCATACAAATGGTGCCCTCTTGGCTTTCAATAACATTATTATATCAAGCATATACTAACAAATACTACAACAAAGGGGAAATTTTGGAACTTCAGTTATATACGTATGAAGTGGCTTCTTACCTAATGTTGTGGGGGAATATACTTCAACCAATTATATGCTTCTATATCATACAAGCTAAATTCCCTCAACCTATGGTTAAACTCTGGGACTGTTGTTGCGGTTGTACAATTCCACAAGTGGTCTTTGTACTCCATAGTTCTTCATGTTTTTCTCATATTATCATCTATATGCCTGAGACAAAACCTGTGCTCAGCACATGGGAACAACTAAGATCCTGTAATCCCTGTGAAGGCAATAAAACATAGTTAGTATAGTACATCCAAATATGTCAAATGTAAACAACTAATTACATACCTTTTTTCTGTCACTTATGAATGTGAAGTTTGAGTTTTCATATAGGTTGAGATCATCTCCAATACACTCAAGAAACCATTTCCAACTATCAATGTTCTCAGTCTCAACAATAACATAAGCTAGGGGGTATATTCCATTATTGGAGTCTACCCCAAATACTGTTAAAATTTGTCCTGGAAAAGGGACCTTCATAAATTCCCCATCAAAACCTAGAAAATCCCTTAGGCAATCTCTAAACCCCTTCTTCATTCCACCCAGACACACATACATCCTTTTAAACCTTCTTGAGGTAGCACTTGGGTTGGGTTAAGAATAAAATTGTAAGTTCATAGTTGTATCTGGATTGGTAGACTGTAACTCCAAGATGTAATCTCTGATAACATCGTACTGCTTATTGTAACCCCCCTGCACATGTTTTTATGCAGTAGATTTGGCCCTGAATACCTTGTGAATAGAGAATCCAACTTGATACTCCTTTTGTATTTGTTCTTGAAGAGATTTGACTATGATTTTTGGATTGGATTCAATCTGATACATTATCTATTTAGAAATACAGTTTGTAGTTGCAGATCTAAGTTTTCTTGTCTGGAGGCATCTATGATCATGGTTGTAAGTTTTTATGAACCAAGTATTATCTACTGTTGACCTAGAACCTTGTATCACCCAAGGACAAGGGGTAGGTTAACCCACATGACCATCCTTAAAGGCTATAGTTCCTTTACAGAGAGCCCTTAACCTCATTTTGTAGTTTTTCTTGAAGAATATATTCCTTCTCATTTCCAGTGCATGCAGTTGTATCTTTTCCTTTAACTCCTTCTTACTTTTATATTTTTGTCCTATCCTAAAAGTTACTTTGTGTATCTCACCTTGAGAGCACCTTGTCTCCTTCCCCAATTACTTTAGTACAATTCTCCTTTTTCTTTCGATATCAGAACCCTCATCCAGTGAATCCCATTGATCATTATCTATACCATCCAATTATTCAGGGTCCTCCTCACTCTCATTATCTCTATGCTTTATAACTATTTTTTCAGGAAATTCTGCTTCAAGATCGATATTTATGTAAAAATCGCTCATATCTACTTCTACATCAAGGATTATGTTGTCTTCATCCACCCAAAATTCACTGTCCTCACTCTTATCACTTCTTTCATCATTCTCTTCATCAGTCTCTATCTTATCTTCATCTTTAATTTCATCATCAACTGCAAAATCTCTCATCTCTACATTGTCCTCACCTTCATGGACCTCATCATTTACATTCTCTTCATTGATTTCATTCATTTCATTGAATTCATTGATTTTATTCATTTCATTGAATTCTTCAGTGACTTCCATATTAACTGCATTGTCCTCACCTTCATGGACCTCATCATCTACATTTTGTTCATTGACTTCCATATTAACTGCAGAATTAGAATGTAAAATCTGTTGGTACAACCCAAGATCAAATTCATTAGCTGCCTCATCAAATTCCATATTAACTACATTGTCCTCACCTTCATGGACCTCATCATCTACATTCTGTTCATTGACTTCCATATTAACTGCATAATTAGACTGTAAAATCTTTTGGTACAACCCAAGATCAAACTCATTAGCTGCCTCATCAAATTCATTAAATCCCTGGTCAATATCATTAGCTGGATCATCCTTATTCCCACCAATCCTAACAACACCAACATCATCCATGGACAATTTCTTAATACATGATGACAATGGTTTGTCCTTGATAAAATCCCTTTTCTTATTATACTCAGGGGATATTGACAAGGCTAAAGCAACTTCATTGTCTATAATAACTTTTCTTACAGGTTTAGGAGCTATAAAGTAAGTAAGCAAGTTAGACATACCATGTTCAGTGTAAACCCTTATCAGTTTATTCTCCTTCACATACTGGGCAGGATTGAGAACATCATCATCATTTCCTAGGGCCCGTAATCCAAAATGCATGTCTCCTTTAGGCCCTCAAAAATTATAGTAGATAACTAGAGGAACTGAGTATCCTAACCCTTTCATAATTGCATCCATCTTGTGGACAAAAAACTCTTCTATATCCACCATATCAACATACGTCACAGTACCCTCAATGTAGTTGACATCTAGAAACTTTGTGAACTCGCCTCCATAATGTAGCTTCATGGTAAACATTGTAGGGTGTCCATCTTTAAGAAAAGAGAAAAAAAACAAGCTTCAGAAGGGATAATTTCTTATAAGAAAATCAAGTGAATGATTAAAAACAAAATTACGTACCATAAACCACCCTTGGGTCGAATGACGTGCTTGACAACCTTAAGTGTCACATTGGTATATACATCCACTACGAAAGTCTCCTGATCGAAGCTAACAACCTTGGTAATCAGATTAGGGTTCTTGATCCTCAGTCAATGACAAGGGAAATTGAATCAGCTCACAGTTTTGAAGGACTATAAATGCGAATTAGGCTCGATATTATCCGTATGGCGATAATTACATATGTATTCTCTTTTATTAATATTAAATAAGGGGAATAAATATGGAATTACCAAAATACCCCCAATTTGACAAGTCAAACATATTTTAACAGGAGGAAATAGACGGAGGTTAACCCTTTGGACCAAAGTGGCAATTTTGAACAAACCACAGGGACCATTTGTACAGTTTAGTCTTTCAGAATATACATATCTAATTCGTTTGAAGTCGTGTTAGCATGCGGTTTAATTTCAACGTGTAGTTTAGAATTTGTACAGGATTTTAGAGTAAAATTTTATCATTTTTAGTTTAATATTCAATGACTTACAGTCCCCCGAAGTCGGGATATCAAAGCTAAAATTTTCAAAATTCAATCGACTAAGTGATTACCAGAAAATTCTGGTTTTCCAGGGTTTTTGGGTTTTCCAGTTCTAGACCCATTTTACCCGGTTCCACCTGACCCATGCACTTTGACGTTTTTGATTTTTCCGGTTTTAGACAAACTTTACCCGGTATCTTACGACGAACAAACGTGGAACTGGTTCCTATATACCGGTCCGGATTCCGATCCTACAAAAAATATTGTTAACCGGTTATCGGGTTTTCTGGGTCGAAGTCCATCCGAGTCGGGTTTGAACCCACTTTCATCCGTGGTGGGCAATAGACAGACTTTAAGATTACAATTAAATCTCATATTAAATTTCATTATTTGATTTGTACTTAAATAACATCTTTTTTCTTTGAGATTATAAACTTTTAATAATTTCGATGCAAGTGTTTCATAATGTAATAGTAAACTTAGTTCGTGGGATATTTTTTTCTTCTTAATCACAATTATCAATTAACTCGTTCTATTTTTAAGCCAACTAATTAAACATATAAATAAAATCCAATCATAAAAATTATAATCTTTGTTCATTCTACTTGTTTAATTATTCGATTTTTATTGTATTGGAAAGACCATACTTAATGTGTGCATTATGGTATTTTTCAGCATGGTTGGTATTTTTTTTTAGCACACAAATGTAAATATATAATCTACTCCTAAATTAACACTTAATTCACTACTAGAAACATGAGTTTTAGAGACAGACGAATCCATCGCAAATCCGTCGCTAAATATCATTTGCGACGGATCAGCCACAAACATACTCCATAGCGAATTAAAGGGTGGCTAATAACTTAGCGAGGGATTTAGCAACGGATTAGTTTTCTCTTGCGATCACCTTAGCGATAGAATATCCATCGCAAAATGGCACTTAATACTGTTATTTAGGACATTGGCGAAAAAACCTAATATCACTATTTCGTCGCTAATCACTTGCAAACCTCTATATCTGTTTTTTCTAATCCGTCGCTAATCCCTCTCAAACTTTAGAGGTGATTTTTTTTCCTTCCGTCGCTGTTCTCTCGCAGATTTAAGATGTCATTTTTTTTTCTTTCCGTAGCTACTCCCTTGCAAATACATAATATCATAGTTTTGTTTGTTTTGATTCTAAAACAAAATAATACCAAAAAATCAAATAATTAAATTAATCCCAAAACAAATATTAACATTTAAATACCAAAAACACCAATGATTATGCAATCCAAAACCAAAGTTTAACATTAAAATACAAAAAGAATCTAACCATCAAAGTTTACCAAAACATCCATAAACATCAAATATCAAAGTTTAACATTGATTGATATTTGATTTCAAAGTATAATGTACCATAATTCTAAATTTCCTCTCATATTTTGCATTTCCGCATACACCTTCTCCATTGTTTGATATATTGTGTCCAAAAGAAGGATCAAAATGGAATTGGATTCCAATTCCCGTTCAATCCCATGGAATTGGGAAAACCAATTTCCGCTTAGTTTTTCCTGCAATGCAAGGAGACTTGGTTGCTTGATGTCTTCATGTTTTTTGCTAGATTCAGGGTCTTTGTTGGAAGCAATGCTTTTCTATTGATGAAAAAGAGATTAGTGTCTACTCATATGAAACCAAATGCAGGACTGGAATGGAATTAAATTCTCATTCCAACCAAAAAGCAAATACACATAAACATAAACATCAAATTTGTAATCTCTTAAACATAAACACCAAATTTGACTTGCCATGGGCCCTTCTCTGATTGCATGCAACCGCCTTTATCAACTAAAATTTGAGTTACAAATACACCTAACAAGATGTATGTTCTAAGGGTCATTGCTTAGATGGAATGGAATGGACAAAGGAATGGAATGAACAAGGTAATATAACTTATATAAGGCAAATAATACATTTGAGGTTTGATCCGGAAAAAAAACACAAAATATAAGGCCTTTTATGAGATTAACCCTAAAAAGAATTTCATTGAGCATAGTATTAAAACCCAAATAACTTTACAATAAAAACAACAGTTTATTAGCTATATTCATACCAAAATTTATAATTTAATGAAAATATAAAATATAAAAATACCTGGCCTTTGATGATTCTTCTAGCACGATCATATTCAACTTCTCTTTCACTTGAGATTTCAGCTTCTCTTTGTTCACTTTATAATTCTTATACAACAATTCAGTTTGTGAAGGAGCAACTTGCATATGGACATCATTGCCCTTCTCAAATGCTTCCCATGCATGTATGTTCAGTTGCTTGAACTCCAATGCTTGTCCACTTACTCTATTCTGGTTATCCCCCTGCAATTCAACAACATATAATAATATTAATTTTTTGAGAAAATATTTATAAAAAATAAATAAATAAATAAAGATAAATCAATAAAAGTTATTACTCACAGCATAGAACTTCTCATTTTTTTATAATTCTCATTTATAAAAAATTAATTTTTAAAATATACCGTTGGACCTGCCAACAAAGAGGTTCCAGAATCCGCAATTGCTGCACAACCAACACTGCAAAATCCTGAAATTGAAAAACATTGGTACATAAAAAAAAATCTACACTTTTTTATAATTCTTAATTTCAGATGAATAAACAAGAATAGCCTGAGATTACTAGTAGTTGTATCTCCAATAAGGACATCGCCCATATCAAACTAAAAACAAAAAAGAAAAATGAAATTTAGATAAAGAACTATATATATATATATATATATATATATATATATATTTGTAGATATGTTATAATAAGATAGTTACCTGCCAATAACCCTTTTGATTCACAGGTACATATGTGTGTTTTCCCTTAAAATGATTAGGATCGACCTTGATTTACCATGTTGTACCTAAAACGGTGTGCAAATATCTTAATTAACAATCTGAATCTGAGTAAATGACCATTTTACCCTTTATTTAGAAATGACACTAACATATTAAGCCACCTCTGTTAGAAATAACTCAAAGAAACATTGCTTTATATATGTCCTAATTAAGTTATGTATCAATTAAGTCAATAAGAAACAGGGCAAGAAAACTACCACACAGGAACAACATTTCCAACAGAGAATTCTTGAAATCCAAGGCCAAGAATACCATCAAACTTGGCTGCTAAGAAAGTGAAGCCAGGTTCTTTTGTTGCCTCTATAAAATCCTGAAAAAAAAAAGATTAAAAGAAAAAGTATAATGAGAAAATAGTAGTTAAGTGAATCAAAAACCAAAATTTCTTAATTCTTACCTATTCTTTAACAACATGATCACCAAGTTGGACAGAGTCTTGGCTAAAGATACCAGAGATAGCTCCAGTTCCATATTGAATAGCAGCAGATGTCCCTAATTGACATATGAAGAAAATACAGTTAATTACGAAAATGCCATCGAGAAAAAATCAAAAGAGACTATACCATTTTTCTTGTAGGTGCTTGAATGGCTCGCCTTGTACTTTGAGTGAAAAAGGCAAGCAACCTGTATCCATATCAAGAATTATAAGCACGTGATTGGAGCTATAGATTGAGAGAAATCTTGAATTAGAAAAGTCAAAACTCACTGAAAAGTAGCACTTTGAAGAAGGCACCCATAGATTAGAACTTCCAGTATCAAAGATCACAGTGAACTTTTGAGAGGGAGTTCCAATACCAATCTCACCATAATACTGAGCATCCATGTAGTTCTTTAATGCAATAATGTCAGTGTTTGAATCTGTGAGAGGGCCTCAAAGACCAAAGTTTCTTCATTATCTTCGTCATCACTAACAGCTTCTTCCACATTTTGAGTGTTACCCTTTTCCTCTAACTTCTTAAGTTGTTGATCTTTAAGAATTTCTTTCTAGATTCATCACAAGATTCATATCATTCAATCACATGAGCATAAGATGCTGCATCATACCCATTCCACCTGTCTCTTTTTCCATCATAATCAAAGCTCAAAAGTCTCTATTTTCTCATCAAGTGTTATGTTTTTACTTGTCCATTTTTCCCCTAGCTTACGTGGCCTCTCCATGCATGTCTTGGTTGTGTGTGTCATAGCTCCACAGCTTAAAACAATTAAAAAATTTAGCAATCAAGTTATAAAAACTAGAAAAGTAAAATAAAATTTGCTTACTTTTCGCATGCACCTTTTCTGTACTTATCAGCTTGGTATATTTTTGCTCCTCTGTCATACCATGACTTTGTGTAATTGGGATCTGACTTCCATTTCCTTTGATGTTTTAAACTCTTCAGGACACAAGAAAGATGGTTTTACTTTTAGTTATATGGTGACATGATTAATGAGAATGCAAGAAAAAGAAAATGGAAAAAGGCGTACAGGTCTCTCTGCATTGAGATACCAAGGAGCAGATGACATATACCGAGGAATATGTGGATTAATTTCTTTTCCATCTTCATCAACTTCTGTAGGAGCAAGCCCAGCTTTTCGGGTTTCTTCAAGTCCCAGCTTCTGGATTTGAAACTTATTTTCAAGTTAAAACAGACTCTTAATTTAGATTACATAATGGTAACTATTTTAGGAGTTTTCCATGATGAAGGTCTGATTTTCTTGTGAACCAATGAACATTAATCGTGTTCCCACTTCTATCCGAAGTGAATCCTACATGTAGCCGCTGTAACAGGGGCAATTTAGTCTTTTAACTTGTAGATAATAAAGTCAAATTGGTTACTATCACATACCTGATGAATATCTCCCATGAAATGAAAAAGAAAGAGCAGCGCTTCTGTGAGATTATCTGCAAATATATAATAATGTTTTTCATCTTCAAAGTGATAAAATCTAGAAGCAAAGAATCAGATGAAGAAATTTGTGAATTTAATTACACTGAGATGTTTGTTTGCCATAGTCGAGTAGCTGAGTGGTGTAGTTGTTAATTGCTCCGGCAACACATCTTCTGGCCACTCCATATATTGTTGTCGTTTTGACATTAAGCCCCTTGTCAAATGCCTACACCCGGCACCAAATTCATATCATACAAATTCATCCTGTGAGATTATTAAATTGTAATAGGAAAAACAAAATGTACGTCAGCAACAAGAAAACCCTAGGAAAACCAAAATTAAGGAGTTATGGAAGACAGAGCTTAGAAAAACGAGTTCTGATTTGATCTAAAATGAAAGAGAAGAAAGAGAGCTAAATGAAAATAGAACTTATAGACAACCAGAAACCAGACTAGGAAGGTGATGAAGGCTAGAGTTTACGATAAATGATGAACCAATAGACCAATTGTTGTTGCAGGGAAACGGCGAGTCAACGAGGAAAGCAGATGGACCGAGAGGAAAGAAAGCGATGATGTGATTTATGAGGTTTTCCTATACTTTTCAATGATACTTCAAAGAGGGACAACGCAGGTGGACGGTGGTGGAGGTGATTTTCCGGGCGGAGGAGGAATTTGAGTCGACAGAGGTCGATTAGGGCTTTTGGAGAAAATTGTTTAGAGTTTGGGAATGAAAATAAAACGAGGGAAAGAAAAAAGAAAGAAAAGCGGGGAATGAAAAAAAGGAGGCATCCATTTCTGTGAGCGATTGGCGAGGGATGGGAAAAAAAGGCGTGTGATTTTTAGTAGTTCGTCGTTCCCTCACTAAAATGTTTTAATTTGCGACGGATTAGCGAGGGAGCGATTTTGTCGATAAATTCTTGCAATTCAATTGTTGATCCCTCGGTAATACCTCTCTAAAAGTCTATAAGTATTTCGGTCGAAATATTTATGCATTCTGTCGATGATCCCTCGGTAATCCATCACTAATTAGCTACGGATAGAATCCGTAGCTAATTTCGTCGCTGAAGGTTATGTTTCTAGTAGGGATTCAAATCCTATTCCATCTATGTCCACGACAGGATTTGAATCCTCGACCTCAAAGAGGGAAAACACTACCCGATTTAACCTCCAACAATGGGTCATATTGTAAACTATCTTTCAAATTACTCTCGAATATAAGGTAATTATTTTCAAAACAAGTGTACATCAACGGAAGATTCTCTCATAGTACGTAGCAAATAGATGGTTACTCGTGAGCTACTGCAACAACTTGTTTTCCGACATTTTTTCCTGTAAACAACCCAACCAATGCAGCCGGAGCATTCTCAATCCCTTCAACAGTGTCCTCGACATACGTTATCTTTCCTTCTTGAATGAGAGGCAAAACCGTTTCCAAGAACTTAGGATACAAGTGATAGTAATCTGGAACCAAGAACCCTTCCATTCTGATACGTTTCAAGATAAGGAACGCAAGGTTGTGAATGCCTTCATGTTGATCAATATTGTATTGTGAGATCATCCCACAAACAGCAATGCGACCTTTAACTCTCATGTTGACTAGTACTGCATGGAGCATCTTTCCACCAACATTCTCAAAGTAAATATCAATACCATCTGGAAAATACCTGTCACAACGAAAGTCAATAGCTTGTGAGATATTGTCTTAATATTATTTTAAAGTTAAAAGCAGCATTGAGGTCAGGCTCTTCTTTATAGTTAAAAGCCTCATCGAACCCAAACTTGTTAGTAGATCGACCTGGTAATAATAATTGGATAATTGAGATTTACAGGCATTAGTGACACATAATTTGGTCGATTTTGTTCTATTGAATTTCACCTTTTCTTTGGATCCAGCACTTCCAATAACATAACAGCCGTAGAGTTTGGCAAATTGCCCAACAAGCTGGCCAACAGCTCCAGATGCTGCTGACACGAACACGGTGTCTCCTTTCTTGGGTGAACAAATCTCGTACAAACCAACATAGGCAGTCATGCCTGGCATTCCTAAACCATGTCCGGATTCAAGAACCACATAATATTTTAACAAAAATTAATGTTTCGATCAATAACTTAACCTACCGAGGATTCCAGTGTAGTAAGAAATAGGGACATTTGTATGTTCAATCTTTATCAATGACTCAGCATTCCTGATCAAGCTATACTCCTCCCAGTTAGTGGAAGGTCCTGATATCAAGTCACCTTTCTTGAAGTAGGGGTGAGTCGAATCCAAGACTTCTGAGACTCCATATCCGGATATAAGCTGCAGAATGAAATGAAACAAATTTGGTGGATAAATCCATTGGAAAAAAGTAATCTTTATAGTGAGTGAGTGATGTAGACATACCGAACCAGGAGTGAAAGAAGGTACGTAACTTCCTGCATGTAAAGGTCTTGTTCATTCGACCCCTCATGTAGGGGTCACATGACAAATAGAGATTCTTTGAATATCACCTGCTTGTTTCTCACCACCACCACCCCCGGCGACACGTCCACCACCTCTGCCATATTATGGTTTATGGTGTAGATAACGGTTGGGCCCTTATCTCAACGAAGAAGGTATAAATTTATTTAATATAAATGTTTTATTGTTTCTAAAGTAGGATATGGTTAGGTAAGCCGGCCTACAATCGTTGCATCCAAGAACATGGAAGATCTACTTCTTAAATATTTTTATTTATCCTATGTTGTTTTTTCTTTCGTTATCCTTACGTCGTTGTTAGTTCTTTTCGATGACAATGATGTCCACAATTGTCCAATGCTTATCTTACATATAAATTTTCTAAGGATTGTAGTGTGTGGTTCGCTCGTGTTGACATTTTCTTTAAATACTAACAGAACATCACAATTCAAGCATCATCATAGTGTTGGATTGAATGTATAATATGGGACTTACTGATAGGATATACGATTTTTAGAGGTGCAGAGGAAGCAGAAGATGATAATGTCATTGATTCAGTTCTTCAATCTCTTGTTGTAAGGGTGCATGCACCAAGTAGTGAGTTTTTTTTTTTTTTCTTTGTTTTTGGGTTGGAGGTATACAAGAATACAAGATACCTCCAAGTGTTGCCCCTCCAATATCCATATGTGGTAAATGAATTGATTCAATGGCTCTCTCTCTCTCTCTCTCTCTCTCTCTCTCTCTCTCTCTCTCTCTCTCTCTCTCTCTCTCTCTCTCTCTCTCTCTCTCTCTCTCTCTCTCTCTCTCTCTCTCTCTCTCAAAATGACAATATTTCAGAAAAACACAATTTTTTTTCCACTATAAATACAAACATCTACATTTTCAAAAATCATACATTCTTTCCAACTCCATTCCACCATTCTTCATTTCCTTTCCTTTTCCCTCCACTTTCATTCTTATTTTATCCAATTCCATTCTAAATGGATTCTCAAGGCAAATTCAAAAAAAGACGGATCGCTTCCTGAAACCTAGCTAATACAAATATTTTCCTACCATGGTCTTGCAAATTTTTGAAATGTAAAACATAGAATCCAAAGAATCTAGGGGAAAACTCGTTCCCACTCAAAATGAACAAACAAGAAAAGAACTTGGACCTGATGTTAGGATCACATGGGATTATACAAAATGAAAAAGTCAAAGAAATGGACCGAGAAAGAAGAGGTGGCTTTGGCTAAGTCGTATATCGATGTTTCTGAAGATAAGGAACACAACAAGCAACAACGGTCGAAGGCAATTTGGGAGCGAGTTCTAGAGCATTTTAAAGCTTAACTGAGAAGTTTAGATCATATAAAGCACCAAATGAACTCCAAATAGAAGGATCTCCAAAAAAATGAAATGATTTCAACTCCATCAACAACCGAAAGATGAACAACCTAGAAATTATGAGATCCAAGGTAGATGTTATAAAATCGACACAAAGCGAATATTGACATTTTTTTATAAAATGAAAGTTTTTCTTCATGAGTCGGCTCTGGGATGTTGTGAAACTCCACATTAAATTGGAACGCATCATAAAAACCAGTGAATACGCTCTACCCCCTTCATGCAAAAAAAAAAAAAAACAGTATTCATCCAACACCTATACCACCTCTTCGGATGCATAATTTCCACCCAGATTTGTCGACGACCATGAAAATCATTCATGTTGATAACTCACCACATTTGAGACAACATAAAGCGAAGAAACTGACATCGATATCCTTACAACCCCCAAAATAGTAGATATAATCAATGAATCTCTTACATTCAAACTATAAGCAAAGCGGTGTAGGAAAAAGATATAAAAAATATCGAGATGAAAAAATTATGCATCATGTGAAAAACCAAACAACGGAAAGTTGCATACTTAGAGTGCGATATAGAGGCACAAGATATCCAATTTTTCTCAATCTGCATGAACATTTTGTAGATGTATGTTGCAAACGGTGCTTGAGAAGAACGTCAAATTACTGAAAAATATGGTTGGGATTTTAGAATTCCATTTAAGGATTTTAGTAACCGTTTTAGGATTTTAATTATCGTCTTTGAATTTTAATTTTTTATTTTATCTTTTTTCCATTTGTACTACTTTATGTTTTAATAAAAGAAAGGTTATGTTTAATTTTATTCAATTTTAATAGTTTTAAAGTAGTAAATGTTTAATTTTAAAACTAACAAAAATTAAAGAATTGAGCGAGTTGGGATTAATGGGAGGGATGAGTTTCTATATGTTGTGAGTTGGGATGGATGGAGGTGAGAGAATAGAGAAGATGATGTGGTAGTAATATGAAAAGTGGGTTGGAAGGGGTGGTAGAGATGAATTCCCCCCACCATAATATATTTTGAGATGAAGGTAGTGGTGACTTCTTATTGGGTGGGTAGGTGGTGGAAATATCCTTCTTAAACTCTCGTAGCAATGAGGAATCTAAGGAAACAAAGATAAGGAAGCAATATGAGCTTGGTCATTTCATGGATCTCAAGCTTAATCAGGAAATCCGTGACACGAAATCATGAAGAAGCTGGAATAACTCAAAAAGAGAGTGGCACCTAGCCATTGGGAGCGTCTGTTGTCTTTGTAGAAGAACCATATGGTCTTGGATTGGCCCCCTTTGTATGACCTAAAAAGAAAAAGAAGTTCATGCTACTATAAGGCCTCTAACCTCCTCCCTTAGGACATTATTGTTTTGCCCATGGGGACGAGCAACCACCGACTTACAAAAAAAATTCAAAGATTCACCAAAAGAGCTGCTCAAAAACCCACTATCCCTTCAAAGGATCCTTTATCCGATCTATGGTTTATGCTCATCGGACAAGTGGCATATAGAGGCGTCACCCCTACCAAACATTTATGGACTCTTCATCTTTTGATTTCGAGTGGGACATCCTGAATTGTCACACCCCCCAAACCGGAACGGCGGAAACGTTCGGGGGTGGATGACGTCATGTATAGTATCACAACCATTGCATTACAGTAATCAAAGTAAACACAACTATTACATTAATTAAGTAAAATATTTACATCAGTTTGATTCATGTTTATACACTTCAAAAGTATAACAATAGTAAAAGACGAAACTCTATACGCTCCGTCTTCTCAAAACTCCAGGAGGTACCTGTCTACTGATTTCCTGAGAATACAAGCAGTTTTGAAAGAGTATCAGCATAAAGCTGGTGAGTTCATAAGCATGTTTTTTAGAGGAAAATCGGTTAATGAATCAATGAATGTATTCGTATGCTTCCAAGAAAATCCATTATTTTCTAACATGTGTATTTTGTTACTAAATCTCATATCGTAATAGTTCATATGTCTAGTTACCATTGAATGTGTTGTGCATTGTTTGATTGAATAAGAAACATCTTTTTACATGAAAAAAAAACTTTGGTTATCACCAATATGTATAGTAAGTTCGGAAAGCTCTGAAAAATTTAATATGTATAGTAGTTCTATTACTTTATAATAAAACTAATTAAAGTTATTACCCTTCATACATTAATCGTATATTCTTAGTACCAAATTTATGAGTTGTTATAACCATACTTCACCATTGAATTGCCTGAACGACGTTCTTCAGGTGTCGGAATCGAAATGACTTTGTCACCCAGGCCTGCCAGCCTAACTGTAACTAACAGTTATGGTGCGGGATTGTCAATACCGTATAGATCTATACACAAACTCATGTTCTCCCGCAAGGAGACTCTGGTTATAATCTCAGGGCTTTTGTTAGTACTTAAGTAAGTACGCGAAGAATGCTCACTCATAAAATGTTATACTAACGATTACATGTAGAATAAAATGAATCCATTGAATGTAACTTGTTGTCTATATATCTCATAAACTACACATTATATAGTTTATATATTTGATTGCATTGAATCTATGTTTTGTACATTGATATGTTAGTTGTTCCATAAACTATACCTATTATAGTTTATATGTTCATTCATGCATTCAATTCATGTTTTACATTGAAAGTTCTGTGATTATGAAGAAAACTTCCCTTATGCTCTGCATAATACAAAATGGATAAAATATCTATATATTTTATAAAAGTATAGAAATTGTATGATTGTATCAATTTCATCCGTTTTAAGTTTATTGAAATCCTTGTTGTATAAGTTTCACAAAATCATTTATGTTTGGCTTGTATTCCCCCCTGAAAACGTAAAAAAAACAGTAAAGGCATAGGGGTATGAACTCACGGTTAGTTGTGTGCAAGCATAGAATCAACGGACCGAAATGAAGACCCTCGAGTTGTAGTGTGACACTTAACGGAATCCTAATAACCGTATATGTATCTAAATTAGCGATTTCGTTAGATAAAGTGTTAGAAAAACACCTGTTTTCGGTTAAGGAATGTTACCGGGACTTGATTGAATCGAGGAAAGTGGGTTTTCAGTCTAAAGCACCACTTAGGAAATGTGTACGGTCGTGAAGGGGGTTTACGGCCGTGAACTGTCTACGGTTGTGAAATGTTTACGGTCGTGAACTCCTCTCGAAGGGTGTACGGCCTTTGAAGGTTTGAAGGGTGTACGGCCGTGAACTGGTGTGCGGTCAATGAAGATTTGCAGATTTGAAGGATGTACGGTCGTACACTCAAGAACAAGGATGCCGGATTTCGATGAAAAACGTGTTCTAGATGCTCCGAAATGACTCTCAACGGTGATTCTCGATGATTTTTGGAAGAATACGGGTGTTCTTGGGGTGTACGGCCAAGAGTTTAGAGAGAGAAAGAGAGAGTGTCCGGCCAGAAAAGTGTAAATGAGGGGTAGGGTCTCGTATTTATAGGATTTTTCGAGGTCGGTGGTGGGGTCCACCCAACGTTGGCCGTAAACGAGTGTACGGCCGTACACGGGTTTACGGCCGTAAACTCACTTAGGCCGAAAACCGATGTTTTGATCAATGGATAATTCGAGGTTTCGTGAAGTTTTGGTTCCGACTTATATAAAATTTAATTATATAAAACTAGATGATTTTCTAAACCAAGAAGTTTGACGGAAACTTAATAAAATTCAAATTTTATTAACAGAAATCGGTTAGATAGAAACGGAAAAAGTTTTGGGTTGTCACATGAACTCTCCAAATGGTAGGTATTTGTAACATTTGTTTTTCAAGTATATTTTTCTTTTAAGACCATTGGTTAAGACTTAAATTTTGGGAGTTTGACTGGTCGTGGCGTGGTGATGAATTACCACGGCGCGAGCCACATAATTAAAATAGATGCATCATCTTGCGTGACCATGACGCGGTGCATGTATGGCCACGATGCGGTATTGGTAGAGGGTTCTAAACCCAATATTCCGAGATTGGAGCCCTATTTAAGGGCACTAACCTCAAAGGTTGCCTAATTTGTTAGCCTCCACACTCTAAGATCCTTACCCTCACAAACCTTAGCCTCCAACCTTGATTCTTGAGCTTGTTTTGTGGTATTTGTGAAGTTTGAGGAAGAAAGAAGTCCTTTGTGCTGCAAGAAAGCAATGACATAGCTTGGATCCACCATGTACTTCAGAAATCCAATTTATTTGAGGTATAAATCTCAGATATTGACTTTCTTTTTCTTAGATCTTAGTTTACACGCCTTTTTGGTGGTTATAAGTCCCTTTCATAGAGATCTTTGGAGTTGAGTTGGAAGAAAGGTGTGTTTTCATGATCTACCTTTAGGTTATAAATGCATCTTAGCCTACTTGGAAGCTAGGTTTGTAGTTTGGGTGTTCATGAGACTTGGGAATGGATAAAGTTAGAAACTTTATCCATTAAGAACATTAGAAGCATCAAATATGAGCTTTTGAGCTCTATAAATGTAGGGTTAAGTGCTTAATCCATGAAGTTGTTTTGAAGTCTAGCCACGACGCTATGGTATGCATACTACCGCGCGACCATAGGGTTGGCTACGAAGCTGCAACTCATCCTTTGACTTTTGACCAAGTTTGACTTTAGGTCAAACTTTAGGGTTAGGAAAAATATTGATGATTGGCCCTTATAAAATGTCTAGGTGGGTGTTGTATCAGTTATTGCATGTGACAGGTTGTAGGGATATCTGCTTTCGTCTGTGGGGTGAGTTTTCTCACTATACTTTGTATTACAGTATATATCCTATGTATGTTAGGATGTTGATATGTTGTAGTGATCTATTAGATTGGTAAATATGTTATGATTACCTGTGTTTGCTTGTTATTTTTATTTGCATATATAGACATATTGTGGTTGGGTTGAGGCAATCCAGTTGTATGTTGTAGGTCAAGAGACTCAGGTGGTTTAGATCATAATGGAGGCCTAATGGGAGCAGACCGACTTGGATGTTGTAGGATCCGGATAATGATCCAGCCTCGTGTTGTAGGCCTTGTATGCATGTATTGTTGTGTGGGCTATTTCGGAAAACTCACTAAGCTTTGGATTACAGTTGTGGATTTAAATGTTACATGTACTTCTAAGGATCGGGGAAAGGCGAAGGCATGGCTATACACATCATCCATAAGTTTTTATAATTTAAGAGAGATTATGTTTTGATACTCTGATGTTTATGATATGTTGTGAAACAATGTTTTTGATGACTCATGGTTCTTTAGAAACTACTTTTATTCCTTTAAAAACAAAATTTTCACTATGATTTTTGGGATGTTACAGTACTTCCACATATTTGATCCCATGGAGAGGTCAAAAACCATTGATGAAACTCACTATCAGGAGAGGTGAAGTCACGACGAACTCCTAAAGTAATACGAGTAACATTTCCTTGGATGGACCCGCATAGTGATTATGACGGTTATAGGATTCCATACATACTCATTCAAAACAATCGCCTTATTATTTCTTCGATTTAATATGAAATGATGATGCGGAGTACACTCTAACCCAATATGATTTTCCAAGTGCAAACCCAACCGATTTGCTGAACCTAAGGAACACATTTTTCTAGAGGATCCTTGTGAAAGAATCTACTCGCCAAGATATAGCTACGGTCCGAACATACCTCCAAAGACTGAGCATGGACTTTTCCTCGATCAATTTTTAATTTAACTAACTCCACCCCATGTTAAACTTTAACACCATGTTCTCGAGATTAAAAATTAAGGATTGGGAGGAGAGGGATGGGAGGGGAAAGAAAGGGAAGGAGATAAAAGGAGAATGGGGAGGTGATAAATGAGTTCTTGAGTTTATGGGGAGGGAAAGAAACTTCGCTGTCAAATGATGTTTTCACCCCTGGTTAGGGTTCATCAGATGGAAAAGATGGCGGTGATAAGGAAATGGAGAAGTGAAGATGATGTGTGTAAGAGAGAGAAACAGAGATATGAAGAACATGATCTATGAGAATAAAAAAGAAGATACAATGAGAAGGAAGAACCCGTGAGAATGAAGATGAAGAATCTATGGCGTTAAGTTGCAGGAGAATGAAGATGAAGCAAGGGTAAAATTTGTCATTTTGTTGCTTTCCTTCACAATCTGCCCAAAATTGGGCGGATACAAATCACGTTAATTTCTTCATTGCCTTTTCCCTCTTAATCCCTACATTTCCTTTACTCCCCCTCAAAAAAAATGAAGAACACATCATTCCCCTTCATTTCCCTCATAAAAAACTAGAGAATAGGGTGTAAGGAATTGGATACAAGTTTGGATGGTATATAAGAAGGGGATTTTGGGATCACTGTCAATCTAGAGTTAAGCGTTATCTACTTTTTCGATGAACTGGATCGGTAAATGTTTTTTCGAATTAGTTAGAAACATAGTTGCTCGAACATCTTCCTTAAAGTTATTATTAAGGTTGCCCTAGACTTTGTCGGAGTAAAGCTTGAAATAACAAGACATATCAAATACATGTTCGATGTCTAAATATCCTTTAAGAAGGCGATGGACTTCCTAGTATAATCCTATGAAGCTTCGTAATAAATGCTACATTCACTTAGAAGGAGATTGTTCGAACTTGGAAGTCACATCGACGTAAGTGGTCCTTGGAAGAAGTGTCCAAAGAAGTGGCTCGAGCGAAGATCGGAAAAGTGAAGTCATGCGGAGCCAAAACTATCCGAAGAAATTGACTTTATGTTTTGTTTATTTATGTAAACTTGAAAAAACAATTAGTATGATAAAGATGCCATTGTGTTATCTGTGTAATCCAAATTATGATCCACAATCATTCTTGTGTCAGTTTATTATTTTACAAGATGGATTATTCTATTTTTCTATAAGAAGTCAACACGGTTATAGGTTGATTAATTGTGTAGATAACAATGTAACTCATTGTCATATTAAGTTAAATACTAATATCTTTCTCACCAAGTTATACTTATAATGTTCATTTACGTTATGGTCTATTCTTTCTCATTTATGATGCATATAAGTTGCTAAGTGTCTATAATATTCCACAATCTTTCTATTTGTCATAGTATTTTTGTTTTATCGCTTTAGTTGAACACTTATTTAATGAGGCCCAAGCATACAAAATACATCCTCTAATCTAGTTACATTATTTCGGTCTGAACCCTATTTGATCCATAACCGAGTGGATAAGAGACCACTCAACACCAACTTGTTAGATGTTAATATTTGATCCATAACCCTATTTTGGTTCGAACCGTATTCAATCCATACCAGAGGGGATAAGAAACAGTTGACAAACTCAGGTAAGATGCAAAGCAATCATTCTGTGGTACACATTTGACGAATCCGATCCAATCTAGTTCGGATGACGTCACCAAGAATAAGATATCTTTTAAATCCAATTTTAACTATTTTAGGTATGATTTTAAACTCAGTTTCGATACATATTTTTAATAACCTGGTATATGATCCGTGGATCAATCCAAATACGGGCCTGAATTTATGATTGGTTAGGATCCGATGGATTGGATTATCCGATCCAGTTTGGTCAAAATCCAATTTTGACCAGATTCAGATTTAGGATCAGATTGGATCCATTAGGGTGAGCATGGTGTGGTTTTGGGCTAAATCTGCATTGGAAATTGCATAAATCGATTTAATCTTGTTAAAACCACATCGTGTGGTTTTTGTGTTTGGTGTAGTTTCCGATTTTATCCGCGATTCTGTTTTTATGTGTTTCGGTTTGATTTATTCACCGCAATAGGCATGGTGTGGTTTTAAAACTGCAAAATTGATGGATCATATTCGTATTTGTTTAGGCTTATAATAATCAAACACAAATATAAAACGACATTGTAACTAATTAGCAAGTAAAATGTTAGAAACTATCGAAACGATGACTAATACATATTTGAGACGACTTACAACAATATTTTTGTGACAATATATATATATATATATATATATATATATATATATATATATATATATATATATATATATATATATATATATATATATATATATATATAGGGCTAGGTTATTATGTTGTAACTATCTATTGTGTGCATATAGGATTGATTGTGGACCAATTATTTTATTTATTTTAAGAAATTAATTAATACATATTACATGTTGAAGATATAATGAGCATTAATTAAATCTTCAACATTTAATATGCATTAATTACTTTCTTAAAATAACTAAAATGATTGGTCCAGAATCAATTCTACATACACACAATAGATGTAAGAAACATTTGAACCTAACTCTCTCTCTCTCTCTCTCTCTCTATATATATATATATATATATATATATATATATATATATATATATATATATATATATATATATAGAGAGAGAGAGAGAGAGAGAGAGAAAGAGAGAGAGAGAGAGAGAGGTAGGTTCAAATGTTTCTCACATCTATTGTGGGCTAGAATGCAACAATAAGAATTTAGTAAATGATATCCATAATTATATGTATATTAAATGATATCCATAATTATAATTCATTTTTTATGAAAACGAATATAATTCGTCATTATGTCAGCAATAATATTCTTTCAGAATGAATTCGTATCTAGAAGAATGACATTGTATTCTAGCAGAATGGGAGTGTATTCTAGTAGAATATACTATCGTTCTTCATATTCTATGCAACTTTATTGTATTTTAAGTGAATGCATCCTCAAAACAAAACACGAAATCACACATAAAAACCTAGATGCGAATTCATTCTAAAAGAATGTTATTGATGACATTAATGACGAATTTAATTAGTTTCCATAAAAGGAGAATTATAATTATGAATATCATATCATACATACTTATAAAGCTAGCATTTTTCCTTGAACCTCATGCATTTGAAACCCCCATAAAAATTTGCAAACACCTCATGCATTTGAAACCTCCTATTTTAATAAATATCACTCAAAAGTCTCATAATAATGATTAACAATTCAAAGGTTTTATAACTTATATAATATATTTAATAAACAATTAATGGATACTCTACTATAAAAAGGTCAATCTTTTTAAGTAGACACACAAACACAAATCACATACAAAATTCACAAAGAAAACAACTTTAAAGTTTTTTGTGTTGGAATTTTAATGTAAATTATATTAGATTCATGTTATCGATCATATGTTATGAAAGGTGATATATATAATATTTAATTAACTATTGTATACATGTTTGTATGTTCATGTTGCTTCAAAACAATAATTAATTAAAAATCATGGATATGTCATATTATCCATATTATCCATGTAAGCCTTTTTTAAAATGTAAATTGTCAATCTTATCACTTTAGATTTTAGTATATATGTTAAACATTTTAATTATAATAATAAGTGTTTTTTAAAAGTTTCTTTCACTTATTAATAATAACAAATGGTTTTAAAATTAATAAGCAATAATTATAAATAATAAAATCAAATTACATGGATATGTCATATTATCCATGCAAGCCTCTTTTGAAATGCAAATTGTCTATCTTATCACTTTTTTTTATTTAATGTATGTTTCACATTTTAATAATAATATTAAGTGTTTCTTACAAGTATTCTTTAACTTATTATTAATAATAAGTGGTTTAAAATTAATGAATAACAATTTTAAATGATAATAACATCAAATTATAAATTACATTTAGCTATAAATAAATTGTATTTTAAATGAACATCATTATTGAAATTAAAAAATGATCGCATAAGTAAAAATATAATTAATCAATAATAATAATTGTTAAAAATAATAGTAATTAGATAATTATATTTAATTCTATTAATGAGGAATGTGGGTTCATGTCAATGAATATTATTGTTTAAAATAATTGAGATTATATATATATATATATATATATATATATATATATATATATATATATATATATATATTAGTGTAAAAATATTATCTCAAAGTTAATGTCAATAACATAACCATTTTAAACATATATTTTTCAATATTTTAACAGTATATTTTTAATCTTCGCTGCGTAACGCGCGAGAATTCGTCTAGTATACTTATAAAGGAATCATTTTCCTTTCACCACATTCATTTGAAACTCCCATTGATTTTTCCTTTCACCACATTCATTTGAAACTCCATGACATTCATTTGAAACTCCCATGACTTTTCAATTTCTTTCTAATAATGATTGTAAGTTGGTTAATAAGGTTAAATAAATATAAAACCTAAAGTGTAATCATATATAAACTAAATTTCAATATTAAAAGAATATATTTTCTTCTACTTATAAAGTTATGGTTTTAACATTTAACATATTATACTTAATTTATTAGGTCTAATATGATGTTGTATGTAAACAATTATCATTTTAAGGCTACAACTTTTGAATATTTTTTATAAAATACTTAAATTGTTAATTTAAATATAATTTTACAGGATCAACTTAAATATAACTTGTAGTTCAACTTAAACAACCTAAAGAATATTTTGTAAATAGTTAAAAGTGATAAATTATGGTGTCTTTCTAATAATGATTATAAGTTGGTTAAGGTTAAATAAGTATCAAACCTAAAGTGTAATCATAAATAAACTAAATTTCAATATTAAAATAATATTTTTACTTCTACTTATAAAGTTATGTCTTTAACTTTTAACATATTATGCTTAATTTATTAGATTTAATATTTTGTTGTATGTAAACCATTATCAGTTTAAAGCTACAACTTTTGAATAGTTTGGACAAAATACTTAAATTGTTAATTTAAATATAACATTATAATCGTTAAAAGTTTTCAAATAAGTAGCTTAAAATAAATTACAATAACAATAGTTAAAAATAAACTCTATATAAATGATTATATTGTTACCTTTAAAATCAAAAAAAAATTGTTTGATGTTTTAAATAATTACATTGATAGAAATTAAAACGTGAAGCAAATAATTTAAAAAATAATTAACAATAACAACAACTATAAATAACATTAAACCATATATTATATTTAATTTTATTAATGAATAACCCGCGGGTAGAGGTCATTCAAAAGACTGAGATTATGCAGTTTTAATAGATGTATATATTATCATATAATTCAAAATAATCAATATACTATATCAACTAAGTATACAAATTATTATATCATATTTAATAACAACATTAGTGTTATATTTAAAAAAAAACATATATTTGTAAATATTTCAGCTATATAGATGTTTCTGCGCAACGCGCGGGCATTCGCCTAGTAATATACGTACAATTATGAAAATCATTTAATATCTATCTTTATTTAATTAAATAATTATTTAATTTTACTAAATTTCTATTGGTGCATTCTAGCACACAATAAATATAAGAAACATATTAACCTAGTCCTATATATATATATATATATATATATATATATATATATATATATATATATATATATATATATATATATATATATATATATATATATATATATATGGTGAGGTTCAATAGAGAACCATAATGAACCAAAGAACCAATCTTTTTTTCAACTTTTAGAACTTATTTTTTATCAAAAAAAAAAACTAAAAATACATAAATTCATAACTTTTTATTCTTTTTCCAATGATATCAAATTCGAATTTTTTTTTTTACGTCAAATTCACAATGTGAATCTTTGAAAATTCACCATGTGAATCCGAAAAATATTTTTCACATTCACAATGTTAATATATGAATTTAGATATTTTTAAATTTTTTTTTCGATAAAGAATAAGCTCTAGAAATTGTAAAAAAAAATTGGTTCTTTGAAGAACCAATAATTATGGTTCTCTATTGAACTTTCCCTATATATATATATATATATATATATATATATATATATATATATATATATATATATATATATATATATATATATATATATATATATATATGTTTTGAAACTAAAATTTAAAAATAGAATCTCGCTCGTTGGCTTCTCTTTAGTAAATTGTAATTGAAAAGAAAACATGAAAAGAATAACATATTATACAAATATTAAATACGTAAAATATATTATTCAAATATTTAAAAGGTCATAAAGTGCGTGAAATACATTTTTTAGGTGCAATATGTAATGCAAAACCGTACCACGACATAAATATTCGGTTTTTACAAAATTAAAAATCATAAGTTATTTATTTCGTTTCGGTTTATGGGTGTAGATTTTTCGGTTTTTCAACTTGTAGTTCGGTTTTTGTTCACTCTAAAGATTCATACTAGATAGAGGTGACAATTGTTGACACATCCCGCGACACGACATGAAAATAAACAAGTTTGAGTTAAAATTTTCAAACCCAACAACTTGTTTATTATATGGGTTATGTTCGGGTTAACATATAATTTTGTTGGTTGATATGTGAATCCGATTATTTTATTAGATTAACAAAATAAAAAAAATAGAATTATTAAATAAAGGAGAAAGAGCAAAGAGTAATAAGCAAATGTATAATATTTAGACTTCTTACATGTGACCCACGAACTCATATAATTAAATGAGTTATATAGGTTGAGTCTGAGTTTGGTTTTTCCGAGTTAGGTTTACTAAGACAACACAAAGATTTATATGAGTCGTGTTTGGGTAGAATTTTCTTACCCATGAACCCAGTATATGTTACCCGAACATAAAACAATTGTCATCCTAAATTACAGATATCTGGTTTCAGTGTACACCTCTAATCATTGTAAATTGTAAATGGATAAGACTCGGGGGAGCGGGCTGCGACGTGGTCGCAGTCTTGTGCCACGTAGGACAAAACACCGCTCCCTGGGAAAGGTAGAGGTGCGGCGGAGGCCGCACTACAGCTGTGGGAGGGAGCACTTCACCGACCAATTTGATTGGCTATATTTTCTTACCGTTGCAAACGGTCAAAATTTATTTTTATTTTACTAACATTATAAATACATTACCATTTTAAAAAAATAATTCACAAAACTTCATTTTTTTACCATCTTCTTCTTTCTAAAACCTACAAAAATGTCATCCTCCAAAAATCCTACCAACCAAAAAACACGCACTAAAAAAACCACACTCCACTACCTTCACTCGATCAACCGGTTTATTTGCCCCCTTACTACCACTATGGCGATATGCTTCCCTATTTTCCGCAACATATCAAACAACCACAACGCCCCACACAACCACTTCCACAAACACAACCACAATTCGACCCATATTTGATTCTTTTGATTTTGATTCTCAACTGGAGTTTGTTCCACAAACACAATCACAGCCAGGAACACTCATTTCTGAATCCGAACCTGAATTTGTTCCACAAGCTCAACCCTCTCAACAAGGAAATAAAAGAAAAGAGAATGTGGAATCTAAAATGTGGGAACCTCAAGAAATGTTAGTATTGCACAATCATGAATTGACGTTTCAGAAGATGGGAAGATGGGAGCTGACCAAAAACATGATCGTTTTTGTATGTGCGTTAGAGTTAGGTTCCACAAAGGAATGAACCTACGACCATATCATTCTAAACATCAAGTCTACTCGAAATGGTGAAAGATGAACAAAGAAGTCATGTTGTTTAACGATTTGTATAACAACATGAAACACTAATGGAAAAGAAGTGAAAGTGACGATGTGATTTTGGAGAAAGCTTTTAAGTTTCAAGTTTGGAATCTACTTAAAGGCAACAAAAAAATGGCAAAATCAAAAAACAATCGACGAGCACAACGATAGTGGATCAAAACGGTCAAGAACTTCCGAATCCGATCACACTTCATCGGATGCTCGTGTTGGTTTCAACCTCAACGATGATGAGCCCATTCAAGTGTAGCCCCCCCCCCCCCCCCGACAGATGGGAATGGACAAAACAAAAAGCAAATGCAAAGGCAAAGCGTCGGAGTCGAATGACTTGAAAGAAATTGGCGAGAATGTGCAAGGCATAAAAGATAGAATTGATAAATTTTTGTAACTTGCTTCGGATAGAGAGACTCGGAAACAAAGGAACAGCGACCTGAGAGTGCTACCGATGGACACGTCGAATATGAACGGTGATGTGTTTCAAGTTGTTTTTGTGATGAAGGAAGACGTCAAAAAACATTACACTAGTTGTTTTTAATTTCGAGCTTTTTTTTCCAAGTTTTTAATCATTTGATGTGTGTTTTTTTAAGTTGTAGGTTTAAACTTTCTAGTTTTTTATTTCTAATTTCCTAGGATTTTTTCTAATGTCATGTTATTTTTTTTAAGTAATGTAATGGTTTTTACTTTTAGTTAATGAAATCTTTTGATTTTAATTAAACTAAAAAAATTATTTATTTAAAAATAAAAATAGTTAAAGGAGTGTGACACCACTCCTCCATGTGTGTTTGGCATGAAATCACACTTCTGTGGCAAAAAAATAAGACTGGTAGGTGTGGGCAACGTCCACACCGACGTTATTAAGAAAAAGAAGAATAACGGCGTGAATGGAAGGTGGTGGTGGTAACGGGGAGCAACGCACATGCGTATAACGCCTAATAACGGGGAATGGGGGCGGTGTTTGCGTGTTATAACGTCCAATAACGCCCCTTGTGGCGTTGCTCATACCCAGCAGTGTAACATGTCACCTAATAACAGTGAAATGAGTGCAGCTTTTGTGGACCACTGCGTCTAAGAGACCTCCCTCATTGAGGTTGAGGGTTCAAATTCCGTCGTGGACATATGTGGATTTAAGGTGTAATTTAGGAGTAGGTTAGATTTGCCGTTTAAAAAAAAAATGTGTATAAGAGACCCTCTACAACAAAATGAGAAAATTTTGATAAATTTACAATAAAAGTTCTTTTATATACCAAAATGCAAATCTGATAATTTTAGAACTTGAAATCCGACAACAATATCACGTGCAAAACACACCCT
Organism: Lactuca virosa; assembly: GCF_052849685.1. NCBI lineage: Eukaryota > Viridiplantae > Streptophyta > Magnoliopsida > Asterales > Asteraceae > Lactuca > Lactuca virosa. The sequence continues at coordinate 174,625,258 of NC_136428.1, forward strand.
AAAACCCCAATTGGAGAAGCGTCTCTTGATCAAGAACGAAGCAATTCAATTAGGGGATTTTAGAAGCCTCTCTTTAGATCTTTGTGTATCTTCGTTAACACAAATGGGTTTCGTCCAAGAAGCAAGAGAGAATCACGTGAAGAAGAAAGTCGAAGAAGGTATAAACCCTAAACCACCATCACTTCCCAATTCTACTCACGATTGTTGCTATTACTAATGATTATCTCTAAATTGTTCCCAATTTATATGTTGAATGTTATCGGGTTTATGTAAGAATCCTAAGCGTTTTTACGAATTCGAGTATCACGATTTCTTAACCTGCAATGACATTTTCCACGAAATAAGTCAAATTCACACATCAAGTAGCTATTTAGGAACATAATTAGGGTTCTTTCGCTCATCGCGTATAATCTTCAATCGGCACCCTCTATTCCACCAGAACGACGAACATTTTCCAAATTAATATGAATTGCTGTCAAATTAAGAAGAAACATTACAAAATCATCTCCACAATTCAATAAATCGATCTGGGTTTTCTGTATTTCTCTTTAAGCTATGCTTTCTTGTTCATTATCTGCAGCTTTACGAAGCAAAATGAAGGCAAAAGCACTAAAGGAATGTGATTATTACACTGCGAAATATGCTGAGTGTGCTTCAGGAAGAACATTTTCTGTCGTATGGGCATGTCGTAAACAAGCTAAAGAACTGAATAACTGTCTTCATGAATTGTAAGTTCATTCTTCAAACCCATTAAAGTTGTTTACTTTTTCTGCAATTAGGTCTTAATTATGGTTGATTTGGTTGCAGCACGAATGATAATGTTTTGGAACAAATGAAGAAAGAATACTCACTTCAAGAAGACGCTAAGAGACCCATTGGAGTCTAAATATGTTTGTTTTTTCTAGACTTATGCTATGGAATTTGCTAAAATGTCTAGATTTTTAGTTTTATTTCAACAAACTTATGTAGACATAAAGTTTATGTACTAGTTTCTATAAACGAAGTTAATCTATGGATTTGATAACTTTTCTTGTTTGGATTCTAGAAAAAAGCCAATTGTTTTTCAAATTAGGGCATTTAGAATCTAACACTAAATCCTAGTTTTTTGCATCAAGTTTGGTGCGAAGTTGCTTCAACCTAACACCATTTGTTACACTAAAAATATTGTTGGTAAAAAGTAAAACATGAAATAAGTGTTATGCTATTCATTAAAATTTAACAAGTTTGGTTTTGGTATTAATGTTTCCTCTGTAATAATTGGTCCTTCAACTTTGAATTTATACAATTTTAATTATTCATTAAAATTTAACAAGTTTGGTTTTGTATTAATGTTTCCTTTGTAATAATTGGCCTTTCAACTTTGAATTTATACAATTTTGATTATTCATTAAAATTTAACTAGTTTGGTTTTGTATTAATGTTTCCTTTGTAATAATTGGCCTTTCAACTTTGAATTTATACAATTTTAATTATTCATTAAACTTTAACAAGTTTGGTTTAGTATTAACTAGGATTTTACCCGCCGCGCGTTGCGGCGGCAGTAATATATGTAAGAAATAAAATGTAAAGTAAGTATGTACGTTTGTTAATAATATGTTGAATATATACAAAAACTTAGTTAGCGGAGGTATTACATTTGTCGATTGCAATTCCAGGATGTAGTTATCCTAACTTTTTATATACAAAAGTTACTACTTTCATTTTTACATACAAAAGGTGCTGCCTCTTTTCATTTTTTAACCTCTAGCGTTTTACGATTGAGGAGCACATATCCATCCTGTATTGCTTCTCCCTGCAAAAATGCCTCTTTTGGTATGCCTCAAAAAAGTTGATATCCTATCTGTCACCTTTTCTTTTGTTTATGCATGGCCTCATCTTCTATACATACGTGAAAGGTATTTTCAGTAAGTGTTTTATGTAGTGTGAAGTAGAAAGCTATAAAATAAGCATATATATCTTGCAAAACATGCACTTGTTTTTTTGCTGTTGATTTGGGATTCGGTGTGACAGGTTCGAGTGTTGGTTGTGGTACAACTTTGTTAATTGCCATTGTGCCATCTCTTTTCATAGCAATCTCGAAGATTGTTCTTTTACCTCGGATATGAAGTATTTCCGGAGGAACGGTGTCGGGATCTGAATATCCATGTGTGATGACCATGTCTTGACAATTTTTGTAAAGCATTTGTGTGATCGCTTCATTGAAGAATATAGCCTTTGCATTTGAACTTTCATCAGCAATTGTTGCGTTCACGCAGTACCTGATGATTTTAAGACTTCAATTGCTACAATGGTATGTGTTGTTAGTAAAAAGTACAATTTACATGAAAAGTGGTTCGGGAACATAGCCGTGGTCTTCACAAACGAATCGTGGGGTTGCAGCTTTTTGTAGGAATAACTTCTTTGGACAACGTGGACATGTAACATAATACCACATACGGTGCGATGTGATTTCAGTTACGGTTGCTGTGCAAGTAAACCTGGTTTGCTGCATTTAATAAACATGTTTTATTCAAAATATTGGAGTAATGAAGTGTTAGGTTGTAAAAAAAATATTAATAAATCAACTTATACCGTTGGATCTTCGTTAAACTTGTTTAGTATTTCACGAATGGGAAGCATTGGTTGACTCTGTTGTATATTTGGTTGTTTCAGCTGATTGAATCTGCAATTAAAAAGGGACATATTTTATGTCGGCCAAATATGTTCTTTTATATTTTGTGGTTGCATGATATTTAAATTTTATTTAGGTAAAAGATATGTGTTTACCTTTCAATGAAACTTTGTAAATTTGGGATTGGTGGGTTCAGAACTGCAGATGTTGCCTCTGTGGATTCCAGTTGCAAGTTATCTGTTAGAAGCAATTGCTTAAAGTAAGGAAATGTAAATGTTTGTTGAGGAAAGTAAAATAAGCAAAAACAATTGTTATGTACTTTGATATTCTGTTACCAGTGTAGCGGTAACTGCTAGGAGTTTTCCAACAGCTTCATCTTTTTTATATGAAAAACTGTTTGATCCCAGAAAGTGATTTCTATAATTTTTTCCCTGTTGTAAGATATGATGTTATATAAGTGAATTTGTTAATATCATTTTCGTTTGGTATACTGCAATTGGAGGTTACTGACCATTGGTCTTGTATTTTTATTTTTTTTATTGCCTTTCCTGATCGGATTAATGGAGGGGACACTGTCTCAACACGACCTATATAATCTGTATATAAACGAATGATTTTGACATTAATTGTTATTAGTATTTGTGTGACAAATGAAATTGTAGAGCATGAGTACATGTTCTTACCAACCAATGGTTGTGGGTGTATTTTTCTGATAGGAAGCATTTCGTATGTAGCAAAATCATAGAAGTAGTAGGGGATGTCTGGGTCATAGAGAGGTTCGAAATCGGCTGTGTCGCCAAGACGTACAGACGTTTCATGTTGGACGACTCTTCTGAAACCTCGGGCTGGGATCGCTAGGTATCCAGTTACGGTATAACATAGGTTCTGTTTCACTTTCGAGTTCAAAGTCGGCTCTTTATTTGGGTCTGCAGTTGCCTCTATGGCGTCTCCCTGTAATAGATTCATAGTAAACTTGGTACATATATATATATATATATATATATATATATATATATATATATATATATACGTATAATGGGATATTTACATGTCTGTCTACAAACAGGTAACATAATTCTTTGTCTCTTATGCGTGCTTTCCACTTTTTGATAACCCTGATTTGCAGTGGTATGGGTTCTTCGTTGGGTTTGACGTCTGCTATCCAATACATTTTACACTGTACGAAACACATGATGCAACATTAATAATGATCTTTTAATCAGATGGTTATGATGTAAAAGTAAATAACAACAAATGTTGATATAGATATGATAAAAAAGCAAAGTGCTTACATGTGGCTGTAAATAGAAAATAGAGAAAAAAGTAGTGATCAGTAGGAAATAGTAATATTATTGTATTAAATGTAGTAAGTTCACTACAATTAGAAAGATACATTATCAATGGAAAACTGTAAGTAGCATAAAACAGATATTTAGCAATGATTATTTTCCATGAAATGTTTTATTTTATTAAATAATAAGTCCTTATTCTTAAGAACCATCGACATCAAGTTTTGAATCTGTCAATAATAGTTGACAATTGTAAATGTATACTTCCGGTTTGCTTTATGATGTTTAGTGCTTTGAAAAAAAGATCTACATCGATAGGTTAGTAAGATCTGGGAGTATCTGTCATGGAAAACGTTAAAGTTTCACATACCTGAAAGAGTCGGTAGGATAATCAACTTTTCAATTGTAAGGCATAGTCATAGTATAATAAAAAGAGTAGAATAAGAAGCCAAAAATCTGAAGTAGGACCAAAATTGGAAGTGTGAACTTGTGAAAGCAAGAAAATGGTGAAAAAAAGGAGTACTGAAGAAAGGTGAAGACAATAGACATAAGTTATGGTATAGAGGTAGTTTAATTATGGTTTAAAGTACCATCTATTTCTGATAAAAAGTTTGAATAAACTATGTTTCTGGTTAAGTTTGCAGGTTCATTTGGTTGTGGAATAGTTAGAACTTTGAGAGATTGTGGAGATGTTGCTCTTGATAGTGCTACGTAGAGTTGACCATGGCCAAAAACAGGTTGTGGAAGATAGATGCCAATTTTTTTTAGCGATTGACCTTGACTCTTGTTTATTGTCATTGCGTAGCAAAGTTTTATTAGGAATTGTTTCCTTTTTAAGGTAAACGGAAGTTCATTATCTGTATGTGTCAAAGTGATGCGAGGTATATAAACTCGACGTCCTATTGCTGTTCCAGTCATTATCTGTGCCTCAATGACTCTTGATAAAAGGTGTGTAATTATCAATCGTGTTCCATTGCATAGGTCAGAAGTTGGACTGATGTTACGCATAAGTATTACGGGAGCATTGATCTTTAATTCCAGTTGATGTGGTGGAATACCATTGAAGTTTAACATGTCTAAGTATTCAGGTGGATAGAGTAAACCGGGATCACCATGGCAGCCGGCGTTTGGGATTATTGAGTCTGTACTTAGGTAAGTTTTGCTATTTCCAGGAGTCTTCTTTAGAATCATCATATTTATTTCATGGGCAGTTTCATTTTTTGGACATATTATTGCTTTTTCGGTAAGATTTAGTACCGTTGGGTTTTGAAGAGTAAAATTGTCATAAATGAATCCGATTAGTTCTTCGACTGCTGAAACATGTGGTTGTATGATGTATTGTGACGGTATTTCGATTTTCTTGGCATTTCATGGACCGTCAGTTTCAGGGATGCCTAATTCTCCATTGCCAACATCAAGTAACCATTGTGAGAATGTTTCCACGTCATGCGTAGTTGTGTTATCCATGTCAGGTCTTCGTAAGCGCATGTTTTCAGTTAATTTGTAAACTTTGAAATATTTCCATAAATGTGATCTCGGCAGTGAAGAGTTTAGGATTTCTGTTTTTGACGCTTTACGTTTAACAGGCAGGGTTTGGCGGAAATCCCCTCCTAGAAGTATTGATTTGCGACCGAATGGCTGATTAGTAAAACCCGTTAGATCTTTGAGGCTTTTGTCTAACAATTCGAAACACCTGCGATCATTCATTGGCGCTTCGTCCCATACTATGAGTGTTGTTTCTATTAGTAGTTGGGCAAGTTGTGTGTTTTTGTTTATATTGCACAACGAAGTATCAGTAAGATCTAACGGTATTTTGAAACGTGAATGAGCAGTTCTACCGCAAGGGAGTAATAATGATGCAATACCCGATGCAGCAACTGCTAGAACAATCTTCCCTTGAGAACGTAGGGCATAAATTATTGTTGTCCATAGAAAGGTTTTTCCAGTGCCACCGTGTCCATATACAAAGGCTAAAACTTGTTCGTTCCTTGTTAAACTCGTAATGACATATTCATATATAAGCTTCTGTTCTGGGTGAAGAGTAGCACGGTATGATTCATGGTCTTCTGTTAGTTTTTTCCTGTCGTAATTTTTCTCTTCCATGAGGAGTCTATTTGTTAAAGCTACAAGCATTTCTGCTTTTGGCATGGGTAACCCGAATGCTGACAATGAAGTAGCCGACGTTCCTGAACGTAACAATAATTCAATTTCATATAGAGCGTACTGCATTTGGTCCTCGTCATTGACTATGTGTTGTGTATACGATGCGTCGTCAGCAAATTTCTTCCACTGTTGTTCAAAAAGTCGTTTGGGATTTGAAATCTCACAAAATAAAAGCATATGTGTAAACAAAGATCTTAAATCAGCGGCAGTTGCCCATGCAACAGCCTCTTCAATTGCATTGAACCATTCATTGTCATCTCCAAGCAAGCCAAGCTTCTCACACGCACTTCGAAATGTCGGAAATAATTCACCACCTACGGTTCTTATGTCTTCGAAGGAACGACAACCTTTTTGATGTGACAACATTATTCGGAGGTAAAACATATCACCAGCAGATGGATGGACGTATATTAGTCGACCTACAGTTGGCGTTCTCTCTGTGACTCTACGTTTCCAACGTTTTCCGTTATTTAGCCATCGATACTCAGAAATGTAATCAATATAGCGTAGATGGTGTCCGCTGGCATCAATATTATTATTTGCAAGCCATTCTGTTAAAGTGGTGGCTTTTGCATATTCATTCGAGACAACGTTTTCAAGTTGTTCATTATCTCTGAATGTGATGTTTTGCATGTTTTCCAAATGAATAGCAAGGACCTTAAATAAACAATGTGGATAATCAGGTAATGTTGTTGAATGTGTAACTATTCATTATGGTTTGGAAAAAATTACCTGTACGGGAGGATTTCGGTAATGTGTTAAAAAATTAAAAATTCTCCATGCCGCCTCATGAGGACAAATGAATCTACTGTCTATAAAGTTTTTAATTTCGTCAATTTCAGGAGGAGTATTTGCCTCAGTATCAGCAACGGTCGAGGGATTTTTTTTAATAGCAAATTGTATACGGTCTGGTCCTTTTGATATGTATTTGAACAGGTATTTTATTAACATATTCCACCCACAATATTCAACGTTTATATGGGCATGAAAATGCAGTAACAAAGCCCGATTGTAGGGAACAACGTAACTATTATCTAAGAAAATTCCATTCTTTTGGACAAAGTGAGAAGCCTGACGTCTCTTGTAACGTGCATAACCATTTTTATCAAATGTAGATACCATTTGATATTCCTTGGGGAATTTTTTTGAGCAGGACGACCCTTTAGACATACATGGAGCCTTACCGTTAGCGATTCCACAAGGCCCATGCATCATAGATTCAGTTACTATCCTATACAGAACTGGTTCGGTAATTGGATCTGGAATCTCGGCAGATATGTAAGCGTCGAGTTGGCTGGCGTCCTTTATCTTGTCAGGGTGATCGATCCATAATAAGAGATGGCAGTGAGGGAGACCTCTCTTCTGAAACTCTATCGTGTATAGATCTACATTACCAAAGAAGGAAATTTGTCTTTGAAAAAGGAAAAGTTGGTCTCAATTGAAGCATTAGTGTAATTTGGTAAGTAATAAATAGATGACCTGCTAAAACTTTTCCAAACGGCTTTTGCGTCTTAAGAAAGTTAGTAAAGAAAAGTAGTTTCATGTGAAACACCCTTGCTATAACATCGGGACGATCTTCGGCTTTTAACGCGGGAAATCTATCCATGTATCTAACAATTTCTGGCCATTTCACATTACATGTAAATGTAATGAAATACTGTGGATTTCCATGAACTCTGCATATTGCCAATGCATCTTGGTAATGTTTATACATATAGCGAGGACCGCCAGTAAATGTTGAAGGCAAAAAAGTTCGTTTGCCTATGTCTTTCCCTTTAGTATCACCACGCATGACCGCGTCATGTATACCCTGAAGGAATTCATTCCGAAGGGCATTCTGATTATATCGTAGGTAATTAAGTCTATCTTGTTCTATGCATGCATACGCATCAACCATGTATTGTTGAAAGAGACGGCCACCTCTTAGAAGCAAAGTATACATATTTAGTCGATCGTGTAATTGGTAGCTGTAGAACATATTCATTGTCATTTTCCTATCGGTCTCTTGTTCATCAGCAGTTAAGCGTAGCTTATTAGACCAGCCACTTTCACCATGAATAAACAATAGAGGATATTGCAAGGGCATGTACAAAGGATGTAGAGTGTTTATTCGTTGAGGCCCATTAACGTTATGTCGTATGACAATGTCGTAACCATCAGAATCGGAATCTAAGTCAGTCAAAATAGCACCTATACAACCCGGAGTAGGATTACCATAACATGAAGAGTTATAGGAACTATATAAACGAATTGAAAAGTTAGGTATATCAGAAGACTGACAGAGGTCACGGGCGTTCCTGAAAAGCCTAACCAATTTATTAGTATTGTCAAGAGTCTGAATGAGTAGAGTGACAATGTCGGAGTTTAAGGGTATTCGATTTTCATTAGGAAAGCAGGTCATCCTATTAAACACCTCGTTTTCAGTGTCGTATACATACATTTGCAAGAACCGGGGGCGTTCATTAGGCGGAGGACAATACGAACCGAGTCGATGATAAACCTTACCTTCAATTTTGAAAACGTATGGTCCAGAGCCAATGTTTACAGATTCGTCTACTTTTCCACCAAAAGATGTCATCGCAAACATATTGTTATAAGCCCGTATATTGGCAAGAAATTGAAATTGATCGAATAAAGTTACCAATGACAAAGGAGGAATCCTAGAAATAAGAAGTTTATAACCTGGCCGTTTTTGCAACAATGATTATAACGTGCTTGATTAGACGACATTGCACTAACACGCTCATCATACCAAAATAATGCATAACAATGGTCACATACACAGGTACAATCACCATTGTCTATATATAAAGAATTAGTAGGTTGGATGCTAGACGATGCAATATGTTCATCAGGTGTTTGACGTCTCTTTCGTGATGTAGGCATAGGTAAAATAGTTATGGAAAGAAAGTGTTTGTGTAAATGAAATTAGATTAAGGCATTAACATATGATAATGTAAAAAACAAAGATAACGGAAAACACAAAATATAAACCTTTAAGCAAATGGCTAACTACACCATAGAGTAAGAGGTAGCCAATGTACCTGTGGAAAACGAAATAGCAAAATCAAAAATAGAGAAGCATATTATGAGTATTTACATTAAGAATGTTAGGAATCTGAATAAACTCATTTTATTAGATGGTCTGTAAAGGAAAATATCCATTTTAGTTTCTTAGGTTTTTTTAATGTATCATGCAATTGGGTAAACAGTTTTTCTTATCACCTTTTGTTGAATGAAAAAAGCTGTGAACAAAGTTTCATGTAAGTTTTGTAAACAAAGGACATAAGATGAAGTTGAATACATAGTATTTTCACTATTTATAAGGGAAAAAAATGTTTTTCAGATCAAACAGAAAAACATCATAAATAAATTTTATTAGATGGTATGTAAATAAAAATGTCCATGCCAGTTTCCTATTTTTTTTTAGTGTAGCGTGCAATTGGGTGAACAATTTTTTTATCAACTTTTGTTTAATCAAATAAGATACAGAGAAAGTTTCATGTAAATTTTATAGACAAAAGACATAAGATGAAATTGAGCAGACAACATTTTTAATCTTTATAGGGAAGAAAAAGGGTTTTATTAGATGAAACAGAAAAACATCTGAAGTTCATTTTATTAAACGATCTTTAAAGAAAAAAAGTCCTTGTTTTTTTTATAAAGAAAGGACATATGATGAAATTAAATAAATAGTATTTTAACTCATGCCTTTTACCATTGTAAAAACTATGATCTGGACCACTTACACAGTTTCAAAAGTATAGAAAATATTTCAGGTGTAAGTAGCCTAAAATGGATATTTGAGGGTGGGTAATTTCCCTTAATTGTTTTATTTCATTAAATAATATGTTGTTATTCTTAAGAACTATTGGGTTCCAATTTTCAAAAGTAACATATAAATGAACCTAACATCATCACACCTTTTACTACTCAACTAAACCAGAAACTAATCCTCAATGTGAATTTGAATGTAATGAAGATTGGGGTTTTTGTAATTAGCAGTGTATATAGCTGTGTTAGAGTAAATTAGAGGTAATTACTGTGATCATAATTATAAACCCCTAATTACAGCTTCTCATTTCAAAGAATTATATACTTTTATAGAATCTCATATTAATAAATTGGGATTATTAGTACCGGTCCATTGATGCACCTCAATTCTCATAACCTTTTCCCCAGAAAAAGGAAAAAAAGGAAAAGTAAACCATTACCTTTTTGGTTGAATGATATGTTATTCTTACATATGATATTAAGAAAGAAGACTGAAAGTACATATTTCAACTGCTGTAATATGATTTAATTACCGTAGACTAATCTTTGTAGATTAATATGATGAATCTTCATTTGATATAATTAAAGTTTTGAAGTGATTTACACATTAAAGCATATAAACCATTTGTGGTAAATGTTTGGGGGTGATTAAAGGTGGCAGTTGTCTGCTTCTGAGAAAAAGACACTGCCTGGTAAAGGCAGCCTTGTTTTGGTCGTTGCAACACCAATTTAAAAGTTACATTTATTTTGCTCTTACACTTTTCTTTTTTAACCTTATACTACAAATGAGTAGCTGTTAAAAATATGTTGCCTTTATGGAAATTCATTGTTAAAGGAATACGAAATAGAGAAGCAAGTAACCCTAATTTTCAATGTACTAAACTTTACTTCATGAACGTAATCAGGAAGGCTGAAAGTCAAACAACATCATAGAATAATAAAAATTGTACAACAGCCGGTAGTAATTTGGAATTTGAAAAAAAAAATTGGAAGCGAGAAATTGTGAGGCTAGAAAAAGGTCAGGAAGAGAAGGTTGAGTAATGAAAAGAAGTAAAGACGATGTACAGAAGCGTAAAAAGACATTAAAGGAAACAAACAATATTTTTTACCTGTGTTTGTGTGAGGAAGAGGGCAGAGGAACAATACTTGCAGCAGAAATGCCAAGTCTGGAAGAATGTGATAGAAATAAGAAATGGATATTAAGATAGAAAAAGGTAAAGTGGTCCAATAGAATTGTTTAAGGAACCGACTTATAAGGAAAGGGGTTAAATGAAAGGTAAGTAAAAGTGCAAGGGAGAGAAACAAAAAGTAACACCCACCGACTTTGGTTTTTAGAAGATATGTAATGTTTCCATTGTAATAATTGGTAGTTAAACTTTGAATTTATACAATTTTAATTATTCATTAAAATTATTCATCAAGTCTTGTTACGGGTTTAAAGTTTAGCAGGCTACCCATTAATCGGGCATATGTTTTCAAATTTCAAAGGACAATGCGCTAGTAAAAATAATATGAAAGCGAAAAGTGCTACAACTATAAAAATTGAAAAGTGCTTTGCTTTTTAATGCATTTAGCGCTTATGCATATGTAATACTCAAGTAGCTGAAGATAATAACATCATTGGAGAAAACTTACTAATACAGTTCTAAAAAATATAGTAATTTTTATTAATTAGTGTGCGGTTTTTTGATTGATTCTTTGGTTTGGGATGTTTCATAAAGTGTTATATACTTTCACTTAATTATCAAATTTTATCAATTTTGTAATGATGTTATATACTTTCACCACTTTTTTCAGTCAATCAGAAGCATTTCGTCTACTAAACTCTTCATTGGAGGTTTATCATCGAGTTCTTTTTCATGTGTTAGGCCAAACGTAGTGGAGTCGCCAAATGAAGCCGCTAAGCTCGCTAAGGGCATGAAAACACCGCCCCCTAGCGCTCGCTAGGGGGCTCGAGAAGCTCGTTAGGGGCTTGGCGAGACAAGAGAGGGAAGGATGTTGCATATGATTGGCTGCTTTACCCATCAATATGCAAAATCACTTTTAAAATCAGATTCAACAATCAATCACAAAAATAAGGATGCAAAATTAGAAATCAGGAGCTTCAATCGATCAGATGGAGAGTAAAAAAAAACCCAGGCACTGTTGCAGAGAACATCACCTAAACAGCACAGCGGAGCAGCCTCACCTAACGGAGGCGATGGAAGAAAACGATTGCACGCAATGGAAGAAAAGACAATTGCAGGATTGGAGCTGGAGGCAACATGTTCGATGAGAAACAGAAGACGATGGATGGAGGCGGCAGATAAGGGTATAACTTAATGGCGATGGGTATTTAGGCATGTTTTAACTTATAGTTACAAAACTAGTCCCTAAAGTATTTAGTAATCTATATATTTGTTCTAATCACTTCAGTTTTTGCAACTCTGATCTAAATATTAAATATACGATATTAAAAAATGTTTGTGTAATAATAAAACAAAATGTTTGTTTATTAAATTAAATAAGAAAAAGAAAAAAAAATGTGAGTGCTAAGAGTGTTACCACTCCCTACCAAATATTAAGATTAGATGCTAAATAGAGAAAAATGAGGTGACACTCAAAAATCTAATGTGACAAAGTGCTAGGAGTGTTACCACTCCCGTTAGCCTTATGTTCATGTTTCACAAAATAGTGTCCAGAATAACAGTTTGTATTATCTTATATAGGTTTTGCTTATGCAACCAATGAAATGAGGTTAAATCAAACAAAAGGATGTATTCTTCCTGAATTCATGTTCATGCTCCATAACATAATTATATATTTTATAGACTGACAATGAAATTGGAAATTTTGAAAATTTCAAAAGGGTTTGAAACTCATATGACCTTTTTCATAGTATGATTTGGGTTTATTCATTAATCGGTTGATGGAATCAATGAACAAAAAACTCAAAGTAGTAGATCATAAAAAAAGCACATGCTTCCGTTCTTGTCTAAAATGATTTCAAAGTTGGACTTTGTTAATCTATTGATGTTTGATAGTTATTGATTGAGTTAGGTGATCAGATCTGATTGAGTCAATAATGTCTGACTGAATCGGACACAACCATGAATCAAAGTGAGTAAGAGACATATCATAAGAGTCAGAACCGAGTTGTCAAGTCAGAGGATTCTAAGTGTGATATCAAACAGTCTAAATCTGACCGAATCAGAACAATCTTCTGTCTTACCCAGGAAAATGCATATCAAACAACAAGTAAGATGCTTACTTTGAAGAATGATTTGGAAGAATTGGAGTCTATCCACGAAATTGGAATTCTAAACAATTAGTTTTTGTTAATGCATGTAGATGTAGTGATAAATGAAATGTAATTCGTTTTCAATTAATATATTTTTCCATTAATATTTGCTATGCGTTTAGTGACAATTGAATAAAAATTATTTTTCATATTTTATGTATATATGTGGTTGATTATTTTATTATTATTATTATTATTATTATTTTAAGGCAGAAACTCCCATTTCATTAATTTAATTATAAAAAATTGGAAATGTAAAATAATTTTTTTTGTTAATGTTTCTATAGATAGTTGTTTGGTTGATAACGAAGTAAACAAAATACCATATTTAGTGCTAGTATGCCACTCATATTTAGTGCTAGCACGCCATGGCTCCAAGGCTTGTATGTGCCGCCAAGCTTTACCAAAACGCCGCCATGACTCATATATGTGTACAAAAATGAATAATAGTAGAAAATACATATAAAAATATGAATTATATACAAAATTGCCGCTTTAAGTCACGCCTTACAAACGACGTGGCTCGCCAAGCCTCGGAAAAGCTTGAGGCTTGACATTGCCGCCAAGTCACGCCTTACGTTATTTAGAACCTTGGTCTAGACTATTGAGCAAGGGCGGAACACGAGCCCTATAACTAAGGAGGCCAAAATCAATACTTCAACACTAAAAACAATTTTTCTTTTTTTCAAAATTATGATATATTACACTTATGATATACATATTTAATAATAACAAAGGAAATTAATAAAAAACTAACGAATATACTTTTAACAACTAATTTTTGCTTAAAATTAAAACTACTTTGAGTTAATTTGGTGATTATTACACAATATATATATATATATATATATATATATATATATATATATATATATATATATATATATATATATATATATGGAAAAGTAAATATACCCTTAAGGTATATAAGATTAGGTACCCTAACTATCAAAACTACGTAGTTTTGTTAAATGATTTAATTTTCTAAAAAATAAAAAAAAATCGATTTCCATACGTGTTTCTGTATTCACTGGCGAATTCAATTGGTGAATTTTTTTTGTTCTATGATCGGCTTGCTTCACAATCCCTGAGATTTTAAACGAAAGTTTTTTTTGACATCGATCACAAAAAAGATTTCAAAGAAATCGGAATTACAAGTTATTGTAATCGGAAATCATAGAAACCGTGAAGAATTCAATTTACAGAAGACTTAAAAAACAATTTCATGGTCATTTCTTTTTGTTCTATGATTAGCTCTGCTTCACTGAGATTTTGAACGAAAAAAAAAATTGAACATGGTCGTCGAACAGGAGATGTTGACAAAAATGTGTCTCTTTGAATCCTTGAAGCCGAGACATAAAACGAAAAACATGTTGTAGGGATTAATCATGAATCAATGTTCTCTGGAAATGATGTTATGAAAGAATCAAGTATTGTGATAACTAATATCACACAAATCCCTTGGACACAATTTTTAGTTTTTGTAAACGTGAATAAGGAAGAATAAGGAAACATGAATAAGGACTACGCAACAATTTTTCTTGAAAATTGTTTTTTTAATTAATTCACTGATCAAAACTACTTAGTTTTATGTATAAGGTATATTCACTTTTCCCATATATATATATATATATATATATATATATATATATATATATATATATATATATATATATATATATATATTTCTTAGTTTCAACGTTTTCATATTTCTTTTATGTTTTATAATACAAGACAAAGAACAATGATTTATTTGTTGAATAAATAACAAAAAAAGTTAATTAATATTAGAATAGTTGTTAGGCTTTTAGTCCGTATCTTATATCCATATTTACACTTCAAACTCATTAATTTAGAGAGAGAAAAAGAAATAAAGAAACAAAATGAGAGAAAGTACCTTTGGTATATATGTTTCTTGTTTTCTTAAACTCAAAGTTTGAGTAAAATTATATAAATTTGATCAGATTTTTTATCCTTTATTGAGTTTAAGAGATATTTTTCCATTAAAACAATTTTTATTTTATCAATGATTTTCGAGATTTCAGTTAGTTGATCGTATAAATTATCTTACGTATAAAAGTGATCTAAAATCAGGGGGCCTATTTAGCTAATTTAGGGGATGTTTGTTTTTTTTGTGAAGAGCTGCGAAACCACTTTTGTCTGCGCCGCGCAGACAACGTGCAAACATATGTCCTCACAGAGTGTTTGTTTTTTGGAAGTGCGCAGATCGAAAAACGTCTGCGCGAGGTCTTCTCGACGCAGACATGGGCCACTGTCTTCAAAGGTCTTCATACCTCATTTTAACCTAAACAAAAAAAAACATGGGCCACCGTGCAGGTTTTTTTTTTTGCTGAAAATACATTTTTAATGTTTATGACATGAAATTAAGTTTGAAAAATCAATTTATTTCATTAGCCGCAGACGTTAAAAACAAACAGTCTTCTTATTACAGACTGCAGACATTTGGTTCATCTCTTCTGCCGCAGAGGCTTGCAGATGTGGTCCGCAGACTGCAGACATTTTGGCTTCAAAAAAACAAACAGCACCTTAGTGATTATTGGTTTTATTTTATATATATATATATATATATATATTAGGAACCTTAAAAGCCGGGAGGCCATGGCCCCCCGGCCTCTATTAGGATCCGCCACTGCTATTGAGTATGAAGTGGGTGATGTTTTTATTTTTATTTTTTAGTAACAACTTTATAGATGTATACATTATTATTACACAACATATTTTTTTAGAGCGTCTAGCAAACAAATACTTACCAAATGGTTTGTGGTCTAGTGGCATCACGAGTTGACGAATACATATACCTTAGTTAAATATTGAAACTTCAAGTCTCATTTGATTTAAAAATGAAAGATGCTGATGTAGGACTAGTGTAGTGTAGTGTAGTGATGCATATGTAAGTAGTTCTACAAAAACAAACAAACAACCACCTATTAATTATATTCCCAAACCTACTCATATGTCTGTTACATGATTTGAATATTCAACATATTGATATTGATTGATGGACTCCTTTTTATTGCAACTGATACGTTGAGTCACACGTCCTTTGATATTACATAATATATGACTTTCAATACGCAAATTCTCTTAACACCAATACAACGTTACGCTAATTCTCTAAAAAATAATACAACTTTCATGAAGAAATCATAGTTAATTCTGAAGCGATCATAAACTCTAAGCTTGGAGAATAATAGAGTATAGACAAAATAAATAGTATTTGATATTTGGTGGTCAAAAAAAATGAAACGAAATATCATTTGATGAAATGAAAAAAAAAAAAAAAAAAACAACGAGCATCTAATATTTTCTAATCTAATGTGATTTTTTTTTTCTCTTGGACTAGTTTTCATTGGGAGATGAGTGTTTCCTTTTATAATAACTAGGAAAAGGACCCATGCTTCGCATGGGTAGGAAAGATTTTTTCAAACGTGTTTTTAAAGAAATAAAACTAAAATGGTAAAAATATGAGTTAGAAAATGTTAACGTAAAAGTTTAAAGAAATAAAAGTAAAGTGACAAAAGTATAAATTAGGAAAAGTTAAAAGTGGCAAAAGTATGAATTGGAAAAGGTTAAGGCAAAAGTATAAGAAAATAAAAGTAAAATAATAAAAGTATGAATTAGAAAAAGTTAAAGATGACAAAAGTATGAACTGAAAAAGGTTAAGACAAAAATGTAAACAAATAAAAATAAAGTATCAAAAGTATAAATTTAGAAAAGTTAGTAACAAATATATATACTACTTTATAAAATGTATATAATTGTGGGTTCCATATATTTTAAGACCAGTATCTTAAATTAGATCTAATTTTAATGGTAGAGATTATAGAGAAGTCAATCCATGTGAATAAGAATCAACCAATTCAAATAAAACACCACCACTATAAATTACACATTATACACGTCTTCCTCTCACCTTTGGAAAACCTAATCAGCTACTATCTCTAGCAAGAACTCTTACACCCTCTCATCCAAATTAAAACCCTAACCCTAATTTCCTTCCAGCCGCCAACATCACCATTTACAACCATCACTACCGTCTGGCACAATGTAAACAATCGCTAAACAGGCACCACCACTACTACAACCCACAACTATCTTATCGCTAAACTATCACACCTAATTTATCCGCTGCCTTTTTCCTTTAACCACCTAGAGTTGTCGTCGTTGCTAGGCTCACTTCCGCCGCCGGTGTTTGCGTCACCGTTGCACACATGCCGCCGCCCTTCGTAACCATTATCGCACCGGTCACTGTAGTACTTCCATCAACAATGACAACCACAACTCTCCTCTTTCTCTCTCTATTAAAAACCTAAACATTGTGTATGTTTTTGCAGGTCCTAACTATTCATATGTGTGTTTACACTGATGTTCCCCTTTCATGTTGTATATAAAACCCGTCTTTTTTATTTTTAATATATGACATCTTCTAACATTTGGTTTTGTTTTGCATATCTCGAAGTGTACAGAGGATGAGATGCAGGTCTTATAACTTTGATGTTCACACGAAGATTCTTTATTAGTTGTCTTACATTTTATAGTCTTATTTTTCATATGTAAATAATTATTTTATTCTTTGGTTTTATTTTTTAGATCTCAAAATGTTTAGACAATGGTAGATCTATTGAACTTAGATATGTACATGAAACTGTTTTTATATTTATTTTTCGATTTTTTCAGATCTGAATACTCATTTTTGTCTATGGTTTTTTTTTTGCTCTCGATATGTTTAGGAAGTTACAGATCTGATGAAGCTTTTGTGTGTACAAAACTAATTTTTTAGTTGATTTATTTTATATTTTGATGATTTTTTAGACGTAAATAGTTATTGTTGCCTGCAATAACTTATTTTGGTTTAATTACTGTATCTGAGTTTTATATATTGAGGTCAATCACTTGTTAGCCGAAGGAAGATCGCACTTTTGTGTTTGGATCTATTATTGTATTTGATGACCCAAAATATTTACGAGAATAGCATATTATAGATTTTTTTTTGTTTATATTTATATCTCAGTTGTGATATGAAGTAAATTTATTAATTTACTTTTTGATTGTCAGTTTTCATATTAGAAATTATTTGTTCTGACATAGGTATTTTGTGGTAATATAGTACAAGTAGATTTTTCTTATTAAAAACGACGAAGTTGAGTTTATAATCTATTATTATATAATGTAAAGCTTTAAGCTATTAGAAGTACTATATAGGTTTGTTTAAAGCAATCAACACATTAAACTACGATATAGAGATATTTTTAGTTCACCAGTTACTGTAAGCTATTAATTTTGTAATACAAAAGCAAACCAAATATTATAGTATGTACATAGTTTCATATTAACAAAACCTTCAACGACAGACAAACACAATATTTATGAAAGAATGTGGACAAAAGAATGATCTCATTTACATTGTGTATATTAGTTATTAACAATTAACAATAAATATTACAAAGGCTTTATTCATAATGAAAGGAAAATACATGATGAAAAGCTGCAAAACATAAAACTGATTTAAAAATATTTTATTTTGGCGTGCTTTTTTTACCAAAAGTTTCTTATTGAAACTTGAAAATTACAGGCTCACGCCTATCATTACAAACTGATTTAAAAATATTTTATAGGACTAAACAAACTAATAGACACTTGAGAGTTATTCATACGATATAAACTTTTTGTAAAAAAATCTATTCGCTTATGAACTTATTCTATTATAAATAAACTAAATGTCATAAAACATTATTTTGGATTTTTTAGGAAATGGTTGTATCTTTCTATATTTTATAATAAATGTAATATTATATTTTTATAAGGAAATGAATTGAAGATGACCTGTAATATAAAGGATCAAAGATGTAAGTTTAGTGTTTGAAAAATATAAGCGACACTTCTGTGAATTTCTAGGTAATTATGATTGCAGTAAAATTTCATAATTTTCCAGATTTATTTTGAATTGAAAATAACGCTTAATGCACTTTATTTTATTAAAAACAATCTTATTTTTTTTAAATCAAAATATTAAACGCCCTTTTATTAGTATCTTAAAACAACACTATATTTATATTTTTAGACCAAAATATAAATATATTTTTTTAATCCAAAACAACATATTTATATATTAAAACAAAAAGCAAGTTATTTTTAGTTTTAGCCCAAAAATAAACGTATTTTTAAATTTAACTAAAATAACCATATAATTTTATTTTTAACTCAAAATAATGGATGTAAATTACCTATATATTGTAACAAAAAACTATATTTATCAAAATATTCACTGTTATCTTATTAATATTATTTACTTTATTGATATAATAAATTTTATAAGTAATTCTAAATGATGGAATTCCTTTTGATCGATAGAAAAAACAAAGTTATGTAGTCATTATTGTATAGACTCTTCATTGCTCTTGGTTGTTAATATGATCCACTTTCGATTCATTCTTAAAATGTTCCAACCATGGTTACAAATTGTCAACTTCCCATCTAAGTTTCTACAAATCTCGAAAACACAACTAAATATTATGAGCGATCCACCCCTTAAAAAAATCAAATAAGCGTAATTATATTTGTTGCACCACCCCACCCCCATAAACCCTAAAACCTAAAGATAACTATCCGTGTTGTTCAAAAAAAGGAACTAAATGTTGTTTAGAACTTCCTCATAGTAAAACTAATCTCCATCGTAAAACTATTTGCCAAATTGAAACTATTCGTCATAAAATTTAGTCTAATTTGACGAAAGATGACTAATATAATTGAGCGGGTTTAGCTTAACTGAAAACACGAACATCAAAATCCATAAAAGTGGAACCGAATGAAAAAACTAAAAACGAACCGAAACAACCTGAATTCGAACAAAGAAAAAGAAAACAAAAAAAGTTTGTTGACCATCAACGTCTGAGATGCCCGAAATAGATCGATGACAAACAATTCGTCGGCTAGGAAAATATAATTAATCGCTGGAATGAAACTATTTGTCGCTCGCCGCATCGCGCGGGTTCGCTGCTAGTATATATATATATATATATATATATATATATATATATATATATATATATATATATATATATATATATTACTTTTAGTTATATAAATAATAATATTATTTTTAACTTTTTTAATACTATAATTAAAACAGTTTTTTTTTTTCGAAAAATAACTAATAATACACGACAATCAGATTGCCTTTGATGTACTTTGTGGGGAGCTCAATATCTTCGTCTCCAACATTTCATGGCGAATCACTCCCTTTCACCCTACCAAAGCTCTCCGCCCACACTAAACTCATCCACGAATCCACAAGATCTCGGAACCCAGCTCCGGCAGCTGAAGCAATTGCAACAGAAACCCAACTAGAATCTGAGGTTTCAATTCTTCTCTTCAATTTCAATCTAATACTGTTTTCCCTAATTGACTACGAATTAGGGCTCCGAAATGAAAGTCGATATGAAATTTGTTTCTAATTTCACATAAATTCTGAATTTGAAGTTCCAAAGCGGTGGATCTGTATGTCACTCGCTATCGTTCTGCTACATAGATTATGAAATTGAAGTTCTAAACCCAAAGTCAGGGTTATTGATGCTTTTTGAATTGAATTGGATGACTTGTTGGAGCTGAACTTTATTGGTAGAGATAATTGCCATTTTTTCCTTGATTCGATACACTACTCTTCTTAAATGAAATACACAGAAATGTTACCACTTCTGTTGTAAATAGAATGAGTTTTTTACTAGTAAAATATAAATTAAGTTGTTTATATTAAATGTTGGTCTTGTTTTAAACTAATTTAGTAGTATAATTTGTTTATATTATTGAAATTATTGGGGGAAATGAAACTTTGAAAAGAGAGTTGCATAATGATATTAAAAAAATAAAGAAAGGAAGAGGAAAAAAAAAAAGAAAAAGGAAAAGGAAAAGGAAACGGAAAAAGGAATTGTAGATTTTTAATGGACATCTTCATGTCATGTATAAATTATAAGGCTAGTCGGGACATCCTAACCACACACTACGATTGATGAGGTGGCACCGCAGTATGCGATGAACACTACACTCACCCCTCAATTTTCAATGTGGTATGTTCACCACAAAAAGCTAGCTTAACTCACTTCTTTTTGCGGTGCGATGAACACTACACCCACCCCTCAATTTTCACTGTGGTATGTTCACCACAAAAAGCTAGCTTAACACACTTCTTTTCTTTCATTTTATGACTATTGACTATTTGTGAACAATTAAAAAGAAGAAAAAAAAATAAACTAGAAGTGGAGTAAAGATATTGTATGACACCCACTAGTCTTGTGGAGTGAGGGAAAAATGATGTGGCGATGACGTGATACTGCAATAGTGTGGTAAGTGTGGTATGACACCCATAAGTCTAATCATTGAATTCAAACTTCACTATGGGGCTAAAAAATCTTAATCCAACTCCATAAATTTTTGGAGCTCATCTTGATAATCATAATGGATGCTTTTAAACCATACCCTCCTCTTCATTGCATGCACGTTTTTCATGTATGCAAGAACGAAGCAACCGATGAATCTTAAAAATCTAGTACAATTGCATAAATTCTTGGACCTCAGTCATGATAATTATAATGATGCCTTTAAAACTAACACTTCTTGTTGTCTTCATTTCCACGTATGTTCTTCATTTTCGTAAAATCAAAGCTTCTATTGGAGTTTAAAAATCTTGGACCACTCCATGATAACTCTTGGACATCATCAAGTCATGTAAATTCTAATGATGAACTCAAACTTCACTATGTGGCTTAAAAATCTTTGTAAACTCAATAAATGTTTGTACTCAATCTTGATAATCATAATGGATCTTCTAAAACACCACTATCGTCTTCATTTCATGCTCGTTTTTCATATCTACAAAATCGAAGCAACCAATAAAGCATAAAAATCTAGTATCAATGTATAAATTCTTGGACCACAATCATGATAATTATAATGCTGCTTTTGAACTAACACCGCCTTGTTATCTTCTTCTCAAGACATGTTCTTCATATTTTGAAAATGTAAGCATCCATTGGAGCTAAAAAAAAAAAGAAAATTTGTGAAATGACCCAAAAAAAAGGGGTGTTTGAAAAAAATGACCAAGAAAATGGAACTTTCAGAAAATGACCACGATTTCCGCAGAGAGGGTCTCTGCGGAAATCGTTACCCTCTAAGGAAGAGGAAAATCTTCGTGGAAATGACACCAGTACACAAGGCATTTAATAGTGCGAGGGGTTTTTATTTTTTGATGCGGTCCCTTCTAAAAACCATCTTATTAAATATCTACAGCATCAAAAATAAGAGAACCGCACCATAAAATAGCTTTGTTAGTGTGGTTTCCCAAAATCACACCATTAAAGAATTTTCTGATGCGGTTTCCCAAAACCGCACCAAAAAATCATATTGAAACTGCACCAAAAAACGATTACAACTGCACCAGAAAATAATTCGCACTTAAAAACATTGAACCGCACCAAAAAACAATTTGTACTAAAAACATTGAACCACATCATTAATCTTTCCTCTAAAATGTTTATTCGGATTTTTCATTTCACGTGAGATCCCTCCAAATTTCGTTCAAAATTTTCATTCAATCTTCCCTCTTTTATATAACGTTGGAGATGAAGCATCTTCTCATAATTATAGATTTGTCGATTCCATGCTTGAAAACGCATGTGAGGTATGCTCATTATTTATCTTCTTTTCATTAATGACATTTGAGACTCCGTTTTTCTCTTATTAATTGTAAATGGATGTCCTATTTTAAGTTTTAATGATGTTTTCTTGTTCTGAATCTCTGCAAATGCTTCTTTGTAGGTGATATTTCTCTAAGAAATGATCCAAAGATTTACGATGTTGCTTCAATGACTTTTAATCAATGGGTATTAAGCTAGATTTTGTAGAGTGAGTTTAAAGATGTTGTCGAAAAAGAAACTAAAAACGTTGATGAAATGTGATTTTCCAAGAACAGATTTTTAATTGGTAGAGAAAAAGAAATTGCAGAGATTGAAACCACTCTTTTTGGAGAAATTAAAATCAAAGAAGGAACAATTGGAAGCTCTAATGGACCTGCAGTTGAGGAAAGCGAAGTTGATGGAATCATAGGTAGAAAGTGTTAGGAAAATATAACCCAAAATTGTACGAAAGAACAAAAGCATAAAGTTCTTGACTGAGGCCTGTGTTTAACACAGTTTCCTTAAAACAAATTCGCCCTATATGGGTGTTTGTTTCCCAAGATACAACAGTGGAAATCAATTCTTCTAGATTGCCCGAACCCTCACTTGGCCCGGATTATACCTTGGTTGCAGCAAGAGAGAAAAGATGAAGCAGAAGCGTAAGAGATGAAGAGATTGATTTCGTTTCATTCGGTGTGTTTAACCAGTCACATAGGGATTGTATATATACTACCCAATGTAACCGATGTCATTAAAACGAAATCGTAACTGTCACAATTAAATAAGAGAATTAATAAAAGAATCAAAACCGAAATCTATGATTAATAGCTCTTAATTCGTTTTTTGTAACAGTTAATCAAAAAGAAAAAAATGCAAAAAAGGTCCTTGAACTTTTCTGGTCGACCGGTGGTGCATTCGTGTCCGCAGTCCGCGCGCTCGCACACAAGTTCAGTGGCCCGAAGCCAATTTGGCTCGCATTTGCACCCCCCCTGCGTGCGCGCGCAAGAGAGAGCCTTGGTTCTAATTAGTCTTACAAAGGTAGCTAGTCTTTGTAGTTATAAACCAATTTTCTTTTCCTTCTTCCTCCAATGTGGGATGAGTTTTAAAAACCCACTTAACTCCTTTATCTTCTCTTCAATTGCCTTACTTTGACAAGTAATTTCTCATTCATTTTTAACCCGTTTTGGACGTGTGATATATCGAAACGTAGATATCACGGAGGAGAACACAAATATATAATCAATAACTCGTTTTGATTATATTTAGAGTATTAAATTTGTGCTCAAAAATGGAGAAAATCCATTTTTGGAAATTAATAAAATTAATTTTCCAACAATCCCCCACATGAATGAAATTGCTTCAGCATCCGCAATTGCTAGCTGCTTTAGGTAAAATCCAGCAGTTGAATCATGCACATGATAAATAGGTTTGACCCTTTGAACATTCCCTTAAGATACATATTTATTTTACTAGCGGATCAGTAGACTCGATGTCCTTGAACTGTTCTGCCATTTGTGTAAATAATCAATCCATGTCTCACATGATTCTCCCTGACCTAGTTAGGTTCTCATTGATGTGTCCGTTTTGGTCGTGGACACTTGCTTGGTTCTGTAAGAGCTCTTAGGAACTTGCCCATTCAAATCCCTTTGAAGCGACCCCACTTCTCTCTCACATAGGTGACTATAACATAATCATTAAAAGCTAAAGCTTGATGATTTCCAACTTATCACCAACTACTATAAGCTTAACCTGCATCACTGTTATTTATAGGAATGGGTTGGGATTGACCCCCACAGTGATCCACATATGTTATATGCAAGTAGGTTGTCCCATTAAACCTAGATCTTGGGATCTCCAGTCAACTAGGTTGGGTTTTCCTTCGCAATAACTTATTCGTTCATGGGTTTTAATCCCATTCCTTTTGACGACTTTGCAACTAACTCCCTATTTAACCATTTGGTTAGCGGATCCGCAATGTTATCCTTGGACCTTATGTAGTCAACTGAGATAACTCCAGTTGAGAGTAGTTGTCGAATGGTGTTGTGTCTTCGACGGATGTGTCGGGACTTACCATTATACATATCACTTTGTGCCCGTTCATTTGTTGATTGACTATCGCAATTGATTGAGATTGCAGAAACTGGTTTAGGCCATCCTGGTATATCTTCCAGAAATTATCTTAGCCATTCAGCTTCTTCTCCACATTTATCAAGTGCTATAAATTCCGATTCCATGGTGGATCTAGCTATAACTGTTTGTTTTGAAGATTTCCATGATATAGCTCCACCTCCAAGTGTGAACAAAAACCCACTGGTTGACTTGGAATCTTTAATGTCGGATATCCAATTGGCATCATTATACCCTTTTATGACCTTGGGATATCTTGTATAGTGCAACCCATAATTGCGAGTGTACCTTAAGTATTGTAATACTCTTTTAATACTCTTCCAGTGTTCAACACTTGGATTACTGGTATATCTACTTAGTCTACTTATTGCAAAAGCTAAGTCGGGTCTGGTACAACTCATAAGGTACATCAAACTACCAATGATTCTTGCATATTCGACTTGTGCAAGCCCTTCACCTCTATTTTTACTTAGATGATGACTTGTATCAATTGGTGTCCTAGCTACAGTAGTATCACCAGAGTTGAACTTCTCAAGAATTTTATCCACATAATGGGTTTGATTCAAAGTAAGTCCATTTTCAGTCCTTGTGATCTTCACACCAAGGATGACGTCTTCCAGACCCATATCTTTCATGTCGAATCTTGCCTTTAGCATGTTCTTTGTTGATTGAACCATTTTATCGTTGCTACCAACAATAAGCATATCATCAACATAAAGGCACAAGATAACATAACCCTCACTTGTGTTTTTAACATAAACACACTTGTCACATTCATTAATCTTGTATCCATTTTCCAACATCACATGGTCAAACTTTTGATGCCATTGTTTTGGGGCTTGTTTCAACCCATATAATGACTTCACTAGTTTGCAAACCTTTGATTATTTTCCTGGGGCAACATACCATTCTGGTTGTTCCATGTAGATTTCTTCTTCTAAATCCCCATTTAAAAAAGCTGTTTTAACATCCATTTGATGTACTTCAAGATTTCTTATAGAAGCGATTGCAAGTACCAATCTAATGGATGTAATACGTGTGACAGGAGAGTACATATCAAAATAATCAAGGCCACTTTTCTGTCTATAGCCTTTAATTACTAGTCTTGCCTTGTACTTGTCAATGGTTCCATCCGCTTTCATTTTCTTCTTGAAAATCCATTTATAGCTTAGTGGTTTGCAACCTTGAGGTAAATCCACTAGCTCCCATGTATGGTTTTGCAAGATTGAATCCATTTCGCTTTTAATTGCCTCTTTCCATTGAGGTCCTTCTGAGGAGGTGACTGCCTCTTTGAAAGTTTGAGGCTCTCTTTCAACCATGTAAGTGTAGAAATCATCTCCAAAGACTTCTCCACTCGTGCCCTTTTACTTCTACGGGGCTCTGTTTCTTCCTCTATTTCTTCTTCATAAGAGGATTCATTGTGCTCAATTAGCTTTGAAGCATTTGTCTCAACCTTATGAAGACATGGAAACACATTCTCAAAGAACGATGCATTTCTTGACTCCATTATTGTGCCTTTGTGAATTTCTGGAATTTTTGAGTCATGTACAAGAAATCGATACTCACTACTGTTTTGTGCATATCCAACAAATATGTAATCAACAGTCTTGGGTCCTATCTTAACCACCTTGGGTGCAGGTACAACGACCTTTGCAAGGCACCCCCACACTCGAAGGTATTTGTAGGATGGTTTTATACCTGACCATAACTCGTATGGTGTTTTATCCGATTTCTTTCGTGGGACCTTATTTAAAAGGTAGTTAGCTGAAAGTATAGCTTCCCCGCACATTGAGGGTGGCAGCCTAGAACTTAACAACATGGCATTCATCATTTCCTTTAAGGTCCGATTTTTCCTTTCTGCCATACCAGTTTGTTGTGGTGAATAAGGTGCAGTAAACTCATGTATGATACCATGAGTTGCACAGAATTCCTCAAACGGTGATACATATTCACCTCCACGGTCACTTCTTAGTACTTTAATTTTCTTATTAAGTTGATTCTCAACTTCACTTTTATACACTTTAAACTTCTCTATAGCCCCATCTTTACTTTTAAGTAAATAGACATAGCATAATTTAGTGCAATCATCAATAAAAGTAATAAAGTACTTATTTCCACCTTTAGATGGAATTGATTTCATGTCACACACATCGGTGTGAATTAATCCAAGTGGTTCGGTTGTCCTTTGAATGGACTTGAAAGATTGTCGTGTTAATTATGATTCAGCACAAGTGTGGCATTTGTATTTTGAGTCAATGTGAAAGTGTGGTATGTGATTGAGTTTAATTAAACGACGAAGAGTATCAAAATTAACATGTCCTAATCTAGGATGCCATATATTTGAAGACTCAAGCAAGTAAGTAGAAGAGTTATTCATTTCATTATCATTGTCACTTGGCTTAAGAGCCATTACACAAAGTTTGAACATACCCCTATCAGCATACTCCTTACCCACATACACACCATTTTTGGTTAACACAAATTTATCTGACTCAAACACCAAGCGAAAACCATGCTTGTTCAACAACCAACCCGACACAAGATTCTTACGAATTTCGGGTACATACAACACATCATTCAACGTCAACTCTCTTCCCGACGTCATCTTCAACACAATCTTTCCAACACCTTGGATATTAGAAGTGGCCGAGTTTCCCATGAACAGCTTGTCACCATTATCTATAACCTTGAATTTTCTGAACCATTCTCTATTTGAGCAAACATGACGGGTAGCTCTCGTATCAATCCACCACTCCCTTGGATTGGACTCCACAAGATTAACTTCAGAAATAACGGCTGCAAGATCGATGTCAGACACATCTTTGGTTATCTTCTCCACAACATTTGCCTCCTTAGCCTTCTTTGGAAGCTTGCAATTTACAGCCCGATGACCCCGTTGGTCACAGTTATGGCAGTTTCCTTGAAACTTTTTCTTAAAAGTTCCACCTTTGGCTCCCAAGTTTGAACCCTTGCCTTTCTTTTGGAATTTTCCCTTTCCAGATTTGTTCTTCCCAGAAGTTTGACCATGCTCCACCACATTAGCTTTCTCAGAAGTAGGGGTATAACTACTCTTTTGAGCTATCTTATTGTCCTCTTCAATTCGAAGGCGAACAATAAGGTCCTCAATGGACATCTACTTTCTCTCATGTTTCAAGTAATTCTTGAAATCAACCCAACTAGGGGGTAGCTTCTCAATCATGGAAGCAACAGAAAAAGGCTCATTCAACCCCATACCCTCGGCATGTATGTCATGTAGGAGGACTTGTAGTTCTTGGACTTGGGACATAACAGTTTTGCCATCCACCATTTTATAGTCAAGAAATCGGGCAACCACAAATTTCTTTGTCCCGACATCTTCAGTTTTATACTTTTTGTCCAATGAGTCCCATAGTTCTTTGGCTGTCTTTGTTACACAATACACATTATAAAGTGAATCAACAAGGCCATTAAGAACATAATTCCTACACAAGAAATCAGAACGTTTCCAAGCATCAATAGCAGTTAAAGCTTGCACATCTCCTTCTCCTTCGGGCATCCGAGGAGCCTCTTCAGTTAAAAATCTATCAAGATTCAATGTGGTAAGATAGAAGAGCATCTTCTGTTGCCACCTCTTAAAGTTCAGTCCAGAGAACTTCTCAGGTTTCTCAGCATGATTGACTGGTATGGTCATCATTGGAGCTCCTTGAGCATTAGGAGTTCCATTAGGTTTTGGTGGTTGGGAACCTTCACCAGTAGTCATGCTACAAAAGGAAGCAAATATAAAATTCAGTAACCACAAAACTGTTAAATATTGTTTGTTTCCAGAAAGCAGGTTCTGAAAACTGTGAAACAAAAGAAAGAATCTGAAAATTGTTTTAGAAAACAATTTATGAAAACAGTAACAGATTATGGATGCAATCAACTTAAACAGAAAACAGGAGAAGCAGAAAATGTCTTAGAAAACGATTTCTGAAAACAGATTCTGCAATTGTTATGTAGAGGAAAAAAAATCGTTTTTATAAACACTTAAAGACGAATGAGAAAGAAATTAATTTTTTTTCCAAGTTCGTTTCGCACAAACGATTTGTTTTAAGACTGTTAGGAAAATATAACCTAAAATTGTACGAAAGAACAAAAGCATAAAGTTCTTGACTGAGGCCTGTGTTTAACACAGTTTCCTTAAAACAAATTCGCCCTATATGGGTGTTTGTTTCCCAGGATACAACAGTGGAAAGCAATTCTTCTAGATTACCCGAACCCTCACTTGGCCCGGATTATACCTTGGTTGCAGCAAGAGAGAAAAGATGAAGCAGAAGCGTAAGAGATGAAGAGATTGATTTCGTTTCATTCGGTGTGTTTAACCAGTCACATAGGGATTGTATATATACTACCCAATGTAACCGATGTCATTAAAACGGAATCGTAACTGTCACAATTAAATAAGAGAATTAATCAAAGAATCAAAACCGAAATCTATGATTAATAGCTCTTAATTCTTTTTTTTGTAACAGTTAATCAAAAAGAAAAAATGCAAAAAAAGTTCAGTGGCCCGAAGCCAATTTGGTTCGCATTTGCACCCCCTGCATGCGCGCGCAAGAGAGAGCCTTGGTTCTAATTAGTCTTAAAAAGGTAGCTAGTCTTTGTAGTTATAAACCAATTTTCTTTTCCTTCTTCCTCCAATGTGGGATGAGTTTTAAAAACCCACTTACCTCCTTTATCTTCTCTTCAATTGCCTTACTTTGACAAGTAATTTCTCATTCATTTTTAATCCGTTTTGGACGTGTGATATATCGAAACGTAGATATCACGGAGGAGAACACAAATATATAATCAATAACTCGTTTTGATTATATTTAGAGTATTAAATTTGTGTTAAAAAATGGAGAAAATCCATTTTTGGAAAATTAATAAAATTAATTTTCCAACAGAAAGTTCAAACACAAGATTAAGATATTACGATTGAACCATTGATTGAAAACACTCACCGAACATATCTAAATACAAGAAAATGAAGGTTCATAAGTAGCGTGGTGTGCATCAATGGCGAACTTGTTAATTCGTGCGGTGTTAGCTAGTTGTTTTTTGGAGCGATTTTGGCTATTTTTTGGTGCGATTTGGCTATTTATTGGCTGTTTTTGGTGTGGCATTGGCTATTTTTTGGTGCGGTTTTGGAACCGCACCATTAAATAAGGGTATTTTTTGATGCGATATTTTTTGTGCGGTTCAATACCCGCATCAATTAATCATTTTAACTGCATCAACAAATGCTTTTTGTGACGTGGCAGGGGTAAATTTGTAAAAACACAAAAATAAAATAAAAAAAGCAAATTGATAGTGTATGCGGATTCGAAGAGGGAGGGCTTATAAATTGTCTTAGAAACGTAGTTTTATAGTTTAAATTGTTATATTGAGTCAGTGATATGTGCGAAATGGTGATACCTCGTTAAATTAAGAAGAAAACAGTTACAAAAATCATTTTAGGCCATGGTTAAGCGAAGAACAATTCCTCAGAGACATGTGTTTGAAGAACAGATTCGCAGAGGGTTGCTATGCGTATCCTCTTTGCCTCTGCGGAAATGTGCGGAAATGTCAGGCGTAATTTAGTGCTTTCAGCTATCGGTTCCTCAGAGAGCATTCGACATTTCCGTAGAGACCTTCTCTGCGAAAGCATTTCTCGGACGCCATTTTTTTGTCTTTTTCCCCACGTGTCCAATTCCTCCAAGCTTAGTGACTTCTGCAAAGACTCCCTCTGTGGAAATTATCGTCATTTTATGAAAGTTTTTTTTTCTTGGTCATTTTCTTCGAACATCCCCCGTTTTTTGGTCGTTTCACAAATTTGGACAACTCTGTGATAACTCTTGGACAACATCATGTAATGTAAATTCTAATCATGAAATCAAATTTCACTATGGGGATCAAAAATCTTGGCTAACTTCATAATTTCTTGTATCTCACTTTTGATAATCATAATGAGAGCTTTGAAACCCTATTTTCGTCTTTATTCCCTGCCCATTTTTCCTATATGTTAAATCGAAGCAACCAATGAAGCTTAAAATCTGGTACTACTACATAAATTCTTGGACATAAATTATGATAATTATAATGATGCTTTTAAAATAACACCCCTTGTTGTCTTCCTTTCCACACATGTTCTTTATTTATTTTGTCAAAATTGAACCATACATTAATTAAAGCTTAAAAATCTTGGACCAATTCATCTATTCTTGGACCTCAATTTTGAAACTCATATAGTGTTAAAGTGCCATATTCTTGTCCATGACTATTATTCATTTCTACATAATCAAAGCAACCATCGAATCTTAAAAACCTTAAAACCTCTTTAGATATTCTTGGACCTTAGTATTGATAATGATAATTATAGTTGATGCTCTTAAACCCGGATATCGTATTCCCTTTCACACCCATTCTTTATTTTTTGCAAAATCTAAGCAACCGTCGAAGCTTAAAAGTCTTGGAGTTGGAGACTTGGACCATTCCATAAATTCTTAAACTTCAATTTTGGATAATCATAATGGATGCTATTAATCCCCTAATATCATATTCCTTTCTATAGTGGTTTTTTATTTTTGCAAAAACCGAAGCTTAAAAATCTTGGACCTTAATCTTGATAATCATAGTGGATGCTTTTAGACCCCCATTATCGTCTTTCTTTCCCTGTGTATACTTCAATTTTGCTAAATCAAAGTTTAAAAATCTTGGACCACTCCATAAACTATTGTACATCAATCTTGGTAATCATATTTGATTCCTTTAAACACCCACCATCTTCTTCCCTTCCACACCATTTCTTAATTTGTAGATGTTGTAAAATACGACGGATACGAATTGACTTAAATAATATTAGCTCAATGCGGAATGAGATCAAAAATTATCAAAGCGTAATAATCACAACGTAATACGAATAAAATAAATAGAATAGAGACACAGGAATTTACGTGGAAACCCAAATCGGGAAAAAACCACGGGCGGAGGAAGCCGAGAAACAATTCACTATAATTTGCAGTGTTTACAAGGATTATGAAAGAGATTACAAATAGAGTGGGAGAGCTAAAATATACGGTGGTGTATATATATATATATATATATATATATATATATATATATATATATATATATATATATATATATATATATATATATATATTTGATTTGGTTCGTGGGTTATTATTTCAAGCCTTCTAGCTTAGGCTATTTATAGCCAAAAGAGAACATATGAAAAGGAAAGAAAAAAGCCGTCCATAATTGTAGGCGAAGAAGAAGTAAGGCGCCCCATATGTAACTCACCGTCCATTCTCATTTTCAATTTCACACTTATATTACTATTCATAGTCAAACTATGAATAGTAAATGATAAGTTACAGAAATAACCCCTGAACTATTTGTCACTTGCTAATTTTGGAGACAACTTTTCCACAATCTCCACCTTGACGTCAAAATTAAGCAAGTCATGCTTTACGATTAGTCAAAACATATAGTTCATCAAACTTTAAAACTTCCATAAGAACCTGCAAATTTTATATAGAGAAAAAATTGTTTCCGAAAAATAAATAATACTTCCTCCACCACGAGCCTTCAGGCTCAACTGCGATCAGAAACACCCACCATGTCCAAACATAATTTGAACTTGGCTATAGGAAGACTTTTAGTGAACATATCAGCGGGATTATAATCTGTATGAATCTTGTCCACAACACAATCACCTTTTTCAATGATATCCCGCACAAAATGATAACGAATATCAATATGCTTTGTTCGGTCATGAAACATTTGATCTTTACTCAAGAAAATAGCACTCTGGTTGTCACAGAAAACTGTGGTCACCTTTATTCTATCATCGAGTTCTCCAAATAACCCCTTTAACCATATATCTTCCTTAACTGCTTCTGTAATCGCCATGTACTCTGCCTCGGTAGAAGACAGGGCAACTGTAGACTGTAACTGGGCTTTCCAACTAACAGCACAACCATTTAGAGTAAACACATACCCTGTAATTGATCTTCGTTTATCCAAATCTTTGCCATAATCTGAATCAACATATCCGAACACCCCAGTGTTAGATTTACCAAAATGTAAACACATAGAAGACGTACCACATAAATAACAAAAAATCCACTGTACTGCTTTCCAGTGTTCTTTCCCCGGGTTCGCCATGTATCTACTAACCATGCTAACAGTATAAGCCAAATCAGGGCGCGTGCAGATCATAGCATACATCAAAGATCCAACAGCACTAGAGTATGAAACACGTGCCATGTAAGCCATATCAGTCTCATTAGTAGGACTCAAAGCGGATGATAGCTTGAAATGAGCTGCAAAAGGTGTGTTGACAGACTTTGCTTCGTGCATACTGAAGCGTCTTAGGACTTTCTCAATATAACTTTTCTGAGAAAGATGCAAGATCCTAGACTTCCTGTCACGAATAATTTCCATACCTAAAATCTTTTTGGCAGCTCCTAAGTCCTTTATTTCAAATTCAGCTTTCAACTGGTCTTTTAACTTCTGAATCTCCTTCATATCTTTT
Source organism: Lactuca virosa (assembly GCF_052849685.1). Taxonomy (NCBI): domain Eukaryota; kingdom Viridiplantae; phylum Streptophyta; class Magnoliopsida; order Asterales; family Asteraceae; genus Lactuca; species Lactuca virosa. Next base: position 174,658,712 of record NC_136428.1, read on the forward strand.
GCTGCAATCAACATGTCATCCACGTACAAGAGTAAGTAGATCTTTGAACCATTGTCACCTTTCTTGAAATAAACGCAAATATCATAGGTGCACCTGCTGAATTTGTGACTGGTCATGAAAGAATCGAACCTCTTGTACCATTGTCTAAGAGACTGCTTGAGGCCATAAAGAGATTTGTTCAACTTGCATACGTAGTTCTCCTTTCCAGGAACTACAAAACCTTCAGGTTGTTGCATAAAAATCTCTTCCTCAAGCTCACCATTTAGGAAAGATGTAGTGACATCAAGTTGTTCTAACTCAAAATCATTAGAAGCAACCAACCCCAACAACACACGAATGGAAGTATGTTTGACAACTGGGGAATAAATGTCAGTGTAATCAATACCAGGAATCTGACTGTAGCCTTTAGATACTAACCGAGCTTTGTATCTTGGTTTATCATTTGGGTTGACAGGTTCCTTTAGCTTGTAGACCCACTTGCATTTAACTGGTCTCTTCCCTTTCGGAATAGGAACTAAATTCCAAGTACTGTTTCGCTGCAAGGATTCCATCTCATTTTGCATAGCGAGCATCCAATCATTTGAGTCTTCAGATTTGATAGCCTCGTCATAATTCGCAGGCTCCGTTGCGGACTCAATATTATCAGCAACAATAAAAGCATAGGCAACCAAATCAGATTCAGCATACCTCTTCGGAGGAATAATCTGTCTTCTCGGTCTATCTCTTGCAATGCTTGGAGTAGTAGCTTGTGGTTGTGAAAGTGTTGAATCTTCACCAACAACATGCTCATCCGACGAAGAAGAATCTTAATGCTGATTTGTACTCTGATTAGTGGTAGGTGAAGTAGGAAGCTCCACCTCCATTTGAGCATTCTCTTTATTTGCTTCGGATGATACATCTGATGCATCTGTTCTTTTAGAAGAGTCAGCAACTGGTTGAATTATAGCAGACTCATCAAAAGTAACATCTCTTGAGATGATAATTTTCTTCAAATCAAAGCTCCATAACTTGTAACCCTTTATACCTTGATTGTACCCAAGAAAAACGCATTTGATTGCTCTTGGTTCTAGCTTCCCATTGTCAACTCGTGCATACGCTGGACATCCGAATGGTTTTAAATCTGAATAATTTGCAGGTTTACCGGACCATAACTCAAACGGAGTTTTCTTCTCGATTGCTCGTGACGGTGATCGGTTGATAACATAGCAAGCAGTCGAAGCAGCCTCCGCCCAAAAAGACTTTGGCAATTTGGAATTAGAAAGCATACACCAGACCTTCTCTATAATGGTGCGATTCATCCTTTCAGCTACACCATTTTGTTGAGGTGAATGGACTACTATGCGATGTCGAGTAATGCCTTCCTTTTGACAATAGACATTAAACTCTTCTGAGCAAAACTCAAGTCCATTATCCGTACGAAGATACTTTACCACCAGACCTGATTGCTTTTCAACCTGAACTTTCCAATTTCTGAAGGTAGAGAAAACGTCACCTTTATTTTTTAAGAAGAAAGACCACACCTTCCTGGAGAAATCATCAATAATAGTGAGCATATAAATAGCTCCACCTTTTGAAGCAACTCGAGCCGGTCCCCACAAATCCGAGTGAACATAATCAAGTGGTCCTTTCGTTGTATGGATACCACTTGCAAACCTCACTCGTTTTGCCTTGCCATATACACAGTCTTCACAGAAATCCAAATCAACAATCTTTTGTTGACCAAGTTAACCTCTTCGACTCAATTCTTACATGCCTTGAAAACTCATATGGCCGAGTCGAAGGTGCCAAAGACGGGACTGATCTGGATCAGAAAAAAACTTTGACACAACAGCAGCATCACTCGAAATTGTTTGCCCGTCAAGAAAGTAAAGATCTGAGGTTTTTCGTTCGGCTCTCAGTTTGTCGGAACCGTCTTTGAATACCCTGAGAACTCCACCTTTACCAGCAAACTCGTATCCCTTTTTGTCAAAGGAACTGAGAGATAACAAGTTTCTTCTGAGGTCAGGAACATATCTAACATCCCCCATGGTTCGAATAACTCCGTCAAACATACGGATCCTGACTGAACCATGTCCAAGAACTGGACATGTAGTATTGTTACCCATTACCACATAGCCCTGGTTAACCTTTTCAAATGTGTAAAACCAACTTTTGTTGTGACACATATGAAAAGTACAACCAGAGTCGAGTATCCAATCACCAGTGGAATCCAGTTTATCTGAATAAACTGTCAAAAGTTCTCCAATACCTTCGACCTCAGCTAGATCGGCTTCACCCGAAGTGCTAGCTTGTTTACCATTTGCTGCCGTCTTCTCTTTTTCTTTGTTCTTCAACTTGAAGCATTCTTCAAGCACATGTCCCTTCTTGTGACAATAGTTGCAAAACTTTCGTTTGCCTTTTGACTTGGATCTGGTTCTGTTGGAAGATTGAGAAGTTCTACTTCTCTCTGTTGTTCTTCCTCTGGCATTCAAACCTTCGGCTTAGCATCACTTGAACCACCACCAGTAATATGCTTCATCTTCTCTTTTGAATCCAAAGCTGTATAGACTTCATCTAAAACTAGAGTGTCACGGCTATAGATAATAGTATCACGAAAATGGCTATAGGATTCTGGCAATGACGATAGTAAGAATAGAGCCAAGTCTTCATCTTCATACTGAACATCCATATTCTCTAAGTTATTTACTAACTCTTTAAATGTGGATATATGTTCAGCTAAAGAGCCTCCTTCAATCATCTTGAGATTGAACAACCGTTGCTTCAAATGCAACTTGTTTGGTAAGCTCTTGGTCATCAACAGTTGTTCCAACTTTAGCCATAAAGAAGCTGCTGACGTTTCTTTTAGAACATCTTGCAAAACATCATTTGACAAGTGCAAACGAATCTGGGATAAAGCCTTCAGATCTTTCATCTCCTTTTCTTCTTCGGTCCATGTATCGGGCATCTTATTGAAGCCCAATAGCGCCTTGTGTAAATCCATCTGAATGAGAATGTCTCTCATCTTTACTTGCCACAATGGAAATCGGGTGTTACGATCCAGTAGTGGAATATCGTATTTTACCGAAGACATGATTAATTACTTGATAAAATGATCCCAACGAGCTAATATCACAACCCGGATGCTCTGATACCAATTGTTGTAAAATACGACGGATACAAATTGACTTAAATAATATTAGCTCAATGCGGAATGGGATCAAAAATTATCAAAGCGTAATAATCACAACGTAATACGAATAAAATAAATAGAATAGAGACACAGGAATTTACGTGGAAACCCAAATCGGGAAAAAACCACTGGCGGAGGAAGCCGAGAAACAATTCACTATAATTTGCAGTGTTTACAAGGATTATGAAAGAGATTACAAATAGAGTGGGAGAGCTAAAATATACGGTGGTGTATCAATATATATATATATATATATATATATATATATATATATATATATATATTTGATTTGGTTCGTGGGTTATTATTTCAAGCCTTCTGGCTTAGGCTATTTATAGCCAAAAGAGAACATATGAAAAGGAAAGAAAAAAGCCGTCCATAATTGTAGGCGAAGAAGAAGTTAGGCGCCCCACATGTAACTCACCGTCCATTCTCATTTTCAATTTCACACTTATATTACTATTCATAGTCAAACTATGAATAGTAAATGATAAGTTACAGAAATAACCCCTGAACTATTTGTCACTTGCTAATTTTGGAGGCAACTTTTCCATTAATCGTTGGATCTCAATCTTGATAATCATACTGGATGCTCTTAAACCCCCATTTTCGTCTTCTCTGCCCGTTATTCATTTCTACAAAATCGAAGTAACCATTGAAGCTTAAAAATCTTGGACCACTCTATAAAATTTTGGACCTCAATCTTGATAATCATAAGTGGATGATATTATAGCCCTACCTTAATCTTGATAGTCGTCCTCCCTTCCATGCATGTTCTTTTATTATGCAAATTATAAGCAACCACCAAAGCGTGAAAATCTTGGAAAACTCCATAAAATATTGGACCTCACTTTTAATAATCATAATGGATGCTCTTAGACCCCATCCATCTTCTATCTACAAACATCAAAGAAAAAATCGATTCCTCTACAAACAGAGGAATGAAAGTGGATACAAACTTGTAAACATATCTAAAAGAAGAGCAAGAAAACTAACCCTTAAGAAGACAATATAAGATAAAGAAAATTAACCCTTAACAAACACAAATCTCTAGACATAGAAAACAATTTCAACCCTTAACGAAGAAAAAACCTAACTTTGTGATTTCCTCATTCTCTTCATTTGGGCTTCATTTATATTTGATAATTTGTTTAATTTACATGGGCTTCATCTCCAACAAACCAACTAAAGGTTTGGAGTTTTTTAAATTTTTTTTTTTCATTTTTGATATGGTTTATGGTTATGATTTTAGATTTTCTTTATTCTTGGTATAAGAACATTCATGATGTCCATCCTTGATTTTCGAACCCAAATCAAAGAACGAAACATCATAAAATGACTATTTTCCAGTGTACTTTATAGAAATTTGAAACCAAGATCAATAATAAATAATAAATTATGGATAAATTTTTAATTTTACATGATGTTAACAACCAAGTACAAATGGTATGGATATCAGGAATGAAATTCGAAACAAATTAACAAATACAAACCTATTAATAAACTTCACAATTACCAACATCTGAAAAACAATAAATTTATCTAGCATAGCCGTTCATGAGGTAGTAACTTTATCACATCAATGTTGGATTAGTGTCTAAACCCGTAACTATATTTGGTAAGTACTTGACCCGGTTGTGCATGATCCTTTTGGGTTGCCTTCACCAAAAGCAACTTGACAGGGTGATTTATGAATAGAGAGGTTAATATGGTTTATTAATATATTATATGAACAATATATTAAAAGAGAAATCATATAATTAAATTAATATTAGACAAGAATTAATTAAGAAATTAATTATGTGGCTAAAAGGCATTAATTTAATATCACGGATTTAAACTGTCAAATGTGTGATAGTGGAGTATTGGGCCGAGGAGCCTCTTGGACTAGGCATGAACGAAATTAGGATGTGTCCATCCATAATTTCGGCCATAAGGCCCTATTCCAGAAGCTTCTTTGGATAGCTTAAGGCCTAAGCTGTCCATTAGGGTTTAGGCTGAAACCCTAGCAGCACCAGTATAAATAAGACCCTAAGGCTTCCAAATTTCGACCACTTGATACCCTAGAAAGTTCATAGCCGAAATTGTGCCTCTCCCCTCTCTTCAATATCATCATCTTGCTTCTTTGGTGTTTGTAAGCCATTAGAGGAGTGACACTTGTGACTCTAAGCTCCAAGACAAGAAGATTCAAGCTATTGTTCAAGAGGTAATTATCTAGATCTATTTTCTTATGTCAATTTCGAATCATGTATGCTAGATCTAGGGTTAGAAAGTCTTGGATGAATTGCATGTACAATAGAGAAGCCTAGATCCAAGGTTTAGGGTTTGCATGAGCATATATGATGTTCTTTTGGCTAAAAACCAACAGTGGTATCGGAGCCTTGATTGGCTTCTATTGTATTGATGCTTTGTGTTTTCATTCTTTCTTTAAAATCGATTTTTTGGCCACCCGACTGACAGAATCGTCGAGTCCCAAAGTGGGCTCGACGAGTAGGATGAACTCGACGAGTCCATAAGGGGACTCGCCGAGTCGGGACGTCTGACAGAGGGATTCTCGGGATTTCTTGCTGTTTTGCTGAAGGATAATTACCAGAATCAGTTTTTACTAATACAATCCGAATTTTATTGTTGTTATATGTTCATCCTTACCAAAACAAAAGATAATCACCAATTGTTTGAATGATTAATTCCTTATATGATAATATTTGATTATTTAAATTATATGATGAATTATCTTGTTAATAAAATTGATTAGGTCAAACTTAGATAATCATTAAATTAAATCTTTAATTTTAAATTATTTGCTATTTGATCCTATGTGTTTTGAAAAGTTTAAAACTTGCCCTCAAGTTTTGAAATTTAAATTTTGGATTAAAAGTTTAATTTAAACTATTTAAATTCCAAACCCTAGAATTTTACAAGTTTAAAATTCAACCTTATACTTTATAATATTATAAGATTAATATATATATATATATATATATATATATATATATATATATATATATATATATATATATATATATATATATATATAACTTAAATGCTAGTCTCACCGTTAGTAGGCCTCATTCACGAAGCCGATCTATAAGGGGGGTATAAGGTTATGGCCTATAAAATGGCCGTTTAGTGGGTGTCCACTCTCACCCACCGCTTCCTTGATTGGTGGAGGGTCGTTAGCCGAACGGGTAGGATAGGGCAACCCTTTCCTCCTTAGAAGTATAATGAAATTATAAAAGTAACTAAATGTTTTTACAAAATTCCCAATCTTAGTTACTTTAGGCAAAAGTGAATTGATGCAATTCCATGAAATTACACTTTGTACCCTTGCTAAGACGTTAGTGGAGCGTGTGTGGTTAACCGACACACTAATTCGGTTGTAAGCAAAGGTGGCAAAGGGTGACTCATTGTTTGTCATAGTTCGATGGAGCGTGTGTGGTTAACCGACACATCGAATAGGTGACTGTAACAATGAGGGCACCATGTACATTTGCATGGTTATTCACACCCGCTTTGTGATCCTCGGCATCCCAGTCACAAACTTGAGGGGCATATCGAGATTTAAACATGCCATTGAAACGTTCAATGAATCTCAAAAGATCTAGGAGTTTTCAATACATTTAAAACTTAGCTTTAATTTGTTTTTCATGGCGGAAAATTAGTGAATTGTCATTCACTTACCTTCAAATTATTTACTTGTTAGATTACGGCATCCCTTTTCTAATTTGTAAATAATGTTGTTGGATCCTAGCCCTAATTTCTCATTTGGGTGTTTAATTGGGGATTCATTTCTAATCAAACTTTGTTCCTTTTCCTTTTCAGACGTCGAACGTCAACAACAACGCTTCTGGTTCATCTTCCTCTGGCTCGTTCTCACTCATGAACTTGTGTGGGAGAGTGATCTTTGACGGGTCCAATTTCACTGATTGGATCCGCAACATCCGAATGGTCACTCATTACGAGGACAAAGAGTATGTCCTCGATGAGAAGCTGAAGGAAATCAACATCAACACTGCCTCTGCTGAAGAGATCGCGGCCTTTGAGGCCCATCAGCGTGATGCCACGAAAGTCCATTGCATCATGCTAGCGACTATGACTGCAAAACTCCAGAAGTCCTATGAGGACATGTACCCCTATGAAATGCATCAGGATCTGCTGGACCGGTACCACCAAAGCGCTAGGCAAGAAAGGTACGAGATCATCACTTCGATGATCACTACCAAAATGGGTAATGAAGAGTCCCTTACTGCTCATCTGCAAAAGATGCAGAGATATGTCGATCGCATGCTTAAGCTAAATGTTAACTTTGATGAAGAGCTGGCAATTGACATCATCCTTCACTCCTTGCCTCCCTGCTATAGCCCGTTCCGCATGACCTACCACATGAACAAGGAGGAGGTCACCTTGAGCAAGCTTCAAGGACTATTGAGGACTGCTGAGAGCAACCTCAAAGATAAATCTGTTGCATCATCTCCAACTCCTACTGCTTCCCCTGTCCTGGCAATTGGGCAAGGGAAGGGTAAGAAGAGGAAGGCTCCTTCAAAGAGCCACCATAAGGGAAAGTCCTAAAATGGCTCCTCTTCTAGTGGAACCAAGGTTGGTCCTGCTAAGCCCAACTCCAACCCCAAAGAGGCAGAGTGCCACTACTGCCATGAAATAGGGCATTGGAAACGAAGCTGCCCGAAATATATGCAAGACATAAAGGATGGAAAGATCAAGCCGTCCTACGCAGGTATTTACACTAATAAATCTAATGATTCATCACATGCTATTTCTTGGGTTCTTGATACAGGATGTGGTTTTCACATTTGTTCTGATTTGCAGGGCCTAAGAAGAAATAGGGATGTGGAGCATGGGAAGATAAATTTGATCATGGGGGAATAGAAGATCGTCGCCTGTCACCAAGATCGGAGTTTACTCTTTAATGCTCAGTAGTGGATTAGGATTAGATTTAAATAATTGTTGCTATTCGCCAGATATGGCAAGAAACATTATTTCATTTCATGGTTTGTATAGACAAGGATTTAGATATTAATTTGATAATGAAAAGGGTTCTATTAATGCTTATCTTAATGGTGTTTTCTATTTTGAAGCATTGCCTTGTAATGGAATATATGAAACTGTGATGGTTGTAGACTATTTAGGAAATGATGTGTTGTGTATTGATTCTTCCAATTATTTGAATAAAGCATGCTTGTGGCATTGTCGTCTTGGACATGTCAAAGAGAAATGCATAGCCCAACTCCAAAAGGATGGAGTGTTGGAGTCATTCGACCTTAGGGACGATGACGTGTGCGAGTGTTGTTTACTTGGAAATATGACCAAGTCACCCTTCACTGGCACTTGTCCGAGAGGTGAGGGTTTATTGGATCTCATACATACAGATGTATGTGGACCCTTTAGATCCATCACAAGAGATGCGTGCCGCTTCTACGTGACTTTTACCGATGATTATAGCAGAAATGGCTATATCTACTTAATTAGGCATAAATCAGAAACCTTTGAAAAGTTCAAAGAGTTCAAGCAGGAAAATCAAGATGCTTCGATCAGCTCGAGGTGGAGAGTACCTAAGTCTTGAATTCCAAGACTACGTCAAGGAATGCGGAATCGTTTCGCAATTGACACATCCCAGGACACCGTAGTTGAATGGTGTGGCTGAGAGGCGTAATCGAACCCTGCTGGACATGGTTCATTCCATGATGAGTCGTGCTTCACTACCTATCTCATTTTGGGGGTATGCCTTAGAGACTGCCACCCATATCCTTAACTTAGTCCCTACGAAGAAGGTTGTCAAAACACCTCACGAGATGTGGACAGGGAAAGATTCCTCGTTGGCACACATTAAGGTTTGGGGTTGCGAGGCTTTCGTAAGACGAGAGACTCACGACAAGCTCGAAGCTCGTAGTGAGCGGTGTATTTTCATCGGCTACCCGCAGAAGACCTTTGGATATCTCTTCTATAGACCGAGTGACAATGTTGTCTTCGTTTCGAGGAGAGGGGTTTTCCGAGAGCGAGAACTCATAAGCCAAGGGGATAGTAGGAGGCAAATCGATCTTGAAGAGCTTCAAGAGTCGAGCGATGAAGGAACCTCTAACACTGGCTCTCAACCCGAGGAGGAAACTCCGGTTGAACCAATTGACGAGTCCTTACCTCTTAGATGTTCCGAAAGAGTTAGGGTTCAGCCCCAGTTTTATGGTTTCCATATCAATATTGATGGGGATACGTTTAGTAGTGATAGTACACTAGTGAATTTGGACAAACCTAACAGCTACAAGGAAGCCATGGCAGGCCCGGAGTCTACAAAATGGAAAGAGGCTATGGACAGCGAGATTCAGTCCATGTACGACAATCAAGTTTGGAATTTGGTTGACAACGTGCCAGGTCGTAAGACGGTCGGGTGCAAATGGATCTTCAAGAAGAAAATCGACATGGATGGGAATGTGCACACTTATAAGGCGCGATTGGTTGCGAAGGGTTTCACTCAAACTCCCGGAGTTGATTATGATGAAACCTTCTCACCGGTTGCGAAGATAAAGTCTATTAGGGTAATGCTGGCCATTGCCGCATTTCATGACTATCAAATATAGCAGATGGATGTCAAAACCGCCTTCCTTAATGGGAAGTTGGCTGAGGATGTTTACATGGCTCAGCCAGAAGGTTTTGTCAATGCAAAGCATCCCAATAGAGTGTGTAAGCTTGAGAAGTCCATACATGGATTAAAACAAGCATCTCACAGATGGAATCTTTGTTTCGATGAGAAAGTCAAAGAGTTTGGTTTTCTGCTAAGCGAGGATGAATTATGTGTATATGTTAAAGCCAGTGGGAGTATAGTTAGCTTTATCGTATTGTATGTCGATGACATACTACTCATAGGAAATGACATCCCAACCCTGAAGGAAGTTAAATCTTGGTTTGGGAAGTGCTTCGCTATGAAGGACCTCGGAGAGGTTGCCTATATTCTGGGAATAAGGATAGTGAGAAACAGAAGTAAGAGACTAATAGGACTTATTCAGAATACTTACTTGGACAAGGTACTAAAATGTTTTAGTATGGAGAATTCAAAGAAGGGGGAGTTACCAATCCAAAGTAATGCCAAATTGAGTAAGACTCAAAGCCCGAGTACCGAAGTCGAGATAGCAGAGATGAGCCGAGTACCATACGCTTCCGCAGTTGGCTCGATTATGTATGCTATGACTTGTACTCGCCCTGATGTAGCCTTCGCTTTGAGCATGGTCAGTAGATATCAAGGGAACCCTGGCAAAGCACATTGGACCGCAGTTAAGAATATTCTTAAGTACCTTCGGAGGACCAAGGAATGGTTTCTAGTCCACGGTGGGAGTGATGACTTAAGGGTGCGAGGGTATAGTGATGACAGTTTTCAAACCGACAGGGACAACTACCGTTCGCAGTCGGGCTGGGTCTTTACTCTAAATGAAGGAGCAGTGACTTGGAAGAGTTCCAAGCAGGAGACCGTAGCTGATTCAACGTGCGAATCCGAGTATATAGCGGCGAGCGAAGCGTCAAAGGAGGCGATATGGTTGAAGAACTTCATTGGAGACCTTGGAGTTGTGCCAGCCATAAAGGAGCCCATGGAAATTTTTTGTGATAATGAAGGAGCGGTTTCCTTGACCAAGGAACCGAGGGATCATGGCAGATCTCAACATATCGACATGAAATACCATTTTTTTTTTGGGAAAGAGGCCAAAGCCCCGACAAAGAGAAATACCATTTTATTCGACATCAGGTGGAGGAAGGACTCCTCGTAGTGAAGAGGGTATCGTCAAAAGATAACCCTGCAGATCCCCTTACGAAAGGACTGAGTAGGGTTAAGCACTTGCAGCACGCTAGGAGCATCGGGCTGAAGGACGATATTAGTTTAGATTAGATAGTTTAGAGACGTGTAATATATAAATGTAATTAAAATTTGATGATTAAATAAAAGAGTATTATTTATAAGTAAAGTACTGTCTTATGTTAATTATTTACGTATTGTTTCATTTTGCATGTTTTGACTTCCTGAATAATAAGATTATTCGAATGTTCCACAGTCGCTCATACTTTGGGAGTAGGTATGAATGAAGATTGTCATGAATTGGTGTGTAGATTGTCTAAAGTGTATTAGACATAGCAAAGGTTTGCTGCAACGTTCATGAGTGCTTATGAGTTTGATTTGAGCATTGGATTAGACCCGTGCTTGCTGGTATCACTTCATGGAATTTATCATGAGTGATCGCAAGACGATAATATCATATGGTCTTAAAACCTAGATATATGGTTTATTGTTTGCAAGTTGGTTGTGCATTGATAATGCATAAACGCATCAGTAACTTGATGTTATATAACACATTGTTGTGTATGATTTGATTCGTGAATAGTAAATGCATATAAGTCGAAGTTTATCTGTTCCTTTTATCATAAGAGAGTAAAAGCGATATCAGGGCCCCTCGATGATTTTGTTTGACTTATGTGCCGAGCCCGGTCAGGACTGAATTGATGTGTTCAATTAAGTTCTATGTCAAAAGAATCAGAGATCGAGAAACAACTGCTGGACAATAAGTATGACTATGTTCCATGTATTTGTCCGCACGATATCTAGAACGGAGGACTATACGATCCCTTATCTAGAGGACAGGTTACTGATAAGATCAGAGTTCGACATCGTCTTTGAGAGCTACAATTGCTAATCAGATTGTATTTATATTTGTAGTTACTAGACTTATCCAAGTGGGAGACTGTTGGATTAGTGTCTAAGCCCGTAACTATATTTGGTAAGTACTTGACCCGGTTGTGCATGGTCCTTTTGGGTTGCCTTCACCAAAAGCAACTTGACAGGGTGATTTATGAATAGAGAGGTTAATATGGTTTATTAATATATTATATGAATAATATATTAAAAGAGAAATCATATAATTAAATTAATATTAGATAAGAATTAATTAAGAAATTAATTCTGTGGCTAAAAGGCATTAATTTAATATCAGAGACTTAAACTGTCAAATGTGTGATAGTGGAGTATTGGGCTGAGGAGCCTCTTGGACTAGGCATGGACGAAATTAGGATGTGACCATCCATAATTTCGGCCATAAGGCCCTATTCCAGAAGCTTCCTTGGATAGCTTAAGGCCTAAGCTGTCCATTAGGGTTTAGGCTGAAACCCTAGTAGCACCAGTATAAATAAGACCCTAAGGCTTCCAAATTTCGACCACTTGGTATCCTAGAAAGATCATAGCCGAAATTGTGCCTCTCCCCTCTCTCCAATATCATCCTCTTGCTTCTTTGGTGTTTGTAAGCCATTAGAGGAGTGACACTTGTGACTCTAAGCTCCAAGACAAGAAGATTCAAGCTATTGTTCAAGAGGTAATTATCTAGATCTATTTTCTTATGTCAATTTCGAATCATGTATGCTAGATCTAGGGTTAGAAAGTCTTAGATGAATTGCATGTACAATAGAGAAGCCTAGCCAAGCTTTAGGGTTTGCATGAGCACATAGGATGTTCTTTTGGCTAAAACCCAACAATCAACTCTATGATAGGTGCTGAAAAACTAAAATCTCTGGTGTTTTTCTGGTTTAAATTTAAAGGAATTGGTGATTTCTGTAAATGGGAAGAGTGGATGTCTTCCCCTTTCCATGTTCCATAGCATTGTATTTTCCTTTCCTGTTGTTCTTCTTATTATGTACGCTCTTTTGTTGGTTTCCTCCTCCCCTCGCTAGTTACTTGCTAGTCGTGGGTTGAGTTTTTTCAATAATATTCACCGTTAAAAAAAAGTAATTTCATCACTGTCATTCATTATGTATATTTTCTATTTCAATCTGTTTATCATGTGTTCTATTTGAGAAACCTTCCACATGTTATTCTTTTATCTTTGAACTAAACAGATCAACTTAAGTCCTATCTCAATCTACGCTATATTACAGAAAAGTTCGCATGGTTCGTATATTTATAAGTATTCGTTTTACTTATAGAAAACCAATACGTATCTATTGTTGTAGGTGTGATCGTGTGTCCTAAAATTTAAGTTAATAAAGTTACTTGAATTATCGTTAATTCGTTCAATTCAGACAGTCATATAATATGATTGTGCATCGTAAAGTTTAAGTTAATAAAGTTAACGGACTTATCGTTCATTCGTTCAGTTTAGACTGTCCTATAAGTGTGGTTTTCCATCCTAAACTTTATGTTACTAAAGTTACCAAAATTATCTTTCATTCGTTCAGTTCAGAACATCCTATAAGTGTGACTGTGTGTCCTAAGATTTAAGTTAATAAAGTTACCGGACTTATCGTTTGCTCGTTCTGTTCGGATCGTCCGATAAGTACGATTGTGCGTTCTAAAATTTAAGTTAATAAAGTTACCAGACTTATCGTTTATTCATTTAGTTCAGACTATCCTATAAGTGTGATTATGTGCCGTAAACTTAAAGTTAATAAAAGTACCTAACTTATCGTTCATGCATTCAGTTTAGACTGTCCTATAAGTGTGAGTGTGCATCCTAAAATTTAAGTGATAATGTTTACTAGACTAATCATTCATTTGTGTAGTTCAAATCGTTCAAAAGTCCAATTACGAGTCCTAAACCTTAAGTTATAAAGTTTACTAGACTAATCATTCATTTGTTGTATAAAAACTACAATAAAAGTTTTCTAACAAAAATTGGACAGCATAATGGCTGTATTTTGACAAAAACCATGTTTTACACAATGTAAAACCTCAATACCAAATAACGTACAAGTTCATAAAGCAGTAAAAATATCATTTATGAGTAAACATGACAATTAACGACTATCTTGAAAGTTATATTTACAAACGATAAATTAATTATTATTGTTTATAAATATCACAAAACAATATCTTTATTTATTTAAAACACTAAAAATACGGATCATTATGTTTTGTTATATATATATATATATATATATATATATATATATATATATATATATATGGGTTGATTTAGTTCGTGTTTAACAACCATTTCTTATATGTAACAAAAATATTGAATTATATAAACTTTTAACAAACATATTAGTGTTTATACAAATGTGATGACGAGTTGTGCATGTATTCTTCCTCGAAAACATAAAAGCTTAAATGGGGCTGTTGTTGGGATACATATTTGTATAGATTTAATGATGCAAAATATATACATTATAGTTATAGTTTTACTGCTCATTGTAGATAGTTAGTCTTGTCTAAGCAAGGCTAAATAACACAACTTAGACAAGCTAATCTGTCAGAGTTTTTTATATGAAGATATAATAATGCACATGAAGACTGATATTAAAGATATATGTTAGTTCTCTAGTCCAAATGTGAAGACTGAAGACCAAATCTAAGCTGCGTTTGCTGATTAGATCTAGAACATTTATGTAGCTTCTGATGAAGTTTTGGTACTAATGAATGTCATCCCCTGATGACCAAAAGACACTAAAAACACTATTAGCACCAAAGGCACAAAGTGACCATTCACTGAAGGCTGGTCAGTGTGTCTATACGCTGAAGGTCTTATACCGATGACACACTGATTATATGATTTACTGCTGACACACACTGATGGTTATACAATAGTTGAAGCTGAAGCTGATCAGCGTGACTTCCTGACGGTGACCATGATACCAGGATTAGTGTATGTCTTGTTGGTGCTGATGTCCGAATATGGAGCAGATCATAATTACTTGGTGAAGAAGCATTCAGAAGATCTGATATAATATGTTCCTTAAATACCAGATTTGCATTTATCATTGCAGATTCAATCCCTTCAACTCAAGGATTTGATTTAAACGGAAGATCTGGAGAATCTGCAGAACTCTTATCTCCTAGATTTAGACTACTATTTATACTAGCCTCTCTCATTAGTTGAGAATTGATGATTTGTATGGGTTTTGTGATAGAGAGTCGTTGTAGAGTAGATTTAGAGTTCTTGATGAGTTTTGAATCATTATAGTCGTTCTCTTTGTGAGAAAATTTTTCTTAGTGAAATACCTGATAAATAAAATTAGGTTTTATTTGTCAAATACCTATGTTATTATTCTGCATTTCTATTAGATTCATACACAAGTGTGAGGGTTTTGGGACCTTTCAAGTGGTATCAAAGCAGGGTAGAAAAGGCATTCTAGGTTCTATTCAAGATTCAGAAGTTCCAAACACTATTCAAACTCAAAAATCAGAAGAAGAAGAAGAAGAAGAAGAAGATATCATATACAATCATCAAGATATGAAGAATACGACAAAATTTCAAAAGAGAGAGTATGACATGTTTTATTATCTTTCATACTGTCTAACTACATCAAGTATGTGTGGTCCTTATAATGTCTTTCAGATGAGAGAATATTTTTGAAGTGGAAGGAACAACAAAGATACAAATGTTTGTGATGAAAAATAAAACAAAGAAAGTTCGAAAAATAAAAGGGCAGCCAATACAAGTCCTTTATCAGGTTTTCATGAATTGATGTATGACCCAAAGGCACCTCTATCTGTGTTATTCATTGCTGAATTAGATCTAAATGACAAAGTCATCAATCAGAAACAAGAAGATATTGAAATATTGAAAAAGGATCTGGTTGAAAAGGAGCAGGAGATATCAGATTTGAAGGAGAAGATTAAATAAAAACATGTGAAGAATAAAACCTTTTCTTCTTTAAGTGTTCAACTTGAAGATGTACCTGAAGAATGTTCATCATCAAGAAACCCTAGTCTTTAACCTGGTGAACATCATAAAAACTCTTGTACTAATAAGCCTCATACTAATAGGTACCGTGCTGAGAATCCTCAAGTTGCCCATAATCGAAAAGATTCATTAGAATCTATCCATCTTTTCAAACGACCCACTCCATCATTTTCTTCTCAAACTGGAATGACTTTAGTTCACTCTCTAGAGAAATATCACGCTGACAAGGTTGTTCACACTACCAAGTGGAGTCTCGCAACTAAGAAAGTTTACACTGCCACTCTAGTTCTCGCTGCTAAGAAGTTTCGCACAGTAAAGTCTTCACACATTGACAAGTCAGTTTCCACTGTCAATGAGTTCACGCTGACAAATCACTTCACAATGATAAGTTTGTTCACATTGCAAAGACATCTCACAATGTCAAACCATCTCAAGCTGTAAAGACATCATCTCTCCCTGTCAAGACTCAAGCTCCAGGTCCAACCACAAACATCAAAAGATCTCAAGAAGGTAAATTCTCTAACATTTGTTCTTGTTTAATAAATTCTTTATAGTGCAAGAGACACAAACACAAAGAAAAAGATGTCGGGTCACACAAAGCTAAAGAAGGTATGGGTTCCAAAGAATCCATCTTCGTAACCAAGGAAGATGAAGCAAGTTTGGGTTCCAAAGAGTACATCTTTTGAACCTGAAACAAAGCCATCCAATGGAGTTAGAAAAAAAAGCATTTTAATCAAAAGTTTCCTGGAAAGACGAGAAGAGTTAAGAGACCTGGAGCCAATGTCCTTCTTTCAGATCAGAAATGTTCAGAAGAAGTGAGGTGTGTTCCAAAACCCAATCTCAAATGGGTTCTTAACTATTCTTGTTAAATTCGAAGTAATGAGAGAGACTATGAAGTATTCAAAGTTCATGATTAATTGTCTCTCTCCCTCACTAAAAAGTGTGTCTATATTGCTTTAATTATTTATTATTCTAAAAGATTTTTTGAAGATTTCTTCAATTAATTCTTGTCAAAATATTTTTGTACAAGATTTGTTCATAAGTAGTAGATGCAAAAGCTGCAAGTAGTATCAAATGGTTTTATTCTTTTAAAAGTGATCATGGGGTATTATGAAGGATATTCTGACACTATTTTCTAGAAAGAATCATTTTCTCCTTTATTAATTTCTGGGGAAGATGATTTCAAAGGATGTAGCCGTTGGCTTTTTCTCTAGAAAGGTAGAGGTACCACATTGTTTAAGGAAAGGAAGATAAAGGTCTAAGTATTACAAAAGCATTCTTAGATGGTATCAAAAGCATGTCCATGTGTTTCGATTCTCAAGGATACACTCATGGGTTCTTTTCACTGCATTAAGCAACATGTTCACGAGGCTAGCTTCAGGTCTAGACAAAAAGGAAGAAAATGACATCTTATTATGTAATTCCATTCTTGAAATCTGTCTCAAGTCAAGAATAAAGGGCATGGTTGTTGTTCCTTTTGGTAGCATGGGTTGTCATAGAATACATTTAAGTTTGCTCAAAAGGGTTAGTTTCGTCCATGCAGCCGATGTTTGCAGAAAAAGTTGTCAGCTAAGTAAAAAAAAAGACAAAACATGGATATTATGGTCTTTAATGACTTCACCAGCTCTTAGTGGAACAAGAATTTGTTCTCGATTTTTGATTTAAAAAGAGAAAAGCCATTCATTGCTCTCTAGACTGTTATGCATGAAGAGTATATTTCATGAAGTAATTGAAGTATTTTGTAGTCCTTTGATAGTCCTTATCCACTGGTTATTAGTATCACATGTATCTTTGTATTAATGAAATGTTGTTTTCCATTTTCTCTATTCGATTTGTGGTATCTAATGGTGACAAGGGCAAAAAATGTGGGGAAAATACCGGCTATAGTCATTTTTAAGGGGGGTATTTCAAATTTAGTCACAAAAACAAACCTTTCCGGCTATAGACATGCATTCTGCGGAGGACCCTCTACGAGCTCCGCGGAACGACGAATTCTCCGCAAAGAGGGGGTATTTTCGCAATTTCCCCCTCCCATGTTTGAAAAAAATGGGTCTCCTCTTTGGTCCCTCACTGGTCTCCCCGATTCCTCTTCCACTTCGACTTTTCGTCCCGTTTTTCGTTCGTGTCTGCGCATCGGTAGACTTTTCCGATTTTCTGGCTAGAACGAGTTCAAACTCGGCGACAATGAGTTCAAGGACGTCATATTCTGGCGACAACGATTTGAACCAGCAAAATCCAACACAAATGGAGCGTAATTTCCCTAATATTTTCACCGATGGATACGACTCCCGGGTATTTTTCACATTTCCCTCTTTGGATTAATGTCGTATTGTATATATTTGGGATTCAAATGTTACGAAAATGGAATTGATAACCTTCAATATGTACAAATTTAGATTTTAGGAGTAACTGGTTTTGAATTTGCGAAGATCCATTCCGCGGAGGGGTAGGTCACTCCGCAGAGGGACCTCCGCAAATTGAAACAAAAAGAGAAAAATGTCCCTCCGCAGAGGTATAGGTCACTCCGGAGAGGGGTCTCCGCGGAATGACCTTAAATGCATTTTTTCCCTTTTTTTGTACCCTTTTATATTAACTATTTATTAAATAAAAAGTACATTGCTATTTTTTTGATAAACCGAATTAGAAAAGTAATTTTCAAACTTTGTTTTTTATTTTGAATTTATAACGTTTTATATTAAATTAAATGTATATGTTTTGTAGCACGATGATCTCAATCAAAAAGCAGATTTAACTTTAAAAGGCGTGGCCGGTACGATCATTAAAGACTATTTTCCGCGCCTAACATAATCGCAACGAGTATTATCTGAAGTTTCGCCGTTTGGAAAATTCTTAGGAATGCATGTACCCCATGGCGACCCCTTACTTGTGCATTTGATGATGTTGTATGAAGTAAGGTCTCAACAAGTGTTTGAAATGGGGAGGTTTCTTTTTGAGATACACGGGATGCAGTTGGATTTTGGTGAAACTGAATATTTTTTGATTTGTGGTTTAAGATTTGGTCCTTATGTGGATTTAATCTATGACGAAAGAGGCTGGTCCAATTCAAATCTTCATGCTCGGTTGTTTCCAGAAATTACAGATGCACGTTTGTGGCTCAAAGATTTAGAAGACTACATTATGTCTCTGAATTATTTGGCACTTCAGGATTAAGATGTTGTAATGCTTATCCAGCTTGTTTTTATGTTGAAACGTCTCCACGGACGGGACGTTAAAACAAGCATTCTCGTGACAGTATACAAGCTTGCTGATAATATAGATGATTGGAACAGTTATTAAATTTAAAATTGTGTATAAATACAACAATAATTATAATAAATAAATTGAAAATTACAGGTTTGCATGGGGTACATATTTCTGGACCTATACTTCGGGGTTGATGCGTGGAATTTTTGAGAAAATAGAAAAATTTAGAATATTCAATCATGCCAATCCTGAATCCAAAAAAGTACACAAGTATACCGTTGCCAGTTTTATGCTTCTGTTTAAGTTTAGTTTCTAATGCATTTAAATAGTTATCATACTTTCGTTTTTTATACGAGAATAACATTGTACTTCGGTTTGTACTATATAATACCGTTGTACTTTCATTTTTACACTATAATAGCATCATACTTACCTTTTTTTTCCATATATATATGTATATTGGAGACGTTCCCAGAGGCAACCTAGTATTATATACGCACACCGACAGAATTGCCATGAATGAGGTCGTGGAGAAGTAAAACACCGTTATCTTGGGTTCAATGTTGTCGAATAATCAACGTGTCTGTGGTATGCTTTATATATTATAATTATATATAATTACAAATTCCAATGTTTTTTCATGTTAAACTAACAATCTGATTTTTGCAGCCTAACAACCATCCTATTGTTGTTGTGGCAAACGCGATGGAGCTCATGTTGTCGTTTTATATTCGCTACGTCAATTGGACTCTTAACCATGAAGAGTCTCCCCCACGGAAACATAATACCCCTATTGTTTCCTCGCCTCCCCGAAGAAAGAAGTACAAGTCGGAAACATCTTCGACTGAAATTGCCACAAATGCTTATTCCTCGCAACAATCTGAAGTAGAAAGAACTTATATGTCAAGCGACACATCAAGAAGGTCGGTAAAGAAGAAGAAGACGAGAACAAAGTCATTGGTGAAGCGTCTAATAGGCATTATGGCTGACTTAACTTCTAAAATAGACCGTGTATTACTGAAAAAAGATGAACCAGGTACAGGGGTTGGAGAGGAGCAGGACATGGGAAATGAAGAGGAGGAAGAAACATATTACCAAGGTACACAATTGGATTATGATGATACATCTACGCATGGTTTGGAGGGGGGGGGGGGGAAGTTGGGCATACACCTACGCATGTTGAGCCGTCAACGGACTTGGGTGAACATCACAAAAAAACAGTGACTCTTATTGTTAGGTCGCAATGACAGACGGGTGTTGCATGGTATCAGCGAATGCCGTTCACAGTGGTACAAAACTCATATTTTAAATTTGGTGTATTTATAAAATATTACGTTATTGATAATTATTTAATATTTTAATTTTCTAGATGCAATCCACACCAAAATTGAAGAAAATCACCAAAGCAAGGAAAAAAAAGCAGTGGAGAGTCCTGAAAAAGAAAATGAAGACATTGTGAATGAAGAGAGTAATGATGTTTCAAATCATCTACTGTTAGACAATCTTTATGCTGCTAGTCTGTTGGGTTTTTGGATAAAATGGAATATGATCTCTTCCAACCTCAACACTACACACATGCTGCATATACTCCCACTAGATGTGGAGTTTTGGTCAAGGTTACTTGCAGTTACTGACTCTGGGTGGTTAATTTCTTCGGTAACATTCGTTAAATTTTAATTACTTTTTTAGACGATAATTTATATAAATAATTGTAACATTTTTATCTTAAAATGTATAGCATATTGCGATATGGAGTGACTTGCTCATGGAAAGACAGCCGGCGAACGCAATGTGGACGATATACCCTCAAGAACTCAATTTGCAACCTGAATTTTTTTTTTAGGAATGTAGCAAATGGTGTTGGAGGCTATCCTAAATGGAAGGATGTAGATATGGTTAGTTAAATTTAATAATTATTTATTTATATATCTAATATTACTGAATTTACGACTATTTAATTTTTTTTGTTTGCAGGTTCTATTCCCCATAAACGTTGTTGGTTTTCATTGGTTTTTGGTAGTGCTACGTTTAAATACCTGGAAAGTACACATTTATGATTCAACACGATCTATGGATTTCTTGTCAAAGTACTTGATTGGTGGAAAATTCAAAATTTTTGGGGATAGTATTATCTCAGAGCTAGATGTGATTGAGTACTGGAACGATTTCCCCGATGGACACAAAGCCAACGCAACTGTGGAGTTTGTTGATACTATAGACGAGCCACAACAAGAATATATTGAAGATAGAGGGGATTGTGGAGTATTCATATGCGTGTTTATGGAAATGAATGGTTCGGGGGTACCGATGAAGATTGATAAGCCACGTAGAGATGCGAGGTTTCTCTACAGAAATAGGATGACAAATATTACTTGGGATACTATATAACTTGATTTTAGGAACTTTGTATATATTAATATGAAATACCTGTTTTTAGTAATTTTGTTTAATACAAATATGTGTTTTATTTATTTTTGTTATTATATTTGTTTCATGGACTGCCAACTCACTTCCGCGGACTGTTATTTCACTAAAATGGCTCAAAAATATATTTCATTTCATTTAATCTATATCACTTCATCTACTTTGTATCTTTTACAATGGGTTCAAAACCATGGACTGCTGATGAGTATTTGCTTTTAACTCATGCATATATTATTGTCTACGAGAACAACAGTTTGGATGATACAATGTTTTGGATCCTTTTAACCAATACCTTCAACACTGACGTTGAAACCACCTTAGAAAACCATCGCAACACGCTTGATGTAGCAGCAAAATGGTATGAATTGAAAAAAAAAGGTGTTTTATTCAACGATCTCTATAAGAAGATTGAAGACGCACGTGTGAATGATACCGAGGAAGACATCTTGGAGGCGGCTAATGAAGAATACAAATCCATTAGCAACAGAGAGATTTTCGACTATGAAGCCCCTTGGAATCTTTTGAAAAATCTCCCGTATTTTTAACTTGTACTGCGTTTGTATTTCTTTATTTATATGTACTATGGTTATTATTTTTTTATTTTTTTGCGTTTGTATTATGTTATTTATCCTTTATTTTTTGAAACATAATGCACCAAAAAAATATTACGATACATTCAAACAAAAAAAAACATTACAAATAACATAAAAACATTACAAAAAAAAAAAAACAGAAAAAAAAACATTACGAATAAGATGTACGACTGACAAACATTACATAAAACACTACAAATAAAAGAGTCCTCTACATGAAAAAAAGTTTATTTTTAACGATATTCCAAACGTCCGTATACTCGAACCCCTTATGCACTTAATGAAATGTTATTATACATTATTTCCAAACGTGCTGCATTCGGAGGTAATAATGAAATGTTATTATACATTATGAGATCATACTTTTTATTTGATGATTCAGTTCATTTCACAGGGGAATTTCATGGTCTTCTAACCCGTTATGCACTTAAGGTGCCTCAAAAAAGATTTATCCACTCCGATGGTTGTAGGGTTAGGCATGTTGTTGGTGACAGATATGAAGTGAGTAAGTATTTATCCACTCACGCTATAGCATCACTATAAAGGCTTGAAATTGAAGAAATCAAGCAAATGGTAAATTTAAAGTTAACTACCGCGGTGTATCGAAATGGTTTTCAAATCGAGACGGTGAATCCTATTCCAATCCTTATGCATTGAGAAATACCAGTTGAAAGTGTTGTCGTCTTACCTCCACGACAATTTACTTGAATTGTAATGTATGGATCACAACGAATATTAGTTTGAATTCAGTTTTATGTTAACCTTAGTTTTGGTCAGTTGGCGTTGTTTAGTTTTTAATAATAATGTTTACCTATTAATTAATAATGTTTACCTTTTAATAAATAATTGTAATGTATCGATGACAACGAATTGACAAACAGCTCTGCGGACTGACAAACAGCTCTGCTGAGTGACAAACAACTCTACAGACTGACAAACAGCTCTCTGCGGAGTTGAAGGGTCTATATATTGTCATGGATGATTGTTGATTTTTTGGTAAAGAGTTACAAATTATTTTGAATTTTAATATGAGTTCATCTTCAAATTTCTATATTTGCTCGTGCAACGAACTTGATTGTTACTATTGTGATCCGATCGACCCTTTTCTTGCACCGTCACCAAATATGAGAGGGCAGTATATGTCTGATGATACTTTGCAACAACTGCAATAGGCTGAAGAACAACATAAAAAAGATAAAGAGTCATCTTGGTCTCTTACTGAACGTCGTGACCTCATTGCGACAGAGTGCAAAGAGGCTGAGGAAAGGATACAGATTAATAAAAAAAATCAAAGATCATGAAGAATGGATAAAAAAGACTAAGAAGACTATTAAAATGACTGAAAAATGGCTTGCTGAGAAGGATGCAGAAATGATAGATATTGGGCGGTACAAGGATCGTTTTGAAGATAAAATAAGAATTAGGGACGACTATATAACAATGGAGAAAGATAATTATCCATTTCAATTCCCTTAAGTTAATAATTATTGTTGTACGTTTATTATGTGTTTTTGGTTTGTTATATGTATTATCTTCGAGTTTTAGTTATTACTCTACTAGTAATGATGCACTAATATAATCATAAAATTACCCATAATCTTTAAAGTAACCACACCATTTCAAAGTACACAATCAACGTATTCCAAAACATAACATACTTAATTATAAATACAACATCAATCATTCAAATCAAACGTTGAACATTAGTCTTCTCTTTGCATCCCTTGCGTCCTGTGCGTCTCTTGCGTCCCGTGCGTCTCTAGCGTCTCATGAGTCCCTTGTGTCCCTTTCCCTTTTATCTTACTACCTGACGTCACACTACTTTTTCTAGGCTTCTTTTGCTTCATTGGGACCAATTCCGGACAAGTCACTACATTATTGTTGTACTATCACATCTACTACACCTTCTTACTATAGGTTCCTCACCTTGTGACGGGATATGAGTTTTGTTTTTCGATCTACCAGCTTGACGTGTATCCATTTTCGATGGTTTAACAACCATCATCTTAGCAGGAATCTCCCAATCACATGGTTCTTGAAGGGGGTAAACCGCCTCCACATACGTACTTCGATACGTTTCCATTTTGTAAGCATCTAAATCCAGATATCCAACGTTAGTTTTTTTCAAGTGCTTTAAGACCATTATGACTTGACCATAAGACAAACCAGTTCCTTCCCAACATTTGCATATACAAGTCTCTTGCCTCAGATCAACTATGCCACCATGTTTGAAATCATGCAATTGATATATTGCATCTGAAACACCTGAAACGAACCATCCTATCGTACACTCTTCATTTTTCCTAACTACTTTTTCAGTCCACTCCGTTAGCACTATTGAACATTTCCCTGTAAAGAATATATATATATATATAATTAACTTATTATTCGACATAATTAAAGTCCAAATTAAAGTCATACCTCCATCGATGCGACGCTTGTTACACCATTCCTATGAAATACGACGAAAGAACTCAAGAAGGGGTATTATAGGCATTTTCCTTGCATCTACAGATAAGGCATTCATGGACTCTACACTATTGGAGGTCATGTAATCGTACCGTTTCGACGGGAAATACAGTCTAGTCCATCTAGCATGTGGAATTTCACTTAGGTACACCTCTACTTGCGGCCTAGTAGAACTAAATCTATACCACAAATCTTCAGATACATTTCTTTTGTAAGCTCTCATAAACCTCCAAAACAAGACTTTTGTTTTATCATTTTTCCCAAACCGGTGTACTATGTTTCCTAGTAGATGAAAAGCACACACGTCATGATGAGCGTTTGGGAAAACATTTTCAATACTAACGCGAATTGCATCAGCCTTATCAGTTACAAAGGTCAAATATTGACAATCACCAACGCATTCATACAACTTTTCAAGAAACCATGTCCAAGTAAGACGACTCTCTTTTTTGCATATTTCGTGCGCAAGGGGCAATATCTGGTTGTTCCCATCCATAGCTACTGCATGCAATATGGTTCCCTTAGAATCCCCCTTCAAATGGGCACCATCTATAATTATGACTTTACGACAAAAATGTTTGAATGCTCGTATCTGCAATATATTTGTATGGAACACATAAACACTCTACATTTTTTACAAATAAATATATATTAAATAACAACAAGTTTTTTGTATTTACCGTGCTCCCAATGGCATAAAAACGACACTCGAAACAATCTTCAGAATCTGTTTGTATATAGGCCACTGTACCGGGATTATGCTTCTTCAAATTGTGAAAATAAATAGGATGTTTGGAAAAACATTCTTCAGAGGATCCCAACAAGAGTCCCATAGCATATTGTTTTGCACGCCA
Source organism: Lactuca virosa (assembly GCF_052849685.1). Taxonomy (NCBI): domain Eukaryota; kingdom Viridiplantae; phylum Streptophyta; class Magnoliopsida; order Asterales; family Asteraceae; genus Lactuca; species Lactuca virosa. The sequence continues at coordinate 174,684,090 of NC_136428.1, forward strand.
AGCTTGTTTGTAACTTGCATTGATTCCCAGCAAAGCATTCAAATCCCTTGATATTTCATTAGGCCTCCACCCCTTCGAACGAGTTTTTACCATAATGTCATGCAATATAGTACTCATGACTTCTTTATTTGCATGCTTATGATTTGGGTGTATCTGTAATGACGAACATGTGTGCACGTTGTTGAAAGTCCTGATTTCAAATTCATCGGTCGGATCAATGCGTTTTTCATATAAACTCCCAACTACAATTCTCAATTTGACAATATACCTCGTAACGGTTTTTGTTAGAATGTTTGGTCATAAACTGAAACTTTTCTCTGGTTGCTTTAAGACTCAAAGCAAATATTAGTTGTTGTTTGTTATCATACGTTTGACGAACAAATATATCATCATTTGGACCTAAACTGTGAAATGGCCCATGTTCAACAATGGGAGCAGGACAATTAGGTATGGGAGGCATACCGTAAAAGATATCTGAAGCTTTTTTTTTCGTTTGTGAACTCATCTTCTGACCAACCTTCATTTGACTCTTCATCGCCTGACAAAGTTTTGTCACACAGTCTTCCAAACTCATATAAATTTTCTTCTTCCACTGTATTCACTGCCACAGTTTCTTCTTGTGGACACTCTTCAACATTATAAGATACAATGTTTTCAACATTGTATGGTACAATCTAGTCAACCGCTTCTGTCAGTTCTACCTATCCCTCAAACACCTCCAAATACAAATGCACAATCTCCTTCGTTTCATACATTACATTTCTCAGTTGATGAACATCTGCTTCGTCTACAATATTCATAACATACCCATGAACCGGATGTTGAAATGACAATGATATATTACTATTGAACGTATTAGCCTTACTTTTAACCAAATCAAACAATATTCGATGGTCAAAATTAGGCGTAAGCAGTAAACCTAAGTTGTTAAACTTTGGTCTAACGTAGGTGTTAATTCCATTACTCATCTGCCAAAAACCCCTCGTACATAAAATAACAAAACTCATATTTTCTTTGAAAAAAATTTCAACACTAAAACCGATTGAATATTGTAGATAGATAAAAAAAATAAACAAAATGATTTATATCACAAAAAACCGTCGCTAATACCCTTCTAACGACCCATTCCGCGGAGAGGTTAAGGCCTCCTCGGAGCCCTCGTCACGACCTCTGTGAAGGTTTTTATGAACATCAAAACAATCACTCTGCGGAGGGCTTAATGTCTCCGCAGAGGTATCTATGCGGAGAATTATTGCTCAGTCTTAAAGCATACAACATTTATCGTTCCACGGAGAATTCGTCGTTCCGTGGAGCCCGTAGAGGGTCCTCTGCAGAATGCATGTCTATAAGCCGAAAATGTCTGTTTTTGTGAATAAATTTTGAAATACCCACCTTAAAAATGACTAGAGCCGTTATTTTCCCAAAAATGTGTGCATGGCTATTGTTCCTATGCTTTGAACTCATGTGGTTAATGCAAATAAAAGCATGTAAAAGTGTGAAGTGTGAAGGGTAGTTTGTCATTGCTGTCAAAGATTGACTTCAAAAGGGAAAGTAAAAAACTACTATGATCAAAAAAAGAGGATGGCAGTCTAGTTGTCTACAAGAGGAGTTATACTTTCTTTATGGAAGAACTTCATAAAAAAATTAAATTTTAAAATGTTATTTAGTTTTCTTTTAAGTTGAATATTCTTTTGTATACTTTTTTTTTTGTTGTTGCTTGTTGTTAAATTTGTTTCTTTTCAATTAGATAAAAAAAATTGTTTTTCCAAAGTTTTAATTAGTTTTAGTTAATTAAAAAAAAATAATAATAAAAATCATTTTTCCAAGTTTTACTTAGTTTGTTTTTTATTTAAATTCTTTCTGTTGATTTTATTTATAAAAGTGTTCAACAGTGTCCTGTAAATACAAAAGGGAAAATGACTTATATGGGTAACTATGTTTCAAAATCGTTCAAAAAATACCATTCAAGTTTGGTGTGTCCAAAAAACACCATCCAAGTAAAGCATTTGTATAAAAAACACCAACGAAATACATTCTTTGTTCAAATTTGATCTTTGGTAACCGGCAATTACCGGTAAAAAATAAGTAAAGGAAAAAAAACAATAGGAAATGATTCAAAGAGGTAATTATGTTTCAAAATCGTTCAAAAAACACCATCCAAGTTTGGTATGTTCCAAAAACACCATCCAACTAAACTTTTTGTACAAAAAACACCAACAAACTATATGTTTTGTTCAAATATTACCTACCGGTAATTGGTTCTTACATGTTAAATGATAACTTGGCTTAACTATTATGACATGGCATAATAATGATTGACAAAACAATAAATGATATATTCCTCCTTTAAAAAACCGATTTAGGGTTTCTTCATGAACGAATGACTTCTTCTTCTCCTATGAAGCCTCTGCGATCTGGATTTTATGCAAGTACGCCTGGCGTACTCCTACGTACGCCCATCGTACTCGGCTAGGCTCAAGAACCGCCAATCTTCTGAAGGCCATAACCCTCGGTATGGCTGTCTGATGCCTAAATTAGCTCCCGTAGATATAAAGAATGACGAAATCACACTTAGAATGAAGAAGTTATGGCCTTCGGAAGATTGGCGGTTCTTGACCCTAGCCGAGTACGTTGGGCGTACGCTAGGAGTACGCCGGGCGTACTGGCTCGACATCCGGATATGATGAGACTATGCACAGACTTGTTTAAGTTAGGCCTCAGGCCCACCTGATTGTAGCAGGTCATTTTTTTGGCTAAGGCCATGTTGGGGGGGTTCTTGGGCCATATTAGGCCTTAGATGCCTTGTAGTTGGGCTTGGATGCCTTTTTGGGCTTTTTATGGATTTGGGCCTTAGGGGGAGGGAGGTCCATTGAGGAAGGGGTAAAGGAGCCCTTTTTGCCTTAAGTTAAGAATTAGGGTTTTGGACTTGAGTTTGAGATCATCACTTTAGAAGAAGACGAGCAATCATAGGAGAAAAATAAGTCATTCGTTCATGAAGAAACCCTAAATCGGTTTTTAAAGGAGGAATATATCATTTATTGTTTTGTGAATCATTATTATGCAATGTCATAATAGTTAAGCCAAGTTATCATTTAACCTATAAGAACCAGTTACCGGTGGGTAATATTTGAACAAAACATATAGTTTGTTGGTGTTTTTTGTACAAAAAGTTTACTTGGATGGTGTTTTTTGAACATACCAAACTTGGATGGTGTTTTTTGAACGATTTTGAAACATAGTTACCTCTTTGAGTCATTTTCCTATTGTTTTTTTCCTTTACTTATTTTTTACCGGTAATTGCCGGTTACCAAAGGTCAAATTTGAACAAAGAATGTACTTCGTTGGTGTTTTTTGTACAAATGCTTTACTTGGATGGTGTTTTTTGGACACACCAAACTTGAATGATAGTTTTTGAACGATTTTGAAATATAGTTACCCATATAAGTCATTTTCCCAAAACAAAAAGTTCTGTGTTGCTGTCAATAAGTCTCATAATGGTTGATCATGTGGGTTTTTACAAGAAATGCCAAACCAAGTGCTTAAAAAACAACGGTATTTTGGTCTTTGTCATCACAACGGTTCCAGGAGGTTGGTATTCTGCAGTCACAAGTCCTTGCTTTATGGTTGTACTAAAGAACAAAAAGATGTTCTTGTTTTCTTTCTTTAAAAAGAAAAAACAAAGGTAGCAGGAATTGTGTCAGCTGTGATTGAAAGGAGAGATAAACATATGATCACTGGTCTTTACTAACATGTCAATATGTCATATAGAAGATAGAGGCATCGTTTTTTCTCTCACGATGATGTGATCACTGTTAAGAACTTAAGATTCACACGTTGTTGCTAGAATTTCATTTATGGGTCTATTTCATGCAATAGATGAAGTATCTTGCCTTTGTCCACTGGAAATAAAGAATAAAAGGGATACAATTCTGAAAAAGAAAAAAGAAAACATACCTCATGGTTCGTGAAAAGCACAAGACTAAGCTGTCAAAAGGGGTAATGATTTATATTTATCTTCTCTCTCATTATAAAAAGGTTTGAAAGGTTGTGACCTGGTGGAGATGCGGAGGAAATTGTGGCTATGTTTGTGTGGAGGTAATGCAACATGAAATGGAAATACATGGTTATCATCTATGGTTCTTCGGTGTTGTTTGTATAAAGACAAATGAGAGTGTAGCTTTCTAAACTTTCACTTACGTGGGAATTATTCATATCAGTTCTATAACTGACAACATAGCTGTTAACCTGCATGTGTTGTGATGATCAAAAAGGGTTTCTCAAGAATGAAAATGGTTCAAGGGATAGTTTGGTCCAGTTTGTAAAAGCAAAAACGTATGAGTAAAAAATTTTAAAACTATAAAAAGGACATGATTTATGGATCGTGAGAAGCTATAAGGGCAGTTTGGTTATAATTTTCAAAACTGTCAAATGACTTTTAGTAAATTTGTTAGCTAAATTGAAATGCACTTCACAACGGGCGTGTCTGAAATTGTTCTAGTGATCCAAGTAGGTTAGTATACAAGGAAATATTGCTACATGTCACCATAGGAAGATAAAAACAATCGCAGAAGGTACAAAGGAAAGCTAGTATGGGTTGCTATAGGTCCAGACAAGTCACTGTCAAGGAAAGATTGTTATTAGGCTACTCTAAAGTCAAAGTGCATTGCTTCACAATACCTTCTAAGGATGTCAAGTGCCTCCCAAGAAGCAAAGTTATTTGATGTAAATTATTATTGTAAATTATTTTCTTAAATTTATCTTAAAAAATATATTTTTAATTAAAAAAAATTGTTTTTCCAAAGATTTAAAATATATTTAATAAAAAAAATCATTTTTTTTTTATTTTTAAAGTTTCAATTGGTTTTATTTTTAGTTAAATAAACAAAAAAAAAAATCAAAGATCTAATTAATTATATTTTAAGATAATTTTCTTTTGTGTATTTTAATTCATAGTTGTTAAATTTATCTCATTCCAATTCGTTTAAGTTTTATCTTTTATATATCTATTTTATTTTTCTAATTATGGTTTAAATCTAAAAATACAAAAACAAGTGGTGACAAGTGGTGTGCAGGTCTTTTCAGCAAAGGTTTTCAAATGTATTTTTTCTTTCAGCTTGATAGAAATATAAGGGGAGAATGCACTGAAACAACGAAATGGAGTCTATCATCCATCTCCAGGGGATAAATTTTAATGTTGTGTCTAGTGTTCAACTTATTAATGAACATCAGAAGTTATTTACCCCCTCAAACTCTAAAAATCATATCTTTATTGTGTGTACAAGGTTCTTTGGTTTCAGGCACTGATTTGCAGTTGAATAAAAGATAGCATGCATGTTTGATACCTTGATGTTTCTTCTGCTTAGAAAAAAAAGCTTCAAGTGGGTCTTGGTGACAGTCTACCTAATGTGTCAATACACATTTAGTTCATGATTTGCAAAAACATTGCATCGCTTTCATAGAATCGACGAGAAATGTCATTCTTTATGATCTTTCATTGTGTTGAAAAATTGTCTCAAGATGTTTGGAAGAAATGAACACAAGCTTAGGAGAGCATTTAATATTGACAAAGGCAACGAAGCTGAAAATTGACAAGCTGGTCATAATATTCTTTGAAGCTGGTTGATTTCTGGAGCTGGCCCTTACATAAGCTCCGTCATGTATTGTTATTCATTCTAAAATCATTGTACCTTTCATGATTTTGACGGTGACATTCCATAATCCAAGTATGTAACTTTTAAGAATCCATTATCCCTAGAAGCATGTTGTTGTATGTGACTTAATCTCTCCAAGTATCTCATCAATGCGACCATCTACTGACATGACATAGAGACACCCACTCACACTAATTTTTATGCAATGATATATTTTCCAGTGTGAGGTTTCGTAGTCTTGATCATAAAATTATTATAAGGCTTGGGTGTTTATTTTATGATTAACTGTCTCTATCCAGACTTCGTCCCTAGAAGTATGTTTGTCGTATGCATCAAGTCTCATGTTCTGCTGAAACATCGAGCATTACCTAGTGGCTTACCTTGATTGCATAGTCATCAACGTAAGAGATACATGTGTGGTCCATAAGTGAAAAAGGGTTATTCATGTCCTTGACTTCCTACTCTGAGGTATGACATGGTACCAATCTAAATTAACGGTGGATCTTATTCTCATAACTCTTATTATCCTCTTCCTCGAGGTTAATTATTGGCTCTAAAACCAACAGATATTAAAAAATATTTCCCCCATGTTAATCATTTTACTATGACACTGATAGTGAGTGAAACATACTTTTTGCTGATGTCAAGGAATTTTTGTATTAAGCCATACAGTAAGGGATTTTTAGCAACCTAGTGTTGAGGAACACACTGTACCACCTAAACAGTGTGGGAGGCATGAAAATCAAACTGATGTCTAAGAACCGCTGTAATAAAAAATATAATAGTGATCATCAAACTTTCACATGTCAAAGAACACATGTATTACACCATACAACTTGTGAGACATAAACATCCCACCCATTAACTTTATTTGTTATTTTCTTTCATTTGAAGTTCTTATTGTCTTCATAAAAAAATCTTTAAAAAAAAGTGACAATGATTATTGATGCTGTCGAAAAGGGGGGAAATGGTTATTAGTTCTGCTATGATGTTATTTGATCATTCATAGAATAACAGACACTCTTGAAAGAAGAAGGTTGTTTCTTTACGGGGGAGCCAACCTCAGATGTTGTTTATCTGAGGGGGAGCAAAATCTAAGGGGAGAAGAAATCATCATATTACTATAACTATTTTTATTCATTATTTCATTCTTTATTAATTTGGTGTTGACATCATCAAATAAGGGGAGATTGTTGGGATACATATTTGTATAGATTTCATGATAAAAAATATTTACATTATAGTTGTAGTTTTACTACTCGTTATAAACAGTCGGTCTTGTCTAAGCAAGGGTAAATAATACAACTTAGACAAGCTGATCTGTTAGTGTTTGTTTATATGAAGATATGCTGATGCTTCCGAAGACTGACATTGAAGATATATGTTAGTTCTCTATCATCCACAAAAGACCAGATGTTGAAAATGGAAGAACAAATTTGAGCTACCCTATCTGATCAGATTTGGAACGTTTTGAATCCTATGATGAAGTTTTAGTACTCATGAAGACCATCCCCTGATGACCAAAAGACATTAAGATACTATTAGCACCAAAGGTAAGAAGTGACCATTCATTGAAGGTTTTCGGTGTATCCATACGATGAAGGTCTTACACTGATGACACACTGATCATATGATTCACTGAAGACACACTAATGGTTATACTTTATGTGAAGCTGAAGCTAATCATTGTGACTTCCTAACACTGACATTGATGTCCTGATCAACGTATATCTTGCTGGTGCTGATGTCCGAATCTAGAGCAGATCAACGTTACTTGGTGAAGAAGCATTATAAATATCTGATCTTATCTCTTCCTTAAATACCAGATTTCCATTTATCATTAAAGACTCAATCCCTTCAATTCAGGGATTTGATTGAAACGGAAGATTTGGAAAATCTATAGAACTCTTATCTCCTAGGTTTAGACTAGTATTTATACTATCCTCTCTCATTAGTTGAGAGTTGATTATTTGTATTGATTCTGTGAGAGAGAGAGAGAGGTTCTGTAAAGTAGATTTAGAGTTCTTGGTGAGTTCTTAATCATTGTACTCGTTCTCGTTGTTAGAACATTTTTCTTAGTGAAAAAACCAGATAAATAAAACTAGTTTTATTTGTCAAATACTTGTGTTATTATTCTGTATTTCTATTAGATTGATACACAAATGTTAAGGTTTTGGAACCTTTCAAGTGGTATCACAGCAGGATAGAACAACCGTTCTAGGATCTGTTGAAGATTCAGAAGTTCAAACACTATTCAGAAAATCGAAAATAAGAAAAATAAGAAGAAGAAGAAGAAGAAGATGAAGAAGATGAAGAAAAAGATATCTTATACAATCATCCAAATATGAAGAATGCAATAGACTTTCAAAATGGAGAGTATGGTATGTTATCTTATCTTTGGTACTATCTAACTGCATCAAGTATGTGTGGTACTTATAATGTCCCTCAGATAAGAGAAGAATTTTTAAGTGGAAGGATAAACAAAGATACAAATGTTTGTTATGAAAAAGAAAACAAAGAAAGTTCGAAAAGTAACAGGGCAGTCAATGCAAGTCCATTTTCATGTTTCCCTGAACTGATGTCTATACAAACATGATGACGAGTTGTGGATGTATTCTTTCCCGAAAACATAGAAGCTTAAAAGCGGGATGTTGTTGGGATACATATTTGTATAGATTTGATGATGAAAATTATATACATTATAGTTATAGTTTTACTGCTCATTGTAAATAGTCAGTCTTGTCTAAGAAAGTGTAAATCATACAAATTATACAAGCCGATCTGTCAGAGTTTGTTTATCTAAAGATATGATAATGCTTTTGAAGACCAATATTGAAACTATATGTTAGTTGTCTATCATCCACTGAAGTCCAGAAGTCAAAGACCGAAGACCATATATGAGTTGCCATAGATGATCTGATCTGGAATATAATTGAAGCTTGTGATGAAGTTTTGGTATTAATGAAGATCAACCCCTGATGACCAAAAGACACTAAAGACACTATCAGCACCAAAGGAACGAAGTGAACATTCACTAAAGGCTGATCAGTGTGTCCATATGATGAAGGTCTTACACTGATGATTCACTGATCATATAAGTCACTGATGACACACCTTGATGGTTATACTCTAGATGAAACTAAAGCTGATCAACGTGACTTCCTAAAGCTGACGATGATGCCTTGTTTAGCGTATGTCTTCCTGGTGCTGATGTTCAAATTTAGAGTAGATCAGAATTACTTGGTGAAGCAGCATTTTGAAGATCATATCTGATCTGTTGCTTAAATACCAGATCAACATTTATCATTGAAGATTCAGTCCCTTCCAATTAGGGATTTGATTTAAATGGAAGATCTGGAGAATCTGCAGAACTCTTATCTCCTAGGTTTACACTAGTATTTACACTAGCCTCCCTCACTAGTTGATTGTTTATGATTTGTATTGATTATGTGATAGAGAGTTTCTATAGAGTAGATTTAGAGTTCTTGGTGAGTTATGAATCATTGTACTCATTCTCTTTATGAGAACATTTTGTCTTAGTGAAAAACCCGATAAATAAATTTAGTTTTTATTTGTCAAATACTTGCGTTATTATTATGTATTTATATTAGATTCATACATAACTGTTATGGTTTTGGGACCTTTCAACCTTAGATCTCACTTTCATTGTGTGCTTCACCATTGTTTTGTTCAGATCTGAAACCGCGATTCAAACTGCGAATCGTAATTTTACGAATGGCACCTCGTTTTCACAAAACGACACTTGAATGTTGTAGATCTAGCAAAAGCAAGTAGGAAACTCTTCTCGGATTCGCTGAAAAATTGTTCGGATCGCAAACCGGGATATGGATTACGATTTCTAACTTTTCACCCTGCACACTTTTGGAGCAAACCAACTTCACAGGGTCGTAGTTCGGGTCGCGACGTGTCAAAAAATTATTCATGGTCGCCGGAAAACTGCGATTCCTAAAAATTACAACGTTTAACAAAAAAATGGCCGAAAAAGTGGTTTTTCGGCGGCGGATGGAGGTGGGAACAGGTGGCTCTAGTCAGGGGGTGTGAGGAGGTTTTACCAGTCAAAATTCAAGGCTTTTGATGGTCGTTGAGGGCAGCAGCCGGTGCCAACTGTCGCCTTTGTCATGCTATTTTGGGCCTGTCGGAGGTCTTTTCTGCCGGAGGAAAGGTGATCATAGGTGGTAGAGCTGCTAGAGAGGTGGCCAAAGATTTGGTGGTGGATGGCGGTTGCTCCGGTGGTGGTGCACGGTGGCGGAATGACAACCTTTGCCAATAATTTAGAGAGAGAGAGAGAGGGAGAGAGAGAGAGAGAGCTAAAGAGAGAGAAGGGAGGTGAAAGGAAGATTGGATGCTTTCTTCTCTTATTTATAGGGATGCGAGAAGTGGTTGGACCACAAAAGCATGAAAAGTGTCACCACTTAGGTGGTGACACATGTCGTCGTCTCGAATCGTGTGTCGAAACTTTACGAAAAACGCATTCGTGTGATTTTTCCAAACATGCCCGTTAGGTTTACTGATGTGGGGATTCCAGATATGTGATTGAAATTTCCAAACGAAAGACCGAACTATGCTTAAAATGCGCTCAAAAGTTTCAATTCAGTTATATTTATAGTTTTCTCGTTATGAACAATTTTGTAAAATGACTATAACTTCGTGCTAAAAATATTTCAAGAATGATCAAATCTTAGAACATAGTCTGAGTTCAAAAATGTTCTCGAAAAATACATGACTCAATGCGTAGCTATCCCTACGAATTAATTTAATGTTTGTTTCCGGGAAAATCAATTATATAGCTGGCTTTTCTACCTTAAAAAGGACATAACTTTCATTTACGATATCCGTTTTTGACATTCTTTATATTGATGGATTCATATTTACGATGACATCAACTTTCGTTTAGAGTGTTTTTTCTAACGATAATCGATCTATGTTTTACTTTTTATGAAACACATTGTCGGGTCGGGTTTGAATTTGAAACATTAGAAAAATCAGAACTTCCTCATTCGAAGTCACATTTGTGGGTTTTTTTTATTTTTTTTTTCAGAATTGTGTTGCGGTGTACTTTCAGATTATGTTATTATTTGTACAAAATAATACAAAATTTGTGCGCCTATATTTTTAACAATTGGATTATTTATCCTCTTTTTCTTATGTTTTCTAATGCATAATATTATATTTTCCTCAAATTAATTAAACATTATACATTATGTCCATTACTTTGACGTTCGTCACATTTACGATCAACGGTCGTTGACCAACTTTTGACGGTTGTCACAGATCCTCCTTCTCTTCCCTACTTTTGTCTCCACTGCTCTTTCTTGAATTCCCCCCGTTGTTTACATTCTCTTTCTCTTCTTCACTTTCTTCCTTTACCTTCTTTAAGCTTCTAAAACCTTGAATCTCTTCGAAAGCATCGCTTGATTTAAGAAAATCCATGTCCATAATTTCTGGTGCATAACCCTTCATACTCAATTTCAATTCATTTGATAAGATATCAAATGAATTAGCAATCATTATGATAAAGTGGCCTCCAACAATAACATTGCTATGGGGTGGTCTAACTATATGGAATCATAGATAGTATGCAAGACAATATGGCAAGTTCACATCTTCTTCAAATGTCAATAGTTTGTTGAAGAGGTAAAGGTCATTGCAACACACGAGATCTTTATTCTCATGATAAATGATGGTATTTGCAATTACTTGGTGTATTATTCTATGTACAAGACTTTTGATTCTTCTATATGATTCATTTAAATCAAAGCTTCCATATCCAATTTTACTCCAAGCACCTTGATTATCAAAATATTTTGATATCTTTCTTGTTAACATTGATATGTATTGGTCGCATTCCTTGCTCATAGTTTCTCTATAGTGTATATTCCACATGTCTTGTAATGTCCCAAAAATTACGATGTAAAAATTTTATTTTGAAACAAACAGAAACATCATTCATTCATTCCAAAATCCCTCAAAATGTGATTATGTATAAAATAGTTATCGAAGTACAAATCATGTCATAAAATGTGGAATGTTGGTGGATGCGGTGCGATTATGCCGAACCCTTCCCTTTTGAACCAGAAGTACCTGAAATCATAAACATAAAACTGTAAACACAAAGCTTAGTAAGGTTCCCCAAAATACCACACATCAAACATACATAAAAGCATGAAGCTAAACTAGGTCTATTTCACCCCCTTTAATATCTTTCAATCGATATTGGGTCTATTTCACCCCCTTCGGTATCTTTCAACTGATATTGGGTATATTTCACCCCCTTAGATATATTTCAACCGGTACTAGGTCTATTTCACCCTTCAATATCTTTCAACCGGTACTGGTCTATTTCACCCCTACAACTAATCATACAATCATATCCGTAAGAGTCACAAAGACAACATGCACATCCAGGCATATAACCAAGTGTCAAAAAGACAACTATCATCCTACAATCATAATCCAGTGGGGCGGCATTGGTGCCTTCGACCCTCGAGTACAGTGAAGAGACTCACCTAAAAAATAATGATAAACCGCGACTGCTCCTACTACTGCGAATGCAGATGCTATAAACCACTTATACAGCTGTACAAAGTACACCCATAGCTTTCCTTCCAAAACTAGTGGTTTGACCAAAAGTCAACGCAAGTCAAAGTCAACGGTCAACCTTAGACAACCTCCACGTTGCGGCCATCCTTCAGCCACGTCGTGGTAGATGGGTTCAACCCGATCAGAACCCGGTCTCGGATAAACCTAGATATGTACCAAAATACATACCTCCGCCATGGCCCCAATGCACCATGTCGTGGCAGAGGCAGTCTCAAAACCGTTACGTAAAGCCCCATCGCCATGTCAAGGCACCCCACTGCCACGTCGTAGGAAAACGTATGAAGGCAGAATTCGTTCCAAGTTCCTTAATCCGTAAAGCCTTTTGCCAAACTTTCCAGAAAGCATCTAAGGGTCATATTGATCCCTAAAAATGTAAACTCTATGGACATGCATTCCCCATGCATGTCCTCCATCAAATCTAGGTCAAAAGAGTAGAAAACGAACCTAAACTCATGCAAGGATCCCAAATCACAACCATTTCTCAGATCTACAGGATATAGTGTCCTTGGGACTCCTAAGCGTCATAAAGTTGAAAACTGTATCACTTTGTTTCACTCAAAATCCATCAAAGAGTTCAATCATGCAAGATAACTCTAGATCCATAGAGAAAAGATGAAAAGCTAGATTAAAGATCATTATAAATAATTCAACAAGATGATTCTAGAGATTGGAGAGTGTTGTTTGCTTGCTTCTTGCACTCAATCTTCTTGCACTTTCTTCAAAATCACCAAAAAGGCTTGAAATGAGCTCAAAAGCTTCAAGGAGGTCTAGGGTTAGGTTTCTGGGGCTTGAGAGTGATGGAGGCCGAAGATGGGCAACCCTAGCCTCCCTACTTTCCTTTAAATACACGAATAATAAGGGTTATCACGTCAGAGGGTCTCCACATCGTAGGGATCATTAAATGATCTGTGATACTTATAACATCGCCACGTTGTGGGATGCCTGTTAACACGCTGTCGCGTACGTATTAAACAAATAAATTTATCACTGCTGGTTGCACTAAAAATATAGCACAGGGAAGCAGGGTTGAATCCTCAGGGATACAACCTAAAAGTCAATGCCTTTTTGCATCAGGCACATCTAGTCAAGAATCAGAATATAAAAGGGGGTTTTAATTAAAAACTAAAAACTAAAAACGCAGTGATATTAAACTAAACGAAAATCAATATATAAAAAACAATTTCAGTTTTGCTGCGACTTTCCTAATCATGTAACTGATCTAGATCTGATTATTTGAGATGCGTTCTATCTAAGCTGGCACTGAGAAAAACTAACAAGCTCTAGTAATTTCTCTTTTACCTAAATTAGTTAATCAAAACAAGCTCTTCAATTAACACTAACTTTTTATTGTTCTATTAAACAAGCTCTTAATTAAATCAGAAAAGCAGCACCCAATACTTCTCACAAGTTCGGAAGCGTAAATGTATGATTTTTACAGTTTATAATAAAGTCAAATCCCAAACACAGAACATATTTATTACTTGTTACTTATTACCAGTTGACAAGAACAATTACGTATTCTATAACTGATTAACTGGAATGATAAAACCCTAGCTAGGTGATCAGACTAACAAGAATTAAAATCAAACATTCATTAAGAACAAAACTGAAGAATCTAGATAGAAACACAAATCAAAAACTAGATCTAATGATCAATCACATGAAAAGTACTCGTCTTTGCAAAACTGAAAACTAGGGTTTAGCCAGACATGGCTAAAATCTGATCTAAAACAATAAAAAGAAACATTAAACTACTAAATCTCACTAAACTAAACGTAGGAGATGATCCACAGTCTTCAGATCTTCAGAAATCGCTAAAATCGGAGAAGAAACGCCTCCAAAATCTTATTTTCGTCGTCTGGAACCTCTGGAATCGCCAACTTCGGTTACTGGAAGGTTATTAGGGTCTATTTATACGTCCAACAGTAAAAACGACGTGCATGCGATCGCATGTACACAACCTATGATCGCATGTACACAACCTGCGATTGCATGTTGTGCCTATGACGTCCGAAATTTCGTCTACTTTTCAAATCATTTTGAATCGCCTCAATCGGAGTGACGGTCTCGAGAGATGGTCAAAATACTGACAGGGGGTCAAAGCTGCCAGCAACATCCTTTAACTTTAGATTGCAAATTCTATCTTCGTGTGATCAATTCGATCGGATGTTTCTTGACCAAAGCATCTTCCAATCATTCCGCAACATACTCCATAAGTTCCAAGCTCCATTTTAAGCTCCAAAGGCACATCCAACTGCTCCCAAAGCACTACTCCACTTGAACTATCTGAAATTGACATAAAAACATGAGCAGTACGAGAATTCTAACGAAAGACATGAGTTGAACATTATTTAAATAAATGACATGAAAATGTACAAAATATGATGCTAAATGCTAATGAAAACTACCCTATAAGATGGATAAAATGGCATCTAACAATGCCTTCACTACGACGTGGTCACTCTGAAAATCCAAAATACATTAAAATTAAATAATTTGAAGAATCTGGATGTTACAATTATCCCTCACTTGAATCAGACTTCATCCTCGAAGTCTGCTGCTGCAAACAACCTTGGGTAATGCTCCCTCATCTCCTCCTCGAGCTCCCGTGTCCACTGTGTACCCTTTTGGTGCTGCTATTGCACCTTCACTAAGCTCACAACCTTGCTATGTAAAGTCTTCGTCTTCCTGTCGAGGATGGAAATCGGTATCTCTATATAATTCAAGCGCTCGTCCACCTGAATGTCCTCTAAAGGAACCACTACAGAATCATCAATGAAACACTTTCGTATCTGAGAAACGTGAAAAGTGCTATGGAGCTGACTAAGCTCTTCAGGCAGCTCCAAACGATATGCAACCCTGCCTACCCGGGTAATAACCCTGAAAGGACCGATATATCTGGGGCCCAGCTTGCATCGCTTCCTGAACCGGATGACACCTTTTCAAGGTGACACCTTCAGGGGTACAATATCTCTAACCTGAAACTCTAAATCAGAACGATGCCTACCTGCATAGCTCTTCTGCCGACTTTGCACAGTCTGCAATCTCATGTGCACCTGCTGGATCAACTTAGTAGTCTGGAGCACCACCTTCATGCAACCCATGACTCGTTGACCGACCTCGCCCCAACAAATCGGGGTCCGATACTTCCTCCCGTAGAGCATCTAAAAGGAGTTCGATCAATACTAGCATGATAGTTGTTGTTGTAAGAAAACTCAGTCAATGGGAGATACGTATTCTAGCTACTGCCGAAATCTAGCACACAGGCCCAAAGTGTATCCTCTAAAGTCTGGATAGTCTGCTCACTCTGAACATCAGTGTGCGGATGAAAAGTTGTGCTGAAGTGAAGACGAGTACCCAACTCCTCATGTAATATCTTCCAAAATCTGGAAGTAAGCGCACACTCCGATTCGAGACCACTGATATTGGAACCCCATATTGTGCCACAACCTCTCGGATATAAACATCTACCAACTTCGCCGCAGAGATGCTCTCTTGAATAAGAATAAAATGTTCAAACTAGGTCAATCGATCCATGATGACCCAAATCGAATCTACCCCTCACGCGGTCCGTGGTAGCTTCGTGATGAAATCTACCGTAATCTCTTCCCATTTCCAAATGGTAACACCCAACGAATCCTTTTTTCCATGAGGTCGTTGATTCTCAGTCTTGACTTTCCTACAAATTAAGTACCTCTCAACATACCAGGCCACGTCCAATTTCATGTAGGGCCTCCAATAATCAAGCTGGAGATATCTATACATCTTTGTTACACTTGGATGAATAGAAAACCTTGACTTATGTGCCTCCTCCATCAGAATCTGCCACGTACCCCCGAAATACAAAACCCAAACTCTCCGATGAAGGGTCAATAATCCATTACTATCATAATCAAAAGAGGACACATGGCCCACAATACGATCACTCTTTTGGTGCTCCTCCTTCATAGCCTCAACCTGAGCCTCACGAGTCTACTCTAAAAGAAGAGTAATCATTGTCATCCTCAAACATACATATCAGATTGGAGTAATAGCCGCCTTGAGGCTAAGAGCATAGACCACCACGTTGGCCTTCCCACAGTGATAAAGGATCTCGTAATCATAATCCTTCACCACATCGAGCCACTTACGATGCCCCATGTTCATATTTGGCTGATTCATCAAATACCTTAAACTCTTGTGGTCCGAGTAGATGGTAAAACAAACCGCATACAAGTAATGACGCTAAATATTGAGGGAGAATACCACCGTCCCTAGCTCCAAATCATGAGTGGGATAACTTGCCTGATGAGGCTTCTACTGGCTCGAAACATAAGCTATCCCACGACCCCTCTACATCAAAACTGCACCCAAACTCGAAATTGATGCATCAAAGTATGCCACAAAGTCATTTACCTCCTCTGACAGGGTTAAGATCGGAGCCTCGCATAACTTCTATCTAAAATTCTTGAACACCGCCCGCTGCTCAGGCTCCCAACAAAAAATAACAGACTTCTTCATCAACTTGGTCAACATAACTGCGATCGTAGAGAATTTATCGATAAACCTCCGAAAGTACCCAACTAAACCAAGGAAGCTCCGAATCTCAAATGGAGACCTCGAAACCTCCCACTGCATCACAACCTTGATCTTGGCCGGATCAACTGATATACCCTTCTAGTTGACAAGGTGCCCTAGAAACTACACCACACACTACCAAAACTTAGACTTGGAGAATTTGGTATATAGCCTCTCCCACCTCAGAGTCTCCAGAACCTCTCGCAGATGATCCTCATGCTGCTCCTTGGTCTTAGAATAGACCAAGATACCACCGATAAACACAATGATTGACGAATCCAACATCGGTCTGCAAATCTAGTTCATGAGATCCATTAACGCTACTGGTGCATTGGTAAGCCCAAAAGGAATCACTACGAACTCGTAATGACCATAACGGGTCCTTAAGGTCATCTTCTGAACATCCTCATCTCGAACCCTCATCTGATGATAACATGAATGCAAATCAATCTTGATGAAACAAGACGAACCCTACGACTGGTCGAACAAATCATCGATCCTCGGAAGCAGATAATGGTTCCTCACCGTCAACTTGTTCAGCTCCCGATAATTAATGCACATCCTGTGGGATCCATCCTTCTTCTTCACAAACAGAATGGACGCTCCTCAGGGTGAACTACTCGGTCTGATGAACCCCTTGTCTAACAGCTCCTGTAGTTGTGTAACAACTCCTGCATCTTTGATTGTGCTAACTGATAGGGTACCTTGGCTACTAGAGACGCACCTAGAACCAGATTAATATGGAACTCCACCTGCCTCTCCCGAGGCACTCCAGGATAATCCTCTGGGAGTACATCTGAATACTCTCGAATGACCGGCAGATCCTCAACTGAACAGAGAGTTTGTCCGCACTGGGCACCCTTGCTATGAATAACTAGTTCTCCCCTACTTGAGGTTCGAACCCGAACTAACTGGTGCCTGCAATCGATCATCACCCCATTAGCGCTCAACCATTCCATCCCCACAATGACCTTTCTCTCACGCAAATGAATAAGAACCAAATCAATATGATATATCTCTTAGAACAACTTAAGAGTACAACCCCGATGAACTCTCGATACCCTCACTGAATGACCATCGACGATCTCCACCTCCAATGGGTAATCAAGCTCGCCATGAGCTACATCAAATTTCTTGCTGAGCGCAAGAGACATAAATGGTCGGGTAGCGCCCGAATCAAAAAGAACCGGAGCAGATAATCCATTCACTAAGAACATTTGTGAACATTACAACATAAAACATAAGCATAAACAATAATGAAAGTGCATAAGTGAACGGAAGGACATACCAGTACCCACATCAGGAGTCACACACACCTCCTTGGCCGTCAGCTGAAAAGCCATGCTCTTCACTACAGGGGTCGTCTGCTTGACCTCCCAACCATCTGTGATCCTCAAAGTCACCGAAGCGGGTACTACAACCGCTCCTACCGTCACACTCGGGCAATCAACCTTCTTGTGGCCCCTATGATTGAAATGAAAGCAAATCAGACCTGAAGTATGGGTAGTGGAGGTGGTGGCAGTGTAATCCATGCCGAAGTGCCCTGACTTGACACACTTATGGTAGCCCAAACCACCCGCCCTGCAAACCGGATCATACATCCTGCCCCACTTGCCACAGCAGCCCCAACCCTGCTTGCCCTTCGATCTAGACTAAAAAACCTTGGGTTTCTTCGCTTAACCCCTAGACGTATGCACCTACTCTTCCTTCTTCTTTCCGATGTGCTCCAAATCGAGTTCCCACTCTCGGGCCTTAGATATCATGTCCTCTAATGTCAGACAGGCTGAAAAAATAACAAACTCCTTGACATCTGATCTCAACATGCCGTGGTACCGAGTATTCTTCATCTCCTCATCTGCAGCATACTGAGGTACCAATAAATCTCTCTCTCGGAACTTGGTGGTGATCTCACCCACGGTCTCAGTCGTCTGGCACATATCTTGGAACTCCCTCGCTAGCTGTTGCACCTCAATAGCTGGTGTAAACTCCACTCGGAAACGGGTCACAAAATCCGGCCAGGTCATAGCCTCAATGGCTGGTGATCCTAAAGCATAACCAACCTCGTCCTACCAATCCTGGCCTCGCTCCCTCAGAACACCTGCAACGAACCTGACATTTGACTGCTCGGGGAAGAATCTAGTCATTTGAGCACACTCCATGTATTTTATCCATCGCCTAGAGGAAATAGGTTCCTTCACCCCAAAGAACTTCAGTGACCTACATACCCAGAAATCCTTGAAAGAGAGATTGCAGGCTCTGTACTGACCGGTAGCTAGCTCGGCTCTAAAAGCCCGAAAACGCTCCTCCATCAACTCGATGATACCTTCCTTGATCGACCAGAACATCACCGAGGTCGCATCATGGATGCCTTTAGTAATCTCAGACGCGATGAACTCGCGTTGTCCCTCATGAATTGGTTCAGTCTCCGTGCCTGAACCAGATCTAGATACCGAACCTCCTGCTCCACCAAGTGTCATCAAGATGTTGAAACACAATACATAAACAATCAGTACACGCACAAAGAGTTTCACACTCCCAAAGTTTCTCGAAATAATCAAGGCCTTCTTTGTCTTGGGCATATATCTTATGCTTTTAGTAGTACGGGCCTAATACTACCTTCCATACCTATCTATACCTTTCTTAAGAACGACCTTGACTCCTCCATGTCACTTCCCTACTATCAATTACCTTACTCGTGATATAGAGCACCTTACAAAATAAAACTTCTCCTAAGATTTCTTAGGGTTCCTCTTCCACCATTCTCTGCCATCAGCTGTAGAAGAGACTCCATTCAATACCTTTTAACTACCTCACGAATACAATTACATGTTATCGACACTAGATAATTTTTGACAGCTAGGTCCCACCCTACAACGGTTGGACTCAATTAAGAGTTGCGCGATAGGATTGAACCTAACCTTCGAAAGTTATATAATCCCCACAACATGTAATTTAACGTATTCGATTAATAATTAGATGACACTAGTGGAGTCCCTAGAAGCACAAAGCAAGCAACATTCGATCATTGAGTTCTAAACAAGAACACTGCCTAACCAGGCCACTCTATCTGATCATCTGAAATCTATACTAGCATACAGTTCTAAAGGTTCATACAACTGGCATACAAGGCATCCATCCTAGCATCCTACAATGTGATTATGAGCATATCCTTAGCCTAATCTAGCATGCTATACACATATACACATATCAAACAATAAACATGTATGGTATTTTAGGAAATACTTACTTGAGCTGGGCTAATTACACACATCGCACCCCTTTTCTTTATAAAGATCTATTTAGAAAATCCACTTTCTTAAAAAATATTATTAATTCCTCATTTTGAGTTCAGACTCACCCGAGGGTGTTCCCAAATCTCTCAAACCAAGGTTGTAATACCAACTTTTAACGTCCCAAAAATTACTATGTAAAATTTTTATTTTGAAACTAATATAAACATCATTCATTCTTTCCAAAATCCCTCGAAATGTGATAATGTATCAAATAGTTATCAGAGTACAAATCATGTCATAAAATGTAGAATGTTGGTGGATGCGGTGCGATCATGCCGGACCCTTCCCTTTTGAACCATAAGTATCTGAAACCATAAACATAAAATTGTAAGCACAAAGCTTAGTGAGTTTCTCCAAAATACCACACATCAAACATACATAAAAGCTCAAAGCTAAACTGGGTCTATTTCACCCCCTTCAATATCTTTCAACCGGTACTGGGTCTATTTCACCCCTTCGGTATCTTTCAACTGGTAGTGGGTCTATTTCACCCCCTTCAATATCTTTCGACTGGTACTGGGTCTATTTCACCCCCTTTGGTATCTTTTAACCGGTACTGGGTCTATTTCACCCCTATAACTAAGGATACAATCATATCAGCAAGAGTCACAAAGACAACAAGCACATACAGGCATATCAGCAAGTTTCACAAAGACATCTTTCATCCAACAAACATAATCCAGTGGGCTGGCATTGGTGCCTTCGACCCTCGAGTACAGTGAAGATAGTCACCTAACAAACGAGATCGACCACTACTGTTCTTTCCACCACGAATGAAGATGCTACAAACCACCTATACAGCTGTACAAAGTACACCCTTAGTTTTCCTTCCAAAACTAGGGGTTTGAACAAAAGTCAACGCAAGTCAAAAGTCAAATTCAGTGGTAAAAGTCAAAGTTAACCTCAGACGACCTCCACGTCGTGGCCATCCTTCGGCCACGTCGTGGCTGATGGGTTCAACCCGATCAGAACCCGGTCTCGGATAAACCCAAATACATACCAAAATACATAGCCATGTCATGGCCCTAAAGCACCATGTCATGGCAGAGACAGTCTCAAAACAGTCGCCGAAAACCCCATCACCACATCGTGGCACCCTATTGCCACATCGTGGGAAAATGTATGAAGGCATAATTCTTTCTAAGCTCCTTAATCCATAAAGCCTTTTGCGTAAAATTTATAGAAAGCATCTAAGGGTCATATTAATCCCAAAAAGTGTAAACTTTATGGACATGCATGCCCCATGCATGTCCTCCATCAAATCTAGGTCAAAAGAGTAGAAAAGGGGCCTAAATTCAAGCAAGGATCCCAAATCACAACCATTTCTCAGATCTACAAAGTATAGTGTCCTTGAGACTCCTAAGATTCATAAAGTTTCAAACTTTATCCCTTTGCTTCACTTAAAATCCATCAAAGAGTTCAATCATGCAAGATAACTCTAGATCCATAGAGAAAAGATGAAAAACTAGAGTAAAGATCCTCACAAATAATCCAACAGGATGATTCTAGAGATTGGAGAGTGTTGTTTGCTTGCTTTTTGCACTCAATCTTCTTGTAGTTCCTTCAAAATCACCAAAAAGGCTTGAAAATGAGCTCAAAAGCTTCAAGGTGGGTTAGGGTTAGGTTTATGGGGCTTGAGATTCATGGAGGTTAAAGATGGGCAGCCCTAGACACCCCATTTTCCTTTATATACCCGAAAAATTAGGGTTATCACGTTATAGGGTCGCCACGTCGTGGCCAATAGATGTCACATCGTGGGGATCATTAAATGGCCCGCAAAATTTCTAGCATCGCCACTTCATGGGATGCGTTCACCATGACGTGGTCACTCCCAAAATCCAAAATAAATTAAAATTAAATACCTCTGTAAGTCCCGATCTATAGATCCAAATCAGTGATCAATGAATTGCAAATAATCAAACAGAGTGTAGAAGGAGTAGAAGGAGAATAAAGCCAAGCATACACACATCTATTACATATAAATGTCAGGTACACCTTGGGAAACACACACACATACGTCACTCACATATGTCACCTAATACTGACACAGACACCTACTATTTATAGCACACCCAGCAGCACACCAGTGTACAACCACACACGCGTGTGCGGCCACACACAGGGTGTACGGCCGCGCACACATGTACGACCGCACACAGCCACACAAAAGTTACAACCACCATAACAAACCCCAAAGCCTACCAAGACCTATACAAGATAAATGCCTAGCCCAAACCAACAAATTGTGACCTAACAGTCTCCCCCTTGGTTTGTGGCTAGCATAGACTCAGTCTTTCTAATTAGCATCACCAAGGTGTGTATGTCTCGCTTCCTGAACTGTAGAAGATCTTTAGCATCAACAAGACGAATAGCGCAATAGCTATATCGAAACTTGATCACTGCAGTGGCACAAGGCTCTTCGACTGTGGTCTTGAACTTGTCACCAAATTCTGCAATAAGCTTGTTCTTCAAGTCAAAGTAGCCTGCTGATAGGGCACCAAGATTAACCTGGAGATCGGAGATCTGTTTAGACTTCTGAAAGTTTTCCTTTTCAAGCTCGGAAACTCGAATATCGAGGTTTCAGATCAGAACGTCTTTCTCGATGATCTTCTGTTTAAGAGTAGTGATCTCCTCCTTGAGCTCTGAGATAGATGGGTCTGCTCCCCCTGAACTTCCTTCACTTGGTCCTTTTAGGGTCGGTTGAGTTGGTGTAGCAGCTGTGGTTGGTTGTTAGACTGGTGGTGCTTGTTCATGGATAATTGCTCCTTGCCTCGGATCAAGTCGTCTTCTTTTCACAAGAGGCGGGAGGTTTGTGTCAGTATCTGATCACTCATCAAATGGAAATGAAGTTGGAATAGCAACTGGAAGGGGAGGAATGCTTGATGTTGTATCCATATCGGTTGAAAGGTGTCGGCCATCTGATCAAAAGTTGGAGACTTCACTTTGAGAACACCACTAACTCATTCTGTCTAGGTTGCACAACATCATGTACAGTATCAAAGAAAGCATCGAGGTCTTCACTGCTTAACCTTATATCATTATCCGTAGTCCATAAGCTGATCTGTAAGACACTCAACAAGCTACATTTTAACTCAAGAGCGTATATGACGTTCTCAAAACTCAACACTCCATTTATAACTATTCCTTTTTGAGTGATCTTCCCTCCATATCCTCCCGCGAAGGAAACATAGCCCCCATTAATAGTCTGAATGATGTGCAGTTGGGAGATGTCTCCTGTTGTGTGCCTGGAACAACCGCTGTCGACGTACCAAGGTCTGACGACATTCCTCCACAGCTGTTCCTGCACAATGAGCGGGATTATTTAGATTTGGAAACCCAGGTCATTACACGCCTGGGTCCCAACAACTGATAGGGTTTACGGCCGCACAAGGGATTACAACCTTACACGCCAACCGTACACACCAACCGCACACTCAACCACACACTCCAACCGCACACACCAACAGCACACTCAACCGCACACTCCAACCGCACACACCAACAGCACACTCAACCGCACACTCCAACCGCACACACCAATAGCACACTCAACCGCACACTCCAACCGCACACTCAACAATATACTCAACCGTACACGCAATCGCTCACTCAACCGCACACACCAACCGTACACAACAACCGTACTCCTTCGAAGTTTCAACCGCACACCCAAAAATACTGGATTTTTGAATGAATTTTGGTTCCAAGCTTAGTATAAACAATGATTAGAAGCAGTTTCTCAATAAAAATTATAAATACACCTCAAAAACCACAACTATCTTCAACCGCACACTCTTATTATTCTTCAAATTAACACTGAATTGGCTCTTATACCAATTGTAAGTCCCGATCTATAGATCCAAATCAGTAATCAATGAATTGCAAACAATCAAACAGAGTGTAGAAGGAGTAGAAGGTAAATCAAACCAAGCATGCACACATCTATTACGTATAAATGTCAGGTACACCTTGGGAAACACACACACATACGTCACTCACATATGTCACCTAATACTGACACAGACACCTACTATTTATAGCACACCCAACAGCACACCAGTGTACAGCCACACACGCGTGTGCGGCCGCACACAGGGTGTACGGCCGCACACACATGTACGACCGCACACAGCCACACAAAAGTTACAACCACTATAACAAACCCCAAAGCCTACCAAGACCTATACAAGATAAATGCCTAGCCCAAACCAACAAATTGTGACCTAACAACCTCCAAAAATCCGGATGTTACATCTTCATGCAAATTCTAATACACTACATTCTCAAGCTTTTCCTCCTATTCGGAAAGTTGTGACTCCTTTTTAACGATAATTGATAACTTTGTATTTGATGATTATAGTAGCAATGATTTCTTGTACCAAATTCTTATAAATCACTTCTTTCATGATGAATATATTGTTCCATGTTATAGACATTAAGGGTAAGCCTTCTTCTTTTATCAACATTGACTTTGTAAGATGCATAGATACATCTTGATTAATTCCTATTGAAGCAAGGGTTCCCTCATAAAGTGCTTTAGGAATCTTGATCTCTATTACTTCTAGATTTTCCAAATGAGAGTAAGAGAGATTCTTTTGAACTCAATCAATGGGTAATAGTTTGTAAAAATAAAATTTTCTTTATCATATGTACGTTTTTCTTGGCGCGATTTACCAATCGCGGCATGAAAAAGGTAAAATTTATTATTTCAAAAATTTATTCTAAATCAGCAGTCTTTCAATAAAAATATATTCCAATAAAGTTCATTATCAAATATCCAAAGTTTAACATTCACAATATGTTTACTGTTAGCAAAAGGAAATTTTCATAGTAAAATATCATCTTATGAAGAAAGAGTGGGTCATCTAAACATGAATGAATATAGATAAAAGTATAATATTGAAAAATGACTAATTAAATTAAGGAACAAAAGTGAGAAGTATCATACCTTTTTGTTTTTGGAGAGGAGAAAATGAATTAGGGTTTCTGAAAATTTAGAGAGCTAAATAATTGTTATGAACTTTTTAGAATTAGAATTCTAGTGTTTACAAATTTCTTTTGCGGCTTAAATCTCGCCGCGATAATAAATTCATGTCACGATAAACAGTGTGTTAGGGTTTAATGTTGGTTACCAGAATTGCGCCACGATTATATTGTGACGCCATGAATTTTGCTTCTGAAAAATTATAAACCCGTGATTTTTCCTTTATTCAACTTTTTAGACTCAACTTTCTATTTTAATAGTAAATTGGCCTTTAGAAAAGGAAAGTATAGGGATTTAGTTATAAAACTAATGCAAAAAATTTAATAGTAAACAAAAAGACAAGAAAATGAAAGAAAAATGTTCAAAGAATGTCGGGTTGCCTCCTGCAAGCGCTTCTTTATGGAGTCTTTAGTTGGACTCCTTATGTCTGTGTTTTCTGTGGGTCGGTCTCCGTGTAGCTTGGTAGTGTCCTAGAAAATTTGTCTTGAATAAGTTTCAAAATTTGTCCAACTTGGTTTTCTATGTTCAAATTTGAACTTTGTTGATTACTAAAGGTGGTTTCTGTTGTGGCACTAAGTCTTTTCATTGTTTCTTCTAATTCGTTATGTTGTTTCTTAGAGGATAAAGTAATTTCTATAACCATATTTTCTAGGTCAATTTTCTTTTCTAGTTGAGGTATAACTTTCTCTAAGGGTTCTTTCTTATAAAATCCCTCACTAGTTTGCTTGTATCTATTTTCTCTTTCCTTTATGTGCTTATCATGAGGTATCCATCCTTTCTTGATTCTAGGTTCATACTTATCTCCTGCATAGCATATATTTTCTTGTTCCATACTTAAAGTGTATTGGGGACATTCTTTTATAAGATAAGCTCCATTACAATTGCCACAACGTATTTGTACACCATGTACAAATTGAGACATTTTTCTCATTAGTTTACCCATATCTTCAAATTTAGGATTAAAAGCTTCTATTTCCTTAGAATTTTTTTTTTCATTCTATCATATAACCATTGTTGTGAGTGTTGTGCTAACTCTTCTATTATTTATGTACCTTCAGCTAGTAATGTTTTAGGTAATGGTCCCCTAATATCTATTAATTGTGTAGTTTAAGTATCTAAGCCTTTGTAAAATGTTTATACCTCTTGGTGACGATTAAGGTCACATTGAGGACACGTCTGAAACATTCGTTTGTAGTGCTCTCATGCTTCGTATAATGTTTCTTCGTTTCTTTGTCTGGAATTCTGGATTTAAGCTCTCTTATTTGCAATCTTTGATGGAGGACTAAGTATTGCAAAAAATTTTGTTTTCAAGTCGTTCCACATCAAAATCTCTCCCGATGATGTCGTCTTTTTCCAATATTTGTCTATTCATATGAGTTTGATAGGAAAAACTCCTAGCATTACTTGATCTTTAGAAGCATTTTGTATGTTAAAATAGTCTGCAATTTTGATCACATCTTCTACATGTTGGATGGCGTCTTCATGATCCTTTCTAGAAAACGGGATTTATTTCAAGAGATGAAGAAATTTCTCATTTAGTTCAAAATTATGATTTTGAACGGTTGGCCTTCTTACTCCAAAGGCTCTACTTTCACTATTATGTGTTATATATATTGCTCCAAAATCATTTCGCCGGTCATGTTGTTGTCTTTAGTCTTTGGACTTTCAGGATCTTCAATATTCTATTCTACTATTTTCTTCTTGGCGGTTTTAATAATCTTGTCTAGATTGTTGGCTGCTTCTGTCAAAATTGAAGATAAGCTTCTAGTCATAAATCTCCTACGAGACGAACAGTAGTGCTAGTAGTTAACTTGAAAACGAAAATATTTAGGCAGATTATCAGTTCTGTTACCAAATAGTGACGAGATTACAAGATCTCATCGCAATTTGCGACTAAAATACCTAGAATTACGGTGTGATCTCCTATTTGCGACGAGAAAAATGCTTAAAACTCAAATTTAAAAATTTTTAACATAAAAACTTCCTAAATTCAATTATTACTTTGTTGAAATCAAGTCCCCAACAACAACGTCAAAACTTTTGATGTGCCTTAAATAGTATAACAAATAAACCTAATTTAAACTACAATTGTAGTTTTAAATTTATAAATACTAACATACATAACTGACTACTTGCACCATGAAGTGTTCCTGATCAGGAATAATATTAGTTGAAGTAAGTTAGGGCGTCGAACTCATGGGGAATCGAGGTGTACTAAATATAATAAATAAAGCAAAGTAATTTGGAAATAAGTAGAATACTATTAATTAAAAGATACCTTTTGATTATATTTTCAAATCACTATAGAAATATAGTTAATTCATATGAACTGCAACGAAAATTTGATAGTTACTAACTAATTTCTAAATTGATTTACTCAATGCTTATATCATTAATCCTATTAACCTAAATTTCTCTACCAACAATGATAGATTTCCTAGATGCAGTCCATTCATTTATAGTATGCAGTGACTTAACAAGTATGATCAGTTATAGGGTTAGTGACAACTTCTAAAAAATTCCAAGTTATTAGATCAAACACAAATATTAATCTAAACTTTATTATGTTTAACATAGGGACATAGCTTTTGACTAGTCACGATTGCCTACGCTCTTGACTTAGTTTTCTAGCCTGGACAAGTTAATAAACTATGTGATTCAAGATACACAATTTGAACCTAATCATAAATCATGAACTCAGTTACATAAACATAACACAATCATTATCAATACTCATGGATCTTTATTTCAACATTAACACAATGTGACATCCCCAATTTCATGGCCAGAAAAGACTGATTTGTTTATTCTTTATTTAAAAATCAGAGTATCTTTTTGAAGAATAATATTGCAGAATTTGTTCCCAAAATATGATAAAAATATTATCAAAGCATTTATTTTAATTATATTAAAAACGTTGGGATGCCATCGTCAATACAATACATAAGCATAAATAGAAATAGTACAGGCATTACAAACATCTATTATTCTAACGGCCTACAATCCATAGATCTCTCATCTGATCATCACATCCGTGCTCTTATGCCACTACCTGTAATACAAGAAACTGAGTAGGTCAGGCTTGGGAGCTTGGTCATCAAATCATACAACCCGATTACCCGTTCCCGTTATCCTCACTTTCTTTCCCTAAAGCATATAATTTAAGGGACCTAGCCTAAGGATTATCTTCGGGATTGACAATAATGCTTAGGGGATTCCTCAGCAACATATGTCAGTAAGGTAACCATTAGGGGGATGGAGTACACCTGGTGAACACGTCTTTCACAAACACCTACAGGTTGCGAGCCTGCTAGCGTTCCACTGGACTGTCTAGAATAGTCCATGGTCATCATCTATACTCTGCTAGATGACTGAATCAGCTTTAACATCAAGGGCTCTCATCCTTTATTTCATCTTTCACCATCTATATCATCTAACCATCTTTACACAACATAATTATAGGTATAAAATACATATACAGTTTAAATCGAGTAAAACATGTATAAATCGTTCATCTAGCATAGATATCAGGAACACAGATAATAGCCACATATAGAACATATATTTTATTGAATACTTCATATCTATGTGTAAGATGAAAGTAACTATGCACTCACTTGTTAAAGTGACGACTCGTAATTCGGGCAGCGCTTCGCTTCTAACAATTGTCTTTTCCTTCGACGAAACCTAGTATAATTATCACTAAGTCTTAGTCTATTATTTATTGCGACTAATTATTAGTCTAGATTCATCATTAACTCAAATTCTACTTCATGATCTATCAAGTAAGGATCAGTCAGGCAGGATAGTTGGGAGGCAGGACCATTTCGGCGAATAGCCTTTCTGAAATCCAACAACCAAGCCAAAATGACCATTCTAGACACCTCTCCCATAAGTAGATCAATCAGTATAATGACTTTGAATCACTGATAAATTTTGTATATAGGTTCATAATAATGATAATGAACTTAAACATAAGTTATACTTAAAGTATGGTAAGCATAACTCACTTATAAGGGGGTTTAGCGAGGAACAGGGCTCTGCGCGGGCAGAAATTCTGAGCTGAAAGCTTTTCTTATCGGGGCCTTTGGCGCTCCGGGACTTGCTACTAACACCTAGGAGGTGCTACAGAATGTCTTAGAGGGTTTGGGGGTGTTTGAGAGAGAATGGGTTGAAGAGGTGTGAAGAAATGAGGGGAAAACACCTTCTATTTATAGGCTGCCAGCACGTACGTACGCTGGGCGTACGCAATGGAACGTTGGGCATACTCCGAGCTACGCGAGGCATACCGGTTCCAGGTGTCACGATCTCGTGCAAAGCCTTGTGGAAGAAGTAGTGGCCCAGATCATGCCACATGTCACTCCGAGGATTAATCCAAAATTTAATTATCTCCTAAAATTCGTAACTTTCGCATACGAGCTTCATTTCTTACGTTATTTATATCCACGTGTAGGTAGCAACGTGATTTACAACTTTCGTTTAGACTTCGTCGGCTAATTTTGACTTTATTTTTAGAGTTATATTTTAACATGCTTAGACAGTTAAAGTCCGTTAAAAATTCATAACTTTGTCAAACGACGTCCGTTTTCGACTGTCTTTATATTTTTGAGCTCTTATTAACGAGGTCTTCAATTCTCATTTAGGTTGTGTCTGCTAATAATCGATCGATCTAAAATTCGATTTACGGGTTGTACACTGCTACGCTGAATCTTAGAAAAACGATAACTTCCTCTAATGAAGTCAAATTTGGATGTTCTGTATATGCACGTTCTCGGTTTAACGTATACTACGACTTTCATTTAGATCTTTAAGGCTAAAAATTAGTTTATCAAAAATTCACTTTTTATGTCGGTTTAATCGCAAAACTTCGACGGGTCATAACTTCTTCATTATAAGTCGGATTTCAACGTTCTTTATATCTCCGGAAGGAGGACGTAAGGAGGACGTTGGCCTTGTTGCTGACTCCAGTGGTTCAAATTTTCACCCCATACTGGTATAGGTCCTTGAAAATCTTGTCTTACTACGGGGTGTTTTCCAGCTTGAGGTGGATTGTATATTTGAGGCTCTGTGTGTGTACCTCTAGAATCACTATCACTAACTTCAAATGGTTCTTCATCTGAATCCACGATCCAACCCCCATCTTGTTGGTTGTAGGGGTTTATCTCAAAATACTCCAATAGTATTTTATATGATAAAGTTCTTTATATGGTTTACTGGTAAGTTTTAGACTTGTCATTTACTACGACTATTTCTCGTCATATACTAGTCATGTCCCGGATAAATATAGTTGATCAGGCTATAATCATCCCAAACATGATTACATACACCGAGACTTAATCATAGTGTCAACTCATCATAAAAACTTTTTATTATTATAAAAATATTACCTCAGATATTTTTAGTCCCTTTGTATTTATAGTTTGTATATCTTATGTGGTTAGATATACTTAGCTCACTATAGACAATGCTCTGATACCAATCTGTCACACCCCCAAACCTGAACGGCGGAAACATTTGGGGGTAGAGGACGTCATGTAAAGTATCACAACAATTGCATAATAGTAATCAAAGTACAACAACCATGTATTTGATAGAGTATAAGTTTACATATGTGTTCAAAACATTGTATATTGACACCAATATATATATATATATATATATATATATATATATATATATATATATATATATATATATATACAAAAGTCAAAAGACATGAGTGTCGATGATCCATCTTCTCAAAAACTTGAGAATGTACCTGATTTACCGGTTTCCTGAGAATACAAGTTATTTGAGAAAAAGTGTCAACATTTAAGTTGGTGAGTTCATAAGTATTTTTATGAAAATAAATACCATTCAAAGAGATGAAATCACATTCGTTTCCAGAAAATCCGATATTTTCTATAAAATTGAGTTGTAAGCTGTTTGTTTGTAATAAATCGTATTTATCCAGGAAAATCCTATATTTTCCATAAAACTGAGTTGTAAAATAGTAGTCTTAATTTTTATCCAAGACTAAGACTTGTGCAAGTAATTCACCATACTTGAATTAATGAGTTGTAGTTTTATTCGAGAATACAACTATTCTAAGAGATGTGTTTATATGTAAAAATAACGTATATTCTTTTTCCCTATGTGAGTTTTCATAACCGTGCTAAAAAATGATTTTCCTGCCTCGATGTTCTTCAGGCGTCGTACTAGTAGTCAGGGTGCGGGGTCATCAATCCCGTATAGATCTATACACAAGTATCATGCTCTCCGGGAGGAGACTCGGGTTATAAAACAGGACTTGTTGTTATACCTTGATAGGTACAATGAAGACGAATGACTCACAATTTCCCAACGAAATACATATTTGTATATGAGAATATTCATATATGAAATAGTTACTCTTTTCGTAATGTGTATAACATATAAAAATAATCATATTTTTATATAACTGTTTTATTTGTCCTGAAAGAGTAAAATATAATGAGAATGTAACCCACACTATATCTATTATAGTTTTACAATATATGTTTCAATTAAATTGATAATTGTTGTGTCATAAGATGTTCCATATGTATATGTTTTCATGTAAAAGTTATATAAACTGAAAGAAAACATAAACAACGATTTATATTTAAACAGTAGTATCCTAGTGTTTTATTTGTATTTCCCCCCTTTAAAACCTATAAAAAATTACAAAAAGTGTAGGGTATGAACTCACTTGATAAGTAGTGAATTGGGCAGCACTTCGTTGCTAGAAAAAAGGCTTTACTACTGAAAACCGGGTTTTGCGAGGGTCGTGTTTTGAAACCGAAAGACTCTTTTCTTGCGGACTGCTGGCACCTCGGGATGTTCTTCGGGTGTTGGATATGATACCGGGGCTTTGGGGGGTTGTAAGGAGGTTTGTGGAGGTGAAAAGTATGAGAAAGTGGGCTACATATGGTGTAGGAACCGGGAGATCTCGCACCTCCTTATATAGGTGCGAGGTTCCGATCCGAAGGGAGGAGGGAAGGACACGTGTCAGACAGCTGGCGAAGGGGGGGGGGCACGCATTGGCTTCAGATTGGACCTGCGCTTCGGATGACTCACCTGCTCGGACACGGGGCGGCTCACAAGGGAACGGCTACGTTGCTCGCTTCGGTCATACCACGGACCGGACACGCATCTCGCATGCGAAGGTGCTACGTGGCCGAACCCGGACCATGAACATGCGAATTTTCTCGGTTTTTGTGCCCCGAACTTCAAAATTTCATAACTTTTGCATACGAGCTTCATTTTCGACGTTCTTTATATGCCCGCGTAGGCGTGATTATACTCTACAACTTTCATTTAGACTCCGTCGGCTAATTTTGACTTTATTTTTAAGATAATTATTTATAACAGACTGGGACAGGAAAATCCGTTAAAAAATCATAACTTCTTCATCCGACGTCCGTTTTCATCTGTCTTTTTGCCGTTGTACTACTATTGACGAGACCTTCGATTCTCATTTAGGTTGTGTCGGCTAAAAATCATCTGATCTTTATTTCGAATTTCGGGCTGTGTACTGCTTTGTCGAATCTTATAAAAAATCATAACTTCTTCATACGAAGTCAGATTTGGACGTTCTTTTTAGAGACACTCTCAGCTTAACGTATACTACAACTTTCATTTAGATACCTAAGGCTAAAAAAACATTTTTTTTGAAAAATCTCTTTTTACGGTTAACAGTGTTTTTTCGATTTTGTCGCGGATCTTCAATTGGTCATAATTTCTTCGTTATAACTCGAATTTTGGTTTTCTTTATATTTTTGGAAACCTTGTTACAATATCTACCACTTTATTCATCCCAATCAAGATTATTTAATACTTCATTTTTGACGCTAATTTTCATCTCAATTAATTTCTATTTTTATTATTTCAAAATAAGTTACAATTTGACCTAGACTATTACATTGACTTGAAATATCGGGTTGTTACATTATCCCTCCGTTAAAGGGAATTTCGTCCCAAAATTATTTCTATAGTTAGTACAATCATGGACTAGGGAAGAGATGCAGGTATTTTTGTTGCATCTGATCTTCTCGCTCCCAAGTGAATTCAGGTCCTCGCTTGGCATTCCAGCGAACCTTCACTATCGGTATGCGACGTTGTTTTGTGCGTTTGACTTCCCTATCCATAATTTCGACGGGTTCTTCCACAAAATTAAGACTTTCATTTAATTCGATTTCATCGAGTGGAATTACAAGTCTCGTCGGATAAACACTTCTTTAAGTTTGAGACGTGAAAGACAGGATGTATGTGGTTAAGTTCTTGTGGTAGTTCTAATTTGTAAGCTACAGGACCAATCCTTGCGAGGATTTCAAATGGTCCAATGTACATTGGATTTAATTTTCCACGCTTTTTGAAGCGTATGATGCCCTTCCAGGGTGAGACCTTTAACAGAACACGGTCACCAACCTGAAATTCCAAGGGTTTTCGTCTTTTGTCTGCGTAGCTCTTTTGTCGATCTCGAGAGGCTTTCAGACATTCACGAATTTGCACAATCTTCTCGGTCGTTTCCCTGATGATTTCTGGACCGGTGAGAGTGCTGTCTGGAACTTGACCTCTAGCCAATTGCGTATCACCCAATTCAGCCCAACACAGAGGTGATCTGCACTTTCGACCATAGAGGGCTTCGAATGGAGCAACTTTAATGCTAATATGGTAACTGTTATTGTACGAGAACTCGACTACTGGTAAATGGGTATCCCATGCTTTACCAAAGTCGATCACACATGCTCTCAG
This sequence comes from Lactuca virosa, assembly GCF_052849685.1. Taxonomy (NCBI): domain Eukaryota; kingdom Viridiplantae; phylum Streptophyta; class Magnoliopsida; order Asterales; family Asteraceae; genus Lactuca; species Lactuca virosa. The sequence continues at coordinate 174,717,950 of NC_136428.1, forward strand.
CATGTATTCTAGTGTCTGGATAGTTCTCTCACTTTGTCCGTCCGTTTAAGGATGATAAGCTGTGCTCATGTCCAACTTCGTTCCAAGAGCCTTCTGTAGGGACTTCCAGAATCGAGAGGTGAATCTACTATCTCGGTCAGAGATAATAGATATTGGTACACCATGCAGTCTAACTATCTCTCTGATGTATGTTCTGGTCAGTTTTTCCATTTTGTCTGATTCTTTGATTGGTAGGAAGTGTGCGGACTTGGTTAACCGGTCGATGATCACCCAGATTGCATCAAGTCCACCCGTTGTCTTGGGCAACTTGGTTATGAAGTCCACTGTAATCCGTTCCCACTTCCACTCAGGTATCTTTGGTTGTTGTAGTAAACCTGAGGGCTTTTGGTATTCTACCTCAACCTTGTCGCAAGTTAGACACTTGCCCACAAAAGGTAGCAATTTTTTTTCATATTAGGCCACCAATACAACTTTTTGAGGTCCAGATACATCTTGTATGAACCTGGATGAACAGAGTATCGAGTCTTATGTGCTTCATTCATGACGACTTCTCTGAATCCACCAAACTTCGGTGTCCAGATTCGATCCATGAAATAATGAACTCCGTCACCCTTGATTTATAAATTCTTTTCCATTCCCCTTAAGGTTTCACTGGTTATGTTCTCCGGTTTCAAAGCTTCCAGTTGAGCCTCTTTGATTTGTGTGTAAAAATGAGAATGGATGGTCATGGTCAAATACTTTACTCGACGGCCCGAGTATTCTTTCTGACTAAGGGCATCTGCTACCAAATTGGATTTACCTGGATGATAACGAATTTCACATTCGTAATCACTAAGTAGTTCAACCCATCGTTGTTGTCTCATGTTTAGCTCCTTTTGATCGAATATGTGCTGAAGACGTTTATGGTCTGTAAAGATGGTGCACTTTGTGCCGTAAAGGTAGTGTCTCCAAATTTTTAGAGCAAATACTACTGCTCCCAACTCAAAGTCATGAGTAGTATAGTTGATCTCATGAGTTTTTAGTTGTCGTGAGGCATATGCAATAACTTTTCCACGCTGTATAAGTACACATCCCAATCCTTGATTGGATGCATCACAGTATACAACGAAGTCTTCTGTTCCTTCATGTAGGGAAAGAATAGCTGCGCTGCACAAAGCTTATTTCAGAGATTGGAATGTAGCTTCCTGTTTCTCTCCCCAGTTGAAAGTTACACCTTTTGAGGGTAGTAAGTGGTTTAGCGATCCTTGAGAAATTATGTATGAATCTGCGGTAATAGCCATCAAGACCTAAGAATTGACGAATTTCCGTTGGTGTTTTTGGTGCTGACCAGTTCTTGATTGCTTTAATTTTTGAGGGGTTCATGTGTATTCCTTCTTCGCTGACCACGTGACCTAGAAAATCTACTTTCTGAATCCAAAATTCGCATTTTGAGAATTTCGCATAAAGCTTTTCTGCTTGCAATGTTTCCAAGATTTGTCGAAGGTGTTGACTATGCTCCTCTTGCCTCGAGAACAGATGAGTATATTGTCTATGAACACAATCATGAATTTGTCTAGGAAAGGACGTCATACCCTATTCATTAAGTCCATGAATACTGCGGGTGCATTGGTTAGTCCGAAGGGCATCACTACAAATTCGTAATGACCATAACGTGTCGAAATGCCGTTTTAAAAACATCGCTTTCCTGCACTCGTAATTGGTGATACCCCGATCTCAGGTCGATCTTTGAAAAATAGTTTGCTCCTTGGAGTTGATCGAACAAATCGTCTATTCATGGTAGCAGCTATCGGTTTTTGATGGTGAGTTTGTTTAGTTCACGATAGTTGATGCACATTCGAAACGATCCATCCTTCTTCTTTACGAACAAGACGGTGCTCCCCAAGGTGAGAAACTCGGTCGAATGAATCCCTTACTGAGTAGTTCGTTTAGTTGGCTGGACAATTCTTGCATATCAGCTGGTGCTAGGCGATAGGGGGATTTGGCTACTGGGGTAGCTCCAGGGATAAGATTGATTCTAAATTCGACCTGTCGTGTAGGAGGTACTCCTGGAAGATCCTCAGGAAATATGTCAGGAAAATTACAGACTTCAGGAATGCTCTTGAGGTCTTTTACTTCTTGCTTTTTATTCACGACACGAGCCAAGAATACTGGGTATTCTTTGCGTAGATACTTACGAGCTTTAATACAATAAATGAGGCAAAGATTTTTATTGGGTTTATCGCCATAGATGATGAGGGCTTCTCCATTTGGCAGATTAAGACGAACGACCTTTTCGTAGCATAAAATATCAACATGATGGGGACATAGCCAATCCATGCTGACGATGACATCAAAACTTTTTATCAATACTGGCATGAGGTTGATTTGAAAAGAATGATTGTTTAGTGAGAGGGTACAGTCTACATATATATCGTTAGTGTTTTCTGTATTTCCATTTTCCATTTCGACGGTGAATGTTTTGTTTAATGGTTTCGGTGTTTGATTGAGTAAATGTTTAAACTGGTGGCTCACAAAACTCCTCTCCGCTCCATAATCAAACAATATGCATGCTTAAGAGTTATTGAGGAGAAATATACTCGTAACCACGGTCGGGTCTGCCACTGCCTCCTCATGTCCCATCGCCAGTACCCATCTTACCCCCTGCATTCTTTGCTTTCGGGCAATCCCTCTTAAAATGCCCTGTCTCTCCACATTCGTAGCAAGTGCGAATTGCTCCTGTATTCGCCGTTGGGGAAGTTTGTGGAACGGGTTCTTTTCAGAAACGGACAGTGTCTCCTTTCTTGTTGCACTTCGTGCAAAACATTTCTCGACACTCACCAACATGGTGGTAGTTACACTTATTTCACTTTGGAAGTTTCCCAACATATTGTTTAGCGGGTGGTGGGGCTGTTGGGGTAGTGATGGTGTGAGCTGCCACCACTTGCTGTCTTTTGGAGTTTTCTTATGTTGCTTTGTTCTTCTTTTTGTTCCAAGGCCTTCTTTGACTATTACTTTCCTTCGGTTGTTTAGGGGTGGCAGTTATCGATCCCTGACGAATCCCATGATCAATGAGCTATTGCGCCAAACGTTTTGCGCTGTCGAAAGTAGCAGGATTGGAAGCCAATACATACCCTTGAATTTTCGGTGATAATCCCCAAAGGTATCTTTCCACCTTTTTCGTTTCCGGGCTTATCATCCCGGGACATAGTACAGAGAGATCACAGAATCTGTCACACCCCAAAACCGGAACGGCGAAATCGTTCGGGGGTGGAGGACGTCATGTACAGTATCACAACAATGCATAGTAGTAAACAAGCAACAACATCATCCATTGATTTAATAATATAATTTCATAAACGTGTGTTCTGTCAAGTTATATAGACACCAAAAAAATATGAATCAAAATAAAAGATGAGTCCTGAACGAGCTCCATCTTCTCAAAACCTGGCTCCGGTACCTGTCTACTGGTGACCTGAGAATACAAGTTATTTTGAAAGAGTTTATCAGCTTTAAAGCTGGTGAGATCATAAGTATATTAGTGTCTGTATTTGAATGAAAGTGTTTGTAAGATGTTTTGTAAGATGTTTTGTAAGATGTTTTGAACTCTCCTAGAAAACCCTATGTTTCATACTAAAAGTAGCCTTCTACCAAGGCATCTAGTATCTGTGTGTGTCTCTTGTAAGAGTGTGTATTTTCCCAAATCTGACTATCAATAACCAAAAATATAGTTTTTACATTATTGTTGATTGTGTGAAGATCACAAAGTGAATGTAATGGGAAAATGAAATAGTACTGTAGTGTTGTATTAAGTAACTACTGCTGTACTAACTACCTTAAACCAATTGTTATTTAAAGTACCATGTGATCGGCCTGTACCCTGCTACCGACTATAGAACGCGACAATGTAAGATGTCGGAAGAAATGACGTTTGGCACCCGTAGACTTGCAAGTCCCACTGTAGCGAGCAACGAGGTGTAGGATAGTCAATCCAGTATAGATCTATACACAAACTCATACGCTCCCCACTTAAGGAGATTCTGGATACAAAACGGTCAATACAGGTAGTGCCATGCCCCGTTACGTGGCTCACATAACTGTAGTAATGTTCTAGTATATGTATGTGCTAGCTGTATTGTGTGTTCTCTCCCTGTCTAGCATGTATGTATGTTCTCTCTGTATAGTATTGACTCATGTATGAACTGACTCTTTGTATGTTTCACTGTTCTAGTAATAGTATTAGTATATCCCTAAACTATACCTATTATAGCTTACTAGTAATGTTGTTTGAATGTATGAACATGTGTGCATACCTTTGCTACCCAAATGTATTGAACTGAATGAAAGAAGGAACTTTTATACCTATATACATATACATAATATATAACTAGGATTCAAACGACCTTCGGACAAATAACCTGAATACCCTAAGTCCACAACCAAACAAGGAACAAGAAGTAAGGTGTGCTATCAGTCCTAAGTCCTTTCAATCCTACTTATATAACTATATCTATATAAGTACACATTTAACAGAATATAAGTGTAAAAGGGTTTAATAAAAGTATTTGATATGTGAAAGAGTTTGTAAAACAGTTTGAAGTAAAACAGTTTGTTAACACAGTTTGAAAAGTAAGAAATCCACTTGTTTGGTAGTTATTAATCACATGTGATTGATATAATAACTATAATAGTTCAACTTGTATCCCCCCCATAAAAGCATTTAAAATCATTTAAAAGGTTGATTAAGGGGTATGAACTCACCTGTAGTGAGTGGTTTGGATGAACGGATAGTATAGGATGCTAAGTGTCAAGTGAAGACTTGAACACACGCAAGGATCCTAGTTAACATATAATAACACATATATGTATCCAATTAGTCATTAAACAACTAATTAACCAAGTTAAGACATCCTAGGACATGTAAAACACCTTATTTAAGTGTTATAAGTACTAAGGATTGCATCTAAGGGTGGTAGGACCTTGTATTTGAGTTTGGGGTCCAAGGGTAAACTCTTTTGGAGTTTACATTTTTGGGACCAACTCTTATTGAGTTTACGGTCGTAAACCCATGAGTTTACGACCGTAAACTCATGGTACTTTTACCATTTTGTGTTTTGAAGCTTTAAAGGTCATAAGAAGCATTCCTACTTCATGTTTAATCCTTAGGAAGTGATTAGGGCACCATTTCACCCCTTTATGGAGTTTACGGTCCTTGGACCATTTCTCCATGGGTTTACGGCCGTAAACCCAAATGATTTATGGTCTTTTTGATGTTTTAAGTCCTAAGCACATCAAGGATGGTATCTAGACTAGTATCCAAGGCTTGGTAAGGGACTAGGGCACACTTTGGCCCCTTCATTAGGGTTTACGGTCCAAGAACATCTTGGACCGTAAACACCTTTGATCTTGTGTTTCCTTATGTTTTCTAGATGATTAAGAAGTGTAGCAAGTCTTATAACACACCAAGGTAAGAGTACTTACTATGTAGAAGCTTGAAAAGGTGTTAGAAGTCCAAGAACACTAGTGTGTGTTCTTGGTGAAACTAAGAATACTTGAAGATCTACACAAATGGAATGATTTCACGGATGAAATCATGTAAGATCACTAGATTAAGTAAGATATCAACTTATTAGGAATAGAAACACTTACATACTTGAAGATCAAGAAGGAAAATCGGATGATACTTGAGAGGATTTGAGTTCTAGCTTTGAAATTGTGAAAAAGTGATAAAAATGACTAAGTGTCACTTTTATACCCCTTGGGGTTTACGGCCGTAAACACCATGTTTAGGCCCTAAACTCCAAACTCTTGGAGTTTTGGGACTTTATTGATGCACAATAAACCCTATGGCATCCTCTCTCCTGTTATCTCCTGAAGTACTAGGCTTTAGAACACTCAAACTGACTCTACACAGCTCAAAAGCTAGTAGAAACTGTTCTGACTTCTATTGAAGTGAATGGTTGTACAGAATAGAAATTTCGGGTTGTCACAAAATCTGGTCGTATATGTAGCTAGATCAGATCCATTCATTCTAAGGGTCCACAATTCATGTTCCAGTTTTTCCACTTCACCTCTTGGATAGTACTCTTCTTACATCAAGAATTTCAGATCAACCCAGCTCATGGAGTTTGCCACTGGGAGAGTTACGGCCTTGACATGGCTTTTACACCAAGTAAGAGCTCTGCTAGAGAAAGTACATGCTGCATATTTAACTTTACTTGCTTCCGGGCAAGTACATATTTCGAATACTGTTTCAGTCTTTTCAAACCACTGCATCAGTGTGATTACTCCTCCACTTCCGTTGAAAGTGATAGGTTTCCCATTGGTAAAGGCTTTGTATGAACACTCCTTAGGGTGTCCAGGGTTTTCTCCATGGTTCGGAGGATTAGCACCATTGCCTGCTCCATTGGCACTGTTTGTGTTTATTTGATTTATAGCGGCTGATACGATAGCTGTTACTGCTGCTTGAAACATAGCAGCATCAAACCGAGGTGGTGGTGGTGGATTATTGTTGGTGTGTCTGGGATTCTTTCTTGGCGGCATCTTTTTCTACAAGATTTTATGAGGAAATAATGATAAGTTCCTTATGGTAGTTACAAGTCAGGTGGTATTGAACGAGATACATCTTAATTTTTAAATGTATTATATTCTGACTAATACAATGTTTTATTTAGTGATTTAATAAAAATCTACTAATATAAGTAAACAATCGCAGGCACTACTTGTAATGAATTTGTCATGAGTAAACAAAATGTTATAAAAATTATGCTAACTTCCAATGAAATAAAGTACTTGTCATTTGATACATATATATTTTTGGTACATACTGTTGGAAACAAACATATATCTATGTAATTTACATAAGGAAAATTTACAACATTATGAATTACGAGTAGTGTAAACATTATCTACGGCGAATACTACGCCGATTACTGGATTCAACCTTATCTTTATCCTTCCAACGCCTTTCGTGGGTAGCCTGATATTCTCTTAGTGCCCTTATCTCAGCTTGGGCATCATTCACTTGTCTTTGAAGTGCTTCAGTATGATTTTGGGTATCGTCCTGAAGTTCATCTAAACGAAGAATATCAGTAGTGTTGGCCTGTGCAGTAGCATTCACTTCTAGGATTCGATTTATTGAAATCCGCGCCTGATCAGTTTGATGGGCTATGCGGTGTACTATGACTGGAAGAGCTCTGACGGCTGGACCTCCTCCAGAGAGGTCATAAAAGCCTCTTGCCATTCCGTAAGGAGGACGTTGGCCTTGTTGCTGACTCCAGTGGTTCAAATGTTCGCCCCATACTGGTATAGGTCCTTGAAAATCTTGTCTTACTACGGGGTGTTGTCCAGCTTGAGGTGGATTATATATTTGAGGCTTTGTGTCTGTACCACTAGAATCACTATCACTAACTTCAAATGGTTCTTCATCTGAATCCACGATCCAACCCCCATCTTGTTGGTTGTAGGGGTCTCCGGGTAAATTATATCCAACCATGTTGTCTTATACGAGAAATAGGGAAAAAAATTATAGTATCTCAAAATACTCCTATAGTATTTTATATGATAAAGTTCTTTATATGGTTTATTGGTAAGTTTTAGACTTGTCATTTACTACGACTATTTCTCGGCATATACTAGTCATGTCCCGGATAAATATAGTTGATCAGGCTATATTCATCCCAAACATGATTACATACCCTAAGACTTAATCATAGTGTCCAACTCATCATAAAAACTTTTTATTTTTATAAAAATATTACCTCAGAGATTTTTAGTCCCTTTGTATTTATAGTTTGTATATATAATGTGGTTAGATATACTTAGCTCACTATAAACAATGCTCTGATACCAATCTGTCACACCCCCAAACCTGAACGGCGGAAACATTCAGGGGTGGAGGACGTTATATAAAGTATCACAACAATTGCATAATAGTAATCAAAGTACAACAACCATGTATTTGATAGAGTATAATTTTTTTACATATGTGTTCAAAACATTGTATATTGACACCAAAATATATATATATATATATATATATATATATATATATATATATATATATATATATATATATATATATATATATATATATATACAAAAGTCAAAAGACATGAGTCTCAATGCTCCATCTTCTCAAAAACTTGAGGGTGTACCTGATTTACCAGTTTCCTGAGAATACAAGTTATTTGAGAAAAAGTGTCAACATTTAAGTTGGTGAGTTCATAAGTATTTTTATGAAAATAAATACCATTCAAAGAGATGAAATCACATTCGTTTCCAGAAAATCCGATATTTTCTATAAAATTGAGTTGTAAGTTGTTTGTTTGTAAGAAATCGTATTTATCCAGGAAAATCCTATATAAAATTATAAAAAGTGTAGGGTATGAACTCACTTGATAAGTAGTGAATTGGGCAGTACTTCGTTGCTAGAAAAAAGGCTTTACTGCTAAAAACCGGGTTTTGCGATGGTCGGGTTTAGAAACCGAAAGACTGTTTTCTTGCGGATTTATGGCACCTCTGGATGTTCTTAGGGTGTTGGATATGATACCGGGGCCTTGGGGGGTTGTAAGGAGGTTTGTGGATGTGAAAAGTGTGAAAAGTATGAGAAAGTGGGCTAAAAATGGTAAAGGAACCGGGAGATCTCGCACCTCCTTATATAGGTGCGAGGTTCGGATCCGAAGGGAGGAGGGAAGGACACGCGTCAGACAGCTGGCGAGGGGGGGGGGGGGTGGCACGCGTCGGCTTCAGATTGGACCTGCGCTTCAGATAACTCACCTGCTCGGACACGGGGCGACTCGCAAGGGAAGGGCGACGTGGGTCGCTTCGGTCATGCCACAGACCGGATACACGTCTCGCATGCGAAGGTGTTACGTGGCCGAACCCGAACCATGCACATGCGAATTTTCTCGGTTTTTGTGCCCCGAACTTCAAAAATTCATAACTTTTGCATACGAGCTCTGTTTTCGACGTTCTTTATATGCACGTGTAGGCATGATTATACTCTACAACTTTTGTTTAGACTCCGTTGGCTAATTTTGACTTTATTTTTAATATTATTATTTTTAAAAGACCGGGATAGGAAAATCCGTTAAAAATTCATAACTTCTTCATCCGACGTCCGTTTTCGTCTGTCTTTCTACCGTTGTACTACTATTGACGAGACCTTCCATTCTCGTTTAGGTTGTGTCGGCTAAAAATCATCCAATCTTTATTTCAAATTTCGGGCTGTGTACTGTTCTGTCGAATCTTAGAAAAATCATAACTTCTTCATACGAAGTCAGATTTGGACGTTCTTTTTATAGACACTCTCGGTTTAACATATACTACAACTTTCATTTAGATACCTAAGGCTAAAAGAATATTTTATTGAAAATTCGCTTTTTACGCTTAACAGTGTTTTGTCGGTTTTGTCGCGGATCTTCCATTGGTAATAATTTCTTCGTTATAACTCGGATTTTGGTTTTCTTTATATTTTTGGAAACCTTGTTACAATATCTACCACCTTATTCATCCCAATAAAGATTATTTAATACTTCATTTTTGACGCTACTTTTCATCTCAATTAATTTCTACTTTTATTATTTCAAAATAAGTTACAATTTGACCTAGACTATTACAATGAATTGAAATATCGGGTTGTTATAGATCTGCTCAGGATTTTCATGATAAAATGCTAGGAGAGATGCATCTATATGCCTACTATATGAGCTTGTAGACTTGCATGCTAGTACTGATCAGTCAGTGATAGGATGGCTTGTTTAGGTTATGCTTGTTCCGATTACTCGATGCTCGAATGCTACTTGCTTTGTGTTTTTAGGAGTTCCCATTAACTCCAACTAACTAGTAAGCGAATTTGCTAAGTTACATATTGTTAAGTCTAAATAGCTTTAGAAGTTTAGGTTTTAACTATATTGTGCAACTCTTGTTTGAGTCCAACCGTTGTAGCGTGAGACCTTTCATTTGAAGAAGTATCTGGTGTCGGTGATATGTAATTGTGTTTGTGAGCTAGTTAGAGGATGTTAGGGGAGTTCCTTCTGCAGCTGTTGGCGGGGAGTAGTATGGTGGTTGCCCTAGGAAACCTAGGAAGAGATTTAGTGCTGGAAGCCTTGTCTTGTTGAGTATTGTATGTGTGGATTAGGGGTAACTTAGGGGATTTAAGGCGATCCTTGAGGAAAGTATGGATATATGTGGAAGGTAGTATAGGCCCGTACTACTGGTAGTAGAGGATCCGTACTCGAGTCAATGAAAGCTGTGATGATACCACGAAGCTTATGGTATATTTTTATTATGGTGTCTCTTTGAGGAAGGCCAGTTAGTGGTTTTGGTGTTGGTGAGGGTTCAGGTTCGGGATCTGGAGCCGGATAGTTGGATGATCAGACGAAGGAGTTCATTTCATCTGAGATTATCCGCAACATACTTGAGCAGACTCCTGTGATATTTGGTACGGTCAAGGAGGGCACTTTGTAGATTTTGGATGAGAGTTTGAGCCCTTTTAGGTCTGAGATGGTGGCATTGATGAGAGGTCGCACATTGACCTTCTGTGAGTTCCAAGTATGTGGGGCTCCGGAGTACTTCGGGGAGAAGGACCCAATCGCGAGCAGATGATGGTTAGCGGATGTCGCTAACGCCTTCCGCACTAGTAGTTGTCCCGATGGGGAAAAGTCCAGGCTTGCTTCCAGTCTTCTGAAAGGCAGAGCTCGTGATTAGTAGGAGGAGGTTAGGCGCTCCGTGGGTGATGTGGCGGTTGCTTCGATGGCATGGGATAATTTTGTGACTAGATTACGAGCTGAGTTTGCACTGGTGATATGATTGTGAGATGAAAAAGTCAAGGTACCATGAGATGTTGACGAGTGATATCCAACAGTTTGTGAGGGATCCAGTTGCAAGACACTGGATGATATGATTGTGAGAACCCGGGAGAGAGAGATTAATCTAGAGATGGAGAGGAAGAGGAAGTCGGATCAGGCTCAGGGTTCAGGCGGTTCGGGTAAGAGGCCCAAGGTATTTGATTTGAGGTCGAGAGGCCAACAACGCCGGAGCCGCTGTGGCAAGTGCGGCAACACGCACGATGGGGCGTGCAGGGTAGGTGGTTCTGGCTACTTTAAGTGCGGATGGGTCATATTAGCAGGGATTATATTGCTACTACTACCACCACCACCTCGATATCTGATTTGATTTTCTTCCATTGCAATCAGAGGGGCCACAAGAAGGCCCATTGTCCATGTTTGGCAGCAGCAGGACCAGTGGTAGAACCCGCTCTAGCGACTCTACGGATTACTGATGGCCTCCAGGGCAAGGCGGATGCGCCTTGTTGTATTAGGTGTCTAAGCCCATAACTATAATTCGTATGTACTTGACCCGATAGTAGCATGGTCCATTTCGGGTTGCATTCACCAGAACAATCTGATAGGATGGATATTTGAGAAAGAGGTTATTTATGATTTATTGATATATTATAAGTATAATATATTAATTGAGGAATCATATTATTTAATTAGGATTGATCAAGAATTAATTTGGAATTAATTTAGTGATCAAAAGAGACTCATTAAATATCCAGGGGCTGATTGTGTAAATCAATGATACATATAGGTTGGACTAATAATCCATGATCGATTAGTGACGGGCTAAGCTTATGTAAGGATCCATAAAGTGTTAGTCCATTACAAGCCTAAGTGTAAGAATTAGGGTTTACACATAACCCTTGGAATTCTACACTGTATATATGTAACCCCTTGACCTAAAATCGGAGACACACTAGTCTTCTTAGAGAATCTATAGACGATTTTGAGTGCCTCCAACCTTTCTCTCAAGTTCTCCAATTGTTGGTGGTTTTTTGTGAACCATTTGAGGCATCACACTTGAGGTGCTAAGTTCTTAACGGCCAAATACAACAAGCTACAACAAGAGGTATTCTTCTAACTAATTTTTATGATTCATATATCAAATTTTGTATGCTAGTTAGGCTTCATGCTTTGGAAAACAATATTGCATGTATAATTAGAGAAAACTTAGATCCAAAGCATGAGGGTTGTATGTGCACCATAAGGTTGTTATAGTGCTTAAAACTCATCAGTGGTATCAGAGCCTTGGCTAGTTTTTTGTTATATTGATGCATGGTTGATTGTTTAAACATGAAGAAAATGAAAAAACTGTTTCTGCCAGACTGAACTCGACGAGTTCATTAAGGAACTCGACGAGTTCATGATGAACTCGACGAGTCCAAAGCCTGGCTCGACGAGTTGCACTGTCTGGTGGCAGGTTTTCAGGTTTTTTGGCCTAAATTGGATTAGGATCATTACCAGAAACTGTTTTATATCACAAAATTCATTTTTTCTGATATGGTAGTGATTATCCTCATCCAATTAAAAGATAATTGTCACAATTTTAAGATAATTGTTAGTTTATATGATAAGCTAATTACTTGTAAATTGTTGATTTGATACTATCTTGCCTTATGAGTTAGATTAGATCAATGACAAATTACATGAAAATTTTAGTGGTTATAACTTGTCCTCAAGTTATGGAAAATGAAAAGTCTCATTCATAAAAATGTATTAACTCATAAGTTATGGAAACCCATAGTTTTGAAGAGTTTCAAAACATGCCCTCAAGTTTTGAAATTTGTAAAGTCTCATTCATGAAACATTTAATTCCAAACCCTAGGATTTTAAAAGTTTAAAATTCAACCCTTATACTATTATAATATTAAAATTTTAATAATTATATATATATATGTATAAGACAAGTCAGTCATACCATTAGTAGGCCTGATTCACGAAGCCAATCTATAAGGAGGGTATAAGGATACTACCTATAAAATGTGGTTTAATGGGTGTCCACTCTCACCCACCACTTCCTTGATTGGTGGAGGGTCGTTAGCCGAAAGGGTACCATAGGATATTAATTTTCATTAAAAGTATAATGATAATTATAAAGTAACTAAATGTTTAATTAAATTCTCAATCTTAGTTACTTTAGGAAAAATGTGAAAATGATGCTATTCCATGAAATTGCACTTTGCACCTGCCAAGTCGTTAGTGGAGCGTGTGTGGTTAACCGACACACTAACTTTGACTACTAAGGGTGGCAAAGGGTAGCTCAATGTTTGTCATAGATCAATAGAGTGTGTGTGGTTTACCGGCACATTGATTAGGTGATAAATGACATCGAGTGTACCAAACACATTTTCACGGTTATTCACACCTTGTTTGTGATCCTCGGTAGCCTAGTTACAAACTTGAAGGGCATAATCGAGATTTAAACATGCCATTGAAAAGTTCTATGAATCTCAAAAGAATCTAGGAATTTCAATCCAATTAAAAACTTAATAGTCAATTTTCTTTTTCATAGTGGAAATTGGTAAATCATCATTTACCCACCTTCAAATATTTTGCACTTGGATTACAACATCCCTCTTCCAAATTGTAGAATACTGTATTGGGTCCTATCCTTAATATTTCATTTGGGTGTTATATTAAGGATTTTTATCTAATCAAAACTTTGTGTTTCTTTTCAGATGTCTTCCAACACTGCTTCTGGCTCTTACCCTTTTGGCTCTTTCTCCCTTATGAACCTGTTGTTGGATTAGGTGTCTAAGCCCATAACTATTATTGGTATGTACTTGACCCGGGAGTAGCATGGTCCATTTGGGTTGCATATCATCAGGACAATTTGATAGGATGGACTTTTGAGAAGAGGTTATTTATGATTTATTAATATATTATAAGTTCTAATATATTAATATGAAATCATATTATTTAATTAGTATTTATCAAGAATTAATTTGGAATTAATTTTGTGATCAAAAGAGACTAATTAAATATATGGGGATTGATTTGGTAAATCATTCATTCTTATTATGTGGGTCAATGATCCATGATTCCTTAGGTTGGGCTAAACCCATGTGACAACCCATGGATGATCCATGGAGGTTTAAACCCATGGAGCCTAAGGAATATGGAAAGTCATGCCCATTAGGGTTTACATGGTGTAACCCTAATCATGCCACACTATATAATAAGTCCCTTAGCATCCAAAATTGAATACTAGATACACTAGTGTTCTTGGAGAGCATGGAGCCGATTTTGGTGCAAGTATATTATCTTAAAAGTCTTCCTTTGTCCAAGGTGTGTTGTGATTCCATTTGAGGCATTCACACTATTGGTGCTAAGTTCTTAAAGGTCCAAGGGTTACGACTACAACAAAAGGTAAGTCATCTAACTAGAATTTTGTAGTAAAGATACTCCATTGTATGCTAGTTAGGATGATGCTTTGGAAAAACAAAGTTTGCATGTATATTAGAGAAAACATAGATCCAAAGCATCTAGCATTGCATGTACACCATAGGAGTGTTAGAATGCTCAAAACCCAACAGTGGTATCAGAGACTAGGGTTGTTTTCCAATATACTTGATGCTACTTGCTTTCAAAAGCTAAAAAAATCGATATTCTGCTTTCTGGACAGTGGACTCGCCGAGTCCACTGGGGAACTCGCTGAGTCCCCTCACAAAACTGACCAACTCGCCGAGTCAGTTCATGCACTCGACGAATTGGTGCTCCAGAATGCAGATTTTCGAGTCCTAAAGTTGGAATTGGACTAGGATCATTACCCTAAACTGTTTTTGAACTTATAAACCTGTTTTTGATGTGGTAATGATCATGTTTATCCAATTTAAAAGATAATTGTCAAAGTTTCATGTTTTGTATTAGTTTATATGGTTAGGCTAATTTCATGAAATTTGTTTGATATGAATTGTCTTATTCTTATGAGTTTAATTTAGATCATAGACAAATTGTTTGATTTTGTAAGTTACAATAGTTGATCTAAATGTTTTAGATGAATTCCATAACTTGTCCTCAAGTTATGGAAAGTGAAGTGTCTCATTTTTAATGTCATCTTAAATGGTTTTATGTCATCCATAACTTGTCCTCAAGTTATGGAACGTGAAGAGTCATTTTCATAAATGTTTTATGAACTCGATAACTTGTCCTCAAGTTATGGATTTTTAAGTGTTTTTTCATTAAAGCCTATATTAAACTTTCACACCCCAAAATCGGAACGGCGGAATCGTTCAGGAGTGGAGGACGTCATGTTTAGTATCACGAGATATGTATATGGTAAGCAAGTAATGAACAACCATTTCATTTCGAAAGAAAGTGTTTACAATGGGTGTGTTCACAAAACATAGAATTCATACACAAATAACAAAACAAGACTTGAAGCTATAATGCTCCATCTTCTGAATCCCCAGCACGAGCACCTGTCTAATAGTCTCCTGAGAATACAAGTTATTTGAAAGAGTTGATAAGCAATTAAGCTGGTGAGTTCATAAGATTTTAGTGATATGAGTAAGTTGTAAAGTGTTGTTAAAAATGTAGATGTAAAATAGTGTTGAAAATGTAGTTGAAACATGTAGTTGCAAAATGTTTTAAGTTGTAAGTTCTGTTTTGAAAAGTTCGCCTGTTCCTCTAGCAAATCTTATATTTCCTACCTTGATGGAAGTTTAAGTAAAATGACACTACAACCCTTTCTATGGGTACTAAGCGGATACGAGCTATATAAGACTCAGAGTAAACAAACAATCGATTGTGCGCATCTGCCCTAAGCTCACAACCAAACGAGGAACATAAATTAAGGCGGATAGCACACATCCCATCGGTTGTTAGATCATCGTCGTATATAACCCTAGTGTAAACACTTGTTACTCATGGAGTTAATTGTAATGGTTCCTTTATATCTAATGAAAAGTTCTTTAAGAAAACCCATATTTCTTATAATAAAATGGTGACCACAGTGACTACTTTTATAATAGCTTAGTTTATACTGCTATATATAATCTAATATCGGATAGAAAGTTAATTGAGTGAATCTGCCCTAAACCACAACCAAACGAGGAACAGGAAGTAAGGCGGAAAGCACACATCCAACTACCTATTGGGTATTAGTTTTATGTATAAACATGATGTATAAACTAAGGTATTATAGAGTTACTCACTTAAGGTCCTTTAAATTTAACTAGTTTAATAAAATGGATTAAACCCTTTACTGGGAAGTTTCTAGTTTTGTATACCAAAAGTACTGATTTTGGAAAGTATGTTTTGTACTAGAAAAACTGTGCTTTGACTCTGTGTCCTATATCCTGACCCATACCTGGTACCCTTATGATGACTTAATGTATACTAAGCATACATATATTTAGAATCAGATAGAAAATAGATTGGGTGAATTCGTTCCAAGCCCACAACCAAACAAGGAACAGGAAATGAAGCGGAGAGCACACATCCTATTACCTGTCGGACTCTATTGGTATATATATATATCCTGTGATGTATACATTAAGGAATCATAAGACTAGCATTATGGTCCTTTCTTTTAGACGTAGCCTTCTACCAAGGCTTCTTCTGTTATGTGCTAGACTCGACTGTTCCGTTTGTCGTTTGTAAAAATGTATATTTTCCCTAGTTTATAACTATCTTGTCTCGAAAAATAGTTTGAGTTTGACTTTCAAGTGGTACTGTCACTTTATGAAAGTAATGGGAAATGTAAGTACACAGTTGTCGTTTATAATGACATGCGGATGTACTAATTGTTGGATTAATGTCTAAGTCCATAACTATATTTGGTATGTACTTGACCCGACCCGGCATGGTCCATTTGGGTTGCACTTCACCGGCACAATTTATATGGATAGTCTTTTGAGAATAGTATATTTATGATTTATATTAATATATTATAAGTTCTAATATATTAATATGGAATCATATTATTTAATTAGTATTGATCAAGAATTAATTTAGAATTAATTAAGTGATCAAAAAGAACTAATTAAATATGGACTCTTATATATATGGAATGGGCCAAGTTCATTTAGGTTGGGCTAAGCTTTCATGGATGGTCCATGGAGCTTTTAACCCATGGATCCTATGTAAATGAAAGGTCATGAGTATTAGGGTTTACATGGATGTAACCCTAATCCTCCATAATATATAAAAGGGTCCTTGGCTCACAAAATTGGCACAAGTGTGTGAAAATAAGAGTGGGCCGATTTTAGTGTGCATACATATTCTCTCAAGTTCTTCCAAGGTGTTTTGGTGATTTGTGATTCCATTTGAGGCTTCCACACTATTGGGGCTAAGCTCTTAAAGCTTGAAGACATCAAGCTACATCAAAAGGTATGTCATCTAACTAGAACTTTGTAGTATAGGTGCTTCATAATATGCTAGTTAGGATGAAACCTTGGAATAGTTAATATTTGCATGTATAATAGAGAAAACATAGATCCAAGGTTTATAGGGTTGCATGTACACCAGAGGACTGTTAGAATGCTCAAAACCCAACAGTGGTATCAGAGCCATGGGTTGTTTTCTGTTATATTGATGCAAATGTTTTATTTTCAAGTTGAAAGAAAAGGAAAAAAAACATGACGTTTGTCAAATTTTAAGATAATTACTTGTTTTGTGAAAAACGAATTATTTGTAAAATTTGAATCATTTGTTATATGAGTTGAATTAGGTCAAATTTAGTAAAAGATAAAATGATATGATTATTTTATTAGTTTTAAAAGTTTGATCTAAATGTTTTAAGGAGTTACATATTTTGTCATAAAATTTTGGAGCTCAAAAGTTTTTTTTAAAGTTGTGATCTTAAGGGTTTTTGAAACTTCCATAAGTTATGGATAAGAAAGTTTTTTTTTTAAAAAAAATTTCATTCAAAGTTTTTATGGAGTTACAAAATTTGGTGTTAATGTTTTAAAGAATTTCATAACTTGTTCTTAAGTTATGGAACATGGAAAGTTTCATCATAAAACACCATTAATTCCATAAGTTATGGAATCCAAAGGTTTTCAAGAATTACAAAACTTGCCCTCAAGTTTTGGAATTTGAGAAAAGTTTTTTTATGAAAAAAGAATTGAATTCTAAAACTCTTGGGTTCATAACTTAAACAATTAATTAAATGGTTTTAATTTTGAGTTTAATAATTGGAATTATGATGTTTTGTTGAATAGTTCAAATTAACTCTTATGGACTTTATTAATAGTTAATTAAAGCGTTTAATTAAAAAAGTATTATTAATCCATAAATATATGGTTTGAGTTTAATTAAATTAATAGTCTAGTTTAATTAATAGATTAAACCACCAAGTATTTTAAATGTCTAAAATACACCCTTATACTATTATAATATTAAAAGTTTAATATATTATATGTATAAGAGCAAGTCGTCTTACCATTAGTATGCCTCATTCACGAAGCCGGTCTATAAAGGGGTATAAGGTTACTGCCTATAAAATGGCAGTTTAATGGGTGTCCACTCTCACTCACCGCTTCCTTGACCGGTGGAGGGTCGTTAGCCGAACAGGTAGGACAAGGACTATAATTCTCCCTTCATTATAAGTATAATGATAAATACTAAGTAACTAAACACTTAAAAATTCCCAATCTTAGTTACTTAGGAAAATGTGAATAAGGTGCTAATCCATGAAATTACACTTTGCACTTTGTTTAAGCTGTTAGTGGAGCGTGTGTGGTTAACCGGCACACTAACCTGGACTTAACAAGGTAGGTAAATGGTAACTTAATGTTTATCATAGTATCGTTGGAGCGTGTGTGGTTAACCGGCACATCGATTGAGGGGTAAATATTAAGGGTACCAAGTATATTTGCATGGTTACTTCACACCTTGTTTTGTGATCCTCGGCATCCCAGTCACAAAACCTGAAGGGCACACTTGAGATTGAAACATGCCATTGAAAAGTTCAATGAATCTCAAAAGAATCTAGGAGTTTCAAAACCAATTAAAACCTAATAATACATTTCGTTTATCTTGGTGGAAATTGGTGGATCGTCATTCACCTACCTTCAAATATTTTATAGCTTGGATTACGGCATCCCTCTTCCAAGTTATAAAATAGTTTGTTGGGTCCTAGCCTTAATATATCATATTGAGTGTTATATTAAGGACTTAAATCAACTTTACGTGAATTTCTCCCATTGTTGATGTCTGGTTTAGACAACAATGATCTTCCCAAACCAAACTTTCCTAATGAATATGACTTCCGAGTTTGGCTCATGGAAGTCATACTTCTCTTCCTCCACCTTCTCCAATTATTCTCCCTAACCCACAAGTTCAAGGTCACTCAAGCCCTAATGGCAAGCAAGGTGTATGTGTGATCACATCTTAGAGATGAAGTCACATATTGACAAGCCGGGAGAGTTGGGTGTCAAAGTCTTGAGAAAGTTGGATGTTCAATCACTTTCTAAGTCACATAGTGAGTTCCTTTGGGACTACTATGAAACAGACTATGACATGAACCTTAATGATCATATCTATTTGCTTGGTGCTGCTGAATCAGCAATGATTTGGAACGATAGTAAAGCAAATTTGATTAGAAGATCAACTTCCCAAAAACTTTATGGACAGTGACAATGGTGACACTGGAAATCTAGAAAAAGCATTCTCTTCCCAATGGAAAGGGATTGACCATAGTCAACCCGGTTAACCAAATGGTAAAGAGAAAGGCTAAGTCTGAGATAGTCCCATTACCAAAGGGTCCATATGATTATTTTGCCAAAGGAAGGGGCGTTGATTGCAAAGCTGCCAAATTTACCTAAGGATGTTAAAGTCAATAAGTTTGACTCTACATCAGGTAGAGCCCATTATCTAACTCTATTAAGTTCTATTCTGAGATCCTCATTACATGATGTGACTGGGTCACATGTTGATGTTTTAAGAATCAAAGAATAGAGAGAAATCTTAAAGGAAGTATATGCTGATTCTGATCGCGAAGGTGGATTTCGATCGCATCAGAATTTTGAGCAGTTGCTTAATAAGTTATGATATATTGCTAAGGAATAGATAACAACAATTTTCCATGTGGATTGTAAGGATAAGTTTTTCCGCAAAGTTTTAAAATAAAAGAAAATTGTTTAATTTTATTTATTTGAAGTATCCTTACAATGGCATTTGTGGAAAATTGTTGCTTATATGATTCCACTAACAGCAATATTGGAAAATGGATTTGATTCTTTCATTTGTGGTAGTGTTTAAATTTACCAAATCAGGAAAGTTCCTCATCACCCAAGTTTCAATTGGACCGAAACTTGGAATCATGCAAGTTGAATAGTATGATGAATGAGAACTTTCAAGCATTGGAAAATCAAGACTAATTACTTGTTCACATGGATGTGTGAGTCAAGTGAAGGACTAAAAGGATCGAGTACACATTCTTGTGCACTGGTCATGTCCACCACAAAGCTCGTTAAGACTATTTGATTTACTAAAGTTTAGTAAATATGGTTATACTTACAAGTTTAAGTATAATTCTGAAACATTGGAAAAGTCTCAATGTATGGCAGAACGAATGGGAAGAATCAAATTAGGCAGAAAGATAAAAGTTTCTCAAATCTGAAAAGATGGGAGAGTACTTTAGTATCATGTTTGTGACCATCTTAATGATTTAGAAATCATATCACAATTAGTCCTCTAAAGGTCATCTTAGTGCATTTTTATGACCAAGAAGAGGAGTCATGAATTGTTGAAATGGTTAGATCAGGAAGATGAGTCATACTTCGTTCCAAAACAATTCTTAGAGTCATACTCCAAGATTGTAACTTGAGTGACATATCTTAAAGAAAGGTTTAAAACACTTGTCAAATGTAAGAGTAAAAGTGTCCTATTCTTGTACATTTGAAATTGGTAAGTTGTGATGTTTTGGAAAAAACAAAGACCAACTAAGGCCAATTGTGTGAAGTGTTTGTCTTGATAAAGAATCCGCACTATCTCTTGAATATTTGGCAAGATAGTCTTATATGTCAAGAGGATAGTGGGAGTCTTAAAGATCCTAAAAAGAATTTCAAGAACTAATCAAGAATAAAACCTCAGGTTCTTCACTAGCACACGACTTGAGGTTTATAACCTATCGTGTTGACATATTCTGTGCCCATTCCAGTTAAAGTTGGCTTTGCATAGGATTTCTGAAAGTTTTCAATTGGTTGCATAACAACTTGGAAGCAATGGCAGGCCCTGTACTGCCAGGTGGCAAGAAGTTAAGATTGCATAAGTTCAGTCCATATGAGTTTGGATTTGTCATTATCCTTGTTTTGTGACTATTGTTTTGACGATTCACATGGATAAGAACACATACACCATAAAATCTAAG
Source organism: Lactuca virosa (assembly GCF_052849685.1). Taxonomy (NCBI): domain Eukaryota; kingdom Viridiplantae; phylum Streptophyta; class Magnoliopsida; order Asterales; family Asteraceae; genus Lactuca; species Lactuca virosa. Next base: position 174,739,088 of record NC_136428.1, read on the forward strand.
GGTCATAAGGTTTCTCTCCGATTCATGAAAATAATGGTGAGGAAACACTTCCACCAAGTAGATTTGAAGCAGATGGCAAAAGGTCTAAACAATTAAGACTATGATTACGACATCCCTTTTCATAGTTCTGAAATTGTTTAGACACACATGCATGCTATCTAAGGAAAGGTGTATGATTTTGATAAAGTTTTATCAAAGCATCTCGTATCAGAAATCTGAACTTTGGTAAGAAAGTCAATAAAGTATTGATTTCTAGAAGTCCAGCTGATTTCTGAGTACATGTCAAAGCTAGTGGGAGCATAAGTGTTATGCTAATAATCATCATGTTAGTGGGAGCATGATAATTATTGTTAGTGTTGCAAGTTAGCAATGTTAATTATAGAAAACAAAAGTTTCAATTCGTGAGGCTGCAGGGATTGAAAAAGTTGTTTTGCTATAATTAAGGGAGAGGATATACTTCATTTCAGTTCTAAAGGCTTAGATTGAGACCTTAATCATCTTTAGTCAAGAATATATATATGAATTTCATGTTGGATTGGTTCAACTTAAGGAAATTCTATATATTGCGTTCTCAAAATTCGATTATGATTACAGCATCCCTCTTCATAGTCAAATTTTGAAAACATGGCAAATAAAAATATTGTAGCAAAAAGACTGGTCTAGAATCATGTCTTTATGTGAGACATCATGAATCGTGTACCATTTGCTTTGGGTACAGGATCGATTGCATGTGCTATAATATTTGTGATTTCTAAATTTTTCCAAATGCCCAGAGGCATTAAGAAGGGAAAAGGTCTAGAATTGGATATGACTAAAATGATTAAGCAATTGTCGAGGACAATCTGAGGTTTACCAAAGATTGGTTGCTCAGGGACAGTTGGAAGTATAGTGCTAATTTTGGAAGGACCATATTGACATATTCTGAAAAGAGGCATCTCTTATTCAGAAGTGATAGTCAAAATGAGAATATGGAGTTGTCTCCATAGGTGGAAGTTATCTGTGTAAGATTGGAAAACTTAATGCAAGAAGCATGTCCAAAGCAATGTACTTTGAATATGAGACTTAGTTTCCATGGAGTTGATCTCCATTGGAATACCTTATAATGACTGTTGACAAGTCTTTGTGACTTTGTACATATTCATTACAGGAGGGTCAGTGCATATAAGTTTAAAATCTAAACAGATTTCGATAAATGATAGAAATTTGAAATTCTCACATTTTTCGATAAGGATTTAGGAGTGTGAAATTATAATCATTGAAATTATGTTCAATTGGTTTATTTCAAAAAGTAAGGATCATAGACAAACATAGAGTGCATACTTGGTGTATGGCAAAGCTATTGTTTAAGAAAAACATAGTGTACATGCTTGGAGCATGGGACAACTAGTGTTTTTAATTCAAGTATAAAGTTGATAAAACCGAAACAATGAATAATGAGTAATCAGTATGGTGATAAATAAAAGCGTTTATTTATATTCATAGGGTTTGATACCATATTTGATTCATTTATTCTTGTGTTTCACTTTGCATGTTTTGACTTCCAGAATAACTACGTCGCTCTTCCTGAATAATTAAGTTATTCAAACCATCCACAGTCGGTCATATGTTGGAAGTAGATATGAATCAAGACTGTCATGGGTTGGTTTGTAGAGGTCCAAGTTGGTGGACAAAGTGGTGCTACAACACTCATGAGTGCTCATAAGTTCTGAGTATTGGATTCAACCCGCGCTCATTTGAATCACTTCATGGATTTTATCACGAGTGATCATGAGACGATAATATCTTATATTCTTCAAACCTAGAGATATGAGTTGTTACTATGAGTTGGTTATACATTGATTGCACGAAAACGCATTTGGTAACTCGATGTTATAAAACGTGCCTTTGTGTATGATTCAACAAGTAGTAGAACAAGCTATATGAGTCGAAGTTTATCCATTCCTTTTACCTTCGGGATAAAAGCGATATTTGTGGGCCCCTCGATGATTTAGCGATGACACATGTGAGTGCTTGGCCAAGCCAGAACTGATTTGATTTGTTCAATCAGTCAGTCATCATAAATCGAAAATCGGGAAACAACTAATGGACAGAGAGAATGATTATAATCCATGTCTCAGTCCATATGATATCTAGAATGGAGGAATATATGATCCCTTATCTAATGGACAAGTCATTGACAAGGTCAGAGTTCGACAACGGCTTTAAGAGCTAAGATTGCCAGTTAGGTTTTGAAGTCATACTCAATAATAGTTTTAGACTTATCCAAGTGGGAGACTGTTGGATTAATGTCTAAGTCCATAACTATATTTGGTATGTACTTGACCCGACCCGGCATGGTCCATTTGGATTGCACTTCACCGGCACAATTTATATGGATAGTCTTTTGAGAATAGTATATTTATGATTTATATTAATATATTATAAGTTCTAATATATTAATATGAAATCATATTATTTAATTAGTATTGATAAAGAATTAATTTAGAATTAATTAAGTGATCAAAAAGAACTAATTAAATATGGACTCTTATATATATGGAATGGGCCAAGTTCATTTAGGTTGGGCTAAACTTTCATGGATGGTCCATGGAGCTTTTAACCCATGGATCCTATGTAAATGAAAGGTCATGAGTATTAGGGTTTACATGGATGTAACCCTAATCCTCCATAATATATAAAGGGGTCCTTGGCTCACAAAATTGGCACAAGTGTGTGAAAATAAGAGTGGGCCGATTTTAGTGTGCATACATATTCTCTCAAGTTCTTCCAAGGTGTTTTGGTGATTTGTGATTCCATTTGAGGCTTCCACACTATTGGGGCTAAGCTCTTAAAGCTTGAAGACATCAAGCTACATCAAAAGGTATGTCATCTAACTATAACTTTGTAGTATAGGTGCTTCATAATATGCTAGTTAGGATGAAACCTTGGAATAGTTAATATTTGCATGTATAATAGAGAAAACATAGATCCAAGGTTTATAGGGTTGCATGTACACCATAGGAGTGTTAGAATGCTCAAAACCCAACACTAATAACCTAAAAACATATTTGTTTTATTACGGTTATAATGTGAAGGCTAGAACCCCTACTAAACGCTCTCCCTATCAAGAGATTAAGGGAACCAAACGTGACCTCTGCAAATTCTTGCAAGCCGTGTAATTCACACTAAAGTATATGATCATGTATACCCAATATAACTATCACCTTTTGTTTAAAACAATGAGTTAGTGATTCATTGGTATAATTAGATCCTGTATGTGTTCTCATGCTATAGCAACCTAACATGTTTGTTTTGTACCGTATATTGTACGTTCTGTTTGTTTCTCGTAATTGTGTGTTCTCTCTGTATGGTATTGTTTGATTCTCTTCACTATATGTTCTGTATGGTATTGTTTGATTCTCTTCACTATATGTTCTGTATGGTATTGTTTGATTCTCTTCACTGTGTGTTTGACTCATGTATGAACTGACTCTTTGTGTGCTTCATTGTACTAGAAGTAATGAATAACATTCTCCTAAACTATACCTATTATAGTTTACTAATGTTCTACTTGGACGGTTATTGAAAAGACTCATTTATCTACTAAGTTATGCTTGTACTTTTAAAAACGGAGTTTTGTATAACTATAAAGTAACATAACTTTAAAAGAGTTTTTGAAATGTTTTGACAACTTATAAATGGTATAAGTAACATTTTGAAAGATGTTTAATAACAAACATTTACACAATTATCATTGTGTTCAACTTGTATTCCCCCCCTTAAAACAGTTAAAACAGTTAAAAGATTCATTACGGGGTATGAACTCACCTGATGTGGGTGATTCAAACGGGTATGCGTGCAAGGATGAGAAGTTCCACGAATGAAGTCCCGAGACACAATAAGTCCTAAATGACATACAAGGACACATATTGACATGAATATAGTGTTTATAAAGAACTATATGAAAGGAAACACCTTCCGGGACTAGGAAACACCTTGATCAAGTGTTGGAATCACATGTGATTCATCAAAGGAAAGTGAAATGGCACTAACATGTGTTTACGGTCATGAGTTTACGGCCCAAGGGAGTTTACGGCCGTAAACTCATGGTCAAACATGGCCAAGTGCAAATTTGAAGGCTAGGGAAAACTTTAGGGACATTTGCTCTATACTTGATTGAGGAAGACCATCTCAATTGAGGCTTTTGATGAGTTTACGGCCCAAAGGGGTTTACGGCCGTAAACTCATGGTCATAATGGATTTGAGTGAAGTTTAAGGTCCTTCAATCATCAAGGAAGGGTTTTGGGTCACTTGCCTTGCATCCTATAGGGTTTATGGCCCTAATGGCCACCAAAAAGGGGTTTACGGCCTTGGGAGTTTACGATCGTAAACTCCATTTGATCTTGTGTTCTTGATGTTTTCAAGTCTCTAAGCATGGATACTAACTAGATATGAAGTATAGAGAAGTGTACTTACGATCTAGAAGCTTGAAATGGTTGATATTGGCCAAGAACACTAGTGTGTGTTCTTGGTGTTCTTGGTGAAACTTGAAGATCTAAGAAAAGAGTGATTTCTATGGATGAAATCATGGAAGGATACTAGATTAAGTGATGTATCAACAAATCTAGGAAGAATACTTACTTATGTGAAGATCTTGGAAGGAAAACTTGATGATACTTGAGAGGATTTGAAGGAAAATCGGCCAAGGAAGGAAGATATGAGAAGAAATGACCAAATGCCTTATATATGCACTTGAGTTTACGGCCACATAAGTTTACGGCCGTAAACTCATGGTCTTGTGGCCGTGAACTCATTTAGATGAGGTTAAGGTTCGATTTGCTACACTATGGTTCTAGTAGGTACTTTCTGACACTTAATCCTTATATGTATTAGGCTCAAAACTCCTTAGAATGACCTTTAACTGGGCTAGAACTCAGTACTAATGAGTTTGACACTCATTTGAGTTGATTGACTGGGTCTTAAAAGCAAAAATTTTCCGGGTTGTCACATAAACTCATAAGTTATGGATACCAAAAGTTTTTGAATAGTTCAACACTTGCCCTCAAGTTTTGGAATTTGTAAATGCAAAGTCTCACTTTGAAACATTTAGTTTCAAACCCTAAAATTTTAAAAGTTTAAAATTCAACCCTTATACTATTATAATATTAGAGGTTTAATATATATATATATATATATATATATATATATATATATATATATATATATATATATATATATATATATATATATATATATATATATATATATAAGAGTAAAAGTCAGTCTTACCGTTAGTAGGCCTCATTCACGAAGCCGGTCTATAAGGGGGGTATAAGGTTACTGCCTATAAAATGGCAGTTTAATGGGTGTCCAATCTTACCCACCGCTTCCTTGTCTGGTGGATGGTCGTTAGCTGAACGGGTTTGACAGGAGATTTAAATTATCATTAAAAGTATAATTAAATACTAAGAAACTAAACACTTATAAATTCCCAATCTTAGTTACTTAGGAAAAATGTGAATATGGTGCTAACCCATGAAATTGCATTTTGCACATTGTTAAGTCGTTAGTGGAGCGTGTGTGGTTAACCGGCACACTAATCTGGGACTGACAGTGCGTGGAAAAGGGTACCTTGATATTAGTCATAGATTAATGGAGCGTGTGTGGTTAACCGGCACATTGATTAGGTGGTTGTAACATTGGGTGTACCCAGCTAATTTGCATGGTTATTCACACCTTGTTTGTGATCCTCGGCATCCCAGTCACAAAGATAAAGGGTACAATCGAGATTTAAACATGTCATGGAAAAGTTCAATGAATCTCAAAGGATCTAGGAATTTCAATCCATTTAAAACTTAAAAATCAATTTTGTTTTTCATGGTGGAAATTGGTAAATCGTCATTTACCTACCTTCAAATATTTTGCAATACGATTACGACATCCCTCTTCCGAATTGTAAGATATTGTGTTGGGTCCTAGCCTTAGTATTTCATGTTGGGTGTTATATTAAGGACTAAAATCAAATAAACTTTAATTTCTCCCATTATAGATGTCTAGTTCAAACAACTATGGTCTTCCAGAATCTTTTGAAAAACTTTCTTTATAAAGATGATTTTCCACAAGGAGATCAAGGTGAAAGATTAATCCCTTCTTCGTGCTGTATTGGAACTTCACTTCCTCCACCTCCTCCAATTATTCTCCCTAACCCACAAGTTCAAGGTCACTCAAAGCCCTATTGGTAGGAAGGAAAGTCTGTATGTGCTCACCTCTTGGAGATAAAGTTACATATTGACAAGCTGGGAGAGTTGGGTGTCGAAGTCTCGAGGAAGTTGGCTGTTGACTGGGTTCTTTAATCACTTCCTGAGTCATATACTGAGTTCATTGAGGACTACTATATGATAAATTACGACATGACCCTTATCGATCTTGCCTATTTTCTTGTTGCTGCTGAATCAACAATGATTTGGCGCACTGGTAAAGCAAATTTGATTGGAAGATCTACTCCTAAACTTCCATGGATATTGACAATGGTAACATTGGAAGTCCAGAAAAGCTTTCTCTTCCCAATGGAAAGGGATTGGCCATGGTCAAGTCATCTGAGATTGTCCCGTGTACCATTTCGAAGAGTCCATATGTTTCTATTGCCAAGAGAAGGGGTATTGGTTGCAAAGCTGCCGTATCTACCTGAAGGACCACAAGGATGGTCAAGTCAGAGTGTATGACTCTGCTTCAGGTAAGTCCACTATCTATTGGTATGTACTTGACCCGAGAGTAGCTTGGTCCATTTGGGTTGCATATTATCAGGACAATTTGATAGGATGGACTTTTGAGAAGAGGTTATTTATGATTTATTAATATATTATAAGTTCTAATATATTAATACGAAATCATATTATTTAATTAGTATTGATCAAGATTTAATTTTGTGATCAAAAGAGACTAATTAAATATATGGGGATTGATTTGGTAAATCATTCATTCTTATGGTGTGGGCCAATGATCCATGATTCCTTAGGTTGGGCTAGACCCATGTGACAACCCATGGATGATCCATGGAGGTTTAAACCCATGGAGCCCAAGGAATATGGAAAGTCATGCCCATTAGGGTTTACATGGTGTAACCCTAATCATGCCACACTATATAAGAAGTCCCTTGGCATCCAATATTGACTACTAGATACACTAGTGTTCTTAGAGTGCATGGAGCCGATTTTGGTGCAAGTATATTATCTCAAAAGTCTTCCTTTGTCCAAGGTGTGTTGTGATTCCATTTGAGGCATTCACACTATTGGTGCTAAGTTCTTAAAGCTCCAAGGTTTCTAGCTACAACAAAAGGTATGTCATCTAGCTAGAATTTTGTAGTAAAGATACTCCATTGTATGCTAGTTAGGATAATGCTTTGGAAAAACAAAGTTTGCATGTATATTAGAGAAAACATAGATCCAAATCATCTAGGGTTGCATGTACACCATAGGAGTGTTAGAATGCTCAAAACCCAACACTGGTGTGGGAGGGTCATCTTTGATGGTTCGAATTTCAATGATTGGATTCGAAACATTAGGATGGTTAGTCGTTACGAGGACAAGGAATATATCCCCGACAAAGAGCTTAAGGAGGTTAATGAAGCCACTGCTACTCCTGAAGAGGTTGCTGAACATAGGGCACATGAGAAGGACGCCACAAAGGTGTTATGCATAATGCTTGCCACTATGACAGCTGAACTTCAAAAGTCCCATAAGGACTACTACCCTTTCGAGATGTACCAAGACTTAATGGAAAAATACCATCAAAGTGTTTGTCGGGAAAGGTATGAAATAATTGCCTCCATGATAACAATAAAAATAAAGAATGGAGAGTCCATCACTGCCCACTTGCAGAAAATGCAAAGGTTTGTGGACCTCTTGTTGAATTTGAATGTTAACCTCGATGAAGAGTTGGCCATTGATATTATCCTACACTCTTTGCCTCCTTGTTATGATCCGTTTCGTATGACTTATCATATGAACAAGGAGCAGGTCACTCTTAGCATGCTTGAAGGCCTTTTGAGAACTGTTGAAAGTAGTCTAAAGGAAAATCTGTTGTATCTACTCCTACTCCTACAGCTGCTGCCCAAGTCATGGCAACTGTACATGGGAAAAGGAAGAAGAGGAAGGCTCCTTCTAAGAGCCTCAAGGGAAAGTCTCATGATGGATCTGTTGGATTAGATGTCTAAGCCCATAACTATTATTGGTATGTACTCGACCCAAGAGTAGCATGGTCCATTTGGGTTGCATAACACCAGGACAATTTGTTAGGATGGACTCTTGAGAGAATGTTATATATGAGTTATATTAATATATTATAAGTTCTAGTATATCAATATGAAATCATATGTTTTAATTTGTATTGATCAAGAATTAATTTAGTGATCAAAAGAGGCTAATTAAATCTATGGGGACTAATTATGGTAATTAGTTATATTTATATGTGTTTGGCTTATGATCCATGTTGGAAAAAGTTGATGTATGGATACATGAAGAGTCGAGCCACATGAACCATGGATCATAAAACCCATGGGTATGGATTTGTGTTAAACCCATGACCCTTGGAATCCACCATATAAATATGTTGCTTCATGACCAAAAATGTGTGCTTCTATTCCTAGAGAAATATGGAGGTGTTTTTGGTGCATGGATGTCACACCCCCAAACCTGAACGGCGGAAACATTCGGGGGCGGAGGACGTCATGTACAATATCATAACAAATGTAAAATAGTAAATAAAGCAACAACAACCATTGTATTGATAATAGAGTGTTTACATCGTTTACATAACGTAGATTGTTTGATTTCCAAAGTAGAAAACCAAAACTAAGACTTGAAGCTACTATGCTCCATCTTCTTGACACTTGTACGAGTACCTGCTTATTAGTTTCCTGAGAATACAACTGATTTGGAAAGTGTATCAACATTTAAGTTGGTGAGTTCATAAGTATTTGATTTAGAATGTAAGTTTATTGTTTCTTGAAAATGTTCGTATGATATTAAACAAAATCCTATATTTTCTTAATAGCTTGAAGTGTAGCCCTTAGCATTGATAACATAATATATTTGATTCTTACGTTTAAAGAGTGATATATGATACTTTGAATTTGTATATGAAAAGTGACCAATGTTATTTCCTACCATGATTACTTAGTGCATATAAGTTATATAAACTCAAAGACTTGAACCGGTAGTCGATTGGGTGAATCTACCCTAAGTCCACAACCAAACAAGGAACAGGAGATAAGGCGGAAATCAAACATTCCACTGTCTATCAAATCTTCATTTTATATAACCCAAACATATCCACTAAGTAGTCATATAAATATGTAAATATATGTATATGTTTCCAGAAAATCCGATATTTTCTCATAAAAGGAGTTATGAATCTTTGTTTGTATAGAATGAAGGTGTCGAACCAGGAAAAACCTATATTTTCCTAACAGTGGAGAGTAGTCTCAAATGTCCAAGACTATGATTTTGTAAGTAAATATTTCATACTTAAAATAATGAGGAATAGTTTTATTAGTAAACAAAACTATAAGAAGTTTGTAATTTGACGCAGGAAAAACGTATATTTTCCTAACAATGAGGAGTAGTCTCAAATGTCCAAGACTATGATTTGTAAGTAAATATGTCATACTTAGTTCGGTATCTTGTAGTTTTATTAATAAGTAAAACTAATTGAAGATGTGTTTACCCTGAGTTTTGAATGTGTTGATAATACCCTATCATGATTACCTAGTTCCTACGAATTATATATAACTAAGATTTGAACCGGCAGTCGATTGGGTGAATCTGCCCTAAGTCCCCAACCAAACAAGGAACAGGAAATTAGGCGGAAATCATACATTCCACTGTCTATCAAGTAAAAGCCATATATAACCCTAATGTAAATACGAAGTAATCATATAGTTATTATCCCTTTGAGCTTGATTGAGTTGCGTATTACTAAGAGTCGTTGTTTCCGCGTTGCGAGTTCCTATAACCATGCTAATATGACGGATATCCTTACTGTAAATGACATTTGTCACCCCAGGTCGACTGTAGCTAGCAGTCAAGGTGCGGGATTGTCAGTCCCGTATAGATCTATACACAAACTCACGCTCTCCCTACAGGAGACTCTGGCTATAAGTGATGGACTTTCGTTTATTACTAAACAAAGCCGCTGTCTCATAGATGATTCGCTAACAATAAGTTCACTAGTAATATATGAAAAACCTTTTAGTAAATAAAAATAACGATTTTTATTTATAACCTTGTACGATAGAAAAAGTGGATTGATTTGTAAAGTATAATCATTATAATTTATATGATTTTGTATGAAAAGATTATCCTTTCGACGATGTTAATAACAATATAATGATGAGTTATATTTACTTGTAACTACATGGTGTTATAGTTGAAATGGTTACCTTGATATAATGTAGTATGCAAACGTATAAATAAAATGTATTTCAGTTATAAAACATATCGTATCCCATAAGGGTAAAGTTGTGTTGTGAGGTGTTTTTCATGTTAACAATTTCCATATGATAGTTATAAAAGCAACATGAAAGGTATAGCAAAAGATTGATGTTTTCACTCGGGATTAACCGGGTGTTTACTTGTATTCCTCCCTATAAAACATATAAAAAGTTTAGAAAAGTGTAGGGGTATGAACTCACTTGATAGAAGTGGTGAGTTGAAGAAGGCGAGACTAAACTCGGGCAGTACTTCGACTGGAAAGAAGCAAGTTCCTTGGGAACTTCGGGACTTCGAGCCTTGCGTCATGTGCTAGCGTTGTTATCGGGGCTTCGGGGTGGTCTCGGGATGCTTAACACAGAGTAGAAGTGGGAGAGAGGATAGGAATGAGCAGCCAAACTCGGAAGGCTTCAATTTCTATATATAGGCTAAAAATCGAAGTTCACGTCGTGAGTTTTGCCAATTCACGTCGTGAACTCTGAAAAATCTGACACAGCGTCGAAACTCGTGCCTCGAACTTCAGAAAATCATATCATTCGCATACGAGCTCCGTTTTCGACGTTCTTTATATCCACGTGTAGGTGAGATTATGCTCTACAACTCTCGTTTAGACTCCGTTGTCTAATTATGATTTTATTTTTAATATATTATTAATATATTATTTTTAGTAGGCCGGGACAGAAAAACTCTGTTAAAAATCCATAACTTCTTCATCCGATGTCCGTTTTCGTCAGACTTTTTACCGTTGAAATACCATTGATGAGATCTTCGATTCTCGTTTAGTTCATGTTGGCAAAAAGTCGCTCGATCTCGTTTTCGAGTTTTTAGCTGTGTACTGCTATGTCCGAAACTTCGAAAAATCATAACTTCCTCATATGAAGTCAGATTTGGGCGTTCTTTTTATGTATGTTTATGGTTTTGGGATATCTACAACTTTAATTTAGATACCTAAGGTTGAAAAGTATTTTATTGAAATTTCGTATTTTACCTTTAACAGTATTTTACCGGTTTTGTTGCGGATCTTCGATTGGTCATAACTTATTCGTTATAACTCGGATTTCAGTGTTCTTTCTTTTTTTGGAAACCTATTTACGATATCTACTATTTTATTTATCCCAATTAAGGTTATTGAACAATTTATTTTTGACCTAATTTTTGCTGGTGTTACAATGAAGATTCTCTCTCAAGAGCCACCTTTTCCCTAGGTGAGTTGTGATTCCATTTGAGGTATTTCATACTATTGGTGCTAAGATCTTAAGGCCAAATACAACAAGGTTTCAAGCTACATATAAGGTATGTCATGCTAACTAGTATTTCATATTGTTTATGTCAATTGCATGCTAGTTATAGGCTTAATGCTTTGGAAACACCGATATATGTATAATTAGAGAAAACATAGATCCAAGGCATTTAGGGTTGTATGTGCACCATAGGATGTTTTAGTATATAAAACCCAACAATGGTATCAGAGCCATTGGTTGTTTTCTATTATATTTGATGTATAGCGAATTGTTCAAAGCTGAAAAAAACTAAAAAACTGGACACTGGACAGGGGACTCGACGAGTCCATACACAGACTTGACGAGTCCATGTGCAAAATCAACCAACTCGTCGAGTTAGATAGTGCACTCGTCGAGTTGGGCTCCCTGTGTGCAGATTTTCGAGTTTTTTTGGCCTGTTTTGTGTTAGAATCATTACCACAAAGTGTTTTTGTTCATAAAATTTGATTTTAGTGCTATGGTAATTGAAATAATTGATCTTAATGGTTTTTATGAACTCAATAACTTGTCCTCAAGTTATGCAAAATGAAGAATTTTTCATTTAAAAGCACATTAAGTCTCATAGGTTATGAAAATGGAAGAGTCTCTATTTTTAATGTCATCATAAAATGTTTTTTATGTCTTCCATAATTTTTCCTCAAGTTATGGAACTTGAAAAGTCTTCCATAAAAACCATATTAAACTCATAAGTTATAGAAACCAAAAGTTTTTTTTAAATTGTTCAAAACTTGCCCTCAAGTTTTAAAATTTGTAAAGTTTCCCCCCATGAATACTTTAATTCCAAATTAAACCCTTAGAATTTTAAAAGTTTAAAATTCAACCCTTATACTATTATAATATTATAGGTTTAATATTTATATATATGTATAAGAGTAAGTCAGTCTTACCGTTAGTAGGCCTCATTGACGAAGCCGGTCTATAAGGGGGTATAAGGTTACTGCCTATAAAATGGCAGTTTAATGGGTGTCCACTCTCACCCACCGCTTCCTTGACTGGTGGAGGGTCGTTAGCCGAACGGGTAGGACAAGACATTAATTCTCCCTTCATTAAAAGTATAATGATAAATATAAAGTAACTAAACTTTATAAAATTCCCAATCTTAGTTACTTTAGGAAAATGTGAATTTGGTGCTAACCCATGAAATTGCACTTTGCCCCTTGTTAAGTCGTTAGTGGAGCATGTGTGGTTAACCGGCACACTAATCTGGGACTGAAAATGTGTGGCAAAGGGTAGCTTGATGTTAATCATGGATCAATGGAGCGTGTGTGGTTAACCGACACATTGATTAGGTGGTTGTAACATTAAGTGTACCAAGATAATTTGCATGGTTATTCACTCCTTGTTTGTGATCCTCGGCATCCCAGTCACAAACTTGAAGGTCACAATCGAGATTTAAACATGCCATTGAATAGTTCAATGAATCTCAAAAGATCTAGGAGTTTCAATCCATTTAAGACCTAAAATTCCTTTTCGTTTTTCATTGTGGAAATTAGTAAATCGTCATTACCTACCTTCAAATATTTTGTAGCTTGGATTACGGTATCCCTCTTCCAAGTTATAAAATATTGTGTTGGGTGCTAGCCTTAATATTTCATAGTGGGTGTTATATTAAGGACTTAAATCAACTAAACTTGAATTTCTCCCTCATAGATGTCTAGTTATGACAACTATGGTCTTATCCTTTTGGATAAAATTTTCCTAATGAAGATGATATCCCAAATAGCAATCAAGGTGAAAGATTAATCCCTTTGTTGTGCATTAATGGGACTGGAGATCATACTTTACTTCCTCCACCTCCTCCAATAGTTCTCCCTAACCCACAAGTTCTTGAAAAGTTCAAGGTCACTCAATCCCTATTGGCAAGTTGGGAGAGTTGGGTGTCGAAGTCTCAAGGAAGTTGGTTGTTGACTGGGTTCTTCAATCACTTCCTAAGTCATATAGCGGGTTCTTTAAAGGACTACTATGTGACAGACCACAACATGACCCTTAATGATCTTACCTATTTGCTTGTTGCTGCTGAATCAACAATGATTTGGAGCACTGGTAAGGCAAATTTGATTGAAAGATCTACTTCCCAAACTTCCATGGACATTTACAATGGTAACATTAGAAATCCAGAAAAGTCTTCTCTTCCCAATGGAAAGGGATTGACCATAGTCAACCCGGTTGACCAAATGGTAAAGAGAAAGGCTAAGTCTGAGATAGTTCCATGTACCATTACTAAAGAGTCCATATGTTTCTATTGCCAAAAGAAGGGGCATTAGTTCTGAAGCTGCTCTATTTACCTGGAAGTTCACTAGGATGGTAAAAGTAAAAAATTTGACTACGCTTCAGGTAAAGTCCACTATCTAACTCTGTTAATTTCCTATTTGCAGATTCTTATTACATGATGTGACTAGGTCACATTTTGATGTTTTGTAGAATCGAAAAAAGGAGTGGAAGCTTAGAAGAAGAGCATGCTGAATCTGATCGCGAAAATGGATTTCGATCGCATGATTCAAAGATCAGTATTTTGAGCTGTTGCTTAAGAGTTATGATAGATTGCTTAGGAATAGATAACAACATAGTATTCATATGTGTTTGCATTGTAAGGAAAAGTTTTTTCCGCAATTATTTTAAATAAAAGAAAAGAAAATTGTTTTATTTATTTTAAGTATCCTTACAATGGCATTTGTGAAAATTGATGTTTACATGATTCCATTAATAGCAAAATTGGAAAATGGATTTGATTCTTTCGTTTGTGGTAGTGTCATAATTTACCAAATAAGGAAAGATTCTCATCACCCAAGTTTCAGTTGGATAGAAACTTGAAATCATGCAACTTGTATTGTATGATGAATGAGAATTTTCATCTTTGGGAAATTAAGACTAATTCCTTGTTCACATGTATATGTGAGTCAAGTGAAGGACTAGGGGATCGGGTATACTTGGTTGTGCGCTGATCAGGTCCACCACAAAGAACGATAAGGGCATTCGTCATGATTTACTAAAGTTTAGTAAATATGGTTGTGCTTACAAGTTTAAGTATAATTCTGAAACATTGGAAAAGTTTCAATGTATGACAGGACGAATGAGTAGAATCAAATTTGGCAGAAAGATAAAAGTTTCTCCAATATGAAAGATGGGAGAGTGCTTAAGTATCATGTTTTATGATCATCTTAATGATTATGAAAAACCATATCATAATTGATCCTCTAAGGACATCTTAGTACATTTGTCTGACTAAGAAGAAGAATCGTGAATTGTTGAAATGGTTAAATTAAAAGATGAATCATACTTCGTTCCAAAATTGAGACTTAGAGTAGCACTCCAAGATCGAGCATTGAGTGACATAATGTTAAGAAGGTTTGAAACACTTGTCAAATATCGAGTAAAATGCTTTCTACTCTTGTACATTTGAAATTGCTAAGTTGTGATGTTTTGGTTAAAACAAAGACCAACTAAGACCAATAGTGTGAAGTGTTTGTCTTGATGAGAATCAACACTAACTCTTGAATATATTTGATTTGTCAAGGAATGGTTCTTGACAAGAGAGTATTATATGTCAAGAGGTCAGTGGGAGTCTTAAAGATCTTGACAAGTTTCAAGAACTAATCAAGGGTATTGTTTATCACTAGCACACGACATGAGGTTTATAGCCTATCGTGTTGACATATTCTTGTTTCTGTGCCCATTCCAGTTAAAGTTGACTATGCAAGTGAGTTCTATGAGTTCTCAGTTGTTTGCATAGCTACTTGGAAGCAATCGTAGGTCCTTATGCTGCCAGATGGCAAGAAGTTAAAATTAAAGAAGTTCAGTGCATATGAGTTTGGATGTGTCACTAACCTCCTCTTGTGGTTATGTTTTTGAGAAATTCATATGGATAGGAACACATACACCATACATTTGAAGTGTCATAAGGTTTCTCTTCGATTCATGAAAATGATGGTGAGGAAACGCTTTCACTAAGTAGATTTTAAGGAGATAGAAATTGTGATATTTGCATTCTCAAATTCAATTATGATTACGGCATCCCTTTTCATAATTCGAATTGTGAGCAATGGCAAAGGTCTAAAAATTTGAGACTATGAGTACGACATCCCTTTTCATATTTCTAAAATTGTTTAGACACACATGTGAGCTATCTAAGAAAAGGTGTATGATTTTGGGAAGCTTAGATAAAGTCTTATCGAAACATCTCGTATCAGAAATCTAAACTTTGGTAATGAAAGTCAATAAAATATTGATTTCTAGAAGTCCAGTTGATTTCTGGATACATGTCAAAGCTAGTGGGAGCATAAGTGTTATGCTGATAAGAAGATAATTATCATGTTAGCGGGAGCATGATTATTATGTTAAGTGTTGCAAGTTAGCAATGTTAATTATAGAAAACAAAAGTTTCAATTTGCAAAGTTGCAGGGTTTGAAAAGTTGTTTTTATATAATTAAGGGAGAGAAAATTATACTTCATTCCAATTCTAAAAGCTTAAATTGAGATTTTAATCAAATTTAGTCAAGTATATATCTGAAGGTTATGTTGGAATGGTTCAACATAAAAAAATTCTATATATGGAAATATTAATTGGGTTCTCAATATTCGATTATGATTACGACATCCCTCTTCATAGTCCAAATTTTGAGAACATGTCTTTATGTGAGACATTATGAATCGTATCCCATGTGCTTCGGGTATAGGATCGATTGCATATGCCATAATATTTCTATGTGTTCTGAATTTTCCAAATGCCTAGGGCATTAAGAGGGAAAAAGGACCAGAATTGTATATGACTAAAATGATTAAGCAATTGTCGAGGACAATCTGAGGCTTACCAAAGATTGGTTCCTCATGGACAGTTGGAAGTATAGTGTTAATTTTGGAAGGACCATATTGACATATTCTAAAAAGAGGCAACTCTTGTTCAGAAGTGATAGTCAAAATGGGAATATGGAAATGTTTCCATAAGTGGAAGTTATTCTTTAAATCTGTGTAAGATTAGAAAACTTAATGCAAGAAGGATGTTCAAAGGAATGTACTTTGAATGTGATACTTCGTTTCCATGGAATTACTCTCCATTGGAATACTTTGTAATGTCTGTTGCCAAGTCTTTGTGACTTTTGTTCATAGTCATTACAAGAGGATCATTGCTTATTAGTTTAGAATCTAACAGATTGGCAAAGAATCTTGTATTCTTACATTTGTCATAAGGATTTGGAATTGTGAAATGAGCATCATTGAAATGTTTTCAATTGATTTATTCCACAAAGAAAGGACCATAGGTAAACATAGTGTACATGCTTGTAGCATGGGACAACTATTGTTTTAATTCAAGTATTAAGTTGCTTATTTGAAACATTATACAATGAATAATGAGTAATCAATATGACTCACAAGTTTTGGGGCCATATAGGATTAGTATTATTATTATGTTTCACTTTGCATGTTTTGACTTCCCGAATAACTAGGTTATTCAAACCATCCACAGTCGATCATACTTTGGAAGTAGTTATTGAGGCAAGACTATCATGAATGGGTCTGTAGTTTGTCTAGGTGTTTTAGACATAGCTGTAGTATTCATGAGTGCTCCTGGAATAAGATTCGAGTATTGGATTAAACCCACGCTCATTTGAATCACTTCATGGATTTTATCATGAGTGATCATGAGACGATAATATCTTATATTCTTCAAACGGAGAGATATGAGTTGCAGTATACAAGTCGGTTGCACATTGATAATGTGAAAACGCACCAGTAACTTGGTGTTATAAAACACATTGTTGTGTGTGATTTGATAAGTAAATAGAGTAAGCATATGAGTCGATGTTTATCCATTCCTTTTACCCTTAGAGGGATAAAAGCGATATATGTGGGCGCCTCGATGATTTAGTGATGACAACCTTAAGTGCTCGGTCGGGCCGGGGCTAATTTGATTTGTTCAATTAGTCAGTCGTCATAAATCGGAAATCGGGAAACAACAGATGGACAGAGAGAATGATTATAATCCATGTCTCAGTCCATATGATATCTAGAACGGAGGAATATATGATCCCTTATCTAATTGACACGTAATTGATGAGGTCAGAGTTCGACAGCGGCTTTTAAGAGCTACGATTGCTAGTCAGGATTTTAGAGTCATATTTGCAATAATAGTTTTAGACTTATCCAAGTGGGAGACTTTTGGATTAGATGTCTAAGCCCATAACTATTATTGGTATGTACTCGATCCGAGAGTAGCATAGTCCATTTGGGTTGCATAACACTAGGACAATTTGTTAAGATGGACTCTTGAGAGAAGGTTATATATGATTTATATTAATATATTATAAGTTCTAATATATCAATATGAAATCATATGTTTTAATTAGTATTGATCAAGAATTAATTTGGAATTAATTTAGTGATCAAAAGAGGCTAATTAAATCTATGTGGACTAATTATGGTAATTAGTTATATTTGTATGTGTTGGGCTTATGATCCATGTTGAACAAAGTTTATGTATGGATACATGAAGAGTTGGGCCAGATGAACCATGGATCACAAAACCCATGGGTATGGATTTGGGTTAAACCCATGACCCTTGCAATCCACCATATAAATATGTTTCTTCATGACCAAAAACGTGTGCTTCTATTCTTAGAGAAATATGGAGGTTTTTTGGTGCATGGAGATTCTCTCTCAAGAGCTACCTTTGCCCTAGGTGAGTTGTGATTCTGTCACACCCCAAAACCAAGAACGGCGGAAACGTTCTGGGGCGGAGGACGTCATCTAAAGTATCACAACAATGCAAAGTAGTAAACAAGCAACAACATCATCCATTGCATTAATATTAGAATTTTAATACATGTGTGTTCTTTCATAATCTATGGCATGATAATAAGAAATTGAAATAAAAGACAACTCTTGACCGCTCCGTCTTCTCCAAACCTGATCATCGTACCTGTCTACTGGTGACCTGAGAATACATGTTATTTTGAAAGCGAGTATCAGCTTTAAAGCTGGTGAGAACATAAGTATTTTAGTGTCATTGCTTTGTAAAACTGTAAAGAGAAGATTTATAATTGTTTATGAAAACTTGGTATAAGTATGATAAACCCTAGAAAATCCCATATTTCCTACTAGTATAAAAAGCAGTCTTCTACCAAGACCCGACTGTTTTGAATATTTGCACTTCTATAAAAAGTAGGTTTTTCCCCCTAATATAACTATTACTATTCAAAAGTAGCTATATTAAAACGTGTATGTGAATAAAATCACAAAGTAGCTGTAAATAGGGAAAATACTATCTTTCCTCAGCAGTGACACTGCTGGCTATAAAGTGAATAAAAAAACATAGACTCCAGATGGTATCGAACGGACAATACGCCTCGAAAAGTCTGAATGAAAGTAGGGTAGACTCCAGGTGGTATCGATTGAACAATACACCTCGAAAAGTCTATTTTGACCTTTAATTCTTAATTGGATAAATAAAGGGTTGAATGTGAACTCGTAGGTAACCATGCTGATTGACGATCGAATATCTGATGACCCTCCAGGTCACACGTAGTATGGTGACATTTTTTCACCCCTGGGCCTAGTCGGCTCGGATTGTAGCTAGCAGTCGGGATGTGGGAGGGTCTGTCCCGTATAGATCTATACACATAATGCCGGCTCTCCCTCCAGGAGACTCTAGTTACAAGGTGATACCACTAAGAAGTGTCGTATCGAGAAGTAGTATGTCACATTCTATTTAAAGTATTTAAAATAATTTTATAGACTCATGAATGTACTGACTCTGGTGCGATTCCCTGTACTAGAAATAGTAAATAGTATCTCCTAACTATACCCATAATAGTTACTAGTAATATATGTATATGAATAATGGAAGTATACTTTTGCTACCCAAAGGTACTGAACTGACTGATAGAACTTTTATGTCTATATATGTATACATAATATATAACTAATATTTAGACGACCTTCGGACAAATAGTCGATGCCCTAAGGCCACATCCAAACAAGGAAAAGGAATTAAAGCGAGCTAGTAGACCTAAGTCCTTTAAACATTACTTATATAACAATACATATAGAGGAATGCATTTGATAATATAAAAGTTTAAAAGAAGTTTTGTAAAACATTAGAAAAGTTTAATAACAAGAATTTATGACTTGATGTCAATTTATAAAACGATTTAAAAGCAGTTGTTTGATCTAAACAGTTTAAAGTATAAGAAATCCCTTATTGGGAACATAGTTTGAAGTTCATGAGAACCTTTGTTTGAAACATCCATATAACAGGATTTGAAAGGAAAAGTGTAGTTTAGAAAACAAGTTTGATAAAGAGTTTAACGTGTAAATACATTCGAGGAAATCATTTTGAAGTAGTTTACTTGATAAAACAGCTAAAAGTGTAGTAAATTCATAGCTTGATAGTTATTAATCACATGCGATTGATATGATAACTATCATGATTCAACTTGTATCCCCCCCCCCCATAAAAGCATTTAAAAACATTTAAAAGGTTAATTAAGGGGTATGAACTCACCTGAAGTGGGTGATTCGGATGAACGGATGGTATAGGATGCTAAGTGTCAAGTGAGGACTTGAACACACACGCGGATCCTATTTAACATGTAATGATACATTTAAGTAACTAATTAGTCATTTAATAACTAATTATGCAAGTAAAGACATCCTAATACATGAAAACACTTTGCTACAAGTGCTAGGAGTACTAAGGGTTGCATCTAAAGAGAGTATGACCTCACATTGGAGTTTACTCCCCATATGGTAGCACCATATGGGTTTACGGTTCTGGGACCATTCCCCCCATGATTTTACGACTGTAAACTCATGGTAATGGTACCATGGGGTATTTTAAGGTCTTATACCACACAAGGAAGTAAGTTAGACTTAAATCAAAGGCTTAGGAAGTGGCTAGGGCTCGAAATGGTTCACCAATGGTGCGGAGGGTATGCATACTCGGAGACTCTATCTGCTGAGCCCCCTTCGCTCAGGTCATAAAAACTTCGGTCTCCGTTGAATGGCATGGGCTGATCTTGCCCTTGGCTCCATGTTTCCAAACTTTCCACCCACGGAGGCGTCGGGCCTTGAAAAGCCGGACGAGGGTTAGGATTTGGATTGGGAGCCACCGGGGGTAGGTTCTCAACTTCAGGCTCGGAGTCAGAACCATCTGCAAAGCCTTCAGCCTGGTGATCACCCACAGGGATAGGGTGATCATTTTCTGGCTCTGCTTCAAACCCTCCTTCATTACCTTGGTTAGGGAAGTACAAATTGCCGTGGGGATGGAATCCAGCCATATTATCTATGCGAGAAAAGGGATATAAGAAATAAGCACATAAGTAATTTATAGTAACACAAAATACTCCTATAGTATTTTAGGTTTATGTTTTATTGTTCTCATTGTGGTATTGTGGGTAAGTTTTTAGACTTGTTGCAACCTCACAACCATACTTAGGCACATGCTAGTCAACCCTCGGATAATATAGTTGATCAAGCTATATCTTCCCAGTTTTGACTATATGTCTCTAAGTCTACTTATGTTGCCCAACAATCGTAATACTTTTGTTCTGTCCTAGTGACATGGATTTTAGTATGAATGCAGGCATGTATACTTAATTAAATATTTTATTATTTAAAAGTATTAACTCTTGCTCAGATTATTTTAATCCCAATGAATTTATAGACTGTATATCTTTTATGGGTTGATATACTCAATTCACTATAAACAATGCTCTGATACCAATCTGTCACACCCCAAAACCAAGAACGGCGGAATCGTTCTGGGGCGGAGGACATCATGTAAAGTATCACAACAATGCAAAGTAGTAAACAAGCAACAACATCATCCATTACATTAATATTAGAATTTTAATACATGTGTGTTCTTTCATAATCTATGGCATGATAATAAGAAATTGAAATAAAATACAAGTCTTGACCGTTCCGTCTTCTCAAAACCTGATCATCGTACCTGTCTACTGGTGACCTGAGAATACATGTTATTTTGAAAGCTAGTATCAGCTTTAAAGCTGGTGAGAACATAAGTATTTTAGTGTCATTGCTTTGTAAAACTGTAAAGAGAAGATTTATAATTGTTTATAAAAACTTGGTATGAGTATGATAAACCCTAGAAAATCCCATATTTCCTACTAGTATAAAAAGCAGTCTTCTACCAAGACCCGACTGTTTTGAATATTTGCACTTCTATAAAAAGTAGGTTTTTCCCCCTAATATAACTATTACTATTCAAAAGTAGCTATATTAAAACGTGTATGTGAATAAAATCACAAAGTAGCTGTAAATAGGGAAAATACTATTTTGCCTCAGCAGTGACACTGCTGGCTATAAAGTGAATAAAAAAACATAGACTCCAGGTGGTATCGAATGGACAATACGCCTCGAAAAGTCTGAATGAAAGTAGGGTAGACTCCAGGTGGTATCGATTGAACAATACGCCTCGAAAAGTCTATTTTGACCTTTAATTTTTAATTGGATAAATAAAGGGTTGAATGTGAACTCGTAGGTAACCATGCTGATTGACGATCGAATATCTGATGACCCTCCAGGTCACACGTAGTATGGTGACATTTTGTCACCCCTGGGCCTAGTCGGCTCGGACTGTAGCTAGCAGTCGGGATGTGGGAGTGTCTGTCCCGTATAGATCTATACACATAATGTCGGCTCTCCCTCCAGGAGACTCTGGTTACAAGGTGATACCACTAAGAAGTGTCGTATCGAGAAGTAGTATGTCACATTCTATTTAAAGTATTTAAAATAATTTTATAGACTCATGAATGTACTGACTCTGGTGCGATTCCCTGTACTAGAAATAGTAAATAGTATCTCCTAACTATACCCATAATAGTTACTAGTAATATATGTATATGAATAATGGAAGTATACTTTTGCTACCCAAAGGTACTGAACTGACTGATAGAACTTTTATGTCTATATATGTATACATAATATATAACTAATATTTAGACGACCTTCGGACAAATAGTCGATGCCCTAAGGCCACATCCAAACAAGGAAAAGGAATTAAAGCGAGCTAGTAGACCTAAGTCCTTTAAACATTACTTATATAACAATACATATAGAGGAATGCATTTGATAATATAAAAGTTTAAAAGAAGTTTTGTAAAACATTAGAAAAGTTTAATAACAAGAATTTATGACTTGATGTCAATTTATAAAACGATTTAAAAGCAGTTGTTTGATCTAAACAGTTTAAAGTATAAGAAATCCCTTATTGGGAACATAGTTTGAAGTTCATGAGAACCTTTGTTTGAAACATCCATATAACAGGATTTGAAAGGAAAAGTGTAGTTTAGAAAACAAGTTTGATAAAGAGTTTAACGTGTAAATACATTCGAGGAAATCATTTTGAAGTAGTTTACTTGATAAAACAGCTAAAAGTGTAGTAAATTCATAGCTTGATAGTTATTAATCACATGCGATTGATATGATAACTATCATGATTCAACTTGTATCCCCCCCCATAAAAGCATTTAAAAACATTTAAAAGGTTAATTAAGGGGTATGAACTCACCTGAAGTGGGTGATTCAGATGAACGGATGGTATAGGATGCTAAGTGTCAAGTGAGGACTTGAACACACACGCGGATCCTATTTAACATGTAATGATACATTTAAGTATCTAATTATTCATTTAATAACTAATTATGCAAGTAAAGACATCCTAATACATGAAAACACTTTGCTACAAGTGCTAGGAGTACTAAGGGTTGTATCTAAAGAGAGTATGACCTCACATTGGAGTTTACTCCCCATATGGTAGCACCATATGGGTTTACGGTTCTGGGACCATTCCCCCCCATGAGTTTACGGCCGTAAACTCATGGTAATGGTACCATGGGGTGTTTTAAGGTCTTATACCACACAAGGAAGTAAGTTAGACTTGAATCAAAGGCTTAGGAAGTGGCTAGGGCTCGAAATGGTTCACCAATGTAGTTTACGGTCCTTGGACCACTCTTGGGAGTTTACGGTCGTAAACACTAAGGTTTACGGTCGTAAACCCATGAGTTTACGGCCGTAAACTCATGTATTCCTCAACATTTCGTGTTTTGGTGTTTCTAGCTCATGCATGTGAGGTTCAAGTCCTTTTTACAAGCATTAGAAGGTGTTAGGGGCACCAAAACACCATTTGAAGGTGTTTACGGTTCTGGGAGATCTCCTTGAACCGTAAACACATATGTTCTTGGGGATTTTGATGTTCTTTCCATCGATTAACAAGCACACTAAGCAAGTAACTAGTTAGGAAAAGTGTACTTACTTATAGGAGGCTTGTAAGAGTGTTTAGGACCCAAGAACACTAGTGTGTGTTCTTGGTGTTTTGAAGAACACTTGAAGATCTAAGTGAAAATCAAGAATCCATGGATGAAATGATGTATAAACACTAGATTAAGTGTTGTATGAAAGAATCTAGGAAGGAAAACACTTACATTTTGGCGGATTTGAAGAAGTGTGTGATGATACTTGAGAGAAAAGTGGTGGGTGTTCTTGAACTTGAAGGTGTAAAGTGAGGAAGTGAGGGAATAAGGGTAAACTCATGCCTTAAGCATGAGTTCATGGTCAAGAGGGAGTTTACGGCCCAAACTCCCCAAGTTTGGCCGTAAACACCTAGCGAAGGTGTTAAAATGTTAAATTGCTACACTTCACTTATAACGATACTTCGTTTTATTTATTCGTTTGACGAAAATAAAATAAAACACCCAAACGGACTTTATACCGGCTAAAATTTAGCAGAAAAGTATTTGACTTTTATTTGAAGTGTTTGACTGTAGAGTTTACGCGAATGAAAATTTCAGGTTGTCACAGATTCCATGTGAGGCATTTCATACTATTGGTGCTAAGCTCTTAAGGCCAAATACAACAAGGTTTCAAGCTACATATAAGGTATGTCATCCTAACTAGTATTTCATATTGTTTATGTCAATTGCATGCTCGTTATAGGCTTAATGCTTTGGAAACACCATTACATGTATAATTAGACAAAAACATAGATCCAAGGGATATAGGGTTGTATGTGCACCATAGGATGTTGTAGTATACAAAACCCAACAGGATCCTCTTCTAGTAGGACCAAAGCTAGTTATGCTAATCCCTCTACCAATCCAAAAGAAGCAGAGTGCTTCTACTGTCATGATAAAGGGCACTGGAGGCGAAGCTGCCCCAAATACTTGCAGGATGTCAAGGGTGGGCAGATATAGCCCATCCATGCAAGTATTTATACTATTCTGTCTAATAACTCATCACATGCTAAATCTTGGGTCCTTGACACAGGTTTGGGTTTTCACCTTTTTTATGATATGTAGAGTCTAAAAAGAAGTAGGGATGTGGAGCACGGAAAGATGAACTTGATCATGGGGAATAGGAAAATGTCGCCTGTCAACAAGATTGGAGTTTGTTCTCTATTGCTTTGTAATGGGTTAGAATTAGATTTGAATAATTGTTGCTACTCGTCCGATATGGCGAGAAAAATTATTTCCTTTCATGGTTTGTACAAACAGGGTTTTATATTTTCATTTGACAATGAAATTGGTTCTACTAATGCTTTTTATAATGGAGTATTTTATTTTAAAGCATTGCCTTGTATTGGTGTATATGAAACTGTGATGGTTTAGACAACTTAGGAAATGATGTATTGCATATTGATTCGTCTAATCATTTGTATAAGGCATGCTTGTGGCATTATCGTCTTGCACATGTCAACAAGAAGCGCATAGGCCAACTTCAAAAGGCTGGTGTGTTGGAGTCATTCGACTTAAAGTCGGATGACATTTGTGAATCTTGTTTGCTTGGAAAGATGACCAAGTCACCCTTCACTGGTACTTGTGAAAGGGGTAAGGGTCTGTTGGATCTCATACACACCGATGTGTATGGACCCTTCAGATCCGCCACAAGGGATGCTAACCGCTTCTATGTGACTTTTACTGATGATTACAGCAGATATGGCTATATCTACTTAATCAAGCATAAGTTAGAACCTTTTGAAAATTTCAAAGAGTTTAAACAAGAAGTGGAGAATCAGCTGGGCAGGAAGATAAAGATGCTTCGATCCGATCGAGGTGGTGAGTATCTTAGTATCGAGTTCCTAGACCATCTTAAGGAATGTGTAATTATTTCACAATTGACGCCACCCAGGACACCACAGCTTAATGGTGTGGCTGAGAGTCATAATCGAGCTTTGTTACCTATCTCATTATGGGGGTATGCCTTAGAGACTGCCACCCATATCCTTAATCTAGTACCTACTAAGAAGGTTGCCAAAACACCTCACGAGATGTGGACAGGGAAGGTTCCCTTGTTAGCACACATCAAGGTTTGGGGTTGCGAGGCTTTCGTGAGGCGTGAGACTCACGACAAGCTCGAACCTTGTAGTGAGCATTGTATTTTCATCGTCTACCCACAGAAGTCTTTTGGATATCTCTTCTACAAACCGAGTGACAATGTTGTCTTTGTTGCGAGGAGAGGGGTTTTCCGAGAGACAGAACTCATATGCCAAGAGGACAGTGGGAGGCAAATTGACCTTGAAGAGCTTCAATATTTAAGTGGTGAAGGAACCTAAAACACTAGCGCTCAACCTGAGGAGGAAACTCTTGTTGAACTAGTTGACGAGTCCTTACCTCTGAGGCATTCCAGTAGAGTTAGTGTTCCACCTGTTTTATATGGTTTCCATATTACTACAGATGGTGATATTTATTAGTGATAGCACACTGGTGAATTTGGATGAACCTAACAACTACAAGGAAGCCATGACAGGCCCCGAGTCTGCAAATAGGAAAGAGGCTATGGACAACGAGATTCAGTCCATGTATGATAATCAAGTTTGGAACTTGGTTGACAATGTACCGGGTCGTAAGACAGTTGGGTGCAAATGGATCTTTAAGAAGAAGACCTATATGGATGGGAAAGTACACACATATAAGGCGCGATTGGTTAAATCTATAAGGGTTATGCTTGCCATAGCTGTATTTCATGATAATGAAATATGGCAAATGAATGTCAAAACCAATTTCCTTAATGGGAAGTTTGTTGAAGATGTTTACACGAGTCAGCCAGAGGGTTTTGTCAGTGCAAAGTACCCTAATAGAGTGTGTAAGCTTGAGAAATCCATTTATGGATGGAAACAAGCATCTCGCAGATGGAATCTATGTTTCGATAAGAAAGTCAAAGAGTTTGGATTTTCGAGAAGAGAGGATGAGTCTCGTGTTGCATGTGGATGACATACTTCTCATAGGAAATGACATCCCAACCTTGCATGAGGTTAAGTCCTGGCTTGGGAAGTATTTCACTATGAAGGACCTTAGGGAAACTTCCTATATTCTTGGGATAAGGATATTAAGAAACAGGTGTAAAAGACTAATTGGACTTAGTCAAAGTACCTACTTGGTGTTGGATTAGTGTCTAAGTCCATAACTATAATTGGTATGTACTTGAACCGATTTGGCATGGTCCATTTGGGTTACATGGCATCAGAACAATTTGGATAGAGTTTTGTGAGAAAAGGATATTTATGATTTATTAATATATTATAAGTTCTAATATATTAATATGAAATCATATTATTTAATTAGTATTGATCAAGAATTAATTTGGAATTAATACTGTGATCAAAAGAGACTAAGTAAATATATGGGGATTGATTATGTAAATCATTCATTTTTATATATGTGGGCTTATGATCCATAGTTCTTCATATTGGGCTAAACCCATGGGGCAACCCATGGATCATGAGGAATATGGAAAGTCATGAGTTACATGGTGTAACCCTAATAGCTACAATATATAAAGACCCCATAACTCAAGAAATCGGCCCTAAGGATTCACATGAGAGGGCTAGCCGATTTTGAGCATGAGAACATTTTCTCTCAAGTTATTCCAAGTTGTTGGTGGTGTTGTGTGAACCATTTGAGGTGTCACACTTGGGGGACTAGGCTCTTAAGCTCCATGGAATCAAGCTACAGAAACGAGGTATGTCATTCTACTAGATTCTTGTATTGTATATACTTCATATTATGCTAGTTAGGATGAAACCTTGGAATATTGAATATTTGCATGTATAATAGAGAAAACATAGATCCAAGGTTTATAGGGTTGTATGTTCACCATAAGATGTTGTAGTATACTAAAAACCATCACTTGAACAAGGTGTTGAAGCGTTTCAACATAGTGAATTCCAAGAAAGGTGAATTACCTATCCAAAGCAATAACATGCTGAGAAAAACTCAGGGTCCGAGTACAGAGGCCGAGACAGCAGCGATAAGTCGAGTACCATATGCTTCCGCAGTTGGCTCGATCATGTATGCTATGACTTGTACTCGCCATGATGTGGCCTTTGATTTTGAGCATGGTCAGTAGATATCAAGGGAATCCTAGTAAGGCTCATTGGACTGCAGTAAAGAAGATTCTTAAGTACCTGCGGAGACTAAGGACTGGGTCCTTACCCTCGGCGGGAGTGATGACTTAAGAGTGACACGGTATAGTGACGCCAGCTTTCAGACCGACAAAGATAATTTCCGCTCTCGGTCGGGCTGGGTATTTACCCTAAATGGAGGGGAAATAACTTGGAAAAGTTCCAAACAGGAGACAGTAGCTGATTCAACGAGCGAATCAGAGTACACAGCAGCAAGCGAAGCATCGAAGGAGGCGATATGGATGAAGAACTTCATCGGAGACATTGGAGTTGTACCAGCTATAAAGGAGCCTATGGAGATTTTCTGTGACAGCGAGAGTGCGGTCGCCTTAGCTAAGGAACCGAGGGATCATGGCAGATCCAGACACATCGACAGAAAATATCAGTTCATAAGACCTCGGATAAAAGAAGGACTCCTCGTAGCAATGAGGGTATCGTCAGAGGAGAACCCAACAGATCCCCTTACGAAGGGACTGAGTAGGGTTAAGCACTTGCAGCATGTAAGGAGCATTGGGCTGAAGGATGACATTAGTTTTAATGATTAGATAGCGGTTCAGAAACCTGTAATAGATAAAATGTAATTGACATTTGATGATTAAATAAAAGGAGTTTTATTTATGAGTAAAGTTACTATCTTGTGTCAATTGTTTGCTATTGTTTCATTTTGCATGTTTTGACTTCCAGAACAATAAAATTATTCAAACGATCCACAATCGATCATACTTTGGAAGTAGCTATTGAGGCAACTCTGTCATGAATTTGTCTTGTAGATTATCTAGAGTGTTTACACATGGAAAAAGTTTGCTACAACATTCATGAGCGCTCATAACGTCTGAGTATTGGATTAAATCCACACTCACATGCATCACTTCATGGAATTTATCACGAGTGATTGTGAGACGATAATATAAGATAGTCTTCAAACCGAGATGTATGAGTTGTTGACTATGAGTTGGTTGTACATTGATAGTGCGAAAACGCATCAGTAACATGATGTTATAAAACATATTATTGTGTATGATTTAACGAGTAGTTAGTACAAGCATATTAGTCGAAGTTTATCTATTCCTTTTATCCTTGAAGGATTAAAAGCGATATCTTGGGCCCCTCGATGATTTTGTTTTGACTTATGTGTCGGGCCCGGTCAGAACTGAATTGATGTGTTCAATTAAGTTCTATGTCAAACAAATCGGAAATCGGGAAACAAACTGTTGGACAATAAGTATGACTATGCTCCATGTATTTGTCCGCACGATATCTTGAAGAACAGAGAATTATATGATCCTTTATCTAAAATGGCATGTCAGAGTTCAAGAGCGGATTTTATGAGCTACGATTGCTAGTCGGGTTTTAAGTCTTACTTGCAGTTATAGTTATTAGACTTATCTAAGTGGGATACTGTTGGATTAGGTGTCTAAGCCCATAACTATAATTGGTATGTACTTGACCCGAGAGTAGCATGATCCATTTTTGGTTGCATTCACCAAAACAATCTAATAGGATGGATATTTGAGAAAGAGGTTTATTATTTAATTAGTATTGATCAAGAATTAATTTGGAATTAATTTAGTGATCAAAAGAGACTAATTAAATATATAGGGGCTGATTGTGTAAATCAATGATACATATAGGTTGGGCTAATAATCCATGGTCGATTAGTGATGGGCTAAGCTTATGTAAGGTTTCATATAGTGTTAGTCCATTACAAGGCCAAGTGTTAGAATTAGGGTTTACACATAACCATTGGAATTCTACAATATATATATATATATATATATATATATATATATATATATATATATATATATATATATATATATATATATATATATATATATATATATGTAACCCCTTGGCCTAAAATTAGGACACTAGTAATCTTGGAGATACTATAGCCGATTTTGAGTGCCTTATATCCTCTCTCTCTCTCTATCAAGCTCTCCAACTTTTATGGTGTTTTGTGAACCATTTGAGGCATCACACTTGAGGTGCTAAGTTCTTAAAAGCTAAATACAACAAGCTACAACAAGAGGTATTCTTCTAACTAGTTTTATGATTCATATACCAAATTTTTCTATGCTAGTTTAGGCTTTATGCTTTGGAAAAAATATTGCATGTATAATTAGAGAAAACTTAGATCCAAAGCATTAGGGTTGCATGTGCACCATAATGTTGTTATAGTGCTCAAAACCCATCAATGATATCCTAGTGTAGTCCAAGACCCAGGACCTGCATGAGGAGCACTTGAGGGAGGTATTGGAGACTCTGAGGAGGGAGATAATTTATGCAAAGTTATCCAAGTGTGAGTTCTGGTTGCACGAGGTGCAGTTCCTGGGGCACCTTTTCAACCAAAACGGCATTATGGTCGATCCGGCCAAGGTCGAGTTTGTGATGGGATGGGTGGTTCCGAAGTCTCCATCTGAGATTTGGAGTTTCCTTGGATTAGCAAGTTACTATCAGAGGTTCATTCATGATTTCTCCAAGATAGCGGTTCCTATGACTCGGTTGACGAAGAAGACTGTCACTTTTCGTTGAGGGTCTGAGTAGTAGGTAGCTTTTAAGACCCTAAGACAGAGACTATGTGAGGCACCGATTTTGACCCTGTCGGAGGGTGTCGATGATTTTGTAGTTTATTATGATGCGTCGATCACAGGGTTGGGTGCAGTTCTGATGCAGAAGGGTCGCGTGATTGCTTACACTTCAAGGCAGGTGAACACTCATGAGGCGAGCTACCCGACACATGATTTAGAGCTAGGGCCTATGGTTTTTGCCCTCAAGATTTGGTGACATTACCTCTATGGGGTTCGTTGTACTCATCACACGGATTACGAGAGCCTGAGGTATTTAATGTATCAACCGAATCTGAACATGAGGCAGTGCCGGTGGTTGGATGTGGTGAAGGATTACGATTATGAGATCCTTTACCTTCTGAGGAAGGCCAATGTGGTGTCCGACACTCTCAGTCACATGGCAGTCGCGACTCCGATCAGGGATATTTGTATGAGAATGATAGTGAATACTCCAACCTTGGAGCATATTTGAGAGGCAGGTTGACACTATGAAGGAAGAGCACCTGAAAAGTGAGTGCATAGTGGGTCAGGTGTCTTCCTTCGATTATGATAATCGGGGGTTATTGAATCTTCATAGGAGGGTGTGGGTTCCTTATTGGGGTGGTGCACGTCAGGTCTTGATGGAGGAAGCACAAAGATCGGGATTCTCCATTCATCACATGGCGACGAAGATGTGTAGATATCTTCATCCTGATTATTAGTGGCCCTGCATGAAGCAGGATGTAGCTTGGTATGTGGAGAGGTGCTTGACTTGCAGGAAAGTCAAGGCCAAGCATCAACGGCCTCATGGAAAGATACAGCCGTTAGACATTCTTGTTTGGAAATAGGAGGAGATTACCATGGAGTTCATTACGAAGTTGCCTCGGACTGCGCGGAGTGGATTCGATTTGGGTCATCATGGATCGATTCACCAAGAGCGCACATGTTATCCTGATTCAGCAGAGTATCTCTACAGAGAAGTTTGCCAAAATAAATATCAGGGAGGTTGTGGCACGACATGGGGTGTCGGTTTCTGTGGTTTCAGACAGGGACGTCGGGTTTACTTTTATAGTTTGGAAGAGGTTCCATGAGGAGTTGGGTCTTGTCTAAATTTCAACACAACTTTCCACCTGCAGATTGATGGACAGAGCGAACGGACTATTCAGAACTTGGAGGATATGCTTCAGGCGTGTGTATTGGATTTTGGTGGTAGTTGGGATATGTATCTTCCATTAGCATAATTTTCGTATAACAACAGTTTTCATGCCAACATTGATCGACCTCCTTTTGAGATGCTATACGGGAGGAAATGTAGGACCCCGATATGTTGGGGTGACGTCGGTCAGCGAGTTATGGGGAGTATCAAAGTGGTACTCAAGACTACCGAGTTTATTCAACAAGTTCGACGTAGACTCCGGACAACTCAGAGTCGGCAGAAAAGCTATGCTAGCAAGCGTCGATCATATCAAAAGTTACAGGTTGGGGATATGGTTCTCCTGAAGGTGTCACCTTGGAAATGTGTCATCTGATTTAGGAAGAGGGGCAAGTTGGGCCCCAGTTACATCGGCCGGTTCAGGGTTTTGGCCCGGGTGGGCCGGGTTGCTTATCGCTTGGATCTTCCCACAGATCTTAGTCAGATCCATAGCACGTTCGACGTCTCTCAGTTGCGAAAATGTTTAGTGGATGATTCTGTGATGGTTCCATTAGAGGATATTCAGCTAGATGGTCGCCTGAATTATATCGAGATACCGGTGGTGATTCTTGACAGAAAGACGAAAACCTTGAGAAACAAGGTTGTGGAGTTGGTGAAAGTTGAGTGGCAGCACCGCAAGGGGTTAGAATGGACGTGCGAGCCGGAGGACGAGATGAAGGAGCACTACCCAGAGCTCTTTGGGGCAGCGGACTTCGAGGATGAAGTCTGATTCAAGTGGGGGAGAATTGTAACGTTCGAGATTTGGTATGTTTCCCATTTATCCCCTTTATGCAAAAATTCTATCTTTTTGGTCCTTAGCTAGTACGCGGGGAGTAATCTTTGAGTACACTTAGCGTACTAGCTCGTTACAAGAATACGTGTTCGCCCATGTACGCTGGGCGTACGTAGGAGTATGCTGGGCGTACACTAAGCAGGGGAAAACCCTAATTTTTAGGGTTTGTGCCCTATTTAAGAAGCTTATAACACCCATGGACCTTCTATTGATTAGCCTCCACTCCCCTATACCCTAAGATGTAAACCCTATCCTCTCATAGTATGTTTTTGAGCTTTGGAAGTAATTTTGTGTTGTTTTGTCTGCATTGAAGAAGGTGGTGCTTGGTGAACAAGCTTTGGTTGGACTTGAGGTTGTAGATCTAGAATTTTCATCAAGTTTGCTAGCCCAGAAGGTATAAAGTTCTTAACTTGGAACCTCTTTGTGTTAGATTGAGATTAGGGCTTGTTTTTGAGCTTATTATGGTCTTTTCGGTTCTCTTTGGGAGTTTAAGTCCCTTAATGAGCTAGGATGCTAGATCTTAACCACTATGATGTTCGTTTCGTAAAAAGGTGCCTTCTTGGTGAATCATATTGGTCCATGCATGAGTTAGAGCCCTTATTATGGGTCTTAATGGACAAAATCGGGTTTTAGGGTCCCATTAAGACATGCAAGATGATAAAGTTGCCAACTTTATGCATTAATATGAAGTTTTGATGTCAAGAGCTTAAGTGATTACGACAAAGTTGGGACTCTGGTCGGTACGCGGGGCGTAAGCCCTGGTACGCTGGGCGATACGGGTCAGACACCTGCTTTCGTGTCAACACTCGTACGCCGAGCATACAAGCAGTACACTGAGCATACTCGGTGCAGTGGGCTTTCTTCGTTTAGACCTTTTGGACTCAAAGTTATTTTGGGATTTTAGGGTTCGGGCTTTGTTTTGCTATTGGACTTTTTTATTTGGGCTATAGATAGAATACGATTCTTCTTGGAATTAGGTATATGATGGTTTTGGGCCCAATTAGGATGATGGGCCATAATGGGCCTTGGGATGCGATTTAGGAATTTCGGCCTTTTGAGTAAGTGGGTTGGGCCATGGTTTTGGGCCAAGTAAGAGAAGGGTAGAATGGTCATTTACCCTGGATGTTGGACAGGTAATTTAGATTCTTGATTTTGGGATAAGATCCGATCATTAATTAGATATTATTTGATGATGATAGCGTGGAGATTTTCCGGACCAGCAGACCGATATTTTATTTGAGAGACTCAGCAGCTAGAGGTGAGTTTCCTCATTGTGTTTAGCGGGTCGAAGGCACCAATGTCGACCCATGGTTTATTATGATTAGGATTCTAGTTGTCTGCGTAACTCTACATGTATGTTTTCTGATATGTTTACCGGGTGGGGCCTAATTCCAGGCAGGGCCTGATGATTATATTGTTGGATTAGTGTCTAAGTCCATAACTATAATTAGTATGTACTTGACCAGAGAGTAGCATGGTCCATTTGGGTTGCATGGCGCCGGAACAATCTGAAGGATGGATAATTGAGAAGAGGTTATTTATGGTTTATTAATATATTATAAGTTCTAATATATTAATATGAAATCATATTATTTAATTAGTATTGATCAAGAATTAATTTGGAATTAAATTTGTGATCAAAAGACACTAATTAAATATATGGGGATTGATTATGTAAATCATTCATTCTTATAATGTGGGCTTATGATCCATAGTTCTTAATGTTGGGCTAAACCCATGTGGTGACCCATGGATACTCAATGGAGTTTTAACCCATAGAGCATGAGGGATATGGAAAGTCATTAGGGTTTACATGGTGTAACCCTAGTTTTCCACACTATATAAGAACCCCTCTAGCTCATGAAATTGGCACTAGTGGTTACCTAGACCTAAGAGAGTGGAAACACAAGAGGGCAAGCCGATTTTATGAGTGCAAGTGACATCTTCTCAAGTTCCTCCATTTGTTGTTGGTGTTGTGTAATTCTATTTGAGGTGCAACACTTGGGGCACAAAGTTCTTAAAGGTCCAAGGTTTCAACTACACTAAAAGGTATGTCATCTAACTTGTATTTCATGTTGTTTATACTCCATTGTATGCTAGTTAGGATGATGCTTTGGAATATTGAATGTATGCATGTATAATAGAGAAAACATAGATCCAAAGCCTCTAGGGTTGCATGTACACCATAGAATGCTCAAAACCCATCAGTGGTATCAGAGCCTAGGGTTGTTTTCAATTATACTTGATGCTACTTGTTGTTTAATCTTGAAAATCGATTTTCTGCTGTTCTGGACAGTGGACTCGCTGAGTCAACTGGTGGACTCGCCGAGTCCAAGAACAAATCTAACCAACTCGCCGAGTTTGTTCTTGCACTCGACGAGTTGGTGCTCCAGAGTGCAGTTTTTCGACTTTTAAGGCTGGAATTGGGCTAGGATCATTACCCTAAACTGTTTTTGGACTTATAAACCTGTCTTTGATGTGGTAGTGATCATGCTTATCCAATTTATAAGATAATTGTCAAAGTTTCATGTTTTGTATTAGTTTATATGGTTAGGCTAATTACATGAAATTTGTTTGATATGAATTGTCTTGTTCTTATGAGTTTAATTTAGATCATAGACAAAATTGTTTTTTTTTTGTAAGTTACAATAGTTGATCTAAATGTTTTGATGAATTCCATAACTTGTCCTCAAGTTATGGAAATTGAAAAGTTTTTTCTTAAAGAGATCATTAAAACTCATTGGTTTTGGGAAAGTGAAGAGTCTTTTACATAAATGTTTTTTATGAACTCCATAACTTCTCCTCAAGTTATGGAATTTCAAGAGTCTTTTCATTAAAACCTATATTAAACTCATAAGTTATGGATTCCAAAAGTTTTTTGAATAGTTCAAAACTTGCCCTCAAGTTTTGGAATTTGTAAATGTAAAAGTCTATCTTTTGAAACATTTAATTCCAAACCTTAGAATTTTAAAGTTTAAAATTCTACCCTTATACTATTATAATATTATAGGTTTAATATTTATATATATGTATAAGAAAAAAAGTCAGTCTTACCATTAGTAGGCCTCATTCACGAACCCAGTCTATAAGGGGGGTATAAGGTTACTGCCTATAAAATGGCAGTTTAATGGGTGTCCACTCTCACCCACCGCTTCCTTGAATGGTGGAGGGTCGTTATCCGAACGGGTAGGATAGGACTCTAATTCTCCCTTCATTAAAAGTATAATGATAAATATAAAGTAACTAAACACTTATAAATTCCCAAATCTTAGTTATTTAGGAAAATGTGAATATGGTGCTAACCCATGAAATTTCACTTTCACCTTGTTAAGTCGTTAGTGGAGCGTGTGTGGTTAACCGGCACACTAATCTGGGACTCACAGTGCGCGACCAAGGGTAGCTTGATGTTAATCATAGATCAATGGAGCGTGTGTGGTTAACCGTCACATTGATTAGGTGGTTGTAACATTGGGTGTACCAAGCTAATTTGCATGGTTATTCACACCTCGTTTGTGATCCTCGGCATCCCAGTCACAAACTTGAAGGGCACAATCGAGATTTAAACATCCCATTGAATTGTTGAATGAATCTCAAAGGATCTAGGAGTTTCAATTCATCTAAAACTTAATTATCAATTTCGTTTTTCGTGGTCGAAATTGATAAATCGTCATTTACCTACCTTCAAATATTTTGCAATTGGATTACGGCATCCCTCTTCCACATTGTAAAATATTGTGTTGGGTCCTAGCCTTAATATTTCATTTGGGTGTTACATTAAGGACTTAAATGAACTAAGCTTGAATTTCTCCCATTGTAGATGTCTAGTTCAGACAACTATGGTCTTCCCAAACCTTTTGGAACAAGCTTTCCTCTTGAAGATGATGTCCTGCGGTTGGATCGTGGAAGTCATACTTCACTTCCTCCACCTCCTCCAATAATTCTCCTTAACCCACAAGTTCAAAGACTTGAAAATTCAAGGTCACTCAAGCCCTACTTGCAATGAAACATCAAGATGGAAGGCCTGTGTGTACTCACGTCTTGGAGATGAAGTCACATATTGACAGGCTGAGAGTATTGGGTGTCGTTGTGTCGAGGAAGTTGGAGGTTGATTGGGTTCTTCAATCACTTCCTAAGTCATATAGTGAGTTTATTAAGGACTACTATGAGACAGACTACGACATGACCCTTATTGATCTTACATATTTGCTTGTTGCTGCTGAATCAGCAATGATTTGGCGCACTGGAAAAGAAAATTTGATTGGACGATCTACTCCCCAAACTTCCATGGACATTGACAATGGAAACATTGGAAGTCCAGAAAAGATTTCTCTTTCCAAGGGAAATAGAAAGGCTAAGTCTGAGATTGTCCCGTGTACCATTCCCAAAGTGTCTATATGTTTCTATTGCCAAGAGAAGGGGCATTGGTTGCGAAGCTGCCCTGACTACCTAAAAGATTTGAGAAAAGGTAGAATCGAAAAGTTTGACTCTGCTTCAGGTAAGTCTATTGTCTAACTCTATTAAGTTCCTAATTGTTGATTCTTAATAAATGATGTGACAAGGTTGCATTTTGATGTTTTGTAGGATCATGCAAAGGGAAGGAAGCTTAAAGGAAGAGTATCTTGAATCTGGTCGTGAAGATGGATTTGAATCGCATGCTTCGAAGATCTGATTTTTGAGCTGCTGCTTAGGAGTTATGATAGATTGCTAGGAAATATGTAATAACATAGTTTTCATTTGTAATTGCATTGTAAGGAAAAGTTTTTCCGCATTTTATAAATAAATATAATTTTGGTTTTATTTTTATTATATCTCCTTACAATGGCATTTGTGAAAATTGATGTTTGTATGTTTCTATGTTAGCACTATGAATTTGATTCTTTCGTTTGTGGTAATGTCAAGTATTTTCCAAATAAGGAAAGATTCTCATCACCCAAGTTTCAATTGGACAGAAACTTGGAATAATGCAACTTGTATTGTATGATGAATGAGAATTTTCATCTTTGGTAAATTAAGACTAATTCCTTGTTCACATGTATATGTGAGTCAAGTGAAGGACTAGAGGATCGGGTACACTGGGTGTGCGTTGGTCAAGATCCACCACAAAGATCAATAAGATTATTAGTCATGATTTACTAAAGTTTAGTAAACATGGTTTTGCTTACAAGTTTAAGTATAATTCTGAAACACTGGAAAAGGTTCAATGTATGGCAGAACGAATGAGAAGAATCAAATTAGGCAGAAAGATAAAAGTATCTCCAATCTGAAAAGATGGGAGAGTACTTTAGTATCGTGTTTTATGATCATCTTAATGTTTATGGAAAAACCATATCACAAATGATCCTCTAAAGACATCTTAGTGCATTTGTATAGCTAAGAAGAGGAATCATGAATTGTTGGAATAGATTAAATCATGAAGATGAGTCATACTCCGTTCCCAAAACAAGTCTTAGAGTAATACTCCAAGATTGTAACCTTGAGTGACATAATCTTAAGAAAGGTTTAAAACACTTATCAAATGTATAGTAAAAGTTTTCTACTCTTGTACATTTGAAATTGGTAAGTTGTGATGTTTAGATAAAACAAAGACCAACTAAGGCCAATTGTGTGAAGTGTTTGTCTTGATTAGAATCTGCACTAACTCTTGAATATTGGTTTGTCAAGTAATGTTCCTTGACAAAGTGAATCATATATGTCAAGAGGTCAGTGGCAGTCTTAAAGATCTTGACAAGTTTCAAGAACTAATCAAGAATAAACCTATTGTTAAACACTAGCACACGACTTGAGGTTTGTGACCTATCGTGTTGACATATTCTTGTTTTTGTCCCCATTCCAGTTAAAGTTGACTATGCATGTGAGTTCTGAGAGTTCTCAATTGGTTGCATAACAACTTGGAATCAATGGTAGGCCCTTGTGCTGCCAGGTGGCAAGAAATTAAGATTGAACAAGTTCAGTCCATATGAGTTTGGATTTGTCACTAACCATGTCTTTTGATTATGGTTTGACAAATTCACATGGATATGAACACATACACCATAAAGTCTAAGTTGTTGGATATAGTGTCTAAGTCCATAATTTTATTTGGTATGTACTTGACCCGACCCGGCATGGTCCATTTGGGTTGCATGGCATTGCAATACTTGGATAGACTAAATGAGAGAATAAGGCACTTATGATTATTAATATATTATAAGTTCTAATATATTAATAATAGTATTATTTAATTAGTATTGATCAAGTATTAATCTAGGATTAATTTGGTGATCAAAGTGAGACTAATTAAATATATAGGGTTGATTATGACAATTATCAATTCTTTTATGGTGGATTAATGATCCATGGTTTATGGGTTTGGTTATAACCATATGGAGCTCCATGGATAGTCCATGGGAGTTACAAACCCATGGGTCATGAGAAATCAAGAGTCATGACAATTAAGGGCATTCATGTGTAAACCCTAATTGTGACAACACTATAAAAGGAACCCTATGGCTAGCAAAATGGTGAACTAGTGGACCTAGTGTTACTAGAGAGGGCATAACCGATTTTGAGTGCTAGAAGTATTCTCTCAAGTTATTCCAAGTCTTGTGGTGTTGTGTGAAGCATTTGAGGCACAACATTTGGGGTGCTAGGCTCACAAAGTCTTGAAGGAATCCAAGCAACAACAAGGTATGTATTTCTACTAGTTTTATGTTCTATGTAATCCCCATGCCATGCTAGTTAGGAAATAACCTTGAAAAGAAATTTGCATGTATATAGAGAAAACATAGATTCAAGGTTATTAGGGTTGCATGTACACTTAGGAAGTGTTAGAATGCTCAAAAACCCATCAGTGGTATCAGAGCCTAGGACTGTTTTCTGTATACTTGATGCAAAACTGCTTAAAAACCGAAAATTCTGCACTCTGACGACTGGACTCGCCGAGTCCATGGGGAGGACTCGTCGAGTCCATGAACAAATTCATCCTACTCGACGAGTAGAATAGTGCACTCGGCGAGTAGGAGCGTGCTGGGCAGTTTTTTCGAGTTTTGTTGCTGGAAATGGATTAAGATCATTATCCCAATCTGTTTTGGACTTGTAAAATCTGTTTTTCAAAATGATAATGATTATGTTAACCCATTTTACATGACTTTTATCAATTTTCAAGTATTGTATATGTTTATATAATTTTCTTGAAATTACTTGACATGAATTTGTGTTCATATGAGTTTAGAAGATCATAGGAATTATGTGTGTTTAATTCATGATCTTAATGGCTATGATGGTGTCCATAACTTGTCCTCAAGTTATGGATAACCAAAAGTCACTTCTTTTAATTATGATTAAAGAACTAAAGAGGTTTCATAATGAAGAGTCTTCGTTTTTATGAACCATTAAAACTCATAAGTTACAAATTGAAGAGACTTGGAATAGTTTCAAATCTTGCCCTCAAGTTTTGGAATTTGAAAAGTCTTACACTTTAATACTTTAATTCCAAATTAAACCTTAGATTTTTAAAAAGTTAAAAAATCAACACTTATACTATTATTATAATTTTATTATATAGATATGTATAAGAATATGTCATTCTTACCGTTAGTAGGCCTCATTCACGAAGCCGGTCTATAAGGGGGGTATAAGGTTGTTGCCTATAAAATGGTGACTTAATGGGTGTCCACTCTCACCCACCGCTTCCTTTATCGGTGGAGGGTCGTTAGCCGAACGGGTAGGATACGACTTTAAATACTCGTTAAAAGTATAATGAATTATAAAGTAACTATACATTATAAATTCCCAATCTTAGTTACTTTAGGAAAATGTGAAATTGGTGCTAGCCCATAAAATTACACTTTGTACCTTACCAAGTCGTTAGTGGAGCGTGTGTGGTTAACCGGCACACTAACATGGACTAGTAAGAGTGGCAAAGGGTAACTTGACTTTATTATAGATCGGTGGAGCGTGTGTGGTTAACTGGCACATCAATTAGGTAATATTGTTGAGGGTACCAAGTCAATTTGTATGGTTATTCACACCTTGTTTGTGATCCTCGGCATCCCAGTCACAAACTTGAGAGGGCACAATCGAGATTCAAACATACCATTGAAAAGTTCAATGTATCTCAAAAGATCTAGGAGTTTCAAAACCAATAAAACCTAATAATAAAATATTTCGTTCTTATGGTGGAAATTGGTAAATCGTCATTTACCTACCTTCAAATATTTTATAGTATGGATTACGGCATCCCTCTTCCAACTATAAATAGTTTGTTGGATCCTAGCCTTAATATTTCATTTGGGTGAATTATTAAGGATTCCTAATCTAATGAAACTTGTCTTTCTTTCCTTTCAGATGTCTTCCAACAATGCTTCTGACTCAAACCCAACAGGCTC
Organism: Lactuca virosa; assembly: GCF_052849685.1. NCBI lineage: Eukaryota > Viridiplantae > Streptophyta > Magnoliopsida > Asterales > Asteraceae > Lactuca > Lactuca virosa. Next base: position 174,780,148 of record NC_136428.1, read on the forward strand.
CTTTTCCCTTATGAACTTGTGTGGTAAAGTCATCTTTGATGGATCCAATTTCAATGAGTGGATCAGAAACATCAGAATGATTACCCGCTATGAGGACAAAGAATATGTCCTCGATAGGGAGCTTAAGGTTGTGAGTGAAGCCACTGCTACTCCTGAAGATTTTGCGGAGTTTGTTGCACATGAAAAGGATGCTACTAAAGTAGCATGTATCATGATGGCCACCATGACTCCTGAACTTCAAAAATCCTATGAAGATTTCTACCCCTATGAGATGCACCTGGATCTGATGGAAAGGTACCATCAGAGCGCGCGTCAGGGGAGGTATGAAATCATCTCCTCCATGATAACCGCAAGGATGAAGGATGGTGAACCCATCACCGGTCACTTGCAGAAGATGCAAAGGTTCGTTGACCGGTTGCTGAAGCTAAATGTTGACTTTCCTGAGGAAATGGCGATTGACATCATTCTCCATTCCCTACCTCCAAGTTATGATCAGTTTCGTATGACTTATCATATGAACAAGGAGGAAGTCACACTTAGCAAACTTCAAGGACTCTTAAGGACAGCTGAAAATGGCCTTAAGGGTAAAGCGGTTGCTACTTCTACTCCTTCAACAGCCCCTGTTCTGGCTATTGGGCAGGGAAAGGGTAAGAAGAGGAAAAACCCTTCGAAGGGTACCAAGGGTAAGACTCTTGATGGTTCCTCTTCAAGTGGGACAAAGAAAGGTCCCATTACTCCTTCTTCAAACCCAAAGGAAGCACAGTGCTTCTATTGCCAGGATAAGGGACACTTCAAGCGAAGCTGCCCTAAATATCTGCAAGATATAAAGGATGGGAAGGTTAAACCCACCCATGCAGGTATTTACACAATATTGTCTAATAACTCATCTAATGCTAATTCTTGGGTGCTTGATACAGGTTGTGGTATTCACATCTGTACTGATTTGCAGGCACTAAGAAGAAGTAAGCAAGTGGAGCACGGGAAGATAAACTTAGTCATGGGCAACAGGAAAGCATCACCTGTTACCAAGATAGGAGTTTATTCTTTATTGCTTAATAATGGGTTAATGTTAGATTTGAATAAGTGTTGTTACTCGCCCGAAATGGCGAGAAATATTATTTCTTTTCATGGCTTGTACAAACAAGGTTTTACATTTTCATTTGATAATAAAAATGGTGCTATTAATGTTTATTACAATGATGTATTTTACTTTAAAGCATTACCTTGTGATGGTGTATATGAAGCCGTGAATGTTGTAGACAATCTAGGAAATAATGTGTTGTATATTGATTCTTCAGATAGCTTGGATAAAGCATCCTTGTGGCATTGTCGTCTTGGACATGTTAACAAGAAGCGCATATGCCAACTCCAAAAGGCTGGAGTCTTGGAATCATTTGACCTCAAGTCAGATGATAGTTGCGAGTCTTGTTTACTTGGAAAAATGAGAAAGTCACCCTTCACAGGTACTTGTGATAGGGGTGAAGGTTTGTTGGACCTTGTACACACGGATGTGTGTGGGCCCTTCAGAGTTGCTACAAGGGATGCTAATCGCTATTATGTGACTTTCACTGATGATTACAGTAAATATGGATATATTTACTTAATCAAGCATAAGTCAGAAACCTTTGAAAAGTTCAAAGAGTTTAAGAAGGAAGTGGAGAATCAATTGGGCAGGAACATCAAGATGCTCCGATCCGATCGGGGAGGAGAGTATCTTAGCATTGAGTTCCTTGACTATCTTAAGGAATGTGGGATTGTCTCACAATTGACACCTCCCAGAACACCACAGTTGAATGGTGTAGCTGAGAGGCGCAATCGAACCTTGTTGGATATGGTTCGTTCCATGATGAGTCAAGCTTCGTTACCAATCTCTTTCTGGGGGTATGCCTTAGAGACTGCCGCCCATATCCTTAATCTAGTCCCTACTAAAAAGGTTGCCAAAACACCTCACGAGATGTGGACTGGGAAAGTTCCCAATCTGGACCACATCAAGATTTGGGGTTGTGAAGCTTTCGTGAGGCGTGAGACTCATGATAAGCTTGAACCTCGAAGTGAGAGGTGTATTTTCATCGGCTACCCACAGAGATCCTTTGGTTACCTCTTCTACAAACCCAGTGATAATGTGGTCTTTGTAGCAAGAAGAGGAGTCTTTCGTGAGAGAGAATTCATAAGCCAAGGGGACAGTGGGAGGCAAATTGACGGAAACTCAAATGCTATCGATCAAGAGTCAAGTGGTGAACAACCTGAGGAGGAAACTCCTGTTGATCCGATAGATGAGTCTGTACCTCCAAGACGTTCCACTAGGGTGAGGAACACACCTGATTTTTATTATGGTTATCACATCACCACTGAAGGTGATACATTTATTAGTGATAGTACACTAATAGATTTGGATGATCCTAATAATTACAGGGAAGCCATGGCAGGCCCTGAGTCTGCTAAATGGAAGGAGGCTATGGACAGCGAGATTCAGTCCATGTATGACAATCAAGTTTGGAACTTGGGACAATGTACCAGGTCGTAAGACAGTTGGGTGCAAATGGATCTTCAAGAAGAAGACCGACATGGATGGGAAGGTACATACTTACAAAGCGCGACTGGTTGCGAAGGGCTTTACTCAAACTTCGGGAGTTGACTATGATGAGACCTTCTCACCAGTAGCTAAGATTAAGTCTATTAGAGTATTGTTAGCCATAGCTGCATTTCATGATTATGAAATATGGCAAATGGATGTCAAAACCGGTTTCCTTAATGGAAAGTTGGCTGAGGATGTTTACATGGCTCAACCAGAGGGTTTTGTCGATACAAGATACCCTAATAGAGTATGTAAGCTTGATAAATCCATTTATGGATTGAAACAAGCATCTCGCAGATGGAATCTTTGCTTTGATGAGAAAGTCAAAGAGTTTGGCTTTTCTAGGTGTGAGGATGAGTCTTGTGTGTATGTCAAGGCTAGTGGGAGCATATTTAGCTTCTTGGTGTTGTATGTGGATGACATACTTCTCATAGGAAACGACGTCCCAACCTTGCAGGAGGTTAAGTCCTGGCTTGGGAAGTGTTTCGCTATGAAGGACCTTGGGGAAGCTGCCTATATCCTAGGGATAAGGATATTGAGAGATAGGAGTAAGAGACTAATTGGACTTAGTCAAAGTACTTACTTGGATAAGGTGCTGAAGAGGTTCAGTATGCAAGATTCCAAGAAAGGAGAATTACCAATCCAGAGTAATGCCAAGCTGAGTAAAACTCAGAGTCCGAGTACAGAGGCTGAGATAGCTGAAATGAGTCATATACCATATGCTTCCGCTGTGGGCTCGATCATGTATGCTATGACTTGTACTCGCCCTGATGTGGCCTTTGCTTTGAGCATGGTCAGTAGATATCAAGGGAACCCTGGCAAGGCACACTGGACAGCGGTAAAGAACATTCTCAAGTATCTGCGGAGGACTAAGGATTGGGTCCTTACCCTCGGAGGAAGTGATGACTTGAGAGTGGAAGGATATAGCGATGCTAGCTTCCAGACTGATAGGGATAATTTCCGCTCTCAGTCTGGCTGGGTCTTTATCCTAAATGGAGGGGCAATTACTTGGAGAAGTTCCAAGCAGGAGACAGTAGCTGATTCTACTTGTGAATCAGAGTACATAGCAGCAAGTGAAGCAGCTAAGGAGGCGATATGGCTAAAGAACTTCATCGGAGACCTTGGAGTTGTACCAGCTATAAAGGAGCCAATGGAAATTTTCTGTGACAGCGAAAGTGCGGTTGCTTTGGCTAAGGAACCAAGAGATCACGGGAGATCTAGGCACATTGACAGAAAATACCATTTCATCAGACATCGAATAGAAGAAGGACTCCTCGTGGCTAAGAGGGTATCATCAGATGAGAACCCGACAGATCCCCTCACGAAGGGACTGAGCAGGGTTAAGCATTTACAGCATGCGAGGCGCATTGGGCTGAAGGATGATACTAGTTTCAATAATTAGATTCCTGAGACTTGTAAAATGTAATTGACATTTGATGATAAATAAAAGTTGTTATTTATTTATGAGTAAGGTGTTACTATCTTGTGTTGATTGTTTACTATGTTTCAATTTTGCATGTTTTTACTTCCAGAATAATTATGTTATTATTCAAACCATCCACAGTTAGTCAAACTTTGGAAGTAAGTATTGATTTAAGACTGTCATGAATTTGGCTTGTATGATTTGTCTAAAAGTGCTTTGGACAATGCAATGGTTGCTACAACATTCATGAGTACTCGTAAGGGCTGAGTATTGGATCCAACCCACGCTCACTTGCATCACTTCATGGAATTTATCTCGAGTGATCGTGAGACGGTAATATCATATAAATCTTCAAACCTAGAGATATGAGTTGTTGACTATGAGTTGGTTATTCATTGATTGCACGAAAACGCATTGGTAACTCGATGTCATAAAACGTGCCTTTGTGAGTAATTCAACAAGTAGTTAGTACAAGCATATCAGTCGAAGTTTATCTGTTCCTTCTAGAAATAGAAGCGATATCTGGGCCCCTCGATGATTTGGTTTTGACCTATGTACCGGGCCCGGTCAGAACCTAATTGATGTGTTCAATTTAGTTCTATGTCGAAACAAATCAGAGATCGAGAAACAAATGCTGAAGAATAAGTAAGACCATGTTCCATGTGTTTGTCCGGCTGATATCATGAGAATAGAGGATTGTATGATCACTTATCTTAAATGGCGTATCATCATCATCTCAGTTCCGAGAGACTTTGAAAGAGCTACGATTGCTAGTCGGATTTTGAAGTCATATTTGCAAATATAGTTATTAGACTTATCCAAGTGGGAGACTGTTGGATATAGTGTCTAAGTCCATAACTTTATTTGGTATGTACTTGACCCGACCCGGCATGGTCCATTTGGGTTGCATGGCATTGCAATACTTGGATAGACTAAATGAGAGAATAAGGCACTTATGATTATTAATATATTATAAGTTCTAATATATTAATAATAGTATTATTTAATTAGTATTGATCAAGTATTAATCTAGGATTAATTTGGTGATCAAAGTGAGACTAATTAAATATATAGGGTTGATTATGACAATTATCAATTCTTTTATGGTGGATTAATGATCCATGGTTTATGGGTTTGGTTATAACCATATGGAGCTCCATGGATAGTCCATGGGAGTTACAAACCCATGGGTCATGAGAAATCAAGAGTCATGACAATTAAGGGCATTCATGTGTAAACCCTAATTGTGACAACACTATAAAAGGAACCCTATGGCTAGCAAAATGGTGAACTAGTGGACCTAGTGTTACTAGAGAGGGCATAACCGATTTTGAGTGCTAGAAGTATTCTCTCAAGTTATTCCAAGTCTTGTGGTGTTGTGTGAAGCATTTGAGGCACAACATTTGGGGTGCTAGGCTCACAAAGTCTTGAAGGAATCCAAGCAACAACAAGGTATGTATTTCTACTAGTTTTATGTTCTATGTAATCCCCATGCCATGCTAGTTAGGAAATAACCTTGAAAAGAAATTTGCATGTATATAGAGAAAACATAGATTCAAGGTTATTAGGGTTGCATGTACACTTAGGAAGTGTTAGAATGCTCAAAAACCCATCATAAGTGTCATAAGGTTTCTCTCGGATTCATGAAAATGATTGTAGGGAAACGCTTTCACTAAGTAGATTTTAAGGAGATAGAAATTGTGATATTTGCATTCTTAGATTCGATTATGATTACGGCATCCCTCTTCATAATTCGAATTGTGAGGAATGGCAAAAAGTCTAAACATTTGAGACTTATTGCTGGAAGTTCTAAAATTGTTTAGACACACATGTGATCTATCTAAGGAAAGGTGTATGAGTTTGAGAAGCCTAGATAAAGTCTTATCGAAGCATCTCGTATCAGAAATCTTAACTTTGGTAATGAAAGTCAATAAGTATTGATTTCTAGAAGTCCAGCTGATTTCTGAATAGATGTCAAAGCTAGTGGGAGCATAAGTGTTATGATAATAATAATTATTATGCTAGTGTGAGCATAATTATTATGGTAAGTGTTGCAAGTTCGCAAGGTTAATTATAGAAAACAAAGTTTTCAATTCGCAAAATTGCAAGGTTTGAAAAGTTGTTTTGCTATAATTAAGGGAGAGGAATTTATACTTCATTTCAATTCTAAAAGCTTAGATTGAGATTTTAATCAAATTTAGTCAAATATATATGACTGTTATGTTGGAATGGTTCAACATAAGGAAATTCTATATATGGAAACGTTAATTGCTTTCCCAAATTTGATTATAATTACGGAATCCCTCTTCATAATCAAAATTATGAGAACATGGCAAATAAAAATATTATAGCAAAAGCCTGATTAAGCATCATGTCTTTATGTTAGACATTATGAATCGTATCCCATATGCTTCGGGTATAGGATCGATTGCATATGCTATAATATTCTCGTATTCTAATTTTCCGAATGCTTAGGGCATTTAAAGGGAAAAAGGAATAGAACCGGATATGCCTAAAGTGGTTAAACAACTGTTAAGGACAATCTAAGGCTCGCCAAAGATTGGTCGCTTAAGGACAGTTGGAAGTATAGTAATGGATGACCCATATTGACATTATTATGAATAGACAGGAGTCTATTAATAATGACTTGTCGTATGGAAAATATGGAATGTTTCCATATTGGGAGTTGAAGAATAGATGGAAAAGTTAGAAACTTTTATGCAAGAAGGATGTTCAAAGGAATGTACTTTGAATTTGAGACTTCATTTCCATGGAATTGTCTTGTAACAATCTCCAAAGGAATATATTGTAATATCATTGGTCAAGTCTCTGTGACTTTTGGCACCTAGACATTACAAAAGAATCTTTGCATGATAGTTTAGAATCTAACAATTTCTAACAGTGACAAGAATTTGTAATTCTTACACTTGCAATATGGATTTGGAATTTTAAAATGAGCATCATTGAAATGTTTTTCAATTGATCTATTTCACAAAGTAAGGACCATGGACAAACATAGTGTTCATGCTTGGTGCATGGCATAACTATTGTTTAGACAACCATAGTGTGCATGCTTGGAGCATGGCATAACTATTGTTTTAATTCAACTATTAAGTTGATTAATCGAAACATTATACAATGAGTAATGAGTAATCAATATGGGACTCAGAAGCTTTGGGCCATATAGGATTAGTATTATTCTTGTTTTTCACTGTGCATGTTTTGCTTCCCGAATAACTAGGTTATTCAAACCATCCACATTCGATCATACTTTGGAAGTAGGTATTGAGGCAAGACTATCGTGAATGGGTCTGTAGTTTGTCTAGGTGTTTTAGATATAGCTGTAGTGTTCATGAGTACTCCTGGAATAGGATTCGAGTATTGGATTCAACCCACGCTCATTTGAATCACTTCATGGATTTTATCACGAGTGATCATGAGATGATAATATCTTATATTCTTGAAACGGAGACATGTGAGTTGTAGTTGCAAGTCTGTTGCACATTGACATATGTAAACGTCCTAGTAACTTAGATGTTATAAAACATATTGTTGTGTGTAATTTGATGAGTAAGTACAAACGAGCATTTGGGTCGAAGTTTATCCGTTCCTTTTACCCCATGTGGATAAAAGTGATATATGTGGGCCCCTCGATGATTTAGTGATGACACCAGGCCTGGAATGATTTGATTTGTTCAATTAGTTATTCGCCATAAATCGGAAATCGAGAACTAACGGATGGACATAGAGAATAATTATAATATATGTCTCAGTCCATATGATATCTAGAATGGAGGAATATATGATCCCTTATCTAATGGACACGTCATTGATTAGGTCAGAGTTCGACAGCGGCTTTTAAGAGCTACGATTTCTAGTCGGGTTGTGGAGTCGTACTTGCAATAATAGTTATTAGACTTATCCAAGTGGGAGACTGTTGGATTAGTGTCTAAGTCCATAACTATAATTGGTATGTACTTGACCCGAGAGTAGCATGGTCCATTTGGGTTGCATGGCACCGGAACAATCTGAAGGATGGATAATTGAGAAGAGGTTATTTATGGTTTATTAATATATTATAAGTTCTAATATATTAATATGAAATCATATTTTTTAATTAGTATTGATCAAGAATTAATTTGGAATTAATTTTTTATATTAAAAGAGTCTAATTAAATATATGGGGATTGATTATGTAAATCATTCATTCTTATAATGTGGGCTTATGATCCATAGTTCTTAATGTTGGGCTAAACCTATGTGGTGACCCATGGATACTCCATGGAGGTTTTGACCTATGGAGCATGAGGGATATGGAAAGTCGTTAGGGTTTACATGGTGTAACCCTAGTTTGCCACACTATATAAGAACCCATCTAGCTCATGAAATTGGCACTAGTGGTTACCTAGACCTAAGAGAGTGGAAACACAAGAGGGCAAGCTGATTTTATGAGTGCAAGTGACATCTTCTCAAAGTTCCTCCATTTGTTTGTGGTGTTGTGTGATTCCATTTGAGGTACAACACTTGGGGCACTAAGTTCTTAAAGGTCCAAGGTTTCAACTACACAAAAAGGTATGTCATATAACTTGTATTTCATGTTGTTTATACTCCATTGTATGCTAGTTAGTATGATGCTTTGGAATATTGAATGTATGCATGGATAATAGAGAAAACATAGATCCAAAGCATCTAGGGTTGCATGTATACCATAGGTGTGTTAGAATGCTGAAAAACCATCATATATTGTATGCTATTTATCTTTGTGATTCTTGCATGTGTTTATATGTTTGTATGTATACTGGGCGGAGCTCGATGCCAGGCGGGGCCTGATAACTGACAGATCTGTTCCAAGCGGGGTTCGATGTCGGGTAGGGCCCGATGGCGGGCGGGGCCCATTATATGTTTGATATATATGGTATGTGGTATTTTGGGGGAACTCAGTAATCTTTGTGCTTATGGTTTTTAGTTTGTGTTTCAGGTACTTCTGGTTTGAAAGGGAAGAGCCCGGGATGATTGAAGTACACCCACCACATTGTTCCGCATTTTACATGACAATGATGTTTTTGGATGTTATTTGATATACTCTGATTGTTTATGTTTTTCATGATGTTGTTTTGGATGATGGTTTCATTAATTTAAAAATCGAAATTTTTAATCTTAATTTTTGGGACGTTACATAAATCAGTCCAACAAAAATGTTACAACCCAGGGAAAGAACATAACATATATTAGAGTATAATTAAATATAAAGATTGTGTGCTCTGCTCCGTATTTGTGGTGGAGAATAATCGAACATTAAATATTCGAGGGAAAAGAATCATTTACGGGAAGAATCGCGACTATTATGGATTAATGCGTCGATGATGATGGAGCATGTGGCGAAGTTGGATAAGTAAAAGGGCGATGGTGGACGAATACGACGACGACGGTGGAACAAACAACGAAGACATCGATGCAGTAGGGACGATGGTGGCGATGGAGCAGGTGTGATGGTGTTAGTTGAAGAGCCGATTTTACCGATTGTCAAAATCGTTGCTTGTGAAGGGTTTTAATAATGGGGGGGGGGGGGGGAATTGTAAAATAGGTGAAAAGGTAAAATTGTTTATTTTCCACTGAGTTTATTAATTTTTATAGTAGAATTGATTAAAATAAAAGTTTTAATAACATATTAAAACATTATGTTAGTAATAATATTGAAATTTAGTGAAATAAAATGTTAAGTGCCAATGAATCCATTAATTTTTTTGGTGGCATATAGAATATGTCACTAAAACATGATATAGCGGCATATTAAACATATGTCATTAAAAATGTATGACACTAAATGACATATTTTTTGTAGTGAATGTTTCACTTTTAGTTCTTGGATTTTTATAAATATATGGGTTACTAAATGATCTCATTATATATATATATATATATATATATATATATATATATATATATATATATATATATATATATATATATATATACTTAAATGAGAACAATTATGAAATTGAGAACGCGAGAACAATTATTTCTTTTTTCCACAAAACCCTCCCGCGTATGGACACGAATATATGCATATGCTCAAGTGATTATTCATATATGAATATACATATATACTCATATATGAATATTATCTGTTCTGTCGTCCCGGTACGTTGGAGCGCTTAAGCGACATATTTATAATATGCGACAATATACTTACCTTTATATTTATATATGAATATTAAGTATCTCCTTCGCGTCGATATGCAGGAGAGTTTTGCGAGAAAAAAAATATGTGGCCCAGATTTATTCTCGCGTTCTCGATTTTATAATTATTCTTATTTGAACATTCATATCTCTCTCTCTCTCTCTCTCTGTCTCTCTCTCTCTCTATATATATATATATATATCTATATATATATATATATATATATATATATATATATATATATCCACCCTAATAAATAAGAATGATTTTGCCACATATTATTCTCTCATTCAATTTGCCAAATGTCATTTTGTCATAATTTGAGATATATTTATTTTCCACTTATCATTTACTTTATTTTTCACTAGGCGTAACCTCGCGCATTGTGCAAAATTGCATTTAAGTGGTTACAATAATTATGGGAAAAAAATAGAAATATGTTGAAATTTATGTTTTTAGTCATGTTTTGGGTATTAACCGAATTATCGAATAACATAAAAATCCATCAACTTATATTTTGATACTATCTAATATAGTTCATACCTTATAAACTTTACTTTTAATTTTATAATATCCAATATATATTATATGTTTTTGTATAACATTAATATAATCTACTTTTCTTATGTCTGATAATATTTTTTTGGATAAAATAAGAAATAAGTTGTTTTGAATGATCTATTAATAAACAATATTAAACTAATAAACTTTGTATTACACTATTTATATTACACCAAAACATACAAGGTTTCATATATGAACTTTAAAATATTAAACATTGAAATTAAGAATGAAGTCATACAAAATATATCATTATACATAAATGTCATCAAGAGTTTTAAAATAAGTCGATTAATAAATATGATATTTAATTTTAATTACATATTTTGCAAGGGGTACGTCTGACTTTATGTTGGTGCGCCGACAATCCTCTTCCTTAATTTGTACCTAAAAAATTAAGGTGAATAGGAATATAAAATAGATATTACTAAGCATTAATATAAATAATTAAAAAGTGTATGTGGATCTCCTGCCACCGGTTAAAGACAACATATCTCTCTCTACTGGTATCGATTCCTATGTGAAATTGAAGTAGTGATTCTATGTACACCTTGTTTTCTAATTACATAAACAAATATGAGTAACCAAACATAAAAATGTTATCTTTATGTAGGAAAAATATTTTAGTTAACTAACAAATTAAATAATATAAATTTAAGAGTTAGGAGTTTCAAAACATTAATATTTTTATTAATCAATCAATTAAGTAACATATGTTGAAATTTTTACAATCATTATTAAAAAACATTTGAAATATTAGATTTTAAATGAATTTTGGTTGAAGTGTTTTGACCTCTATTATAATATATATATATATATATATATATATATATATATATATATATATATATATATATATATATATATATATATATATATATAGAGAGAGAGAGAGAGAGAGATATGGAAAGTATAACATAAGTATGAGTCTTAATTAATTATCTTTTTGAAACGGTATAATTACAAAAAAAAAACATCTTTAAAATATTTAATTAAATATTTTCGAAATCACCTTATAGAACATATAATAAATATATTAACAATTAAACTACAATATACAACGACTGTATTATAATAATCCAAAAACGAGGAAAATATAAAAACGAAGTAGTATAACAAACTTACAAATTAAAAGCTCTAATATAATAGCATATTTCCAAAAGTGGTCATAAGACCTCAACCCAACACAAAAACATTTAAGTTTGTTTTCTTTCTGAAAGTTGTATATGATTTGTATGCATGTCTTCCCAAAAGATTGGTCTTTTTTTAGTAAGTTTTTCACTAAATGTTAATTAAACATAATATAAGTTATAAAACTTTTGAGTGTTAAATCATAATTAAGAAAACTTTTGAGTTGCATTAGTTAAAAAAGGGGGTTTCAAATGAATGTGGTTTGAAGAAGTTAAAAAAAGGGGTTTCAAATGCATGAGATTCAAGAAAAAATGCTAGCTTCATAAGTATGTATGATTTTCAATATATCATTAATTTAGTTTCCATAAATTAAACTACCATAATGACTATTAGTTTTAAATTTTTAATTTTAAATTTCATTTTAAATTTCAAATAAATTTACAGTTTAAACATTTTTATTTAATATTTCGTTATAATTAACCCGTTTAGTACACGGGTCTGACAACTAAACACATAATTTTAATTTATTTATTTTTCGCATGTTCTTTTTCTCATAATTTTCATTTATTTCAGATTTCAAATTCAAATAACTTCCCATGTAATCGTTCTTATTTAACATTTTATTTTAATCAACGGTGTAGTATACGGGTTTCACAATTAGTATATATATATATATATATATATATATATATATATATCATTAAATCGTCTTTTAATCTATATTATAACATATAATATTATCTTAATCAGTCATACATCAAAGTAGAGGTGATCATTTGGACTGAACCGGACTGGACCGACTCTTGGACCGGACCGGTTATGTAGAATATTGTGGACCGTGGACCGGACCGGATGAGTCGTGTCCGTGTCAGTGTCCGTGTCCGGGTCCGGGTTTTCCGGTTCTTGGACATGTTTGGACCAGTACAACTTTAATTGCATAGAGTACAAGTCGTTAATATAAGTTTTTGGGTTTGATAGAAATCGTTAAAACGAATATGTTGTTGGGTTTGATACGATACAACTTGTAAAAATGATTATGTTTCCGTTTCATGCATAACTAATCCACCTTGATGTATATTATTATAATTTGCAAAATTAATTTTCCAAATAAAAGCAACGAACATATAAATCAAGTTCACATAGATCACTTTCATATGATTTATCTGTTAAATATACATAAAATTCAGAATTATAGTTTAAAATAATAGTTTAAAACCTGAAATTTTTCATCTTTGATAGCCCAACTTTAAAAGACTGTATCTCATTGAATATAATACCAAAATCAACAAAATTATAGTTTAAATTCATCTACAAACAATAAATTAAACATTGGAAAAAACTGCGTGTCATTCCGACTTAAAACGAATGAGTTATGGTTGTTTAAAATTTTTCACAAATTACAAAATTTTAAAAATGTTGTTGAAAAGCTGAAATTTTTCAGCTTTTATAGCTCAACTTTGAAAGACTGTAACTCATTGAATATAATACCAAAATCAACAAAATTATAGTCTAAATTCATCTACAAACTGTAAATTAAACGTTGGAAAAAACCGCATGTCAATCCATCTTAAAACGAATGAAATATGGTTGTTTAAAAAAATTCACAGATTACCATTTTTTTTTAAAAATCGGGTCCAACCTGTTCTAAACCCGGTAAAAACTGGACCAGACTGGAAAAAAAACCGGACCGGTTTTGATGGATTCCTAGAACCGAGAACCGGCTCGGGGGTCCAAAAAAAGGGTCCGGTCCCGTTCAACGGTCCGGTCCGTTCCACCGGTCCAAATGCTCACCCCTACATCAAAGATGACTTATTTTAAGTCTTAAAATGCATTTCTATGTATGTTGTCAGAAATTATGGTTTTTTTCATTGTATGGCTATAGTGTGCAGTTTTTTTTAATCATACTTTCGAAATATTAAGTTCTATGGATCAAATTTACTCGAATTTAACAACCTTTATGACCATTTTCTACTAAACATGTCTTATGCATATCATCCGATTTCGAAACTAATTATATTGTTGTAATCGTTATAAATCACCAAGTTCAACGATAACCATCTTTTTGGTGTCAAGATTCAGATTTTTATCGTTCCATCTTTTTTTTTCTTTATATCGTTGCATAATATGTTTTTTAGTACATCAAACTTTTAAAAATATGAAGTTCAAATCCACATGGATTGAATAAATATCATGTCATTTTACATTAAACATGATACCCTAATATTGTTCGATTCAAATAAAAATAACACTGTTATAATCATCATAAAACACAAATTTCAACCGATAACTTCTTTATAATTCATCAAATACAAAATATCACCAAAATACAAAATTTCAGAAAATATTTATTTGTCCATATTAAATAGTATACCACTTTAAATAAATCAATAAAATATATATTATTTCATAAAATATATATTATTGTAATTGTCGAATTCAACAATATTTTCATATTTTATCATAATATATAATATTACCCAAATACAAAATTAGACAAAATACTTATTTGTCCACAACATTATTTTAATCAAATTTTATAATTTCAATCCGAACATGCGTGTTTAAGTAGGGGTTTTAACCCCTAATTAAATATAATTAAAATATAGATGAACTAAATAACGAACATTACATAATTAGAATTTCTACCGAAGGGTTTTTGGCATAGCGGTAAGGAGTAACTCTCTTAATGAAAAGTTATGGGTTCAAGTCTCACTAGGAGACATAGATGGTATTTAAGATTAGAGTAGGAGTATGATAGTTTGCGGTTTAAAAAAAAAATGATAATCAGAATTTCTAATTCAAAATTAAGAAAAAGCCTTTTAGGATTCCACTTAAAAATCTTGAATCCGTTTTCAACGCTCTTGTAATTTAAAATATCAGTTTTATGAATAGACATTCTATTCTTAACTTGGTGAAGGTTTCAAACCGAAATGGAACAAGATTTGTTGTTACAAAACCAAATTAGTTACAATTTTTAAATAAAAGTAAACGAAAAACATTATTCATGATACTTCTACGATTAAACTCATTCATAACGCAATTTCTACGAGTTAAAAACGCAAACTCTAGTGGTGACACATAACCTAATCTACCCATGTCCAAATTTTAATGGGCTACCAAACCGAAACCTATAAAAAAGAAAAGGCAAATGCACTTAATAAGATCATTAAAATCACACAAAAATGCAATTCGATCACCTTGTACTTTTCTAGAAACAACTAAGTTTGTACATGACAATGTTATCTTATGGGAGAATTTTACCTGCTGGATTAGAAAATTGACCGACTTTGCTCCTTTCTTTATAGACGATTAATTGATGTAATTCCAAATAAATTTGGTTTTATAAGTTTTTGTATAGTAGAGGTTATTTTTCTTATTTTTTTTGTAGCAATTTTTTTTATTAATGTATTATTTATTACAAAAGCCGTTTGAATTATGGTGACTCATTTCACTGGTCAAACAGGATCATTTTCTTCTAGGGACCTTTTACTTTTTTTATTCATGTGGGAATTAGAATTAATTCCGGTTTATCTACTTCTATCCATGTGGGGTGGAAAGAAACGTCCCTACTCAGCCACAAAATTTATTTTGTACACGACGGAGGTTCTATTTTTCTCTTAATGGGAGTTCTGGGTGTCGGTTTATATGGTTCAAATGAACCAACATTAAATTATGAAACATCACGGAATGAGTCGTATCCTATGTTGGAAATAATATTTTATATTGAATTTTTTATTGCTTTTGCTGTCAAATTACCGATTCTACCCCTACATACATGGTTACCAGATACCCACGAAGAGACACATTACAGTACTTGTATGCTTCTACCCGAAATTTTATTAAAAATGGGAGCGTATGGGAAAAAGATACAAAGTTTTGTCTTATGTAAAGGTGGAACAAAGTAGCAAAAGACATGAATGTTCCTCTCGTCTTGAGCATGCCATTTTTATTTTCAAAACAAGAAACATATGAGCTCTAGCATCTTTATCAAGAAAATCAGAACTAACCAATTTAAGTTTCTCATAAGATGGATGACCAAGTCATTGATGCCACGTTGAGAAGAAACAACATTGATCTTAGCATATATAATAGCGACATCTAATAGGTAAAGACCTTCAATGCAAACATTTGTTATACAAAATGAATAGTTATTGGTTCTAGTTGTTTGGGTCCAACAACATCAACAATTGTTACAACTGATACCACACATGGTTCTAAAAAGTTTCAACAATTGTTACTAATACAAAACATATTTTCCCTTGCTTCTCATTAAGTCCAATGAAGTATAAATACAATACATAGTATCCCTCTATTCTAGGAAGACATCCAAGCTAAATATAAAATACAACATAACATATATACAAGATATATGTTAATAGCCCCCCCCCCCCTAATTGGAGTGGGAGGAAGACGTGTACTCAAAATGGATCTGAAATCCAAAAACAGTTGGCGTGGAAGAGCATTAGTGAAGATATCGACGTACAGGTAAGCATAGGGAACATGGACAACTCGAACATGCCCAATAGAAACTTTATCGCGAACAAAATATGTCCATTTCGATGTATTTTGTTCGTTGGTGTTTAAAGGGATTACAAGAAAGGTAAACAACAGAGACATTATCACAATAAACCAATGTAGCAATATTGAGTGGCGAGTGATGTTCGAGAAGTAAGTTGCGCAACCAACAAGCTTCAGCAACAACATTAGCTACGCCTCGATATTCAACTTCGAAACTTCAACGAGATAATGTAGGTTGTCACTTTGCGGATCTTGAAATCAAATTATTTTCAAGAAAAACGCAGTAGTCGGATGTTAAATGACGAGTTTCGGGACAACCACCCAAATCAGCACCGGTGTAGGTGACAACCTTAGAAGGTTTGGACGAGTACAAGTGTAAGCCAAAGTACAAGGTACCCTTTCAATATCGTATGATCCGTTCTAATGCATTTATATGATATATCCAGCCAAGTAAATGTTATGTATTGAAGGGCCACTTCCAGTCGTTGGTTAGCGAAAGGATTTGCAACTGGATCACCCGCATAAGCACTTAATTTGGAGTTAGTATCAATAGGTGTAGCAGCTGATTTGCAAATCTCCATCTTGGAACGTGTAATAATCTCAATTGCATATTTTTGTTGAGACAAAAACATGTTACTGAAAGACCCAAACTTTCATACTAAAGACATTGTTACTCCAAGTTACTCCAAAACATGCTACATGCATATTCATAAAATAATATTTTACATTGATAATTTGATTACAAAAGACTGGATACAAACCGACTAAGTTTTAATATATTACAAAACTACCCAGGATATTATAATTTTATACATACTTAAACTCAAATACAAAAGTAATAGTATAAACTATTCTAAATCTTCCAACAATATATGACTATACTGGTTCCTTATTTCCTGCAATTGTTAAACACTGAGAGGGGTAAGCGGTGACGCTTAGTGAGTTCAATAATAGATACAATATAACGTTATGCCATATATTCATCAATGTGGCAGAAGCAAAGAGGAACAAGGAACAACAAAGGCATATGTGAATCATGTGGCAATCTTTCCATATCTATCAATGATTTGATTCAAATATATACAATCACTGAGACATAACAATTTCAATACTTGATATACATCAATAAAGCTTCGGCCCAAATGTGTCACAACTAGGTAATTCTATATCCTTGTAACTATAAAAATGATGGCCATTGTAACCAAAAATTTGAAAGCATGCTTGATGTTTATTCAATGACAACATAACTCCATCAAAAACTCTATACAAACACTTCAATTGGTCAACGAAAGATTGGAAACCCTGAAAATCCCGGTTTAAGTCCATTATGGACTAGGATTTCCTTATTTGGCCTAATAGACCAATAAGTCGCCAATTTGACTATTTTGGGCCTAGAACCCTTAAATGGGCTCTAATTGGACCCACTTTCATGAACCCTAACATTTTTAGCCATAATGGATCCAAAATAAATTGAATTATCCTTAATGGGCCATGTTGGGCCATAACAAAACAAATTAACCCTAAGGGACCATGAAACCCATTCTTTTATACTAATTGGGCCGTGAACTATCCAAATGAGCCCAATGGGTCGAAAATCTTCTTATGGGCTTTATGATTTCGAGATAAGGCCCAATCTCCTTCATGCCTTCCCATACTCACCCATTATATAAAAAAAAAATATTGTGCATGGAGTAAATGGTGACACCTTAAGTTTACCATGTGGTTCTCCATGCTAATTACCCACTAAACAAAGAGTCAATTCTCATACTTCTAAGCACCCATCAACTCACACCTCTCTCCTCTTCCCCTCTTATTACCTTCCCCCGAGAGGAACACACACATACACACACACAAACTTCACTTGCAATATTCTCTCAAATAAACTCTCAAACACCCTCAAGAACAACTCTTCCTTCCTCTCAAAATTTCGAAGATTTGAAGCATTTCAAGGAGGTTTCAACCAAAAATCACTTCAAGTTACATACTAGTGGTAAGATCTTACAAACATATTTTCTTTCTACACTCATTCTCTCCTCTTTCCACCTTGTCTTCATAAATCATACTCTTAAAACTTCCTAGAATTCGAAGATCCCATCAAAGAAGCAAGCTAGGCCAAAAACAACACCATCTTCTTCCATTCTTCTTCAAAACCGAAACCACAAACCCAAGGTGAGTTCATACCCCTTTTTTTCGGTTTTTACTTGTTTTTGGGGGGAGAATACAAGTGTTTTGTGTTGATCTATTTGTGTTTGCATGTTATATGTGATTTCTTTGGTTATTGTTATGAAAAATATGATAATACTTGTTATATCTCGAAATCTATAGCATAAAGGTGTAAGATTCATAAACTAAAACATATTAAACAACATACTTCAAAGATATAAGTGTTTTCATGTGGGAGAAGTGAAAAACAAAGCAAAAGATTGTTCAAGTATCAATTTTTGCAAATATAACAAAGTATTGGGATAAGAATGACATTTTCGGCTTTATAAGGATAAAAATGGTATTTACTTTCAGAAAAATTGGATTTTTATGATAATAATACTTTTAAGGGGTCAAAAATATAAATTTTTGCTTATTGGGCTTACAATTGGGCCTCACGGATTTTTGAGCCCAAATTGCGAAAAAATGTGGTTTTGGGGTTGAATTTGTAAATTCATCAAAGTATGAGTCTAAAAACGTAAACAAACCAATTCAGGGGCTGAAAATGTCCTTTAAACCTAAATTGAGTTAAAAATGTAAAGTTTTTGGATTTTGGACCAAAATTGTAAAACTTACGAAATTTGGGGCAAAAATGTAAAATTTTTACAATTAAGGGGCTGAAATGGTCAAATAAATATTTTGGGGTCCAATGTGCTAATATTTAAACAATTGGGCTAAGGATATTGAATTTATAACGTATGGTCTTTAAATATATATATATATATATATATATATATATATATATATATATATATATATATATATATATATATATATAACCAAAGAGTCGTTATAAATCAAACATCAAGTACTTCAATATCGCAAGTTAACACTAAGTGTAAAACAAATCCTATACTACAATTTATATATTCAAACAGATAAACGATACAATGTTTGGGCCCAATATTTCCTACTCGTGCTTATTGGGCCTTCGTGACCCAATTATACGATTGTTGGGCCCAATATAATAAAAACATGTTTATTGGGCCTTGGTGACCCAATTACATGCCCAATGCGCCTTCATCAGCTTAGACATGCTATTGGGCCTTAGTGGCCCATTTGCATTGCTAATATGGCTCTAAACTTTTATCATATGCTTAATGGGCTATAACGTGTCCGTAGCATACTCGACAGCCTATAATAACATACATGATTAGTGGGCCACCTTTGTCCTCTTTCATTACTTCATATTCACGTAAACATCAAACGGGTTGTAAAACAAAGTTATTCAATTTCATTGGGATTTAGTGAGAAATAACGGGTGGCACCAATAAGTGTCGGCCGTAGCCTGTAGTTATAATCAGAGTCTCCTGGAGGGAGAGCGAGAGTTTGCGTATAGATCTATACGGGGGTGACTCCCCCACACCTGAGTTGTTCGCTACAGTTAGACTCGACCAGTCTAGGGTGACAAAATCTTGATCAAAACCGGGGTTAGGAAAAATGCCAAGACAGGCGAATTAGTCACTATTATGCATGGTTATAACGACTCACATAAAGATCCATTACCATCTAAGTACTCATGGGAAATCATATTCATACAACGTGACGATGCAAAGTTATTTATACAATAATACAAAGCTATCATACCATTGAAATTGGAAAACATCGGGTTTTCCGGGGAACGACATTAATCACTTCTACATACAACAACTACAATAAAAGGAACAGTTATGAAAGGCATTCAGTCTTACTTGTTTTGAAATCACATGCATATACACTTATGGGGTCATCACATCTTTTTCGTAAACAGTTTTTGTTACAGAAAATATCAGATTTTCTGGGTTTTACAAACAATACAAACTATATTTTTTTATATCAAACATGCTTATGAACTCACCAACATTATATATGTTGACCGTTTTCAAAATAACTTGTATTCTCAGGTAACCGTTAGAATGAAGAATCATCAAGCGTGTTTCTGAAATTTCTTTTGTGCAATGTCAATCGTTAAACAATTCATGTCATGTGATGTTGTAATGTAAACTATGTACTTGATGTGAACAAGGTCAGTTGTAATGTATTAATGCATGATGATGTTTATGTTATGTTTCATGTATATTCATTGTGATGATATTTCAATTTAAGTCACACAAGCCCTCGGACGTTTCCGCCGTCTGGTTCGGGGGTGTGACAGGTTGGTATCAGAGATTTGGTTATAGTGAACTAGCATATGTAACCATACATGATATGCAACTATAAACGTAACGGGAATAAATAACTCTGAACAAAAATAAAATTTCATACTTATGTGCTTCAATTAAAAACAACAATATAACAACATTTAAAAGTCTTTGGAGGATTCGAACATTTTCGATTGTGCTCGGACAATTATGAAGCCGTATTGGGGGTAAATGTAGCCTGATCAACTACATTCACCCAAGGTACGACTGTCATGTGGCGGAGTGTGATTAAGATGATCGATGAAACAAAACTCAAATTTTATGTTCAAGAAGAGAAAGCGTATAAGATCCAAATTAAACTGACTAAAATACTAGAGGAGTAGTTTATGGGTAGGGTACTTATGCATTTTCCTACAGACGCTATGGCAGGATTTCATCTTCCCGGGGATCCCTATTTCCCCGCGCAAGGGAATGCAGGATGGCTCGAACCCGAAGAAGACCCCGAGGAGGAGTGTTAGTCCCCAAAATGCTTGAGTATCAATCAGATCCGTTTGATGGTGCGAAATTCTAATCAAATGGATGATGTCAGATCAAATAGAAGAGAAGCAGAAGAAGAATAATATGAATCTTGTATGTATTGATTATGAATGAAGATCTGGATACAAGATTCACACACACTAAAACACACTCTCTTCTCTCTCTCTTTCTCTCTCTAGAACACCTTCAAATGTACACACTTAAGCTCCTCTAGTGTTCATCAATCTATTCCTCACACCCCTCACCCCTATATATACTCGACTGGGTCGGCCTTGGGTTTACGGCCGTAAACGGAGTTTACGGTCGTAAACACCCATTAGGCCGTAAATAGAGTTTACGGTCGTAAACCTGTTTACGACCGTAAACACTACCTGGCCGTAAACCTGACCGTAAACACATATAATATTACAGAAAATTACAATCAACTAGAAAAGTAAAGTATAAACCATATTTTTGACCCAACAATCTCCCCCTTGGTTTATAGCTTTCTTTTCTTTTCTTAATTGACCCAACAAGCTCCCCCTAAAAAGTAGCTGTCTTTTCTTGTTAATCTTCATTGGGAGCTTTGGCTTCAACTTTAATCTTCAAATTCTTCATGACTTCAAGATGAACATATGAATCTTCAATGAATGACTTCATCTTGAGCAGTTGGGCTTTTCTTCAGAATTTGGCTTTGAACGCACGTTGGGTGAGGAGGCTTCTTGATAAGATTCTTGAAAGATAGCGCTTTCAGCTTGAGAATCTTCAGAGAGAACGTCAGAGAGAACAAATCTTCTGGATCACTTCAGCAGGTTCAAGTTAGCAGTAGACTGATTGAGGAGGCTTCAATGCAATCCGTCACCTAATCTTCAAGTGCAGCTTCACCTTGCTTCTGGGGTTGAAAGATTGAATGTCGAAAGAATAATCTTCATTACTTGCTCCTTCAAATGAGAATTCTTCGATACTCACGGATGAAGCCTTGGCTCAGAAATCGTCGACACAAACTCCATGAGTCTTATCTATACCTGAAATCACTTTTCAAGACAAAACAAAACTAAAAGAAAACTTAGCATAGAAACAAAAATATTTTTGGATTTTTGAATTTCTTGAACAAGAAATAAAACATAAATAACACTATTTTTGGATTTTTAATTTTCTGATTTTTGTTTTTTTTTTAATATTTTTAATTCTCCCCTAGTATTTAAATTAGAAGAAAACTATGAACAAATTTAACAAAAATAAAAATGATATCTAACTTTAAGAGTGATTTGGGATCAAAGTTTTTAGACAGCCCTAATCCACTTGTCGGTACCTTTTATCTTCACGTCTTTGTCTGGTCGATCGCCGGTATTGTTGTCCACTTAAACACGAAAAATTGTGACAGATTTAGGACATACTATTTGTTATAAGACAAGGTGAACCTAAGTTCCTAGATATTAAATCTGATCCTAAGTTCCTAGATACTATATCTTAAGGACCATTCAGCTGACGACGACCAGGGATATTGTTGTCCACCTAAATTGAGCAGCGAGATCTATAGAAAATCTTTGAGTGTTCAATTTTAATTGTACTGGAACATGTTTCCCGCTTCCTGATATGCTCCAGTAATCAAGGACTTCCAGAATACTCCTTACATCGGGTGAGAAGACAATTATTAAGAGATAAGATAGATTTAGAATGCATATGTTATACACCCAGGTCGGATCTCTTCCAATCACGCAGAGGGTGAAACATATGACTAACTGAAGTTTTAGAGGGATTGAGAAGTAGAATGATGCATATACTGTGTACCAGGTCGGATTGTGAGTCACGCAAAGGAGACAGTATATGGCTAACAGATAGAAAGAATTGCATAGATAGAAGATGCAGAGAAATAGAATTGCATATGTTGCAGTCCAGGTCGGATGTATTTCAATCACGCAGAGGAGGCAACATATGACTAACAGATAGAGAGAAAGAAAATAATCTTCTACAGACCTAACTTATCGGAATTCACCAGTCACCCCATCAATACCGGTATTAAGGACAGAATCCGCACATCGAGGAGAAGTTAATCCACGGTTCCAAGTACGGGTTCATTTAATGTGACGAGTCGATTCCCATATATATCTCCCTGCTCAACCTATCCAAGCATCGTATTGTCAGGCTAAACGGATCTAACTAGTTCAAGATTTGTTAAGTCTAAGAATTTCTTAAGTTCAACTCTGCCTAGTCAAGTCCATTTATAATCTTTCGTGCCTACCGACGCATCAGCCCAGAGCATAGACCCTTCAACTTTGGGTACATTACGCAGACTCAGATTGCCTGTTATCACTTGATAATATCACTTCCCAAAACATCTCACTCAAACTCATTTCATTAACCAACATATTTTTGGATTTTTGGATTTTCTAATGTTTTTGGATTTTGTTTAAAACTTTCTAATTTTTTTGTTTTGTTTTTATTTCTCCCCCAAAATTTGTTCATAGGAGAGAAACGAAAGTAAATGCGCAAATTTCAACTATCCTAAAACAAAAATTAGTCTTTGAAGCGAATCAGAGTAAGATAAACTCAGGAGTATAGAGAAGAAAACTCAAACCGTAAGTCACCGATTGAATTTACATCCAGAAGGTCTGAGAACAGCACGCATAATCTCAGAACAGATCCGAAAATTCTTCATGTCATTAAGCACTAACCCCATGTGTGATCCCTTCCTTTCTTCCCTTCCCACAAAAGACACATACTCTCAAACAATGTTCTGAGTGTTGTACAGTTGAGAAATGTCTCCTATCATGTGCCTGGAACAGCCACTACCAACAAACCAATGTCTGATGATATGCCTCCATAGCTGCTCCGACACAGAGCGGGATCAGTTGGTCTTTGGAACCCAGTCCATTTTGAAACTGGGTCGACCTTTGTCATCCTTGCACGGTACTCTCTCCCATGACATATCCTGTTTATCACAAACAGAAGATGAAGAAATATTAGAGTCATTAGTTGATTTGGGAGAGTGAGCCTTTGGAACCCATTTGTAGTTGGGTTTAACCCATTTCTTTTTCGATCTGATGGGTGGCTCAGTACTTTCTTTTGAACTTGATGTCGGCCGTTGAGATGACTTTGATTTTGACTTCACGGGAGCATCTCTTGGATTTGGCTTCTTGGCCGGCATTCCCTTATTTCCCTTGGGAGTTGGATTCTTGGCCTTGTGGGTTTGATTCTTGACCTTCTGCGCGTTCCAGTCACCATGGTCTTAACGTGACCTTGAGGGGTTTCTTTTGAAGTATCTCCCTCTTGGCGCGTTCTGCTAGCCTTGTGCATAGTAAGGAACGTATGCGCGATTTGGATAATTTCTGGCAATGTGTCCAGGTGTTCCACAGTGAAAACATGCCTTTTTCTTCACTGTGAAGTTGTTTCTTCCTGCCCCTGGTGGCGTATCCTTGCCTTGTCTCTTGCTTTTCCCACACGCACAGTTACAACAGACACTCTGTTTCACTGGAATTGGTGGCCTGTATTTCTGAACAGCAGGTTGATCAGAAGCAACTGAGTTCGAAGCAACAGATTCAGGGCTCAAGGAGATGTTGGTTTGTTCAATGGTGTTCTCCTTGTTCTCATCCTCTACTACTTTACCTGCACATGTAACAGAAACATCAGGAGCATCAGGATTATCAACATTAATAATGCCTCCTGATACAAAACCAGCTGGTTTGCCATATTGAAGATGTGCCTCCCTGTCAATTTCTTCCTGTGTCGAAGGGATGGATGTGTAGTTATGATTGAAAGGTGGAGGAACACTATCATACCCTAGACCCTTGTTTTGATTATCTTTGAATTTTAATTGGGTTTCAAATAAGGAGTCGACTGTCTTACTTGACGCAGTATAATTTTTGAAACTAACATCAGTTTTTCCACACTTAATTTTCAAGGCGTCAAGTTCTTCGGTTACAACATCAAGTTGTCTCTTAATATAGTCATAATTTTCACACTTGTTGCTGAATTCTTCCTGAAGCTTCCTAAAGTCCTTTATTTTTGTTTCTAACTGGGCCTTTAGGGGTTTCTGTCCTTTCCTGAGTTGATAACCTTCATATCTCAGGTCCTCAACTTCTCTTTTTAATAAATCATTATGTTCACAAAGAAGTTTAATCGTGGCTTCACATGATTGAGAACATGAAACTTCACATGATTGAGAACAAGAAACTTCATTGACCAGAAGGTTTGTGGAACTCATTGTTTTTCGACAATTCAAAGCGTCAAGTTCTTCAATTACAGCAGCAAGACTAAGACGATTGAGATCTTTTGTCTTCTTGATGTCAGCCACGTTCATATCCCATGATTTCGGAAGTGCATTCAATAGCTTTTTGTTTATCTTAGATTTGGTCAAGAAGATCGCAGCTATATTCATCTCAGTAGCGAGTGTGGTAAAACGCTGCAACTGAGCTTCCAGGGTTTCTCCAGGGATATAATCGAACATGTTGAAATTTTTTCTTAACATCTCCTGACGACTCTCTTTCATGTCTTCAATTCCCTCGTAAACTTCAAAAACTATTAAAAGCACAACTAGAACTTAAAAGTCAAACTTAAATTTAAAAATGCCCTTTGACTATAAACCTCAAAAGTCAACCTTAAAAGTCAAATTTAAAAACTCAAACTCAAAAGTCAAACTTGAAAAGTCAAACTTAAAACTCAAACTTAAAAGTCAAACCGAAAAGCTAAATTTGAAAATTTAAAAGTCAAACAAGAAGGTCAAAGTTTAAAGTCAAAGGTCAAACTTTAAAGTCAAAGTCAAAACTTTAAGTAAAAAGTCAAAAATTAAAAATTAAAATTTTTGGGTTGAAAAAGGATTTTAAGAATAAAATTTTTGAATTTTTGGGTTAAAAATGACAAATTGCGAAATTTGAAAGCGGGAATGAGATGTTAAGTTTAAAGTTCGAAGGGATGACACAAAAGGCTTGCTAGCCGACTTGGTAAGGCGCGAGCTTGCTGAACCGGAGGTCTCGAGTTCGAACCCTTGCAGCTCCAAATGCGCTTCCTAATTTTTATATATGCGAAGCTAGGCGAGGCTGCTGCGAGACGATGCGATGCGAGGACGATGCCGAGGCGAAGCCAGGACGAGGCCGAGGCGAAGCGAGGACGAGGCGCGTTGCGAACCGGAAACTCCGAGCCGTAAACGCTGGGGCCGCAAATTCGGAATCGTAAACTCGGAACCGTAAACTCCGGACCGCAAACTCCGGACCTTAAACCTCAGATCGTAAACTCCGGACCGTAAACACGTTTACGGCCGTAAGCTCCGGAAAACCCTAGCCGCCGCCACCGCCGACCGTAAACACTTCGGAAATCGCTGTTCTTGACGAAAAAACAGCGTTTTTGCCCCTTTTTGCTCCAAAACTCGATCAAAAACTCGTTTTTAAGAAAAACGCGAAGAAGAAACCCCCCCTAATTTTCAGAGATCTATCCAAAAACGCAGGAATTTTTCAAAACTAAGATCAAATAAGCTCCATATCTGACAAAAAAATTGATTGATATAACCAAGCTCTGATACCAATTGTTAATCCCCAAAATGCTTGAGTATCAATCAGATCCGTTTGATGGTGCGAAATCCCAATCAAACGGATGATGTCAGATCAAATAGAAGAGAAGGAGAAGAAGAATAATATGAATCTTGTATGTATTGATTATGAATGAAGATCCGGATACAAGATTCACACACACTAAAACACACTCTCTTCTCTCTCTCTTTCTCTCTCTAGAACACCTTCAAATGTACACACTTAAGCTCCTCTAGTGTTCATCAATCTATTCCTCACACCGCTCACCCCTATATATACTCGACAGGGCCGACCTTGGGTTTACGGCCGTAAACGGAGTTTACGGTCGTAAACACCCATTAGGCCGTAAATAGAGTTTACGGTCGTAAACCTGTTTACGGCCGTAAACACTACCTGGCCGTAAACCTGACCGTAAACACATATAATATTACAGAAAATTACAATCAACTAGAAAAGTAAAGTATAAACCATATTTTTGACCCAACAATGAGTCTGAAGAAGAACCTGAAGTGGAAGTTGAGGGCGGACCTGCCACGCCAGTGGTGAACTTGGAGGAAGAAGAACCCAGTGATGACGACGATGGTGATTCAGACACGGAGTCCGAAGTCATCAACCCACCTTACCCGATTAGGGTGCCCGCTTATCGGATGGGCCCAAATGGCCCCACGCCTCGATGGGGTGTTGATATTTGGAGATGGAGCAGGCAGCAGGGGTAGCGACCTCCATATGGGATGGCCAGGGAATTCTATGATCTGAGAGACGGAGGGAAAGTCGACCGCGCACTTCCTGTCATGGTGAGGCGGTTACGGAAAACTGGCGACCTAGCCCAGGACACAGCCGAGCAACTGAATCATATGCGAGCCGCAGTGGGAAGAGCGGAATGAGAAACTCAAGAAGTAATCCATAACTTTCATGTACGTCAAGCAATTTGGGAGGATCGACTACGAGCCACAGAACGACAGGTGACACATCTTCAGGGCGCATCCACGTCATCAGCCCCACCACCCGACACATCTCGAAGCACTCCGGATCAGTAGACCTCCCTTCTAGTGTTATGTTTCTTTTATGCGCACTACGTTATGTATTGCCAACTCTATGTTTAAGTGATCACACAACTCATAGAGTCGTTATGCTGCCAAACTTCGTACCCTTATGTATGCCCTTTCGGGCAAATTTTCATGTATCAAAGGCGGATATTATTAGTGGAAAATATTATGTGTTTTATCGTGATGTTGTTATCTGCTATGTGTTTTATATTCTTATTATTTGGTGTAAATCTATTGAATCACTTAGATACACAATCGATTCACGGAATCCCTAACTTAAATACGATGCGTACTCAACATCTTTCTGCTCCATGACAGCAAGATGCCGCAAAGACCAAACCGTGGAAACAATCAACCACCGCCGCTACCAGAAATCAACTCAGTTGCATTTCAAGCGGCTGTATCTGCTGCGGTCACAGCAGCGCTGGCGCAGTTTCACAATGGAAACAATGGTGGAGGCAACGGACAGGGGGCCGAAAGTTCAAACAACGGAATGAACCAGGGGCCTACCAAGACATGCTCCTACAAAGATTGCACCAACGCCAAACCGCGAACCTTTAATGGCATAGGGGGAGTAATAACCCTGAAAAGATGGATTGAAAAGGTGGAATAGGTGTTCGAGATATGCGGATTCCCCGAAGAATTCAAGGTGAAGTTTGCAGCATGTACATTTGTTGATCAAGCCCTCACCTGGTGGAATGGACATGTGGAGGCTATGACTCTTCCGGTGGCTAATGCCATGCCATGGGCGTAATTGAAAGAAATGCTAATGGCTGAATACTGCCCGTGTGGTGAGGTTTAGAAAATGGAGCAAGAGTTATGGAACCTCACAGTCTGAAACTCCGACATCGATGCCTACATATCAAGGTTTAGTGAACTGTCTCTGTTGTGCCCTGACATGATTACCTCGGAAGGAAAGAAGATCGAACGATTCATCTGGGGATTAACCTCCCCAATTCAAGGAAACGTGATAGCCGCAAATCCTGAAACCTTTGACAGCGCCAAGAGGTTGGCCAAGAAGTTGTACGACCATAACAACAAGAAGGGCGAAAAAGCAAGGGAAACTGAAAGCAAGAAGGAGAGCGATAATAAGAAGGGAAAGAATAACAAGCGGAAGGGACGACAAAGCTCAGAGTCGTCAAAGAAACAACAAACAGTGACAGTTCATGCTGCAACCACCCAAGTCCCCTCCACACCACATGCTCCAGCCTCATCCATCCCAAGTGCCCCTAAGCAGTATTCCGGAAATCTCCCAAAGTGCAACAAATGCAATCTCCATCACAATGGTGAATGCAGGGAGATGCATTGTACCAGTTGCAACCGAAAGGGTCATACGACAAGATACTGTAGGACCTATCCTCCCCAGAACCAGCAACAGGGAAACAACAACAACAACCGCAACAACAACAACAACAACAACAACAACAACAACAACAACAACAACAACACCAACAACAACAACGGCAACAACGCTGGGGCTAGCCACACTTGTTATGGATGTGGACGGACTGGGCATTTTCGGCGAAACTTCCCCAAGTCAACAATCAAGGAAATGGAGGATTAGGAAGGGTTTTGACTCTGGCACAAGGCGAAGCAGTCCAAGACCCTACCGTTGTCACCGGTACGTTTCTACGTAACAACACATATGCATGCATCTTATTCGATAGTGGAGCGGAGCGAAGCTTCGTTAGTAAGAAGTTTAAACACTTACTAAATCAACAATCCCAGAAGCTCAATGAAGCCTTCACGGTGGAAATGGCTAATGGGAAAACAGAGTCAACTAGGGATATCTATGTAGGGTGCACATTAACATTTAACCACCACACTTTCCAAATAAACTTGATGCCTGTGAATATTAGGAGTTTCGATGTGATCATCGGCATGGATTGGTTGAGCCCCCATCATGCCGATATTATGTGTCGCGAGAAGGCCGTTCGCCTTCATCTCCCTAACCACGAAACCCTAATCATATACGGAGACAAACCCGGTACGAACCTTCATCTTATCTCATGTATTAAGGCACAAAAGTGTCTACAAAAGAAGGACTCGGCGTTTCTGGCTGACATTGTGGATAAATCCAAGGAAGAGGTTAACATTCAAGACATCCCAGTGGATTGCGAATTTCCTGACATCTTTCTTGAAGATCTTCCGGGGATATCCCCAGAAAGACAGGTCGAGTTCTGAATCGACCTTGTGCCAGGAGCTACTCCAATCGTCAAATCGTTGGCTCCTGCGGAAATGCAGGAACTGTCAAGCCAACTCAGCGAACTTTTGAACAAAGGATTTATCAGACCCAACTTCTCGCCTTGGGGAGCTCTGGTCCTTTTTTTTAAGAAGAAGGACGGATCCTTTTGGATGTGCATCGACTATAGAGAGCTAAATAAGCTCACTATCAAAAATCGCTACCCACTTCCACGAATCGACGATCTATTCGACCAACTTTAAGGAGCAAATTACTTCTCTAAGATAGATCTGCGATCCGACTATCATCAACTCAAGGTCCGAGAGGAGGATATTTCCAAGACCGCTTTCCGAACTCACTATGGACATTATGAATTTGTTGTAATGCCCTTCGGTTTAACGAATGCCCCTACCGCATTTATGGACCTGATGAATCGAGTTTGCCGTCCATTCCTTGATAACTTTGTAATCATTTTTATCGATGATATCCTGGTCTATTCTCAAAGCGAGGAAGAACATAGTCGACATCTCCGACAAATCTTGGAAACCCTGCGAGCCGAAAAGTTGTACGCGAAACTCTCTAAGTGTGAGGTCTGGCTCCGTAGCGTAAAATATTTAGGTTATGTCGTCAGCCAAGAAGGGATACATGTGGACCCTTCCAAGGTTAAAGCCATTGAAGGATGGGCAGTCCCAACGACACACACAGAAATTCGTCAATTTTTGGGTCTCGCAGGCTATTATAGAAGATTCATCCAGAACTTCTCCAGGACAACCAAGCCTCTTACCACACTTACACAAAAAGGCATACCATTCGAATGGACAGAGAAGCAGGAAGTTGCCTTCCAAACCCTGAAGAATGCCCTCTGCAGTGCACCTGTGCTATCCTTACCAGAAGGAACCGAAGACTTTATAGTCTACTGCGACGCTTAAAATCAAGGTTTGGGATGTGTACTTATGCAGCGAGGAAAGGTGATAACCTATGCATCAAGACAACTGAAAACGCACGAAGTGAACTATACCACTTATGATCTCGAATTGGGAGCAGTGGTCTTCGCATTGAAGATTTGGAGGCACTACCTTTATGGTACGAAGTGCACCATCTTCACCGACAACAAAAGCCTCCAGCACATCCTAAACCAGAAGGAATTAAATATAAGGCAGCGGAGATGGGTCGAGCTGCTAAACGATTACGAGTGCGAAATCAAGTATCATCCGGGCAAGGCTAACGTTGTGGCTGATGCCCTGAGCCGAAAAGAATATTCAAGTCGTCACATGAAAACTCTCTCGATAACCATTCGATCCCACCTAATCTAGCAAATCAAAGAAGCCCAGTTGGATGCAATGAAACCCGAGAACACTACAAGTGAATCATTATGCGGGATGGAGAAGAACCTTGAAGCCAAAGAGGATGGAGCATACTATTTCATGGATAGAATCTGGGTCCCTAAATTTGGGGGATTCAGAGAAGTAGTCATGAATGAAGCTCACAAGACGCGATACTCCATCCATCCGGGATCAGATAAGATGTACCTATATATCAAACAACATTATTGGTTGCCAAATATGAAAGTAGAAATTGCCACTTACATGGGCAAGTGCCTCACTTGCGCTAAAGTGAAAGTGGAATATCAAAATCCCTCGGGACTATTACAACAGCCGGTAATACCCGAGTGGAAATGGGAAAGGATTACCATGGACTTTGTGACCAAATTACCCAAAAACAACTGATGGATTGGATGCCATATGGGTGATAGTCGACAAATTGACGAAATCCGCCCATTTCCTACCAATAAAAGAGTCCTATAAAATGGAAAGATTAACCAGGATATACATCAAGGAGGTAGTGAGACTTCATGGAGTGCCAATATCTATCATCTCGGATCGAGATAGTAGATTCACTTCACACTTTTGGCAATCACTTCAAAAGGCTATGGGAACACAACTCGACATGAGCACTGCTTACCACCCACAGACGGATGGTCAAAGTGAGCGAACTATTTAAACGCTTGAAGATATGCTTCGAGCATGTGTGATAGACTTTGGAAGGTCGTGGGATATCCACTTACCTTTAATTGAATTTTCGTACAATAACAGTTATCACACAAGCATCAATGTTGCTCCTTTTGAAGCATTATATGGTCGTAAATGTAGATCACCGTTGTGCTGGGCTGAGGTAGGTGACTCTCATCTAGCAAGAGGATAGACACCAAACAATGCTTTAACAGGGCCATAAATCATACGTGAAACAACAGAAAAGATAGTTCAAAGCAGAGCTCGAATTCAGGCATCACGAGACCGACAGAAAAGCTATGCTGATAAACGGCGAAAGCCCCTAGAATTTCAAGTCGGGGATCGGGTGTTATTGAAGGTATCTCCCTGGAATGGGTTGATTCGTTTTGGGAAACCGGGGAAACTAAACCCACGATACATTGGGCCATTCGAGATTCTAGCCCGAATCGGTCCAGTGGCCTACAGGCTGCAGCTACCTGTCGAGCTCAGCAACGTACATCCCGTGTTCCATGTTTCCAATCTGAAAAAGTGCTTATCCAATGAAACTCTTGTCACCCCATTGGAAGAAATCGAAATCAACGAGAATCTCCTATTCATCGAGGAACCAGTTGAAATCATGGACAGGGAAGTGAAGCGTACTAAGCAAAGTCGCATTCCGATTGTGAAACTTCGATGGAACGCAAAGCGTGGACCGAAATTCAAATGGGAACGCGAAGACCAGATGAAGCAAAAGTACCCTCACTTATTCTCGCATTCTCAAATCTAGCGTCAAAAAGAATTTCGGGACGAAATTCCCTCTAACGGGGGGATGATGACACAAGTAGGAAATTCTATATCCTTGTAACGATAACAATGATAGCCATTGTAACCAAAAATTTGAAAGCATGCTTGATATTTATTCAATAACAATATAACTCCATCAAAATCTCTATACAAACACTTCAATTGGTCAACGAAAGATTGGAAACCCTGAAAATCCCGGTTTCAGTCCATTATGGACTAGGATTTCCTTATTGGGCCTAATGGACCAATAAGTCTCCAATTTGACTATTTTGGGCCTAGAACCCTTAAATAGGCTCTAATTGGACCCACTTTCATGAAACCTAACATTTTGAGCCATAATGGATCCAAAATAAATTGAATTATCCTTAATGGGCCTTGTTGGGCCATAACAAAACAAATTAACCCTAAGGGACCATGAAACCCATTCTTTTATACTAATTGGGCCGTGAACTATCCAAAGGAGCCCATTGGGTCGAAAATCTTCTTATGGGCTTTATGATTTCGAGATAAGGCCAAAGCTCCTTCATGCCTTCCCATACTCGACCATTATATAAAAAAAAGAAAAAAGAAAAGAAAAGGTTGTGCATGGAGTAAATGGTGACACCTCAAGTTTACCATGTGGTTCTCCATGCTAATTACCCACTAAACAACGAATTAATTCTCATACTTCTAAGCACCCATCAACTCACACCTCTCTCCTCTTCCCCTCTTCTTACCTTCGGCTGAGAGGAACACAAACACACACACACACACACACTTCAGTTGCAATATTATCTCAATTAAACTCTCAAACACCCTCAAGAACAACTCTTCCTTCCTCCCAAATTTTTGAAGATTTGAAGCATTTCAAGGAGATTTCAACCAAAAATCACTTCAAGTTACATACTAGTGGTAAGATCTTACAAATATATTTTCTTTCTACACTCATTCTCTCCTCTTACCACCTTGTCTTCATAAATCATACTCTTAAAACTTCCTTGAATTCGAAGATCCCATCAAAGAAGCAAGCTAGGCCAAAAACAACACCATCTTCTTCCATTCTTCTTCAAAACCGAAACCACAAACCCAAAGTGAGTTCATACCCCCTTGTTTTCGGTTTTTACTTGTTTTTGGGGGGAGAATACAAGTGTTATGTATTGATCTATGTTTGTTTGCATGTTATATGTGATTTCTTTGGTTATTGTTGTGAAAAATATGATAATACTTGTTATATCTCGAAATCTATAGCATAAATGTGTAAGATTCATAAACTAAAACATATTAAACAACATACTTCAAAGATATAAGTGTTTTCATGTGTGAGAAGTGAAAAACAAAGCAAAAGATTGTACAAGTATCAATTTTTGCAAATATAACAAAGTATTGGGATAAGAATGACATTTTCAGCTTTATAAGGATAAAAATGGTATTTACTTTCATAAAAAATGGGTTTTTATGATAATAATACTTTTAAGGGGTAAAAAATATAAATTTTTGCTTATTGGGCTTACAATTGGGCCTCACGGATTTTTGAGCCTAACTTGCGAAAAAAATGTGGTTTTGGGTTTGAAATTGTAAATTCATCAAAGTATGAGTCTAAAAACGTAAACAAACCAATTCAGGGGCTGAAAATGTCCTTTAATCCTAAATTGAGTTTAAAATGTAAAGCTTTTGGATTTTGGACCAAAATTGTAAAACTTACGAAATTTGGGGCAAAAATGTAAACTTTTTACAATTAAGGGGCTGAAATGGTCAAATAAATATTTTGGGGTCCAATGTGCTAATATTTAAACAATTGGGCTAAGGATATTGAATTTATAACGTATGGTTTATATATATATATATATATATATATATATATATATATATATATATATATATAACCAAAGAGTCGTTATAAATCAAACATCAAGTACTTCAATATTGCAAGTTAACACTAAGTGTAAAACAAATCCTATACTACATTTTATATATACAAACAGATAAACGATACAATGGTTGGGCCCAATATTTCCTATTCGTGCTTATTGGGCCTTCGTGACCCAATTATACGATTGTTGGGCCCAATATAATCAAAACATGTTTATTGGGCCTTGGTCACCCAATTACATGCCCAATGGGCCTTCATCAGCTTAGACATGCTATTGGGCCTTAGTGGCCCATTTGCATTGCTAATATGGCCCTAAACTTTTATCATATGCTCAATGGGCTATAACGTGTCCGTACCCTACTCGACAACCTATAATAACATACATGATTAGTGGGCCACCGTTGTCCTCTTTCATGTCTGTTAGGCTTACTTCATATTCACGTAAACATCAAACGGGTTGTAAAACAAAGTTATTCAATTTCATTGGGATTTAGTGAGAAATAACGGGTGGCACCAATAAGTGTCGGTCGTAGCCTGTAGTTATAATCAGAGTCTCTTGGAGGGAGAGCGAGAGTTTGTGTATAGATCTATACGGGGGTGACTCCCCCACACTTGAGCTGTTCGCTACAGTTAGACTCGGCCAGTCTAGGGTGACAAAATCTTGATCAAAACCGGCGTTAGGAAAAATGCCAAGACAAGCGAATTAGTCACTATTATGCATGGTTATAACGACTCACATAGAGATCCATTACCATCTAAGTACTCATGGGAAATCATATTCATACACCGTGACGATGCAAAGTGATTTATACAATAATAGAAAACTGTCATACCATTTAAATTGGAAAACATCGAGTTTTCCGGGGAACGACATTAATCACTTCTACATACAACAACTACAATACAAAGGAACAATTATGAAAGGCATTCACTCTTACTTGTTTTGAAATCACATACATATACACTTATGGGATCATCACATCTTTTTCGTAAACAGTTTTTGTTACAAAAAAGATCAGATTTTTTGGGTTTTACAAACAATACAAACTATTTTTTTTTATATCAAACATGCTTATGAACTCACCAACATTATATATGTTGACCGTTTTCAAAATAACTTGTATTCTTAGGTAACCGTTAGAATGAAGAATCATCAAGCGTGTTTCTGAAATTTCTTTTGTGCAATGTCAATCGTTAAACAATTCATGTCCTGTGATGTTGTAATGTAAACTATGTACTTGATGTGAACAAGGTGAGTTATAATGTATTAATGCATGGTGATGTTTATGTTATGTTTCATGTATATTCATTGTGATGATATTTCAATTTAAGTCACACGAGCCCTCGGACGTATCTGCCGTCTGGTTCGAGGGTGTGACAAAATGGCACATAAGATATACAATTTCTCATTAACATTTTGGTAGATTTTGCAGGCTTTTAACCCTATCTAACCTTCTGCCAATGCCATAGTGGTAGAAGTCATTCTCTTACGAGACATGCTCTACACGGCCAGAGGCTACATACCAATACCACTGTGAATCTAAGTCCTTTCATTGATCATATGGCCAAAGGTACAGCTTGGCTATCAAAATAGCACAAAATAATAACATGGGAAAATAACATGGAAAAGCACATAACACATATAACACATAACATACAATTGTTACTATATATTGAACTCACCGTGAATTAACCGGAGGTTAAAATAGTAATTTGGGCAGCATTTCGTTCTAATAAATAAGTTTCTTCGATGAAAAACGGGAGCTTTATTGAAAAACAGGCCTTGCGAGTGTTGAGCTTCAAACCGAAAAGATAAATTTCTCGGGGTCTTCGGGCACTTCGGAACGTATTTCGGGTGTTGGGAATGATCCCGGGGCTTCAGGGGATTAAAAGTGGCTTAAAATAGGGTTTAGGGGTGAAAAATGTGCAAAAGGTCTAACATTAGCTGGGAGGGTTCGCACCCCCCTTTATATAGGGTGCGAAGGTTCGGATCTACGGACGAGAAGAAGACACGCGACAACAGATGCGAGGGCCAGGCGTCGGATGCAAGGCGAGACACGCGTCGGACATGCATCGGAACTGGAACCTTCGGACGCGCCACGTCTTCGGATGACTCACCGTTATCGGACACGGGGAAGGCTCGCATACGAGGGTGACGTGGCTGAACTCAGGCCATGCGAAATTCCTCGGGTTTTGTGATTTTCTCGGTTTTTGTGTCCCAAACTTCAAAAATCCATAACTTTCGCATACGAGCTCCGTTTTTTACGTTCTTTATATGCACGCGTAGGTAAAATTATGCTCTACAACTTTCGTTTAGACTCCGTTGGCTAATTTTGAATTTATTATTATTATTAGATTTTTAACAGGCCGGGACAGAAAAAATCCGTTAAAAATTCATAACTTCTTCATCCGTTGTCCGTTTTCGTATGTCTTTTTACCGTTGTACTACTATTAACGAGACCTTCGATTCTCGTTTAGGTTGCGTCGGCTAAAAATCACTCGATCTTTATTTCGAGTTTTTAGCTGTCTACTGCTATTCCGAAACATAGAAAAATCATAACTTCCTCATACGAAGTCAGATTTGGACGTTTTTTTATGAAAATTACCGGGTTAACGAATACTACGACTTTCGTTTAGATCACTAAAGCTAAAAAGTAGTTTATCAAAAACTCACTTTTTACACTTAATAGTGATTGCCGGTTTTGTCGCGGATCTTCGATTGGTCGTAACTCTTTCGTTATAACTCGGATTTCGATGAGGTTTTCGCCTAAATGTCTCTAAAGAAATTATATACAAATTTCAATAATAAAATTTTACTTATTTCAAATTTATATTTTCGTTAAATTTCAATATTTGACATTTGATTGGAACCTCATAAGACTTCCAATATTTTCTGAGTGATTCTAAACATAGTTTTACTTCATTTCTAGTAAAAACTATCTGTTAGAACTCAACCCTAAATATCATATAATATTTCATAATATTATTTATTTTTAAACTACAAAACACGATAACTGAACGTGTATGTTACAAATACCTCATCCTTTTGAGGATTTCGTCCCCGAAATTACAACGATTAAAACAAATGGGGATATTTCGCTCTTATCTCATTCTTATTTTCCCAAGTATAATTTGGGCCTCTATGGTATTTCCACTTGACAAGCACCAATTCCACTTCTTTATTACGTAATTCAATCGTTCTTTCGTTGACGATCTCCTCAGGCTCTTCTACATATCTTAATTTATTATCTAGTTTTACCTCAGATAATGAGACTATTTCATCATATATGCTTAAACACTTACACAGATAGCTCTCATGAAGCACATCATGAATATCTGCCAAATCTTCCGGCAATTCCAAACGGTATGCTTGCTTCCCAATTCTATGGATGATTTTGAAAGATCCAACAAATTTAGGACTCAATTTTCCTTTCTTCCCAAATCGCATAATGACTTTCCATGGGGATACCTTCAGCA
The DNA here is from genome assembly GCF_052849685.1 of Lactuca virosa. Lineage (NCBI taxonomy): Eukaryota > Viridiplantae > Streptophyta > Magnoliopsida > Asterales > Asteraceae > Lactuca > Lactuca virosa. The sequence goes on from NC_136428.1 coordinate 174,818,243, forward strand.
TTACAAATTCATCCACCTGTAGTTCTATAGGTCGTCTTCTCTTTACTGCATAGGACTTTTGTCGATCCTGGGCCGCTTTCATTCTTTCTCATACAATTTGAATCTTGTCAATGGTGTCTTGAATCATTTCAGGACCACCAAGGACTTTCTGTCCTACAACACGTCAACATAATGAAGTATGACATTTACGTCCATAAAGTGCTTCATATACCTTCAGTATATTTTCTACTGTTTGGATTGTTCTCTCCGTCTGACCATTTGTCTGGGGATAACAAGTTGTGCTGATAGTGACACGAGATCTCAATTCATATTGCATACTTGCCCAAGAATGAGAAGTGAAGCTACTATCACATTCAGAAGTAATCTTTAGCGGTGCACCATGTCTCGCAACAGTTTCATCCAAGTATACCTGTGCGTATTTCTTCATTGGAGCTGTTTCACGCATGGCAAGAAAATGTGCACTCTTAGTTAGCCGTTCGATAACTACCCAAATGCTATCATTCTGTCTAGCAGAATTTAGCAATTGGAGCAGCACTAGACATAAAACCACTTCAGAATTCTATTTGTCTATCGGGGGAAGACCAGACAAATCATCGGGGAAAACATTAGTATATTCATTAATAACGGAAACATCATTTACAGTTTTCTTCCCCTCTTTTGAGATATCAACTGTATAGGCTAGATAAGCAGAATACCCCTTCGATATAAGATTACGGGTTTCTAGGAAAGAGATTATTTTTAAGAATTTTAAGTCTTTGTTTACCGTAGACATAAATAGGATTCTTCTCTTCGATAGGGATGCGTACCATCTTTTCGTAACACAAGAATTCTTTGCGGTTCATTGACAACCAATTCATGCCAAGAATAATTTCAAAGTTGGGCAAAGAGATAGGAATCAGGTTAACAAGAAAAATATAACCTTCAATTTCTATGACACAATCTCTATAGACTTTATCAGCAAGTAATGATACACTTCCCACGGTATCTATATGAAATGATTGGGTGAATGTATAACAACCAATTTGAAAAGAATACGCAATTTCATGAGACACAAAAGAATCTGAGGCATCAGAATCAAATAAGATGTGAGAAGGTCTAGAGTTGACGAGAAATCAACCATTCACAACATTCGGGTCCTCGTGTGCCTCCTCTACGGTAATCTGAAATGTACGGCCTTTAACTAAACGATTGTCAAAATCTTCAAACTTCTTAATTGATGGCGGTGCTTAAATCTGCACTCGCTCTTCATTCTCTAATGGGCCTTTGGTCCTAATCTCTGAGAAAAAATCAATTCTCAATGAAGAATCTTACTCCTTCTTAAATTTGGGTTATAGACTCAACCCAATATAAGGTTTTCACTTTTGCTACAACAACAACTCAAATGGTCATGTTCTAATGACCTTTTTTATAATGCAAAAGACAAATAACGAACCATACTCTAGTATTAGAATCAGATCGAACAGATCGAGCTGATGGAATAGAGAAAACAGAGACAGTTTGATCAACACGTGGGTGCTTTGGAACAGAAAGAGTGGCACCATGTATTTCTAAGTCATGATCACACTTTCGTGCATACTTAACAACTTTGTCGAATGATAAATTTTTTCGATTAATTACGAATTCACAGATTTCATACCGTAATCCTTCCATGATTAACTAAATTTTCATCGTCTTCATAACATGTAGCATCTCTGGCTAATGGTTGGTCAATCCTTTAATGAAGATCGTTATATTTCTATCGATTACCTTGACCATCTCCTTCTTCAATTCTCTGACTGAAATTTCGTCACTACACAAGACATGATTCTTTGAACCAATCAATTCACTTCGCAAATTTATTTTAATCGGAGTCGATTCTTTATGACCACTAAGGACTGAACGAATATCATCTTCTTGGTCATCACCGAAACGAAGGTAATGACGAAAACAAACAACACAATATCAACTACGAGTACCTTAGTAACCTTGTGACTTTTCCTGATTCAAGCGTGAGTCATGTGCTTCCGGTAGTATAGGCCTCTACTACCATTCACACCTACTCATACTCGTTCCAAGAATTATCTCGCAGTCCCCAAGTCGCCATACCAAGAATTTTACAAAGGAACTTATCACACATTAATGTGTTCAAACAAATACATACAATAATTTCTTCTAGACTCAATTAAAGATTTCGTGTTTCTATCAAACATATCTTGGATTTCCTATACTCGTCTTCTAGGATTCTTCTCATACATACGCTCGATCTAGCATATTCTAATACTTTTTCATAGATCGATAGAAATTTTACTTCCAATTCTTCATATAAATTCTTTCTTGGGTAGTGTCTACTCTACAAGACACACTATACCAGAATTTACTTTAGTAGCATGGAGACAAACGGTCTCCAACTACCTGCATCATCTTCTAACTCATGCAAACCATCATGCACATTTGTTCGTTTCATTATCCTTTCATGACATCATCATTCCTATATATGAGTAAGTTTTATTCTCATGGTTGTATCTTTTAAGTCTACTTCATAGGAGTTTATCCTAAGAAGTCTGCATTATAGCTGCATCTCAGCATGTTCTACTAGCTTCGACTCGGTTCTTTGTCATTTCTAACAACAACATCTCTTCTCATGCAATACTATGGGTGTATATCTTCTTCTTTTAATTCTTCAAAATCTTACCCAACATCAATTTCGAAACTGTCGAAGTGTTTATCACTATCTTCGGTTCTTCCTACTTTATAAGCAATCATTGCTTCAATTTACACAGCGGTGGAACAAATTCATCGATTATGCCAAAACATTAATCTCGTCCGAATGTACTTCGAATACACAAGATTCTTCCAACGGTGTTATTATTTCATTAAACATAGTTCGAATGTACAACACCACTCTATAGGTATTAATACACTATTTACGATATCACTTGATAAATGTTATTTTACGATAACCCTCGATCGTTTATCTATAAAATTACCGATGTCGACTATCATAAGTCTTTTTATCACTTCGAAAGGTTTCATATCAGTTCTAATACATAAATTTTAGAATCTGGAATACATAAAATTTCCTCTTCCAGACCAAGGTCGGCAACAGACCTTAAACTTTCTCAAGTAATAGCAATATAAGTAAGCAACCTAAGGCATGCTATATTCATTTATCATTTAGCACATATTTGAATATAAGGCATATCTCCTCTAATATTCTAGTGCTTGTGTCCATTTAGGTATTCAACCTAAAGTATACTAGATACACATCGTATCATCATCCCTTAGCAATCCATGTTATTCCTCGTTCACTTTAGCTAATTCTCTGAAAACTTTGAAGTAACTTAATATTTTAGAAGACTAGGGTTTATCACTACCCAATACCCTACTTAAATCTTTCCTATGGTTTGTATCCATATATACTTACAAATGACTCCGTTCATAAATTGAACGTTAGACAGTTTAAGTCTAAATACCAATTTGTGATATTTAGTTCACTTAAACTACTACTCTGATACCATGATTGAAAGACCCAAACTTTCATACTAAAGACATTGTTACTCCAAGTTACTCCAAAACATGCTACATGCATATTCATAAATCAATATTTTACATTGATAATTTGATTACAAAAGACTGGATACAAACCGACTAAGTTTTAATATATTACAAAACTACCCATGATATTATAATTTTATACATACTTAAACTCAAATACAAAAGTAATAGTATAAACTATTCTAAATCTTCCAACAGTATATGACTATAATGGTTGCTTATTTCCTGCAATTGTTAAACACTGAGAGGGGTAAGCGGTGATGCTTATTGAGTTCAACAATAGATACAGTATAACGTTATGCCATATATACATCAATGTGGGAGAAGCAAAGAGGAACAAGGAACAACAAAGGCATATGTGAATAATGTGACAAGCTTTCCATATCTATCAATGATTTGATTCCAAGATATACAATGAATGAGACATAACAATTTCAATACTTGATATACATCAATAAAGCTTCGCCCCAAATGGCACAAAAGATATACAATTTCTGATTAACATTTTGGTAGATTTTGCAGGCTTTTAACCCTATCTAACCTTCTGTCAATGCCATAGCGGTAGAAGTCATTCTCTTACGAGACATGCTATACACGGCCAGAGGCTACATACCAATACCACTGTGAATCTAAGTCCTTTCACTGATCACATGGCCAAAGGTACAACTTTTCTATCAAAATAGCACGAAATAATAACACGGGAAAATAACATGGAAAAGCACATAACACATATAACACATAACATACAATTGTTACTATATATTAAACTCACCGTGAATTAACCAGAGGTTAAAATAGTAATTTCGGCAGCACTTTGTTCTAATAAATAAATTTATTCGATGAAAACCGGGAGCCTTATTGAAAACCGGGCCTTGCAAGTGTTGAGCTTCAAACTGAAAAAATAAATTTCTTGGGGTCTTCGGGCACTTCAGAACGTATTTCGGGTGTTGGGAATGATCCCGGGGCTTCAGGGGATTAAAAGTGGCTTAAAATAGGGTTTAGGGGTGAAAAATGTGAAAAAATTATAACATTAGCCACGAGGGTTTGCACCCCCCTTTATATAGGGTGCGAAGGTTCGGATCTACGGACGAGAAGAAGACACGCGGCAGCAGATGCAAGGGCTAGGTGTCGGATGCGAGGCGAGACACACGTCGGACATGCGTCTAAAACGGAGCCTTCGGACGCACCATGTCTTCGGATGACTCACCGGTATCGGACACGGGGCAGGCTCGCATGCGAGGGTGACATGGCCGAACTCAGGCCATGCGTAATTCCTCGGATTTTGTGATTTTCTCGGTTTCTGTGTCCCAAACTTCAAAAATCCATAACTTTCGCATACGAGCTCCGTTTTTGACGTTCTTTATATGCACGCGTAGGTGAAATTATGCTCTACAACTTTCATTTAGACTCTGTTGGATAATTTTGACTTTATTTTTATTATCATATTTTTAACAGGCCGGGACAGAAAAAATCTGTTTAAAATTCATAACTTCTTCATCCGATGTCCGTTTTCGTATGTCTTTTTACCGTTATACTACTATTGACGAGACCTTTGATTCTCGTTTAGGTTGAGTTGGCTAAAAATCACTCGATATTTATTTCAAGTTTTTAGCTGTCTACTGCTATTCTGAAACTTAGAAAAATCATAACTTCCTCATACGAAGAAAGATTTGGACGTTCTTTTTATGAAAATTACCGGTTTAACGAATACTATGACTTTCGTTTAGATCACTAAAGCTAACAAGTAGTTTATCGAAGACTCACTTTTTACGCTAAATAGTGTTTGCCGATTTTGTCGCTGATATTCGATTGGTCATAACTTCTTCTTCGTTATAACTCGGATTTCGATGAGGTTTTCGCCTAAATGTTTCTAAAGAAATTATCTACAACTTTCAATAATAAAATTTTACTTATTTAAAATTTTATATTTTCGTTAAATTTCAATATTTGACATTTGATTGGAATCTCATAAGACTTCCAATATTTTCCGAGTGATTCTAAACATAGTTTTACTTCATTTCTAGTAAAAACTATCTGTTAGAACTCAACGCTCAATATTATATAATATTTCATAATATTATTTATTTTTAAACTACAAAACACGATAACTGAACGTGTATGTTACAGTTACCCTTTGAATAGGTGGCCGAAATATCTAAGAAATAGGGGAGTTTACCAAGATTATTCATGTCGAATTCTGATTTAAGGCAGACAATAATATCGACTTTAAATTTTGAAAAAGGCGCTGTGAGCACATGTCATCGACAGAAACGAAGAGATACGCATAATCATTGTTGCGTCTATAGGTGAAAAGAGATGTGTCACTTTTGCCACACACACTCGATGCACAATAAGTATTGCGCCGAAGACTAATACCATGACCGTGGTGCTTGATTTTAACCGTAAAGTGATTTCCGTAGCTTAGAGACTTAACCAAGAAAATATGGATTAGAAAACCTCGGTGGTTGATGCATGTATACAGCTTCATTAAGAGTTCCATGAAGAATGCATTTCTAACATCAAGTTGGTGAATCGTCCATTGATGACTTAGAGCAAGACTTAAAACAATTTGTATGGTTGCGGGTTTGACCACGGGGCTGAAGGTTTCATCACAATCAACACCTACCTATTGGGATTTACCATTAACAACGGGTCGAGCCTTGTATCGCTCGAGAGAACCATCTAAGTTAAACTTGTGCCGAAAAAACCAATGAAAACCAATAACATTAGTATTCTATGGTCTAGGAACCAAATCCCATGTATCATGTTTAAGTAAAGCATTAAATTCACTTTTCATAGCACAATTCTAACTTTTATCAAGAAGAATAGACTTAGGACGAGAAGGAATTGGAGAAATATTACTGGTATGGAGGGAATATTTTGGTTTGGTTTTTGTATACCACTCTTGGAACGATTAGTGATTGGATGTTTTGTCGAAGGTGGGGGAACCGATGGGTGTTGGAATCTGAATCAGATGATGAAGGGTTGTCATGGGCCGAGGGAGGGCTTGAGTTTGGTAGGGTCGAGTGTGAGCTGAAATTTGGGTTGTCCGTTTTGGGATTGGTGGTAGGGGTATTTTGAGAAAAATAATTATCTTGGAGATGTTTAGATAAATACGGAGAATGTAGGACGTCATCGAGAAAATCATAAGATGAAGGAGGATAGGAAGATCGATTTTGGTAGGGAAAAGTGTGCTCATAAAAGGTAACATGGCGTGAAATGATGGGTTTGTCATCAGATATAGTGTGACAAAGGTAACCTCGATGGTGGGGAGGGTACCCAAGAAAAATAAAAGGAATGGATCGGGAGACGAATTTATTTGGTGTAGTGGAAATAGGTTTGCTTTCTTAGGTATAGAACTTTTGTGGGTGTTTTATCGTGAATGGTGGTAGTAGGTAATATGTTGAGTATGTATGTGGAGAAAGATAGAGCATGGTGCCAAAAGGAATGAAGCAACGATGCATGAAGGAGATTGGTTCGTACCATGTTGTTGATGGTGCGTATAATACATTCAACTTTTCTATTTTCAGGAGATTAGTAAGGACAAGTGAAACGAAATTGAGTACCGGTGTTAATAAAAACCTGGTTGAACATAGAGTTATTAAACTCTCTACCATTATCTCATTGAACGAACTTAATGGTTTTTTGAAATTTTGTTTGGATGTTCGTTCGAAATTGGTTATATACATCAAACACTTGAGATTTTGTGTGTAAAGGGAAAGTCTGTAGATAATGAGAAAAATCATCAAGTAACATAAGATAGTATTTGTGGCCAAATTTATATTCAATAGGAGAGGTCCATAAATTTGGATGGATTATATGAAATTGAGCAATAATTATAGTATGAGATAAAGAAAATGGTAAATGATAATGTTTCCCCAATAAACATGCATTACACTTGTGATTAAACTTGAATTAAAAGTTGAAAAACTAGACTTAAGCATATTAAAGACTGAAGATCCTGGGTGACCAAAGCGATTATGCCAAGTTGAGGGTGAAGTGACATGAAGAGCAACAAATTGAGATACAAAAGTAGGTTGAGTGAAAGGATAAAGATCATTGATAACTGTTGTGCCTCGTGAGGACCTTCTTGTTAAAAAATCCTACACAAAAAATCGATTGGATCAAATTCAATAGAGAAGAGATTAGCAGTGGTAAACTTGCGAACAAAAATCAAGTTTTTAATGATTTTAGGGACATGAAAACAGTTGCGAAGATGTTAAGAGCGATTGGGAAAAGAGAGAGTTGTAGAACCTCGACCAAGATTTGGATTATTTGTGCCATTACCAACTTTGATTGAATGTTGATTACTTAAGTGTGTTATATGAGAAAGGTTACCTAAGTCGTTGGTGAAATGAGAGGTAGATCCTGTATCCATGTACCAGGAGTTGTTAGGCGAACGTAAGTACATGGTGTTGAAAGCATCATCAATTTGGGTCGGTGTCATAGGTGTTCCATATTCGTTGGAGTAGTGAGCTTGGGGCCCATTTTGTTGTTGTCGGTTTGAAGGTCGTGGGGAAGGTCCTAGGAGACCTGCTTGGGAACTAGGAGTAGCTATTAGATAGGGACAGGGATGGACATACCATGATTCCATTTGATATAATGGGAATTGCCAAGAATAATTAGCAGGTCCAAATTGGAGAAGCGCCCACATCCCCTGCCTCATCCTCGTTGAGTACCCCAACCCCGCTGATTTATGTGGTAGTTATCCAGAACCCATGATTAACTATCAGTATTTTTGTTATCTGGTGAGGGAGAGACGTTTTCTGATGAAGATTCATACATATTTTGAGTCATCATGGCTTGTGGTGAAGGGTGACTAGCTTGATGGTTTGTTTTTCTTCCAAGAGAAGTTGGGAACACGCTTTATTAAAACTTGGAAGTGGTTCGGTTTGTTGAATAAAAGTTGCAACAATGTCATAAGTACCCTATGTTAGACCATATATCATTTTAAGGACCATTTTAGTTTCTGAAATAGGGCTACATATGTTAACAAGTTGATCAGATAAGTTCTTGAGGCGTGAGCAATAATCTTGATGTAACATCCCAAAATTCGAGACCAAAAATTCCATTTTTAATTAAGTAATTATAAAACCAATAGTCTAAAACATCCATAGTGTCATCCCATGTCAAAACCAGTATGTCAACAATCAAAACATGTCATAATGAAACAACATCAGAGTATAACTCCCAAAGATCTCATGTGCGGAAATCATGGTGTGATGCGCTGCAATCATGTCGGCTCCTTTCCTTTCGAAGAAGTAGTACCTGAAACCAAAACTAAAAACCGTAATCACAAAGCTTAGTGAGTTCCCCCATCATACCACATACCATACAAAAAATACATTTCCAAGCATATCTGGGTGTTGGCCTCCCCTTCGGTGTATTTCAATCGGATGCTGCCGAGCATATCTGGGTGCTGGCCTCCCATTCGGTTTATTTCAACCGGATACTGTCGAACCTATCTAGGTGCTGGCCTCCCCTTCGGTCTATTTTAATCGGATACTGTCGAGCATATCTGGGTACTGGCCTCCGCTTCGGTCTATTTCAACCGGATATTGGGTCTATTTCACCCCTACCACTACCACATAATATCGTAGTGTTGGGTCTAATAATGTTGCGTCCTTAGGCTCGGTCCTTAGCCCAATTTTGTTATCTGGTTTGGGCCTGTCCAACTGTGTTTGTTTTATTATGGTTTAGTATTTAAGGTGCATGCATGCATCCTTTGTAAGTAGCGCTTTAGTTATTATTCTGATCATTGTACTACAAACCCTAGCTCGCCTCTACAGTGGAAGTTCTTAATCGAGCTCTGCTGAGGCGTGACTGCTTTTGAATCATTAAGCATTACTTGATTCTATATCGTGTTCATTGTGTTTGTTTGCTTTTATTGTTTAGCCTGTTGAAGATCTAATCGATCTAAGAGTTTTTCAACTCATCAATTGGTATCAGAGCATGAGACTGTGTAATTCATACACATCTCTTCTGTTGAAGCAGATCTTAGGGTTTTTCGCTTTGATTGATATTGTTAGAGCCATCATTTACTATTGACGTAGTTCTTTAAATATTCGATCTTACCCTAACGTTATTTACAAGTATGATCTTAAGCAGGTTTTTGAACAAACATCGTCATGTCTATGGATGATTCTCAGTCTAACCCAATCAATATCTCCAACAGCCTAGGATCGACAACAAGGATTCCTATATTGTACACTCAGGATTATGAGGTCTGGACGCATCACTTTGAAGACTACGTGATTGGCTCAGAAGACAATGGCTACTTGATCTGGGAGGCAATTACTGTAGGTCCATTCGCTCACTCAAAATCTTCAAGAATTGTTAAAACTCAAAAGGAGTACAATCAACTCGTCAGTGATGTGAAAGACATTCCCCAAGATGAGAAGGAAAAGTTTCAATGCAACATCAAAGCTTTAAGAATGATTAGGTTTGCTTTACAATCAGACACGTTTCGGTTAGTAAGCTCATGCACAACGGCAAAAGAAATATGGAACAGATTGAAGGAATTGTATTCTATGGATGAAGATTTTGAGCATACAATCCAAACATTGTTGCTCTCAGAATTTGGTGACTTCAAGCAGAAGCCAGAAGAGAAGCTTATTCAAGCCTTCGATCGCTTTAATCATCTCCTTAGTAAGATGATAAAACATGGGATTAAAAGGAAAGTCATTGAACAGAAGGTGACATTCATGAATGGCCTTAGACCCGAATGGATGGCTGTGGTGTCTACTGTGAAGGCTCATGAACAATTCAAGAATTACTCTCTAGCAAAACTGGTGGGAATATTAAAGTCACATGAGAGTGCCGTGACTAAAGAAACGAATGTGGTTTCCGGCATGGGTTCCTTGGCCCTAATCTCCAATGGAAAGAATGCTGCTGAAGAAGAGGAAGATTTGGATCTTTCTGAATATGATCTAACAAGTGAAGAGTATGCTTTGATGGTGTTAAATCCCAAGAAGTTCATCAAAAGAAGGTTCCCAACAAATAAGAACCGAAACTGGCAAGGTAGCTACAGTGTCGAGAAAGCAAAGGAGGAACCGAAGAGTGTTTCTCAGACCGAAGAACCAAAGAAGGAAGCAAAACTTGGAGGTGAATCGGGCTTTAATTGTCACTACTGCGGAGGCAAAAATCACTTCGCCAAAGATTGTATGCTGAGAAAGATGTCAGAAAATAATGAAGATGAGGACGAGGAAGCGAACCTCACACGACGATTGGAAGAAATCAAGAAGAAGAAAGCTGGATCTAATAACACTATGAAAAGGAACTAAATGGATTAAAATCTAAATTTTCTAGTATAAGTGGTAGTTTAACTCAAACTCGCGTCACAAACTCTAACCTAACTAGGAAGAAGATACATCGTATGATTTTACCCTTCCTTGAGTTAAAGGAGGATGAAATCGATGCCGATGCTTATAACTGTGGATTGAGCAGAAGGAGAAGGAGTTAATTAGGTCTAGGGATGAAACAATTTATTTGCAAAGAGATAATTTAAAGCTTTTGAAACAACGAAATGTTTTTTGTTTAATTGCTAAACGATTTTATACCAATATTACTCAATTGCATCTTGATTGTGAAATAGGGAAGAAGATACATCGTATGATTTTACCCTTCCTTGAGTTAAAGGAGGATGAAATCGATGCCGATGCTTATAACTGTGAAAACGTTATTTCTTCTGATGATATTTCTCCCGCTTACAAAATTGGTCTTGACAAAAGAGAGTCCTTCATAAAGTCAAAAGACCATAAGGACATGCTCAAAAATTTGTTGGATGAAAATGACAAATTAAAAATCAAAACCGAGACTGTACAGAAATTTGACTCTTTGAATGCCAAGTTGAGTTCAGAAAATAAAATTGACATTGAAAACACTTATGAATTCAATGAGGATGATGATATGAGTGAAATATCTATAGAAGATGTGGTTGACTGTTCCGAATTTGTCAAGAGCGAACCCGAAACCAACAAAAATCTTATTTCTAAAAATTATGTTGAGTTCGCTCGTTTATCCAAAGAAAAGACCAAAGTTCTCAAGGAAAAGGCTGTTGTATATCAAAAGGTCCAAACAACTCCAAATCAAGTTTATGCAGTTCATGGAGTTACTAAGCAACATACATTCGAACTGACATCATTAGTTGCAGAAGATAATGCTGATGGCTGTGATGAGTTTTTCTGGTCAGCACCGATTGATAACGCTGATGAAACAGTAGGTCTATCTACGAAATCATCATGGAGAGTAAAAGGAAGGTATGTGCCATAACCACTTAATGATCCTACACGCTTTGATGTGCAAAGCACAAGTGGTACCAAAACTCCTTTAGGTAAACCGGTCACGATGTCAAGCGAAACCTCTTCGCTAAAGAGTGAAACTCATGCTCAAAGACCAAAGAAAAAGGCCAACATCCACAAAAATCCAAAACAGGTGTTAGAGCGAAAGCATCAACGAAACTTGAGATACAAGAAGAATCTCACTGAAAGGAAATAGTTTTGGCATTCTCAAAACCCTAATTACGTTCGCTATGGAAAACCCTCTAAGTCAAACGAGGAAGGAAAAGCAAACTCCACTTCTCGCGCTCAACTTGAAGAAAAAAACCGAAAGAAGAGTTTCGGTTCTCGGAATCAAAACAACCGAAAACATAGTTTCGGTCCACAAGGGCACATCAACCAAAAGAGAAGTTTCAGTCCACAGACGAACGACAACCGAAAAGGAATCTTTGGTCATCAACATGAGAGAAACCAAAAGGGTGGTTTCGGTCCTAGACCAACCAATGAGAGGAACCGAAGGGAAAGTAGTTTCGGTTCTCAACCAAGTAAGAGCAATGACCGAAAGCTTAACTCTGCTCCCAAGTCTCATCTTTCTCATTCTCACTCTCCCTCACAGAATGATCGAAAGGGAAAAGGAAAGCTCTTTCCGGAAGACGAAAAGGAGAAGTCGTTTAAACCCGATTTTAAGAACCAAAAGTCTACCAAAGTCAAATTCTCAAATTCTAAAACTGAACCTAAAGTACTCAAGTCTGATAAAATCAAAGTTTTCACCATAAAAAGAAAAGATGAAACAAACTTAATAAAAAGAACTTTTTTAGTTGATGTTTCTCTTACAATTCCCTGTTCTGTAAAAGGCTCACAAGGACCATAGAAACTTTGGGTTCCTAAATCTGCTTAATTTTTGCAGGTTATGCGTGACGAGAAGTTTGATGATGAATGGTACATAGACAGTGGCTGCTCGCGTCACATGACAGGGAGAAAGGAAGAGCTGAGGGAATTTCGGTCCCTTCAAGATGGTGGAAGTGTCAAGTATGGTAATAATTCTTTTGGCATGATCAAAGGTTATGGTATGATCACCAATGGTGATTTCTCGATACGAAAAGTGGCGTACGTTGAAGTTTTACAACACAACCTTATCAGTGTCTCTCAACTGGTGGTTGGTACCGGGTTAAAAGTTTCGTTCGATGACGATGGCTCAGAGATTATTGAAAAGAAGACGAACAATATTTTGCTGAAATCAAAGTGAAAAGGAGAGATGTACCCTCTGAATCTTAATCCCATACGATGGAAACCAGCAGTTTGCTTGCTAACCAAAGCTCACTCAAACGAAAGCTAGCTTTGGCACCGACGACTCTTCCATCTCAATTTCAAAGACATCAACAAAATGGTGCTTGGGGATCATGTTCGAGGTCTTCCTGTTCTGAAGTTCGACAAAGAACATTTGTGTGCTGCGTGTGAAATGGGAAAACAATGTCGACAAAGTCATCCTTCTATAGTAAATACAAAAATCATTGAACCACTAGAATTACTTCATATTGATTTATGTGGTCCTTCTTCAATCGAGAGCATTGGTGGTAACAGGTATATACTTGTAATAGTGGATGACTTCTCTCGGTTTACTTGGGTGTTCTTTTTGAAGCAGAAATCAGAGGCCACTCCCAATCTTAAACTCTTCATCAAGCAAATAGAGGTTCAACTACGGAAGATAGTTTGAAACATAAGGAGTGACAATGGGTTGGAGTTCAAGAACAAAGACTTTGAAGATTTTCTTGCAGAGAAGGGGACATCTCACAAGTTCTCGGCTCCGTATACTCCACAACAAAATGGAATTGTCGAAAGGCGAAACCGATCTTTATGTGAAGCAGCCCGAACTATGCTGAGCTTCGCTTCTTTACCTCTATATTTCTGGGCTGATGCCATTGCCGCTGCATGCTTTACACAGAACAGATCTTATCTCAACAAACGTTTCTCCCTCACTCCTTATGAGATCTTGAACAACCAAAAGCCTAATGTAAAGTTTTTCCACGTGTTCGGTTCAAGATGCTTCATCTTCAATTCAAAGGAGCACCGAAACAAGTTTGATGTCAAAGCAGACGAAGGAATCTTTCTAGGTTATTCCTTAACCTCCAAAGCATATAGGGTTCTCAACAAGCATTCAAAGAAAATTGAAGAGACCTATTATGTCACCTTCGATGATAACTACGTCAAGAAACTGAAGACAACCGAAGGTTATGTGGAGGAAATATTTTCAAAATCTGGTCAAGTTACGGTACCAATTTCAAACCTATTTGAGCAATACATGCTGCTATTTGATGAAACAGAAAAGGCTATTCTCTCTGAATCTCAAGCTGCAGACAACAAGGTAGATAACTTAAAGAAGATAATCGATGATGCTGCGAAGAAAATACCAGAAGAACAACCAGTAACAACCGAAAATCAAGACACAAGCGAACCTCCAAAAGATAGTTCTCATATCCAGGGGAGAGCTCATCATCATTCATTCCAACCGAAATTCGAGTCCAGGGGGATAATTCTGAACCTGAAACTGAGGAAGTATCATCATTCGAGGGGGAGAATGCAAATACAAATGATGATGATATTCAGTCAGAATTTGAAGAAGAAGTGAATGCTGAACTGGATCCCTCATATGATCCTAGTTACCCTCCTCTCACCAAATGGACCAAAGATCATCCACAAAAACAAATTATTGGTAATTCGACCGAAAAGGTTCTCACACGATCACAACTGAAAGCGAAACAAACATCACTTTTCTCTAAAGTGCAATTCTGCATGTTTAATTCGTTCGTCTCCAAAGTCGAACCAAAGACGATCAAGACTGCACTCGATCACTCTGATTGGGTACAGGCGATGCAGGACGAACTCAATGAGTTCGAGCGAAATAAAGTGTGGAGACTGATTCCAACACCAAAGGATGATTCTGTGGTTGGATTAAAGTGGGTTTTCAGGAACAAGATCGACAAGGAAGGAAATGTGATACGCAACAAGGCAAGATTGGTTGTGAAAGGTTACTGTCAAGAAGAAGGCATAGGTTACGAAGAGACCTTCACTCCAGTAGCAAGGCTGGAATCGGTTCGTATTTTTCTTGCCTATGTTGCACACAAGAACTTTGAAGTATTCCAAATGGATGTGAAGTGTGCCTTCTTAAATGGAGAACTGGAAGAGACGGTGTAGGTAGAGAAACCATCGGGTTTCATGAACGAGAAGTATCCAGATCACTGCTACATTCTGGACAAGGCAGTCTATGGTCTCAAGCAAGCACCAAGGGCATGGTATGAAACTCTAACTAGATTTTTCAAAATGTCTAAGTTTAAACAAGGTTCGGTTGACCCAACCTTCTTTCGTAAGAAAGAGGGTGACCACCTTATGATTGTTCAGATTTAAGTTGATGATATCATCTTCGGTTCCACAAATCCTAGCTTAACAGCTGAATTTAGGAAGTTGATGGAGACTAAATTTGAAATGAGCTCAATGGGTCCTATTAACTTTTTCCTTGGCTTGAATATAAGACAGGGACCCAAAGGCATTTTTATTAATCAAGAGGCTTACACGAAGACCTTTCTTGCCAAGTTTGGAATGATGGGAGATTCGAAAGTGAAGGTTCCTATGGCGTTTGGCACAAAGCTAACACCTTCTCTGGACAAACCGGCTGCTGACATGACCCTTTATCGTCAGATGATAGGGTCTCTATCGTATATAGCAGCAAGTCGACCATAAATAATGTTCTCTGTTTATTATTGTGCTAGGTTTCAAGCTAATCCACGAGAACCTCACTTGCTAGCTGTGAAGAACATATTTCGGTAGCTGAAGCGAACCTCTTCTCTCGGTTTGTGGTACCCCGCCAAATCAGGGTTCTTTGTCCAAGCATTCTCAGATGCTGATCTTGGGGGATGTGGACTGGACCGAAAGAGTACCACTGGAGGATGCCAATTTCTGGACGGTAAACTTGTTAGCTGGCAATCCAAGAAACAAACCTGTGTGTCTCTCTCCACTGCCGAAGCAGAATATATAGCCGCTGCATCATGCACATCTCAGGTCATTTGGATACAAAGTCAACTTCGAGACTACAACCTGAACATGAAGAAAATCCCTCTATATTGTGATTCAGAGAGTGAAATTAGGATTTGTCATAAACCAGTGCAACACTCAAAGACGAAACACATAGCACTGAGGTATCACTTTATCAAAGATCATGTGGAAGATGGTAACGTTGAAATTCATTTCGTAAGAACCACTGATCAATTGGCTGACATCTTTACTAAGGCCTTGCCAGAAGCAAGTTTTAATAAAATCCTTCAAGGCTTAGGAATGATGGAAGATGAATCTGTACCGAAATCTCTTTGTCTCAATAAAAGTTAGAAGCGAAATAGAGTGAACGCTCGGTCCATTTTGGGTTCGGTTCTTCCGGGAACCGAAATGAACCGAACGCTCGGCCTATTTCGAGTTCGATCTCATCGGGCTCGGTACGCTTCTCATCTCTAAATGATGGTTTCGGGTGTATAGTATGTATTCTCTTTTCTCGCAATTTATTTTATGTTTTTCCTTTTATTTTTATAAAATTCAAAAATATTTTTCTTTCTGTTTTAATTCTTTTTCAGAAAAATTTTATAAAATCCAAAAATATTTTTCTTTCTGTCTTAATTCTTTTTCATAAAATCTTATAAAATCCAAAAATATTTTTTTTTCTGTATAATTTGATTCTCTCTTAATATAATTTGTATATAAGGACCATTCTCAATGATGAATCTGGGGCAGGTATAATTCTTTATCTATGTACTAGCTAAGTGTCCCTAGAAGCATGTTGCTGCATGTTGACCCAAGCCTCAAAATATTTTGAGTGAAGCCTTAATGACTTGATATATACAAATCATGTCTTCCCAATCAGGCTGTCAAATTTACTCTAATCATGAGCTACCTTACTCTTCTCAAATGGAGTTAAGAGTTTTTCTGCTTAGTCTATCTTTTATAGCAGAGGTACATTCGGCTCTTTAACCACCTCTCATTTATTCTCCATCATACTTCATCTCATAAATGTAACCCTTGAGACTCTCAGCATTACCATTGAGGTTTATGGTTACACTTCTTCTGTGTTAATGATCTTAGTTTCGTGCCACTACGTGCTAAGTGAAACCCAAAATTCAAAACCTTTAAAGCATTGACGGTGAACAATTATATGTTCTAGCTTTCACCTTTGAATTCACGAAACCACTTTTATGGAAGTACCTTGAAATCTCCTTTTATTTTAAGAGATCCTTATAAAAATGTCTTGCACCACGACTTTTCTTCCCAAAGGATCCAGTTTTTAATTTTTTCTGAGATTTCTAATTAACGATTTTCAACAAGTCACTGAATATGTTCCAAACCTACTTGTTTAACAGGCCACGTCGGTCTCACAAGTACTTCGTACTATTTTTGGTCTTATATCAAGAATCGGAAACCAGAATTTAAGCGAAAGCCACCCTTAATAGCCTTATAAAAGATGCCTTTCAATGCTTCTCAACAAGTACTTGATCGTAATTCAACGAGAATCCAAATAAGCACTTTGAAGTTTCTCTTGACTTTGAAGGAAGAGATTCATGCCCGGGATCCACTGCTTTATGTCTTAATTGACATCACAAAATCCCACAAATAGTTTGATTTATTTCTTTATCTTTGACACTATCTTGCACAAAAATCTTGGATTTTCCAAAAGTCTTGTTATTCATAAGCTATTTATAAATATATAGCTTCGGTTCCTAACGATGTAATGCAGTTATTTCCAAACGAAGGGATGGGTCAATATTCAGCCTTTGGTAATTATGGTAATAAAGATTCGATTGAAGGTTTAAGCAGTGACTCAGCAGGAAGTCTAATCGATTGGTGATTTGGAAAGAGGATAAGTATGGAAGGCGCGAGAATTTGAATCGTTACCTAAGCATGCTTCATCAGCTATTTTATCGGGGTTGCTAGTTGTCAAATCACGCCTTTTTAGGCGTCGTTTCCCAAATTAATGGAATCATTGCCTGCGATTTTTATCTCTCTTCAAAATCGTATATAAGGGATTAATTTCTGTGGCATTCTTCTCTACCAACCTTCATCTCTCTCAAGCAAAGACGGCGATTTCGTATTCACTGTTCATTTTCTTCTTCATCAAGCTTCAACAATGGCATAATCTTCTTCTATTCAAGAAACCACTGCATGCTCCACTCTTCTCATAATCAAGTCAAACCAGAACTTGTTGATCGATCTTACACCGTTCCTCTATGATACTTACATGTATCAAGTGGTGGAATGTCTAAAGTATTCCCCACTCGTCAAGGCTCTCTCAACGGTGGAAGTCGTACCAATGACATGTCTCTCCCAACTTTATTCCACTGCTACGTACGACAAAGGTGCAGAGAAGATTTACTTCGACATTCTAAACCACAAAGCTTCAATCTCTAAGAGCCGCTTTTGCTCGTTGCTAGGGCTCACTTATGACGAATCCATGGTGAATCCTGATTCCATCTCTACAGGTCAGCTTTTCTCGATGTTCTACAACATGGGGTACATTGAAACCCTAACTACTGTGACCAGGTTTAAGAAATCATGCCTTCCTCCTCAATGGAATGGCCTCTTCACCCTTCTTTTCAAAGGCCTGTCAGAACGAAGTGCAAGATCTGATGGTGCTAGGAAGTCTTTCATGGCTCAGCTTTATGGGTTGTACCATGGTGTCAACCTTGATTATGGTTTGTTTTTATGGCTTCAACTTGTCCAAAGTTTGTCATCTGCTTCTCGTCACACAAAAATTTCTTGTGCCCGGTTTTGGACCATTATCACTCAATGGATTATGGAGCGTTAACTTGTTCCTATCATGGCAGACTCACTGCTCCCCTCCATTGCTACATTTCATACCACTAACATCATTGTCACTCATCCGTCGAAGTTTCACTTCGTTGGCTCAATTCCTGAGGCAATGTATACTTGTGTGTCCCCTACAAGCAAGATTATTCAGGAGTACAAGAAGCTCACCCCTTCTGGTCCTAGGGAACTTACTCCTGAAATGATAAAATCTATTGAGGAAGCAGACAAACCTGCCAAGCGAGGCAAGAAGCAAGAAGCAAAAAAAGGGGGATAAAGGAGGTCAAGTATCAAAGGTTCAGACTCCTAAGAAGCGAAAGTCTGAGAAGGCAGCACCTTCCCAGCCCAAGCAGAAGAAGGTCAGGAAACCTGCTCGGAAGCTTATTCTTCAATCATCAAGCGACTCAGACTCCGAGTACGTGCCTACTGGTCATAAACCCCCCATTCCTAGCGAATCTGAGGGCGAAATCTCAGATGATGAAGGTTCGGCTCGTTGTGGTACACCACCTCGTTCGCCTACACCAGAGGTACATGTTCGCTCCCAAGCACCTTCTCCTCCACCAGTTTCCATTCCTATTTCCTTACCTCCCATTTTCCCTATAATAACATCACAACCTTCCTCTACCATTCCCATTACTACACGTATTTTCTCTGAAGCTACAACTACAACCACCACTGGAGTTCAGACCAACGTATCTGATACGGGGGTTCGTTCTTCAGCACCCGAAACCCCTGTTACCACCAAACCTCCATCACCTACCCAATCGACAGAAACCAATACCATTCTTGGCGGTGAGGACTTGGAGTTTGATTCTAGTTACTTCAGTCCTTATCGTGTCCAAAGTGATGATGATGAAGACGCTCCTCTTACCAAGCGACATCTCAAGGTTGTGACTGATAAGATTGATTAGTTACTTTCTTCGTCCTCTGTTGGTGCTTATTCAGAAGCTGCCCTCAAAGCTTTATTCTCTTCAGTAGTAAAAGAACATGCTACCTCAATCTCTGATGATGCAAAGGCTATTGATGCTTCTACCTCCCAATGCCAGAAGGCTTCGCTTGCTGTTGAAACCTCAACAAAAGACTACAAGGATGCGACCGCAAAAGTCGAAAAACTAATATCAGAGGCTCAACTATTTTTGGATTCTTTGCAAGCAGCTGCTCAGAAAAACGCACAAACAGTGAACGCATCTATTCACACTCTCACACGTTCACTGGAGGCAGAGAAGACACAACTTGAAGTGGCTCGAAAAGCTATTGAAGCTGCTAACGAAGAGCTTCATACTAAAGTTGATGATCGCTTAACTCAGCTTGAGGCCGAGCTTGCTGTCGAAAACAAAATAATGGATGAGCTGGACAAGCGAACTTCCCAGCTCAAAATTCAGAATTTAAAGCTCCGAACCGCAACCAAAGAGCTTGCAGATTTAAAGTCTGAACGAGAGGTGATTCGAAGCTCAGTGGGTGATGTCCATTCAATCTTGTTGCATCTCCTGGACGCCCATGATTCCATTTTGACTATCTCCATTCGACGCCACTTAGCTGAGAAGCTACGACCTGCTTTGGATATCTTAAGTAGGATTGAGGGTGTTCCGGAGACTAGTGTTCATCTGAAATAAGGGGGAGAAAAGGTTCCACAAGGCAAGGATGGCAAGGCTCAACCTCAACCCCCTCCATAACCAAAAGCTACTGCTGAACCGAAGAATAATGTAGCTTCAGTAAGTAAGAGGGAAAAGAAAAAGAAGAAGATTGGAGAAGATGATGAAGATGATGATGATGATATTGAAGACATCATGAAAGGGAATCCTTCTAAACCTGATCATAAAATCAAGCCTACTGATCAAGAAATTCGAGAGAAGATGGATCTTTTGGAGAAGGACTTGAAAGAAAAAGAACTCTTAGAGAAAAAGAAGTCCATGTTTCCGGAATGGACCAATGAATCGCTCCAGAGGGAAGTCATTGATGAACCGAGCACTCACTGACTTGAACCTGTTATGTTGTTCGGTCTTGAGAACTCGAAGGATGCTCAATTCGATATGCCAATCACCCGAAAGGCATTTATCTTTCATTGCTTTGACTCAACGGCTATCGTTCCCTCTCCAGACCCGAAGGTAGATCGAGATTTATTGGAGTTTTATCTGGAGTTTGCTCAGCCTCAATACTTGACCTGGAGCACACAGAAGATTACAACGGTCAAGGTATTGAAGCCTTCTTCGGCTGGGAAATTCGTTAATGTTAAATTCAAAGTAACCCGAGGCTCGGATAGCTCGGTCCATACTATTTCCCTGGCTGATCTACTGAACTTGAACCCGCACGACTGGATACTCCTCAACAATATTTTAATGTCCAATCCTTAGGAGTATCAGCCGATCATTGATCACGTCAAGCGAATGCTTGTTTGTTACATTCACGGAGTAGCAAAGATGGATCAAGAAATCGCATCTGCCACTCACAAGCGAACTACGATAAAACCGATTGGAAGGACTGGCAATGTGAATGCGATGGTCAAGGGCAAAATCGATCCTAAGTTTCATACAGTGATGTTCATTAGGGGCGAAGGTCAAAAGTGCCTGTTTGCTCTTATTGACAAGCACATGTTCTCTACTGCTTGCTTGGAGCACATTTTGGAGATCATACACATGTGTAATCAGAACTGTGAATCTGACAAGAAGTTGTTCACCGACATGCTTCGTTGGTACATTGAGTTTCGGCAAACACTTCTTGCGATCATCCCTCGGTTGTTCAAGGTTGTGAAGAAGGTCATGGTCACTCAACCGAAGTAGTCTCCCGCCTCATTTGACGCAAAGGGGGAGATTGTTGGGTCTAATGGTGTTGCGTCCTTGGGCTCGGTCCTTAGCCTAGTTTTGTTATCCGGTTTGGGCCTGTCCAACCGTGTTTGTTTTATTAGGGTTTAGTATTTAAGGTGCATTCATGCATCCTTTGTCAGTAGCACTTTAATTATTATTCTGATCATCGTACTACAAACCCTAGCTCGCCTCTACAGTGGAAGTTCTTAATCGAGCTCTGCTGAGGCGTGACTACTTTTGAATCATTAAACATTACTTGATTCTATATCGTGTTCATTGTGTTTGTTTGCTTTTATTGTTTAGCATGTTAAAGATCTAATCGATCAAAGAGTTTTTCAACTCATCACGTAGAAAATAAGCACATAAAACATAACATATAGTGACATACTAAACAATTATCACAAAGACAATCATCTCTACTACAAACAACTACGTGTGGGCCGACCTTGGTGCCTTCGTCCCACTCCTACAGGAAGGTAACTCACCTCGGATACTAGAAAGCAATTGAAAATCCTTGGCTCCTAATATCAACCCAACTCAAGCTCCTAAACATAAAAGATTTCCTTTAAGTACCCTTTTATACTCATAACCCCTTACGGGTCAACTTTGGTCAAAGTGAAAGTCAAACTCAACACCCCGGTCAAAGTCAAAGAAAACATTCCGAGTTGACTCAACTCGCCGACTTACTCTTCAACTTGCCGAGTTTCCATAAATCACATAATCGTAATTTAATGATCCAACTCGTCGAGTTTCTCCTACAACTCCTCGAGTCCCTCTTTTTCCAACAGAGTCGTGATACTTCCAGAACAACTCGCCAAGTTCTCTTATGAACTTGTCGAGTTCTTCAGACTGCCAACTTTCTTTATGGATTAAGTCCCTATTCTTCAAACCAAGGCCCTATCTTCTGGATCCAAGCTGGAAATAAGTATAGAAGGGTAAAGTTTCCAACTTTACCCATTAAGGACCTCTCCCTACGCATAAAACTCAAACTCTAACACAAAAGGGCTTAGATCCAACTCCAAAAGCCATCAAAAGTTCAAGATAGACCTTGAGGTCATAGATCTGGACTCAAGGGACAGTTTGGTCACGTAAAGCTCCCATATTTACTCGCATGCATGACCTAATAGGGCTTAAAATGCCAAAAAAAGGGCTTAGGGTTTACATGGGGCTTATAGGGCCATAAAGTTGGCACCTTTATGCCATGAGAGCCCGTCTAGACTATAGATCTGGAATGTTTTGCCACAAAAGAACATCCAACTTCCATTACACTCTCCAAGGTGACCAAAACATGTAAAATGATCCTAAAGAGGAGATCTAAGCATAAACTAAAAAAAGTTGAAGCTTTATACCTCAAGTGAATCAGAAATGCAACCCAATTTCTGGATCTACAGTCCTTCTACACGTCCTTGCTCCTTCTTCAAGTTCCTTCTTCTTCCAAATCACCAAGAATGCAAAAAAATTGGCTCAAAACTCTCAAAGGTGCATTAGGGTTTCGAGGCTAGGGTTTGGGACGATGGAGGATAGAAATGAGGCCAACTTATGGGGGTTAAGGTGTTTAAATAGGGTGCAAAATCCCGAAATTAGGGTTTAATCTCACCCAGCCAACTCGTCGAGTTGAGGCCTTCCAACTCGTCGAGTTGGTCACTTAAAATATGCGGTCCACAAAATCTCTACTCGACGAGTCTGGGGCCACCAACTCGTCGAGTTGCTTGATAAAAATGAACAAATTATAAGTTTAAATACACACCAGGGACCAGGCGTTACAATTCTCCCCCAATTGTCTCAGACTTCGTCCTCGAAGTCCGTTGTCTCAAATAATCTGTGATAATGCTCCCTCATCTCCTCCTATGGCTCTTACGTTCACTCTGACCCCTTGCGGTGCAACCACTGCCCCTTCAGTAACTGCACAACCTTGTTCCTCAAGGTTTTTGTCTTCCGATCCAGAATCACCACTAGCTTCTCAATGTAGTTCAGGCGGTCGTCCACCTGAATATCCTCTAAGGGAACAACTTCAAAGTCATCCACTAAGCACTTCCGCAGCTGGGAGATGTGAAAAGTGTTGTGGATCTGACTAAGCTCGGCTGGCAGATCTAGTCGATATGCAACACGGCCCACCCGAGCCAAAACCCTGAACATACCAATGTACATGGGGCCCAGCTTGCCCCGCTTCCGGAACTGAATGACACTTTTCCAAGGTGACACCTTCAGGAGGACCATATCCCCTACCTGAAACTCAAGGTCCGATCGGCGCCTGTCGGCATAGCTCTTTTGCCGACTCTGAGCAGTCTGGAGCCTGTTCCAGACCTGCTTGATCATCTCAGTAGTCTTGAGTACCACTTCGGTACTCCCCATGACTCTATGACCGACCTCTCCCCAATAGATTGGGGTCTTACATTTCCTCCCGTAGAGCATCTCGAAGGGAGGTCGGTCTATACTGGCATGGTAACTGTTGTTATACGAAAATTCAGCTAAAGGAAGATACGTATCCCAACTCCCACCAAAATCTAATACACATGCACGTAGAATATCCTCCAGAGTATGAATAGTCCTCTCACTCTGCCCATCTATCTGAGGTTGAACAGTTGTAGTGAAGTGAAGACGAGTACCCATATCGTCGTGAAACCGCTTGCAGAATCTGGAGGTGAAGCGAACATCTCGGTCTGACACTACCGAAACCGACACCCCATGATGTGCCACTATCTCTCGAACGTAAATCTCAGCTAGCTTCTTAGCTGATATACTCTCCTGAATCGGGATGAAATGTGCACTCTTGGTCAACCGATCCATGATGACCCAAATAGAATCAACTCCACGTGCGGTCCTGGGAAGCTTTGTGATGAAATCCATAGTGATGTCTTCACATTTAGACATGGGAATCTCCAACGGCCGCGTCTTGCTGTGAGGTCGCTGGTGCTCGGCCTTAACTTTCCTGCAAGTCAAGCACCGCTCCACAAACCAAGCTATATCCCGCTTCATGCAGGGCCACCAATAGTCAGGGCGAAGATCCTGATACATCTTCGTCGCCCCAGGATGGATGGAGAATCTCGACTTGTGAGCCTCCTCCATCAGAACCTGGCGTACACCGCCCTAGTAAGGAACCCAGACCCTCCGATGCAGGGTCAACAACCCACGACTATCATAGTCGAATGAAGCCACCTCCCCTATGATCTGCTCGCACTTCCAACGCTCCTCCTTCATACCCTCGACATGAGCCTCTCGAATCCGCTCCAGCAGCAGAGTAATCATTGTCATCCTCAGACATATATTCTAAATCGGGGCCACGGCTGCCTTGCGGCTGAGAGCATTGGCCACCACATTGGCCTTCCCCGAGTGGTAGAGGATCTTACAATTGTAATCCTTCACCACATCCAACCAACGTCGCTGCCTCATGTTCGGATTTGGTTGATCCATTAGGTACCTCAAGCTCTTGTGGTCCATATAAATGGTAAAACAAACCCCATAGAGGTAGTCTCGCCAAATCTTGAGTTCAAAAACAACGGCCCCCAACTCCAAATCGTGTGTCGGGTAGTTTGCTTCATGAGGCTTCAGCTGCCTCGAATCGTATGCAATCACGTGACCTCGGTGCATCAAAACTGCACCCATACCCGTGATCGAAGCGTCACAGTACACAACGAAATCCTCAACGCCCTATGGCAGAGTCAATATCGACGCCTCGCACAACTTTTGCCTCAATGTTTCGAAAGCCGCCTGCTGATGAGGCCCCCAACGGAATGTCACTGACTTCTTGGTCAGTCGGGTCAGTGGAATAGCAAGCTTGGAGAAATCTGTTGGATAAGGTGTCTAAGTCCATAACTATATTTGGTATGTACTTGACCCGATATAGGATGGTCCATTTGGGTTGCATGGCATCAGAACAATTTGGATAGACTTTTGTGAGAAGAGGATATTTATGATTTATTAATATATTATAAGTTCTGATATATTAATATGAAATCATATTATTTAATTAGTATTGACCAAGAATTAGTTTCAAATTAATTTTGTGATCAAAAGAGACTAATTAAATAAATGGGGATTGATTTGGTAAATCATTCATTCTTATATAGTGGGCTTATGATCCATAGTTTTTCATGTTGGGCTAAACCAATGGGGTGACCCATGGATACTCCACGGAGGTTAAAACCCATGGATCATGAGGAATGTGGAAAGTCATGAGTTACATGGTGTAACCCTAATGTGCACACTATATAAAGAAGCCTCACACTAGCAAAATCGGCACTTAAGATACACAAGTGAGGGCTAGACGATTTTGGTGCAATATAATCTTCTCTCAAGTTATTCCAATTGTTGGTGTTGTTGTGTGAAGCATTTGAGGCATCATATTTGGGGTGCTAGGCTCACAAAGTCTTAAGGAATCAAAACTACAAGAAAGGTATGTCATTCTACTAGAATTTTGTATTACATATACCCCATGATATGCTAGTTAGGATGAAACTTTGGAAATATAAAAGTTTCCATGTATAATAGAGAAAACATACATCCAAGGTTTCTAGGGTTGCATGCACACTATAGGAGTGTTAGAATGCTCAAAACCCAACAGTGGTATCAGAGCCTAGGCTTGTTTTCAATTATACTTGATGCTACTTGCTGAAAAAGTCGATTTTCTGCTCACTATTCAGTGAACTCGCCTAGTCCATTGGGGGGACTCTACGATTCCATGTTAAAATTCATCCAACTCGCCGAGTTAGTTCATGCACTCGACGAGTTGGAGGCCCTGGGTGCAGAATTTCGAGTTTCAAATGTTGGAATTGGACTTGGATCATTACCCTAAACTGTTTTTAGATTGTTAAACCTGTTTTTGACGTGGTAATGATTGTGCTTATCCAATTTCAAAGATAATTGTCAAAGTTTCAAGTTTTATATTAAGTTTATATGATTATTGAAAATTGTTGATATGAATTATGCATGCTTATGAGTATTGTTAGATCATAGAAATTATTTGACATGCTTGTTAGTTTATTGTTGATCTAAATGTTTTTAATGGACTCCATAACTTTTCCTCAAGTTATGGAATTCCAAGAGTCTTTTCATTAAAAACATTAAAACTCATAAGTTATAGAAATGAAAGGTTTTGAATAGTTTCAAAACATGCCCTCAAGTTTTGGAATTTGTAAAGTCACTTTAGAATACTTTAATTCCAAACCCTAGAATTTTAAAAGTTTAAAATTCAACCCTTATTATATTATATTATAAAAGTCTAATAATTATATATATGTATGAGAATAAGTCAGTTTTACTGTTAGTAGGCCTCATTCACGAAGCCGGTCTATAAGAGGGGTATAAGGTTGTTGCCTATAAAATGGAAGCTTAATGGGTGTCCACTCTCACCCACCGCTTCCTTGACTGGTGGAGGGTCGTTAGCCGAATGGGTAGGAAAAGGCACTAATTATCATTAAAAGTATAATGATAAATATAAAGTAACTAAACCTTTTATAAATTCCCAATCTTAGTTACTTGAGGAAAATGTGAAATTGATGCTAACCCATGAAATTATACTTTGCACCTTGCTAAGTCGTTAGTGGAGCGTGTGTGGTTAACTGGCACACTAACTTGGACTAACAAGGGTGGCAAAGGGTGGCTTAAGGTTTATCATAGATCGGTGGAGCGTGTGTCGTTAACCGGCACATCGATTAGGTGATAAAATTAAGAGTACCAAGTTAATTTGCATGGTTATCACACCTTGTTTGTGATCCTCGGTATCCCAGTCACAAACTTGAAGGGCATAATCGAGATTTATACATGCCATTGAATTGTTCAATGAATCTCAAAAGATCTAGGAGTTTCAATCAAATTAAAAACTAATAATCTGTTTCGTTTTTCATGGTGGAATTTGGTAAATCGTCATTTACCTACCTTCAAATATTTTGTAGCTTGGATTACGGCATCCCTCTTCCAAATTATAAAATATTGTGTTGGGTCCTAGACTTGATATTTCATTTGGCTGTCTTATTAAGGACTCTTTATCTAATCTAAACTTGTCTTTCTTCCTTTTCAGATGTCTTCCAACAATGCTTCTGGCTCAAATCGTACTGGCTCCTTTTCTCTCATGAATCTTTGTGGGAGAGTCATCTTTGATGGGACTAATTTCAATGATTGGATTAGGAACATAAGGATGGTCACTTACTATGAGGACAAGGAGTATGTCCTTGATAAGGAGCTAAAGGTTATCGTTGAGTCTTCTGCTACTCCAGAGGAGATTGCTGAATACACTACCCATGAGAAGGATGCCACTAAGGTATCTTGTATCATGTTGGCTACCATGACAGTAGAACTCCAGAAATCCTATGAAGATTTCTACCCTTATGAGATGCACCAGGACCTGATGGAAAGATACCATCAGAGTGCTTGTCAGGAAAGGTATGAGATCATCACCTCCACGATAATAACAAAAATAAAGGATGCAGAATCCATCACGGGCCACCTGCAGAAAATGAAAAGATTTGTGGACCGTTTGCTAAAGTTAAATGTGAACTTTGATGAGGACTTAGCAATAGATATCATTCTACACTCCTTACCCTCCTGTTATGATCAGTTCCGCATGACCTATAATATGAACAAGGAGGAGGTCACACTTAGCAAACTTCAAGGACTTTTGAGGACTGCTGAAAGTAGTCTCAAAGGTAAGAATGTTGTTACCACTCCTACCACCGTGCCTGTTCTGGCAATCGGGAAAGGTAAAGGGAAAAAGAGGAAGACCCCTTCGAAGGGTACCAAGGGAAAGTCTCTTGATGGCTCCTCTTCGAGTGGAACCAAAGGGGGTTCTGCCACTCCCTCTTCTGTGACAACCCGAAAATTTTTAAATTTTTGCCTTGTAAAGCTCAGACAGTCAACTCCGTTGTGTGTCAGACTCATTTCTGCTATCGTTTAGCCTCGTTTAGAGTCCGTTTAAAGGTTCAAAGCTCAGTACATTCAAGAATTGAGCATAGGAATGGATCGAGTAAACTTCTAGCACCAAAATCGAGCCTTACACTCCAACATCAGGAGTGTACGGCCGCACACTGGGTGTGCGGCTGCACACCCCTCTCCTGGCAGCACACTCATGTGTATATAGGAGGGACTTAGCCTTCATTCATCACTTTTCACACTTCTAAGCCTAGAACTCGATTTCTCTCTCAACTATCATCCGATTTTCAGCTTAGATCTTCAAGAATGTAAGTGTTCTTCCTTTTGTTTGTTGTTAATCTTATTAATCTAGTAACATCCTTTGATTTCATCCATTGGAAATCATGTTTTGTCTAGATCTTCAAATCTTCAACCATTTCACCAAGAACACCAAGAAGACACACTTGTTCTTGGTGATTTTGAGCCTTCTCGAGCCTCCGGATCGTAAGTACTTTTCCCATTTGCTTGAATCTTGTTTAGAACACTTGATTTAGTCTTAGAAAATGCCCATAACTCAAGAACATATGGTGTGTGCGGCCGCACACATAGGTGTGGCCGTACACCCCTCAAAACACCCCTAAAGGCTTCCATATTGTAAGTACCATACCCTAAACTTGTTACTTAGTAGATATGGTCCTTAGAAAACGTCCAAACCATGTTTATCAAGGAGTGTGCGGCCGCACACACTTCATGTGGCCGTACACCCCTTTGTTTAGTGTATAAGGGCCTCCAAAGTGCCTTTATGGCTTCAACACTTGATGAGAATTACTCCTACAAGCCTCCCTATCATTAGAATAGAGTTTTGTGCACTCATTACCATGTGTGTGCGGCCACACACTCCCTGGCCACACACCCATGGCCGCACACTCCTCAAAGTGGCCGTGTACTCCCTTTTAGTGAATCACATATGATTCCGACACTTGGTCAAAGTGTTTCCTAGTCCCGTAAGGTGTTTCCTTGCATTTGGTTGCTTCTAAACACTATATTTACGTCAATATATGCTATTATATGTCTCTTAGGACTCGTTAAGTCTCGGGACTTTATTCAAGGAACTTCTCATCCTTACGCGCTTCGTTTGAATCACCCACATAAGGTGAGTTCATACCCCGTAATCAATCTTTTAAACTGTTTTAAATGCTTTTAAGGGGGGAGGGAATACAAGTTGAACACAATGTTAATTGTGTAATTATTTGTTATAAACATTTTCAAAAGACTGCTTATGTCATTTATAAGAGGTCAAAACATTTCAAAAACTCTTTTTAAGTTATGTTACTTTATAGTTTAACAAAACTCCATTTTTAAAGTACAAGCATAACTTAGTAGAAAAATGAGTCTTTTCAACAACAGTTCAAGTAAATTACTAGTAAACTATAAGGGGTATAGTTTAGAGATTCATTTCATACTAGATACTAGAGCATACTAAGATACTATAACAAGAGAATACTAAGATACTATAACACGAGAAGATACTAAGATACTATAAAGAGAAGATACTAAGATACTATAACGAGAAGATACTAAGATACTATAACAGAACGAACTTACTAAGAACTATAACTATAATGTGAGATACTACTTCGTGGCGGGGCATACATTGCTGTTGCATGTTTTGTACCAGAGTCTCCTGGAGGGAGAGCATGAATTTGTGTATAGATCTATATGGGATTGACCATCCCACACCTTGCTGCTAGCTACAGTGGGACCTGCAGGTCTACGGGTGACGAATGCCATATCATTTCGACGTCTCGAACGTCGTGTCATACTAAGTCAAATCAAGCATGGAGACAATAATATCACATTTTACCTTAATTAAACTAATAAGTTATGGGTAAACAGTATTGCAGGATGTCAGTTCATAAGACAAACTGAGTACTTATATTTTCCTATTACTTTCATATTGTGACAGTTCCACTTGAAAGTTAATACAAACTATTTTCGAAT
This sequence comes from Lactuca virosa, assembly GCF_052849685.1. NCBI lineage: Eukaryota > Viridiplantae > Streptophyta > Magnoliopsida > Asterales > Asteraceae > Lactuca > Lactuca virosa. The sequence goes on from NC_136428.1 coordinate 174,848,535, forward strand.
CAAGATAGTTATAAACTAGGGAAAACTTACATTTTACAACCGACACACAGAACAGTCGAATCTAGTACATTCAGTAGAAGGGGGGCCTATAATTCTAACTTTATGATTCCTTAGTGTATGCATTCAGGGATATATATTAATCAGATCTGACAGGTAGTAGGATGTGTGATTATAGAAGGAATTACTGTGGTTACCATTCTTACTATAAGAAATAAGGTTTTTCTTCAGGAATCATTTCATCAAACTAAAGGAACTATTACAGTTAACTCCGTGAGTACCAAGTGAGTACGCCAGGGTTATATACAACAATGATCTAACAAACAATGGGATGTGTGCCTTCCGCCTCATTTCCTGTTCCTTGTTTGGTTGTGGGCTTAGGGAAGATACACACAACCGATTGTTTGTTTACTCTGAGTTTTATATAACTTGTATACATTTAATACTCATACAAAGGACTATTGAGTCATTTTTACTTATCTTTCATCAAATCATGAAATATAGGATTTTCTGGAGGAACAGGCAAACTTTTCTAAACAGAACTTACTACAACTTACTATAACTTTCTAAAACTTTGTTACTACGTACTACATCACTAAAATCTTATGAACTCACCAGCTTAAATGATGATCTACGCTTTCAAAATAACTTGTATTCTCAGGAGACCAGTAGACAGGTACGCGCTCTGGGAATTCAGAAGATGGAGCAGTATAGCTTCAAGCCTTGTTTTGTTATTTACTTTGTAGTCTATGTTATGTGAACACATTCTTTGTAAACACTTTCTTTCTAATGAAATGGTTGTTTATTACTTTGCTTACTATGATGCATGTCTTGTGATACTAAACATGACGTCCTCCACCCCAGAACGTTTCTGCCGTTCCAATTTTGGGGTGTGACATCTTCCAACCCGAAGGATGCACAATGCTTCTACTGTCAGGAAAAAGGGCACTGGCAGCGAAGCTGCCCAAAGTACTTGCAGGATGTTAAGGATGGGAAACTGAAACCCACCCATGCAGGTATTTACACTATATTGTGTCAGAAGTAGGAATTCAAAGGTTTTTGTAAACATTAACAAGGGTAGCATTTGTGGCTAAAACTTAAAAGTATGCATGATGTTTATTCAATGACAACAAAATTCCATCAAACACTCTATATAAACACTTCAAATGGTCAACAAAAGATTGGAAACCCTAAAAATCCCGGTTTAAGTCCATTATGGACTAGGATTTCCTTATTGGGCCTAGTGGACCAATAAGCTTCCAATTTGACTATTTTGGGCTTAGGACCCTTAAATGGGCCCTAATTGGACCCACTTTCACGCAACTTAACATTTTGGGCCATAATGGACCCCAAATGAATTGGTTTACCTTAATGGGCCTTGTTGGGCCATAACAAATCTAAATAATCCCAATGGGCCACAAATCCATTCTTTTATGCAAGATTGGGCCGTAAACCCTCCTAAGGGCCCAATGGGCCGAAAACCATCAAAATGGGCCTCCTATTATTGGAACCAAGCATTAAAGGCCGATTCCATCTCTCTCCTTTTTCCCTCTCAGCCCATATATATATATATATATATATATATATATATATATATATATATATATATATATATATATATATATATATATATAAGAGATTAAGAGAGTTGACTTTTAAGTTGCCACCTCTATATTACATAACAAATAACCATGCACTTCTCATGCATCCATACACCTATCACTTCAACTCTCTCTTTTGTTGGATTAGTGTCTAAGTCAATAACTATTTTAGTATGTACTTGACCCGATGGTGCATGGTCCTTTTGGGTTGCCTTCACCATAGCAACTTGACAGGGTGATTTATGAAGAGAGAAGAGATATTATTATATTGATATATTATGAGAATAATATATTAAAGGAATAATAATATTGTTTGATTAATATTAGTCATAAATTAATGAGGAATTAATTTGGTGACTAAAAGAGGTTAATTGAATAAAGGGGCTTAAACTGTCAAATGTGTGATAGTTGAGTTTTTGGGCTATGGATCCTAATGGGATATAGGGTGGCCGAAATTAGGGAGTATGGGCTCCTTGAATTTGTCCAAGCCTCCATCTAGAAGGATCCTTGGATTGATTAGGGCCTAAGTTATTCAATTAGGGTTAAGGATGTAACCCTAGTAGCTCATAGTATAAATAGACCCCATAGGTGAGGGAAATCGGCGACCTTGTTGCATTGGGAACCCTAGAGCTGATTTTCTCATCCCTCATCTCTCTCCGAATCATCCTCTTGCTAGTTGGTGTTTGTAAGCCATTAGAGGAGTGACAACTGTGACTCTAAGATCCAAGAACAAGAAGATTCAAGAAGGCAACTTAAGGTATTCTTCTAGATGTAATTTCATATGTTATGATTCAATTGTTTACACTAGATCTAGCATTCTAAGCCTTGGATACATTGCATGTTCAATTAGAGAAACCTAGATCCAAGCATTAGGGTTTGCATGTGCACATAGGAAAGTTCTTATGGCTCAAACCCATCAGTGGTATCAGAGCTTAGATTGATTTCTATTGAATTGATTCTTTGGTTGATTGCTTTTTACATGAAAAATCGTTTTTTTTTGTGCCCCTGACTGACAGACTCGACGAGTCCCATTGTGGACTCGACGAGTAGCATGAACTCGGCGAGTCCATAATGGAACTCGGCGAGTCTGAGCGTCAGTCAGAGCTGATTTCGAGATTTCTTGCTGTTTTGCTTGAGGATACTTTCCTTAATTGTTTTGGGTCATTAAAATCCGAATTTTATCATATATTTGAATATATCCTTGACAAAAAAAAAGATAATTACCATTTGATTAAATTATAATTTCCTTATTTGATAATAATTGATTATTTGAATTAATTGGTAAATTGTCTTGCAAGTAATATTGACTAGGTCAAATTTAGATAATCATTAAATTAATTAGTTGATTTATATTATTTGCTATTTGATCCTTTATGTTTTGAAAAAGTTCAAAACTTGTCCTCAAGTTTTGAAATTTAAGTTTTGTGATTAAAAGTTTAATTTGATATATTTAAATTTCAAACCTTAGAATTTTACAAGTTTTAAAATTCACCCTTATACTTATAATATTATAAGATTAATAAATATATATATGTATAACTTAAATGCTAGTCTTACCGTTAGTAGGCGTCATTCACAAAGCCGATCTATGAGGGGGGTAGAAGGTTATGGCCTATAAAATGGTCGTTTAATGGGTGTCCATTCTCACCCACCGCTTCCTTGATTGGTGGAGGGTCGTTAGCCGAACGGGTAGGATAGGGCAAACCTTTCCTCATTAAAAGTATAATGAATATATATAAAGTAACTAAATGCTTTTACAAAATTCCCAATCTTAGTTACTTTAGGCAAAAGTGAATTTGATGCAATTCCATGAAATTACACTTTGTACCCTTGCGAAGACATTAGTGGAGCGTGTGTGGTTCACCGGCACACTAATTGGTTCTAAGCAAAGGTGGCAAAGGGTGACTCAATGTTTGTCATAGTTCGGTGGAGCGTGTGTGGTTAACCGGCACATCTAATAGGTGACTGTAACATTGGGGGCACCATGTAAGTTTGCATGGTTATTCACACCCTGTTTTGTAATCCTCGGCATCCCAGTCACAAATCGAGCGGCATATCGAGATTTAAACATGCCATTGAAAAGTTCAATGAATCTCAAAGGATCTAGGAGTTTTTCAATACATTTAAAACCTAATCTCTTCTTCGTTTTTCATGGTGGAAAATTAGTGAATCGTCATTCACTTACCTTCAAATGTTCTGCAATTTGGGTTACGACATCCCTCTCCCAAGTTGTAGAGTATTGTGTTGGGTCCTAGCCTTAATATCTCATTTTGGGTGATTTATTAAGGACACAATCAACTGACTTGTTTTTCCTCCCGTTTTGTAGATGTCCGAATCTAACCGTGGTCTTCCCAAATCCCATGGAAAATGTTTTCCCACTCAAAGTGGAAGTCTTTTACACAATGAAGGTGAAAGATCAATCCTTGCATTGTGGACTAGCTTAGTTTCGCTTCCTCCACCTCCTCCTGCTGTTCTCCCAAACCCACAAGACCGAAGAGTTGAAAGGTTCAAGATCACTCAAGCCCTGTTGGCAATGAAACATGAAGATGGAAAATCCGTGTGTGCTCACGTCCTAGGGATGAAATCACACATCGATAGGTTGATAATGTTGGGTGCGACTTTCCCAAAGGAGTTGGCTGTAGACTGGGTCCTTAAGTCACTCCCTAAATCATATGATAAGTTCATAAGAGAGTATTATATGATGGATGTTGACGTGACCCTTATTGACCTAACTTACATGCTAATTGCCGCTGAGTCAGAAATGATTTGGCAAAGTAATGGAGCATATTTGTCTGGTAACTCAACCAACCCTGCTTCCGTGGTCCCTCCAGGAGAAGCCACCTGTTTCTGCTGCCAAGAGAAGGGGCGTTGGGTACGAAGCTGCCCAGAGAACCTGAAGAATCTAAGAGATGGGAGAGTCAAGAAGTATGGCTCTACCTCAGGTAATATCCATTATCTAACTCCATTAAGTTCCTATTCATTGATTCTTAATACATAATGTGATAAGATTACATTTGAATGTTTTGCAGGATCAGAGAAAAGAGAAGAAGCTTGATGGAAGAGCAAGATGAGTCTGATCACGAAGAAATGGATTACGATCGCTTGGATTCGAAGATCAGATTTTGAGCTTAGAAAGTTATGATAGATTTGTTAGGAACATTTGATTACATAGTTTTTCAGTTGATTTTGCATTGTAAGGACGTGTTTTTCCGCTGCTTTATGAATAAAATAAATTTTTGGTTTGACTTATTTATATATATCCTTGCAATGAAATCGTTGTGGAAAATTGATGTTCGCGTGTTTCTATAATAAATGGATGTGATTCTTAGTTATATTATTTATGGAAATTTTCTTAGTAAGGAAAGATTCCCATCGCCCAAGTTTCAATTGGACAGAATCTTGGAATCATATGATTTGAATCATGTGATGTATGGAAATCTTGATACTTAGAAATTTTGAGACTAATTCCTTGACAAAGAGTCAAGTGAAGGACTAGGAGAACGGGTTCACGATGTTGTGCACCAGTTAAGTTCGTCATAAATAACAACTAGATTATTCGTCATATTTACTAAAGGATTAGTGAATGTGGTTATGCTTATAGGATTAAGCATGATTCTGAACCATTGAAAAGTTTCAATGAATGAGAGAACGAATGAGAATAATCAATTAGGCAGAAAGATAAGAAGTTTCTCCAATCTAAGAAGAAGGGAGAGTACTTATGTATCAGGTTTTATGATCGTATTAATTGTAAAGAACCATATTACAATCCACCCTCTAAGGATACCTTAGTGCACTAGTTTGGCTAAGAAAAGGAATCAGGAATTGCTATAGTGGTTAAGTCGTTAAGATAAATCATACTTTGTTCCAATATCGAATATTAAAATTAAGATTGTGACATTGAGTGACACATCTTAAGTAGGTTTGTAACACTTATCAATTGTGGAATAGAGAAAGTTTTCTTATTCATACACATTTGGAATTTGTAAGTTGTGATGTCTTGAAGAAGACAAAGACCAACTAGAACAAATTTAATTAAGTGTTAGTCTTGATAGAATTTCGCACTAACTCTTGAATATTTGTTTTGTCAGGAAATGTTTCTTGACAAGTGAATCATATATGTCAAGAAGTCAGTGGGAGCATAAATGATCTTGAAAAGCTTCAAGAATAAATCAAGAATAAACCTAATCAATGATCACTAGCACACGACTTGAGGTTTGTAACCTATCGTGTTGACAAAATTCTTTTATGTGCCGATCCTATTGAGTAATTATGCATATGAGTTCTACGAGTTCTCAATAAATCGCATAAGGCAAGCACCTTGTTCGATGAAAGTACATCGACTGGCATAGGTGAGCTGCTAGACAACTTGGAAGCAATGGTGGGACCCTTGGTGGCAAGAAATTAAGAATGAACAAGTTCTGTCCATAAGAGTTTGAATTTGTCACAAACATTATCGTTCGATTATGCTTATGGCAAATTCACATGGATAGGAACACATACACCATAAAATCTAAGTGTCATAAGGTATCTCTCCTTTATGAAAATGACTGTGAGGAAGCGCTTTCACTATGAGAGATTTTAAGGAGATAGCAATTATGTAAATTGCATTCTCAAATTCGATTATGATTACGGCATCCCTCTTCATAGTTCGAATTGAGAGATTTGGTAGTTAGTCTGAACATTTGGGACTTAGTAAAATAAGTTCTAAATTAGTTTAGACACACATGTGAGCTGTCTTAGGAAAGGTGTGTGATTTTGAGAAGCTTAGAGAAAGGCTTATCGAAGCATATCGTATTAGAAACAATGAACTTTGGAAGTCAATAAGTATTGTTTTCTAGAAGTTTAGCTGGTTTCTGAATACGTGTCAAAGCTAGTGGGAGCATAAATGTTATGTTGGAATGGATATAATCATCATGTTAGTGGGAGCATGGTTATTATTTAAGTGTTGCAAGTTGGCAATATTAATTATAGAAAAACAAAAGTTTCACTTTGCAATGTTGCAGGGGTAGAAAAGTTGTTTTTGCTATAATTAAGGGATATAATGTTATACTTTGTTTCCAATCTAAAAGATTAGATCGAGAAATTTTAACTGAATTTAGTCAAGGGTATATTTATTATTTGCATTCTCAAAGTTCGATTATGATTACGACATCCCTCTTCATAGTTCAAATTTTGAGAACACGACAAATAGAAATATTATGACAATATTATAGCAAGAAACTGGTAAAGTATCATGTTTTTGCTGCGGATTGTATCCCATACACTTCGGGTATAGGATCGATTGCATATGCTGTAATATTCGACCGTTCTAAAATTTTCCAAATGCCTAGGGCATTTAGAGAAAAAAAGGGAATAGAACTGGATTTGACTAATATAATTAAACAACTGCCAAGGACAATCTAAGGTTCGCCAATGATTGGTCGCTTGTGGATAGTTGAAAGTATAGTCATGAATGGACCATATTGACATTATTATGAATAGGTAAGATTCTATTTATAATGAGTTGTCATATGGAAGATATGGAAATGTTTCCATATTGGGAGTTGGATATCGAGAATCTATGTCTAGATTAGAAGCTTTTATGCAAGAAGGATGTTCAAAGGAATGTACTTTGAATATGAGACTTCATGACTACGGAATTGTCATGTAACAATTTCCAATAGAGTATTTTGTGATTTCATTAGCCGAGTCTTTGTGACTTTTGTGCCGTGACATTACGAAAGGACTGTTGCATAAAATGTTAGAATCTAACATATTCTAGTAGTGGTGAGAATTTTGTATTCTTACACTAATGGATTAGGAATTGTGAAATGAGTGTGATTGAAAATGTTGTTTAATTATACTATTTCACAAAGTAAGGACCATAGGTAAACATAGTGTGCATGCTAAGAGCATGGGACAATTATAGTTATAATTCAAGTAAGAAGTTGATTACCCGAAACAACAAATGATGAGTAATCAATATGGTGATTAAGTAAAATGTGTTTTTATTTATACTCAAAGGTTTGACGCCATATAGGATTAGTATTATTATTGTGTTTTACTTTGCATGTTTTGACTTCCCGAATGATGAGATTATTCAAACCCTCCACAGTCGCTCATTCTTTGGAAGTAGGAATGAAAGAAGACTGTCATGAATCTGACTGTAGATTGTCTAAAGTGTTTTAGACATAAGCAAAAGTTTGCTGCAGAGTTCATGAGTGCTGCTATAAGATTAGAGTATTGGAATAAACCCACGCTCACTTGGATCGCTTCATGGATTTTATCACGAGTGATTGGTGAGATGATAATATCTTGTATTCTTGAAATCGAGATGTATGAGTTGTATCTTGCGAGTCGGTTGCACATTGATAAAACGTAAACGCACTAGTAACTTGGTGTTATAAAACGTATTGTTGTGTGTGATTCGGTGAGTGAGTGAAAGCGAGCATTGAGTCAAAGTTTATCCGTTCCTTTTACCAAAAATGGGATAAAGGCGATATATGTGGGCCCCTCGATGATTTAGTGATGACACCCTAAGCGCTTGGCCAAGCCGAGACTAAGTTGATGTGTTCAATTGTAGTCTATTCTCAGTTGTCATAAGTCGGAAGTCGGGAAACAATACATGAACAGAGAGTATGATTAAAATCCATGACTCAGTTCATACGATATGTAGAATGGAGGAATATATGATCCCTTATCTACAGGATGCGTTACTGATAAGATCAGAGTTTGACAACAGTTTTTGAAAGCTACGATTGTAGATCAGGATCTGAAGTCATACGCAGAATAGTTATTAGACTTATCCAAGTGGGAGACTGTTGGATTAGTGTCTAAGTCCATAACTATTTTAGTATGTACTTGACCCGATGGTGCATGGTCCTTTTGGGTTGCCTTCACCATAGCAACTTGACAGGGTGATTTATGAAGAGAGAAGAGATATTATTATATTGTGTGACAACCCGAAATTTCTATTCTGTACAACCATTCACTTCAATAGAAGTCAGAACTGTTTCTGCTAACTTTCAAGCTTTTAGGAATAAGTTTGAGTGTTTTTAACTTAGTACTTCAGGAGATATCAGGAGAGAGGATGCCCTAGGGTTTATTATGCAACAATAATATTCCAAAACTCCAAGAGTTTGGAGTTTACGGCCTAAACAAGGGTGTTTACGGCCGTAAACCCTAAAAGGGGGTATAAATATGACACTTAGTCATATTTTACCACTTTTCACATTTTCAAGATCCAAAATCAAATTCTCTCTCAAGTATCATCCAACAATTCTTCAAGATCTTCAACTTGTAAGTGTTTCTAGCCCTAATAAGTTGATATCTACCTTAATCTAGTGATCTAACATGATTCCATCCGTGAAATCATTCCAAAAGTGTAGATCTTCAAGTTTCACCAAGAACACCAAGAACACACTAGTGTTCTTGGACTTTTAGCACCTTTTCAAGCTTCTACCTAGTAAGTACTCTTACCCTAGTGTATTATAAAGCTTGTTACACTTCTAAACATCAAGAAAACAACCAAGAAACACAAGATCAAGGTGTTTACGGTCCAAGATGTTGTTGGACCGTAAACCCTATTAAGGGTGCCAAAGTGTGCCCTAGTCCCTTCAAAGCCTTGGAAAACTAGTCTAGACCCCTTCCTTGTTGTGCTTAGGACTCAAAACAACTAAAAGACCATAAACATTTGGGTTTACGGCCGTAAACCCAAAGGGAAATGGTCTAAGGACCGTAAACTCCTAAAAAGGAGTGAAATGGTGCCCTAATATCTTCCTAAGGCTTAAACATGAAGTAGGAATGCTTCTTGTGATCTTTAAGGCTTCAAAACACAAAATGGTCAAAAAACATGAGTTTACGGCCGTAAACTCATGGGTTTACGACCGTAAACTCAAGGAGTTATAGTCACAAAACCGTAAACTCCAAGGGAGTTTACCCTTGAACCCTAAACTCAATAGCAAGGTCCTACCACCCTTAGATGCAATACTTATGACTTATAGCACTTAAATCAAGTGTTTTACATGTCTTAGGATGTCTTAAACTTCGTTAATTAGTTGTTTTATGACTAATTGAATACATATATGGGATTATATGTTAACTAGGATCATTGTGTGTGTACAAGTCTTCACTTGACACTTAGGATCCTACATCATTCAGTTCATCCACAACCATCCACTACAGGTGAGTTCATACCCCTAAATCAATCTTTTAAATGATTTTAAATGCTTTCATGGGGGGGAGGGGGAATACAAGTAGAAAACAGGAAGTTATAGAATCAATCACATGTGATTTATAAGTGTGTTTTCAACCAACTGATTTCACATACTTCAAAAGGTGATAAATACAATAGTTTTCGGCTGTTTTATACTTTGTTATCAAATGATTTACTTTTGAATCTTTTTATAAACTGACATCAAGTCATCATTATTTATTGTTCAAAACTCTTAAATGTTTTACAAAACCTCTTTCAACTTATTGATAAAAACCATATCTATACACTTATGTTTCATATACATATGTATTGATATGAGAACTTTCATTCTTTCTTCAGTTCCAACACTCTTGTGTAGCAAGGGTGTATAAACCTACTTGGACATTCAATTTACATTCCAGTAAACTATTATAGGTATAGTTTAGGGGATACAAACTGCTATTCCTATTACAAGGAATTACACAAGAGTCAGTTCATTCATGAGTCTATACTAATACATTACATACTATATGAAGAGATACTATTACATGGATACCATTACATGGATACTTTTGCATGGATTCTGTTACATAGATACTATATGATGAGATACTATTACATATTATATGTGTAGATACTATTATATATATACGGGACTAACCATTCTACACCCAGCTGTTAGCTACAGAGGGAAAATGCACATCGACAGATGTCTACGGTTAATACTATTCGGCAATTACTATGCCGTGTTTATCCTAGTACTAAAGGATAATACTTAAATGATTATATAATTTCCCTTTTACTTTTATTTTCTGACACATTCACATAAACGATGAGGTAGACTATATATTTATAATAATAGTCGCACATGGGAAAAACTTGTTGGATAAGGTGTCTAAGTCCATAACTATTTCTGGTATGTACTTGACCCGACCCGACATGGTCCATTTGGGTTGCATGGCACCATGCAATTGGATAAACTAAAATGAGAGAAATAACACTTATGGTTTATTAATATATTATAAGTTCTAATATATTAATAATATTATTTAATTAGTTTGATCAAGAATTAATTTAGAATTAATTAAGTGATCAAAAGATAACTAATTAAATATATGGGTAGATTATCTAAATCTTCCATATATTATATAGTGGGCTAAGAGGCTCCATGGATTATCAAGTTGGGTTCCACCCATAGGATGCTCCATGGGAGTTACAAACCCATGGGTCATGGAAATGAAGAGTCATGACACATTAGGGTTTACATGGTGTAACCCTAGATGTGTCAACACTATATAAGAAACCCATTCTCCACCAAAATAGGCGACACTAAGAAACAATAGGGCTAGAGCCGATTTTGCAAGTGTAATATTCTCTCAAAGTTTACTCCTTTGCATTTGGTGTTGTGTGAAGCATTTAAGGCATCACACTTGGGGTGCTAGGCTCACAAGGTTTCAAGGATCATAATCAACAACAAGGTAAGTTATTCTATCTTTCATTCAAGTTAAAAATGTTCCCCATGTATGCTAGATAGGAATATAACCTTGGAATTCAACTTTGCATGATTATTAGACAAACATAGATCCAAGGTTATTAGGGTTGCATGTACACTTAGGAAGTGTTAGAATGCTCAAAACCCATCAGTGGTATCAGAGCCTAGGTTTGTTTGTTGTTTTTTTTTTGTGTGCAAACAGCTTAGAAAAAAATCGTTTTTCTGTTTTCTGCTCGTATGAAAGTTTGCACATTTGTTGCTGGAAATGGACTAGAAACATTACCCTAAACTGTTTTGATGTTTTAAAGCTTGTTTTAGATGGTGTAATGTTTATGCTAATCCATTTACAATGGCAATTATTAAAATTACAAGTTTTTTTTAAGTGTAATTTTTGATTCTTGAAAGTGTTCATATTCATGTTCTTGAACTTATGAAGATTAGATGATCATAGGAATTGTTTGTAACCTTCATGGTAGTGTAATTTATGATCATAATGTGTTTTAATGGAATCCATAACTTGTCCTCAAGTTATGGAAAACCAAAAGTCTCACTTTTATTAAAGCCATTAAAAGAACACAAGAGTTATAAAAATGAAGAGTCTTCATTTTTATTACTCAATTAATTCATAAGTTATAAGAAATGAAAAGTTTTGGAAGTTTACAAAACTTGCCCTCAAGTTTTGGAACATGTAAAGTCTTGATTAAAACTTTAGTTCAAACCCTTAGAATTTTAAAATTTAAAATTCAACCCTTATACTTTATAATATTATAAGTTACTAATATATATATATGTATAACGTCAAGTCGTCTTACCGCTAGTACGCCTCATTCACGAAGTCGGTCTATAAGGGGGGTATAAGGTTGTTGCCTATAAAATGGCAACTTAATGGGTGTCCACTCTCACCCACCGCTTCCTTGATCGGTGGAGGGTCGTTAGCCGAACGAGTAAGACAAGGACTTATAAATTCTCATTAAAAGTATGATGAATATTATAAAGTAACTAAATGCTTTTATTAAATTCCCAATCTTAGTTACTTTAGGAAAATGTGAATAAGGTGCTAATCCATGAAATTACACTTTACACTTTGTTTAAGTCGTTGGTGGAGCGTGTGTGGTTAACCGGCACACTAACTTGGACTTAACAAGGTAGGTAAAGGGTGACTTAAGGTTTACCATAGCATCGGTGGAGCGTGTGTGGTTTACCGGCACATCGATTGAGTGATAAACCTTGAGGGTACCAAGTGATTTGCATGGTTACTTCACACCTCGTTTTGTGATCCTCGGTATCCCAGTCACAGAACTTGGAGGGCACACTCGAGATTGAAACATGCCTTTGAAAAGTTCATTGAATCTCAAAAGAATCTAGGAATTTCTTAGAACCAATTAAAAACCTAATATTTATATTTCGTTTTTCATGGTGGAAATTGGTGAATCGTCATTCACCTACCTTTCAAATATGTTATAGCTTGGATTACGACATACCTCTTCTAAGTTATAATATATTGTGATTGGATCCTAGCCTTAATATTACATTTGGGTGTTTTATTAAGGACTCTCTTAGTATCTAAACTAATATTGTCCTCTTCTTTCAGATGTCTTCAAAGAATGCTGCTTCTGGCTCTAATCCTAATGGCTCCTTTACCCTTATGAACTTGTGTGGGAAAGTCACTTTTGATGGATCCAACTTCAATGAATGGATCAGAAACATCAGGATGATTACCCGCTACGAGGACAAAGAATATGTCCTTGACAAGGAGATTAAGGAGATTGATGAGACCACTGCAACTCCCCAGGAGACCGCTGACTTCCGGGCACATGAAAGGGATGCTACAAAAGTGGCATGCATCATGTTGGCCACCATGACAGCGGAACTCCAAAAGTCCTATGAGGACTTCTACCCTTTTGAAATGCACCAAGATCTGATGGAAAGATACCATCAAAGTGCACGACAAGAGAGGTATGAAATCATATGCTCTATCATAACAACCATGATGAAGGACGGGGAATCCGTCACGAGCCACATGCAGAAAATGCAAAGGTATGTGGATCGGTTGCTGAAGCTTAATGTGAACTTCCCTGAGGAGCTTGCAATAGATATCATTTTTCACTCCTTACCATCGTGCTATGATCAATTCCGCATGACATATCACATGAATAAGGAAGAGGTCACACTCAGCAAACTTCAGGGACTCCTCAAGACCGCAGAAACAGGTCTTAAGGGTAAGTCGGTTGTTAACACTCCTACTCCAAACTCCGCCCCGGTTTTGGCAATCGGGAAAGGTAGAGGAAAGAAGAGGAAGAGCTCTTCGAAGGGTACCAAGGCTAGGACCCTTGATGGCTATTCTTCAAGTGGAACCAAGAAAGGTTTTGTCACTCCTTCTTCTGACCCTAAAGAGGCTGAATGCTTGTATTCCCATGAAAAGTCACATTGGAAGCGGAACTGCCCAAAGTACCAGCAAGATGTGAAGGATGGGAAAGTTAAACCCAACCATGCAGGTATTTACACTATCTTATCTAATAACTCACCCCATTCTAACTCTTGGGTCCTTGATACCGGTTGTGGTATTCATATCTGTTCTGATTTGCAGGGACTAAGAAGAAGTGAGAATGTGGAGCATGGAAGAATAAACTTAATCATGGGGAATAGGAAAGCTTTACCTGTCACCAAGATTGGAGTTTATACTTTATCGCTAAGTAGTGGGTTTAGTTTAGATTTAAATAAATGTTGTTATTCGCCAGAAATGGCAAGAAATATTACTTCCTTTCATGCATTTTATAAACAAGGTTTCACCTTTTCATTTGATAATGAAGTTGGTTCGATTAATGCTTTCTTTAATAATGTTCTTTATTTTAAAGCATTACCTTGTGATGGTGTGTATGAAACTGTATCTGTGGTTGATAACTTAGGAAATAATGTATTGTGTATTGATTCTGTTAATGATAATAACTTGGATAAAGCATCATTATGGCATTGTCGTCTTGGACATATAAGCAAGAAACGCATAGGCCAACATCAAAAGGATGGAGTATTGGAGTCATTTGACCTAAAGTCAGATGATAGTTGCGAATCATGCTTACTTGGGAAAATGACAAAGTCACCCTTCATAGGTTCTTGTGAGAGGGGTGAAGGTTTGTTGGATCTTATACACACGGATGTGTGTGGGCCCTTCAAACATGCCACAAGGGATGCTAATCGTTATTATTTGACTTTTACTGATGATTACAGTAGATATGGATATGTCTACTTAATCAAGCATAAGTTAGAGACTTTTGAGAGGTTTAAAGAGTTTAAACAGGAAGTCGAGAATCAATTGGGCAGGAACATTAAGATGCTTAGATCCGATCGAGGTGGTGAGTATCTTAGTTCAGAGTTCCTCGACTATCTTAGGGAATGTGGGATTGTCTCACAATTGACACCTCCCAGGACACCGCAGTTGAATGGTGTAGCTGAGAGGCGTAATCGAACCTTGTTGGATATGGTTCGTTCCATGATGAGTCGAGCTTCGCTACCAATCTCATTTTGGGGGTATGCCTTAGAGACTGCCGCCCATATCCTTAATCTAGTTCCCACAAAGAAAGTTGCCAAAACTCCTCATGAGATGTGGACTGGTAAAGTACCCAAACTAGACCACATTAAGATTTGGGGTTGCGAGGCTTTCGTGAGACGCGAGACTCATGATAAGCTCGAACCTCGAAGTGAAAGGTGTATTTTCATCGGCTACCCACAGAAATCCTTTGGTTACCTCTTCTACAGACCTAGTGAGAATGTGGTCTTTGTAGCTAGGAGGGCGTTCTTTCGAGAGAGAGAGAGAGTTCATAAGCCAAAGAGACAGTGGGAGGCAAGTTGACCTTGAAGAAATTCAAGAGTCAAGTGGTGAAGGAACTTCAAACCCTAGCACTCAACTTGAGGAGGAAACTTCTGTTGAGCCAATTGACAAGTCTGTACCTCTGAGGCGTTCCACAAGGGTTAGGAATGCACCTGAGCATTACTATGGATTCCATATTACTACGGAAGGTGATACACTTATCAGTGATGAGACGCTGATAGGTCTGGATGAACCTAACAGTTACGCGGAAGCCATGGCAGGCCCTGAGTCAGCCAAGTTGAAAGAGGCAATGGACAGCGAGATACAGTCCATGTAGGACAATCAAGTTTGGAACTTGGTTGAGAATGTACCAGGTTGTAAGACTGTAGGGTGCAAATGGATCTTCAAGAAGAAGACCGACATGGATGGTAATGTACACACTTATAAGGCACGAATGGTTGCAAAGGGTTTCTCACAAACACCGGGAGTTGATTATGATGATATCTTTTCTCCAGTGGCCAAGATTAAGTCTATTAGGGTTCTGTTAGCCATAGCCGCATTTCATGACTATGAAATATGGCAAATGGATGTCAAAACCGCTTTCCTTAATGGAAATTTGGCTGAGGATGTTTACATGAGTCAGCCAGGGGGTTTTGTCAACACAGAGTACCCTAATAGAGTGTGTAAGCTTGAGAAATCCATTTATGGGTTAAAGCAAGCACCTCGCAGATGGAATCTTTGCTTTGATGAGAAAGTCAAGGAATTTGGCTTTTCTAGGATTGAAGATGAATCTTGTGTATATGTCAAGGCTAGTGGGAGTATAGTTAGCTTTTTGGTATTGTATGTGGATGACATACTACTCATAGGAAATGACATCCCAACTCTGCAGGAAGTTAAGTCCTGGATTGGGAAGTGTTTCTCTATGAAGGACCTAGGAGAAGCTGCCTATAGTCTAGGGATAAGGATCTTGAGAGACCGGAGTAAAAGACTAATTGGACTTAGTCAGAGTACTTACTTGGATAAGGTGTTGAAGAGATTCGGCATGCAGGACTCCAAGAAAGGAGAGTTACCCATCCAGAGTAACGCCAGATTGAGTAAGACACAAAGCCCTAATACTGAGGCTGAGATAGCAGAAATGAGTCGAATACCTTATGCTTCGGCTGTAGGATCGACCATGTATGTTATGACGTGTACTCGACCTGATGTAGCCTTTTCTTTGAGCATGGTTAGCAGGTATCAGGGGAACCCTGGCAAGGCACACTGGACTGCGGTAAAGAATATCCTCAAGTACCTACGGAGGACTAAGGACTGGGTCCTTACCCTCGGTGGGAGTGAAGACTTGAGAGTTGTAGGGTATAATGATGCTAGCTTTCAGACTGATAGGGATAATTTCCGCTCTCAGTCAGGCTGGGTCTTTACCTTAAATGGAGGAGCAATTTCTTGGAAGAGTTCCAAGGAAGAGACATTGGCTGATTCAACTTGAGAATCAGAGTATATAGCAGCTAGCGAGGCAGCAAAGGAGGCGATATGGCTGAAGAACTTCATTGGAGACCTTGGAGTTGTACCAGCTATTAAAGAGCCAATGGAAATTTTCTGTGATAGTGAAAGTGCAGTTGCCTTAGCCAAGGAACCAAGGGATCACGGGAGATCCAGACACATCGATAGAAAATAACATTTCATCAGACATCGAATAGAAGAAGGACTCCTCGTGGCAAATAGGGTATCATTGGATGAGAATCCAGCAGATCCCCTCACGAAGGGACTGACTCGGGTTAAGAGTTTAGGGCTGAAGGATGATATTAGATTTAGTAGTTAGATAACCTTGAAATTTGTAAAGTGTAATTGACATTAGATGATGAATAAAAGGTGTTTTATTTATGAGTAAAGTGTTGCTATCCCTTGTCGATCGTTTACTATATTTCTTTTGCATGTTTTGACTTCCAGAATAATTATGTTTGGTATATCATATTATTCGAACCTCCACAGTCGGTCATATGTCGGAAGTAGGTATGAATCAAGACTGTCATGATTGGTTGCAGATGTCTAAGTTGTTGGACATGGCTACAACACTCATGAGTGCTCATAAGTTCTGAGCATTGGACTCAACCCACGCTCACTGGAATCACTTCATGGAATTTATCTCGAGTGATCGTGAGACGGTAATATCATATAAGTCTTCAAACCTAGAGATATGATTTGTTACTTATGAGTTGGTTATGCATTGATTATACGTTAACGCATTGGTAACTCGATGTTATAAAACGTGCTTTTGTGTATAATTCAATGAGTGGTAGAACAAACATATGAGTCGAAGTTTATCTGTTCCTTCTTGGATTAGAAGCTGATATCTGGGCCCCTTGATGATTTTGTTTTGACCTATGTACCGGGCCCGGTCAGAACTAAGTTGATATGTTCAATTAAGTTCTTTGTCAAACAAATCGGAAATCGGGAAACAAACTGTTGGACACAAAGTAAGACACTGTTCCATGTATTTGTCCGGCTGATATCTAGAACAGAGGATTATATGATCACTTATCTTAAATGGCGTATCATCATCTTCTCAGTTCCGAGAGACCTTGAAAGAGCTACGATTGCCGATCGGTTCCTGAAGTATTGCAGTTATAGTTATTAGACTTATCCAAGTGGGAGACTGTTGGATAAGGTGTCTAAGTCCATAACTATTTATGGTATGTACTTGACCCGACCCGGCATGGTCTATTTGGGTTGCATGGCACCATGCAATTGGATAAACTAAAATGAGAGAAATAACATTTATGGTTTATTAATATATTATAAGTTCTAATATATTAATAATATTATTTAATTAGTTTGATCAAGAATTAATTTAGAATTAATTAAGTGATCAAAAGATAACTAATTAAATATACGGGTAGATTATGTAAATCTTCCATATATTATATAGTGGGCTAAGAGGCTCCATGGATTATCAAGTTGGGTTCCACCCATAGGATGCTCCATGGATGCTCCATGGGAGTTACAAACCCATGGGTCATGGAAATGAAGAGTCATGACACATTAGGGTTTACATGTTGTAACCCTAGATGTGTCAACACTATATAAGAAACCTATTCTCCACTAAAATAGGCGACACTAAGAAACAAGAGGGCTAGAGCCGATTTTGCAAGTGTAAGATTCTCTCAAAGTTTACTCCTTTGCA
This sequence comes from Lactuca virosa, assembly GCF_052849685.1. NCBI lineage: Eukaryota > Viridiplantae > Streptophyta > Magnoliopsida > Asterales > Asteraceae > Lactuca > Lactuca virosa. Next base: position 174,866,781 of record NC_136428.1, read on the forward strand.
TTTGGTGTTGTGTGAAGCATTTGAGGCATCACACTTGGGGTGCTAGGCTCACAAGGTTTCAAGGATCATAATCAACAACAAGGTAAGTTATTCTATCATTCATTCAAGTTAAAAATGTTCCCCATGTATGCTAGATTGGAATATAACCTTGGAATTCAACTTTGCATGATTATTAGACAAACATAGATCCAAGGTTATTAGGGTTGCATGTACACTTAGGAAGTGTTAGAATGCTCAAAACCCATCAAAACTTTCAGTGATACAGAAATGCAACTTTCAAAGCATTCAGGTCTTGGTAGAAGACTACCTTTTATACTAGTAGGAAATATGGGATTTTCTAGGGTTTTCACACTTATACTAAATGTTTCATCAAATATTTACAAGTCTTTCATAACAGCTTTTCAAATCAATGGCACCATAATACTTATGAATTCACCAGCTTTATGCTGATCTACACTTTCAAAATAACTTGTATTCTCAGGTCACCAGTAGACAGGTACGATGACCAGGTTTTGAGAAGACGGAGCACAGACAAGACTCGTCTTTTATTTTGATTACATATTTTGGTGTCTTATTACTATGAAAGAACACTCATGTATTAAAACTTTACTTTTAATGCAATGGATGATGTTGTTGCTTGTTTACTACTTTGCACTGTTATGATACTTTACATGACGTCCTCCACCCCTGAACGTTTCCGTCGTTCCGGTTTTGGGGTGTGACATATTGATATATTATGAGAATAATATATTAAAGGAATAATAATATTGTTTGATTAATATTAGTCATAAATTAATTAGGAATTAATTTGGTGACTAAAAGAGGTTAATTGAATAAAGGGGCTTAAACTGCCAAATATGTGATAGTTGAGTTTTTGGGCTATGGATCCTAATAGGATATACGGTGGCCGAAATTAAGGAGTATGGTCTCCTTGAATTCGTCCACGCCTCCATCTAGAAGGATCCTTGGATTGCTTAGGGCCTAAGTTATTCAATTAGGGTTAAGGATGTAACCCTAGTAGCTCATAGTATAAATAGACCCCATAGGTGAGGGAAATCGGTGACCTTGTTGCATTGGGAACCCTAGAGTCGATTTTCTCATCCCTCCTCTCTCTCTGAATCATCCTCTTGCTAGTTGGTGTTTGTAAGCCATTAGAGGAGTGACAATTGTGACTCTAAGCTCCAAGAACAAGAAGATTCAAGCAAGCAACTTAAGGTATTCTTCTAGATCTGATTTCATATGTTATGATTCCATTGTTTACACTAGATCTAGCATTGTAAGCCTTGGATACATTGCATGTTCAATTAGAGAAACCTAGATCCAAGCATTAGGGTTTGCATGTGTACATAGGAAAGTTCTTATGGCTCAAACCCATCATCTTTCCCCTCTCTTTTTCTTCTTCGACCGAGAGCAAGACGAAAACACACACACAACACCAAATCCTCTTTAACTCACTCTCTAAAAATCATTGTCATCCTTCCTCCAAGATCTCAAAAATTGCTAGAGTTCTAAAGAATCTTCATCAAGTCATTCAAATCCTTGGTAAGTTCTTGTCAAACACAAACATCCTCTTTCATCTTAATATGAAAAAACTCCTTCTTACATGGTTTTTATTCCATGATCACACCTTAGAAGCTTCATAAATTCGAGATCCACATCAAGGTGTTGCTAGGACCAAAAATCTTCTTCACATCTTCTTCAAAAGCAAAACAACTAAGCAAGGTGAGTTAATACCCCCTTTTTTCGGTTTTTACTTGTTTTTTGGGGAGAATACAAGTATTATGTGATGATCTATGTGTATTTGCATGTTATGTGTGATTTCTTTAGTTTTTGGTTGTGATAATATGTAATACTTGAGATATTTCGAGATCTATAGCAAAAGGGGTGAAAGAATCATAAACAAAAACATAATAAACAACATACATCATAGATCTAAGGGTCGTTAAGTTTAATAAGTGAAAAACAAAGCCAAAGAACTTTACAAGTGTCATTTTTACACACGAATTAGTCATTATTATGCATCGTTATAACGAGTCACATAGAGATCCAATACAATCTAAGTAATCATGGGAAATCGTATTCATTCGTTGCGACGATACAATAATACAAAACGATCATACTAATATATCGGAAAACTTCGGGTTTTCCGGGGGAACAACATTATTCACTTTTACTTACAATAAATATAATACAAGAATTTATTATGAAAAACATATCACTTTTACACGTTTTGAAATAATTCACGCATATACTTATGGATCATCACACCTATTTCGTAAACAATTGTCGTTTCAGAAAATATCGGATTTTCTGGGTTTTACAAACAATACAAAACATTTTCTTATCAAACCTGCTTATGAACTCACCAACATTATATATGTTGACCGTTTTCAAAATAACTTGTATTCTCAGGTAAAAGATAAGCTGAAGAAAATTATCAAGTGTGTTAGGATGTTATGTTTTGTGACACTCAAACAATTTATGCTATGGATATGTAATATTTAGACAATGTACTTGATGTGAACAATGACGGTTGTAATGTATTAATGCATGGTGATGTTTATGTTATGTTTCATGTATATTCATTGTGATGATATTTCAATTTAAGTCACACGAGCCCTCGGACGTTTCCGCCGTCTGGTTCGGGGGTGTGACAGGTTGGTATCAGAGCTCTGTTTATAGTGAACTGGCATATCTAACCACACATTGATATGCAACTATAAACCCAAAGAGCGACTAAATAACTCTGAACAAAACAAATAAAATATACTAATAAATACTCCTACTTGTGCGACTTAGAAAAATGAACATAATAACAATTCAAATAAGATGATTGGGAAAACCTGACATCTAGGTTAAGCCAGGATTGTTCACAGTTGTATTAGGGATGAATGTAGCCTGATCAACTACATTTCTTCAGAATACAACTATCACTTGCCCTGGAGCAATCGCGATGGTCAGTTAACCTAAGGCATACCCTTTTGTTAAACAAGAGTAGAACATCAACCCAATTCTTATAACAACTAAAAGTATCTTAGGAATAATAATAGTTTATTTATATACCCTCTCGCAGACAGTATGGCCGGCTTCAATCATCCTAGAGATCCGTATTTCCCTAACCAGGGGAATAACGGATGGCTGGAAGAGGAACCTGAAGAAGACCCCGAGGAGGAGTCTGAAGAAGAACCTTAAGTGGAAGTCGACGGCGGACCTGCTGAGCCAGTGGTAGACTTGGAAGAAGAAGAAGCCGAAGAAGACCCCGAAGGGGAGTCCGAGGAAGAACCCGGTGATGACGATGATGGTGATTCGGACGCGGAGTCCGAAGTCATCAACCCACCTTACCCGATTAGGGTGCCCGCTCATCGGATGGGCCCAAATGGCCCCACGCCTCCATGGGGCGTGGATATTTGAAGATGGAGCAGGCAGCAGGGGCAGCGACCCACATATGGAATGGACAGGGAATTTTATGATCTGAGAGACGGAGGGCCAGCCGACCGGGCACTTCCTGTCATGGTGAGGCGGTTACGGAACACTGGCGACCTAGCCCAGGACACGTCCGAGCAACTGAATCAGATGCGAGCCGCAGTGGCAAGGGCAGAACGAGAAACTCAAGAAGTAATCCATAACTTTCATGTATGTCAAGCAATTTGGGAGGATCGACTACGAGCCACAGAACGATAGGTGGCGCATCTTCAGGGCGCATCCACATCATCAGCCCTACCACCCGACGCATCTCAGAGCACTCTGGACCAGTAGACCTCTCTACGAGTGTTATGTTTCTTTTGTGCACTACATTATGTACTACAGACTCCATGTTTAAGTGATTACACTACTCATAGAGTCGTTATGCTGTCGAACTTTGTACCTTTATGTATGCTCTTTCGAGCAAATTTTCATGTATCAAAGTACGTATATTATTAGTGGAAAATATTATGTGTTTATTCGTGATGTTGTTATCTGCTATGTGTTTTATATTCTTATTGCTTAGTGTAAATATATGGAATCACTTAGATATGCAATCGATTCACGAAATTCCCAATTTAAATACAATACATACTCAACATCTTTCTGTTCCGTAACAGCAAGATGCCGCAAAGACCAAACCGTGGAAATAATCAACTACCGACACCACCGGAAATCAACTCAGTTGCGTTTCAAGCAGCTGTATCTGCTGCAGTCACAACAGCACTGACGCAGATCCACAATGGGAAAAATGGTGGAGGAAACGGGCAGGGGGCCGGAAGTTCAAACAACGGGATAAATCAAGGACCTACCAAGACGTGCTCTTAGAGAGATTTCACAAACGCTAAGCCACAAACCTTTAATGGCACAGGGGGAGTGATAACCCTGAAAAGATGGATTGAAAAGGTGGAATCGGTGTTCGAGATATGCGGGTGCCCGGATGAAGTCAAGGTGAAGTTTGTAGCATGTACATTTGTTGATCAAGATCTCACCTGGTGGAATGGACATGTGGAGGCTATGACTCTTCCGGTGGCTAATGTCATGCCATGGACGGAATTGAAGGAAATGCTAATGGCTGAATACTGCCAGCGTGGCGAGGTTTAGAAAATGGAGCAAGAGCTATGGAATCTCACTGTCTTAAACTCCGACATCGATGCCTACATATCAAGGCTTAGTGAACTGTCTCTGTTGTGCCCTGGCATGATTACTTCGGAAGGGAAGAAAATTGAACGATTCATCTGGGGATTAACCTCCACAATTCAAAGAAATGTGATAGCTGCGAATCCTGAATCCTTTGACAGTGCCAAGAGGTTGGCCAAGAAGTTGTACGACCACAAAAACAAGAAGGGCGAGAAGGCAGGGGAAACTGAAAGCAAGAAGGAGAGTGACAACAAGAAAGGAAATAATAACAAGAGGAAGGGACGACAAGGCTCAGAGTCGTCAAAGACACAACAAACAGTGACCATTCATGCTGCAACCACCCAAGTTCCCTGCACACCACATGCTCCAGCCTCATCCACCCCAAGTGCCCTAAGCAGTATTCCGGAAATCTCCGAAAGTGCAACAAGTGCAATCTCCATCACAACGGCAAATGCAGGGAGTTGCATTGTACCAGTTGCAACCGAAAGGGTCACACGGCAAAATACTGTAGGACCTATCCTCCCCAGAACCAGCATCAGGGAAACAACAACAACAACAACCGCAACAACAACAACAACAACAATAACACTAACAACAACGACAACAACACTAGGGATAGCCATACCTGTTATGGATGTGGAAGGATTGGGCATTTGCGTCGGAACTGCCCCAATATCAACAACCAAGGGAATGGAGGAGCAGGGAGAGTGCTGACCATGGGTCAAGGAGAAGCGGTTCAGGATCCCGCTGTTGTCACTGGTACGTTTCTCCTTAACAACACATATGCATGCATCCTGTTTGATACCGGGGCAGAGCGAAGTTTTGTGAATAATAAATTCAAACATTTGCTAAAACAACAACCCCAGAAGCTTAATGAAACCTCTACGGTGGAAATGGCTAATGGGAAAACAGAATCAACTGGGAAATCTACGTAGGATGTACCCTAACCTTAAATCACCACGCCTTTCAAATAAACTTGATGCTTGTAGCTATTAGGAGTTTTGATGTGATTATCGGCATGGACTGGTTGAGCCCCCAACATGCCGAAATTATGTGTCGCGAAAAGGCCGTTCGCCCTCATCTCCCTAACCAAGAAACCCTAATTTTATACGGAGACAAACCCATTACGAACCTTCGTCTTATCTCGTGCATTAAGGCACAGAAGTGTCTACAAAAGAAGGACTTGGCGTTTCTGGCTCACATAGTGGATAAGTCCAAGGAAGAGGTCAATATTCGAGACATCCCAGTGGCATGCAGTTTCCCGAATGTCTTTCCTGAAGATCTTCCAGGGATACCCCCAGGAAGACAAGTCGAGTTCCGAATTGACCTTGTGCCAGGAGCTACACCCATTGCCAAATCACCTTATAGGTTGGCTCCTGCGGAGATGATAGAACTGTCAAGCCAACTCAGCGAACTCTTGAGCAAAGGATTCATCCGACCTAGCTTCTCACCCTGGGGAGCTCCGGTCCTCTTTGTTAAGAAAAAGGACGGATCCTTTAGGATGTGTATCGATTATAAAGAACTGAATAAGCTGTCACACCCAAAAACCGAGAACGGCGAAAACGTTCTGGGGTGGAGGACGTCATGTACAGTATCATAACAATGCATAATAGTAAAGACAAGCAATAACATCCATTGTATTAATATAATAATTGTAATACAAGCGTGTTCTGTACAGTTTTTAAGACACCAAAAGTATAATCAAAATAAAAGATCAGTCTTGTATGTGCTCCATCTTCTCAAAAGCTTCATCTGTACCTGTCTACTGATGACCTGAGAATACAATTTATTTTGAAAGCGAGTATCAGGATAAAGTTGGTGAGTTCATAAGTATTTAGTGTCATTGCTTGTATAAAAATGTTTACAACCATGTAGTATAATAGTTGATATCAATGTTTGAAAATAGTATGCTCCCTAGAAAATCCTATATTTTCCAGTAAAAGTAGTCTTCTACCAAGACCCGGTTGGTTGCATGTTTGATCCTTTGAAAATGTAAAAGTTTTCCCAGTGAAACTATCAGTATGAAAATATAGTTTTAGACTTCATTCATATAAAGTAATTGGGAAAATAATGCTTTACCCTAGCAGTGTCACTGTCGGCTTAATGTAATGAAAATGCAGACTCCAGGTAGTATTAAATGTACAATACACCTCGGGGAATCCATTTTGCCTTTAATTCTAAAAGTGTTAATTAAAGGTCTGAATGTGAACTCGTATGTAACCATACTGATTGACGATCGAATAACTGATGACCCTCCGAGTTATATGTAGTGATGTGACATTTTGTCACCCCTTGGCCTTTCGGCTGGGACTGTAGCTAGCGGTCGGGATGTGGGAGTGCCTGTCCCGTATAGATCTATACACACAATGCCCTCTCTCCCTCCAGGAGACTCTGGTTACACGGTGATACCACTGTGAAGTGTCGTATCGAGAAGTAGTTTGTCACATTCTAATTATAGTATATTCTCTTGTATATTGTATAATATATTTTCTTGTATATTGTATAGAGTGTTCCTCTTGTATAGTATATAGTATTCTCTTTGTATAGTATTTAGCATGTATTGACTCATAACTGTACTGACTCTGGTAGGTGTCATGGTAATAGTAGTAATGAGTAGTAATCCTTAACTATACCTATTATAGTTAAATAGTAATCTTGGTTGCATGCCTTTATTACACAAAGGTACTGAACTGAAGTGAAGACTTTTATATCTAACACAAATATATATGATATATAACTAAGAATTCAATGACAGACGGTCAAATAACAGAATACCCTAAGTCCACAACCAAACAAGGAACAGGAAATAAGGTGAGCTATCAGTCCTAAGTCCTTCAAGTCTTACTTATATAAATATATTAGTATATATATGGTTTTGAAGATAAAACAAGTTTAAAAGAGTTTGAAAACAGTTTTAGCATTTAAAGAATTTGATAAAAAGGTTTGAAACACTTGAAAACCCAAAGTTTGATGGAAATCTGAAAGTAGTGACAAATCATGTAGTCTGTTCTAGTTATTAATCACATGTGATTGAAATCCTAACTATAACAGTTCAACTTGTATTCCCCCCCATAAAAGTATTCAAAATCGTTTAAAAGGTTGATTTAGGGGTATGAACTCACCTGCAGTGAGTGGAGTGGATGGAAGTGCCGGGTAGGATGCTAGGTGTCAAGTGAGGACTTGAACACACACACGGATCCTATGTAACATGTAGTGATACATAAATGTATCTAATTAGTTATTTAATCAATAATTAATCAAGTAAAGACACTCTAATGCACGAAAACACTTTGTTTCAAGTGCTAGGAGTGCTAAGGGTTGCATCTAAGGAGAGTATGGCCTCACCTTGGAGTTTACTCCTCATTTGGTAGCCCTTATATGTGTTTACGGTTTCTGGACCATTTCCCCCATGAGTTTACAGCCGTAAACTCATGGTAATGGTGCATTTGTGTGTTTTAAGGTCTCATATCTCACAAGGAAGGGTTCTAAGTTTGAATCAAAGGCTTAGGAAGTGGTTAGGGCACAAAAGGACTCACCATTGGAGTTTACGGTCCTTGGACCACCTTTGGGAGTTTACGGTCGTAAACACTTGGGTTTACGGTCGTAAACCCATGAGTTTACGGCCGTAAACTCATGGTTACTCCAACCATTTCGTGTTTTGGTGTTTCTAGTTCATGCATGCGAGGTTCTAGTCTTTTATCCAAGCTATAGAAGGTGTTAGGGGCATCTAAACACCACTTGGGGGTGTTTACGGTTCAAGGATCTCCCTTGACCGTAAACACATATGTTCTTGGGGGCTTTGATGTTCATTCCATGGATTAGCAAGCACACTAAGCAAGTAACTAGTTAGGAAGAGTGTACTTACTTATAGGAAGCTTGTGAGAGTGTTTAGGACCCAAAAACACTAGTGTGTGTTCTTGGTGTTCTTGGTGTTTTTAAGAACACTTGAAGATCTAAGTAAAAATCAAGAATCCATGGATGAAATGATGTATAAACACTAGATTAAGTGTTGTATGAACGAATCTAGGAAGGAAAACACTTACATTTTGGCGGATTTGAAGAAGTGTGTGATGATACTTGAGAGAAAAGTGGTGGGTGTTCTTGAGGTGGAAAGTGTAAAGTGAGGGAATAGTGGGTAAACTCATGCTATATGCATGAGTTCTTGGAAAAATGGTGTTTACGGCCCAAACTCCTCTTGTTTGGCCGTAAACACCTAGCTAAGGTGTTGTTTGTTTTGTTTGCTACACATCACTCATAACGACACTTCCTTTTATTTATTCGTTTAACGATTTTTAAAATTAAACACCCAAACGGACATAAATCCGGCCAAAAATGTACTGAAATGTATTTGACTTTTATTTGAAGTGTTAGACTGTAGAGATTATACAAATGAAAATTTCGGGTTGTCACATAAGCTCACTATCAAAAATCGCTACCCACTTCAACGAATCGACGATCTATTCGACCAGCTTCAAAGAGCAAACTACTTCTCTAAGATAGATCCGCGATCCGGCTACCACCAACTCAAGGTTCGGGAAGAGGATATCCCCAAGACCGTTTTCCGAACTCACTATGGACATTATGAATTTGTTGTAATGCCCTTTGGTCTAACGAATGCCCCTGCCGCATTCATGGACCTGATGAATCGAGTCTGCCGACCATTCCTCGAAAACTTTGTCATCGTTTTCATCGACGATATCCTGGTCTATTCTCGAAGCGAAGAGGAGCATAGTCGACATCTCCGACAAATCTTGGAAACCCTGCGAACCGAAAAGTTATACGCAAAACTCTCTAAGTGTGAGTTCAGGCTCCATAGCGTAAACTTTTTAGGTCATGTTGTCAGTCAAGAAAGGATACATGTGGACCCTTCTAAGATCAAATCCATTGAAGGATGAGCAGTCCCAACGACACCCACATAAATTCGTCAATTCTTGGGTCTCGCAGGCTATTACAAGAAGATTCATTCAAAACTTCTCCAGAACAGCCAAGCCACTTACCATGCTTACAGAAAAGGGCGTACCATTTGAATGAACAGAAAAGCAGGAGGTTGCCTTCCGAACTCTGAAACGAGCTCTCTGTAGTGCACCAGTACTATCATTACCAGAAGGAACTGAGGAATTCGTAGTTTACTGCGATGCTTCGAATCAGGGTTTAGGCTGTGTACTCATGCAGCGTGGGAAGGTGATAGCTTATGCATCCCGACAACTAAAGACACATGAGGTGAATTATACCACCCATGATCTCGAATTGGGAGCTGTGGTCTTTGCCTTGAAGATTTGGAGGCACTACCTTTATGGTACAAAGTGCACCATTTTCACCGACGATAAGAGCCTCCAACACATTTTAAATCAAAAGGAGTTAAACATGAGGCAGCGAAGATGGGTTGAGCTGTTAAACGATTATGAGTGCGAAATCAAGTACCACCCCGACAAGGATAACGTGGTAGCTGATGCCTTGAGTCGGAAAGAATACTCAAATCATCGTGTGAAGACTCTTTCAATAACCATTCAATCCCATCTGTCCTCGCAAATCAAAGCAGCCCAGTTCGATGCCATGAAGACAGAAAACGGAACAAGCGAAGCGTTACGTGGAATGGAAAAGAACTTCGAAGTCAAGGAGGATGAAACATATTGTTTCATGAACCGAATTTGGGTTCCTAAACTTGGGGGATTCAGAGAGGTAATCATGAATGAGGCCCATAAAACACGATACTCCATCCATCCGAGTTCAGATAAAATGTACCTGGATACCAAGCAACATTATTGGTGGCCTAACATGAAGGCAGAAATTACCACTTACGTTAGCAAGTGCCTCACTTGTGCTAAAGTGAAGGTAGAATATCAGAAGCCCTCGGGACTATTACAACAGCCGGTAATACCCGAGTGGAAATGGGAAAGGATTACCATGGACTTTGTGACCAAATTACCCAAGACAACTGATGGATTGGATGCCATATGGGTAATAGTGGATAGGTTGACAAAATCCGCTCATTTCCTGCCAATAAAGGAATCATACAAGATGAAACGATTGACGAGAATCTACATCAAGGAAATCATGAGACTCCATGGCGTGCCAATATCTATCATCTCAGTTCGAGATAATACATTCACTTCACGCTTTTGGCAATCGCTTCAGAAAGCTATGGGAACACAACTCGACATGAGCACTGCCTACCACCCACAAACGGATGGTCAAAGTGAGCGAACCATTCAAATGCTTGAAGATATGCTTCGAGCATCTGTGATAGACTTTGGAAAATCGTGGGATACCTACTTGCCATTAATTGAGTTTTCGTACAACAACAGTTATCACACAAGCATCAAAGTTGCTCCTTTTGAAGCATTATATGGGCGTAAATGTAGATCACCGTTGTGTTGGGCTGAGGTAGGAGACACTCAGCTGGCGAGAGGACAGACACCAAACGATGCATTAACAGGGCCAGAAATCATACGCGAAACGACAGAGAAGAGAGTTCAAATCAGAGCTCGACTTCAAGCATCACGAGACCGACAGAAGAGCTACGCTGATAAACGACGAAAGCCCTTGGAATTTCAAGTCGGGGATCGAGTGTTGTTGAAAGTCTCTCCCTGGAAAGGGGTGATTCGTTTCGGGAAACGGGGAAAACTAAACCCACGGTACATTGGACCATTCGAGATTCTTGCCCGAATCGGTCCAGTGGCTTATAGACTGCAGCTACCTGCCGAGCTCAGCAGTGTACACCCCGTGTTCCATGTTTCCAATTTGAAGAAGTGCTTATCCGACGAAACTCTCGTCATGCCATTGGAAGAAATCAAAATCAACGAGAATATCCTTTTCATCGAGGAACCAGTTGAAATCATGCACAGGAAAGTGAAGCGTACTAAGCAAAGTCGCATTCCGATTGTGAAAGTTCGGTGGAACGTAAAACGTGGACTGGAATTCACATGGGAACGCGAAGACCAGATGAAGCAAAAGTACCCTCACCTATTCTCACATTCTCAAATGTAACTTCAAAAAGAATTTCGGGACGAAATTCCCTCTCAAGGGGGGATGATGTCACAACTAGGAATTCAAAGGTTTTTGTAAACATTAACAAGGGTAACATTTGTGGCTAAAACTTGAAAGTATGCATGATTTTTATTCAATGACAACAAAATTCCATCAAACACTCTATATAGACACTTCAAATGGTCAACAAAAGATTAGAAACCCTAAAAATCCCGGTTTAAGTCCATTATGGACTAGAATTTCCTTATTGGGCCTAATTGACCAATAAGCTTCCAATTTGACTATTTTGGGCTTAGGACCCTTAAATGGGCCCTAATTGGACCCACTTTCATGAAACTTAACATTTTGGGCCATAATGGACCCCAAATGAATTGGTTTACCTTAATGGGCCTTGTTGGGCCATAACAAATCTAATTAATCCTAATGGGCCACAAATTCATTCTTTTATGCAAGATTGGGCCATAAACCCTCCTAAGGGCCCAATGTGCCGAAAACCATCAAAATGGGCCTTCTATTATAGGAACCAAGCATTAAAGGCCCATTCCATCTCTCTCCTTTCTCCCTCTCGGCCCAACTATATATATATATATATATATATATATATATATATATATATATATATATATATATATATATATAAAGAAAAGAGATTAAAAGAGTTGACTTTTATGTTGCCACCTCTATATTACACAACAAATAAACATGCACTTCTCATGCATCCATACACCTATCACTTCAACTCTCTCTTTCCCCCTCTTTTTTTCTTCTTCGGCCGAGAGCAAGAGGAAAACACACACACAACACCAAATCCTCTTTAACTCACTCTCTAAAAATCATTCTCATCCTTCCTCCAAGATCTAGAAAATTGCTAGAGTTCTAAAGAATCTTCATCAAGTCATTCAAATCCTTGGGAAGTTCTTGTCAAACACAAACATCCTCTTTCATCTTAATATGAAAAAACTCCTTCTTACATGGTTTTTATTCCATGATCACACCTTAGAAGCTTCATAAATTCGAGATCCACATCAAGGTGTTGCTAGGACCAAAAATCTTCTTCACATCTTCTTCAAAAGCAAAACAACTAAGCAAGGTGAGTTAATACCCCCTTTTTTCGGTTTTTACTTGTTTTTTGGGGAGAATACAAGTATTATGTGATGATCTATGTGTATTTGCATGTTATGTGTGATTTCTTTAGTTTTTGGTTGTGATAATATGTAATACTTGAGATATTTCGAGATCTATAGCAAAAGGGGTGAAAGAATCATAAACAAAAACATAATAAACAACATACATCATAGATATAAGGGTGCTTAAGTTTAATAAGTGAAAAACAAAGCCAAAGAACTTTACAAGTGTCATTTTTGCAAAAATAACAAAGATTGGGTGTAAATTGATAATTATCGGTTTTATGAGGGTTATAAGGTATTTATTTTTATAAAAACTGATTTTTATGAAAATAATACTTTTCAAAGGGTCAAAAACATAAATTTTAGCTTATTGGGCTTTAAATTGAGCCTCACGAGTTTTTGGGCCCAATGTTGCGAAAAAAATGAAGTTTTGAGGGGCTGAAATGGAAAAATTAACAAAATATTAGTATAATACGTAAATAACCTATTTCAGGGGTTGAAAATGATTTTATTACCAAATTGGACTAAAAATGCAAAGTTTTTAATTTTGGGGTCAAAATTGTAAAACTTACGGAAATTGGGCCAATAATGTAAGTTTTTACAAATAAAGGCTGTAAATGACAAATGGAATAGTTTTGGACTAGAATTACTATTCAAATAAAGTTTGGGTGGAAAATGTCAAGAAAAATGGTTTAAGGACCAAAAATTTCAATTTTCATAAAAAGGGACGAAAAGTGCCATTTTTATAGAAAAAGGGGCCACAATGGTCAATCTAAATGTTTTTGGGCCAAATAAACAATTATAAATGTTTGGGTTAAAAATATCAAGTTTATAACGCATGGCTTTAAAAATATGTATATATATAACGAAAGCTTCGTTATAAATCAAACGCTAAGATATTTTTTTAACATCGCGAATAAACATTTAACATACAACAAATACCAACAATACGAACTTAAACTCGATAAAACATAAGCGATTCAATGATTGGGCTCAAATACCTTATATTCGTGCTATTGGGCCTTTGTGGCCCAATATCATGATTATTGGACCCACTATAATTACACATGTTTATTGGGTCTCAGGTGACCCAATTACATGCCTATTGGACCCTCAATGGCTTTTACATGCTATTGGGCCGTAGTGGGCCATTTGCATTGCTAGTAAGGTCCAAATCAATCATATGTGTGATGGGCTAACGTGTCCGTCGCATACTCGACAGCCTATAATAACATACGTGATTAGTTGGCCTCCGTAGTCCTCTTCTCTTCGTCTGTTAGGCTTACCTTATAGTCAAGTAAACATTAATCGGGTTGTAAAACAATGTTAATCAATTTCATTTGGATTTAGTGAGTAATAACGGGTGACACCAATAAGTGTCGGTCGTAGTCTGTAGTTATAATCAAAGTCTCCTGGAGGGAGAGCGAGAGTTTGTGTATAGATCTATACGGGGGTGACTCCCCTACACCTAAGCTGTTCGCTACAGTTAGACTCGGCCAGTCTAGGGTGACAAAATCTTAATTCAATACCGGCATTTGCTAGAATGCCAAGACACACGAATTAGTCATTATTATGCATGGTATAACGACTCACATAGAGATCCAATACCATCTAAGTAATCATGGGAAATCATATTCATTCGTTGCGTCGATACAATAATACAAAACGATCACACTATTTATATCGGAAAACATCGGGTTTTCTGGGGGAACAACATTATTCACTTTTACTTACAATAACTACAATACAAGAATTTATTATGAAAAACATATCACTTTTACACGTTTTGAAATCATTCACGCATATACTTATGGATCATCACACCTATTTCGTAAACAATTGCCGTTTCAGAAAATATCGGATTTTCTGGGTTTTACAAACAATACAAAACATTTTATTATCAAACTTGCTTATGAACTCACCAACATTATATATGTTGACCGTTTTCAAAATAACTTGTATTCTCAGGTAACAGATAAGCTAAAGAAAATTACCAAGTGTGTTAGGATGTTATGTTTTGTGACTCTCAAACAATTTATGCTATGGATATGTAATATTTACACAATGTACTTGATGTGAACAATGACGGTTTTAATGTATTAATGCATGGTGATGTTTATGTTATGTTTCATGTATATTCATTGTGATGATATTTCAATTTAAGTCACACGAGCCCTCGGACGTTTCCGCCGTCTGGTTCGGGGGTGTGGCATATTGTCTAATAACTCACCACATACTGATTCTTGGGTCCTTAATACAGGGTGTGGAATTTACATTTGGTCTGATTTGCAGGGCCTAAAAAGAAGTGAGGATGTGGAGCACGGGAAGATAAACCTGATCATGGGGAATAGGAAAGCTTCACTTGTCACCAAGATTGGAGTTTATTCTTTATTGCTTAGTAATGGGTTAATATTAGATTTGAATAAATGTTGTTACTCGTCTGAAATGGCGAGAAATATTATTTCCTTTCATGGTTTGTACAAACAAGGTTTACTTTTTCATATGATAATGAATGTGGTGGTATTAATTCTTTTTATAATGGTGTTTTTATTTTAAAGCATTACCTTGTGATGGTGTATACGAACCTGTGTCGGTTGTAGACAACTTAGGAAATGATGTATTGCATATTGATTCTTCCACTAGTTTAGATAAGGCATCCTTGTGGCATTCTCGTCTTGGACATGTCAACAAGAAGCGCATAGGCCAACTCCAAAAGGCTGGAGTCTTGGAGTCATTTGACTTAAAGTCAAATGATAGTTGCGAATCTTGTTTACTTGGAAAAATGACTAAGTCACCCTTCACTGGTAGTTGTGCTAGGGTTGAAGGTTTGTTGGACCTCATACACACTGATGTGTGTGGACCCTTCAAAACCGCCACAAGGGATGCTAACCGCTTCTATGTGACTTTTACTGATGATTACAGCAGATATGGCTATATTAAGGAATGTGGAATTGTTTAAACAAGAAGTGGAGATTTAGTTGGGCAGGAAGATAAAGATGCTCCGATCCGATCGAGGTGGTGAGTATCTTAGTATCGAGTTCCTTGACTATCTTAAGGAATGTGGAATTGTTTCACAATTGACACCTCTTAGGACACCACAGCTGAACGGTGTGGCTGAGAGGCGTAATCGAACCTTGTTAGACATGGTTCGTTCCGTGATGAGTCGAGCTTCGCTACCAATGTCATTATGGGGGTATGCCTTAGAGACTGCCGCCTATATCCTTAATCTAGTCCCTACCAAGAAGGTCGCCAAAACACCTCACGAGATGTGGACTTGGAAAGTTGCCACTTTAGACCACATCAAGATTTGGGGTTGCGAGGCTTTCGTGAGGCGTGAGACTCACGACAAGCTCGAACCTCGAAGTGAGCGGTGCATTTTCATCGGCTACCCACAAAAATCTTTTGGTTATCTCTTCTACATACCGAGTGACAATGTTGTCTTCATGGCGAGGAGAGGAGTTTTTCGTGAGAGAGAGTTCATAAGCCAAGGAAACAGTGGGAGGCAAATTGACCTTGAAGAACTTCGAGAGTCAAACGGTGAAGGAACCTCAAACACTAGCAAGCAACCTGAGGAGGAAACTCTTGTTGAGCCGATGGATGAGTCTGTACCTCCAAGGCGTTCCACAAGAGTTAGGAGCACACCTGATTTTTATTATGGTTTCCATATTACTACAGAAGGTGATGCATTTATTAGTGATAGTACACTGATAAATTTGGATGATCCTAAAGATTCAAGGAAGCCATGGCAGGAACTAAGTCTGCCAAACGGAAGGAGGCTATGGACAACGAGATTCAGTCCATGTATGACAATCAAGCTTGGAACTTGGTTGACAATGTACCGGGTCGTAAGACAGTCGGGTGCAAATGGATCTTCAAGAAGAAGACCGACATGGACGGGAAGGTACACACTTATAAGGCGCGACTGGTTGTGTAGGGCTTTACTGAAACTACGGGAGTTGACTATGATGAGACATTCTCACCAATAGCGAAGATTAAGTCTATTAGGGTTATGCTATCCATTTCTGCATTTCATGATTATGAAATATGGCAAATGGATGTCAAAACCGCTTTCCTTAATGGAAAGTTGGCTGAGGATGTTTACATCAGTCAGCCAGAGGGTTTTGACGAAGCAAAGTACCCTAATAGAGTGTGTAAGCTTGAGAAATCCATCTATGGATTAAACCAAGCATCTCACATATGGAATCTTTGTTTCGATGAGAAAGTCAAAGAGTTTGGCTTTTCAAGGAGCGAGGATGAGTCCTGTGTATATGTTAAGTCTAGTGGGAGTATAGTTAGTTTTTTGGTATTGTATGTGGATGACATAGTACTCATAGGAAATGACATCCCAACCTTGCAGGAGGTTAAGTCCTGGCTTGGGAAGTGTTTTGCTATGAAGGACCTTGGAGGAGCTGACTATATCCTAGGGATAAGGATATTGAGAGACAGGAGTAAGAGACTAATTGGGCTTAGTCAAAGTACCTACTTGGATAAGGTGATGAAAAGATTCAACATGCAGGATTCGAAGAGAGGTTACTTACCGATCCAGAGTAACGCCAAACTGAATAAGACTCAGAGCCCGAGTACAGAGGCTGAGACAGCTGAGATGAGTCGAATACCATATGCTTCTGCTGTAGGCTCGATCATGTATGCTATGACTTGTACTCGCCCTGATGTGGCTTTTGGTTTGAGCATGGTCAGCAGATATCAAGGGAATCCTGGCAAGGCTCACTGGACTGCGGTGTAGAACATTCTCAAGTACCCGCGGAGGATTAAGGATTGGGTCCTTACCCTTGGTGGGAGTAATGACTTGAGAGTAGTGGGGTATAGTGATGCCAGCTTTCAGACAGTCAGGGATAATTTCCGCTCTCATTCGGGCTGGGTCTTTACCCTAAATGGATGAGTAATTACTTGGAAAAGTTCCAAGCAGGAGACAGTAGTTGATTCAAATTGAGAATCAGAGTATATAGCAGCAAGGGAGGCGGCGAAGGAGGCAATATGACTAAAGAACTCCATTGGAGACCTTGGAGTTGTACCAGCTATAAAGGAGCCTATAGAGATTTTCTGTGATAACAAGAGTGCAGTTGCATTAGCCAAGGAACCAAGGGATCACGGTAGATCCAGACACATCAACAGAAAATACCACTTCATTAGACATCGAACAGAAGAAGGACTCCTCGTGGCAAGGAGGGTATCATCAGATGAGAACCCAACAGATCCCCTCACGAAGGGACTGAGTAGGGTTAAGCATTTACAGCATGCAAGGCGCATTGAGCTGAAGGATGATATTAGTTTTAGTAATTAGATAGCTTTCGAAACTTGTAATATTTGAAATGTAATTGACATTTGATGTTTAAATAAAAGGTGTTTTTGTTTACTAGTATAGTACTGTCTTGTGTCAATCATTTACTATTGTATCATTTTGCGTGTTTTGACTTCCAGAATAATTATATTATTCAAAATATCCACAGTCGATCATACTTTGGAAGTAGGTATTGAAATAAGATTGTCATGAATTGGGTTTGTAGATTTGTGTGAATTATATTAGACATAACAATTGTTGCCGCAACATTCATGAGTGCTCATAAGTTCTGAGTATTAGATTCAACCCACGCTCACTTGTATCACTTCATGGAATTTATCTTGAGTGATCGTGAGACGGTAATATCATATAAGTTTTCAAACCAAGAGATATGATTTGTTGACTATGAGTTGGTTGTACATTGGTAGTACGAAAACGCATCAGTAACTCGATGTTATAAAACGTGCTGTTGTGTATAATTTCATGATTAGTTAGTACAAGCATATGAGTCGAATTTTATATGTTCCTTTTAGTCCTTGGAGGATTAAAAGAGATATCTTGGGCCCCTCGATGATTTTGTTTTGACTTATGTGTTGGGCCCGGTCAGAACTGAATTGATGTGTTCGATTAAGTTATATGGCAAACAAATCGGAAATCAGGAAACAAACTGTTGGACAATAAGTACGACGTTGTTCCATGTATTTGTCCGGCTGATATCTTGAGAATAGAGGATTATATGATCACTTATCTAAAATGGCACAACTTAATTCCACGAGAATTTTAAGAGCTACGATTGCTGGTCGGATCCTGAAGTCGTACTTGCAACTATTGTTATTAGACTTATCCAAGTGGGAGACTGTTGAATAAGGTGTCTAAGTCCATAACTATATTTGGTATGTACTTGACTCGATTTAGCATGGTCCATTTGGGTTGCGTGGCATCGAAACAATTTTGATAGACTTTTGTGAGAAGAGGGTATTTATGATTTATTAATATATTATATGTTCTAATATATTAATATGAAATCATATTATTTAATTAGTATTGACCAAGAATTAGTTTAAAATTAATTTTGTGATCAAAAGAGACTAATTAAATAAATGGGGATTGATTTGGTAAATCATTCATTCTTATATATTGGGCTTAAGATCCATAGTTCTTCATGTTGGGCTAAACCCATGGGGTGACCCATGGATACTCCATGGAGGTTAAAACCCATGGATCATGAGGAATGTGGAAAGTCATGAGTTACATGGTGTAACCCTAATGTGCACACTATATAAAAAATCCTCACACTAGCAAAATTGGGACTTAAGATACACAAGTGAGGGCTAGACGATTTTGGTGCAATATAATCTTCTCTCAAGTTATTCCAATTGTTGGTGGTGTTGTGTGAAGCATTTGAGGCATCACATTTGGGGTGCTAGGCTCACAAAGTCTTAAGGATTCAAAACTACAAGAAAGGCATGTCATTCTACTAGAATTTTGTATTACATATACCCCACGATATGCTACTTCGGATGAAACCTTGGAAATATCAAAGTTTGCATGTATAATAGAGAAAACATAGATCCAAGGTTTCCAGGGTTGCATGCACACCATCGGAGTGTTAGAATGCTCAAAAGCCAAAAAAATCCTAGATGAATCTTCGATAATAACATGCCAGACCAAGAAAACTTTGATTCTCGGATGGAGACCTGGGAACCTCCCATCTCATCACGGCCTCTACCTTGGCCAGGTCGACCAGAATAACTTTCTGGTTGACAAGGTACCCCAGAAACTGCACCCCGCACAACTAGAACTCGCACTTGGAGAACTTTGCAAAATGTTTCTCCATCCTCAGTGTCTCCAACACCTCCCTCAAGTGCTCCTCATGCTGCTCCTGTATCTTGGAATAAACAATGATATCATCAATAAAGTCTATCACAGACCGATCCAACTCCCGGTTGTCTATACACATCTGGGGAGACCCGTCCTTCTTTACAAACAGAATCGGGGATGCCCAAGGTGAACTGCTCGACCTGATAAATCCCTTGTCTAACAGCTCATGCAGTTGTGTAGACAACTCCTGCATCTCGGGAGGAGCCAACCGATACGGTACCTTGGCTATCGGAGCCGCACCCGGAACTAGGTCAATCCTGAACTCCACCTGTCTATCCAGAGGTAACCCAGGAAAATCCTCCGGGAACACATCCGTACACTCCCGCACAACATGAACATTGCTCACGGTCGCCTTACCCTCCTTCCGGGTATCCATAATGTAGGCGACAAAACCTATACATCCTTGATGAAGGTAGCGTCTGGCTCTCACTGCTGAACACATGGCCGGCCCACACTGCAGTCTCTCACCCTGAATCACCATCTCTCCCCTACTTGGTGTCCTGACCCGAACCAACTGCCGCTCACAGTCGATCACCGCCCGATTGGGGCTCAACCAATCCATGCCTATGATGACCTTGTTCCAAAGCAAAGGAATGGGAACCAAATCCACAAGGTAACGCTTGTCATACATCCTTAAGACACAATATCTATAGACCTCTGATGCCCAGACGGATCGGTCATCCGCAATCTCGACCTCTAAAGGACAATCCAACATGTATGAAGACTCAGTAAACCTCTTGCTAAGTGCAAGAGAAACGAAAGACCAGGTAGCTCCCGAGTCAAATAACACAAAAACTGGGATACCGTTCACATGGAACGATCCTAAAACAGAATACATGGAACATAAATATCAAAACTGAAATATAATAAAAGATAGGGAGAAGAAACATAGCTGTCACCACATCTGGTGCGACACACGCCTCCTCGGCGGTCAGCTGGAAGGCTCGGCTCCTCACCATAGGAGCATCTGGCTTGCCCTATCGGCCATTTTTGATCTGTAGGGTCGTTGGAGTTGGCGCCGCCACTGGCGCTCCTGATACCAATCTCGGGCAGTTGGACTTTTTATGGCCTCGTTGGTTGCAGTGAAAACAAAGCATCTGTGATGTCTCAATAGTGGGGGTAGGGGCAGTACAATCCTTGCTGAAGTGCCCAGTATTTACGCACTTATAGCAGCCCGATCCCCCTGCCTTGCAACCTCCCTCATGCGACTTGCCGCATTTCCCACAACGGCCCCGACCCTGCTAGCCCTTCGACCTCGAGTCGAATCCCTTGGGTTTCTTTGCTGAAACCCTAGTCGTCTGCCCAACCTCTGCCTTCCTCTTCCTAATATGCTCCATGTCAATGTCCCTCTTTCGTGTCGTGGCTATCATGTCATCCAAAGTCGGGCATGTCGTATAACTGACATATTTCCAAATGTCAGCTCTCAGCGTATCATGGTACCGGGTTTTCTTCATCTCTTCATCGCCGCATACTAGGGCACCAACAAGTCCCTCTTCCTGAACTTGGCGGTAATCTCCACCACTGTCTCCGTAGTTTGTCTCATATCCAAGAACTCCCTGGCTAGCTGCTGAACCTCTACAGCTGGCGCAAACTCTTCTCGGAATCTGGTCACAAAATCCAGCCAGGTCATGGCTTGAGTAGCTGGGGCTCCTAAAGTATCACCGACTGCCTCCAACGAGTGTCTAGCTCGCTCCCTCAAACAACCAGCAGCAAGCAGTATTTGAGCATTGAGTAACCAAAACCAAGCATATCCAAATCAGGCCATCATATCATTGACTAATTAGTACTAGCATACAGTTCAATAAACAAATACAATAGGCATACAAGACATCCTTCCTAGATCTATAGCCCTAATCTAGCATGCAGTTCTCGTATACATACAACATGCATATAAGGCATCCTTCCTAGATCCTTAGCCCTAACTAGCATGCAATTCTCATCATCATATCATATCATAACATAACATGTAAGGGTATCTTGGGGAAAACTTACTTGAGCTCGGCCGATTGCAAGCATCACACTCCTTGTTCTTTATCCAAAACCTTTATTTTAAATTTTAGAAAAATTATTTTTCTTGTAAACATCTCTCTAACCTTAGATTTGAGTCCAGACACCCCCCCAAAAGTGTGTCCGAATCCCTCAAACCAAGACTCTGATACCAACTTTTAACATTCCAAAATTCGAGACCAGAAATTTCATTTTTAATTAATTAATTATAAAACCAATAGTCTAAAAACATCCATAGTGTCATCCCATGTCAAAACCAGTATGTCAATAATCAAAACATGTCATAATGAAACAACATCAGAGTATAACTCCTAAAGATCTCATGTGCAGAAATCATGGTGCGATGCGCTGCAATCATGCCGACTCTTTTCCTTTCGAAGAAGAAGTACCTGAAACCAAAACTGAAAACCATAAGCACAAAGCTTCGTGAGTTTCGCCATCATACCACATACCATACAACAAATACATTGCGAAGCATATCTGGGTGCTGGCCTCCCCTTCGGTCTATTTCAACCAGATACTGCCGAGCATATCTGGGTGCTGGCCTCCCCGTTGGTTTATTTCAACTGGATACTGCCGAGCATATCTGGGTGCTGGCCTCCCCTTCGGTCTATTTCAACCAGATACTGTCGAGCATATCTAGGTTCTGGCCTCCCCTTTGGTCTATTTCAATCGGATATTGGGTCTATTTTACCCCTACCACTACCACATAATATCGTGGCATACCCGAAAATTATCACAAAGACAATCATCTATACTACAAACAACTACTAGTGGGCTGGCCTTGGTGCCTTCGACCCACTCCTATAGGAAGGTAACTCACCTCGGATAATAGAAAGTATCTGAAAATCCTCGGCTCCGAATATCAACCCAACTCAAGCTCCTAAACATAAAAGATTTCCTTTAAGTACCCTTTTATACTCATAACCCCTTACGGGTCAACATTGGTCAAAGTCAAAGTCAAAGTCAACACCCTGGTCAAAGTCAAAGACAACATTCCGAGTTGACTCAACTCGCTGAGTTACTCTTCAACTCGCTGAGTTTCCATAAATCACATAATCGTGATATAACGATCCAACTCGTCGAGTTTCTCCTACAAGTCATCGAGTCCCTCTTTTTCCAACAGAGTCGGGACACTTCCAGAACAACTCGTCGAGTTCTCTTATGAACTCGTTAGGTTCTTCAGTCTGTCAACTTTCTTAATGCATTAAGTCCCTATTCTTCAAACCAAGGCCCTATCTTCTGGATCCAAGCTGGAAATACGTCTAGAAGGGTAAATTATCCAACTTTATCTTGGGTTTTGAGCATTCTAACATTCCTAAGTGTACATGCAACCTTAGAAAACCTTGGATCTATGTTTGTCTAAAAATACATGCAAAATACTTTTTCCAAGGTTTATAATCCTATCTAGCATACATGGGGAAGTTTAACATAAAAGATGGCTAGAATTACATACCTTGTAGTTGATTTGATTCCTTGAAAACCTTGAGAGCCTAGCACCCCAAGTGTGATGCCTCAAATGTCTCACACAACACCAAATGCACTTGGAATAAACTTTGAGAGAGAATGTCACACTTCGAAATCGGCTTGCCCTCTTGCAACAACTTATGTAGCCGATTTTGGCAGATAACATAATCTTTATATAGTGTGTTACAATTAGGGTTACACCATGTAAACCCTAATGTAACATGGCTCTTCATTTCCATGACCCATGGGTTTGTAACTCCCATGGAGCATCCATGGAGCATCCTATGGACCTTAGCCCAACTTGATAATCCATGGAGCCTTTAGCCCACTATACAGCTTATGGATGATTTACATAATCAATCCATATATTTAATTAGTCATATTTTGATCTCTTAATTAATACTAGATTAATCTTGATCAAAACTAATTAAATAATATTATTAATATATTAGAACTTATAATATGTTAATAAACCATAAGTGTTATTTCTCTCATTTTAGTTTATCCAAATGCATGATGCCATGCAACCCAAATGGACCATGCCAGGTCGGGTCAAGTACAACCCAGAAATAGTTATGAACTTCGACACCTAATCCAACAGTCTCCCACTTGGATAAGTCTAATAACTATAACTGCAAGTATGACTTCAGGAACCGACTAACAATCGTAGCTCTTTTCAAGGTTTCTCGGAACTGAGAAGATGATGATACGCCATTTAAGATAAGTGATCATATAATCCTCTGTTCTAGATATGAGCCGGACAAATACATGGAATGATGTCTTAATTATTGTCCAACAGTTTGTTTCCCGATTTCCGATTTGTTTGACATAGAACTTAAGTGAACAGATCAACTTAGTTCTGACCGGGCCCGATACATAGGTCAAAACAAAATCATCGAGGGGCCCAAATATCGCTTCTAATCCAAGAAGGAACAGATAAACTTCGACTCATATGCTTGTTCTACTACTTGTTGAATCATACATAAAGGCACGTTTTATAACATCGAGTTACCAATGCGTTTTCGTACGATCAATATATAACCAATTCATAGGCAACAAGTCATATCTCTAGGTTTGAAGACTTATATGATATTACCGTCTCATGATCACTTGAGATAAAATTCCATGAAGTGATACCAGTGAGCGTGGGTTGAATCCAATACTCAGAACTTATGAGCACTCATGAGTGTTGTAGCACCACTTTGTCCAACATCTTAGACCTCTACAATCCAACCCATGACAGTCTTGATTCATATCTACTTCCAACATATGACCGACTGTCGATGGTTTGAACAACTTAGTCATTCAGGAAGAGCGACTTAGTTATTCTGGAAGTCGAAACATGCAAAGTGAAACACAAGAATAATCGAATCAAGTAGGGTCTCAGAACTTATGAATATAAATAAAAACACCTCTTATTTATCACCATATTGATTGCACATTATTAATTGTATACTGTTTCAGACTATCAGCTTTATACTTGATTTAAAAACAATAGTTGTCCCATGCTCCGAGCATGTACACTATGTTTTCTAAACACTAGTCATGCCATACACCAAGTATGCGCATTATGTTTGTCTCAACATTAGTTATGCAATACATCAAGTATGCACACTAAGTTTGTCTATGCTCTTTACTCTGTGAAATAGATCGATTGAATATACTTCCAATGATTCTCATTTCACAATCCCTAATCCACACTGCAAATGCACGAATCCCAGATTCCTGGCATTTGCTTAAATCTGTTAGATTCTAAACTTATATGCAGTGGTCCTCTTGTAATGATTATGCACAAAGTCACAAAGACTTGTCAACAGACACTACAGAGTATTCCAATGGAGATCAATTCCATGGAAACGAAGTCTCATATTCAGTGCTTTGAACATTCTTCTTGCAATAAGTTTCCTAATCTTACATAGATTTTGTCACACCCCCGAACCGTCGGAACAGACGGCGGAAACGTCCGAGGGCGGGTGACGTCATGCGTAGTATCACAACAGTTGTATCATACTAAGCGAAGTAAACACAACCATTACATTATAATAAAAATATTTACATTGTTTGAAAACATAATTTGTTCATAACAATATATAACAAAAGTAAAAGACGTGACTCCAAAATGCTCCGTCTTCTCCAAAAGTTGGCAAGAGTACCTGTCTATTGTTGCCCTGAGAAAACAAGCAGTTTTAAAATATCAGCATAAAGCTGGTGAGTTCATAAGCGTTTAGTTCTGGTAAAAGAAATGTTTCTTTGATCCTTTGAAAAGTGTATCCCAAGAAAATCCTATATTTTCTTATGAAAGATGTTTGATTATCCATTCGTTATTTGTTTAACAGCCTGTTTATGTAAGATTGAGTTATCCCAGGAAAATCCTATATTTTCCTTAAAACTTGATGGTTGGTTATCTGTTCTTGTCTGAGGTGTACAAGTATCTACCATACTTGTATCGTTAGATGTAGTTTCCTTGAAAAACCATGTTCGCTCCATGTGAGATGTATTAGCCTTATTACATAAATAAAACTAATAAATATGCGGTGAACTAAATCCTAAGGGTATTATTAATACCCTCTAGTAATCAAATCGGTTATTACGTTGAGGTTAGTTCACTTGTTTCATTATTACAAAAGTAAGTTCTGTTATCTAGGTTATGAGTGTCATAACCGTACTTAGACTTGATATGGCACGTAACGGGGCCAGTATCTTTTTATGACTTTGTCACCCCTGGACCTATCGGTCCAACTGTAGCTAGCAGTAAGGTGCGGGATAGTCGGTCCCGTATAGATCTATACACAATAGTCACGCTCTCCCTACAAGAGATTCTAGTTACAAGTGCTAGTCCTACACTCTCGAATCTGGTGGGAGTGCTACCAAGGACGTGTCTCCAACTTTAGACTAACATTTTGCATGTAATAATACCGAAAATCATGTTTATGTTTTGTATGAATCCTTTGTAAAATATCACATTTTATGACAAGATTCACAAGTTTCGTGCTTTAGTTTTGATAACTGTTTCTACGAGTTGATTTCTTAATCGTTTGGTAAAACTGTTTTCTGTGTTAAAAGCATACTAAAACTATAATTATTTTAAACAAAATAATATACTTTGAGCATAAGTTTCCTTGTTCTTTTGCTTGTATTCCCCCCCCCCCCTGAAAACATGAAAAACTTGGAAAAAGCGTAGCGGTATGAACTCACTGTTTGACGTGGGATTCGAGTGTAAGTTGCTAGGAATTGCTGAGTGTTAAATAAAGCCTCGGGCACAAACGGATCCTATTTAGCATGTAAAAGTACATATATGCAGTAGGTGACGGCTTAACACTATTTGTTATGGAAGGAAATCATCCTAGGGACTAGGAAACACTTGAAACTAAGTGTTAGAATGGCATCTGATTTGAAAATGGGGAGTTTGCGGTCGTAAAAGGAGTGTATGGTCAAGGGTTTCCGGTCCAATAGGGTTTACAGCCCATATGTTTACGGCCCAAGTGTTTACGATCCATGGGTTTACGGCCCACGAGTTTACGGCCGTAAACACTTGGCGAAAAGTGCGATTTTTGGTGTTTCAAGGTCCTTTCTAGCCTTCTGGAAGTGTTCTAAGCCTCGTGCCCAGCTCAAGGAAGAGTTTAAAGGTCAGTAATCGACCAAAAATGGAGTTTACGGCCATTGAAGGGTGTACGGCCGTAAACACTCAGTTCATGCGTTTCAGGTCGATTTTTAGGCGAAAATCGATGGTTTCTAGTAGATAACAAGTACAGATGGTAGTTACTTACTGTTAAGAAGCTTGGAATGAGGTTTTTAGCCACCAAGAACTAGTGTGTGTTCTTGGTGTTCTTGGGGAGAGAGAAAATCTGGAAAAAGATGAGATTTAGGAGATGAGACATGGATTCATCACTAGAATAAGGATAGAAACACAATCAAAGTGAAGAATTACTTACATTCTTGAGGATCCTTGAGCAAATTCGAAGTTTGTAGAGAGAGAGAGAGAGAGAGAGTAGAGAGATAAATCTTCTGGAGTGTGTAAAGTGAGAAATGAAGGCCACTCATCCCTTATATAGGGGTGAGTTTACGGCTAAGGGGTGGGGTGGAGGGTTTACGGCCGTGAACAGGGTTTACGGTCGTAAACAGGGTTTACGGTCGTAAACTGAGTTTGCGGCCGTAAACTCCTCTCGAAGGGTTGTTTGGCCCGGATGCTATGCTCTGACTTAGAAAACCTCGTTTTTGAATCCAAAACTCGATTGAACGGAGCTTAGAATATTCCGTTAGACCAACAATAATACTAACGTGAACGGAAATAAATCCGAATTGATTTATTTAAAACGTGAAGTCCTTCCCAAACTAAGGAATTTGATGGAATTAAATAAAAAACCCAAATTTTATTAACGGAAACTGGGCAAGGATAACGGAAAAAGTTTGGGGTTTTCACAGATTTAATTAATAGCTTCCACCTATCCTATGGGAATATTTCCATATTCCCTTTTTAACTATTACTCTTAAACAAGAGTGTGACAACCCGAAACTTTTCCGTTATCCTTACTCAATTTTTCGTTAATCAAATTCGGGTTTTTATTTAATTTCGTCAAATTTGATAGTTTGGGAAAGACTTTGCGTTTAAATAAATCAATTTGGATTTATTCCTGTTCACATCAGTATTATTTTCGAACTATCGGGATATTCTAAGCTTAGTACATCAAAGGAATCGGTGTTAGGATGAATTTGTTGAAGTTCTAGACATGAAGCAAAACGAAAACCTCCTCAAAAAGGAGTTTCGGTCAAGACCTTAGAGTTTTCGGTCAAGGGACCGAAAACCCCATCTTATATATATATTTCATGATCATTTGGATCATTCTTTCCTTTTCGAGCAAGAAAACATCCTTTCTCTCTCAAGTACCATCGAGTTCTTCACTTTGATCTTCAAGTTCTCGAAAAATGTAAGTGTTTCTTTCACCTTGAATCGTTGATAGATCTTCCTAACTAGCATCCCCCTTCGATTTCATTCATTAACTTCATCTTTTTGGGTTTAATCTTCAAGAACACCAAGAACACACACTAGTGTGTGTTTGGCCGAAAACACCCTTCCTTGCTTCCAAATCGTAAGTATTGCTTTCTGCACTTATTATCTAGTTGAAACTCTTGTTTAAAGCCTTGAAATCGTCATTTTTCCAAGAACAAAAGGAGTTTTCGGTTAGTGCATCTCCTTAAACCGAAAACCCTAAAGAAAAGTGCATTTAAGACGTTAAACCGCACTTAAGGCTTTGAATATAACTTGGAACCCCTTTGCATGTTTGAAAGCCATTGAGAAACACCAAATGCATCAAAGATCTGGAGTTTTCGGTTTTTGGACCGAAAACCCCTTCGGACCGAGAACCCTTCGGACCGAGAACCGTTCGGACCGAAAACCCCTTCGGACCGAGAACCCTTCGGACCGAGAACCGTTCGGACCGAAAACCCATTTGGACCGAGAACCACTTGGAGCGAAAGCTCCATTTGGTGACCATACACTCCTCTTATGCAATCCTAAGTGATTGTAACACTTCCATTAAGGATTTCTTAGTCCTTAAAGTGTTATTCCTTAGCTGATTAGTTGAGTAAACACTAATTGTATACATATATATGTCATTATATGCTAAATAGCATTCGTACGTGTGCTCAAGACTTCACTTGATACTTAGCATCCTTTTTCCGATCTTACATTCGCATCACTCACTTCAGGTGAGTTCATACCCCTACGCTTTTTCCGAATTTTTCATGTTTTCAGGGGGGATACAAGCAAAAGTACAAGGAAACTTGTGCTGAAGTATATTATTTTGTTTAAAATAATTATATGTTCAGTATGCTTTTAACTCAGAAAACCGTTTTACCAATCGATTAAGAAATCAACTCGTAGAAACAATTTTCAAAACTAAAGCAAGGAACTTGTAAATCTTTTCATAGAATTTTATATTTTCTAAGGGATTTATACAAAACATAAACAGGATTTTCGATGCTATTACTTGTAAGTTTGTTATTTTAGGATTGGAGACACGTCCTTGGTAACACTCAACCAGATTCGAGAGTGTAGGACTAGCCCTTATAACCAGAATCTCTTGGAAGGAGAGCGTGACTATTGTGTATAGATCTATATGGGACTGACTATCCCGCACCTCGCTGCTAGCTACAGTGGGACCGTCAGGTCTACTGGTGACAAAGTCATAAAAAATACTGGCCCCGTTTCGTACCATATCCAGGTTAATGTATGCTTATAAAACTCTCAACCTAGATAACAGAGACTTACTTTTGTAATAATGAAACAAGTGAACTAACCTCAAAGTAATAACCGCTTTGATTACTAGAGGGTATTGATAATACCCTTAGGATCTAGTTCACTACCTACTTCTTTATCAATTTTATTTATGTAATAAGGCTAATACGTCTCACAGAGAGTAAACAAGGTTTTTCAAGGAAACTATATCTAACGATACAAGTATGGTAGATACTTGTACACCTCATTTCAGAATCGATAACCAACTATCAACTTTTCGTAATCGCGCTGTTTAACATATGGATAATCAAACTCCTTTCATAAGACAATATAGGATTTTCTTGGGATACATTTTTCAAAGGATCAAAGAAACATTTCTTTTACCAGAACTAAACGCTTATGAACTCACCAGCTTTATGCTGATATTTTAAAACTGCTTGTATTCTCAGGGCATCAATAGACAGGTACTCCTGCCGACTTTTGGAGAAGACGGAACATTTTGAAGTCACGTCTTTTACTTTTGCTATATTTACTGATATATATAAACCATGTTTTTGAACAATGTAAATACTCATATTATAATGTAATGGTTGTGTTTACTTCGCTTACTGTGATACAACTGTTGTGATACTACACATGACGTCCTCTGCCCCGTAATGTTTCTGCCATCGGTTTCAGGGTGTGACAGATTGGTATCAGAGCTATTGTTTATAGTGAACTAAGTATACCGAACCTTACATTGTATACAACTATAAACACTAAGGGGCTGAAGTGCTCTAAACTAAAAGTATACTCTTAAAATACAAGTATTTTCTCAAAAAGTATACAAGTATACCTACGTACCAGAATCAGTATCATGAGTAAAACAAAACAAAAGTATTTTGGATGTTGAACACTGCGGTTAAACCTGGGCAGCTATGAAATCATGTCTAGGGTCAATATAGCCTGATCAACTATATTAATTCGAGACATGACCAACATGTGCTTGGGAGTGACTTTGGTGTTGCAACAGGCCTAAAACTTACCCAGTATCAATACAACTTAAAATACTATAGGAGTATTTTATTCAGAGCCGAATACATTGTAGATATTCATTCCTAGTGTTGCCACCTATTCGTTTCTTAGCGATAACTTACTTTCATTAGTAACTTTCCTTTGCTTATCGCTTGGTAGAACACTATATTATCAGGATAGGATATATTTTGTTTCATATATCTCGAGGACTTACCATCCTCTTCTTCCTGATTGTTTCTAGAACAAGATCCCTCCTCGAAAAAGACCTATCAGAAGGAATGACGACGCTCCACCGCCACCACCGCCCCCTCAGTTCGATCCCATTATGTTCCAAGCAGTGGTTACTGCTGCTGTGGCTGCTGCGATGTCACAGATGAATCCTGGCGGATCTGGTGGTCAGGGAGGTCGTACGCATCCCCAAAATCATGAAGGTGGTCAGGGACACCAGAAGGAGTGTTCCTATAAGGACTTCATGGGCACGAAACCCACATCTTTGGACGACAAAGGAGGACTTATTGCCCTGACTCAATGGATCGAGAAAATCGAGTCTATTTTCGAAATATGTTCATGTGCTGAAGCCCACAAAGTAAAATTCGCCGCTTGCACTTTCGCTAACAGGGCACTGACCTGGTGGAATGGTCGGGTCAAATCCCTAACCCTGCCAGTGGCAAATGCTATGGGTTGGGATAGTTTAAAGGAACTCATGATAGCCGAGTACTGCCCACGAGGCGAGATGTAGAAACTAGAGCACGAACTCTGGAACCTGAGGATGAAAGAATCCAACATTGCTGCCTACACTTCTAGGTTTGAAGACCTGGTACTTCTTTGCCCGGGAATGGTCACCCCAGAAAGCAAGAAGATAGAGAGATACATTTTGGGACTGACACAACCCACCAAAGGAAACGTCTTGGCTGCCAGGCCAAACACCTTTGACAGCGCTAAGTGTCTGGCGCAAACTCTCATAGATCACAGAGTTGATCTGGATAAAGTGGCAACCGCTCCTGAGCTAGCTAAAGGGAGTGGTGAGAAAAGAAAGTTTTGGAAGCAGCGGAAGGGCCAGTCTTTACAAGAGCCCTCGAAGAAACAGCAAACGGTGGCAGTCCACGCTGCTACTACTCCTGCCGCTGCTCCTGCTACTCAAGCACCTACCAGTGGATATACTGGTACCCTCCCTTGGTGCAGCAAATGCAACTATCGTCATCGCATCCCCGGCCCATGCCATGAAATGCTCTGCAACAACTATGGTAAGAAGGGTCACATGGCTCAAAGCTGCAGACCCCAGTCCAACCAACCGATCTGGCCTCTGGAGCAGGTGTCGGTAAAGCCTGTTATGGCTGTGGGGAAGTCAGGCATTTCAAGAGAAACTGCCCCAAGGCAACAACAACAGGTGGCACGGGGAGAGTGCTAACGATGGGTCAAGAAGAGGTAATCGCTGGTCCCACCGAAGATCTCCCGGGAATCCCTCCCGAACGCCAAGTCGAGTTTCGCATCAACTTAGTCCCCGGAGCTACCCCCGTAGCAAAATCCCCATACCGATTAGCGCCGGCAGAAATGCAGGAGTTATCCAGTCAGCTCAATGAGCTGCTCAGCAAAGGGTTCATCAGACCGAGTTCCTCACCCTGGGGAGCCCCGATCTTATTTGTGAAAAAGAAGGATGGATCCTTTCGAATGTGCATTGACTACCAAGAGCTGAACAAGCTCACAGTCAAAAACCGTTACCCTCTTCCTCGAATCGACGACCTCTTCGATCAACTTCAAGGAGCCAACTACTTTTCCAAAATAGACCTAAGATCAGGGTACCATCAGCTGCGAGTCCATGAGAGTGATGGTCCTAAGACAACATTTTGGACTCGGTATGGTCACTACGAATTTGTAGTGATGCCCTTCGGTCTAACCAACGCACCGGCGGTATTCATGGACTTGATGAATCGGGTGTGCCTTTCTTTCCTGGAAAAGTTCGTAATCGTGTTCATAGACGATATACTTGTCTATTCCAGAAGTGAGGCAGATCATCGACAACACTTGAGATCGGTGCTGGAAACCCTAAGGACGGAGAAGCTGTACGTGAAATTCTCCAAGTGCGAATTCTGGATTCGAAAAGTAACCTTCCTAGGTCACGTGGTAAGTGAGGAAGGCATACACGTGGACCCCTACAAAATCAAGGCGATAGAGAACTGGTCAGCACCAAAGACGCCCACAGAAATCCGTCAATTCTTAGGTCTCGCTGGCTACTATCGCAGATTTATCCAGAATTTCTCCAGAATTGCCAAACCCTTAACCACTCTGACGCAGAAAGGCGTACCCTTTGATTGGAGTGAAAAGCAAGACATTGCGTTCCAAACATTGAAGCAGGCCTTGTGCAGCGCACCTATCTTGTCCCTACCCGAAGGGACGGAGGACTTCGTTGTCTACTGCGATGCATCTAATCAGGGCCTAGGCTGTGTGCTCATGCAACGGGGAAAATTCATTGCTTATGCCTCAAGTCAGCTGAAAGCACACGAAGTCAACTATAAAACACACGATCTGGAATTGGGAGCAGTAGTCTTCGCACTGAAGATATGGAGACATTATCTCTATGGAACCAAGTGCACTATTTTCACTGACCATAAAAGTCTGCAGCATATCTTCGACCAGAAGGAGCTGAACATGAGACAACGGCGATGGGTTGAGCTACTCAGCAATTACGAGTGCGAAATCCGCTACCATCCCGGCAAGGCCAATGTGGTGGCAGATGCCCTCAGCCGGAAGGAATACTCAGGTCGTAGAGTGAAGGCATTGACCATGACCATCCATTCCCACTTATCCATGCAAATCAAGGAGGCTCAGTTGGGAGCCTTAAAATCAGAGAACATGCCGGGTTAAGCCTTGAGAGGAATGGAAAAGAACCTAGAGATCAAGGGAGACGGAGTCTATTATTTCATGGACCGGATCTGGACCCCAAAGTTCGGTGATTACAGAGAGTTTGTAATGAACGAAGCTCACAAGACTAGATAAAACGTTCACCCAGGTTCGGACAAGATGGATCTCGATCTCAAGAAACTATATTGGTGGCCGAACATGAAAGCGGAGATCGCTACCTTCGTAGGCAAGTGCCTGACTTGCGCCAAGGTGAAGGTCGAATATTGTCACACCCCAAAACCAAGAATGGTGGAAACGTTCTGGGGTGGAGGACGTCATGTACATTATCACAATAATGCATAATAGTAAAGACAAGCAACAACATCCATTGCATTAGTATAATAATTGTAATACAAGCGTGTTCTATATAGTTTGTAAGATACCAAAAGTATAATCAAAATAAAAGATGAGTCTTGTATGTGCTTCATCTTCTCAAAATCTTCATCTGTACCTGTCTACTGATGACCTTAGAATATAAGTTATTTCGAAAGAGTTTATCAGCATAAAGCTGGTGAATTCATAAGTATTTAGTGTCATTGCTTGTATAAAATGTTTACAACAATGTAGTATAATAGCTGACATCAATGTTTGACAATAGTATACTCCCTAGAAAATCCTATATTTTCCAGTAAAAGTAGTCTTCTACCAAGACCCGTTTGTTTGCATGTTTCATCCTTTGAAAATGTAAAAATTTTTCCCCAGTGAAACTATCAGTAAGAAAATATAGTTTTAGACTTTATTCATGTAAAGTAATTAGGAAAATAAGATTTTTACCCCAGCAGTGGTACTGCCGGCTAAATGAAATAAAATGCAGACTCCAGGTAGTATTAAATGTACAATACACCTCGGGGAGCCGGTTTGGCCTTTAATTCTTAATGTGTAATTAAAGGTTTGAATATGAACTCGTATGTAACCATGCTGATTGACGATCAAATAACTGATGACCCTCCGAGTCATATGTAGTGATGTGATATTTTGTCACCCCTTGGACTTTCGGCTGGGACTGTAGCTAGCAGTCGGGATGTGGGAGTGTCTGTCCCGTATAGATCTATACACACAATGCCCGCTCTCCCTCCAGGAGACTCTGGTTACACGGTGATACCACTGTGAAGTGTCGTATCGAGAAGTAGTATGTCACATTCTAATTATAGTATATTCTCTCGTATATTGTATAATGTATTTTCTGGTATAATGTATAGAGTGTTCTCTTGTATAGTATATAGTATTCTCTTTGTACAGTATTTAGCATGTATTGACTCATAACTGTACTGACTCTGGTAGGTGTCATTGTAATAGTAGTAACGAGTAGTAATCCTTAACTATACCTATTATAGTTAAATAGTAATGTTGGTTGCATGCCTTTGATACACAAAGGTACTGAACTGAAGTGAAGACTTTTATATTCAACACAAATATATATGATATATAACTAAGAATTCAACGACAATCGGACAAATAACAGAATACCCTAAGTCCACAACCAAACAAGGAACAGGAAATAAGGTGAGCTATCAGTCCTAAGTCCTTCAAGTCTTACTTATATAAATATATTAGTATAGATAAGGGTTTGAAAATAAAGCAAGTTTAAAAGAGTTTGAAAACATTTTTGTCATTTAAAGAGTTTGATAAAAGGTTTGAAACACTTTAAAATCCAAAGTTTGATGGTAATTTGAAAGCAATAGCAAATCTTGTAATCTGTTCTAGTTATTAATCACATGTGATTGATACAATAACTATAACAATTCAAATTGTATTCCCCCCCAGAAAAGCATTTAAAATCATTTAAAAGGTTGATTTAGGGGTATGAACTCACCTGCAGTGAGTAACTCGAATGAAAGATCGATATTAGATTGTTGGGTGTCAAACGGAATCTCGAGCACAAATGGATCCTATTTAACATATAATTACATATATGTGAATACATTACTAGATATAACCACTAATGGTGATAGGGACATGTCTTAAGGACATAAAAACACTTAGAATTAAGTGTTTCCAACTCATATGGTTGCACATAAGGAGTGTAGGGCCCTATATTGGGGTGTAAGGCCACAAAAGTGTAGATTTTGTATGTGTGCGGCCAGAGTGTGAGGCCAAGCCTGTGTGCGGCCGCACACTCACTATGAAGTGTGTCAAAAACGTGGTTCCAAGCCTTTGGGCTGTTCTAGTGAAGGTGTTTTGACCATTGCTTAACCGGATTGGGGGTTTGTTGTCATTTTGGACCCTGAAAAGGGTGTGTGCGGTTGCACATGGCGTGTGCGGCCAGGCCTGTGTGCAGCCGTACACCCCCATACAAATGTGTCCAAATCGATTTTCTAAGGCCTGGGGATGATTCTAAGAAGCTGTTTTGGTCGATGCTAAGCTTGGATGGGTGTTTAAGCCCATTTTAGGACCAAAAGATGTGTGTGTGGTCACGCATGATGTGTGTGCGGCCGTACACACATGAAGATCATCTAGAATGATGATTTCATGGATCAAACTCGAGGAAAAAGGTTTTCAAATGTGTTGTAGTAATGATCTAAGGATGTTTACTTACTTGTTTTGATGATTGGAGAGGAAACCGTGAAGAACTCTTGAGAGAAAAATGTTCCAGCTTTGAAGGAGTGTGAAAAAGGGTGTATGGTTGACTTACGGTCCTTTATATAGGCTGGAGTGTGAGGCTAGGAGGGTGTGCGGTTGGCTGTGTGCGGCTGGCTGGCTGCACACTCGGGTGTGCGGCCGCACACACCTTGTTGGGTGTGTTTGGCTCGTTTTAGTGATGCTACATACATTCTCACCCTTCCTAAGACTCATATCAAGGTTATACTAAGCCTCAAGCACTCATATAGACCCAAAACTTCATTACAAAATAGCGAAACGAGGCTAACTTTAATAAAAATGAAGAATGTATAAGTTTGAAATTTCGGGTTGTCACATCATCCCCCTGTTAGAGAGAATTCTGTCCCGAAATTAGAGTTCAAGCAAATAAGTTATTACAAATAACTAAGTAAAAAGGTGAGGATATTTAAGTTTCATTTGATCCTTGCGCTCCCATGTGAATTTCGGTCCTTGTTTGGCGTTCCAGCGGACCTTCACGATCGGGATGCGGCTTTGTTTCGTTCGCTTGACCTCTCGGTCCATGATTTCTACAGGTTCTTCCACGAAGTTGAGGGTCTCGTTGATCTCGATCTCGTCGAGTGGGATTACAAGATTCTCGTCGGATAGGCACTTTTTCAAGTTCGAGACGTGGAAGGTGGGATGTACATTACTGAGTTCGCGGGGTAGATTGAGTTTGTAAGCTACGGGGCCGATTCTAGCGAGAATCTCGAAAGGCCCTATGTATCTTGGATTTAGCTTTCCACGCTTTCCGAAGTGTATCAAGCCCTTCCAGGGTGAGACTTTCAAAAGGACCCGGTCTCCCACCTGGAATTCCAATGGTTTCCTTCGTTTGTCTGCGTAGCTTTTCTGTCGGTCTCTAGAGGCTTTCAATCATTCACGAATTTGAACGATCTTCTCTGTCGTTTCCCGAATGATCTCCGGACCCGTGAGAGTGCTGTCAAGAACTCGTCCTTTAGCTAATTGAGTGTCACCCACCTCAGCCCAACACAGAGGGGATCTGCACTTCCGGCCATAGAGGGCTTCAAATGGAGCAGCCTTGATGCTCGTGTGATAACTGTTGTTGTAAGAGAATTCGACAAAGGGTAAGTGGGTATCACACGCCTTCCTAAAGTCGATCACACAGGCTCGCAACATTTCTTCCAAGGTTTGAATAGTCCTCTCACTTTTTCCGTCGGTCTGTGGATGGTAGGCTGTACTCATGTCTAGCCTCGTTCCTAAGGAGCTTTGTAGTGATTGCCAGAACCTCGAAGTGAATCTACTATCTCTGTCCGAGATAATGGATATGGGAACACCGTGCAGTCGTATAATCTCCGGTATGTATGTTCGTGTGAGCTTTTCCATCTTGTCAGTTTCTTTGATAGGCAGGAAGTGTGCGGACTTGGTCAATCTATCGACGATGACCCATATGGTATCAAGTCCACCCGTAGTCTTGGGTAGCTTGGTTATGAAGTCCATAGTGATCCGCTCCCTCTTCCATTCAGGTATCTCCGGTTGCTGAAGTAAACCTGATGGTTTCTGGTATTCGACCTTGACTTTAGCGCAAGTAAGGCATTTACTCACGAAGGTAGCAATCTCTGCTTTCATCTTAGGCCACCAGTATGATTTCTTGAGATCCAGATACATCTTATCTGAACCTGGTTGGACGGAATATCGAGTGTTGTGGGCTTCCTTCATAACATAGTCTCTGAAGCCACCGTGATGCGGTGTCCAGATCCGGTCCATGAGGTATAAGCCTCCGTCACCCTTGACTTCCAAGTTCTTATCCATTCCACGCAGGGATTCTCCCACCACATTTTCAAGTTTTAAGGCTTCGAGCTGAGCCTCCTTAATTTGTGCGGATAGATGCGAATGGATAGTTATTGTTAATGACTTGACTCTTCGACCAGAATATTCCTTACGACTTAGGGCGTCTGCTACTACATTGGCTTTACCCGGATGATAACGAATTTCGCATTCGTAGTCGTTGAGTAGTTCGACCCATCGTCGTTGTCTCATATTGAGCTCCTTCTGGTTGAATATGTGTTGTAGGCTCTTGTGGTCTGTGAAGATAGTGCTCTTTGTACCGCACAGGTAATGTCTCCAGATCTTCAAAGCGAACACAACCGCTCCTAATTCGAGATTGTGCGTGGTGTAGTTGACCTCATGTGTCTTCAGCTGTCTCGAGGCATAGGCTATGACCTTTCCTCGTTGCATCAGAACACAACCGAGTCCTTGATTTGACGCATCGCAATAGACCACAAAGTCTTCTGTTCCTTCGAGGAGGGACAGTATCGGTGCGGTGCATAAGGCTCGTTTTAGCGTTTGGAATGCTTTCTCCTGCTTCTCTTCCCAGTCAAAGGCCACGCCTTTCTCGGTCAATGTCGTAAGGGATTTTGTGATCCGAGAGAAGTTTTGAATGAACCTTCGGTAGTAGCCAGCTAGGCCTAGAAATTGACGAATTTCCGTAGGCGTCTTCGGTGCTGACCAGTTCTCAATGGCCTTAATTTTGGATGGGTCCACGTGGATTCCTTCTTTGCTAACCACGTGTCCTAAGAATTCGACTCTTCGGATCCAAAATTCGCATTTAGAGAACTTCGCATAGAGCTTCTCTGATCGTAAAGTTTCCTAGACTTGTCGCAAATGATCGCTATGCTCCTCCTTACTTCGAGAGTAGATAAGTATATCATCAATGAAGACGATGACGAACTGATCCAACTAACGACGGCATACCCTATTCATTACGTCCATGAATACTGCGGGCGCATTGGTAAGTCTGAATGGCATCACTACGAACTCGAAGTGTCCGTAACGAGTTCGGAAGGCTATCTTCGGAACATCCTCCTCGAGCACTCGTAACTGGTGATACCCGGACCTAAGATCAATCTTGGAAAAGTAGCTCGCCCCTTGCTGCTGGTCAAATAAGTCGTCTATGTGAGGAAGAGGGTAATGATTCTTGACTGTGAGCTTGTTGAGTTTCCTATAATCGATGCACATACGGAACGATCTGTCTTTCTTCTTTACGAACAAGACTGGTGCTCCCAGGGTGAGAAGCTTGGTCTTATAAAGCCCTTGTTGAGCAGTTCGTTAAGTTGACCGGACAGTTCCTGCATCTCAGCAGGTGCTAGACGATAGGGCGATTTGGCTATAGGGGTATCCCCTGGAATTAAGTCGATTCGGAACTTGACTTGACGTTGTGGCGGTAATCCTGGGAGTTCTTCCGGAAAGGCGTCGGGGAAGTCGCGTACTACGGGGGGTGTTTTAGGTCTGTTGTTTTCTGGCTCGATTCAACGACGTGCGCCAGGAATGCACGATATTCCTTACGAAAGTACTTATGGGCTTGAATACTTGAGATGATACGAAGGCTCGTACTGGACTTGTCTTCGTAGATCAACAAGGTTTCGTTATTCGGTAGATTTAGGCGGACTGCTTTTTCGAAGCACAGAATGTCGGCACGATAAAGACTCAGCCAGTCCATGCCTATGATGACGTCGAAACTCTTGATCGATACTGGTATGAGGTCGATTGGGAATGAATGATTATCTAGTGTGAGGGTACAACCTATGAAAATCTCATTAAAACTCTATGTCTTGCCATTAGCCATTTCTACGACGAAGGTTTCTTTTAGTGTTTGCGGTGATTGTTTAAGTAAGTGTTAAAAGTTTTGGTTTACGAAGCTCCTCTCTGCCCCACTATCAAATAGGATACAAGCATAAGAGTTATCGAGAAGGAACATACCCGTGACTACTGTGGGGTCTGCCACGGCTTCATTGTGGCTAATAGCAAGTAGTCTTCCTGTTCCTCCTGAATTCCCAGCCTTCGGACAGTTTCTTTTGAAGTGCCCTGTCTCGCTGTACCCGTAACAGGCTTGATTCACTCCGGCACTAGGAACCTGCATGATGGGCTTGGGTTGAGATCTGCAAAACCGGGCGGTATGGCCCTTACGGTCGTAGTTAGTGCAGTGCATTTCACGGCAGGGGCCGTTGTGACGGAAGGAGCACTTGGTGCACTTAGGTAGGCTTCCTGCATAAGTTTTGGCTGGTACAGGGGCAGCAGGGGTAGTGGCAGCATGGACAGCCACAGTCTGTTGGTTCTTGAAATAGGGCTGAGCTGATTTGCCCTTCTTTCGGTCTCCCCGCTTCCTTTTGTTGTCAGATGTCTTGGTTGATGTGGGGGTAGTTGTTGGGGTTGTTGATGGAGTAGAAGGAGTTTCGTGATCGATGAGCCTTTGGGCCAATTCTTTGGCACTATCGAAGGTCACAGGGTGTGAGGCTAGAACGTTCCCTCGATATGGGGGTACCAGACCCCAGATGTATCGTTCAATTTTCTTGCTTTCGGTGGGAACCATGTTAGGACATAGAGCCACCAGGTCGCAGAACTTGGCTGTATAAGCCACTATGTCGGAACCTTGCATTTTAAGGTTCCAGAGTTCTTCCTCAAGCTTCTGAATTTTGCCCCTCGGGCAGTACTCCCTTGTCATAAGGTCCTTCAGTGTGTCCCAGCCCATGGCGTTAGCATTTACCAGGGAGAGTGATTTGACATGGCCATTCCACCATGTCAGGGCTCTTTGGGTGAAGGTGCAAGCAGCAAATTTTATCTTGCTTCCTTAAGGACATGAGCACATCTTGAAGATGACTTCTGTCCTTTCGATCCATTGGGATAGTGCAAGGATCCCTCCAGTCCCATTGAAGTATGTAGGTTTGCAGCAGATGAAATCTTTATAGGTGCACTCCCGTGCACGCGGATGGATTTCACCTTGGCTGGAGTTTGTGCCAGTCCCCGTTCCACTAACACCACCAGAGTTTACTTGAGCCATGGCGGCGGTCACAGCTGCGGTTACAGCTGCTTCAAACATCACCGGATCGAACTGCGGTGGGGGTGGTGGTGGTGGAGTTTGATTTGCAGGCATGTTTCTGGTTGGACGCTTGCGAGGCGGCATCTTTTACTGAAAATTTATGAAAATGATAATAACAATAAGAATCGATTGCAAGCCTGATGAGAGTGTTTCATGGACAAAATCGCCATAGTCTAACTATCAGATAGAGTCATAACAATAGAGTAGGGAAAACACAAGAGTAAGAACTTCCCAATAGATTAGATAACTGCCAAGATTACTGGTATTAATGATGTAAAATAAGTTCGGGAAAATGACCTAACAGTAGGTCTTACATCAAACCATAAGGGAAAATGTTGGCAGCCTAGAAGTTTAGTTAGGGTACTTTCAGAGTTAGGAATGTTTACAGACAGTTGCTCTACAGAGCATAGAAAGGAAAAAGGCTATTCCTTAATCAAAAGAGGAGGATGAGTTGACATCTCCTACTGGCGATGGGTAACCCTTGGGCGAACCCTTATGTCTGCCAGTTGACGTACAACTTCCTGAAGATGTCATTCATGAGTTCTCTGACGCACTCGGAGTTCCATGACTTCGGCTCGGGATGCAGCTAATTGTTGCTGCAGAGCCTCATTGGTCCTCCTAGTCCTATCCATAGCTTCTTCGAGTTGGTGAATACGGACAGTGTTAAGGCCAGAGTTGGCGTCAATTTCCACTACTCGCTCGATGGCTGCATGACCTTGCTCGACTTTCCTAGCAATCCTACGGACCATGATGGGTAGGACTCGGTCAGCTGAACCTCCCTCGCTTATATTGTAAAAGCTTCGGTCTCCGTTGAAAGGTAAGGGCTGACCCTGCTCATCACTCCATCGATTCAAGGTTGTTGCCCACATGGGAGTGGGACCTTGAAATGTCGGACGGGGGTTGGGGTTTGGAGCTACTGAGGGTAGGTTGCTGACTTCTGGTTCAGAGTCGGAGCTATCCGAAAAGCCTTCTGCACGGTGATCATCCAAAGGCTTCGGGTGATCACCTTCCGGCTCTTCATCAAGCCATCCTCCAATGCCTTTGTTTGGATAGTACGGATCGTCCGGAAGATGGAAGTCAGCCATGCTATCTACGCGAGAATAGGGGAAAGAATAGTTAATAGACGTACTAATCTAAGATACTTATAAGATGATCGTTATTAGTTGATTCAATACTTGCATAGTGCATACCAATTACATGCAACCGAAACAGGATAGACCTTCGAATAAGTGACTCTAACTCTAAATCCACAACCAAACAAGGAACAGGAAGTAAAGCAAAGATCACAGATTCTAAGTCTATAGTGCCTTAGTCACATGTAACCGTAGAGTATCCACTTAGCAACTATTGCCCTACTAGTAACGACCTTTTTAGTTCTCACATATGTAGTTCATGGTAATGCAGAATACTCCTATAGTATTCTTGTTCTAATGCTCTTGTATTAGTGTGGGTAAGTTTTTAGACTTGTTCTAACACCACAATTATTCTTAGGCACATGCTAGTCACTCCTCAGAGAATATAGTTGATCAGGCTATATCCCGTTAGGTTCGACCATATGTCTCTAAGCCTAATTGTGATGTTCAACAATCGTAATACTTTTGTTCTATTCTAGTATGATACTGACACTGATATGGGTAAATGTATATATATAATTAGTTAAATATTTTATTATTTAAAAGTATATTTTCTTGGTCAGAGTGTTTTAATCCCGATGTGTTTATAGTTTGTATATCTTCTATGGTTTGATATACTTGATTCACTATAAACAAAGCTCTGATACTAATCTGTCACACCCCAAAACCAAGAATGGCGGAAACGTTCTGGGGTGGAGCACCTCATGTAAAGTATCACAACAATGCATAATAGTAAAGACAAGCAACAACATCCATTGCATTAGTATAATAATTGTAATACAAGTGTGTTCTATATTGTTTGTAAGACACCAAAAGTATAATCAAAATAAAAGATGAGTCTTGTA
This sequence comes from Lactuca virosa, assembly GCF_052849685.1. Lineage (NCBI taxonomy): Eukaryota > Viridiplantae > Streptophyta > Magnoliopsida > Asterales > Asteraceae > Lactuca > Lactuca virosa. Next base: position 174,909,705 of record NC_136428.1, read on the forward strand.
TGTGCTCCATCTTCTCAAAAGCTTCATCTGTACCTGTCTACTGATGACCTGAGAATACAAGTTCTTTTGAAAGAGTTTATCAGCATAAAGCTGGTGAATTCATAAGTATTTAGTGTTATTGCTTGTATAAAATGTTTACAACAATGTAGTATAATAGCTGACATCAATGTTTGACAATAGTATACTCCCTAGAAAATCCTATATTTTCCAGTAAAAGTAGTCTTCTACCAAGAGCCGTTTGTTTGCATGTTTCATCCTTTGAAAATGTAAAAGTTTTTCCCCAGTGAAACTATCAGTAAGAAAATATAGTTTTTGACTTTATTCATGTAAAGTAATTGGGAAAATAAGATTTTTACCCCAACAGTGGCATTGCCGGCTAAATAAAATAAAATACAGACTCCAGGTAGTATTAAATGTACAATACAACTCGGGGAGCCTGTTTGGCCTTTAATTCTTAATGTGTAATTAAAGGTTTGAATGTGAACTCGTATGTAACCATGCTGATTGACGATCGAATAACTGATGACCCTCCGAGTCATATGTAGTGATGTGACATTTTGTCACCCCTTGGCCTTTCGGTTGGGACTGTAGCTAGCAGTCGGGATGTGGGAGTGTCTGTCCCGTATAGATCTATACACACAATGCCCGCTCTCCCTCCAGGAGACTCTGGTTACACGGTGATACCACTGTGAAGTGTCGTATCGAGAAGTAGTATGTCACATTCTAATTATAGTATATTCTCTCATATATTGTATAATGTATTTTCTGGTATAATGTATAGAGTGTTCTCTTGTATAGTATATAGTATTCTCTTTGTATAGTATTTAGCATGTATTGACTCACAACTGTACTGACTCTGGTAGGTGTCATTGTAATAGTAGTAACGAGTAGTAATCCTTAACTATACCTATTATAGTTAAATAGTAATGTTGGTTGCATGCCTTTGATACACAAAGGTATTGAACTGAAGTGAAGACTTTTATATTCAACACAAATATATATGATATATAACTAAGAATTCAACGACAATCGGACAAATAACAGAATACCCTAAGTCCACAACCAAACAAGGAACAGGAAATAAGGTGAGCTATCAGTCCTAAGACCTTCAAGTCTTACTTATATAAATATATTAGTACAGATGTGGGTTTGAAAATAAAGCAAGTTTAAAAGAGTTTGAAAACAGTTTTGTCATTTAAAGAGTTTGATAAAAGGTTTGAAACACTTTAAAATCCAAAGTTTGATGGTAATTTGAAAGCAATAGCAAATCTTGTAATCTGTTCTAGTTATTAATCACATGTGATTGATATAATAACTATAACAGTTCAACTTGTATTCCCCCCCCCCCTCCCCAGAAAAACATTTAAAATCATTTAAAAGGTTGATTTAGGGGTATGAACTCACCTGCAGTGAGTAACTCGAATGGAAGATCGATATAGGATTGTTGGGTGTCAACGGAATCTCGAGCACAAATGGATCATATTTAACATATAATTACATATATGTGAATAAATTAGTAGATATAACCACTAATGGTGATAGGGACGTGTCTTAAGGACATAAAAACACTTAGAATTAAGTGTTTCCAACTCATATGGTTGCACATAAGGAGTGTAGGGCCCTATATTAGGGTGTAAGGCCACAAAACTATAGATTTTGTGTGTGTGCGGCCAGAGTGTGCGGCCAAGCCTGTGTGCGGCCACACACTCACTATGGAGTGTGTCAAAAACGTGGTACCAAGCATTTTGGGATGTTCTAGTGAAGGTGTTTTGACCGTTGCTTAACCGGATTTGGGGTTTGTTGTCATTTTAGACCCTTAAAAGGGTGTGTGCGGTTGCACATGGCGTGTGCGGCCAGGTGTGTGCGGCCAGGCCTGTGTGCGGCCGTACACCCCCATACAAATGTGTCCAAATCGATTTTCTAAGGCCTGTGGATGATTCTAAGAAGGTGTTTTGGTCGATGCTAAGCTTGGATGGGTGTTTAAGCCCATTTTAGGACCAAAAGATATGTGTGCGGTCACACATGATGTGTGTGCGGCCGTACACACATGAAGATCATCTAGAATGATGATTTCATGAATCAAACTCGAGGAAAACGGCTTTCAAATGTGTTGTAGTAATGATCTAAGGATGTTTACTTACTTGTTTTGATGATTGGAGAGGAAAACATGAAGAACTCTTGAGAGAAAAATGTTCCAGCTTTGAAGGAGTGTGAAAAAGGGTGTATGGTTGACTTAGGGTCCTTTATATAGGTTGGAGTGTGAGGCTAGGAAGGTGTGCGGTTGGCTATGTGCGGCTGGCTGGCCGCACACTCGGGTGTGCGGCCGCACACACCTTGTTGGGTGTGTTTGGCTCGTTTTAGTGATGCTACACACATTCTCACCCTTCCTAAGACTCATATCTAGGTTATACTAAGCCTCAAGCACTCATATAGACCCAAAAATTCATTACAAAATAGTGAAACGAGGCTAACTTTAATAAAAATGAAGAATGTATAAGTTAGAAATTTTAGGTTGTCACAAATATCAGAAACCCTCAGGTCTACTCCACCAGCCGGAGATACCTGAGTGGAAGTGGGAGAGAATTTCTATGGATTTTATCACCAAACTACCCAAGTCTCCGAGTGGGCACGACGCCATCTGGGTAATTGTCGATCAGCTGACTAAATCCGCTCACTTCCTACCAATCAAAGAAACTTTCAAAATGGAGAGACTCACGCGAATCTACATCCACGAGATAGTCCGACTGCACGGTGTGCCTGTGTCCATTATCTCCGATCTAGATAGCAGGTTCACTTCGAGGTTCTGGCATTCACTACAGAAAGCTCTTGGAACTAAACTGGATATGAGCACAGCTTACCATCCTCAGACTGATGGACAGAGTGAGAGAACAATTCAGATGCTGGAAGATATGTTGAGAGCCTGCGTTATCGATTTCGGCTCGTCATGGGACACTCATCTTCCTTTGGTTGAATTTTTCTACAACAACAGTTACCACACCAGCATCAAGGCTTTCCCTTTCGAAGCCCTCTATGGTCGCAAGTGCAGATCCCCTCTGTGCTGGACTGAGGTGGGCGACACGCAGCTAGCCAAGGGACAAGTCCCTGACAGCACTCTCACTGGTCCAGAATCATTCGCGAAACCACTGAAAAGATCGTACAAATCCGAGAACGACTTAAGGCCTCACGAGATAGGCAAAAGAGCTATGCCGATAAACGACGAAAACCTTTGGAGTTCCAGGTTGGAGACCGTGTTCTGCTGAAGGTCTCGCCCTGGAAAGGCATGATACGCTTCGGAAAGCGTGGAAAGCTAAATCCAAGATACATAGGACCCTTCGAGATCCTCGCTAGGATTGGTCCCGTAGCCTACAAACTTCGTTTACCGCAAGAATTTAGTAACATTGATCCTGTATTCCACGTTTTGAATCTTAAGAAATGCGTATCCGACGAAACCTTTACGATTCCTCTCGACGAGATTGAAATCAACGAGAATCTGAACTTCGTAGAAGAACCAGCCGAAATCATGGATAGAGAGATCAAACGAACGAAACAAAGTCGCATACCGATAGTGAAGGTTCGCTCGAATGCCAAGCGGGGACCTGAATTCACTTGGGAAAGCGAAGATCAGATGAAATAAAAGTATCCACATCTCTTTTCTAATTCATGATTTGTATTCTAGGTTCAAATTTCGGGATGAAATTCCCTCTAATGGGGGGATGATGTGACAACCCGAAACTTTTCCGTTATCCTTACTCAATTTTCCGTTAATCAAATTCGGGTTTTTATGTAATTCCGTCAAATTTGATAGTTTGGGAAAGACTTTGCGTTTAAATAAATCAATTTGGATTTATTCTTGTTCACGTCAGTATTATTTTTTAACTATCGGGATATTCTAAACTTAGTACATCAAAGGAATCGGTGTTAGGATGAATTTGTTGAAGTTCTAGACATGAAGAAAAGGATTTTTCGGTTAGTGCATCTCCTAAAACCGAAAACCCTAAAGAAAAGTGCCTATAAGACCTTAAACCGCACTTAAGGCTTCGGATATAACTTGGAACCCCTTTGCATGTTTGAAAGCCATTGAGAAACACCACATGCATCAAAGATCTGGAGCTTTTGGTTTTTGGACCGAAATCCCCTTCGGACTGAGAACCGTTCGGACCGAAAACCCCTTCGGACCGAGAACCCTTCGGACCGAGAACCGTTTGGACCGAAAACCCATTTGGACCGAGAACCACTTGGACCGAAAGCTCCATTTGGTGACCATACACTCCTCTTATGCAATCCTAAGTGATTGTAACACTTCCATTAAGGATTTCTTAGTCCTTAAAGTGTTATTCCTTACCTGATTAGTTGAGTAAACACTAATTGTATACATATATATGTAATTATATGCTAAATAGGATCCGTACGTGTGCTCAAGACTTCACTTGACACTTAGCATCCTTTTTCAGATCTTACATTTGCATCACTCACTTCAGGTGAGTTCATACCCCTACGCTTTTTCCGTGTTTTTCATGTTTTCAGGGGGGAATACAAGCAAAAGTACAAGGAAACTTATACTCAAGTATATTATTTTGTTTAAAATAATTATATGTTCAGTATGCTTTTAACTCAGAAAACCGTTTTACCAATCGATTAAGAAATCAACTCGTAGAAACAGTTTTCAAAACTAAAGCAAGGAACTTGTAAATCTTTTCATAGAATGTGATATTTTCTATAGAATTTATACAAAACATAAATAGGATTTTCGATGCTATTACTTGTAAGTTTGTTATTTTAGGATTGGAGACACGTCCTTGGTAACACTCCAGCGGATTCGAGAGTGTAGGACTAGCCCTTATAACCAGAATCTCTTGTAGGGAGAGCGTGACTATTGTGTATAGATCTATACGGGACTGACTATCCCGCACCTCGCTGCTAGCTACAGTGGGACCGTCAGGTCTACGGGTGACAAAGTCATAAAAGATACTGGCCCCGTTTCGTGCCATATTCAGTTTAATGTATGGTTATAAAACTCGCAACCTAGATAACAGAGACTTACTTTTGTAATAATGAAACAAGTGAACTAACCTCAAAGTAATAACCGATTTGATTACTAGCGGGTATTGATAATACCCTTAGGATCTAGTTCACTACCTACTTCTTTATTAGTTTTATTTATGTAATAAGGCTAATACGTCTCACAGAGAGTAAACAGAGTTTTTCAAGGAAACTACATCTAACGATACAAGTATGGTAGATACTTGTACACCTCATTTCAGAATCGATAACCAACTATCAACTTTTAAGGAATATATAGGATTTTCCTGGGATAACTCAACTTTTCGTAATCGGGCTGTTTAACATATGGATAATCAAACTCCTTTCATAAGAAAATATAGGATTTTCTTGGGATACACTTTTCAAAGGATTAAAGAAACATTTCATTTACCAGAACTAAACGCTTATGAACTCACCAGCTTTATGCTGATATTTTAAAACTGCTTGTATTCTCAGGGCATCAATAGACAGGTACTCCTGCCGACTTTTGGAGAAGTCGGAACATTCTGAAGTCACGTCTTTTACTTTTGCTATATTTACTGATATGTATAAACCATGTTTTTGAACAATGTAAATTCTCATATTATAATCTAATGGTTGTGTTTACTTCGCTTACTATGATACATCTGTTGTGATACTACACATGACGTCCTCCGCCCCGTAACGTTTCCGCCATCGTTTTCGGGGTGTGACAAAGAGTTACCTCCTTTTTGAATATTTCAGTATGGTTCTTCCAAAATTAACACTATACTTCCAACTGTCCCTGAGCAACCAATCTTTGGTAAACCTTAGATTGTCCTCGACAATTGCTTAATCAAATTAGTCATATCCAGTTCTACTACTTTCCCTTCTTAATGCTCTAGGCATTTTGGAAAAATTTAGAACAGATGAATATTATAGCACATGCAATGGATCCTATATCCGAAGCATATGGGACACGATTCATAAAGTCATGATACTAGACCAATCTTTTGCTATAATATTTCTATTTCTATTTGCCAAGTTCTCATAATTCAGATTATGAAGAGGGATGTCGTAATCATAATCGAATTTTAGAACGCAAATACTAGACCCATACATGGAATTTCCTTATGTTGAGCCATTCCAACATGAAGTTCATATATATATATATATATATATATATATATATATATATATATATATATATATATATATATATATATATATATATATATATATATATATATATCCTTGGTTAAATATGATTAAAAATCTCAATCTAAGCTTTTAGAATTGACGTGAAGTATAATTTCCTCTCCCTTAATTATAGCAAAACAACTTTTCCCAATTGAAACCCTTTTGTTTTCTATAATTAACATTGCTAACTTGCAACACTTATCATAATTATCATGCTCACACTAACATGATGATTATTAGCATAACACTTATGCTCCCACTAGCTGTGACATGTACTCAGACCTCAGCTGGACTTCTAGATAAACAATACTTTATTGACTCTCTTACCAAATTTCAGATTTCTGATACTAGATTGCTTTGATAAGACTTTATCAATATCATACACCTTATCTAAGATAGCTCACAGGTGTGTCTAAACAATTTAAGAACTATGAAGAGGGATGCCGTAGTCATAGTCTCAATTGTTTAGATCTTTTTATTTGTCATAAGTCCACGTTAGTGTGCCGGTTAACCACGCATGCTCCACTAACGACTTTGAGACTTCACAGATCACAATTGCTATCTTACTTAAAATCTACTTGGTGGAAGTGTTTCCTCACCATCATTTTTCATGAATCGAAGAGAAACCTTATGACCCTTAGATTTTATGGTGTATGTGTTCATATCCACGTGAATTTGTCAAAACCATAATCATAAGATAAGGTTAAAGACAAATTCAAACCCATATGGGCTGAACTTATGCAATCTTAACTTCTTGCCACCTGGCAGTACAGGGCCTGCCATTGTTTCTAAGTAGTTATGCAACCAATTGAGAACTCTCAGAACTCCTATGCAAAGCCAACTTTAACTGGAATGGGCACAGAAGTAAGAGTATGTCAACACGATAGGTTATAAACCTCAAGTCGTGTGCTAGTGATAAACTATAGGTTTGTTCTTCCTGATTAGATCTAAAAGCTTTTCCAAGATCTTTAAGACTCTCACTGTCCTATTGACATATAAGACTCACTTGTCAAATATTTAAGAGATAGTGCGGATTCTTTATCAAGAGAAACACTTCGCACAATTGGCCTTAGTTGGTCTTTGTTTTATCCAAAACATCACAACTTACCAATGTCAAATGTACAAGAGTAGGACACTTTTACTCTTACATTTAACAAGTTTTATAAACCTTTCTTTAAGATATGTCACTCAACTTACTGTTGGAATAATGTCTAAGTCCATAACTATAATTGGTAAGACTTGACCCGACCCGGCATGGTCCATTTGGGTTGCATGGCATCATGTATTTCGATAGACTATAATGAGAGAAATAACACTTAAGGTTGGTTAATATATTATAAATTCTAATATATTAATAAGGTTATTTAATTAGTATTGATCAAGAATTAATTTGGAATTAATTAAGTGATCAAAAGGAGACTAACTAAATATATGGGTTGATTGTGTAAATCATTCATTCTTATATATGTGGGCTTGTGATCCAAGATTTCTTATGTTGGACTAAGTCCATGGGGTGACCCATGGATACTCCATGGAGGTTAAAATCAATGGAGCATAAGGAATGGGTAAAGTTATGAGTTACATGGTGTAACCCTAATAGCCACCATATAAAAGAATCCATGGCTCAAGAAATCGTGCACTAATGTGTGAGTGTGAGGGCTAGACGATTTCAAGGAGTGTTCAAGTTTCTCTCAAGTTATTCCAAGTGTATTTGGTGTTGTGTGAACCATTTGAGGAGTCACACTTGGGGCACTAGGCACTCAAGCTTCATGAAGACATTCTACATCAAAGAGGTATGTATTCTATCTTGTTATATTTATTATTTTGTATGCTAGATTAGGATAATACCTTGGATGTTCATAATTGTATGTATAATAGAGAAACATAGATCCAAGGTATTTAGGGTTGTATGTACACTTAGGAGTGTTAGAATGCTCATAACCCAACAGTGGTATCAGAGCCTAGGCTTGTTTTCTTGTTATACTTGCAAAAGTAGCTGGAAAATCGAGTTGGATGCATATATTCGATTGTTTTGGCTGGAATTGGACTAGGAACATTACCCTAAGATGTTTTTGGACTTATAAACTTGTTTTTGATGTGGTAATGTTCATGCTAATCCAATTTCTAAGATAATTGTCATAATTTCAAGATTTGTATTAGTTTGTATGTTCATGCTAATTTCTTGAAGATTGATGATTTGAATTATCTTGTTCTTATGAGGTTCTTAGATTAATAGAAATAGTTGTTTTCAATCCATTTTAATCTAAGAGTTGATTCCAAAGTGTGTTTTTGTAACTTGTCCTCAAGTTATATGAAAAGTCACATTTAAGAATCATAAAACTCATAAAAGTTGGCAAAGGTTACAAAATGAAGAGTCTAGTTCTAATTAAATGGTTTTATGACTCCATAACTTGTCCTCAAGTTATGGAGGTTCAAGAGTTTCTTCATTAAATTAAAAAAAAAAGTGTAACCTTAATTAGTTCCATAAGTTACAATAAAAAAAAGTTATTTTTTTTTATTAATTAGTTTAAAGTCTTCCATAACTTGTCCTCAAGTTATGGAACTTGAAGAGTTTTTTTTAATTAAAACTACTTTAAACTCATAAGTTATGGAATTAATTAGTTTTGAATAGTTTCAAAAGTTGCCCTCAAGTTTTGGAATTTGAAAAGTTTTCACTTATGAATACTTTAATTCCAAGTTAGCCCTTAGAATTTTAAAAGTTAAAATTCAACCCTTATACTTTATAATATTATAAGTTAATAATATTTATATATATGTATAAGAGTAAAGTCAGTCTCACCGTTAGTAGGCCTCATTCACGAAGCCGGTCTATAAGGGGGGTATAAGGTTACTGCCTACAAAATGGCAGTTTAATGGGTGTCCACTCTCACCCACCGCTTCCTTGACTGGTGGAGGGTCGTTAGCCGAACGGGTAGGACAAGGACTATAATTCTCCTTTCATTAAAAGTATTAATGATAAATACTAAGTAACTAAACTCTTATTAATACCCAATCTTAGTTACTTAGGAAAATGTGAATTTGGTGCTAACCCGTGAAATTACACTTTGCACTTTGCTTAAGTCGTTAGTGGAGCGTGTGTGGTTAACCGGCACACTAACCTGAACTTAACAAGGTAGGCAAAGGGTAACTTAATATTTATCATAGTATCGGTGGAGCGTGTGTGGTTAACCGGCACACTGATTAAGGGGTAAATATTAAGGGTACCAAGTATATTTGCATGGTTATTCACACCTTGTTTTGTGATCCTCGGCATCCCAGTCACAAAACCTGAAGGGCACACTCGAGATTGAAACATTCCTTTGAACAGTTCAATGAATCTCAAAGATCTAGGACTTTCAAATCCAATTAAAACCTAATAAATTATTTTGTTTTTCATGGTGGAAATTGGTGAATCGTCATTCACCTACCTTTAAATATTTTATAGCTTGGATTACGACATCCCTCTTCTAAGTTATAAAATAGTTTGTTGGGTCCTAGCCTTAATATTTCATATTGGGTGTCATATTAAGGACTTTAAATCAACTATCTTGAATATCTCCCAAAAAGATGTCTGGTCTAGACATTTATGATCTTCCCAAATCTCTTGAAACAAGCTTTCCTAAATGAAGATGATGTCCCATGGATATCATACTTCTTTCACCTCCTCCAATTATTCTCCCTAACCCACAAGTTCCTAAAAAGTTTAAGGTCACTCAAGCCCTATTGGCAAGGCAAGGTCTAGGTGTGATCACATCTTGGAGATGTAGTCACATATTGACAAGCCGGGAGAGTTGGGTGTCAAAGTCTTGAGAAAGTTGGTGGCTCAACTACTTTCTAAGTCACATAGTGAGTTCTTTTGGGAATCCTATGAAACAGACTAAGACAAGACCCTTAATGATCTTATCTATTTGCTAAGATCAACTTCCTAAAACGCTATGGACATTGACAATGATGACATTGGATATCCAGTAAAGCTCTCTCTTCCCAATGGAAAGGGATCGGCCATAGTCAACTCGGTTGACCCAATGGTAAAGAGAGAGGCGAAGTCTGAGATAGTCCCATTATCAAGGGTCCATAGGTAACTATTGCCAAAGGAAGGGGCATTGGTTACGAAGCTGTCAAATTTACCTAAGGATGTTAAAGTCAATAAGTTTGGCTCTACTTCAGGTAAAGTCCATTCTCTAACTCTATTAAGTACATGCTGATTCTGATCGCGAAGATGGATTTCAATCGCATGGTTCGGTGATCAGAATTTTGGGCTATTACTTAAGAGTTATGATATTTATATTGCTTAGGAATAGATAACAACAAGGTTTTCATATGGATTGTAAGGATAAGTTTTTCCGCAAAGTTTTAAAATAAAAGAAAAAGGTTTTGATTTTATTTATTTTAAGTATCCTTACAATGGCATTTGTGAAGAGTTGTTGCTTATAAGATTCCATTTGATAGCAATATTGGAAAAATGGATTTGATTCTTTCGGTTGTGGTAGTGTCTAATATTACCAAATAAGGAAAGATTCTCATCACCCAAGGTTCAATTGGACCGAAACTTGGAATCATGCAATTTGTATAGTATGATGAATGAGAACTTTCAGCTTGGAAAATTAAGACTAATTCCTTATGTGAATAAGGAAAGGACTAAGGGATCGAGTACACATTCTTGTGCACTGGTCAAGTCCACCACAAAAGATCAAGAAGACTATTCGTCATGATTTACTTAAGTTCAATAAATATGGTTATACTTATAAGTTTAAGTATAAGTCTGTAGCATTAGAGAAGTTTCAATGTGAGACAGAACGAATAAGAAGAATCAAAGTATGGCAGAAAGATAAAAGTTTCTCAAATCTGAAAAGATGGGAGAGTACTTTAGTATCATGTTTATGATTATCTTAATGATTTAGAAATCATATCACAATTAGTCCTCTAAAGGTCATCTTAGTGCATTCTTATGACTAAGAAGAGGAGTCATGAATTGTTGAAATGGTTAGATCAGGAAGATGAGTCATACTTCGTTCCAAAACAATTCTTAGAGTCATACTCCAAGATTGTAACTTGAGTGACATATCTTAAAGAAAGGTTTAAAACACTTGTCAAATGTAAGAGTAAAAGTGTCCTACTCTTGTACATTTGAAATTGGTAAGTTGTGATGTTTTGGATAAAACAAAGACCAACTAAGGCCAATTGTGTGAAGTGTTTGTCTTGATAAAGAATCCGCACTATCTCTTGAATATTTGGCAAGATAGTCTTATATGTCAAGAGGACAGTGGGAGTCTTAAAGATCCTAAAAAGAATTTCAAGAACTAATCAAGAATAAAATATGAGGTTCTTCACTATCACACGACTTGAGGTTTATAACCTATCGTGTTGACATATTCTGTGCCCATTCCAGTTAAAGTTGGCTTTGCATAGGAGTTCTGAAAGTTCTCAATTGGTTACATAACAACTTGGAAGCAATGGCAGGCCCTGTACTGCCAGGTGGCAAGAAGTTAAGATTGCATAAGTTCAGTCCATATGAGTTTGGATTTGTCATTATCCTTGTCTTGTGACTATGGTTTTGACGATTCACATGGATAAGAACACATACACCATAAAATCTAAGGGTCATAAGGTTTCTCTCCGATTCATGAAAATGATGGTGAGGAAACACTTCCACCAAGTAGATTTGAAGCAGATGGCAAAAGGTCTAAACAATTGAGACTATGATTACGGCATCCCTTTTCATAGTTCTGAAATTGTTTAGACACACATGCATGCTATCTAAGGAAAGGTGTATGATTTTGATAAAGTTTTATCAAAGCATCTCGTATCAGAAATCTGAACTTTGGTAAGAAAGTCAATAAAGTATTGATTTCTAGAAGTCCAGCTGATTTCTGAGTACATGTCAAAGCTAGTGGGAGCATAAGTGTTATGCTAATAATCATCATGTTAGTGGGAGCATGATAATTATTGTTAGTGTTGCAAGTTAGCAATGTTAATTATATAAAACAAAAGTTTCAATTCGTGAGGCTGCAGGGATTGAAAAAGTTGTTTTGCTATAATTAAGGGAGAGGATATACTTCATTTCAGTTCTAAAGGCTTAGATTGAGACCTTAATCATCTTTAGTCAAGAATATATATATATGAATTTCATGTTGGATTGGTTCAACTTAAGGACATTCTATATATTGTGTTCTCAAAATTCGATTATGATTACGGCATCCCTCTTCATAGTCAAATTTTGAAAACATGGCAAATAAAAATATTGTAGCAAAAGACTGGTCTAGAATCATGTCTTTATGTGAGACATCATGAATCGTGTACCATTTGCTTTAGGTACAGGATCGATTGCATGTGCTATAATATTTGTCATTTCTAAATTTTTCCAAATGCCCAAAGGCATTAAGAAGGGAAAAGGTCTAGAATTGGATATGACTAAAATGATTAAGCAATTGTCGAGGACAATCTGAGGTTTACCAAAGATTGGTTGCTCAGGGACAGTTGGAAGTATAGTGCTAATTTTGGAAGGACCATATTGACATATTCTGAAAAGAGGCATCTCTTATTCAGAAGTGATAGTCAAAATGAGAATAAGGAGTTGTCTCCATAGGTGGAAGTTATATGTGTAAGATTAGAAAACTTAATGCAAGAAGCATGTCCAAAGCAATGTACTTTGAATATGAGACTTAGTTTCCATGGAGTTGATCTCCAATGGAATACCTTATAATGACTGTTGACAAGTCTTTGTGACTTTGTACATATTCATTACAGGAGGATCAGTGCATATAAGTTTAAAATCTAAACAGATTTTGATAAATGATAGGAATTTGAAATTCTCACATTTTTCGATAAGGATTTGGGAATGTGAAATTAGAATCATTGAAATTATGTTCAATTGGTTTATTTCACAAAGTAAGGATCATAGACAAACATAGAGTGCATACTTGGTGTATGGCAAAGCTATTGTTTAAGAAAAACATAGTGTACATGCTTGGAGCATGGGACAACTAGTGTTTTTAATTCAAGTATAAAGTTGATAAAACCGAAACAATGAATAATGAGTAATCAGTATGGTGATAAATAAAAGTGTTTATTTATATTCATAGAGTTTGATACCATATTTGATTCATTTATTTTTGTGTTTCACTTTGCATGTTTTGACTTCTAGAATAACTAAGTCGCTCTTCCTGAATGATTAAGTTATTCAAACCATCCACAGTCGGTCATATGTTGGAAGTAGATATGAATCAAGACTGTCATGGGTTGGTTTGTAGAGGTCCAAGTTGGTGGACAAAGTGGTGCTACAACACTCATGAGTGCTCATAAGTTCTGAGTATTGGATTCAACCCGCGCTCATTTGAATCACTTCATGGATTTTATCACGAGTGATCATGAGACGATAATATCTTATATTCTTCAAACCTAGAGATATGAGTTGTTACTATGAGTTGGTTGTACATTGATTGCACGAAAACGCATTCGGTAACGCGATGTTATAAAACGTGCCTTTGTGTATGATTCAACAAGTAGTAGAACAAGCCATATGAGTCGAAGTTTATCCATTCCTTTTACCTTCGGGATAAAAGCGATATATGTGGGCCCCTCGATGATTTAAAGATGATACATGTGAGTGCTTGGCCAAGCCATGACTGATTTGATTTGTTCAATCAGTCAGTCATCATGAATCGGAAATCGGGAAACAACAAATAGACAGAGAGAATGAGTGATAATCCATGTCTCAGTCCATATGATATCTAGAATGGAGGAATATATGATCCCTTATCTAATGGACAAGTCATTGACAAAGGTCAGAGTTCATCGACAAGGTCAGAGTTCGACAGAAGCTTTTGAGAGCTACGATTGCTGATCGGTTCCTGAAGTCATACGCAATAATAGTTTTAGACTTATCCAAGTGGGAGACTGTTGGATTAATGTCTAAGTCCATAACTATAATTGGTAAGACTTGACCCGACCCGGCATGGTCCATTTGGGTTGCATGGCATCATGCATTTGGATGGACTATAATGAAAGAAATAACACTTAAGGTTGGTTAATATATTATAAGTTCTAATATATTAATAAGGTTATTTAATTAGTATTGATCAAGAATTAATTTGGAATTAATTAAGTGATCAAAAGGAGACTAATTAAATATATGGGTTGATTGTGTAAATCATTCATTCTTATATATGTGGGCTTGTGATCCAAGATTTCTTATGTTCGACTAAGTCCATGGGGTGACCCATGGATACTCCATGGAGGTTAAAATCCATGGAGCATAAGGAATGGATAAAGTTATGAGTTACATGGTGTAACCCTAATAGCCACCATATAAAAGAATCCCATGGCTCAAGAAATCGTGCACTAATGTGTGAGTGTGAGGGCTAGATGATTTCAAGGAGTGTTCAAGTTTCTCTCAAGTTATTCCAAGTGTATTTGGTGTTGTGTGAACCATTTGAGGAGTCACACTTGGGGCACTAGGCACTCAAGCTTCATGAAGACATTCTACATCAAAGAGGTATGTATTCTATCTTGTTATATTTATTATTTTGTATGCTAGATTAGGATAATACCTTGGATGTTCATAATTGTATGTATAATAGAGAAAACATAGATCCAAGGTATTTAGGGTTGCATGTACACTTAGGAGTGTTAGAATGCTCATAACCCAACACTTACAGTCTTGGAGTATGACTCTAAGACTTGTTTTGGAACGAAGTATGGCTCATCTTCTTGATTCAATAATTTCAGCAATTCTTGATTCCTCTTCTTAGACATAGGAATGCACTAAGATGTCCTTAGAGGACCAATTGTGATTTGATTTCTAAATCATTAAGATGATCACAAAACATGATACTAAAGTGCTCTCCCATCTTTTCAGATTTGAGAAACTTTTATCTTCTTGCCTAATTTGATTCTTCGTATTCATTCTGCCATACATCGAATTTTTCCAATGCTGCAGAATTATACTTAAACTGTTAAGTATAACCATATTTACTCAACCTTAGTAATCATGATGAATAGTCTTGACGATCTTTTGTGGTGGACCTTAGCAAGTGCACAAGACTGTGTACTGTATACCTTAGTCCTTCACTTGACTCACATATACAGGTGATCAAGGAATTAGTCTTAATTTTCCAAAGATGAAAATTCTCAATCATCATACTATACAACTTGCATGATTTCAAGTTTCGATCCAAATGAAACTTGGTTGATGAGAGTATTCCTTATTTGGTAAATTTAGACACTACCACAAATGATAGAATCAAATTCACATTTCCATTATCGCTAGAACCATACAAACATAAATTTTTTCATAAAATGTCATTGCAAGGAGATATAATTAAGATAAAACAAAATTTTATTTATTTATAAATGCGGAAAAACTTTTCCCTTACAATGCAACTTGAAATGAAAACTATACTATTACATATTTTTCTAGCAATCTATCATATCTCCTAAGTAGTAGCTCAAAAATCCGATCTTCAACCATTCGATAGAAATCCATCTGCGCGATCAGATTCAGCATACTTTTACTTTAAGTTTTCCTTCCTTTTGCTTGATCCTGCCAAACATCAAAATGCAACTTAGTCACATTATGTAATAACAATCAGCAATTAGGAACTTAACAGAGTTAGATACTAGGCTTACCTGAACTAGAGTCAAACTTTTGATTCTTCTTTTCTTCCAGATCCTTCAGGTAGCTAGGGCAGTTTCGCTTCCAATGCCCTTTTCCTTCACAATGAAAACATATAGACTCTTCGGGAAGGGTACAACAGGCTGTTCCAGAGTTAAACTTTCTCTTTACCTTCCGGTCAACCGGGTAGACCAAGGCTGATCCCTTTCCATTGGGAAGAGAAAGTTTTTCTGGACTTCCAATGTTACCATTGTCCATATCCATGGAAGTTTGAGAAGTAGATCTTCCACCCATAGTTGCTTGATTCTTGCGCCAAATCATTTCTGATTCAGCAGCAATCAGCAAATAAGAAAGATCTATTATGGTCATGTCAAGATCTGTCATATAGTAATCTTTAATAAAATCACTATATGACTTAGGAAGTGACTGAAGAACCAAGTCAATAGCAAACTTCCTTGAAATAACAGCACCCAACATTCTCAACCTGTCAATGTGTGACTTCATTCTTAAGACATGAGTGCACACAGGTCTTCCATCTTTATGTTTCATTTCTAGTAGAGCTTGAGTGACATTGAACCTTTCAAGTCTTCGGGATTGTGGGTCAGGGAGAACAATTGGAGGAGGAGGAGGAAGAGAAGTATGATTTCCATGAGCCAAACTCAGGAAGTCATCTTCATAAAGAAAGCTTGTTCCATTAGATTTGGGAAGATCATTGTTGTCTAAACCAGACATCTACAATGGGAGAAATTCGAGTTAGTTGATTAAAATCCTTAATATAACACCCAATTTGAAATATTAAGGCTAGGACCCAACACAATATTTTATAACTTGGAAGAGGGATGTCGTAATCCAAGCTATAGAATATTTGAAGGTAGGCGAATGACGATTCACCAATTTCCACCATAGAACGAAATATAAACTATTAGGTTTTAATTGGTCTTTAGAAATTCCTAGATACTTTTGAGATGCAATGAACTTTTCAAAGGCATGTTTCAATCTCGAGTGTGCCCTCCAAGTTTTGTGACTGGGATACCGAGGATCACAAAACGAGGTATGAAGTAACCATGCAAATTACTTGGTACCCTTAATGTTTATCACCCAATCGATGTGCCGGTTAACCACACACGCTCCACCGACCTATGATAAACCTTACGTCACCCTTTACCTACCTTGTTAAGTCCAGGTTAGTGCACCGGTTAACCACACACGCTCCACTAACGACTTTGACAAAGTGCAAAGTGTAATTTCATGGGATAGCACCTTATTCACATTTTCCTAAAGTAACTAAGATTGGGAATTTAATAAAACATTTAGTTACTTTATAATAATCATTATAATTTTAATGAGAATTTTATAAGTCCTTGTCCTACCCGTTCGGCTAACGACCCTCCACCATTCAAGGAAGCGGTGGGTGGGAGTGTACACCCATTAAGCTGCCATTTTATAGGCAACAACCTTATACCCCCCTTATAGACCGGTTGCATGAATGAGGCCTACTAATGGTAAGACGACTTGATCTTATATATATATATATATATATATATATATATATATATATATATATATATATATTATTAACTTATAATATTATAAAGTATAAGGGTTGAATTTTAACTTTTTTAAAATTCTAAGGGTTGGAACTAAAGTTTTTATGATGACTTTACATGTTCCAAAACTTGGGGGCAAGTTTTGTAACTTTTCAAAATTCTTCAATTCATAACTTATGAGATTAATGGGTTTATTAAAGTGAGTGTCTCTTCATTTTTATAAAACCTATGTGATTTTAATGAACTTTAAAATATAAAGACTTTTTGTAATCCATAACTTGAGGACAAATTATGGATTCCATTAAAACACATAATGATCAAGAATTAAAACTAACAAGAAGTTACAAATAATTCCTATGATCATCTAATCTCATGAATATCAAAACTTCAAGAACACATAAAATCATGGAATTTTGATATTAGCCATTGTAAATGGATTAGAACAACCATTACACCAACTAAAACAAGTTTTAAAACACCAAAACAGTTTAGGGTAATGTTTCTAGTCCATTTCCAGCAGCAAAAGTCGGAAATCTGCACCCTGGGGCTCCTACTCGTCGAGTGCAAGAACCTACTCGATGAGTAGGATGAGTTTATGCTTGGACTCGTCGAGTCCCCCCACGGACTCGGCGAGTTCCCTGTGCAGACAGCAAGAAATTTGACTTTTTCCACTACTTTGCATCAAGCATCAACAAACAAGCCTAGGCTCTGATACCACTATTGGGTTTTGAGCATTCTAACACTCCTAAGTGTACATGCAACCTTAGAAAACCTTGGATCTATGTTTGCTTAAAAATACATGCAAAATACTTTTTCCAAGGTTCATAATCTTATCTAGCATACATGGGGAACTTTAACATAAAAGATGGCTAGAATTGCATACCTTGTAGTTGATTTGATTCCTTGAAAACCTTGAGAGCCTAGCACCCCAAGTGTGATGCCTCAAATGTCTCACACAAAACCAAATGCACTTGGAATAAACTTTGAGAGAGAATGTCACACTTCGAAATCGGCTTTCCCTCTTGGAACAACTTATGTCGCCGATTTTGGTAGATAACATATCCTTTATATAGTGTGTTACAATTAGGGTTACACCATGTAAACCCTAATGTAACATGGCTCTTCATTTCCATGACCCATGGGTTTGTAACTCCCATGGAGCCTTTAGCCCACTATACAAGTTATGGATGATTTACATAATCAATCCATATATTTAATTAGTCATCTTTTGATCACTTAATTAATACTAGATTAATTCTTGATCAAAACTAATTAAATAATATTATTAATATATTAGAACTTATAATATATTAATAAACCATAAGTGTTATTTATCTCATTTTAGTTTATCCAAATGCATGATGCCATGCAACCCAAATGGACCATGCCGGGTCGGGTCAAGTACAACCCATAAATAGTTATGAACTTAGACACCTAATCCAACACTTTACCCATTAAGGACTTCTCCCTATACATAAAACTCAAACCCTAACCCAAAAGGGCTTAAATCCAACTCCAAAAGCCATCAAAACTTCAAGATAGACCATGAGGTCATAGATCTGGACTCAAGGGATAGTATGGTTACGTAAAGCTCCTATCTTTACTCGCATGCATGACCTAATAGGGCTTAAAAGACCAAAACAAGGGTTAAGGTTTGCATGGGGCTTCTAGGGCCATAAAGTTGACACCTTTATGTCATGAGGGCCCCTCTAGACTATAGATTTGGAATGTTTTGCCTCAAAAGAACATCCAACTTCCATTACACACTCCAAGGTGACCAAAACAAGTAAAATGATCCTAAAGAGGAAATCTAAGCATAAACTAAAGAATGTTGAAGCTTTATACCTCAAGTGAATCAGAAATGCAGTCCAATTTCTGGATCTACAGTCCTTCTATAGGTCTTTGCTCCTTCTTCAAGTTCCATCTTCTTCCAAATCACCAAGAATGCACAAAAATTGGCTTAAAACTCTGATAAGTGCATTAGGGTTTCGAGGCTAGGGTTTGGGACGATGGAGGCTGGAAATGATCCAACTTATGGTGGTTAAGGTGTTTAAATAGGGTGCAAAACCCCGAAATTAGGGTTTCATCTTACCCAGCTCACTCGTCGAGTTGAGGCCTCCTAACTCGTCGAGTTGGTCACATAATATTCGCGATCCACAAAATCTCTACTCGAGGAGTCTGGGGCCTCCAACTCGTCGAGTTTCGTGATAAAAATGAACAAATTATAAGTTTAAATACACACCAGGGACCAGGCGTTACACTTGAACATTAGAGAAGGACTCAAAACATAATTAAATTGTTCTTCCAAGTAGGTGGTGAGTGTGGTTCGATAGTATTGGTAGATCTTCTAAATTCGGTTGCATAAATATTGAGCATACACGCTTGGTTTCATGATTCTTTCTCGAAGATCAAAGTAGATAATGGTATAAATCCATTGTTTGAAAATAGCATCCAGGCGAAGCCAGGTGGGATCATCGACATCTTTGGGGCATGGAACTTCAAGGTTTATATGATTCAAGACATTGTATGCACCAACATAGATATTGAAAAGTTCCATCCATGAGGTATAGTGACCAACAGTTCGTTTAAGAGTAACATGAATGTAGTTCTTGATGTTATTAACACCGAATGTTAGGTGAAAATATGTTTTGGGAGTTGAGGAAGAGGAGTCATGAGTAACATGTGTTCCTTTCATGGTGGGATCAGTAAAAGACTATGAGAATAGAATGTGAGAATGGAAGAAGAAGAAGCCCAGAGAAGCGCTGTATGGGAGAAGCTAATGAGGGGTTTAGATATATGGCTCTGATACCATAATACAAAATGTATTATTCCCTTGCTTCTCATTAATTCTAATGAAGTATAAATACAATACATAATATCCCTTGAACGATCTAGTATGCTCAATAGTCATATTAAAATGATATTGCTAAATAACATATAATCCTAAGGGTCACATTAACAACAACTTGACACAATTGATTATTTAATAGAAATTAATTTTAATAAATATTCATAAACTCTTATAATTAATCGGAAATTATTTATTTCATGGAAATATTAATTTTTAATGGAAAGTAATATTTTAATTCATATGGTATGAATTAATCTAGTAATGTACAACATTTTGGACTAGAAATACATTTTTGTCTTTTACCTAAATGTCAAGGTTTAGATTTTATATACTAGTTTTATAAAAAATAAGCAAAACTTGGTTATTTTTGCTCCGCCGCCGTGGTTTTCACTAGGTGAGGAAGGGATGACTCTTGATTATTTAAATCAAAAGAACATGCCCTAAGGAAACATGCTAGAGACATAATAATGAACAAGAGACATGGAGCTTATAACTCTTAGGCATTAACATTTCTTTATGCTTTAGGTGAGGCTTTCAATTTGGTATTTATTTAGAGCATGAAACCGTATAAACTCGCAGCCCTCAATGTTCTCTCTCAAGCTTCTTCTTTAAGCATGAAAGAGTTCAAGATTACTTGCTTTCTTTCTCTCTTTACGACATACTTGGTATTGTCTTAAAGCTTAAGAATTTTCTTACAAAGACTAGCATCCTAAATCAAGTTGGTAATTTATTGGTGTCTCAAAGGTTCCATATTCTCCATTAACTTCCAACTCCCTTAGACGATCCAAAGTCAACAAAGGTTGTTAAACACTTCATCTTCTTCTTTGGTGCTTGTTTTCTTTCCAAACATTGCAAGAAGATCCATGGTTGGTTATAAAATTGTTTTATGTTGTTTAAAATCAAAGTATTTCGTTGCTAAATTTTATGTTTTTGAAACTGATTTTTTAATAAAAACCCAACAATTGGTATCAGAGCCATTCTTGCAAGTTTGGTTAGATTTGTGATTTTTGGACTTCTTAGTTTTTGGAAAATATGGATAAGTTCTTTTTGTAAGAAAATGAGTTCATAAATATTTTCTATGACAACTTTATAATTGTTATTTTTATGACAAAAGTTTTCATGCATATTTTGTCATTAAAGTTGTATTAGAAAAGCAAAGGTTGTTTTGTGTGTATGTTGATATGTTTGATGCACATAAATTAGCCAATGACTATTGTGTTGTTGTTTTTGTTGAAAAAGGTTGTAATAATTTATTTATTTCATATGGTATGTAATAATTAAATAGATTAGTTTTCTTGGTTTATTTTTGTAAGTAATAGATAAGTTTTTAGAAATAATTCATTTTTACAAAAATATAACAAGAAATGAAGATGAGCTATTTTTTTGAAGACAAAAGGGTGATTTTCAAAGTTAAAAAGCATGTTGGAAAGATAGTGATAGTTTTTGTAAGTTGTCACTAAAGTTGTTGCTAATGGCTTTTGTTTAAGGGTTTTTGACCTTCTGCAATAGTTTTTGCAACACTATCTAAACGTGTTGCATTTTGCTGATTGTTACCTTTAAGAAGATTTTTTTTTCAATCATTTGGAAACTATGAGTGTTTTCTCAAGTTGGAGCTTCAATAACAACATTACAAGAAGGATTTTTTGGTTCCTTTAAGGTCCCTTTAGGAATGGACTTGACATCTTTTGTGTTGGCTCACAAAAATATCATTAGTTAGTTATGCTTATGCACATATGTTTTATGCATGCTTGTGTCGTTTATTTTATGCAATTATTGTGTGGTTGATAAATTAGTTTTTCACATGCTAAAATAATGTTGGAAAAAATAAACATCACATGGAGTTTGATTTTCAAAATTTATAATGTGAAAATAAGATGTAACAAGTTATTGTTTAAAAAAAACGGTTTTATAAAAATAATAACGACAAATTTTGAAATACTCAATTATAAGTTTTAAAATGGTGATTTTGTAAGTTATAAAAACTTCACAGATATAAGTAATAAAAGGAAGTTTTATTAAAGATACAAAATGTTCAAAAGCGCTCAAACTCAAACTTAATACCGGTTATTAAATATAACTAAACCGTGTCAAATTATATAAAAACTAGCTTTTTATATAGAACCTTTAAAATGATTTTTTGTTGAAATTTGGTACCATGGCTTATTATATGCATGCAATAACCATGATATCATATGTTTTTTAAACTAGAATTATAGAACATAGAAAGACGCTTTCAAACCTCAAATATATGCAATCCATTTTAAAGAGCAATCACACATCTCTTGTATACACTAGTAGGATAAAGCATACCTAATTGATTGTGTTATATTTTGATGGTCGGTGTATTCATGATTTATATAACCAAGTTATAGGTCGATTACACAAGTTTTTCAAATTGGATGATTTGATCGGAAATCTTTTGTGATAATGGATACCTAAGAAAGAGGGTTCTGAGACATAGATAGGATCAAACATGTCTAATTAAATCGGTTGTTAGAGATCCCATAAATCTAGTAATTATATAGTAGAATACAACTGATAATCGATATCTTCCGGTCTAACTTAAAATGAAGGGGATAAAGGATACCCAACAATTTTTTTTGTAACTTGGATCCTAGACATTGATAATTAATGTTTTTGGAAACTAAAATGGTATTAGTTATTAAAGATTAAATATTGAAAATACTAAATGAATTTTGTTAAAATTTTGTAGATATAAATAATCCACTCTCATAACCATGAATTATCAATTTCTTTAATGACTTAGTAAAACAATAACATTCGATAGATACAACTTCAAGGAACGGGTTCATGTCTTGAGAGACAATCTCGTGTGAGATGTATAATTGCATACACTTAAGGGTCCTAGTCCTAAGCAACTTGCTTTGAGGAATACACCTGAATATGATACCTATTAGAGTCATCAATGTGATGCTCATGATGCTTCTAACATCACATTAGGAAAAATTATTCTTGACTTCCGGGATGTATGGATAATTTAGATATATGTATCTGCTGATATAACATGTTAAGAAATATTCCAATAAATACATTGATATTTGTGTTAAACCTTCTCAAATAGTGGAATAATGAAAGGCTAAAAAGAGTCACTTTTGTGTGATCTAAGGAGCCCATGTTTTATGGATTGGTCTCCTTTAAGCCCAAGAGATCCAAGAAGGCACACATAGATGGATCATATTTCTATTGTGAAGAAACTGGACACTGGAAGACGAACTGCTCCTCTTATCCGAAAAGAAAGTCTGGTAGAGACTATTACTTCAGGTATCTACTAGATAGAAGTCATACTTTTCATATAACACTCAAGTACTTGGTACTTAAATATTAATCTAATATTTGTAAATGGCTTGTAGATATTTACAGAAGAATAACCAGTTGAACCCAATCAAGTTGAAACTACACTCTCGGATTTTAGTTTATTAATTATGATAGGAACATAATGTACTTGTATTGTAGAACAACGTTTGATTTGGAAGAATGTTTGTTTTAATTTAGCTCATGTAAATATATGTCTCAGTTTTAATTTATGAATGATTGACTATTTACTTCAGTCATTTTTCATAACAATCACCTTCATATTAAAAAATGATTAAAATTCTTTTTATGAGACAAGATCTCATAATAAATTATAAGGTAAATAACAATGTTTTATAAATAATAAGTTCTATATGCAAAGTACTTTTGACTTAAAGTTGTTTTATAACAAACTCATCTTTGACACTGTTATCTTTATTATATAAATGATATCCACATATTCCAACTTCAAAAAAGGGATCTTCGAACGCAAATAATATAGAGAAAATAAATTATTAAGGAACTATACACTATAGTGTATGACATCCTTTCTATTGCATGTCTAAGATTTAACACAAGATACCAAATAAACTTTATTAACAACTATAGTAGTTATAATTATATTTTACATGGAAAAGGATAATTTTAAAATCTTGGTTGAATCTTTTAAAAGTAAAGTTGAGATGCAAACCGGTAAGAACTATCTAAAGCCTTAATGATAATAAAGGATGAATTAAATCTTACTTGGTGTGATTTACTTTCTAATCAGTTGAAATTCCTCCTTTTATTTCCTTGGGATAACACCTAGAATAATTTCAATTATACTTTGAATACAAATACTATCTAATAAGTAGATAAAACTTTTTCTTTATAAGATTTTGTATGGAAAAGCTCCATCACTATCTTATTTAAAGGTTTTGTGGATTTGAAGCCTATGTTGGATTAAAGCTTCTAAACCCAATACCTACTAAATATATATTTGTATAGTGCTTTAAATGTGGCTTAGATTATTATGCAAGCCCATCAAGAATAAGTTCTCTTATTCTTGTGAAGGCTGAGTTAGTAGAAAGCAAGCTTCTAATAACAAAGTCATTGGGAGGGACATGGAACTTGAAGTAGCTCAAGAACCAAAGTTTGATGTAGTAACAGTTGGCACTAGTTTTAACAAGGGACTGTTAAACTTGAATAATAGAAATTCATAAACATAAATTGTTCGCATTAATGGTAGAAATCATCTACGACTTGAGAAATGTGAAATTTGTCATTGATAAGCTCTTCTTGATGGTTTCTGGAAAATTCATAAACTACCAAAATGCTATATCAGATCTTGAATTTGATAAACGACTTAGAGTCTTGAACATGAGATGTAATCCATGTACAATAATCAAGTATGGTCTTGATTAACCTTCCTTCCTATAGGAAGGCTAGAAGTAGTAAGTGATTCTTCTATGAAGAATACATTACATGGATAACTATACATATTTAAAGAAAGACTTGTTATAAAAGGATTTTCGCATACTTATGTAATTGAATATGGTCCTCATCATACTCATGAAATTGAATATGATCAATTTTTTTCACAAAGTAGTTACGATTATATCAACAAGGATATTATTTACTATAAATTCATATTCTTAATATTAGATATAGCAAATATATTTCAAGAAAGACCTCTTTTCTTAATAGACATATTCTTGAAGATATCTATATAGATTAGCTTGGAGTTTTTCTTAATCCATAGTTATCCTAGCAAAATGTGTAAAGCTTGAGATCGATTCGTGGATTGTAAGCAAACAACTCAAGGTTAAAAATGTGTGAGCATAGTGACATTCCTAATCTTGTATGAATAAGACATACTTAATCTTGAGAAATTACATTCCTGAGACATACTTAATGATGAGAAATTACATTCTAACAATGCCAGGCCTTTTCACCTTGAATCACAATGTGCTTCTAAGATGAAAGACTTAGGAAGGACAAGATACATTCTTCGAATGTAAAATATATAGAGATAGATAAAATGAATGTTAAAAGTTTTATATCTTTATGCATATATTGGCCATTTTTAGGTATGGTGTGAATTATGCAAGAGGTATATGTAGTCACGATGAGATGTTTTCCTATTACGTGTTGAGAGTTAGACATCTAAGGAGCCTTACCAAAAGTTGAGCACCTAATGAGATTGATTAATGATCCGTATCTCATGTTCAACATGATGTCTGTGACAAAGGGATACCTTATAACTTACCTTTTACACTAATTATAGCTTTGTGCTTCTGGGAGTTAAGCGTTGATGGAATGGCATAAAACCATACGTTATTGGAGGCAGTGAAATGTTGTTAGACATTCACCACTGTTTATGTCAATCTAATATGAGTCTTACCCAAATGGGAGATTGAAAGATCCAGGATGCTCAAGAGTCATATTAAAATGATATTTCTAAATAACATCTAATCCTAAGGGTTACACTGACAACAACTTCATACAATTGATTATTTATTAGAAATTGATTTCAATAAATATTCATAAACTTTTATAATTAATTGTAAATTTTTTATTTCATGGAAATATTAATTTTAAATGGCAAGTAACATTATAATTCATATGGTATGAATTAATTAAGTTATGTACAAAGTTTTGGACTAGAAATGCATTTTTTTTCTTTTACCCAATGTTAAGGTTTATATTTTATAAACTACTTTTATAAAAAAATAACCAAAACTTGTTTCTTTTTGCTCCTTGGTCATGGTTTTCACTAGGCGAGGAAGGGATGTCCTTTGATAAATTAAATCAAAAGAAGATGCCCTAAGGAAGCATGCTTGAGACATAATAACGAGCTAGAGAGCTTCTAAATCTTGGGCATTAACTTTTCTTTATGCTTTAAGTGAGGCTTTCAATTTGTTATTCATATAGAGTATATATATGTATACACTAGGAGACCTCGAAGTTCTATCTAAATCTTCTTCTTTAAGCATTAAAGGCTTCAAGGTTACTTGCTTTCTTTCTCTATTTAATACATACTTAGTATTGTATTAAAGCTTAAGAGTTTTCATACAAAGACTAGCATCTTAAATCAAGTTGGTAATTTTTTGATGTCTGAAAGGTTCCACATTCTCCATCAACTTCAAAGCCTCTCTTAGAGGAACCAAAGTCTACAAAGGTTGTTTAACTCTTCTTCTTTGGTGCTTGTTTTCTTTCCAAATTTTGCAAGAAGATCCATGGTTGGTTATGAACTTTTTTATGTTGTTCAAAATCAACGTCTTCCATTGCTAAATTTTATGTTTTTGAATAAAACCCATCATTCCTCTATTCTAGGAAGAGATCCAACTAAATATAAAATAGAATATATATATATATATATATATATATATATATATATATATATGTATATATACACACACACATGATATCTATTAATGGTTACAATTGATACTGTACTTGGTTCTAAAAAGTTTGACAAAACTAGAGGAAAATAAATGCTTTAAGTAAACAAGAGATAAAACCTCAATATGCGAATAGATTGGAGATTATGAGATAATATTATTCTCTACTCGAGAACATGGAAGGAAAAGATGATGAAATGGGAAACGTGGACAAAATTTGGTATGGAGAGACTATTCTATAAATGGAATTTGGAGATGTGGATTTTTTAATAAAGTTCCAAGGTTTAACTCTGCTATTAAATAATCAGAAGAAATCAATTTGACAGTGCACATAAACAATTTATCATAAGAAATGAGTTTTACCTCACATCTTCATAATAAAGTGAAAAGAAAATTCATTTTCGTGCAATTATTGGGAAAATTCAAGAAGAAATGTGGAGCTTAAAAAAATTCATAGAAGTTAGAAATGGAGTATTATTTAAAGAGGCATTTCAAGATATTATTTTCAAAGTGGTGAGAGGAAAGGATAAGTTTCAACATTTTCACTTGCTAATTTCCTATGATGAACCCTGTAGGTTCCCATTTTATCGATTGGATCGGTGCGGAAGATATTACCAAGAAGATAATCGTGTATGAACATGATGAACAATATATGTGAGTAAAACTGTAGTAGATAAATAGAGAGATATAAAATATTACAAGAACACTCATTGGTTGGGAGAGATAACTCTCCCTTGGTGGGAGAGATCCCACCACACTCTCTCTAATCTAAATGTCTACATAGTGAACACTTACAAATAAAATGACCATCACCTCCACTTTATATACCAGTGGAGGGAATATGCTTTTCATACAAGGGAATATTCTAACCTAATAAACACTCAACATTGTAGAGCATTTTCATGCTCCAACAATCTCCCCCTAAATGCTCGAAAATGGTGAGGGTAAAGCAGTGATAAAAGGCAGAACATTCGACAGGCAAGTCCGGTAGGTCTGGTGCTGAAACGTCTCGGAAGTGCTGAAGCTGTCTTGATCTCGGAATCTGGCAATGGAATCTCCAGCATCAAAGAACAAACAGAGAAACCCCAATCTCTGAATAAAAGTATGAAATCCCAATCTTCGAATGTGATCAATCCCTAAAAACTAATCATGTTCACAGTCTCCCCCTCGACTGTTGAACCGAAGAGCACAATCTCGAATCACACAACGTCTTCAATATTCCGAAATCGAATGATAATGCACCAAATAATCTCTGAAGAATAACCTGCTGAAAATGTGAAGCATCCAAAAATAAAGTCCGAATGATAAATAATGTGAATCCGAAGACATGGTCTAGCAATGCCAAAAATTTGATCGTAAGATCAAACATAAGTGCCACGCCGCATCGCTAAAATAATCATGGTCTTCAAAATATCGCAAATCCAAACTCGAGCAATCATAATATCTGAACCGGATGCAAACACAAATGAGACATCCCAAAGTGTAGAGTCTGAAGATAAATAATCATAGTCCGAAGAACATCAAGTAATGCGAAAATTTCGATCTGTGGAGACCAAAAATCAGTGCCACATCACACTACTAAATTAATCTTCGTCTTCAAATGTCTCTAACGTCAAAACTCCAATAATAAACCAGAATTGATGCTCATGATTCTCCCCCTATTTTTGATCGACAATGCAATAAAGATCAAAAATAATCATGAAACCTGGAAAGAAAATATGTCGGATATGATGGAGCATCGCACGCTCCCCCTTGATGTGAGCATCTACCCGTAAAAACGAGGATATTATTTTTCGGTCATGGGTAGACATGGTGATGTATCTCCGAACTGAACAAACACTGTAGAATATATCATAAAATCCGCTGCTGAAAAATCATAATGCTGAACCGAAATAATGCCGATAACCGAAATGCAAACCCGAACTCTGAAATGATGGTCTGAGACCATATGTAAATAGTCCAAAGGGAGTAAAAATGCGATTAGCTCGGTAGAAGTGAGATACCAAAATAATAATCTATGAACCAACTGTGTCTTCACTCATAATCAGCAAGAAGAATGAAGCCTTGAACCATGTGGCTAAAATTGGTGTTAAAAAAAATATTTGGTTTTAATAAAAAAAATAGGTTTTAATAAAAATAATTGGTTTTAAAAAAGTAATGGGTGTTAAATAAAATTAATTGGTTTTAAAATAAAATGAAGGAATAAATTGGTTATAAAAAATGGAAATTGGTTTGAATAAAAAAGCTTAAAAGGAATGAGAAAAAAAGTGGAGTTAAAAAAAGTTTTAGGAGGTGGATCCATAATGAAAATGGATTCACTTAGGAAAATGGGTTAAGCTGAAAAAGGTAAGGAGTAGAAAATGTTAAGAGTAAAAAAGTTTAGGAGTGGAAATGGTTAGGAATGGAGATTCAGGGGGGAAAAAGAAAAATAGGGTCAGGAATGAAAAAATGGTAAGGGTCCGAAATGGGTGGGTTCCGGAATTTTTTTTTTTTTTTTGGTCCGTAATTTTTTGTTTCCGGAATTGGGTTCCTAAGTGAAAAAAGAAAATGGTCGGGAATGAAATTTCCGAAATGGGTTTTAAAAATAAAATTTCTGAAATGGGTTTTAAAAAAAAGGTACGGAACTAAAATTTGAGTCTGGAAATTTTGAATCCGGAATGATTGATTTCGGAATTAAAACGGAAGATGGGACAAAAGGTTAATTTGTGAAATAAGGAGCTGGTGTGGTCTTTATTCCGGAATAAAAAGGTTGAGTTCCGAAACAGAGAAAGTAGTTCTGAAAGGTTTGAATCCGGAATTTCTTTTGAGTCCGGAATAGAAAGCAAATGGGTCTCGGAATATGTGAGACGGAATCAAATGGCACATGCGACAAAAAAGTGAATGACCTTTAATGTGGGAAACCACTGATGAGGAAAGAGTGGAGGCAGGCTTAAAGCGTGTGGCAGAGAATTTTCTGACAGCAGCAGAACTCAGCTCGAGACAAATTGACAAGTCTAATGAAGAGACATGAGCCTTAATGCATGTGGGACCTGGATGAAATTTAATTTGCACGGCACATTGAATATGGAAGTCAACATATAGGACAAAATAATGCTAACAGTGTCACACGTGGGACTAGACATAGCCATGTCTCACATAGTGCATGGAAGAGTGACCTTCACATGCAACACCTCGAGTAATCACTTGGCCTCCAATTATCAAACAATTTGTCAGGCAATAAATGTGTAGGTCAGCCCCTTCATCATTCCCCATTAAAGCTTCAAATGTACCAATTGAAAAACACCTTAACGGCATGCATGTATGTATATCTCGGAAAATATATAAGCATTAAGGCTTGTACTAACAGCAACTCAATCCGTACTCACGAAATTTTATATCCAAACACACCAATAACCACTTTCATTTTGGAAAATCTTATCCACAACTCATTTTCATCTCTAAAAAAAATCACACACTCCGCACATATGATCATTTGTTCGATCTCTTACCCCATAACCATATTTTTGTCTTTTTCTAAACACCTTTTTGCATGGGATAAAAAGATCAAACACCACCTTTTTAAAGAGAACTCCATCTTCTTCAGCAAACATATTTTTCTTTTCATAAGCTCAAATTCAACAGCAGCAAAAATAAAATTTTTATTTTTCTAGCAACATCACCAATAAAACAGTAAATAACTCACAGAAAAATTTTCAGTTGCGAAGGCTGAGAAATTCTTCAAGGATGACGAAAATCTTCAAGATAATAAACCAATCGGGATCGTTCCCTTGAACTAATCGTGAGATCTCCAAGACCTTGCTCTGATACCACTTGTAGGTGCCCATTTTATCGATTGGATCGGTGTGGAAGATATTACCAAGAAGATAATCGTGTATGAACATGATGAACAATATATGTGAGTAAAACTGTAGTAGATAAATAGAGAGATATAAAATATTACAAGAATACTCATTGGTTGGGAGAGATAACTCTCCTTTGGTGGGAGAGATCCCACCACACTCTCTCTAATCTAAATGTCTACATAGTGAACACTTACAAATAAAATGACCATCACCTCCACTTTATATACTAGTGGAGAGAATATGCTTTTCATACAAGGGAATATTCTAACCTAATAAACACTCAACATTGTAGAGCATTTTCATGCTCCAACAAACACGGATAATTTAATAGCTCTTTGAATATATTGGTTGGATGGACCATGGAACTTATTTGATAGCCTTCAGACATGTTACTATTTTTTTTGTCTTATTATATTATTATGAGATTATAGGTTATAATTACAAATTTATGAAAATAATTGATAAGAATGTTGAAAGAACGAATATGAATTTGAAGTGATTGGCTAGGATGAAAGATGTTTAGATCATTCATGATCTTGTGTGAGGATGTGCTTATACTATCAAGATGAAATATTGTTCAAAGGAAAAGATAATTCTATGAATTGATGATAAAGAGATGTTTTTTGATGTGACAATTCAAAATATGTTGACGAGGATCACTATCTATGATGCCAATTTAAAAGTTGATAGGAAAACAGTTGTTACACATATTAGGTTGTGGTTGGTTGTTCGAAAATTTATGCTTAGTCCTGGTACATTATTTTGGGACTGATCACAAACAGGGAGAATGTTAAGTATAATGTTTCTAATCACAAGTACAATGCTCATAGAAACACCCCTCATATGGGCTATTTGAAAATAACATTTAATAAAAACGTTTTAAAAGAAATCCAGAGTTATTTGTGTAAAACGGTCCCAAAATTTAAAATTTCAAAACATAGTTAAGTTTGATTTGTAAAACATGCGAGTATGTCTTTATAAGATATCAAAACCATAGTTGATATTATAGAAACCAATATCAATCTTCTAAATTTCCAACAAATGTTAATCCTCTAATACATCTACTAGCCTACAAAAAGTTTATAGAAAAATGGGTTAGGTTATGGGGAGCGTAGTGAGTACAATCACAAGGTTTAGCAATATAGAATTGGAATATGATTGAACACTTAAATCATATTCAAATGTACATCTCTTACCTTATCAAAATCACAAAACAATATTAGAGTTCAATTTTATGGAAAAAACATGATATGTGCATGTTTAGTCATATATTTTGGACAATAACCTAATACTTTTAGCTAAAATTATGCTTATTTTCAGACATAAGGTAATTATTATGTTTGAAATTTGTTTTTTAGTAGCAAATATATGCTCGGGATGAAAAGAAAGAAAATGTGGAGCTGGAAGCACGAAATAGTGGGCTATAACAATCAAAGTCAAAAGAAGGCATTAATTCTGAAGCCCACGGCGTGGCCATTCTATCCCATTCCATGGGGAGGAGAAGATTCACGATCATCAGATGACTTGCCGCATATGGGATTTGAGAGATGCCCACACCGTGGCACCTATTCCCAAAGCCACGACGACCAGATTTTAGGAAACTATAAATACTCAGACATTAGGTTAAATAGAGGGACTTATGACCGATTTTCTAAGAAGGATTACGACTAAAACCTCATTAGTTGAAGATATCTAAAAGTAATCTACCTAGATCTATTTGGTTTGCTAGCATTAATCATGTCTAGTCTTGTTTGCATTGATTTAGTGTGTTTTTCTGTTATGATGAGAAGCTAAAAACCTTGTACTTTTGTTTGGTGAAGATGAACCTAATTCTTATGTGTTGATTTTGATTATTGGGTGATTTATGTTTATTTTACTTGTCTTTGATAATCAAAACCCTAGCATTTTTTGGTTCTAGACTTTGTATGCCTTGATACGAGTTTACTGTAGTAGATGAACATTCTATTTGCATGAACTTCTTTTCCTTGTGGTTTATGATCATTAAATTACTAGAGTAAGGATTAATCACATCTTAGATTAGGTAATTAAAGCTAGTAAGTTAAATTGTTTTAGAGAGCATAATTAATCTTAATTTGTACTTGGTTGCTTGACTTGATCATAGAAAAGTAACTATTAGATTTATCATTCATAGTTCAATTTGTGCTTATATCGATTATGTGTTTAACCTGTGGTTGATCATTGCATGGTAATTCGTAAATTGGTACATCTAGGTATTTGATCATAATCTCTAGTAAATTAATGAATTGGTAATCAATATAATCTATCCACATGAAATTAACCATATGAGAGGGGGAAATCGGAACTGAATAGAAGTACTCTTTAATCTTGAAGCAAAAACCGTTTTTTTTTTGGTTTAGTTTTAATAGTTGTTTAGTTGATAGTAGTCTGATTGAAGTTCTTATGATCTTGCAAAATCAGTAAAAACCCCAATTTAAGTTGTTTTCTTAGTTTAATTAGTAGTTATTTTATTATTTAAATTCCATTCCCTATGTTCGACACCCGATTTACCTAAGCTATTCTATAATCCGACAAGGTACACAACCTATAGGTGCATAAATTAGTTAAGTTAGTTAGCTTTATAAATTTAAAAGTTGTTAGGTATACTTTTGTGCACATCAAGTTTTTTGGCGATGTTGTTGAGGAACGAATTATTTGATTTTTAGTTTAATTGCGTTTAGTTATTCGATCCTTTTTATGGGGTAAAAACCGAAAAAACTTATTTTTTTTGCAATAATTTAATTTTTCTGTCTATTCAGCAGCCACATCCTGGGCATATTTGGCCACATCGTGGTCACTAAACAATGAGTCATTTTTATGTTTATTCATTTTTTTTGTTTTTTTTTTATTTTTTTTATTCAGTGATTTATGACTCGAGGATCCAGAACTCCAATTCTTCCACCACTCAAAAATCTAGAATCATCTTTCCACAAAATGAGGACAAAAAGGTCAACGAATCAACAACATATTTTGAAGTTGAAACATTCGAGCACTTAGAGAAGACTCTAAGCATGAAAGAAGTAGGATACGAGCTAGAAACATCTACCAAGGATGATTCACAAGAAGAAATAAAAAGTGAGGTCGAAGAGATGGCAGACATAGCGGATATGACGATGGAGGATTACAAGAAAAGGTTGCGTAACGACAATGGGTCCAGTCTTGTGCCACAAAAAATCCCAGCAACCGCAAATTTCAAACTCAATGGGCATATTCTAGCCATGATTAAAGATATCCCATTCTTTGGGAAGGACCACAAAGAAGCATTCAAGTACATCGATGAAGTCTTGGACATTGCTAATTATTTCAATCTCCCACTTGTTAATAGAGATGCAGTTTTGCTAAGGATGCTTCAAGTAATGCTTAAAGGAGATGCAAAAGTTTGGTTGAAGTCACTCGCACCTGGAGTGGGAAAATCTTCGTGAAGCTTTTATTGAACAATTTAGTCCTCCTTCAAATATTTCCAAGCTAAAGAAGAAAATTGCTAACTTCCAACAAGAAATTGGCGTGTCCTTATACGAAGCTTGGGAGAGGTACAAAGTTCTTGGAAATTGTCCTCAACATGACTTGAATGTGCAACAAGAGGTGTCTATTTTCTATGATGGGGTGAATGTTACAACTAGGCAACTTCTTGTTTCTCAAGGGCAAATGATGAAGAAGAATCCGGTCATAATCAAAGAGTTAATTGTAGAGTTCACAAAATAATCATGAGAATATCATAACCTGCGAGAAGATGCTACAAGAGGTCGTGGCGATGGAGGAAACTAGAACTTGGGAGTAATAATGGCTAAACTCGAGAACATTGATCGACGAATGACAAAAATGGATCAGTCCATACATGCCATTACGATCTAGATGAGAATGGGAATCGTAATTCTCAAGTGTATTACTCTAATGGGGACAAGTAGGATGAGGATTAGAGATATCCTAAGAAGGAGTGGTTTCCTTACGATGAATACAAGACGGTCGAGGCTTCTATCAAAATGAACAACCACAAACCGATAACAAATCCGAGTTTGAATCGATGCTTGCATACATTTCAATTGTTTCTAAGAAGAGGCGTGATTCAACTTTGGAAATATAAAAAAAATGTTAACGAGAGGTTACCACACAAGAATGTCGATCCAACCCGATGTTGCTACCACACAACCCGATCCACATCTGGAAGAAGAGAAACCCGAAGCAGAAAAAGAAAAATTATCTGCCCAGTGCCCATGACGTGGCGACCATGATATCACATCGTGGCAACTGAAGAATGAAATTCCTTCATTTTTAAAACCATAACAGCCTCCTTCTGCATATCCATCTCAAGCCCTCAAGAATTATTTGGAGTCAGACCAGAAGAAATTCATGGAACAAGTGTTATCCATCTCGATCAACTCTCCATTCCTCAAATCCATGGCTAAGCATCCTAAATCTGCTAAGAATGTGATGACTAACCGAAAAGAATTGGAGAAAGCATCTACCATCATACTAAATGACTTGTGTTTTGATGTAATCATTGATAGGTTTCCAATTAAATGGGAGATCCGGGCCAGCTAACTTGGCCTTGTGAATTTGACAATTCTACTTCAATAAATGGTTTAGCCGATTCGGGGGCTAGCTTAGATCTCATGCCATACTCTTTCTATGAGAATATCATTCTACCATAGCTACAAAACACAAGGATGGCACTTTGAATGGAAGATCACTCAATCAGTCATCCACGTGGCATGGTTGAAGATTTATTGGTGAACGTTAGGATATTTATTTTTCTAGTGGATTTTATGGTGTTGGACATGAAAGAAGATGAAGACCCTCCCATAATCTTAGAAAGGACATTCTTGAGTACTGCAAGAGCAGTTGTTGACATCCATGATTCTAAGCTCACACTTCGTGTAGAAGACGAAGAAATCACCTTCGAGATGAACCAATAAGTGAATAACGAAGAACCTTTAGTTGAGATGTTAGAGGTGAATGATGTGGATGGAAAAAGAATAGAAGAAGATCCAAACGAGTTAGATGAAATAGAGAAGCTGATGGAGGAAGAGTTGAAAGCTTGGGAAAAGCCTTAACATGAAAAATCAAAGCTTACCAAGCCTAGAGCTTCAATTCCAGTGACGATTGAAGTATTAACATTCACTACACCAAAGGCTCAAGTGGATGAAGCAATAGAAGAAGAAGAATTTGATTCGGGTAATGATGAAGATATAAGAAAGGAGGAGATTGAACAAGAGGAAAACAATCTAATCATTGACAAAATGGAAGTGGAAGAATGGGAACAAAAAGAAGAAAAATGGAAAAGCAATGTGTTGAAACGAAAACACAAAGAAAGAGCCGATCAAAAGAAAAAGGAAAAATCGAAAAAGGTGTACATAAGGAGAGTCCAAGCATACAAGAGAAGATCGAAGGAGTAAAAGGAGAAACGGGAGATCCCACTCGCACCTACAACAACGTAGAGTGGGAAGGTGTCCGACTCACGAATCCTCAAAAATAAGTGCTTTTCGGGATGCAACCGAACATTTTTTTCGATTTTGCATCTTCTTTCCTTTTTGATTTTTAGTATTTTTATTAGTTTATTTTTGCTTAACCAAATGATGATGTGTTTCTCTAGTCCTTTTATCATATTTTTTCAGTATTAAAAAATTGAAAGTAGTGAAGGAGCTTACTTGGAAAAAGTTGTGACATTTTGGAAGATTACAATCAAGACCATATTTTTGAATATGTATGGGGTTCCTACCTGATGACTTAAAGAGTTGGGAAAATTTTTATAGAAATAAGTGTGAGTACGAGAATCAATGCGCAAGGAAAAGGTTCCAGTCGAAATGATGAAACATTCACTCCATTGAAATGATGTATGGGGTTCCTACCTGATGACTTAGACTTGAATGAAAGATGAAAGTGATGTGGAGAGAATATTTGTTATTCTTGAATTAAGACTTGCGATCATTCACATCCATTGAAATGATGAAACATTCACTCCATATATAGTGGAGGAGGAACATAGTACATACTGAAAAAAATTCTTAGGACTAGACAATAATTAGTGTTTGAAAAACTGATATCTAAAAGATACACATAAATAAGTCCTATGAACTGTTACATCATAGGTAAGACACAATGCATTAAAGGCATGAATAGACTTCGGATCTCGAAACATCTTGATCTCGGTCAAGGTCTCAATCTCGGAACTTCACCATATCTCGGATTTAGCTGACATCAGAACTTGATTGCTAGAGGTTCACTTTTTATGTTTCAACAATCTCCCCCTAAGTGAACTTAGCAATCTTGTCAGCTTAGTTGGCTTCTTCAATAATGAACAGATAAGCTCTATAGAGCCAATTTCGGACTTCCAGGTACCCTTGGAGATGGTTGATGAATTTTTCTTCACGTGCTCCTGAGCATCAGACTTTGCTGCATTGGCAAGGAATTTTTGGAAGATCTTGGAGGGAACGAGGTGTTTGTCAAGAGCTCAAAAGAAATGTTTTCGGTTGGTCTTCTTTTGCAAGTAGACATATCCGAGCTCTTGTTCCACAATAGGTCCTTCTGCCAGAATTTGTGCTTTAGGCAGTTCATAATTGATCTTGGCCAAAAGCTTTTCATTTTCGAACAGATGCGCAAATTCGAAATCATATCGGCATAACTCAACAACATAATCTTTGAGGAAGTTTATTGTGGAACTATAAGCAGCGATGCTCATTTGATCATTCTGGCGACTTCGGAAGTGAGCAGCAATCGTGAGAATATCATTCAGATTGATGGAAGGGAAGTCTGCATCCGTTATGGTGATGGTGGTTGTTTTGTTCTGATTGATGTAGTACATGTACAACATGCAGTTCATGTCAAACTTTCTCTGAACCTTTCGTCCGAACCCAACAATTTTTGTGATTCTCTTCCGAGACCACACTTCCTTTTGAGGTCGTGCATAGACGTAGTAGAATGTCTTCAATCTCTCTCGCTCAGTTCTGATGATTGTTTGAGGATCATCATCTGGATGGAGTGGACCGAACTTGACATAATACTTTCCGAAGGGAGAGATTGGGAGATCGATTTGGTCTGAATCTTACATGGGTAGATCAAAGTACATGAATGGAACAATGTCTGGGTCGTGAATTATCCCTTCTCGAAAGAGTGGGGATATGCCCAACATCGGATTAGGGTTGTCTTTTAAATCTTAGATCTGAATGCTCTCTTTAAGTGCTTGATTGATTTGAGCTTGTGACCAGCCTTCGGACTTTCTGAATGTCCTTGGAGGGCTGTGAGGTTCATCGACAATTATCTTTCCTTTGTCTTGATGTGTCTTGATTAAGTCATAAATGAATTTTTGAATGTTTTTAGCGATAGTAAACTCAGGAGGAGGAGGAATCAGAGGCTCTTCTGGAATGTCATCAGGTTTTCGAAGAGGAGAACCTTCATCAATTGGAGAAATTCTTGGAGAAGGAATAGGAGGCATCATATACTGGGTAGCTCGGAAAACATCGATGGTAAGCTTAGTCTTGACTTTGGCCATTTCGCAGATTCTTTGAAGAAGTTCTACCAAGGATGGTGGACAAGTAACAACGGACCATATCCTTTTCTCTTCCTCTGAAATAAATTTAGCTGGAAATTTCCGAGGAGCTTGAATTTCAACCACGACATTGGTGATATACTCAATTTCTTCTTCTTCTTATTCTTCTTATTCATCTTTGCATAGAGGGTCCATGGTTAAAACCTGTATATCATCGTCATCAGATTCGTCTCGGAGGCTGAACTCCGAGACAGGTTTCCATTGAATAGTTCGACCCTTTCAGCTAGGTCCTTATCCCCCTCTTGCATCGGATGACCCTGCTTCTGAGGCAAGTGGAGCTATATCTTGGACTTCAGATAGCCTTTCGAATACTTTTGGAAGCTCATGTTAATTTTCTTGGTAAGGGCGTCATAGGCTTCAAGTGTGGGACCTTGTGCTTTTAGATGATCAATCAAGGTGGCAAGGATGGAAAGCATTTCGTCGAACTTGTTGTTCGGAACATCGACGTAGTTCCAACAAGCTCGGATTAGCTTGATGAGGACCTACTGCATGATGAGATTAAGTTCATCCTTCTTTTTGATTTCCTTCTCCAACCTCTGGATCTGCTTCTCATGTCGAACATGGGTTTGCTTGATCAACTCGTTGGTGGCACTGGTCATATCTTCATGTATTTTGAGCATGGTAGAGGTGGTGTCATTATGGTGATTCAAGAGATGGAGTTGTATTTCTACTCAACTTCTTCCAAAGTATGCTTGAAACGCACAGATATGAGCTGATCAAGTTGATCCGCCCTTTCTGCTTCGGAGGGCCCATGTTGCTTAATATCAGACAGTGACTTGAGAATAATGTCAAGCTTGGTATCGAGGCTGGAGACCTTGTCATCAATCTTGGAATCGAGCTTCGCCATAGAGTTTTTGAGTGATTTGACTTTGGAGACAGCAGAAGCAACGTTGTATCGGAGTTCCAACAAGCCAAATGGATCAGCTATGTTTTCATCAGATGATCCAGTGTCCGAGGTGGAACTCTCAAA
Organism: Lactuca virosa; assembly: GCF_052849685.1. Classification (NCBI taxonomy): domain Eukaryota; kingdom Viridiplantae; phylum Streptophyta; class Magnoliopsida; order Asterales; family Asteraceae; genus Lactuca; species Lactuca virosa. Next base: position 174,948,982 of record NC_136428.1, read on the forward strand.
CTTGTCTTTTTAAACAATTTTGTTGACTTGAGGTTCGGAAGGAGTTGGATTGGATTATGTTTCACCTCCAAGAGTTTCCTGGACTTGGTCATCTATTTGAATTTCTTCATCAACATCCTCCGATGAAGATGACGTCAGTCCGAAATCATAAACAGACCTTGATGAAGAAGGCTTTTGCAGTGAATGGAATCAAGAGAAGATCGGAGGAGCACCAATGGGTGCACTGTCATCATCGAACATAAACTCCGTCGAGTGTTCTTCGTCTAGTGAGGGTGAAAGGCATCATGATGAGGAAACGTCGGAGGATCATCCGAGATGATTGTAGTTTGATGAGTTTCTCCTGATGCAAATTCTTGATCAGTGACATTGTCTGTGGGAGCAAAAAATGGCAAGTTGCTCTGGATTGCATGCTTTCTCATGGAAATGAGAGTTGATTCAACTTGAGAACGAGTGAGCTTTGGATGTATTGTATGAGCCCTTTTGACAAAATCACTCCAATCTACTTTGTTAAAAAACCTGTTATTCGTTTACCTCATGCAGGTATCAGAGCAGTTGTGGCTCGAGAAGTCAGAGGGACAACCCCAGCTTCAGAGAGCTTAAGATCCAAGGCAAGGGCCTCTCATCGTGCTTGTGATGAAGAAAAAGGGATTTTCGAAATGACTCGTGAGTAGGTTTCAGGGGGGTGCAAGGAACTCTTTTCAACACCGACATCACCTTTTTGGGAAGGTGAGGGTGGATCATGTGGTGACTCCCCGTGTGTGTGTGCATGTTATATTGAAGCTCCGAAGGGTACTTCAGAAGAGTGGCCTGGGGGAGGGGGGGGGGGGGGGTAAGCAGATAACCAAAGTCAGTCGGATTGACATCAAGTGATTCCATTTGAGAGGAAGCATCGACTTTGGATCTCTTTTTGGTTTTAGGTTTGGTAGGAGACGTTTTGTGTTTGGCTACCTTCTTTTTATTTCCACCAGTCGAGACTGGTTTAACCACATATGAGGGTTGTTCAGCAGAGACTGGGGTAGACTGTGTTGGGTCATACATAGTCGAAGTCTCTAAATGATATTTCAAGAAAAGAGAATCGGATGGAAGAGTTGCGAACATGTGTTGTGGCAGTCTACGTGTGGGTCCGAAAGATGATTGGTTCGAAAGTTTGTATGTCTTAATAGCTTTAAAAGAGAGAAATACCTCTTTCGGTTCTGTGTTGATCAAAATTGGCTGTTGTCTCTCTCTCTCTCTCTCGGTAGAGTTGTTGAAGTGTAAGAGCCTATAACCTCAGACTAGAAATTTCTTGGGGCTTTCTCTTCATGGAAAACTTCCAAAATTCTTGCCACGAGACCTCAGTTAAATCATCGACATTCGTCCTTCCTAAGTAGATGATGTAAACCACATAGAGCCAGTCTTTGTTCTTTGTATCAGTACCTCCATGTTTTCCGGAAAGAATTTGAAGAATGAGGTGCATGAATACCGTCCAAAGGCCAGGAACAATTGATTTCTTGAATTTCTTGGCCTTAAACTCTTCTGTATACCCGATTTTGTTTAGAAACGTCTAGAACTCTTCAGTCATTCGTTCTTGCACTATAAAACCCTTGGGGTTTTCTTGTATTCCAATCGTCTTGAGGAAGGTTTGCTTTGACATAGGAACAATGTGATTGCCTGTGATTTTTGTTTCCAGAACTCCATCTTGGATCTTGATCCTCTCAAAGGCAGTATGAAGGATTCAAAGAGGTATTTGGGGATTTGGGGGTTTAGTGAGAGGAATATCAATTGGATGGCGTGAGATGAACTCAATCATCACTCGAATGGATTCGTCATAAACAATAGGATCGAGTGAGAAGAGTTGAGTGGTTTCACGAAGGATGGGTTCAGTTGACGAAGTTGAAGCGGAACCTTTTGAGGATTTCTTCTTTGAGACTGATTTTGGAATTTATGGAGCATTTTGTGAAGAGGCCATTATTACAGGTATGAATCTTGAAGAACATGTTTGCAGAGAGAATATTGGAGAGGAGGAAGAATAGAGCGTAAAAAACAACAGTTGGGGTTTGAAATCATTATATAGTTTGGATATTCGGGTCGGGTTGTGAAAAAGAGTAATGATTATACCCGATTGGTAAATGGATCGCATTAAATGTGTTGCCAAAAATGGCCTGCATTTGACCTACAAGGATTAAAGATGTGATAGTAATACGCGTGAAATTGAAAACCATCTTTTCAGTTTGAGATGATGTGCACTTTATTGAGACGTGTGCAAAAAAAGTGAGATTATTTAGGATTAAAGGATAATCATTTAAAAAAAATAGTCGTTAAGTAATTTAGTAAAAACGTTTCGAAAAAAAAGTTAACGAAAAACCTTTGAACTTCTCTTGAAACGGATAATCTCAGAACAAGGAAGTTCCGAGATGGAGTGTCATAAGATGCTTCGAGGAGAAACTGAGAACACTGGTACATGATATAGAGTTCGAGATTGCACCGAATCGGATTGAATATCAGAGGTTAAACATATGAAGATCTTAGAGGACCTTTTTAAACAAATTTGAGATTCCGAGACATGAAGAATCAGAGCTCGGACAGAGGTAAGAGGTGAATGCAAATTACCGTTTCGAATTTGAATTCCGAGGTGAACTTCATAACACACTTTGATATAGATTCTGAGGCGAGATCAAAGAAAAATACAAATGTGACTATGTTGGTCATGAACTTCAAAAGATAAGGAAACATGTTCAACTTAAAACTAGAAGAAGAGGTTAGACAAAAAGACACGTAAAATGATCCTATTTATTCCGAGAGGAAATGATTCCGAGATGAAAAATATTTTGACTTCGGCATTAATATACGTTATGGTGTTTCCCTCAGAGAGTACAAGCCTCTTGGAAAAATTGAGGATCAGGAAACACCATACCCATTTTGTTCAGAAACCCATTGAATTTGGTTTTGTCTAATGCCTTAGTAAAGACATCAGCAATTTCATCTTCAGATGGAAAAAAAATAAGTTCATTGTTTCCTTTTAAAACATGATCTTTAATAAAATGGTACCGAATATCGATGTGCTTGTTGGGTCAAAAATATGGTTTATACTTTGCTTTTCTAAGCATTTATTGTTTTTATTATTTGGGCCGAAAATAGTATAGGATTAATTGTAGCTTGGACCGAAAACCCATGTGTTTTCGGTCTAGCATTGGATTATATGTATTTTAGGCTTGGCCTTAGGTCCATATATATATATATATATATATATATATATATATATATATATATATATATATATATATATATATATATATATATATATATATATATATATATATATATATATATATATATAGGGTGAGGAGTGCATGTGAGGAAAAAGAACCAAGGAGCTTAAGTGTGTGTATTCTAAGGTGTGAGAGAATATAAAGAGAGAAGAGTGTGTTAGTGTGTGTGAATCTTGTTTCCGGATCTACATTCTAATCATCAAATAATACAAGATTCATCATATTCTTCTTCTCCTTCTCTTCTATTTGATCTGACATCATCCGTTTGATTGGGATTCCGCACCATCAAACGGATCTGATTGATACACAAGCAGATTAGGGACTTACAAGTGGTATTAGAGCTTGGATTGTATCAATCAATTTTGTCAGATCTGGAGCTTATTTGATCTTATTTTGAAAAGATTTTTGCGTTTTTGGATAGATCTTTGAAAAATAAGGGGGGTTTGTTCTTCGCGTTTTTCATAAAAACGAGTTTTTGATCGAGTTTTGGAGCAAAAAGGGTGAAAAACGTCGTTTTTTCTTCGCATCTGTTGAAGGTGTACGGTTGGACTTTGAAGGTGTGCGGTTGAGCTGGTTGAAGGTGTACGGCTCGGAGTGTGCGGCCTCGGTGTGCGGCTCAGCAGCCTCGGTGTACGGCTCGGAGTGTGCGGCCTCGGAGTGTGCGGCTCGGTGAGCGGCTAGGTGTACGGTTCAGCAGCCTTGGTCTCGGTCTCGGTCAGCAGACGCCCTCGCACCTCGTCCTCGCAGCATAGCTTCGTATTAAAAAAGGAAAGGGAAATTGGGGCGGCCGCGATTCGAACCCGAGTCCCTTGAGTCAACAAGCACGCGCCTTACCTGTTGGGCTAAGCTGAATCTTGTTACAAACCTTCGAATTCTAACTCAAATACAATACCCTCGGTTCCTAATTTCGCAATTTGACACTTTCAGCCCAAAATTCAAAATCTTTTATTTTTAAATTCCATTTTCTACCAAAAAATTTAGCTTTTAAATTTTGACTTTTATTTTTGATTTTTTACTTAAAATTTTTATTTTGACTTTTAAAATTTAACCTTTGACTTTAAACTTTGATTTTCTCGTTTGACTTTTAAATTTTCAAATTTAGATTTTCGGTTTGACTTTTAAGTTTGACTTTTCAAGTTTGACTTTTGAGTTTGACTTTTTAAATTTGACTTTTAAGGTTGACTTTTAAGTTTTTAGTCAAATGGCATATTTCTTTTTAAAATGAGTTCCTCATCAATTCCGGTAAATGAAGTTTCATGTACTCCATCTTGTGAAACTACTATTAAATTTCTCCGAGATCAAATCGATTTATTAAAAAGAGAAAATGAGGACCTCAAATACGAAGGCTATACTCTTAGGAAAGGTCAAAGACCTCTGAAAGCTCAATTAGAGGCCAAGACTAAGGACTTTAGGAAATTACAAGAAGATTACAGCAACAAGTGTGAAAATTACGATCACATTAAGAAAAAACTTGTTGCTGTAACTGAAGAACTTGACGCTTTGAAAATTAAGTGTGGAAAAACATATGTTAGTTTCAAAAATTATAATGCGTCACGTAAGACAGTCGAGTCCTTATTTGAAAACCAATTGAGTTTTAAAGATAATCAAACCAAGGTTTTAGGATATGAGAGTGTCCCTCCTCCATTTAACCATTCGTATTATGTTAATCCCTTGACTCAGGAAGAGATTGACGGAGAACCATTTATGGTATACGGTAAACCAGCTGCTGAACAGGCAACTGAGGGTGTTGAGATAAAAGATACTAATGATTCTACTTCCTGCGCAGGTAAAGCAGTAGAGGATGAGAACAAGGGGAAAACTATTGAACAATCCAATGACTCCTTGAACTCTGAATCTGTTGCTTCTAACTCAGTTACTCCTAACAAAGCTGTTGTTGAGAAATACAGGCCACCAAAACAAGCGAAACCGACGGCTTGTTGCAAGTGTGCATGTGGGAACAACCTGAGACAAGGCATGGACACGCCACCAGTGGCAGGAAGAAACAACTCCTACGTGGAGAAGCAGACTTGCTTTCACTGTGGAACACCTGGACACATTGCCAGAAATTGTCCAAATCGCGCGTACGTTCCCTACTATGAGCAAGGGTGGCAGAACGCGCCAAGAGGGAGATTTTCCAAAAGAAACCCCTCAAGGTCACGATCAGACATTGGGGACTGGAATGCCAAGAAGGCCAAGAGTTCAACTCCCAAGGCCAAGAATCCGAATCCCAAAGGCAAGAAAGGAATGCCGGCCAAGAAGCCAAATCCAAGAGATGCTCCAGCAAAACCAAGACCGGCTAGGTCTAAGTCATTTCAACGGCCGACTTCCAGTTCAAAAGCAAGCACTGAGCCACCCATCAGATCGAAAAATAAATGGGTTAAACCCAACTACAAATGGGTTCCAAAGGCTCACACTCCCAAATCTTCTAACGATTCTAATATTTCTTCATCTTCTGTTTGTGATAAACAGGATATGTCGTGGGAGAGAGTTCCTTGCAAAGATGAGAAAGGTCAACCCAGTTTCAAAATGGAATGGGTTCCAAAGACCAACTAATCCCGTTCTGTGTCGGAACAGCTATGGAGGCATATCATCAGACTTCGGTTTATTGATAGTGGCTGTTGCAGGCACTTGATAGGAGGCATCTCTCAACTGTACAACATTCAGAACTTTGTTTGAGAGTATGTGTCCTTTGTGGGAAAGGAAGAAAGGAAGAAAGGAAGGGATCACTCTTGGGGTTTTGTGCTTATCGACGTGAAGAATTTTCGGATCTGTTCTGAGATTATGCGTGCTGTTCTCAGACCTTCTGGATGCAAATTCAATCGGTGACTTACGGTTTGGGTTTTCTTCTCGATACTCCTGAGTTTATTTTACACTGATTCGTTTTGAAGTTAATCTTTTATTTTCTTATAGTTTTTCGTTAGTAGGTATTATTGGGAATTGATATGAAGTATAGTGCTAAAAGGCAATTTATGATTCGTGTAATGCACTAAAGCCGAATTGTGACTCTGTATTCAATGTGCTGGTAGGCACAAAGGATTCAAATGGACTAGACATTTATTGACCATGAAAGGACTAGACAATATAGACTTAGATAGTTTCATTTGGACTGACCATATGACGCTCGGGTAGATTGAGCAGTGAGATAAACATGAGAACCTGCGAGATACACTAAAAGTTAATTATCTAGAACTGTGGTTGAACATTTCCTTGATGTATGGACTCATGTCCTTAATTCCAGTATTGATAGGGCAACCGGGGGGTTCTGATAAAGTAGGTCTGTAGGAAATTATTTTCTTGCATTCTATCTGTCAGTCATATGTTGCTTCCTTTGCGTGATTGGAACATATCCGACCTGGATTGCAACATATGCAACTCTAATTTTACGCACCTCCTTATCTATGAAATTCTTTCTATCTGTTAGCCATATGATGTCCCCTCTGCGTGATCGGAAGATCCGACCTGGGACACAACATATGCAACATTCTACCTCTCAATCCCTCTATCTATGTTAGTCATATGTTGTTCCCTATGTGTGATTGGAAGACATCCGACCTGGGATACAACATATGCACTTCTATATTTGACTTCTTTCTTAATGATTAAATACTCACCTAAAGTAAGAAGTTCTTTGGAAGTTCTTGATTTCCGGGGTATATTGGGAAGTGGGAAACACGTTCTAGTACATCGAAAATTGAACCATTTAATAGGTTGTCTGTAGATCTTGCTGCTTGATTTAAGTGGACAACAATATCCTTGGTCGTCGTCAGCTAAATGTCTATTTAGAAATATATATCACAATGACTTGTCACCTATAATATGTCCAAATTGTCAATATCCTTTGTGTTTAAGTGGACCATAATACCGGTGATTGACCAGATCTAGACATACAGGCGTGTGCTGATAAACGATATTGGATTGCTTGACAACTTTGATCCCAAATATTTTTGTTTTTGTTAAATTTGTTCATAGTTTTCCTCTATGCACAAATTTAGGGGGAGAATTAAAAAAAATTCAAAAATCAAACAAAAATCAGAAAATTAAAAACCCAAAAATAGTGTTATTTCTGTTTTAATTTTTGTTCAGAAAATATAAAAAATCCAAAAATATTGTGTGCTAAGTTTTCTTTTAGTTTTGTTTGTCTTAAAAGTGAATTCAGATGTAGATGAGACTCATGGAGACTGAATCGAGAATTTCTGAGCCAAGGCTTCATCCGTGATCATCGAAGAATTCTCATTCGAAGGAGCAAGAAATGAAGATTATTCTTTCAACATTTAATCTTTCAACCCTAGTAGCAAGGTCAAGCAATTGAAGATTATTGGACGGATTGCATTGAAGGCTCCTCAATCAGTCTGCTGCTATCTTGTACCTGCTGAAGTGATCCAGAAGATTGTTTCTCAAGCTGAAAGCGCTATCTTTCAAGAATCTTTTCAAGAAGCCTCCTCACCCAATGCGTGTTCAATGTCAAATTTTGAAGATAAGCCCAACTGCTCCAGATGAAGTCATTCATTGAAGATTCATCAAGTTCATCTTGAAGTTGTAAAGAATTTGAAGATAAATGCTGAAGCCAAGCTCACAATGAAGATTGACAAGAAGTGCCAGCTACTTTTTAGGGGGAGCTTGTTGGGTCATTTAGAAAAGAAAGCTATAAACCAAGGGGGAGATTGTTGGGTCAAAAATATGGTTTATACTTTGCTTTTCTAAGCATTTATTGTTTTTATTATTTGGGCCGAAAATAGTATAGGATTAATTGTAGCTTGGACCGAAAACCCATGTGTTTTCGGTCTAGCATTGGATTATATGTATTTTGGGCTTGGCCTTAGGTCCATATATATATAGGGTGAGGAGTGTATGTGAGGAAAAAGAACCAAGGAGCTTAAGTGTGTGTATTCTAAGGTGTGAGAGAATATAAAGAGAGAAGAGTGTGTTAGTGTGTGTGAATCTTGTATCCGGATCTACATTCTAATCATCAAATAATACAAGATTCATCATCTTCTTCTTCTCCTTCTCTTCTATTTGATCTGACATCATCCGTTTGATTGGGATTCCGCACCATCAAATGGATCTGATTGATATACAAGCAGATTAGGGACTTACAGTGCTTCTTCATGGAGTGCTGAATTGGATTGTGAGAAATCGCAATGGCACTTTGAGAATCACAATAGATTTGAATTTGTTGAAATCGATAACCATAGTCCAAAATATGAGATTTCATCTATAGAACTTGAGAAGTGCAACTAGCAGCAAAAATGTACTCCGCTTCGGGTGTTGAAAGAGCAATGCAATTCTGTTTCTTAGATGACTAGCTAACCAATCTTCCACCCCAAAATTGACAACCTCTAGAGGTGCTTTTTCTGTCCAATTGATGACCACCATAGTTTGAATAAGAGTATGCTTGAAGGAGGAAACTCTCATTTGTTGGATACCAGATTCCGAGATTTTTTGTACCTTTGGGGTATCAGAATATTTGCTTAACCGCCAAAAGATGAAACATATTTGGATTGACCTAAAATTCAGCACACATGCATGTAGAGAACATGATGTCCGAATGACTTGTTGTTAGGTAGAGTAGCGATCCAATCATTCCCCTATACTTCTTTTCATCGACAGTAACACTTGATGGGTCCGAGAAGATCTTGTTTCCGAAACCCATAGGAACCTTGCAGAGGCACATGGGTCCCTTGAATATTTCTTGAGAAGCTCGGAAATGTAATTTTTTGGTGAATAAGTATTCATCTGTTGGTTTTCTTGACTTGGATTCCGAGGAAGAAACTTAATTCACGATTCATACTCATTTGGAATCGACTAACCATTAACTTGGCAAAATCAGCAACCATTGATGAATTCGTGGATCCAAAAATGATATCGTCAAAGTAGATTTAGAATAACATGAGGTGGTTTCCAGTTGATATTCGGAATAGGGTAGGATCGAGAATTCCTCTTTGAAACCAGGAACGCTTGAGAAATTCGGTGAAAGTCTCGTACCAGGCGCGAGGAGCTTGCTTGAGGCCGTAAACAACTTTTCGGAGTTTGTAGCAATAGTTTGGATAAGAAAGATTTATAAAACCGGAGGGCTGTTCGAGATACACTTCGGTATCTAGTTCACCATTAAGAAAAGCACTATGAACGTCCATTTGGTAAACTTTAAAGCCTTTATCAGCTGCATAAGCAAGAAAGATTCTGATGGCTTCAAGATGAGCAATAGGAGCAAAGGTCTCGTCATAATAAGGTCCTTAAATATGAGAGAATCCTTTGGCCACCAATCTTGCTTTGTTTTTGATAATAACTCCAATGTCGTTTAGCTTGTTTCGGAAAACCCATCTCGTACAAACAATAGGGTGATCCTGAGGAGGAGGGACGAGAGGCCACACTTCATTTCTATCAAATTCTGCTAATTCTTCTTGCATGATTGTAATCTAGTTAACATGTTCTAATGCTTCCTGGATGGATTTTGGTTCAACCATTGTGATAAATGCCGAGAAATGACATTTGTGTTGGATGTTAGTAGCAGAGCAAGTTTGAATACCAGCGTTGAGATTTCCGATGACTTGGTTTGGAGGATGATCCTTTATTCAGATATGTAATATCGGAAGCTCTTGTGCAGCGGATGATCCGACATCAACAATGGGGTAATATCTACGTCGTCTTCGTTCGGAAAGTCAAAGAAGTTGGCATCTCCTTCGTTGTTGTTCGGAATAGGATCGAATTCGGCGAATTGATCTGCTGCATCTTGGAATCCTTCAACATTTGATTCAAGAGAGGGAAGACCATTCACCCCTTTAACCTGAGAAGGATGAATCCTATCAAAATCAAATGGAGGAAAAGTAGGAGTCGGACCATAAACATCTTGTGAAATTGGAGCGGCAATTGATGAGGACGGTCTTGATCGAGATTCCAAATCAAGAGTTATTTCTGATGGTCCGAATAGGGTTTCAAAGTCAACTTCATGGATAATTTTGGAATACGGACATCCTGGAGATGGAGCATCGGACTCCATGATGTGGTTCGTGACACGAGTTAGGCTAGAATTCCGAACATAGTTGTCATCGAAGGCGACATCAAAAATTTCTTCAAGAACACGAGTCCGACGATTCAGAACTTGGTATGCTTTGGATTTTGCTTAGTATCCTAAGAAGATTGCTTCATATGCTTTGTTTTGATACTTCGTGAGTTGATCACGGTTATTTTTGATAAAGCACCTGCAACCAAAGACATGTAGAAAGGAGATACTCGGCTTGTGACCATTCATGCATTCATACAGTGTCATGTTGAGGCGTCGATTGATGATAAGTACATTTTGAGTGAAGCAGGCATTGGATACAGCTTCAGCCTAGAGATAAAGTGGAAGATTTGCAAAGTTAAGCATCGTTCGAGCAGCTTCAATGAGAGTTTTGTTTCTTCTTTCAACCACACCGTTTTATTGAGGAGTGTAGGGAGCAGAGAAATTATGGTCAGTGCATTTGTCGGAGAGGAATTTCTCAGTGGTGACATTGGTGAATTCCGAACCATTATCACTTCGGATCCGTCTTATAGGTAGTTTGACGAGAACTTCAATTCCTTTCATAAAGTTGATAAGTTCGGAGGTTGTCGCAGATTTCAGCCTAAGGAAGAAGACCCAGGTGAACCTTGTAAAATCATCCACAATTACAAGAATGTACTTTTTGTGATGCAGACTTTCTACAGTGGAGAGTTCACAAAGATCAATAATCACAAGATGAAATTTCTTGGATTACTTTCCACATTCACACTCAACACACAAATGATCATTTTCAAACTTGAGGAGTGGAGACCTCTGGCCATTTCACTGGAAACAAGATCATTCATATATCGAAAGTTTAGATGAGCAAGACTCCGATTCCATGACAAACTAACGTCAGGAACGACTTTTGAGAGTAGCCAGAGTTGAGGCCTGACAATGATCATGTTGATCTCTAGAGGATACATATTCTTGTTGCGATTCGATTTGATGAGACATTCTTTCCGATCTTCTGTCATGACGTAGCTATGCCTTTTGCAGAACTTAACTCTTAGGTTAGAGTTAGTGAGTTGAGACACACTAATTAGATTATGCTTCAGGTCAGCTACGTACGCCACATTTGAGACAGAGAAATTGCCATAGGTGAAGATGCCATACCCTCAGATATGGGAATTGGATTTGTTTCCATACGTCACATAGCCAACATTTGGTGGGAGTTTTAGATCACATAGAAAGTCTTTCTTCCCCGTCATGTGGATGGAACAAGCACTATCAATATACCATATTGTGTCTTGTTCCGAAGCACAGAGTGCCGACAAAATTAGTGATTTTCTGATTTTTAGGCTCCGAGTTAGGTTTTGGGACTTTGGCACAGACTTTGGACTTGGGCTGTGACTTTTGAGCAATGGATGTCTCGGAGGGTTTGTTCTGAGATACTTTTGGAAAGTGGAAAAAAACCATGGTCTTTTGATTGATCCAGAAATCATATTCAAAAAAAGGTTGTTTAGGAACAACTTTTCTCGGACCAACAGTTTTTGGAGTTGTAGGAATCATATTGTCAATTGAAATTACAGTTTCTTTTTCAACACTCTTTACTTTCTACTCAATTTTTTTTGAATCATTTGAAATTTTTTGAGTAATAGTGGTCTTAGCAACCCGTTCTTTGTTTGCTACTTCTGATGACACATTTGGTTTTGAAAACTGTTGTGGTTTGAAAATCGTGCCATCAAATTTAGCATTGAAAACAGAGGAAACTGTCTGAGGAGAGTTAGTTTTGGTGGGATGAGTATCAACAGTAGTCTTTTTCGGAATGAGACTGACAACCTTGTTTTAAGCAACCGAACTAGGAGGATTGGATGGCCTTTTAAGAATCTTAACAGACGCAAATGTGTTGTGGTTCCTAGTGGATGGGCTAACAGTCCGAGATACTTTCTTTTTGGAATTATCAAGGAATATGGAATCATGTCTTGAACTAATTTCCTTTTGAGTGCATTTTTGGCTTCAAACTTAGGATCGACGACATCTTTCCTATTTAACAAAGGTTTCTTCCTGGAGTCAGATGATGACGTGGAATTTTGGCTAGCTGACGGGTTGTTAAACTTAGGATTGATTAGCACAAGGGTTGTTTTTGAGATCACTTGAGAATTAGAAACACAATAGTCAGATGAATAACCACCTAAGATTTCTTCTTCAACGTCACTATCTAAAGATGCCAAAACAAAATTTGATCTATTAGAGTCAGGTCCGGCTGTCTCTGGAATTATTTCCTCAACAACACAATTTTTATGAGGAATGAGGTTCGGAAACTGAACTACAGTATGGGTGATGCTAGGGAATGATTATGACATTTGATTTAGGACCAGATGTATCAGAGGCGGAAGAGGCGCGAAATCAGGACATTTGGCAACTATGGGTTGAAACTCAGGAATCAGAGATTGAAACCGGTCCGAGGTCTCCGGAAGGGGTGGCAATGGTGAGGCAAGGGTATCCAAATTCTTTCGGTTTGGAATGTCTCCATTAAATTTAAATTTTGGAACTCCTTCAAGGGACGAGCAATAGGTTTCGGAAACTCGCTTCCGAGACCAGGTGCTTTGGACCAAGGATGACGAAAATTGTGAGTCATCCGTTCATTGGCTTCAAGAATATCTATAGACTGATGTAAAGCATCAATTTTTGCATTCAGACGTTTGTATCAGAAATTAAAACATTCCTTTCAGAATAAGTGATTTCACATTTGTCTTTGAGACATTAAAAGCTCTCTCTCTAATGATTCTATCTTAAGCTTCCTATCCTCGAAACGTAATCTAAGACGACTCAGTTCACTTTCCATCTTCTCACTCACTTCTATGGCAGACTCATACACTTTATGGGTGATAGTTTTATCTAATTGGATATGGGTTAGATATGGTTCACAAAGAGATAAATCAAAATTATTATCAGTAATCATAGATTTTACCCGTTTAACGATGCTTCTGCCTGGTGGAAAGTTGGTTGCCATGTAGAAAACGTTTGGCTCAACATCTTCATCATCTCCTTCTAATCTTGATGACTAGTAGCCTTCATCACATTCAATCGTTTGTCTAGCCATAAGACACATGTTTCTTCCGGGGCTCACATCGTCCTCATCTCCAAATGACCAATACCCATCAACATCTATTGACACAGTGGTGACGAACGCTCTTTCAGTTGCGGCCATCTCTTGGGCTCGACGGGCATAGTATGCAAAATCCTTAATCTTTGGTTTCTGTATGGCTTCAGCCATACAATCTTTGGCAAAATGATTTCCATGACCATTCTTATGACAAACTATCTTGGTTTTGTCTGACTTCGGATTATCACGGGATTCCAAGGGATAACAAACTATCGAGGTCTCCATCAAACTGATATTTCGTATAGTAGGAACATGTAAAACTGGTGGATTGGGTTGAACAAATGGAATGGGTGGGATAACAACTTTGAAAGGGTCCAAGACAGAGGTGTTCGATACTTGGGGATCGAAAGAACTAACAAGAGCTAGAGGACCTCCTGAGAATCCTCTCAATGTTTGTGCAACATTTGATTCATGTCCTTGTAGCTCATCAAATAACTAGTAAAGATTCAACTTCTTCAAAGATCCATTACTCTGAAGACACGATTTTATGTTTCCCCATCCTTTACCAAGACTATTGATGAACTTGAGATTGTATTCTAGCGGAGTTTGGACAAACCCATGGTCTGTCATATTGTTAACGATGATTCAGTACCTATTGGAAGCCGATGTAACTGATTCATCGGGAGTAGTAGTGAAGGTATCGAACTTATTGACAACTAAAGTCGGACGCTTATGTTTCATGTTTTTTGGTCCCTCGAATAGATCTTGGAGCGTGTCCCAAATCTCTTTAGCATATTTGTACAACTTAATGTACTCAAAGAGAGAAGGAGGAATACCGAACACCATCTTAGAAAATGCAACTTTATCTGCATGCAGTTTCTCGATGTCGGCAGCAGTGAGAGGTGTTCGGTGCTGTTCTTCTTGGCCCATGAGAGTTGCATTGGCATCTCTAACCTTTTTTCTAACCAGAGCATGTGGACCTGCTTTCACGGATCTCCATATTTCTTCATCTTTTTCCTTACCAAGTAAGAATTTTTTCGTTCTGATTTTCCAGTGATCATACTCTTCATCAACTAGCAGTGGGGCACGAGAAGGGAAACCCACGCTATTTGCTATTTGCATTGAATACATTTGTTGAGAATTAGGAGCAGCCATTGAATTTAAAATATTAGAGCAGAAGCGGTATATAGAAGTACTTTTATCCTGAACACATAAATGAATAAAATACCAAGGTAATTTCAGATCAACTATAATCTGTTCTTATGGAATCAAAGGACAACCACTCAAGCTCTGATACCAATTCTGAGTACGAAAATCAATACGCAAGGACAAGGTTTGAAAACTCAAACCTTGAGTTAATCTTTAAGATCAATGTCTGCTCTTAACATAAGGTTCCAGTCGAATTTGGTAAACCAGTTAGGACTTAAAGGTAAATATTTAACAAAGTATTCAAGTAATAAATGAAGTAAACTTGATTATAATCAATGCAAAGATATTTAAGGAACAATAAGAATGTAATGAAAGAACTTAGGATTGAAGGAAAGAGGAAAGTGATGTGAAGATAATATTTTCTATTCTTGGATTAAGACTTTGAATCATTCACATCTATGGAAATGGTGAAGCATTCACTCCTTGTATAGTGGAGGAGGAACATAGTACAAACTGAAAAACATTCCTAGGACTGGACAATAATCAGTGTTTGACAAACTGATATCTAAAAGATGCACATAAATAAGTCATATGAACTGTTACATCAAAGATAAGACTTCGGATCTCGGAACATCTTGATCTCGGACAAGCTCTCAATCTCAGAACTTCACCATATCTCGTATTCACATGACATCAGAACTTGATTGCTTGTGATTTCTAGAGGTTCACATTTCATGTTTCAACAATAAGGGTTCGAGAATGGTCCTAAGCCATTAAGAAGTGAAGATGCATCATATTTTCGCTCTAAAAGACATTATGAGAAGCCCCCACGATGTGGCTATAATCTCCATGGTTTGGCGTTTATTTTTATCGCGACTAAATTCTATCAAACACACCCCCACGACGTGGCCATCACTTGATGGGTTTTATGCACTCTAACATTCCTATGGTGCACATACAACCCTAGTGCTTTGGATCTATGTTTTCTCTAATTATACATGCAACATTGTTTTTCCAAAGCATTAAGCCCAAACTAGCATGCACGGCAACATTTGAATCATAAAAATAGTTAGAAGATTACCTTGTGTAGTAGCTTGCTTGTCTTTGACCTTTAGGACCCTAGCACCTCAAGTGTGATGCCTCGAATGTCTTATAGTAAACTAAGAACAAGAGAATGAACTTGAGTGAGAGGTTTGGGAGATAAAAGTCGGCTAGCTACAACTCTAGTGTGCATGGGGCCGATTTTAGGGTGTTAGGGACTTCTTTTATAGCTTACGATTACAATCATGCAAACCCTAATGACTCTTCATACTTCTTTGGCCTTTTGGGCTACACCTTCTTGGACTCTCACATAGGTTTGGTCCAACTCTAATCAACATGAGTCATGAGTCCAACTAGAAGTATTAATGATTTACCTAATCAGTCCCTGTAACTTTAATCAGGTTCTTTTGATCACTAAATTAATACCAACTTAATTCTTGATCAATACTAATTAAATAATGTGAATTCTCAATTAATTTATTATACTTATAATACATTAATAAATCATAATAACCTCTTCCTCAAATATCCATCTTATCAAATTGTTCCAGAGTGTTACAACCCAAATTGACCATGTTATTATCGGGTCAAGTACATACCAATTATAGTTATGGGATTAGACACCTAATCCAACTGTATCCCACTTGGGTAAGTCTAATAACTATAATTTCCAATGTAGCTTCAAAATCCGAGTAGCAATCGTAGCTCTCTAAAAGCCAATGTCGAATCCTGGCGCGCCATTTAGATAAGGGATCATATAATCCTCTGTTCTTCAAGATATCATGCGGACAAATACGTGGAACAAAGTCATACTTATTGTCCAGCAATTTGTTTCCTGATTTCTGATTTGTTTGACATATAACTTAATTGAAGACATCAACTTAGTCCTGACCAGGCCCGACACATAGGTTAAAACAAAATCATCGAGGGGCCCAAGATATCGCTTTTAATCCTCTTAGGATAAAAGGAACAGATAAACTTTGACTTATATGATTATACTAACTACTTGTTAAATCATACACAACATCACGTTTTATAACATCAAGTTACTGATGCGGTTTCGCACTGTCAATGTACAACCAACTCATAATCAACAGCTCATATATCTCGGTTTGAAAATTATACGATATTATCATCTCACAATCACTCATGATAAATTCAATGATGTGATTCATGTGAGTGTGGGTTTAGTCCAACGCTCAAATCTTATTTCAAGAGCACTCATGAATGCTTGTAGCAAACCTTTGCAATGTCTAACACCTTAGACAATCTTACAAAAGCCATTCATGACAGTCTACTTACATAACCTACTCCCAAAGTATGATCGACTGTGGATAGTTTGAATAATCTTATTATTCTGGAAGTCAAAACATGCAAAATGAAACAATAGTAAATAATTGACACAAGATAGTAACTTTACTTATAAATAAAACTCCTTTTATTCAATCATCAAATGTCAATTACATTTTAGCTATTACAAGTTTCTAAATATCTATCTAATCATTAAAACTAATATCGTCCTTCAGCCCAATACTCCTTGCATGCAGCAAGTACTTATCCCTGCTGAGTCCCTTTGAAAGGGGATATGTTGGGTTCTTCTCTGACGATATCCTCTTCACTACGACTAGTCCTTCTTCTACTTGATGTCTTATAAAGTGATATTTTCTGTCGATGTGCCTACATCTACCATGATCCCTTGGTTCCTTGGCTAAGGCAACTGCACTTTCATTGTCACAGAAAATATCCATAGGCACCTTTATAGCTGGTACAACTCCAAGGTCTCCAATGAAGTTTTTCAGCCATATTGCCTCATTTGCTCTGATTCGCATGTTGAATCAGCCATAGTTTCCTGTTTCGAACTTTTCCATGTTTTTGATCCTCCATTAAGGGTAAATACCCAGCCCGGCTGAGAGCGGAAATTTTCTATGTCGGTCTGAAAATCAGCATCGACCCTGTCACTCTCAAGTCATCACTCCCACCGAGGGTAAAAACCCAGTCCTTAGTCCTCCGTAGGTATTTAAGAATGTTCTTTACCGCAGTCCAGTGAGCTTTACCAGGGTTCCCTTGATATTTTCTGACCATGCTCAAAGCAAAGGCCACATGAGGACGAGTACATGTCATAACATACATGATCGAGCCAACTGCAGAAGCATATGGTATTCGATTCATTTCTGCTATCTCAGCCTCTGTACTCGGACTCTGAGTCTTACTCAGTTTGGTATTGTTCTGGATAGGTAAGTCTCCTTTCTTGGAATTCTCCATGCTGAAACATTTCAACACCTTATCCAAGTAGGTGCTTTGACTAAGTCCTATTAGTCTTTTACTCTTGTTTCTTAGTATCCTTATTCCTAGAATATAAGCAGCTTCTCCGAGATCCTTCATAGTGAAACACTTCCCTAGCCAGGACTTAATCTCCAGCAAGGTTGGATGTTGTTTCCTATGAGTAGTATGTCATCCACATACAACACCAGAAAGATAACTATACTCCCACTAGCTTTAACATATATACAGGACTCATCCTCGCTTCTCGAAAATCCAAACTCTTTGACATTCTCATCGAAACAAAGATTCCATCTGCGAGATGCTTGTTTCAATCCATTAATGGATTTCTCAAGCTTACACACTCTATTAGGGTACTTTGAATTAAGAAAACCCTCTGGCTTATTCATGTAAACATCTTCAGCCAACTTCCCATTAAGGAAAGTGGTTTTGACATCCATTTGCCATATTTCATAATCATGAAATGTAGCTATGGCTAGCATAACCCTTATAGATTTGATCTTAGCCACTGGTGAGAAGGTCTCATCATAGTTAACTCCAGGATTTTGAGTAAAGCCATTCGCAACCAATCGCGCCTTATAAGTGTGTACTTTCCCATCCATGTCGGTCTTCTTCTTGAAGATCCATTTGCACCCGACTGTCTTACGGCATGGTACATTGTCAACCAAGTTCCAAACTTGATTGTCATATATATGTTGAATCTCTCTGTCTATTGCCTCTTTCCATTTTGCAGACTTGGGGCCTGCCATGGCTTCCTTGTAGATGTTAGGTTCATCCAAATTTACCAGTGTACTACCACTGATAAATGTATCACCTTCAGTAGTAATATGGAAACCATAAAACTCAGGTGTCATTCTAACTCTACTGGAACGTCTCAGAGGTAAGGACTCGTCAATTGGTTCAACTGGTGTTTCCTCCTCGGGTTGAGCGCTAGTGATTGAGGTTCCTTCATTACTTAACTCTTGAAGCTCTTCAAGGTCAATTTTCCTCCCACTATCCTCTTGGCATATGATTTCTATTTCGCATAAAACCCCTCTCCATGAAACGAAGACAATATTGTCACTCGGTCTATAGAAGAGATATCCAAATGATTTATGTGGGTAGCCGATGAAAATACGTCGTTCACTACGAGGTTCGAGCTTGTCATGAGTCTCTCGTCTTACAAAAGCCTTGCAACCCCAAACCTTGATATGTGCTAACGAGGGAACCTTCCCTATCCACATTTCTATGAGGTGTTTTGGCAACCTTTTTAGTTAGGACTAGATTAAGGATATGGGTGGCAGTCTCTAAGGAATACCCCCAGAATGAGATAGGTAACGAAGCTTGACTCATCATGGAACGAACCATGTCCAGCAAGGTTCGATTGCAACTCTTTTCCACACCATTAATCTGTGGTGTCCTAGGTGGTGTCAATTGTGAAACAATTCCACATTCCTTAAGATAGTCGTGGAACTCAATACTAAGATACTCACCACCTCGATTAGATAGGAGCATCTTTATCTTCCTGCCCAGTTGATTCTCCACTTCTTGCTTAAACTCTTTGAACTTTTCAAAGGTTTCTGACTTATGATTTATTAAGTAAATATACCCATATCTATTATAATCATTAGTAAAAGTCACATAGAAGCGGTTAGCATCCCTTGTGGCGGATCTGAAAGGTCCACACACATCTGTGTGTATGAGATCCAACAAACCCTCACCCCTTCCACAAGAACCAGTGAAGGGTAACTTGGTCATCTTTCCAAGCAAACAAGATTCACATGTGTCATCTGACTTTAGTCAAATGACTCCAAAACTCCATCCTTTTGGAGTTGGGCTATCCGCTTCTTGTTGACATGTCCAAGACGACAATGCCACAAGCATGCTTTGTCCAATACTTTGGAAGAATCGATATGCAACACATTATTTCCTAAGTTATCTACAACCATCACAGTTTCATATATAACATTACAAGGTAATGCTTCAAAAAAAATTCCATTATAATAAGCATTTATTCAACCAATTTCATTATTAAACGAAAAAGTAAAACCTTGTTCATACAAACCATTAAGGGAACAATATTTCTCGCCATATCTGACGGGTAGCAACAATTAATCAAATCTAAATTTAACCCACTACTATCCAAGAAAGTATAAACTCCAATCTTGGTGACATGCGACTTTTTCCTATTCCCCATGATCAAGTTCATCTTCCCGTGCTCCACATCCCTACTTCCTTTTAGACCCTACAAATCAGAACAAGTGTGAAAAACACATCCTGTATCAAGGACCCAAGAACATGTGATGAGTTATTAGACAGAATAGTGTAAATACATGCAGAAGAGGGTTTGACCTTCCCATCCTTTATATCATGAAAGTATTTAGGGCAGCTTCGTTTCCAGTGCCCTTTTCATGAGAATAAAAGCACTCTGCTTCCTTTGGATTTGAGGACGGGGTAGCAGAACCACCTTCAGACCCACTAGAAGAGGATCCACCATGGGACTTTCCCTTATGGCTATTTAAGGAGGCTTTCCTCTTCTTTCCATTCCTATTTCCAATTGCCAAGACAGGGGCAATAGTAGTAGGAGTATGTACAACAGATTTACCTTTCAAAATGCTTTCAGCAGTTCTCAAAAGGCCTTGAAGCTTGCTTAGAGGCACCTCCTTGTTTTTCATATGATAAGTCATACGAAACTGATCATAACAAGGAGGTAAAGAGTGTAGGATAATGTCAATTACCAATTCTTCATCGAAATTGACATTCAATTTTAGCAAACGGTCCACAAACCTTCGCATCTTTTGCAAGTGGGTCGTGATAGACTCTCCATCCTTCATTTCGGTAGTAATCATGGAGGCAATGATTTCATACCTCTCCTGCCGAGCACTTTGATGGTACCTTTCCATCAACTCCTGGTGCATTTCATAAGGCCAAAAGTCCTCATAGGACTTCTGAAACTCAGAAGTCATGGTAGCAATCACAATACCCGACACATTTACCGCGTCCCTCTAATGGGTCTTAAACTCAGCAATCTGTTCGGGAGTAGCAGTGTTTTCATCAATCTCCTTTAGCTCTTTATCAAGTACATATTCTTTGTCCTCGTAGCGAATAGCCATGCGGATGTTTCGAATCCAATCATTGAAGTTCGATCCATCAAAGATGACTCTCCCACATAGGTTCATGAGGGAGAAAGAGCCTGAAGGGTTTGGGTTTGAAGCAGTGTTGGACGACATCTGAAAAGAAAGACAAAGTTTAGATTATATAATGATCCTTAATATAACACCCAAATGAAATATTAAGGCTAGGACCCAACACAATATTTTACAATTCGGAAGAGGGATGCCGTAGTCCAATTGCAAAATATTTGAAGGTAGGTAAATGACGATTTACCAATTTCCACCATGAAAAACGAAATGGATTATTAAGTTTTAAATGAATTGAAATTCCTAGATTCTTTTAAGATTCATCAAACTTTTCAATGACATGTTTAAATCTCGATTATGCCCTTGAAGTTTGTGACTGGGATGCCGAGGATCACAAACAAGGTGTGAATAACCATGCAAATGAGCTTGGTACACTTAATGTTACAAATCACCTAATCAATGCGCCGGTTAACCACAGACGCTCCATTGATCCATGATTAACATCAAGCTAACCTTTTCCACACATTTTCAGTCCAAAATTAGTGTGCCGGTTAACCACACACACTCCACTAACGACTTAACAAGGCGCAAAGTGTAAGTTCATTGAATAGCACCATTTTCACATTTTTCCTAAAGTAACTATGATTGGGAATTTATAGAAGTTTAGGTACTTTAATAATTATCATTATACTTATTAATGAAGATTAATGTCCTATCCAACCTGTTCGGCTACGACCCTCCACCAGTCAAGGAAGTGGTGGGTGAGAGTGGACACCCATTATCCATTTTATAGGCAGTATCCTTATACCCGCCTTATAGAACGGCTTCGTGAATGAGGCCTACTTTTGATTTCATAAATGCGACTCTTCAAGTTCCAAAACTTGAGGGCAAGTTTTGTAACTTCTCAAAACTTTTGATTTCCATAACTAATTGAATTTAAAGTTTCATGAATGAGACATTTCAAATTCCAAACTTGAGGACAAGTTATGAAACCTTTCAAGACCTATTGAATTCTATAACTTACAAGAGTTAATTTTTTCATGAATACAGACTTTTATATTCCATAACTTGAGGACAAGTTATGAATCTCTTCATGAACAACTTAGATCAAAATATACACTAATACAATTATCATATAACTTATCATTTACCAATTTGACCTATTTTAAATCTTATTGCAAGACAATTCTAATAAAATAATACAAATAATCATATTATCATATAATCAAAACATTATCTTACAATTTGATATTTGTCTTTTTAATTTTGGATGATGGAAAGCATTACCTTATCACAAAAACAATTTTTTCAATAGTCAAAATAGTTTGGGGTAATGATTCTAATCCAAGACTTGGCCAAAAAAATGAAAAAAAAACGTCCACTGAACAGTCACCACGTCGTGGTAACATTGACCTTCGTCGTGGTCACCAGTCAGATTCGAAAGAAACGATTTTTCTTGCTTTGAAAAATTACCAATGCATCAATATAATAGAAAACAATCCTAGGCTCTGATACCACTTATGGGTTTTATGTACTCTAACATTCCTATGGTTCACATACAACCCTAATTCTTTGGATCTAAGTTTTCTTTAATTATACATGCAACATTTTTTTTCCAAAGCATAAAGCCCAAACTAGCATGCAAGGCAACATTTGAATCATAAAAACAGTTAGAAGATTACCTTGTGTAGTAGCTTGCTTGTCTTTGTCCTTTAGGAGCCTAGCACCTCAAGTGTGATTCCTCAAATGTCTTATAACAAACCAAGAACAAGAGAATGAATTTGAGTGAGAGGTTTCGGAGATCAAAATCGGCTAGCTACAACTCTAGTGTGCATGGGGGCCGACTTTAGGGTGTTAGGGACTTATTTTATAGCTTAGGATTACAACCATGCAAACCCTAATGACTCTTCATATTTCTTAGTCCTTTTGGGCTAAGCTTTCTTGGACTCTCACATTGGTTTAGTGCAACTCTAATCAACATGATTCATGAGTCCAACTAGAAGTATTACTGATTTACCTAATCAGTCCCTGTAACTTTAATCAGTTTCTTTTGATCACCAAATTAATTCTTGATTAATACTAATTAAATAATGTGATTTCTCAATTAATATATTATACTTATAATACATTAATAAATCACAATAACATCTTCCTTAAATATTCATCCTATCAAATTGTTCCAGAGTGTTACAACCCAAATAGACCATGTTATTATCGGGTCAAGTACATACCAATTATAGTTATGGGCTTAGATACCTAATCCAGCATCACTTTCATGCCATGGCCCTACTCAACACACTTATTGAAAATGCTTTTTGGTTAATTTTAATCTGACAGATTTACATTCATGAGAAGAAGGTCTAGAAGTACTATTTTTCTAGCAAATTAAATGAGATGTAATCCATACAAGTTTCAAAATTCTATCTCGCCACTACTATCCTAGGGGAGTCTATTCTACTCTCCCTTTTTATTTTTATGTTCGTTTATTGCTTAAGCATTCAATGAGGACATTTCATCAAATAAGTGTGGGGTAGGTATTGAATATAGGAATGCAAGCATACGGATAAAAATTGCTAGGATTAAAAAAAAATTAGTATATAATGACTTGAAATAATGGTTGATGTGCATATTTAGTCATGTATTTTGTACATATTTCTAATACTTTTAGCTACAATTATGTTTATTTTGGGACATAAGGTACTTATTATGTTTAAAATTTGTTTTGTAGTAGCAAAGACATGCTCGAGATGAAAAGGAAACAAATGAGGAGCTGGAAGCAGGAATGGATGAGCTAAGGCAAAAGAAGACAAAGAAGGCTTGCACATAGAAGACCACGACGTGGTGATCATCCACCATGGAATGGAGAATGGAAGATTATCGACCAATGAGCTAACTTGGAGAATAAGAGATATCTATGAAGACCACAACATGGTTCCTTTTAAACATGTCGTCATTGCCAGATATATGGAAACTATATATATATATATATATATATATATATATATATATATATATATATATATATATATATATATATATATATATATATATATATATATATATATATATATATATATATATATATCCGTTTATTAGGTCGAATGGAGAGACTTAAAACGAATTTCTGAGAATGATTACGACAAAAATCCTTTGGAAACCTTGGAGAAGATCTAGAATCGATTGGAGCACAAGAGTTGAAGAAATATAGAATAATTCTACCTAGATCTTATCGGTTTGCTAACATATTCATGTCTAGTCTTATTAGCATGGATTTTGTGTGTTTTTCTGATATTATGAGAGGTTAAAAACCTTGTACTTCTTTTTGGTGAAGATGAACCTAATCATTATGTGTTGATTTCGATTTATGGATTACATATGTTGATTTTACTTGTGTTTGATAATTAAACCTATTATGTTTTAGTTCTAGTTTTTATTTGTTATTAATCAAATTCTGTGAGATAGTTAATCATTCTAATTGCATGAATTTATCACCTAATTGTTTATGATCATTAAAAAAATTAGAGCTAGGATTAAATATATCTTAGATAAAGTAATTAAAGCTAGTAAATTTATTTGTTTTAGAGAGCATAATCAATATTAATTTGTTCTTGGTTGCTTAACTTGATTATAGGAAAGTAACTACTATCATTCATCGTCCCATTTGTGCTTATTATCGATTTAGTGTTTAACTTGTGCTTAATCATTGCATGGTAATTTATAAATTGGTATGTCTAGATATTTAATCGTAATAGCTTCTTAACAAACTGGTAATCAAAATATTTAATCCACTAGAGATTAACCATAGGAGAAGGGGAAATTGGAACGAACAGAAGTATTATTTAATCTTGAAGTAAATACATTTTTATTTGCTTGCTTAGTTGGTAATTTGGTAGTGATTTAAATTAAGTTCTTCTGATCTTGCAAAATTAGTAAAAAACTCTAATTTAGTTTGTATTCTTAGTTTAATTAGAATTAGTTATATTAATTAATCAAATTATGTTCCCTGTTTTCGACAATCGACTTACCCAAGCTATTCTATAATCCGACTAGGTACACTGCCTATAGGTGTATATATTAGTTAAGTTAGTTAGGTTATAAATTTAAAACAAGTAGGTACTTTTGTCCACATCAAATATTTTGGTACCGTTGACGGGGAACTACGTATTTGATTTTTAGTTTAATTGCTTTTAGTTACTCGACCCTTTTTGTGGGGTAAAATACGCAAAAAGTTATTTTTTCTGCTTTTACTTTTCTGTCTGAGCAACCACCATATCGTGGTCATCTTTGCCATGTCGTGGTTACGTTTTAGTTAATCTTTAGTTTATTTATTTTTATTCCTTTCATGTGTTTTGTTTTATTATGTTTTTTTTCAGTGATTTATGACTCGATGATCCAACACTCCAATAATTCCACCATTGAAAAACCCAGAATCCAATACTTTTCCACAAGAAGAAAGACAAGAAGTTTGGTGAGTCTAGCAATACTTTTCAAGCTGAAAAATTCAAACTTTTTGAAATGACTCCAAGGAAGAAGGAAGTAGGATACGAGCTAGAAACATCTATCGAAGGAAGTTCAGACGGCGAGATAAAAAGCAAGGTTGAAGAAATGGTGTACATCACAAGAATGACTATGAGAGATTACAAGAAGTGGACTCGTGAGGATAATGGACTAGGGCTTGTGTCGCCCGAGATTCCAGCTGAAAGAAGTTTTGAACTTAAGGGGCACATTCTATCAATGCTCAAGGACATACTTTTTCTGGAAAAGTATATGAAGACGCATTCAAACACATCGATGTAGTAAAGCACATTGCAAACTACTTCAATGTTCCAAACGTGCCACGAGACTCAATGTTAGTTAGGATGCTTTCGGTGACATTTATCGGTGAAGCTAAAGTTTGGTTGAAATCACTCGTTCCCGGATCCATTACTACTTGGGAAAATCTTCGTGAAGCCTTTATTGAGCAATTCATCCCGCCTTCAAAGATATCTAAACTCAAAAAGAATATTCCTAATTTCTAACAAAACTATGGCGAATCGTTATATGAAGCATGGGAGAGATACAAAGGCTTGCTTAGGAGTTGTCCTCAACATGATCTAAATGTCTAACAATAAGTGCCATTTTGTATGATGGGGTGAATGTTACAATGAGGAAACTTCTTGATTCTCAAGGACCAATGACAATGAAAGAACCGACCACAATTAAAGAGTGAATTGAGGAATTTGCAAAGCACTCATGTGAATATCATAACCCAAGAGAAGATGTTACTAGAGGTAAAGGAGATGGAGGCAACAAGAACATGGTTGCAATCATTGCTAAACTAGAGAATGTGGATAGGCGAATGACAAAATTGGATAAATCTATACATGTCATAAGAGTTGGATGTGACAATTGCCATGGGCCACATTTAACGAAGGATTGCAGTTTGGATGAGCACATGAATAGGAAAGCACAAGTGTTTTACTCTAGTGGTGACAAATATGATGAAGATTGGAGAAAGCCAAAAAAGGAATGCTTGCCTTATGACGAGTACAAGAAGCAAAATGACGAGAAATATAGACAAACCGATCGAGGCTACTACCAAAAAGAACAACCACCACCCGAGAAGAAATTGGATTTGGAGTCAATAGTTAATAGGTTATGGAAGCGTTTGAAAAAAAAAGACATGATACTACTAATGCTAATGTGATAAATCATCAAGCTTCCATCAAGAACATTGAGACTCAACTAGGCCAATTAACGACACTTGTTAATGAAAGGTTACCTCCTAGAAATCCTGACCCAAAGTCACAACCTCATGTAATGCCGATTTACATTGAAGAAGAAGTTCACTATGAGCCATTAATGATCCATGATAAAGCTACTAAGAAGCCCGATTCGTATTTGAAAGAAGAGAAGCCCGAAGCACAAAAAGCAAAATTTGAGTCGCATTTTGATGATTCACCACGTCGTGGTGAACTTGTCACGTCGCGGTTACTGGAGAATCAAAATTATTCTCCTTTAAATTTGTATCAGCCTCCTTTACCATTCCCATCTTGATCCATTAAGCATAATCTGGATTCGGGACAGAAGAAAGTCTTGGAACAAGTGCTCTCTCTCGAAATTAATGCTCCTTTCTTCAAATCCATGTCAAGCTTCCTAATTTTGCGAAAGATGTGATGAATAACCGAAAAGATTTGGAGAAAGCATCTACAATAGTTCTAAATGAGTTATGTTTAGCTGCAATTATCAATGGGGTGCCAATCCAAATAGGAGATCCAGGCCAACTAACTTTGCTTTGTGAATTTGGCAATTCCACCTCCATAAAAGCTTTAGCCGATTCGGGGTCAATCATAAATCTTATGCCATATTCTTTCTACAAGAATCTCGATTTACCGATGCTCCAAAACACAAAGATGGTACTTCGAATAGAGGATCACTCAATCACTAACCCACATGGAATCATTGAGGTTTTTTTGGTGAAAGTGTGGAAATTTATTTTTCCAATTGATTTTGTGGTATTGGACATTAAAGAAGATAGAGAGCTTCCCATAATTTTGGGAAGACCATTCTTGAGTACCGTAAGAGCCCTTGTTGACATTGATGACACAAAGCTCACACTTCGAGTAGAAGATGAAGAAATCACTTTTAAAATGAATCCAAAAGTGAGTTATGACAAGTTAAGAAATGAAGTGCTAAGGATGAATATTTTAGAAGAAGAAAGTGTTAATGAGTTGAAAGAGATTGAAAAATTGATGGAAGAGGAGTTGAAAGTTTGGCAGAAACCTCATGTGGTAAAAGTAAAATGTTCCAAACCAAGAGCTTCAATTCCTATGATGTTTGAGGTGTTCGCGTTCACTACACCAAAGTCTCAAGTGGAAGAGGTAGGTGACGAAGAAGAAGACGATTTGGGTAATAATGGTGAGATAAATGATGTAGAAATAGGTGAAGAATTAAAGAACCTATTATTACAAAGATGAAGTTAGACAAAGAAAATCATAAGGAGGAGGAGAAGAAGAATACGAAGATGAAAGGGAAAAACAGGGGAATGAAACGCAAAAATGAATAAGGCAATGATCAAAAGAAGAAAGAAAACTAGAAGAAAGCATACATTCGACGGGTTCAAGCGTACAAGCGTAGGTGGAAAGAGAAAAATAAGAAAAGTGAGATCCCACTCCCAACCACAACAACGTAGAGTGGGAAGGAGTCTAGCTCACGACTCCGCATAAAAAAAGAAGCGCTTCTCGGGAGGCAACCCGATTTTTGAGAGTTTTCATTTTCTTTTCTTTTTCGTTTTCATTTTCTTTTTTGTTTTTATTTTAGTTTAACCGAATGATCATGTGTTTCTCCAGTCTTTTAATCTAATTTTGTAGTGTTGAACAAAAGTAAAGAAGTGAAGGATCTTAATTGATGCAAGAGCCGTGAGATTTTTGTAGAATATATGAACACCATATTTGAATAAGTGTAGGGTCCCCACTAGGGGAAGAAAAGAGATTTGAAGGAATGTTATAGAAGAAAAGGTCGGGAATGGTCCTAAGCTATTAAGAAGAAACGATGCATAATTTTGGCTCTTAGTGACGTTCTGAGAAGTCACCACGACGTGGCCATCATCTACACGTTGTGGCATTTGTTTTTATCACGAATGAATTCCATCAGACCTATACCCACGACATGGCATAACTAGACCATGTCGTGGTGTTTTTATTTTTGATGACGACGATTTCTTACTCAACACCAAGACATGGTGTTGCTTTCCCATGTCGTGGCTGAGGTTCAACACACTTTTTGAAGATGGTTCTTTGGTTTATTTTGATTCGGCACATTTACATTCACACGCAAAGAGACCAGAAGTTCTGTTTCCAGCCATTATTACGAGATGTCCAAGCTTTTCCACACAAGATTCAGAATTCGATCTCTCCACTACTATACCAAGGGAGTCTGTTCCAATTTCTCCTATTTTTATTTTTATGTTCTTTAAATATTTAAGTATGCAATTGGGACATTGCATCAATTAAATGTGTGGTAGGGGGTCGAATATCGGAATGCAAGCATACAAATAAAAAATAATAATGAAAAGTGAGTAGGATCTAAAAAATTATTAGAAATATTTGAAATAATAATATAAAACTGAATCTAGTTAAAAAAATATTGTTGCATTGAATCCTAGGTTGCTGGTGTTGTGTGGGACGATCCAGTGCGAGTTTCGAAGTTAATTTGAGCCAATATATGTTATAGTGTATTTGTGGCTTTCATGTCCTAGTGAAATCATGGAATAAAAACACGACCTAGCTAAGTTTGAGGGACATAATATGTTTAGCATCGTGTACCAAAAATTTATCCAGGAGAGCTTATGTAGTCATTGCACCATAGACTAATACGTGTAACCAATTAGGGTTGAAGTTAAGTTCAAACGCTTATGCATATGTTTTTTTAGGAATTTAGTTTTGAGTGAAAAAAGTGAGAAAAGAAAAAAAATTAAAAAGTGAAAAAAAAATTGCAAAACTTTGAGGGAATATGAGTCTACAAAGGTATGAAGGTCAAGAAATATGAAGAAGAGTTCAGAAATCAAAGACTCAAGAATAACGAAATTTGCCAAGTTATTATTATTGATTGTAATTTTTCCTTCTAGGTTATTTTGCCATATGTATTCTTAGGAGTTTAACCAAAAATACCTTGAGGTTAACAAAGATTTATGAGTATGTATTCGGAGGGATGCATAACATAAATGTTGTTCAAAAGAAATGGGGAAGTGTTTATGAAGATTATCAGTATATAGGATTGGGGAAGGTCTTTGGAAAATTTAGACACAAATACATGCATTGCGGTCTTGAGGTAATGGAGAGGCTCAAAATGGATTGTCTATTGCTATATTGGTGGCTAGGGTTTTGATGTAATAATAAAAAAATAAGTTTTGCTTGAGGGAAAGCAAAATCCAAGTGTGGGATATTTTGATATGTGCATATTTAGTCTTGTATTTTATACATATTTCGAATACTTTTAGCTACAGTTATGTTTATTTTGGGACATAAGGTACTTATTATGTTTGAAATTTTTTTTGTAGTAGCAAAGACATGGTAGGGGTGAAAAGGAAGCAAATGAGGAGTTGGAGGCAGGAATGAAAGAGCTTAGACAAAAGGCGAAAAGGAAGGCTTGAAGATAAAAGACCACGACGTGGTGAATGGAAGATTCTCGACCAATGAGCTGACATGGAGAATACAAGATGTCTATGACGACCACGACATGGTGACTTTTAACCACGTCGTGGTGGCTAGATATATGGATATTATGTATATCCGGTTGGTAGGTCGAATGGATAAATTTACAGCGAATTTTCTGAGAAGGATTACGACAAAAACCCTCTGGAAACCTTGGAGAAGATCTAGAATCGATTGGAGGTCAAGAGTTGAATAAATATAGAATAATTTTACATAGATCTAATTGGTATACTAACATACTCATGTCTAGGCTTATTAGCATGGATTTTGTGTGTTTTTCTGCTATTATGAGAGGCTAAAAACCTTATACTTGTGTTTGGTGAAGATGAACCTATTCCTTATGGTTTGATTTAAATTTATGGATGATATATGTTGATTTTACTTGTGTTTGATAATTAAACCCTAACATGTTTTAGTTCTAGTGTTTATTGCTTATTAATCAAGTTATGTGTGATAGTTGATCATTCTAATTGCATGAATTTGTCACCTAATTATTTATGATCATTAAATAATTAGAGCTAGGATTAATCACATCTTAGATAATGTCATTAAAGCTAGTAAGTTTAACTGTGTTAGAGAGCATAATTAATCTTTATTTGTGCTTGGTTGCTTAACTAGATCATAGGAAAGTAACTACTATCATTCATAGTCCAATTTGTGCTTATTATCAATTTGGTGTTTAACTTGTGCTTGATCATTGCATGGTAATTCATAAATTGGTATGTCTAGATATTTGATCATAATATATATTTAACAAGTTGGAACTAAACAAAAGTACTCTTAAATCTTGAAGTAAATTCATTTTTATTTGCTTGCGTAGTTGGTAATTTGGTGATGATTTGAATGAAGTTCTTCTAATCTTGCAAAATCAGTAAAAACCCCTAATTTAGTTTGTTTTCTTAGTTAAATTAGAAGTAGTTATATTAATTAATCAAATTTCGTTCCCTGTGTTCGACACCCGACTTACCCAAAGTATTCTATAAATTAGTTAAGTTAGGTTATAAATTTAAAACAAGTAGGTACTTTTGTGCACATCAATGGTCTAAAAAAGGAATCTAGTTAAAAATTGTTATATTATTGTGTTGAGACCTAGGTTGCTAGTGTTGTGTGGGACGATCTGATGCGAGCTTCGATGTTTATTTGACCCAACATATGTTCTAGTGTATTTGTGGCTTCCCTATCCTAGTGAAATCATGGGACAAAAACATTACCTTGCTTCGTTTAAGGAACATAATATGTTTAGCATTTTGTACTAGAAAAGTATCAAGGAAAGCTTATGGAATCATTGCACTTTAGACTACTACCTTTAACCAATAAGCGTTAAAGTTAAGTTCCCTTGCTTAAGCATATGTTTTTATTTTTAGGATTTTTAGTATTAAAAAAATAAGTGAGAAAAGAAAAAAAAAAGAGAAAATTAGAAAAAGAAAACAAAAAAATTGCAAAATTTTGAGTGAATAAGAGTCTACAAAGCTATGAACATCAAGAAATAATATGACGAAAATTTTACTATTGTAATTTTTCTTTCTAGGTTATTTTTCTATATGTATGCTTGGGGGCTTAACTAAAAACTACCTTGAGTTAAGAAACATTTCTGAGGATATATTCGTAGGGATGCATAAAATGAATGTTGTTCAAAAGATCCTTGACGAGGTCTACCAGTCTCTTGTTTTCGCCCAATGTCTGATGAATTCCAAAAGATCCTTGACAAGGCGGACAAACCTAAGAAAGGAGGAAAGAAAATAGGTGCGAAAGTTGGTCTGTCTGGACCTGCTCAATCTCCAAAGCAGGGAGGTAAACAAAAACTAGATACAGAACCCTCCGAACCTCCTCAAGCACCGAAAAAGAAAAAGGTAAAGAAAGTTGTTCGCAGACCGAGGACTCCAACTCCGAGTGATCACGAGGACTCGTAGTCACACACGGTTTCAGAGGTTCTTGTTCATGAAGAAACTCACAACGAACAAGATGATATTGTTGCATATTCGTAACCACAAGTCTCGCAGCCAGTCTCTACGAATCCTAAGGTAACGTTTGAGATGCCAACCTCTGTTCTAATAAAGGATGATTTATTCTAGGATTTTTCTGTTCCTTCACCTACCTCTACTATCTTAACCCCAATCACCATTGCTCCTTGCCCACCGGTATCTAGGGGTTTTTCGTAAACCCAAACCCCACTATTCACAGATTCAAGCAAAACCACCCCCACCGGTGAACCTCCAATTTCTGTCAACGCATCTGATGTGGGGGCCAGTGCTTCAGGTTTCACAGTTGGTCATTCTACACCACCTATCTCACCTTTATGCCAAGACGATCCAGATACCGTCTATGGTGAAAATGAAGAAGATTTTGGAGGATTCACCTACAGTCCTTTCAACATTCGGACTGAAAGTGATGACGAAGCTCTAGTCACCAAAGGCCAACTCAAGGCCATTAACGAGAAGCTGGATTCGCTCCTTCAATCCTCCAAAACCTGAACTAGCAATTAATATTCTCAGGCTACAATCAAGTCTTTCCTTGAGACCCTCACCAAAGAACACTCCACCAATCTTGAGAAGACGAATAAAGTTGTTGATTCTTCAGCTTCAGTTTGCAAGGAAACGACCAAAAAGTCGATAAACTAATTACTGATGCTAGATCCTTCATGAGCATTTTTCAGAGCTCATATGAATCCAACATTGTGAAGGCAAATGAATTTATTTCCAGTCTTGGATCAACACTTCGCATCGAGAAGGCAAAGCTTCAAGAAGTTCGCTCTGGCCTCCAAATTCACAACCCTGAGTTCAACTCCTTTATTTCTTCCGAAATAGACAAGCTTCATGAAGACTTGGCTATGGAGAACAACCTTATGGATCAGCTCGCAGTGAAGACTGAAAAAGTGAGGGTTCTCACTGTTAAGCTGGAGAATGTTGAAAAGAAGATCAATGAACTCTTTTCTAAAAAGGTTGTTATGAAGAGTTGTGTTGCAGACGTGAATGCCTTGCTCTCTGACATAATCGAGACTCGTGACTCTATGATCACGATTACTGTCAAGAAGCATTTGGCTGAAAAGCTTCGCCCAGTGTTCGCTATGTTGAACAGGTTGGAAGGTGTTTCTGAGTCGAGCATAATTCCGAAACAAGGGGAGAAAATGTGAAGGTAGCTAAGTAGGATAACCCCAAACCAACCCTCTAGCCAAAATCTGAAAACGAACCGAAGGATAATGTAGCTTCGGTTTCGATAGGCAAAGAGAATATCTCTGATGAACCGATCATTGATGACAACGAAGATGAAGAGCCCAATGAGAACGAGTTAAAAGGAAGGACGGATCGTGAAGCTCAAATGATGAAGACCAACGGATTGTGAGAGAGGCAGAAGAAAGAGAAAGAGTTTAACGCGAAGCTTAAGTTACATTGGAAAGCCGAAAGCTTTTGTTTCCAGTGTGGACTTTGGAGCGAATCATGAGTGAGGATGTGGATATTCGAAGCCAGTATTGGTTAGAGCCAGTTGTGTCGTTTGATTTACAAAACACACAGGATTCACAAATGGATCTTCCAATCACTCCGAAAACCTTCAAGTTTCGTAACTTTGTTAAAGTTGTAAATGTCCCTCCAACAGATAGCGGTGCAGATCACTTACTCTTCTCGTTCTACTTAAAGCACATGAAGTCGCAGTATGAAACCTGGAGTGCGAACAAGATTACTGCTGTGAAGGTTATTGGTCCAATCGAAACTGTAGCTTCCCGAGTGCACGATTTAAGGTTGCTAGAGGTTCAAAGTGTCAGTTAAACGAATTCATTCTTGTTGATCTACCCTGCCTGAACCCGTATAATGGGATTATATTGTTCAACATGCTTCAGAGGGAAGAACAGAAGTACAAACCAATAGTTGCTCATCTCAAACAAATGCTAATTTCGTACATTCAGGATATTGGGAAAATGGATGTTGAGATAGCAGCTGTACTATGAAAGAAGCGAACTGTATTTCCAAAGGAAGCTCCTGAAGGTTTTGATCAAATGAAGTCAGGGAAGATATGAAAGGACAGATGGTGTGTGGCTTTTCAAATGAAAGAGCGAACTGATGCATACGTTCACATAGTTTGTTTCTTTCTGACAGATAAACATATTTACACCACTTCGTGCCTGGAGTATATTTTGGAGTTCGTTGGCAAATACAGAGGGAATAGCGAAGAAGTTAAAAAGCGCTTGTCAGATATGATCCTGTGGTACATCCATGTTCGCAAAGCTCTGCTCAATGTCATTCCAAAACTTTTTGAAGTGCAGAAGCGAACCCCACAGTGAAGGTCTCCTACCTCAATTAACGCAAAGGGGGAGATTGTTGGGTATTTAGTATTGCGTCATTATGGGCTTAATGTTTAGTCTATTTTGTATTCGGGTTGGTCCTATCCACCCGTTATTTATTATTAGGATTTAGCTATTTAAGGTGCACGCATGCATTGTTTTATGTAATCTTTATATCGTCTTGTAAACCCTACACACCTTACAGTAGCAGTTCTTAATCGAGCTCTACTAAGGTTGTGATAATAAATCATTCGACAGATTTGATATTGTAAAACCTGATCTAATGTATCAATCGAAGTCACTAGAATTGTTGCGGAATCCCAATCTAATGATTAACGTAAAACAATTATAACGAATTAAGAACACAATATCGAATCTTCAATGCACACTATATTGATCAATATTCTAGTACATAATATCTCTATGTCTCTCGGTTCTCTTTATTTCTTTCAAAACTCGAAATCAGCTAATTAGAATGGCTAACCTTAAACACGGTTGAAATAATACTATATATACCTAGACCTAATTACAAAGGCCCGACCCAAAACCCAACCGAAAGCATCATTAAGCCCACCGAAATCACATGGTGATTTCGGTCCAAACACCACAGATATCATGGTGTTTTCGGTCCTAGACCAAGAACTCTAAAAGCTATGTAAAGTAAAGTATAAACCACAAATCATTTCCTAACAATCTCCCCCTTGGTTTATAGCTTGCTTTTGTTTTCAATCTTCTCTTTGATCTTGACTTTCAGCTTTTGTCTTCGATTTCTTTACGACTTCAAGATGAACATATGAATTTCTACATGAATGACTTCATCTTGAATAGTTGGACTTCCTTTAAAATTTGACTTTGAACGCACATTGGGTATAGAGGCTCTTGTATAGGTTCTTGAAAGTCAGCACTTTCAGCTTTGAAAAACTGTAGATATAATTATAGAGAGACCAATTCTTCTGGATCACTTCAGCAGGTTCATAGATAGCAGCAAATTGATTAGGGAGGCTTCATTGAAATTCGTCACATAACTTCAAATACAGCTTCACCTTGCGTATGGGTTTTATGATTGTGTGTTGAAAAATAATCTTCACTTCTTGTTACTTCGAATGAATATTATTTGTCAATCACAGATGCGTCTTGAAAAGTAACCATGACTAAAAGGTCCATGTGGATCACAGAGTCATAAAGACCCTTCTCACCACGGTTATTCAAGGAGCCAACCTTAGCTCAGATGGAGACTCCTCGCAGTATCTGTGTGAACACGGAGTAACACACTGCGATTGTTGAGTATCGGAGAACTACTCATGGCTATTTTTTATGATAGCCCGTGCCTATCCTCGATCAAAGATCTCAATATCGTTTTTCAAGATAACAAGTTAACTTGGCCCTTGACGAGACGTTCAATGGTTTCTGAATCTCAGCTGAGTGTACCATTCTAGTGCCAGTGAGAGTTAATTAGGAATAACTCACAAAACCATCATGTGACAAAAATATTCGAGGACATATTTCCACAGTTTAGCATGACACCAGGTCAAGGCCCTTTGGTGGGACATTCAGCGATAATCGTGCCTTGCAAGGTGCATCGCCCCAGTGCCAATAACCGTTAATTCCTTACCTGCGGAGAACATATCCCAAAATACATTTGAGTCTCCGCAGTTTTGCATGACACAAAGAATGTCAAGACCCTGGGCGGGATGTTCAATGATATCTATTTCCCGGTTGGGTGAATCGCCCTGGTGCCGTGATAGTTCTTAGGTGAAGATAACTGACAATACCAATTTTGACAATGTGTACAGTTTCAAACTTTCAATTCCTTAAATATGATAGTGCATAGAAAGATACTGCCTAATTGATAGTTTGTACAGTTTCATGCCTTCAATTCCTTGTGAAAGTAGTGTGAAGTGTAATCCCTTCAATTCCTTTCAAGATCTCTTCTTGCACAGAAAATTCTGACACAGTCTCCTTGAGTCTCTTCTTCTTTTGGATTTGCGTTTTATGACAAACGAAATTTTTGAGATAAAAATAAAAATAACTAAGAATGAAATAATAAAAAAATAAAATTAAAATACGCTCAAAATCAATACAGTATTTTTGGATTTTTTATTTTTCTAAAAAAGAAATAAAACAGAAATAAACATATTTTTGGATTTTTGAATTTTATGATTTTTTTCTTTGGTTTAATTCTCCCCCTAAATTTGTGCATAGATGAAAAAATATGAACAAATTTAACAAAAACAATAATAAAATACAAAATGTACAAAACAAAAAAACTTTTAGTCTTCAAAACGAATCATTTTAAGAAAACTCACAAGGACATCAAAATGAGCTTTTCCAAAAGGTTTTGTAAACAAATCGACCACATTATTATCAGTGTGGATTTGTTCCAAATGAACAAGTTTACGCTCAAAACAATCTCGTATAAAATGAACTTTAATATCTATGTGCTTGGTTTTATAATGTTGAACTGGATTTTTAACAATTTTAATAGTAGCATCATTATTACAGAAGATAGGAGTGTCAAGAAAAATCAAACCATAATCCTGCAGTTGGTATTACATCCAGATGACTTGAGAACAGCAAGCAAATGCAACAACGTATTCAGCCTCAACTGTCGAAGTTGACACAGTTTGTTGTTTCTTACATTGCCACGAGATTAGTCTGTCTCCCAAGAATTGACATCCAACACTTATAGATTTCCTATCAATGTCACAACCTCCATAGTTGCTGTCAGTAAAAGCATAAAGATCAAATTCACGATTTTTAGGATACCAGAGACCCAATTATGTCTCCCTTTAAGGTACCTAAAAATTTGTTTGACGGTAAGTAAATGAGAAAGTTTAGGATTAGCCTGATGGCGCGCGCATTGATAGACTGCAAAGAGTATATCTGGTCTGCTAGCGGTCAGATACATCAGACAGCCAATCATGGATTGATATAAAGTTTCATCAACTGATTCTCCATCCAGATCTAATGTCAACAGAGTTCGTTCATCCATCGGAGTAAAAGCAATTTTAGCATCCTTGAACCCGAATTTCTCCAACATATCATCAACATATTTGCCTTGATGCAGTAGAATTCTTGAAGAATCCCGATGCACTTGCAATCCTAGAAACATCGTCATTTCGCCTAAAGAACTCATCTCAAACCTCATATCCATGACCTTTTTAAAATTTTTGCATAATTTATCATTTGTTGACCAAAAAACGATATCATTCACGTAGATTTGAACAACAATGAGGTCTTTCTTCAATCTTTTGATGAACAACGTCTGATTAATCATGTCTCTTGTGTACCCATGATTTAATAGATCTTCGGTCAAAGTGGAATACGAAGATCGAGGGGCTTGATGAAGACCGTAAAGTGCCTTGTCCAGCTTGTACACATGATTTTGAAATTTTGTGTTCACAAAACCTGGTGTTTGATCAACGTAGATTTCCTTTTTTACTTCTCCGTACAAGAAGGCAGTTTTGACATCCATCTGATATACATTGAAGCCCATAAAGGAGGCGTATGCTAAGAAGATATGAATTGGTTCTAGTCGAGCTATGGGAGAATATACCTCTGTGTAATCAAGACCTTCTATTTGTCTGAAACCACAAACAACCAAACACGCCTTGTTTCGCACAATCACCCCACTATCATCTTGCTTATTGCGAAAAACCCATCTTATGTCAAGGGACTTCTTTCCTTCAGGAAGTTCTACTAGTTGCCAAACCTTCATTTTCTCAAATTGATTCAGCTCTTCATGCATTGCATCCACCTAACTTGGTTCATTAAGATCCATCTCAACGTTCCTTGGCTCGATTTGGGATATGAAGCACGAATATAGACATTCGTTAACATATCCGCTGTGGCTTTTGGTTTTGACTCCATCCACTAGGGAACCTATAACATTTTCGATGGGATGGTTGTTCTGAACCCTTGAAGAAATTTCATGATCCACCGCTTGTGAAGAGACTGGAAGGTTTCTGATGTTCTCTACCCCGCCTGTGGTTGAATCACTTCTATCTGATGATCGGAAGTCGTACGAAGTACTCGCAACATACTCATCATGAATTCTCTCAGGAAAGAGAAAATCCATAAAAGTAGAATCAAAAGTTTATGTACAGTCAGAGGTGTCATTTTTAGTAGAGGAGACATTTTCTTCCAGAACCGGTGAATCGTCAGCCCTTTTTGAAGATTTAGCAGGCGAGTCATCATCTGCTGGTTGGAGTTCCGGAGTGCCACCATTCAAGCTTGTAGATTCATCCTACACTATCAATGGCTTGATAGGTTCAGCAATGATCACTTCTTCTTCATCATCCCTACTTGATCCACGTGAATTTGGATGGGAACTTGAAACATTATTAGAAAACACATAAAATGGTTTGAACAATTCAGCATAATCAAATAACCAATCTGAGCCGAATCGAGCATTTGTCTCGTTTTCTTCTAGCCAGCAGACATTAAAGGACTCCACGATCTACTTGGTAACTTTATTGTAGACCCGATAAGTAGTGCATCTAGCATTCCCGACGAAGTAGTAGCCATCATCCTTTGAATTGAACTTTCGAGTTCCTTCGAGATGAAGAAGAGTGCATAGGCAGCCAAAAGTGCGGAAATGAGTAAAAAATGGTTTGTAACCGTAGAGGATTTCATACGGAGTCTTCATTTGATGTTTGTTGATTAGAATCCGGTTCTGAACATAACATGTTGTGTTGTTAGCCTCAGCCCAGAAGCACACCGGTAATTTTGAGTCACACAACATTGTTCTAGCAGCGTCAATTAGGGTTCTATTCCTTCTCTCAGCAACATCGTTTTGTTGAGGTGTGCGAGTAGCACTTTATTGGCGATGTATCCTTTTTTTAGCACAAAAATGGTCCAGAATAGCATTCTTGAATTCTATCCTATTGTCACACCGGATGCCTTTTACCTTCTTATTGGTCTGATTCTCAATCAGGACGATGAACCTCTTGATAAGCTTGCAGTGTCACTCTTATTCTTCAGAAAGAATACCCAGGCAAAATGTGAGTAATCATCTATTATAACAAGACAGTACGAGCTTTTTTTGATGCTGAGAACATGACTGGCCCAAATAG
Organism: Lactuca virosa; assembly: GCF_052849685.1. NCBI lineage: Eukaryota > Viridiplantae > Streptophyta > Magnoliopsida > Asterales > Asteraceae > Lactuca > Lactuca virosa. Next base: position 174,988,422 of record NC_136428.1, read on the forward strand.
ATCCATATGAAGCAATTGAAGAAGTATATCGATTGATTTGACCAGTTTTGGCTTGTGCGGTTTTTGATGATGCTTTCCCTGTGCACAGGCCACACACTTCTCGAAGATGACAAAATATTTAATAGGCAACCCTCGAACAAGATCATTTTTGGCAAGACAATTTAGATTCTTTGCATTTGCGTGACCTTGACGATGATACCAGAGTATAGCATTTTGTTCAGAAGTCTTTGAGAACTAGCAAGTAACGTTCTCCGGGATGTTATGATTCATGTCGATGATATAGGCATTGTTTTGACGTTCTGATCTCACCAAGGTACATTGTTCTTGTATATGACAATGCCAGGCTTTAGAACTAAGCACTCCTTCTTGGTGAAATGAGTTGAGAAGTCTCTATCGCAAATTTGAGAGACACTCAACAAACTATGCTTCAATTCAGGAACGAAGTAGACATTTTCAAAATTCAACCCACCATTTGTAACGGTCCCCATTTGAGTGATCTTTCCCTTTTCTCCTCCCGCAAAGTAGACATAGCCATCATTAATATTTTGAATGTCGTGCAGTTGAGGTATGTCTCCTGTCATGTGCCTAGAACAACCATTATCAACATACCAAGGTCTGATGATATTCCTCCATAGTTGTTCCTGCACAAGTTGCGGGATTAATTAGTTTTGGGAACCCAGTCCATCTTGACATTGGGTTGACCATTACTATCAACTCAGGATACTCTTTCCCATACCATATATTGTTTATCAAATAATGATTTCAAAGAATCTGAAGACCTTTTTGGACTAATTGATGATTTGGAAGAAAGGACTTTGGGTACCCATTGGTAATTTGGTTTGTGTACTTTATTGTTGGACCGAATGGGACCTTTTTCACTTGCCTTTGGGGTGGGACTACCTTTCTATTTAGACAACGAAGTCTTCTATCCCTTCGGGGAGGGATAGTATTGGTGCGGTGCACAAGGCTCGCTTGAGTGTTTGGAACGCTCTCTCCTGCTTTTCTCCCCAGTCAAAGGCCACACCCTTCAGGGTCAGTGTTGTAAGAGGTTTCGCGATGCAGGAGAAGTTCTGAATGAACCTGCGACAGTAGCCAACGAGGCCTAGAAATTGACGAATTTCTTTAGGCGTCTTCGGTGCTGACCAGCTCTCAATGGCTTTAATTTTGGAAGGGTCCACGTGTATTCCCTCCTCGCTGACCACGTGACCTAAGAATTCGACTCTTCGGATCCAAAATTCGCATTTCGAGAACTTCGCATAGAGCTTCTCCGAACGTAGTGTTTCTAAGACTAGTCGCAGATGTTGACTATGTTCCTCTTTACTACGAGAGTAGATGAGTATGTCGTCGATGAAGACGATGACGAACTGATCCAAGTAAGGACGACACACCCTATTCATTAAATCCATGAATATTACGGGCGCGTTTGTTAATCCGAACGGCATCACTACGAATTCGTAGTGCCCATAACGAGTTCGGAAGGCTGTCTTCGGGACATCCTCCCCTAGCACTTGTAGTTGGTGATATCCGGATCTTAAGTCGATTTTTGAAAAGAAGTTCGCCCCTTGAAGTCGGTCAAACAAATCGTCAATACGAGGCAGAGGATAACGATTTTTGACGGTCAGTTTGTTGAGCTCCCTGTAGTCAATGCACATTCGAAACGATCCATCTTTCTTCTTGATGAACAAGACTGGAGCTCCCCAGGGTGAGAAGCTTGGTCTTATAAAGCCCTTGCTGAGTAGTTCGTTAAGTTGACAGGATAGTTCTTGCATCTCTGCAGGTGCTAGACGATAGGGCGATTTGGGTACGGGGGTAGCCCCAGGAACTAAGTCGATTCTGAACTCGACTTGACGTTGCGGAGGTAATCCTGGGAGTTCTTCTGGAAAGATGTTGGGAAAGTCGCGTACTACTGGAATGTTCTAAATGTCTTTCGTTTCTTGGCTCAGATCGACCACATGAGAAAGGAATGCGCAACATTCCTTTTGCAAGAATTTCTGAGCTTGAATGCTCGAGATGATACGAAGGTTCGTGTCGGGTTTGTCGCCATAAACGACTAGAGTTTCGCCAGACGGTAGATTAAGGCGAACAGCCTTTTCATAACACATGATGTCGGCACGATGTAGACTCAACCAGTCCATGCCGATAATGACGTCGAAACTTTTAATTGAGACTGGCATGAGGTCGATCGAAAAAGAATGGCTATCTAGTGTTAGGGTACACCCTATGAATATACTGCTAGTGCTCTCCGTCTGTCCATTAGCCATTTCTATAGTGAACGGTTCTTTAAGTGTTCGTGATTTTTGCTTAAGTAAATGAGCAAATTTTTGGTTCACGAAACTCCCCTCCGCTCCACTATCAAACAATATGCATGCATAAGAGTTATCGAGGAGAAACGTACCGGTGACCACTGTGGGGTCGGCAACCGCTTCCTCGTGGCCTATGCCAGAACTCTTCCCACTCTTCCATCATTCCCTGCCTTAGGGCAGTCCCTCTTGTAGTGGCCCACCTCGCCACAACTGTAGCAAGCTTGGCCCACTCCTGCGCCGGGTACCGGGTTGAGTGGCCTCGCCGGAGCTTTGCAGAAACAGGCGGTGTGCCCCTTCCTGTTGCAGTTTGAACACTGCATTTCCCGGCAGGCTCCTGTGTGGTGGAAGTTGCATTTGTTGCACTTAGGCAAGCTTCCAGCGTACTGCTTTACCGGAGCAGCAGCAGTGGCATGTGCTATCACAGCATGAACTGCCACGACCCGCTGTTTTTTGGCAGCCTTCTTCTTCTTCTTTTCATCCCAGAGCTTCCGCTTGGAATCAGCGGTTTTGGAAGGTTCCGAGATGGCCAGGGTTGTTGTTGCGGCCGGGGTACGAACCCCATGGTCTATAAGCCGCTGTACCAATCGCTTGGCACTATCGAATGTAGTGGGGTTTGAAGCCAAAACATTTCCCTGGAATGGAGGCACCAGCCCCCATATGTACCTTTCTATCTTCTTCCCCTCTGTATAAACCATGTTGGGACAGAGGGCCACCAGTTCACAGAACCTAGCGGTGTAGGAGACTATCTCGGAGCCCATCATGGTTAGGCTCTACAGTTGTCGAATATGTGTTGTAGGCTTTTGTGGTCTGTAAAGATAGTGCTTTTTGTACCATACAGGTAGTGTCTCCAGATCTTCAGAGCAAACACAACTGCTCCTAACTCAATACCGTGGGTAGTGTAGTTGACCTCGTGTGTCTTCAGCTGTCTCGAGGCATAGGCGATGACCTTACGTCGTTGCATCAGAACACAGCCGAGTCCTTGATTTGAAGCATCGCAATAGACAACGAAGTCTTCTATCCCTTCGGGGAGGGATAGTATTGGTGCGGTTCATAAGGCTCGCTTGAGTGTTTGGAACGCTCTCTCCTGCTTCTCTCCCCAGTCAAAGGCCACACCCTTCAGGGTCAGTGTTGTAAGAGATTTCGCGATGCGGGAGAAGTTCTGAATAAACCTGCGATAATAGCCAGCGAGGCATAGAAATTGACGAATTTTTGTAGGCGTCTTCGGTGCTGACCAGCTCTCAATGGCTTTGATTTTGGAAGGGTCCACGTGTATTCCCTCCTCGCTGACCACGTGCCCTAAGAATTCGACTCTTCGGATCTAAAATTCGCATTTCGAGAACTTCGCCTAGAGCTTCTCCGAACGTAGTGTTTCTAAGACTAGTCGCAGATGTTGACTATGTTCCTCCTTACTACGAGAGTAGATGAGTATGTCATCGATGAAGACGATGACAAACTGATCCAAGTAAGGACGACACACCCTATTCATTAAATCCATGAATACTGCGCGCGTTTGTTAATCCGAACGGCATCACTACGAATTCGTAGTGCCCATAATGAGTTCGGAAGGCTGTCTTCGGGACATCCTCCCCTAGCACTCGTAGTTGGTGATATTTCCGGATCTTAAGTCGATTTCTGAAAAGAAGTTCGCCCCTTGAAGTTGGTCAAACAAATCGTCAATACGAGGCAGAGGATAACGATTTTTGACGGTCAGTTTGTTGAGCTCCCTATAGTCAATGCACATTCGAAACGATCCGTCTTTCTTCTTGACGAACAAGACTAGAGCTCCCCAGGGTGAGAAGCTTGGTCTTATAAAGCCCTTGCTGATCAGTTCGTTAAGTTGACAGGATAGTTCTTGCATCTCTGCAGGTGCTAGACGATAGGGCGATTTGGGTACGGGTGTAGCCCCTGGAACTAAGTCGATTCTGAACTCGACTTGACGTTGCGGAGGTAATCCTGGGAGTTCTTCTGGAAAGATGTCGGGAAAGTCGCGTACTACTGGAATGTTCTGAATGTCTTTCGTTTCTTGGCTCAGATCGACCACATGAGCAAGGAATGCGCAACATTCCTTTCGCAAGAATTTATGAGCTTGAATGCTCGAGATGATACGAAGGTTCGTGTCGGGTTTGTCGCCATAAACGACTAGAGTTTCGCCAGACGGTAGATTAAGGCGAACAGCCTTTTCATAACACATGATGTCGGCACGATGTAGACTCAACCAGTCCATGCCGATAATGACGTCGAAACTTTTAATTGAGACTGGCATGAGGTCGATCGAAAAAGAATGGCTATCTAGTGTTAGGGTACACCCTATGAATATACTGCTAGTGCTCTCCGTCTTTCCATTAGCCATTTCTACAGTGAACGATTCTTTAAGTGTTCGTGATTTTTTCTTAAGTAAATGAGCAAATTTTTGGTTCACGAAAATCCCCTCCGCTCCTCTATCAAACAGTATGCATGCATAAGAGTTATCGAGGAGAAACGTACCGGTAACCACTGTGGGGTCGGCAACCGCTTCCTCGTGGCCTATGCCAGAACTCTTCCCACTCTTCCATCATTCCCTTCCTTAGGGCAGTACCTCTTGTAGTGGCCCACCTCGCCACAACTGTAGCAAGCTTGGCCCACTCCTGCGCCGGGTACTTGGTTGAGTGGCCTCGCCGGAGCTTTGCAGAAACAGGCGGTGTGCCCCTTCCTGTTGCAGTTTGAACATTGCATTTCCCGGCAGGATCCTGTGTGGTGGAAGTTGCATTTGTTGCACTTAGGCAAGCTTCCAGCATACTGCTTTACCGGAGCAGCAGCAGTGGCAGGTGCTATCGCAGCATGAACTGCCACGACCCGCTACTTTTTGGCAGCCTTCTTCTTCTTCTTTTCATCCCAGAGCTTCCGCTTGGACTCAGCGGTTTTGGAAGGTTCCGAGATGGCCAGGGTTGTTGTTGCGGCCGGGGTACGAACCCCATGGTCTATAAGCCGCTGTGCCAATCGCTTGGCACTATCGAATGTAGTGGGGTTTGAAGCCATAACATTTCCCTGGAATGGAGGCACCAGCCCCCATATCTACCTTTCTATCTTCTTCCCCTCTGTATACACCATGTTGGGACAGAGGGCCACCAGTTCACAGAACCTGGCGGTGTAAGAGACTATCTCGGAGCCCTTCATGGTTAGGCTCCACAATTGTCGAATATGTGTTGTAGGCTTTTGTGGTCTGTAAAGATAGTGCTTTTTGTACCATACAGGTAGTGTCTCCAGATCTTCAGAGCAAACACAACTGCTCCTAACTCAAGATTGTGGGTAGTGTAGTTGACCTCGTGTGTCTTCAGCTGTCTCGAGGCATAGGCGATGACCTTACCTCGTTGCATCAGAACACAGCCGAGTCCTTGATTTGAAGCATCGCAATAGACAACGAAGTCTTCTATCCCTTTGGGGAGGGATAGTATTGGTGCGGTGCACAACGCTCGCTTGAGTGTTTGTAACGCTCTCTCCTGCTTCTCTCCCCAGTCAAAGGCCACACCCTTCAGGGTCAGTGTTGTAAGAGGTTTCGCGATGCGGGAGAAGTTCTGAATGAACCTGCGATAGTAGCCAGCGGGGCATAGAAATTGACGAATTTGTGTAGGCGTCTTCGGTGCTGACCAGCTCTCAATGGCTTTGATTTTGGAAGGGTCCACGTGTATTCCCTCCTCGCTGACGACGTGCCCTAAGAATTCGACTCTTCGGATCCAAAATTCGCATTTCGAGAACTTCGCATAGAGCTTCTCCGAACGTAGTGTTTCTAAGACTAGTCGCAGATGTTGACTATGTTCCTCCTTACTACGAGAGTAGATGAGTATGTCATCGATGAAGACGATGACGAACTGATCCAAGTAAGGACGACACTTCCTATTCATTAAATCCATGAATACAGCGGGCGCGTTTGTTAATCTGAACGGCATCACTACGAATTCATAGTGCCCATAACGAGTTCGGAAGGTTGTCTTCGGGACATCCTCCCCTAGCAATCGTAGTTGGTGATATCCGGATCTTAAGTTGATTTCTGAAAAGAAGTTCGCCCCTTGAAGTTGGTCAAACAAATCCTCAATACGAGGCAGAGGATAACGATTTTTTACGGTCAGTTTGTTGAGCTCCCTATAGTCAATGCACATTCGAAACGATCCGTCTTTCTTCTTGACGAACAAGACTGGAGCTCCCCAGGGTGAGAAGCTTGGTCTTATAAAGCCCTTGCTGAGCAGTTCGTTAAGTTGACAGGATAGTTCTTGCATCTCTGCAGGTGCTAGACGATAGGGCGATTTGGGTACGGGTGTAGCCCCTGGAACTAAGTCGATTCTGAACTCGACTTGACGTTGCGGAGGTAATCCTGGGAGTTCTTCTGGAAAGATGTCGGGAAAGTCGCGTACTACTGGAATGTTCTGAATGTCTTTCGTTTCTTGGCTCAGATCGACCACATGAGCAAGGAATGCGCGACATTCCTTTCGCAAAAATTTCTGAGCTTGAATGCTCGAGATGATACGAAGGTTCGTGCCGGTTTTGTCGCCATAAACGACTAGAGTTTCGCGAGACGGTAGATTAAGGCGAATAGCCTTTTCATAACACATGATGTTGGCACGATGTAGACTCAACCAATCCATGCTGATAATGACGTCGAAACTTTTAATTGAGACTGGCATGAGGTCGATCGAAAAAGAATGGTTATCTAGTGTTAGGGTACACCCTATGAATATACTGCTAGTGTTCTCCGTCTTTCCATTAGCCATTTCTACAGTGAACGGTTCTTTAAGTGTTCGTGATTTTTTCTTAAGTAAATGAGCAAATTTTTGGTTCACGAAAATCCCCTCCGCTCCTCTATCAAACAGTATGCATGCATAAGAGTTATCGAGGAGAAACGTACCGGTGATCACTGTGGGGTCGGCAACCGCTTCCTCATGGCCTATGGCCAGAACTCTTCCCACTCTTCCAACATTCCCTGCCTTAGGGCAGTCCCTCTTGTAGTGGCCCACCTCGCCACAATTGTAGCAAGCTTAGCCCACTCCTGCGCCGGGGACTTGGTTGAGTGTCCTCGCCGGAGCTTTGCAGAAACGGGCGGTGTGCCCCTTCCTGTTGTAGTTTGAACACTGCATTTCCCGGCAGGCTCCTGTGTGGTGGAAGTTGCATTTGTTGCACTTAGGCAAGCTTCCAGCTTACTGCTTTATCGGAGTAGCAATAGTGACAGGTGCTATCGCAGCATGAACTGCCACGACCCGCTGCTTTTTGCCAGCCTTCTTCTTCTTCTTGTCATCCCAGAGCTTCCGCTTCGAATCAGTGGTTTTGGAAGGTTCCGAGATGGCCAGGGTTGTTGTTGCGGCCGGGATACGAACCCCATGGTCTATAAGCCGTTGTGCCAATCGCTTGGCACTATCAAATGTAGTGGGGTTTGAAGCCAAAACATTTCCCTGGAATGGAGGCACCAGCCCCCATATGTACCTTTCTATCTTCTTCCCCTCTATATGAACCATGTTGGGACAGAGGACCACCAGTTCACAGAACCTGGCGGTTTAGGAGACTATGTCGGAGCCCTTCATGGTTAGGCTCCACAGTTCCTCCTCCAGTTTTTGGATTTCGCCCCTCGGGCAGTACTCCTCAATCATGAGGTCTCTCAAAGTTTCCCAGCCCCTAGCATTAGCCACCACAAGAGATAGTGACTTGACATGGCTATTCCACCATGTCAGGGCTTTGTCTTCAAAGGTGCAAGCAGCGAACTTGACCTTGCTCCCTTCTGGACAGGAGCAGATTTGGAAAACCGATTCGGTCTTCTCGAACCATTACGAGAGGGAAATGACTCCGTGAGTCCCTCTAAAGGACTTGGGCTTGCAGTTAGTGAAGTCCTTATAGGAGCACTCTCTCAAGCGCACAGGGGCTTCACCAAGAGTAGATTGAACAGGGGTTCCTCCTCCAGTGGAACCAGATGAATGATATTGAGCCATGGTTGTAGCCACAGCCGCAGCTACAACAACATTTAATGCTGCCGTATCGATTTGAGGAGCAGGTGGTGTTGCAGTTATCGGAGGATCGCGTCTTGTTGATCGACGTGGAGGCCAGATTGTTCAGTCTTAACTGAATTTGATGCAGGGTTGGCCATATTGAGCAGGTCTTTCTATTTCCATGGTCTTAGAGACAGAAACATATTATATCATTCAAAGGAGGTGGAACACTATGATACCCTAAGCCATTTTTCTTGTTATCTTTCCATTTCAATTGTTTTTCTATCATAGATTCAACTATCTAACTTGACACATCAAAATTCTTAAAGTTGTGACAACCTGTTATTTTTAGTCTTATAAAAGTCAACCTTGGGTCAACTAAAGTCCAACTTATTGTTTGGATTTTCTTTTTAAGGTTGGTTTCTTAACCGTTAATTATTTAAAACCTTTTTATTTGAAGTATGGCTAAATTAGAAGTGTGTGGAGTGTAAGGCTTAAAACCGAGAACCTTACCCGAACCGCAAACTTCGCATGGACCGCAAACGAGGTCCGCAACCGCAACCCACTTCGAGTCGTGAACTCGCTTCGGGCCGTGAACTCTCCTCGGCCGTGAACTCCCTTCGGACCGTGAACCCTACCCTATATATATATATATATATATATATATATATATATATATATATATATATATATATATATATATATATATATATATATATATATATATATATATATATATATATATATATGTATGTATATATATATATATATACATACATATATATATATATATATATATATATACCCTATATGTATATATATATATATATATATATGTATGTATATATATATATACATACATATATATACATACATATATATATATATATATATATATATATATGTATGTATATATATATATATATATATATATATATATATATATATATATATATATATATGTGTGTGTGTGTGTGTGTGTTGGACTGATTTTATCCTCATTGCTTCATCTCTGGCCGAAAACACACACTTTTTCTCTCTAGATCTTCAACCGAAAACTCTCAATTCCCTCTCAAATATCATCCTTCTTCCCTTAATCATCAAGGGTACTTGCTTAGGATCTTTAAGTGTTCATCATTCATCAAGATTTTTGGGCCGTAAACTCAAGAACACCAAGCTGTTCTTGGGCCGTGAACACCCAGCTAGCTGTGACCAGCTTGCAGCCTTCAAACTTTGCATCTAACAACCTTATTTGTAACTTAAAATTGCAAATTAGTTCGATTCCCTATCATTCTTATGATTATATTCATTAATAAGTATACATATATATTATATGAATCGTGTTTAAGACTCGTTTTGTTAGCAAGACTTCACTTGTGGAGCTAACGTCCTATACCAAATCTTCTATCGAATCCCTCAAATAAGGTGAGTTCATACCCCCATATTTTTCCAAGCTTTTTAAATGTTTTTAGGGGGAGGGGATACAAGTAAAACACAAGAAACCTTGTGTTTAAAAATGTAATTTTTACTTATTTTGTTTTCTTACCGTCAATATGTATTTAAACACGAAACTTAGTTAAGACATGGAAATAAACTTATAAACTATAATAGGTATAGTTTATGGATCATATGAACTATTTTACAAAGTCCAGGTTAAAAGATGGAAATAAACTTATAAACTATAATAGGTATAGCTTATGGAACAAAAGGTTCTTTTTACAAAATTACTTGTTATTTACAAAGAGGTTTTCCACTTTATGTAAACTAATTAATACAGGATTGTGAACCACTTGATGTACCACTCATGGTAGCCGTTAGAAATTTAATTATAACTAGAGTCTCATTAAGGGAGAGCGTGAGTTGGTGTATAGATCTATACGGGACTAACTATGTATTAGTATGGTTATAATGAATATTCACAATAAATATTAACTAATTATTTACATAAAGATATACTTTTTCCTAAACATTCCCAAGGGATATTAACTATATGATTACTCAGTATATACAATAGGGTTAGACAAAATTGAAGTCTGGTAGACAGTGGAATGTGTGTTTTCCGACTCATTTCCTGTTCCTTGTTTGGTTGTGGGCTTAGGGCAGATACACCCATTCAACTGTCTATTCGATCTCGGTTATATACAACTCGTATGTATTAAGTAATCATAGGAGGGTAATATCGTCGTATCAAGATTTCATGGCAAACAAATCTTCAGTTAGTTTAACTTATAAACAAAACTAGATATCATTAAAGTAAGTATAGTAATTATACTTGTGCTTTTCGGTCTTAGAACAATTAAGACTACAAATCGGTTTTATAGAAAATATTATATTTTCTATGATAAATATCGTTATTTTGAAGGTAAACAGTTTCGATTTAATTTTCTGAAAACAATGTTTTACGATTGAGTAAATGGAACTAGGAACTTATTTACAAAAGGTTCAACACTTATTTATAAACTAGTATAACATAAAGAACCTTAAATGGTTAATTCTATAATTCCTTAGTTTATACATCAGAATTATATATAAATAATATCCGATAGGCAGTGGAATGTGTGACTTCCGCCTTACTTCCTGTTCCTTGTTTGGTTGTGAGCTTAGGGCAGATTCACACATTCAACTGTCCGTTCGATATTAGGTTATATATAGTTAGTATAAACTAAGTGATTATAGAATGAACTATTGTGGTTACCATTTTACTAGAGAATCATTAATGTTAATTTTGTGATTACTTGATGAAAACATTAGGATTATATATAATAAAGATCCGGTAGACAGTGGAATGTGTGACATCCGCCTCATTTCCTGTTCCTTGTTCGGTTGTGGGCTTAGGGCAGATTCACACATTCAACTGTCTAATCGATTTGTATTATATATAATTTGTATTCACTAAATGATCACAGAAGGAATAACTACAGTAATATTACTTCTTAAGAAAATATAGGATTTTCTGGAGGAACAAGCAAACTTTTCCAAAGAACAAAGAGTATACTTTTTATAACAAAAATATTTATGAACTCACCAACTTTAATGTTGACACTTTTCCAAACCACTTGTATTCTCAGGAATATTAGTAGACAGGTACCTCTCAGGTGTTACGAAGACAGGAGCTTTACGTCTTAACTTTTGTTGTACTTTTAATGTTATTCAAGTAATGTTTTGAACACAATGTAAATATTATATAATCAATACGATGGTTGTTGTTACTTTGATTACTATGATGCATGTGTTGTGATACTTAACATGACGTCCTCAGCCCCCGAACTTTTCTGCAGTTCCGGTTGGGGGTGTGACAATAGTTAAATTCAACATCTTTAAATTTAGCTTTTAAGGCATCAAGTTCGGCAGTTAATTTGATAATTTCCTCTTCAGCATAACGATGGTGAACACATTTGGTGCTATATTCCTCCCTTATCCTAATTAAATATCTATTTTGAGCATCTAGTTTTTCTTTAAGAGGCTTGTTTACTTTCTTAATTTCATAGATTTCATTTTTAAGATAGAAAACTTCTCCAACTAATAACTCATTTTGCTCACAATATTTATTAACTTTATCTACACAGGATTGAGAGCATGAGGTTTTGCTTACCTCTTTGGTACCTGGAGTTGTGATTGAACTGTTGTAAGAGCTCAATATTGACTAAAAAAACTGATTGTGCAATTTGATCTTGAACGAAAACCAAAAATAAATGCTCTCTGAGCAAAAACACCAATAGTCAACACTCTGTTGACCGAAAACCTTGAAGGTCAACTTTTTTGTCCAAAAAAACTTGACCGAGAACGGGTTTTCTTGACCGAGAACCTTAGCCGAAATCGCAATAACAGAGAAGCTAAACCGAAGATGCGGAGCCAAAAAATGCAGACCGAATACGTTGACTGAAGATTTAAAGAGCACCGAGAAGCGAAGCTGACCTAGCCAAGATCACAGAGTTGCCGCCGAGAACTCCGAGGATGAGACCAAGAGCTCCAAAGTTGAGTCTACACCGAAGTTGAGTCCGAGGAGCTACCCTAACCAAAATCGATCAGCTTCCCGCCGAAAACTCCTAAACCTAACCGAGAACTTGAAGTTTGCCCCCGAGAACTCCGAGGCTGGATCGAAAACGTCCAAAAACACCAGAAACACGAAATTGGTAATTTATCAAGACCAATTCCGATCAAAGTCTCCAATGTAGTGAATAACACGAAGAACAGCAGCAATAATTTTCGTCAAAAAGAACTCAAAAACACCAGAAACTCCAAGAAACGTTTAATATTTTGCCAATTCGATTGATACAAATCCTTTCTCTGATACCAATTGTAAAACCCGATCTAATGTATCATTCGATGTCACTAGAATTGATGCGGAATCCCAATCTAATGATTAACACAAAACAGTTATAACGAATTAAGAACACAATATCGAATCTTCAATGCACACTATATTGATCAATAGTCTAGTACATAAGATCTCTATGTCTCTCGGTTCGCTCTATCTCTTTCTAAACTCGAAATCAACTAATTAGCATGACCAACCTTAAACACGGTTGAAAACACATGGCGATTTTGGTCCAAACACCACCAAAATCATGGTGTTTTCGGTCCTAGACCAAGAACTCTAAAAGCTAAATGTAAAGTAAAGTATAAACCACAAATCATGTCCTAACAGATATTCATTCCATGTTCATCATTCTTTTACCTGTTTGAATCTATTGATCACTCAAGAATTATTCTCAACAATTTTTAATTCTACAACTTAGTTTTTGGTTTCAAAACCATCCTCGTGTTAAACTAATAACATAGGAGAAACTGTACGTGAGTTTGAGTCCAGATGAAAATTGATGGATAAAGCAAGATTTTTTTACTGTGACAGAACACTAGACACGTCCTACGTCAAATTAACACAACCCGTGTCATGATCAACTGGTAAACAAAATGGCCAAAGTTTCACTTTTAGAAAATCTATTTTGGTCTGAATGCATCCAATTATCCTACAACTGACCTAAATGACTTACTGAGCTTCAAATACACGTTAAAGCACTCAAACTGACATAATAAAAGACCCCCCACAAGTTTCATATTCTTTAAATAGAAGTCAAACACTAAAACATCCCATAAAATTCACCTACAAACTTAATGAGGTTGAGGATCTCAAATATTCAGCAAATCACTATCTGTGAAAGATAGACGCAACCAATAAGATCAAAAATGATTCCTACAATTTAAAACACATGAAGAGTGATTGGAATAAGGTATTTGGAACTTACTCATCCAACCATAACGAGTTACAACTTCTAATTGACTCCACTGAAACATAATTTTAATAATACACCAAATGGGACAATATATCGATGGATTGCTTACACAGAATCTAAAGTGATAATAGGATATCAAACAACACATGAAGAATAAGATTGAAATACAATTGAGCTTGGAACATAGTTCCATAATCAACAAGCTCGACAATCTCCAATATATATGTCATCAAATTAAGGTTTGCACCAAATTTCATAATGTCATCATGAGAGAACAGACACTACATGAATCACGGATTTGGATAAAGAATACAATCTAGACATAACATTAAAATCATATCATTGTTTGAGATCTTGAAACAAGATCTATGACACTTAGGGTTTGAGAATCCGAAAAATCAACACATGAAAGCTAAACTAGAATCTGACACCAAGCAATCTCACAATAAGTCAATAACAGAAAAATTGATCATTGATTTGAAGTTAACTACAATCGTTAAACATAAAAGCAAGATTAAAACTAGATAATAAACATTATATTTGGATGTCACTCTTTAGGGTTTGGAAAACCCAAGAAAACAATCCCAATCATCCAAATCTCACAAGAATTAGCTCGTTGGAGCTTGGAGATGGATCGTGGAGTGAAATTACAATATAGATTCCCTAGCCATATAAAGAGGAGGAAATCGAACTTGGTATTTCTATTAGCCATAAAAATGAATTTCAAGGGAAAACTACCTCTAGATGTTGGTTTGAGAAGGAATAGCTTTAAGTAGGGGATTCAATCATCAATCTCCATGGATTTAAGGTTGGAAAACCATTAAATTTGAGAGGAGATGGGATGAATTATGTGAAAGAGAGAACTCGGAAGTCGGAATTTGACTTCTCAAGTACTACAAAGGTGGCAATGTCACATATCATATGTATATGTACTTGAAAGACAAAACAGTGAAATTAATCTAGAATGTTGATTATTTCCCTGTTTTATAAAACTTTTAGAAAAATCATCGGGAGTAAGAATTAGGATTCGTAAACTCTCAAGGTTTAGAAATTGAGTCTAATTTATCCCTAATTTTTTCCCTTACCTGTTATGAAACCTAACTAAGGTGAAAATGACCGTTTGTTACAGACTAGTCCGAAAAGCGACTACAACGATATGCAGTTTTGTGAAATTCATAAAACGTTGTATAAAGATCGTATGAACATGTGCGAGTAGTCCCTGAAAACTTATAGATCTGAACTACTTTAAAAAAAATAGTTTTTCAAACCATAGGGTTTAACATGGGAAAAACAGGTCTTGAACATACCACAATTTTTCACATAGAATCATAGCATTTTGTAGTATGTTTTCAAGAGTGTTTTTGCATTAACGAAATATGTGAGACCATGTATTCCCTCCCCCCCCCCCCAAAAAAAATATATAAAAACTAGAAAAAGAAGCTGTAAGCACTCATCTTTGATACGTGAACTTGGTTTAGAGTCGAGAATGTGATCGTTTTAGGAAGCACCTCACGAACTAGCAACGACTTAAACCCAGGCTATTTTGGACTCGAAATAAACCAAAAAATAACAATAAAAAATTTGTGACTTGGACTTGGAAACCTCAAAAAATTTCAAGCGCAAGGTAGAAGGTGGTGGTGGTCAAAGGAGGGGATGAAAGAGGTGGTTTTCTCCGTGGCTAAACAGCCAGCAGCTCAACAACCCTCGGTAGTGGATTTTTCCGGCTAAAAGAAGAGAGTAATGGAGAGGGAAGAAATGAGGTAGTTAGCTAATGATTTTGGTGTGGAATTGAGGAATAAGTGAGCTCTATTTATAGCCCATGGAAGTCTCATGCAACCATGCAAGACCATGGCTTCTTAGCTAGTCAAATACACTAACACCACCTTGTTTGGTACTCTTGAACAAATGTGCAGCCTAGATTAAAGGACAAGGTAAGGTGGTGAGGGAAGTTGTCTTGGATGTGATTATGGCCAAGAGAGGGGAGTTGGCTGATTTTTGGTCACTCATGCAAAGATGGTAGGGCCTAGTGATGTAATTCTTCTCAAAAATGCCCAAAAATCATCCTAGTTTTGTGTGTCAAAATCCCAACACCTAATGATTTTTTTTCGAAAGTGGAGAATGATAGAGCCAAGTTCAAAGATTCCAAAACCCTAACGGATTAATTTTCCAAGTTGTAGATCTTCGGGTGATCCCTTTTTAAGATTTGCGTCAAATTGGCCCAAAACGTCTGATTTTCCGACTTTTGCAAATATTTTTGCTAAAAATATTTTGAGTGTGGAATTAAATATTTGACCATAGTCTGAGTCCAAAAATGCTCTCGAAATTTCCATATGAGGTGTGCAAGTATCTCAACGAATAGAAACAGTTTTAGTAGTTTTTAAAAAAATCAGTATTATATTGGTTTGGTTTCTTCTAACAGTCTTATCTTTTGCATACGAACTCCGTTTTGCACGTTCTGTATATTTTCAAAAATAGGTGAACAGGTAATAAGAGACTAGAGTGTTTTCTTCTCTCACAACTGCTTAATATGAATTTTCAGTTTTTCAGAGGTATTAATTAGGGTTGCAGTTTGAGTTGTTTGATTTGTTTCAGATTTTCCACAATTAGAAGTAAGATACCATCTGGTATCTTATAATAGTTGAAATGACACTATTTATTTTCCAAAATATGCACTAAAAATCAATAGGTCAAATTACAAAAAGGTTCGCGGTGAATTAACAGTTTACGGTTTTTGACATAAATTCAGGGATGTCACATGTCCGAGTTCTTGATAAACATCTTGTTCCAACGAAGATTCTTCAAAAGTTCATTTCTAATGCTACCAAGAGTGATTCCTCTAAACATATCATGAAGAAATTTATTGAGCATCTCCAATGGTACATAGAGGTCCTAAGCTGGCTTCAGAGTGCTTACCTATTTGTCTTTGATGAAGCCAAGTGATAATTTACAAGATTGATAAGGTCACATAGGGGAGACTGTTGGAACATGAATAAGTGATCCTTATGCAATCTGTGGTGAAGACTTCTGAGATGAGGATTAAGTCCGAAGTGAAGATGTTCCAAGATGAAGACTTTTCGGATATATATGTTTGTTTAGAAGTATTTTGATTCTGTAATGCATTAATTGTTGCAAGTACTATTTTGTGTTGTTCTTATTGTTTTCTAGTATAGTATAAGAGACAAGATCAACATCAACGGATGTGTCAGTCTGTTGATCTATAGAAGTCTCTCAGTCCATGCACACTTTATCAAATTTGTCTTTTAGTTACTCCTTATCTATTTAAGGAGGCGTCTTCCTTGTATCAAAGTAGGGAGTGTGTGCACCTTTTTCTCTCAATCATTCTCTTTTACATTATTCTTATTCTTGAATTACTTAACATTGTTCATACTTACTACTTTTTAATATTTGAGCACTTTGTTGATTATCTCTATTCCGAGACAAGACTGGTTTACCAGACTTGACTGGATCTTCATTACAAGCAGATATTGGTCTTAAGTTAACTCAAGGTTTGAGTTCTCAAACCTTGTGTGCGCAAATCCTTACATTCACAATTTTCCTGATTGCCTAGAACTTCAGTAGTTCCTTCATATGATACCTTCAAAGTTTTCAACATCTCTTTAGATGTGTTGTAGTTTTTAACCATATGATAACCTTCATATGTCACGACATTACATATGACATCTCTCGTTCTGACATTCGAATTTACGATTTACTTTTCTTTTATCATCATCTATCCATTAGTGTATTTTCATACACAGTTTTTGGTGGAGCATATTCTTTAGTGATTAAGTTCGTGGGAATAAATGGACCATCAGTGAATATATCAAGAATGTTGTAGTCCAGGGTCTAAAGGACGATCATGTATTTTCTTAATAAAATATAAAAGTGATTCTCATCAAAAAACGGGAACTTCTTCGAGGAATGGGAGTTAAAGTTTGTAGAAGATGACTTTTTTGAACAACAAGTCTTCCATAGGCAAGGAAACTTATGCATACTTAAATTTGAAACAATCCTAATCACTAAGATTTTTGGATATTTCTTTGAGCACAAGCCTTCAATCCAACTGTAGGTCCTCAAACATTATGGTCTGATAGCATCGTCTCAATAATCTCCTTGCTCCATCAGTTGGCTAGACTTGGAAGCGGGCTAGTGAAACACTGACTCATGAAATCACAAATTTTGACCCTTACAGTCTTAGATCTTTCACAAATCTATGATCTATTGTATAACTTTCATTAGATCCTTTTGTTTTCATCCTTGGACAGTAGCTATTAGTGGTTAGAAAAGCTTTCTCAGCCTACTGGTGGCTGACTCCCTCTAGAACATTATTTTTATGTTTGTTAGTTAGATTTAATTGTCAAAATTAAATTAAACCTTCAACATTAAATTTAATGGTCAATATTAACTTCGATGGTTGACATTATGTTTGCTGATTATTTATGGTCAATATTAAAGCACAGTCACTGTATTGCTTTTCTTGAACTTCTGAATGTTTTTTGGACTACCGTAAGTCTTCTTGATCTTAATTTCTTTCTTTCTATTTGGGTTTATTTTTATGATGGAAAGCTGAATTTGTTTGAATGTTGTAAGTCTCTTATCCTTTTTTATTTGTAGAAAGAAGAAGAGGGCTCGTATGTGTTGCCTATCTACTTCTTGGCATATATGTAGAGGTCCTTTCCATGTTGATTTTTTTATTATTGTTTTTTTATTAAAAGTGTGTAAGTTACAGGTTTATGATTTTGTTGTCTCTAAACCTCTACTACCTTTCACAGGCCCTTCTAGTATTATAGAACCCTAGTGGTATTTAGTGGTATTGGTTAACGTTGGTGAGACAAATCTTGCATCACATAATTTTCTCTTCTTGTTTGGACTGTTGTTGTTATATGATTTTGTTTTATATTGGGAGAATCGGTTTTGCTTGTCATGTATTGCTTGCTAATAATGTTGAGAGATGTTATGCAAATTTTCTACTAAATCGACTGAGATTTTTACTTTCATGATCATGTTTATCTACATCCTTCTCATAATGGAAAACTTCTATTATTAATTGGTACTGAAAGTTTTAGGATTTGACGTGACTTTATGTTTAGAGCATGAAAAGGTAGGAACAAAGTATAGTAGACTTGACACCCTTTGGAAAGAGTTTAATAGTCTTACAAATCTCTTAAGTATGTCTGTGAGGCCTTAACCTATTACACCGACCAATTTAAGCTAATGAAATTAATGATGTTTCTTGATTGCCTTGGTGACTCTTTTAGCCAAGTAAATTGTCGTATTATTCTCATAGGCCCTCTTCATAGTGTCGTGTTTTGTTTTTCCATTGTGTCTTGGAAGAGTCTCATCAGAAAGGTGTTGCTCTTACCATTTCTTCTAATAAAACACATGATTTTTTTCTTTTCTAAAAAATTCAATGACCCCAAGAAAAAGAGAAACAAAAATAAAAATCTTCTTTATAAACATTATGGTTATAAAGGTTACATAATATAACATTTTTAGATACTATTTGGTTTTGTAATGATTTTGACACCATAAATGATTCTCATATTATTCTTTCTCTAGAAATAATATAGTTATTATTGCATTGTCTGACTCTTGTGTATTTACCCAAAATGAAACATCTAATAATTTTTTCCGCACAAGTGATCAATACTCTAAAAGCTACTTAGCCTTGTTATTAAAAATCAAGTATTTGATGAAGTGTCAACCAAACATGGCGGGTACTTTGTGTAACTTTGTATTAATAATGGTGTTGTGAAGAGAATACAAAGACATCTTTTAAATGTCTCGAGGTCTTTAATTTGAAAGCATGTTTTCCAATTAAATAGTAGGTTGAGGATGTATTGACTTTAATGTTTCTTGTTAAGAGACCATCTCCTTATTTTTTAAATGGATAATATCCTTTCGAAATGAATTAGAAGTCACCAAAAAGTTTGACAATTTAAGAGTATTTGGGTTATTATGTTTTGCATCCAAGTTAAATATTATTGATAAGTTTTTTGAACGTTCTGAAAATTTTGTTTTCATTGGTAGCTATAATGAAAAAAATGGCTACAAATTATTATGTCTTCATAGTGGGTCTATATTCTTTTTCCATTGACATAATTTTTTATGAAAATGTTTTCCCGTTCAATGTGAGATCTTCTCGTCTCGGTAAAGGAAATGGTCGTTTAAAACAATATGGCGATTTTTTGACATAGTTGATGAGTCAAATTGCGGGCAGTCCTTTTCATATGATGATAATTTTGTTCAATTCAAATATTTGGATGCAATACTAAAACTAGGAAGGTCTGGTGTAAGCTACCATACCTATAGTACTAGTGCATTCATTCTACTAGATTATGTTACAGTTATAGTACAATATGCCTTAGTCTTTGGAGGATACACCGAATTCATCTCGTCCATGTGAGGGAATAACATGTCTATTCTTGAGCCATATGGTAATGAATCTATGGGGTATAAGAGGTCTAGAAGAGAGTCTATGATTCCTGCTAAATAAAATAAAATTATCATTGAAGGAAAGCATAAATACGATATTGAAAAAGTGGTCAAATGTTGCCACTTGAATGCTAAGAACTTCTGTTTTCTCTTGAAGTTAAAAAAAAAAAAAAAAAACTGTTGAACCTCGTAATTACCATGATGCCTCAATTGATCCTAAGCAGATTAGAACGATGAACCAGGATCGTGGCTTTGTACCAAATAATACTTAGAAAATAAGTAATCTTCCTCCTAATCGAAAACCCAATGGTTGTTAATGGGTCTATAAAATCAAATATAAGTTCATTTGCGAAGTAGAAGGATATATGGTTAGATAAGTCCCACTAATAGCATTCAACAAAAGTAAATAAGTTTTCCTTCATCATTAATGGTTAAGGTATAAAGAAAATTATGAATTAGATTACATCAAACAAAACCTTCTTATAGTAATGGCTTCACCTTCTATAAAACAATATAAAACAAGACTGACTGGAATCCATCTTAATTTAAGTCAAGAGAGTATAATCTTTTCTTTATATTGCTAATTTGTCGTTGATTATTTGTGAATGAACAATTTTCTATTCTTGGTTGTTAATATAGTTAGCGATCTATTAGATGTTGATTATGTCTTTATCACATAACCAGAAGTCATAAATAAATTGAATTTTTATACTCCAAAAGCAAAACATTAACATTCAATTCCCAAAATAAATATTAATATTCGACTAGCAAAATAAAGATTCGTGATCAATCTCAAAGTATCAAAACCAATTCACAAAATGAAAAGTGTCAAAATCTAATTAGTTGGATAAATTATTTATTTGGGTGAACTTTAGGATTTTGTTATACATCTTGGCGATTTCTAGTTTTTGGCTTTAATTTCTTCACGTTCGACCTTAAGCTTCTTTCATCTCCTCACGATTACAATCAACAATAACCTACAAACCAGCAATAACCAAGTTTACACCTAATCAAACATCATGCCATATTAGTCAATTAATAGCAATATACTTTTACCTTGAAAAACAAACAATAATCAGTTAATAGCAACATACTTTCAACTTGAAAAATTGACTAAACAATTAAAAGCAACATGTCTTGCCCTCTTGCACGCAGACACAAAGTATTATATGTGTTATGATCAAGGTTATTAAAAACACGATTTTGATCGTAGAATCGTACAATTCTACGATCCTACATGTGCATTTCGATTCTGATCTTAGCAAACTCGTTTTTGGGTAGAATCAAGGTTCTAAAAGCGCGTGAGGCATGACGTGGCAGCAAAGCCAAGCTTCATGCTTAACGAGCCATTGCTAGCCATAACGTTTTTCAAGGCGTGATGTAAGGCGGCGATTTTGTATTAATTTATAATTATATTACCACATAAATATTGATTTATATCAAATATAACTAGTTTTTAGAAGTGTTATATCAACAATTAATAACAAAAAGTTAACAAAAAACACAATACTTGTATTTCCGATTAGAAAAGGCATAAAAAAGAGCAATAAAATGTGTCTCAAACGAAAAAAACACATGCTATAACACGTTATAATGCGTCATGGCATGCCATATCACGCCTTGCCAAGTGTCACGCCTAACAACAACGTTATGAGACTTTTTGTAATGGCGAAGTAGCGCCTCACCCCTTGGCACGCCTTGGCGCGCGCCATGGCGTGCCTTTTAGAGCACTGGGTAGAATCGTGGTAGAATCATAGAATTGTATCATAGAATCGTAGAATCGCATACGATCCGATCTATAGTCGTTGACCCATTTTTTGTTGTTTGACCAACTAACCATTTTTTCACCCTAATTAAAAGTCTAAAAGAGCAGAACAGGAAGAAACAAGAACAGATCCAAGATGCTAGATGCGAACCCTAACCCTTTTTTTCACTGCTCTTAGTTGTACAGTGTGTAGATGCCTGAAGCCCTGAACTGGAAACTAAGACCTTCATTAAAACTCTACGAAATTTAAGCTTGCAGCTTGCGATTATTTGAAGTCTTGAGCCAGGAATTTCGTTCACAATTTCTCACCCCTTCTAATCTATTCTCTCTCGGATTTGTAGTATGTCTGTAATTGTACATTACTTTGCATCAGCTTCAAGATTGCGATTATTTAAGTGTTTTAGACAAAAATAATATAGATGATGAAAAGTTAGAAACATATTCAGAATGTACATGAGTTTAGGGCTCTTCTAGCCTTTATTTGTGTTTTTTTCTTCCAGTTATGCTCTTTCAGTCGGTACTTTTGAGTTATGCTATTTTATTTCAGATATGTATATCAAATTAGGTGATTGTTCATTGTTGTGAATTTGTGATTTAGATTCCAAACCGTCAATGGGTTTTATTTACCAAGACATGGTCTTAGCAAAGAAAGAGATTAAAGAATACTGTAAAGATATTGAATGAAGGTATTCGATTTTATATGTTTTAAACTTATAATTACATTGTTTTTAGTTGAATCTTACATTCCGATTCGATTTTCTGATTACGATTTTGCCAACTCGAAAACGATTCTATGTAGAATCTCGATTTTGTAAAGCTTGGTTATGATTACAATATGTTCTATCAAACGAATTAATGTAAGCCAAACAAATTACAAAATATTTTGTCTATGTCCTATCATACATACAAAATATTGTTAGTTATCGAGTTTTAATGCAACCTTCAACATGGTTCGTTATCATGCATAACAAATGGATTAGTTGCAAGTTTTAATGTCACATTCAACATGGTTCGTATGAAAAGTAGATATTTATACTAAAACAATGACATATGCAATTCTTTTTTGCCTAGGGTCAGCGTGTGATCTAGTAAAAATTTCATATGATAACCAAAATACAAAAACAAATAAAAATTTAATTAAAAATAATAACATTTACCAAAAAAAAAAAAAAAACTATATTATTATCTCTTTTACCTTATGAGATTAGTCCAAACCTGAGATTGTACAAGCTTGATCGGGATGTTTTCTATGATAATAAAAACGTAACCAAAGTTTCATGTACCTTCTCCTACAAATACATTTTACTGTACATCTTTTAAATTAACACCTAAGATTATTACTACTCAACATTATGTATATCTTATCAAGTAAACTTTGTTAATTATCCATTCATAATCATGTAACTAAAAGAATTTTACAAATTCAAATGCATAACAATGATGTTTTATCTGTATTTCAAGATCATCGACTCCCTTCAATTTATTCAGCTATAGGTACCAACTTCACCTTACTTATTTAATTAATAACATTGTTGTTAAGATCGTGATTGTAATTTTAATATCTTACGATTTTTAGATCCTACAAACCAAAAAAATCGAGAGCATACTAGTATCAATATGAAACAATATCAAATTAAAGATATTTTCCTTCTAATTTTTACAGTTTGTATGAATAAAAATTAGCGTTCACGTTTAAAAAGTCAAAGTTGATTAATCAACATCAAATTAATATTTATATTACACCCATGACCTTGTGTGAAAATTTGAATATACGTTCATTTTTGTAGGATCCTTCGATCTTGCGATCACGATTTTGCAAAATGTAAAATGGTTCTCATGAAGATTCCGATCTTGAGAACTTTGATTAATATATACACTAGGTGTAAACCCGTGTATTACACGAGTTATTAAACAAAAGGTTACATATTAAAATGTAACATTAAGTATTTTTTTAAATAGAATTTTGAAATAAAGAATAAATAAACATATTAATTATAATTATTATCATATTTATTATATTTAAGACTTTACATATATAAATATGTAAGTATTATGGAGTTTTTTAATTTAAAATTTGAAAAACCCTAAAAATTGACATGTGGATATTATTTATTTCAAAAATATAATAAAATAACAAATGTCAAAACTAATTAAAGATTAACATGCGGCAAAATGAATCTTGGTTTATTATAGTTTGAAAGGTAGTAGACAATATTTTTAAATGATCTCGTAATTGCGACCTTATCTCTCAAGGGCGGTATCGTCTGGCGAGATCAATGGTCAACTCCACATATTTATAAGTTAACTATATCTGTTATTATGACCACAATATTTAGATTTTTAATACTTTTGGTATGGAAAAGAACAAGAAATTTCGTAGAAGAAACCTACGGTTTGGAATTAAAGTTCCACGTCTATCAACTTTAGTAGTAGTTAGGAGTTGGGGAGTAATGAATTAATGTGCACACCCTTTATCAATTCAATATCATAATATATCATATTTACGTTTTTAATAACAATATTATACTATATTTTAATTTGAAAGTGCTGAATAGTATTTATTTTAGGAGTTTAGACTTTTGCCATTATTCGTTTTTATTTTGGAGTGTTGCCACAAAATTTGTAGATATTGGCACATTTTGTCTTTGTAAGATTTTCTTCTTTTTACAAGAACCAATATTTTTATATCTAACATTTTTGTAAGATTTTTGTATGTTGTCATATTTAACCCTAGAAAATAAATTATAAAAATAAAATATATATTAATTTGAAAGTGCTTATGAATAATATTCTTTAGGAGGTTTAGACTTTTGCCACTAGACATTTTTATCTTGGAATTTGCCACAAAGTTTTTAGATATTGGCAGATTTAGTCCCGTAAAGTCATTTTATTTATAAAAATAGTCCTTATATTTAAAATTTTCGTATATTTTTAGGTTTGGCCCATGTATAGGAAATAAAATATAAAAAATGTGCATTTTTTTACATAAACGGTCTATATATTTAAAAAATTACAAAAATAGTCTACATAATAGAAAATTTGTAGATTATCACCTCCCTCCCCCCCCCCCCCCCCCCCGCGCAATATATTGCCATGTTTCGTCCATATACTTTTTTTCACACTCTGGCCACTTGAGTTTTGTATATTTACATGTTTGCTCCCTACACTTTCGTAGTTACATAATTTGCACCCCCCCCCCCCTGTGAAACCTTGGATGCACTCCCCACAAAGCAGGGATTGAACAATTTCTAATTTTGAAAGTAAGCAAACTTAAGACATTGACCATGTTAAATTTGGAAAGTAAGCTTACTTATTTAATATATTATTCACATATATTCATATATCTATATCAATTTTGAAAAGTTAAGACATTGACCATGTTAAATGTGACTTGAGCATTTAGAGCATTCACATGGAGCATTTGAGTTCAATGGAGCACTTGGGGTTCATTCAACATGTGAAAAAGGAACAAATCATCCGAGAAGAGAATGGATCATTTAAAAAAGGAACAGACCAAGTGAAAAATGACCATATCTTCTAAAAGAGGTTATGGAGCACCTGGAAGTGGAATGCAGCATCCTGGAGCATGAATGTGTCATCTGTGACTAATATGCGTCATCCTATGCTTGGAAATGCCACTTAGAAGTCAAGGTGTGCCACTATTGAAACTTGATATGCATCCAAGTGACTTGATATGCAACCAAGTGACTTGATATGACACCAAATGACATGATATGCCACAGAGTGACTTTATATGCCACCAAGTGACATGATATGTCATCAAGTGACAAGATATGCCACCAAGTGACATGATATGCCACAGAGTGACTTTATATGCCACCAAGTGACATGATATGTCATCAAGTGAAAAGATACGCCACTAAGTGACATGATATGCCACCAAGTAACAGGGTATGCCATTCATGAGGTGGATGCGCCATTGTGGAGAGGATGTGTCAACTTGGACACCATATATGCCAACTTGGAAGAGGATGTGCCATCCCTTGATCAAGGTGCGCCATCTACATGCCTAATATGCCATCTTGATTCAAGGATGCACCACTTGGTTCCTTGATATGCTAAGGTATCCCTTGATGATATGTAAGTTATGAAGTCCCCTAAAATGCTCAATATTATTCAAGTTAGCTTAGAAGTTGAAGATGCTCAAGGATTATTGCTAGATGTGCCACCATGGTGGTTGATATGTCATGGTGCTCTTGATGTGCCACTCTTGCATTATGATCAGCCACTTTAGATCATGATGCTCCATCATGTGTGTTGTTGATGCTCAGGTAAGGATGAATGTTCCAGAAGTTGTTGCATGGTGGATTGTGATTGGTTTACATCATTCATGGGCCTATGGACTAATAGGCGTGGCCTATTAGGGTTTTAGGTTTGTTCCTTCAAGTATATATATCGATGAATGCGTCATTTGTGTATGGTCTTTTGTATCCTTAGTGAGTAGGAGGAATCTCTATTGGTTGTACTTGTAATTTCTATTTGAGAACTTTATGAATAAAGAATACTTCCCTCATGCCCGTGGACATAGGTCACTTTGATCGAACGATGTAAATATTGTGTCTTTGTGTGCTTTTAGGTTCGTGTGTTATCCGCATTACTTCCTAACAAGGGTCATCCGAACATAGCAAGTGACATCAAATTTGTTCTGAGGCTTGACAAGTATCGTTTGTTTTCCTTAACAAGTGGTATCAGAGCTACGGTGTGTGTTTTATTGATTGAGGATGACATCTCACAAGTTTAATTTGTAGAAGTTCATTGGTTCGAATAATTTCACTCTATGGAAGGTGAAGATGAAGGCTCTTTTAGTTCAATAAGGATGTGCGGCGGTATTATAAGGAGAACCGAAACTTCCAAAGGACATGGCGGCTGAGAGGAAGATGGATATTTTGGCAAGTGCGCCTAACGGAATTCTGATGACTTTGAGTACTTAGAGAATTCTTGGATCAAACGAGTGCATCTAAACTTTGAGAGAAGTTGTGTGAAAATTATTAGAACAATTCTATGATGAACAGGCTATATCGGAAGCGACAGTTGTATACTCTTAGGATGTAGAAAAGCACCCAAGTTAAGGATCATCTAGATAACTTCAATAGGATCATCTTGTATTTACAAGGTGTAAATGTAATGATTTTAGATGAAGATAAAACACTCATCCTTTTATGTTCACTACCAAATTCTTATTAGAATGTCGTCGATACCATGTTGTATAGTAGGACAACGATCAATGTGAATGATGTGAAGGATTATTTGATGTCCAAGAAACTAAAAAGAAACGTTTTAGTTGGAGAAGAAGTTTCCAGTTTCGGTTTGTTCGCAGGCAGAGGTAGAACATTAGATAAAGGTGGATGTAACAAAGGGAAGTCAAGTTCCGAATCTAAAGCCAACATCAAATGTTATAACTGCAAGGAAAATGGACACTTCCGAAGAGATTGTCCATCGCTGAAGAAAGGGAATAATGGTATTAGACCAAGCAACAACAATGTTGTTGTGGTTCAAGGAAATTTTGATGAAGGGGATGATGGTGAAGTTTTGACAGTATGTACATCTAGTTCTGGTGATGCTTGGGTATTGGACTCTGAAGCATCTTATCATATGATATGAAATAGTGACCGCTTCCATTCCTTCAAAGAGTGGAATGACACAATCAAGATGGGGGATGATTGGGTGAGCAATATCAAAGGAAGTGGCACGACGCAGATCAAGATGCACGATGGTATAGTCAGGACACTGGATTGTTGGTTTTTCCGTAGCTTCGTAAGAATTTGATTTCTATTGGTAGTTTGGTGTAGGATGGATTGAAGAATTCTGGAAAATGTGACTGGTTAAGAGTCTGTAAGGGTGCTCTTGTAGTTATGAAGGGAATGATGAATCCTCATGGGATTTATATCTTAATGGTTGTACGGTTAGGGTAAAGCTGACTGTATCCCAATTCTTGAATTAGCATGATGATGAAAGAAAGTTGTGGCATCATGAGGTGGGACATGTGAGCAAGAAGGGGTTGTTTGGTGGAGATGCAACAGGAAATGCAAAAACTGGTGAAGCTTGTGTTTAAGAGATACAACGCAGGGTGAATGTCACAACCCCGAACCAGACGACGGAAACGTCCGGGGGCTCGTGTGACTAACAATTGAATAATCATCACAATGAATATACATGAAACATAACACATTCATCACCAACATTACATATTACAACCATCATTGTTCACATCAAGTACATTGTTAAAATACATAAGTTCAAATTGTTCAAAGTACGATAAGTGATGTTGCATAAACAAAACCATACACACTTGCATATCTTCCAGCTTAACGATTTCCTGAGAATACAAGTTATTTTGAAAACGGTCAACATATATAATGTTGGTGAGTTCATAAGTATATTTGAGTAAAAGTCTTTGTATCTTTCATAAAAACCCAGAAAATCCGATATTTTCTGTAAAATGTTTTGAAAATGATATAAAAATCGAGTATAAATGCATGTGAGAATTTCATCGTTAAAACTCGTATGAGTGTAGTTTAGGTTCATTGTATTTTGAATAAATGATAATTGTATATGAATAATTCCCCCAGAAAATCCGATATTTTCCGTTTTATAACATCGTTTAGATTCTTGTAGCGTTAAATAAGTCGTTTCGCATTGACACAATTAAAGAATTTATCTTCAAAAGGTTATCTTTTGGTATTGAATCCCTATATGAGCCGTTATAACCATGCATGATAATGACTAGTTCGCCCGTCTTGGTATTTTTCCAAATGCCGGTCTTGCTAAGGATGTTGTCGCCCTAGATTGGCCTAGTCTAGCTGTAGCGAACAACTAAGGTGTGGGGGGTCACCCCGTATATATCTATACACAAACTCCCGCTTTCCTACCAGGAAAACTCTGATATAACTACGGGCTACAATTGTACACTCAGAGGTGCAAACCGACATG
The DNA here is from genome assembly GCF_052849685.1 of Lactuca virosa. Taxonomy (NCBI): domain Eukaryota; kingdom Viridiplantae; phylum Streptophyta; class Magnoliopsida; order Asterales; family Asteraceae; genus Lactuca; species Lactuca virosa. Next base: position 175,017,055 of record NC_136428.1, read on the forward strand.
TCTCACTAGATTCTTAACCCCTTTTTACTTTGTTTAACGTTTACGTATTTGTGGTATGCTTTTGTATTCAAAAGGTACATATATAAGTATAAGACATTTAATGATTTCGCAAAAGTATAGTTACGGCCTATTAACATGTGAAATTTCCATTCCAAGCCCTATTAGCAAGTAGTTAGACCACAAAGGCCCAATAACATGTAAGAGGGTAATTTAGGCCCAATAGGCATGTAAATGGGCCACAAAAGTCCAATAAACATGTAATCCATAACTTAGGCCCAAATTAACATTTAAGTGGGTCATAAAACCCAATCAACACGTCATGGAAAAATATTGGGCTCAATATGCACTTAATTGGGCCCTTAGGGTCCAATGGTCAAGTAACGTGTATATTAGGCCCAATAAATAGTTATCGTTGTATTTCGTTCGTTTTGTTTTGGCTCGAAGTTCAATAGATTGGTGATAAAAATCCTATTTTTGTAAAGACGACGTTTTTGGCCAATCATCCTCAAAATTTTAAATTACGCCCAAAGTTTTGTAAAAATGACACTTTAGTCCATAATTTATAAAAGTTTGCAATTTTGTCTCAAATGTCTATAAATTTACGTTTTTAACCCCAAATGTTATATTTTCACATTTAGAACCCTGTTTTGCAGAAAAATACATTTTCAGCCCCTTGTTTTTAAAAGTTTACACTTTCGGCCCGATTTATGGAAAACTTTACATTTTTGGTCCGATGTGAAAATAAATGATATTTTCACCTCTAAATTTGGTTTATTTACATTTATGACTCAAACTTTGGCCAAATAACATTTTTAACCCCAAAACTAATTTTTTCGCAAATTGGGCCCAAAACCGTGAGGCCCAAAAGTTTTGGCTCATTAAGCTAAAATTTGCATTTTTGGCCCTTTTAAAAGTATGTTTAGCATAAAAATACCTTTTTATACATGTAGGACCTGTTTGGCCCCTTTAAAAACATAATTTTCACTTTTTACCCTTATCTTTTGTTTTCTTGACAATTTTGGACTTGAACAAGGTTTTTGTTGAATTCTTTTGCATCTTAAACATGTATTCACTTTTGGCTTGATAATGTAATGTATATCATGTCATAGTTCATAGATCTTTGTTAAATAATACTTAAAATTTCGAGATTTGCTAAGATCTAACCCATTATTACCAAATAAACTAAGAATTCACACAAAACATGCATATAACACATAAATCTACACATTTTACTTGAATTCTCCCCCAAAAATCTTATGAAAACCGAAAAAGGGGGTATGAACTCACCTTTTTCTTTATGTTTCGGTTTTTGAAGAAGAAGTGGAAAAGATGAAGTGATTTTCGGCCCTAGCAACTCCCTTGAGTAGATCTCGAACTTAAGAAGATTTCTAGGAGTATGATCACCAAAAACTTTGTTTAAAAGAGTAATCTATCATGAAGATGGAGTTATAAAACTTGAATGTGTAAAGGCTTACCAAGAATGATGATTATCTTGTGAAAATCCTCTTGAAACCTAAGCAAAATCTTGAGAATTTTGGAGGAAGAAGATGGATGATTCTTGAGAGAAATAGAGAGAATTTGGTGTAATGTGTGTGTGTGTTTGTTGTCTTCGGCCGAGAGTAGAAGAGGAGAGGGGAGAGAGAGGGGTGAGGTGACTAGCTTGGTTGCATGGTGGTTTAAACTTTGATGCATGTTGGATATTATGGAGGTGGCACCTCCAAGGTCAACCCCCTTAGCTAGGATATTTGAATCCTAAACATAAAATTTTTCAGCCCATTGGGCTCTTGGAAGCATTCACGGCCCAATTAGAATAAAAGAATGGGTTTATGGCTCACTAAGGTTAATTGGATTAGTTATGGCCCAAGAAGGCCCATTAGGGTTAGAATCAATCATTCTAGACCCAAATGGTCCAAAATGTTTTAGATTTATGAATTGGGTCCAATTAGGATCCAATTAGGGCTTCTAAGTCCAATAAAGTTGAATTGGGTGCTTATTGGTCCATTAGGCCCAATAAGAAAATTTTAGTCCAATATGGACTTAAACCGGGATTCCTAGAGTTTTTCAGACTCTTTGATGAACATCATTGATGAATCTATATGAGCATTGAGTGAGATTTACTTAGAGTATAAGATTTACAATAGTTGAATGGTTACACATGAATAGAATTTCCTAGCTAAAATGCTAGTTGTGACAGTGAAGTTCAGCTCGGTTCAACCCTCAGGAAAGGAGATACTCGCGTGTGTTCACTTAAATCAATGAGGTCCCTCCCCCGTGAAGTCTCATGGTGGATGTCAATACTTTGTGACTTTTATCGATGATTACTCAAGTAAGAACTTGGTGTACTTTCTAAAGACAAAGGACCAAGATGAAGTGTTTGGGCGGTTCAAAGAGTGGAAGAACATGGTTGAGAAACAGTCTGGGAACCATGTCATGCCACTCAGAACTGAAAAATGGGTTGGAGTTATACAAGGCTTCATTTGATAACTTCTACAAAACAAAAGGTACAGTGAGGCATCTGATGGGTTTTGAGCATTCTAACACTTCCTAAGTGTACATGCAACCCTAATAACCTTGAATCTATGTTTTCTCTATATACATGCAAATTTCTTTTTCAAGGTTATTTCCTAACTAGCATGGCATGGGGATTACATAAAACATAAAACTAGTAGAAATACATACCTTGTTGTTGCTTGGATTCCTTCAAGACTTTGTGAGCCTAGCACCCTAAATGTTGTGCCTCAAATGCTTCACACAACACCACAAGACTTGGAATAACTTGAGAGAATACTTCTAGCACTCAAAATCGGTTATGCCCTCTCTAGTAACACTAGGTTCACTAGCTCTACTAGATCACCATTTTGCTAGCCATAGGGTTCCTTTTATAGTGTTGTCACAATTAGGGTTTACACATGAATGCCCTTAATTGTCATGACTCTTGATTTCCCATGACCCATGGATTTGTAACTCCCATGGACTATCCATGGAGCTCCATTTGGTTACATCCATAACCCATAAACCATGGATCATTAATCCACCATAAAAGAATTGATGATTGTCACAATCAACCCTATATATTTAATTAGTCTCACTTTGATCACCAAATTAATCCTAGATTAATACTTGATCAATGCTAATTAAATAATACTATTATTAATATATTAGAACTTATAATATATTAATAATCATAAGTGCCTTATTCTCTCATTTAGTCTATCCAAGTATTGCAATGCCATGCAACCCAAATGGACCATGCCGGGTCGGGTCAAGTACATACCAAATAAAGTTATGGACTTAGACACTATATCCAACAGTCTCCCACTTGGATAAGTCTAATAACTATATTTGCAAATATGACTTCAAAATCCGACTAGCAATCGTAGCTCTTTCAAAGTCTCTCGGAACTGAGATGATGATAATACGCCATTTAAGATAAGTGATCATATAATCCTCTGTTCTCATGATATCAGCCGGACAAACACATGGAACATGGTCTTACTTATTGTCCAGCATTTGTTTCTCGATCTCTGATTTGTTTCGACATAGAACTAAATTGAACACATCAATTAGGTTCTGACCGGGCCCGGTACATAGGTCAAAACCAAATCATCGAGGGGCCCAGATATCGCTTCTATTTCTAGAAGGAACAGATAAACTTCGACTGATATGCTTGTACTAACTACTTGTTGAATTATTGACAAAGGCACGTTTTATGACATCGAGTTACCAATGCGTTTTCGTACAATCAATGAATAACCAACTCATAGTCAACAACTCATATCTCTAGGTTTGAAGATTTATGTGATATTACCGTCTCACGATCACTCGAGATAAATTCCATGAAGTGATGCAAGTGAGCGTGGGTTGGATCCAATACTCAGCCCTTATGAGTACTCATGAATGTTGTAGCAACCATTGCATTGTCCAAAGCACTTTTAGACAAATCATACAAGCCAAATTCATGACAGTCTTAAATCAATACTTACTTCCAAAGTTTGACTGACTGTGGATGGTTTGAATAATAACATAATTATTCTGGAAGTAAAAACATGCAAAATTGAAACATAGTAAACAATCAACACAAGATAGTAACACCTTACTCATAAATAAATAACAACTTTTATTTATCATCAAATGTCAATTACATTTTACAAGTTTCAGGAATCTAATTATTGAAACTAATATCATCCTTCAGCCCAATGCGCCTCGCATGCTGTTGATGCTTAACCCTGCTCAGTCCCTTCGTGAGGGGATCTGTCGGGTTCTCATCTGATGATACCCTCTTAGCCACGAGGAGTCCTTCTTCTATTCGATGTCTGATGAAATGATATTTTCTGTCAATGTGCCTAGATCTCCCGTGATCTATCGGTTCCTTAGCCAAAGCAACCGCACTTTCGCTGTCACAGAAAATTTCCATTGGCTCTTTTATAGCTGGTACAACTCCAAGGTCTCCGATGAAGTTCTTTAGCCATATCGCCTCCTTAGCTGCTTCACTTGCTGCTATGTACTCTGATTCACAAGTAGAATCAGCTACTGTCTCCTGCTTGGAACTTTTCCAAGTAATTGCCCCTCCATTTAGGATAAAGACCCAGCCTGACTGAGAGCGGAAATTATCCCTATCAGTCTGGAAGCCAGCATCGCTATATCCTTCCACTCTCAAGTCATCACTGCCTCCGAGGGTAAGGACCCAATCCTTAGTCCTCCGCAGATACTTGAGAATGTTCTTTACCGCTGTCCAGTGTGCCTTGCCAGGGTTCCCTTGATATCTACTGACCATGCTCAAAGCAAAGGCCACATCAGGGCGAGTACAAGTCATAGCATACATGATCGAGCCCACAGTGGAAGCATATGGTATATGACTCATCTCAGCTATCTCAGCCTCTGTACTCGGACTCTGAGTCTTACTTAACTTGGCATTACTCTGGATTGGTAATTCTCCTTTCTTGGAATCTTGCATACTGAACCTCTTCAGTACCTTATCCACATAAGTACTTTGACTAAGTCCAATTAGTGTCTTACTTCTATCTCTCAATATCCTTATCCCTAGGATATAGGCAGCTTCCCCAAGGTCCTTCATAGCGAAACACTTCCCAAGCCAGGACTTAACCTCCTGCAAGGTTGGGACGTCGTTTCCTATGAGAAGTATGTCATCCACATACAACACCAAGAAGCTAACTATGCTCCCACTAGCCCTGACATACACACAAGACTCATCCTCACTCCTAGAAAAGCCAAACTCTTTGACTTTCTCATCAAAGCAAAGATTCCATCTGCGAGATGCTTGTTTCAATCCATAAATGGATTTATCAAGCTTACACACTCTATTAGGGTATCTTGTATCGACAAAACCCTCTGGTTGAGCCATGTAAACATCCTCAGCCAACTTTCCATTAAGGAAAGCGGTTTTGACATCCATTTGCCATATTTCATAATCATGAAATGCAGCTATGGCTAACAATACTCTAATAGACTTAATCTTAGCTACTGGTGAGAAGGTCTCATCATAGTCAACTCCCGGAGTTTGAGTAAAGCCCTTCGCAACCAGTCGCACTTTATAAGTGTGTACCTTCCCATCCATGTCAGTCTTCTTCTTGAAGATCCATTTGCACCCAACTGTCTTACGACCTGGTACATTGTCAACCAAGTTCCAAACTTGATTGTCATACATGGACTGAATCTCGCTGTCCATAGCCTCCTTCCATTTAGCAGACTCAGGGCCTGCCATGGCTTCCCTGTAATTATTAGGTTCATCCAAATCTATTAGTGTACTATCACTAATAAATGTATCACCTTCAGTGGTGATGTGATAACCATAATAAAAATCAGGTGTGTTCCTCACCCTAGTGGAACGTCTTGGAGGTACAGACTCATCTATCGGATCAACATGAGTTTCCTCCTCAGGTTGGTCGATAGCATTTGAGGTTCCTTCACCACTTGACTCTTGAAGCTCTTCAAGGTCAATTTGCCTCCCACTGTCCCCTTGGCTTATGAATTCTCTCTCACGAAAGACTCCCCTTCTTGCTACAAAGACCACATTATCACTGGGTTTGTAGAAGAGGTAACCAAAGGATCTCTGTGGGTAGCCGATGAAAATACACCTCTCACTTCGAGGTTCAAGCTTATCATGAGTCTCACACCTCACGAAAGCTTCACAACCCCAAATCTTGATGTGGTCCAAATTGGGAACTTTCCCAGTCCACATCTCGTGAGGTGTTTTGGCAACCTTTTTAGTAGGGACTAGATTAAGGATATGGGCGGCAGTCTCTAAGGCATACGCCCAGAAAGAGATTGGTAACGAAGATCGACTCATCATGGAACGAACCATATCCAACAAGGTTCGATTGCGCCTCTCAGCTACACCATTCAACTGTGGTGTTCTGGGAGGTGTCAATTGTGAGACAATCCCACATTCCTTAAGATAGTCAAGGAACTCAATGCTAAGATACTCTCCTCCCCGATCGGATCGGAGCATCTTGATGTTCCTGCCCAATTGATTCTCCACTTCCTGCTTAAACTCTTTGAACTTTTCAAAGGTTTCTGACTTATGCTTGATTAAGTAAATATATCCATATCTACTGTAATCATCAGTAAAAGTCACATAATAGCGATTAGCATCCCTTGTAGCAACTCTGAAGGGCCCACACACATCCGTGTGTACAAGGTCCAACAAACCTTCACCCGTATCACAAGTACCTGTGAAGGGTGACTTTGTCATATTTCCAAGTAAACAAGACTCACAACTATCATCTGACTTGAGGTCAAATGATTCCAAGACTCCAGCCTTTTGGAGTTGGCCTATGCGCTTCTTGTTAACATGTCCAAGACGACAATGCCACAAGGATGCTTTATCCAAGCTATCTGAAGAATCAATATACAACACATTATTTCCTAGATTGTCTACAACATTCACGGCTTCATATACACCATCACAAGGTAATGCTATAAAGTAAAATACATCATTGTAATAAACATTAATAGCACCATTTTTATTATCAAATGAAAATGTAAAACCTTGTTTGTACAAGCCTTGAAAAGAAATAATATTTCTCGCCATTTCGGGCGAGTAACAACACTTATTCAAATCTAACATTAACCCATTATTAAGCAATAAAGAATAAACTCCTATCTTGGTAACAGGTGATGCTTTCCTGTTGCCCATGACTAAGTTTATCTTCCCGTGCTCCACTTGCTCACTTCCTCTTAGTGCCTGCAAATCAGTACAAATGTGAATACCACACCCTGTATCAAGCACCCAAGAATTAGCATTAGATGAGTTGTTAGACAATATTGTGTAAATACCTGCATGGGTGGGTTTAACCTTCCCATCCTTTAGATCTTGCAGATATTTAGGGCAGCTTCACTTGAAGTGTCCCTTATCCTGGCAATAGAAGCACTGTGCTTCCTTTGGGTTTGAAGAAGGAGTAATGGGACCTTTCTTTGTCCCACTTGAAGAGGAACCATCAAGAGTCTTACCCTTGGTACCCTTCGAAGGGTTTTTCCTCTTCTTACCCTTTCCCTGCCCAATAGCCAAAACAGGGGCTGTTGATGGAGTAGAAGTAGCAACCGCTTTACCCTTAAGGCCATTTTCAGCTGTCCTTAAGAGTCCTTGAAGTTTGCTAAGTGTGACTTCCTCCTTGTTCATATGATAAGTCATACGAAACTGATCATAACTTGGAGGTAAGGAATGGAGAATGATGTCAATCGCCATTTCCTCAGGAAAGTCAACATTTAGCTTCAGCAACCGGTCAACGAACCTTTGCATCTTCTGCAAGTGACCGGTGATGGGTTCACCATCCTTCATCCTTGCGGTTATCATGGAGGAGATGATTTCATACCTCTCCTGATGCGCGCTTTGATGGTACCTTTCCATCAGATCCAGGTGCATCTCATAGGGGTAGAAATCTTCATAGGATTTTTGAAGTTCAGGAGTCATGGTGGCCATCATGATGCATGCTACTTTAGTAGCATCCTTTTCATGTGCAACAAACTCCGCAAACTCTTCAGGAGTAGCAGTGGCTTCATTCACAACCTTAAGCTCCCTATCGAGGACATATTCTTTGTCCTCATAGCGGGTAATCATTCTGATGTTTCTGATCCACTCATTGAAATTGGATCCATCAAAGATGACCTTACCACACAAGTTCATAAGGGAAAAGGAGCCTGTTGGGTTTGAGCCAGAAGCATTGTTGGAAGACATCTGAAAGGAAAGAAAGACAAGTTTCATTAGATTAGGAATCCTTAATAATTCACCCAATTGAAATATTAAGGCTAGGATCCAACAAACTATTTATAGTTGGAAGAGGGATGCCGTAATCCATACTATAAAATATTTGAAGGTAGGTAAATGACGATTTACCAATTTCCACCATAAGAACGAAATATTTTATTATTAGGTTTTATTGGTTTTTGAAACTCCTAGATCTTTTGAGATACATTGAACTTTTCAATGGCATGTTTGAATCTCGATTGTGCCCTCTCAAGTTTGTGACTGGGATGCCGAGGATCACAAACAAGGTGTGAATAACCATACAAATTGACTTGGTACCCTCAACAATATTACCTAATCGATGTGCCGGTTAACCACACACGCTCCACCGATCTATAATAAGGTCAAGTTACCCTTTGCCACTCTTACTAGTCCATGTTAGTGTGCCGGTTAACCACACACGCTCCACTAACGACTTGGTAAGGTACAAAGTGTAATTTTATGGGCTAGCACCAATTTCACATTTTCCTAAAGTAACTAAGATTGAGAATTTATAATGTATAGTTACTTTATAATTCATTATACTTTTAACAAGTATTTAAAGTCGTATCCTACCCGTTCGGCTAACGACCCTCCACCGATCAAGGAAGCGGTGGGTGAGAGTGGACACCCATTAAGTCACCATTTTATAGGCAACAACCTTATACCCCCCTTATAGACCGGCTTCGTGAATGAGGCCTACTAACGGTAAGAATGACATATTCTTATACATATCTATATAATAAAATTATAATAATAGTATAAGTGTTGATTTTTAAACTTTTTAAAAAACTAAGGTTTAATTTGGAATTAAAGTAATAAAGTGTAAGACTTTTCAAATTCCAAAACTTGAGGGCAAGATTTGAAACTATTCCAAGTCTCTTCAATTTGTAACTTATGAGTTTTAATGGTTCATAAAAATGAAGACTCTTCATTTTATGAAACCTCTTTAGTTCTTTAATCATAATTAAAAGAAGTGACTTTTGGTTATCCATAACTTGAGGACAAGTTATGGACACCATCATAGCCATTAAGATCATGAATTAAACACACATGGTGGTCACACATAGTTCCTATGATCTTCTAAAAACTCATAAGAACACAAATTCATGTCAAGCAATTTCAAGAAATCATATAAACATATACAATACTTGAAAATTGATAAAAGTCATGTAAAATGGGTTAACATAATCATTATCATTTTGAAAAACAGATTTTACAAGTCCAAAACAGATTGGGATAATGATCTTAATCAATTTCCAGCAACAAAACTCGAAAAAACTGCCCAGCACGCTCCTACTCGCCGAGTGCACTATTCTACTCGGCGAGTAGAATGAATTTGTTCATGGACTCGGCGAGTCCTCCCCATGGACTCGGCGAGTCCAGTCGTCAGAATGCAGAATTTTCGATTTTTAAGCAGTTTTGCATCAAGTATACAGAAAACAATCCTAGGCTCTGATACCACTGATGGGTTTTGAGCATTCTAACACTTCCTAAGTATACATGCAACCCTAATAACCTTGAATCTATGTTTTCTCTATATACATGCAAATTTCTTTTTCAAGGTTATTTCCTAACTAGCATGGCATGGGGATTACATAAAACATAAAACTAGTAGAAATACATACCTTGTTGTTGCTTGGATTCCTTCAAGACTTTGTGAGCCTAGCACCCCAAATGTTGTGCCTCAAATGCTTCACACAACACCACAAGACTTGGAATAACTTGAGAGAATACTTCTAGCACTCAAAATCGGTTATGCCCTCTCTAGTAACACTAGGTTCACTAGCTCTACTAGGTCACCATTTTGCTAGCCATAAGGTTCCTTTTATAGTGTTGTCACAATTAGGGTTTACACATGAATGCCCTTAATTGTCATGACTCTTGATTTCCCATGACCCATGGATTTGTAACTCCCATGGACTATCCATGGAGCTCCATTTGGTTACATCCATAACTCATAAACCATGGATCATTAATCCACCATAAAAGAATTGATGATTGTCATAATCAACCCTATGTATTTAATTAGTCTCACTTTGATCACCAAATTAATCCTAGATTAATACTTGATCAATACTAATTAAATAATACTATTATTAATATATTAGAACTTATAATATATTAATAATCATAAGTGCCTTATTCTCTCATTTAGTCTATCCAAGTATTGCAATGCCATGCAACCCAAATGGACCATACCGGGTCGGGTCAAGTACATACCAAATAAAGTTATGGACTTAGACACTATATCCAACAACCTCATATTGTACTGCTAACAACACAGAACAGCGGAGTGATATAACAGATGAACCAAACACTTTTGGAGCATGCGAGTATATGTTGATTTATTGGAGCAGTTTTGAGCGGAAGCAGTCAACACTGCTTGCTATCTAGTGAATAGATCTCAATCAACTGCAATTGATTTTAAGACTCCTCAAGAAGTGTGGTTTGGGAAACCCTGTGAGAATTCTGGTTTACAAATGTTTGGATGCCCTTCTTACGCTCGTGTGAATGATAGTAAACTGGAGTCAAGGGAAATGAAGTGAATATAACTAGGATATGCATCTGGAGGGAAAGGTCATCGCCTGGGGTGTACGGAAGAAGGAAAGCATCCAAAATTCGTTATTTACATAGATGTGACCTTTCAATATGCTATGTGTAACCAGAGAGGAGGTAATTGAATGTTACGGTGAACAATCAGTGTGCTAGGCAGAAGGTGGAGTTTGAAACAAAAACCTCACACAGTTTTTTGATAAATGAGAAACAACAGGGTGGCATGGAACACCAGGGACATGAGGAATCCCTTGAACAACCCAGGGAGGAAGTGTCTGGTGATGCTGATGCTAGAAAAGCCAACTTGAAGAAGCTTCTAGATAAAAAGCTTGTGATGAATAATTTAGGGGTTGTAAAGAAGTTAACAAGGATGGAGACTCGGAATGATGAAAGAGTAGGAAGGTTATACATTTCTCACTAAATTGAGACATTCTTACGTTCGTTCTATCATGATCAGTCCAAACATGTTGGTACTTCTTTTGTGGTTCGAGGAAATCGGGGGAAAGCTCATTTGGAGGTGGTCAAATGGATCTTGCGACACTTGAAGGGAACGCTTGATGTTTTTCTGGTGTATGGTCCAATGCACGCCATACAGACTTGGTTGGATTGATAGACTCGGACCATGAAAGTGATATGGTGATAGTTAAATCATTGGCGGTTGGTCTCGGTTAGAGTTTTCTTTTGAAAGTGGAGAAACCTATCATGTTCTATGACAGTTGCATTCAAAAGTTTGGTGCCAAGGAGAATCCGAAAGACGTTGTGACATGGTTGTTTCCCACAGAGAAGTTCAAGATTTTCTTGGACTTGGTTGATGTTCGCAGCAGGTAAGGCCCTTCGAGGCTTGATTGTAGGAAATAAGAGGAAGTTCTTGTTTAAAGTGGAGTTCATAGGATGCTCAAGTCAAGGTTGAGATTTTTAAATGTGACTTGAGCATTTACAGCATTCGTATGGAGCATTGGTGTTCAATTGAGTACTTGGAAATCAATGACGTACTTCGAGTTCTTGGAGCATGTGACAAAGGAATGTATCATATGAGAAGCGAATGCATCATCGGACAAAGGAACGAATCAAATGAAAAAGGATTGGATATTCTAAAAGGGTATGGAGCACTAGGAAGTGAAATGGAGCATACTGATACATGGATGCACCATCCTACGCTTGGATGTGCCACATAGAAGTCAAGTTGCGCCACTAATGAAACTCGATATGACACCAAGTGACTTGATATGCCACGAAGTTACTTGATATGCCACCAAGTGACATGATATGCCACAGAGTGATTTGATATGCCAATAAGTGACATGATATGCTATCAAGTGACACGATATGCCACCAAGTGACATGATATACCACCAAGTGACATGATATGCCACCAAGTGACATGATATGTCATTCATTAGGTGGATACGCCATTATGGAGGGGATGTGCTAACTTGAAGTGTAGATATGCGAACTTGGAAAAGGATGCGCCAACCATGGAGAGGATGTGCCATCCCTTGATCAAGATGTGCATTCACATGCCTAATGCGCCATCTTGATGCAATGATGCGCCACTTGGTTCCTTGATATGCCAAGGTATCATTGATGATCTGTATGCTATCAAATTCCCTAAGTTGCTCAAGATTGTTCAAGGAAGCTCAGAAGTTGAAGATCCTGAAGGATTATTGCTTGATGTGCTACCATGATGGTTGATATACCATGGTGATCTTGATGTTCCACTCTTGCATCATGATGTGCCACTATGGAGTATGATGCTCCATTATGTTTGTTGTTATGATCACATAAGGATGAATGTTCCAGAAGCTGCTACATGACGGATTGTGATTGGTTTACACCATTCATAGGCATATGTGCTAATGGGCTAATGGGCTTGTCCCATTAGGGTTTTAGGTCTGTTCCCTCAAGTATAAATAGGGATGTATGTTAAGTCATTTGTGTTTGATCTTTTGTATCCTTAGTGAGTAGGGCGAATCTCTACTGGATGTACTTGTAATCTCTGTTTGAGAACTCTGTGAATAAAGAATACTCCCTCCTACCCGTGGACATAGGTCACCTTGACCAAACCACGTAAATATTGTGTCTCTGTGTGCTTTTAGTTTTGTGTGTTATCTGCATTACTTCTTAACAAGGGTCATCAGAACATGGCAAGTGACATCAGATATGTTCTAAATCTTGACAAATATCGTCTGTTTTCCCTAACAGACCATATTATTCAATCTGTGTTCATCTTCTAAAATGGGTCGGCTAAAAAACACTCCATTTTATGATATAAACACCTTACTAAGTTATTCAACTATTTTTATTGATTGGAATTACATTCTTTTCTGAAAAAACTAGATATAAATAGTTAATCATAGGTTGACTTTTGATAAAGTTGTTCAATGGATGTATATGTAGAAACAACTTCTAAAAAATAGCAAAATTTTAAAAAGAAGTTATAATGGTCACGATCTTTTTCGGCCATCATATGCTACAATTTAGATGGTTTGTCAAATTTTTATTTTTTATTTTTTCAGATTTTCACAGGCCATTACTTGTGAAAATAAATGACCTACAAAAAATGATTTCTTTTAAAAAAACACTTTAAATTTTTCGTAAGTTAATGCCTAAGAAAATCTAGATGGTCTGCCGATTTTTTTTATTATTTTTCCTTTTTTTTTAAATATTTTTGCAGGTTACCTTCATAGTTGGGAGAGCCCAGATAGTTTGATGATTGTTATAATGTTCGTATGTGAAAGTTATTAATTTTTTTTTTCATAATTTTCACCGAAAATCCTATTTTTGAGCTAAAAAATATGACATGTTGAGATTCAAATCGGGAGTGTAATATGTCCACTAATAGCGTTGTAAAACTTGGCTAACTCGAACGAATACCCAACCTCTTACTAAGTCGAATTCAGCCAACCCGACAAATAACTCAAAATCCGGCCAACCTTGTTCAAAAACAGTCCATCTCGGTCAAATTGGGACAAACTCGGCCAAACTCGGCCAACTTGGTCAAACTCGGCCAACTCGGTCAAATGGTCAAAACTAACTTAAAAAAAATTATGAATTTCAAGCTTAATATTTATATTTATACTTTATCTAACATACTAACCCTAAAACTAAAGTACCATATGAGATAAACAAAATGTATATGCTTTCCTTTCTCTCTCCCAACCTCATTTTCAAGATTTTCATGATTAAAATATTTTCTTTTTTAAACTAGTTTAACATTGAAACATGTATCATTTTTTATTGATATTTCACAAACCTTATGAATTTTAATGATAAAATACCATGTTAGAGAACTCCTCGACTATGCCAAGTACTCGCTACTCCCCAGTTGATCGCACAACTACAAAATAGGGAGTTCCGCAACATTATATATATATATATATATATATATATATATATATATATATATATATATATATATATATAACGAATGATTTCAAATAAAAATTCTAAATAAAATGAAAACGTGAAAACATTATTTTTATTTTATTATTTTGTTATGAAATTTATGTGTCATATTCTAATAAATTGTAATAGGAATTTTAACATATGATTGTGTACATATTCGTTTTTATGTTATCATTATGTTATGAATCTTGTATATGTGTAGTATTTTAGTAATTCTAATATAAATATTAATGAATGATTATTCGTATATTAATTGTTAAATAATGAAATAAAATGTCTATATAAAATTCATAGCAAAAAAATAACAGAAAAGTAGTGTTCTCACGTTTTCACTTTTTTTAGTGTTTTTATTTGAAATATATATATATATATATATATATATATATATATATATATATATATATATATATATATATATATATATATATATATATATATATATATATAAAACCAATGTCTTAGAAGAGCTCGATAAAGAACTTCTACTGTAAACGCACCGTAGGGAATCATAAAACGATTAACCCTAAAAAGGTTTCCCTAAATAACCAAACATGTCAAATCAGTTTCAATATCTCAAATACTCAACAGCTATATTTTATGATTCCCTACGGTGCCTTTACAGTTGAAGTTCTTATCGAGCTCTTCTAAGACATTGGTTTTATATTAAGGCATTGGTTTTATATTTATGGTAAATAGTTTATGTTCCCTATAAATAATCATTAGGTTAGATTTTGATGAAGGCTTTTTCCTGATTAGGGTTTTCTTTGTACATTCATATCATAATCATTATACACAAAACCTTTATCAGATTAGTTGAATATTATGGTGATTGATTCTTGATTGTTATTGATATTCCGCATTCTCGGATTTATTCCTAACAAGTGGTATCAGAGCGGGTTCTTGTAGATCTCAGCAATTATTGCAAGAATCGATCTTGTTTATGGCGATATTTTATCTTGATTCTCACCTTGTTCTTCAAGTTTTGTAAGTTTTCTGAAAAGAAAAAGTCTAATACCTCGTTTTATTGCAAAATAATTTTCAGATCTGTTATCTTCTACTCATTATTTCATCGGATTTATTCTTGAATCGTGATTTGGAAGAGAATTAGAAGAAAATTTTCGTGTTTATTTGAATTTTTGTGTTCAGAACTACTTTATCTCTCTAGAAATCATCCCAGATCTGTTTTCTCTCTCTAGAAATCATCTCAGATCTGTTTTTTCTCTCTAGAAATATTATCAGATCTACTTTCTCTCTCTTCAAGTTTTCTTTCTTGTTGAAGATTTAATGGCGAATTGGAGGGTATTAAAACCCATGGAAGAACATGGATTAAAGGTTACAGATCCAAAGTTTCGTCTTAAAGAAGGATATCAATTATGGGATGTTCCTTGTAACATCCATAAAATTTCACAAAAATTTAAAACATTTTAAAACATTTAAAATCATTAAGTTATTACAATTTGTTTTCAAAATAGTTTAAACATCAGAGTATCCCCAAAATCAAATCATGAAAATATAAGGGGGTGCACGATCACGCATTTGCCTTGCCGCGATCATCAGAAGTACCTGAAACATAATAATCAACTGTAAGCCCGAAGCTTAGCGAGTTCCCTTAAAGTAACAACGCCATACATATATAGCCATATCATATAAACAACAACATGCAATGAGCCATCAGCCTGACTGGACCGCCTCATAGGGCCATCAATCTATCTGGACCGCTCTTCGAGCCATTGGCACGTGTGGACCGCCTCTTAAGGCCTTCAGCCTATACAGACCGCTCGTCGGGCCTTCGGCCTGACTTGTCTGCCCTAACCGGGTCTGCAGTGTGTAACACCTGAAAAATTCAAGCCAATTTAAACTTTTTTAAAAACATTTCAAAATCATCAAAACATTACAATCTGGTTTCCAAAATGTATTTTTCCCAGAAACATAAACAAAACATGAGGAGCTGTACGATCACGCCTTTGCCTTGCCACGATCCTCTGATGTACCTGAAACAATAAACTGAAACTGTAAGCCCGAAAGCTTAGTGAGTTACCCCCAAAATACCGATACGCATACAGTCCACATAACCATGTCAGCAACATCATAACATTACAAACTAAACAACATATAATGGGTCCACATCTTTACATACTAGATTATCCCTGGTCCCACAGTGTGAGTCTGGATTGCCTTCCGGGCCCACAGCTCACATCTGCATTGCCATCGAGCCCACAGTACGAGTCTCCCTTAGCCCGTATCTGGAATGCTCCTAGGGTGTGTTGGTTACCGCACGGAGCAGTACAACCTCAACCCATCCCACATAGCATATAAATCATGTAACATAACTACTGAGCATGCAATAACCATATAACATCACCGATAGTCCTACAGATCTACCTAACTGGCATAACCACTAGCATGCAACACTAACTCATAATCAACATAACCACTGCTAGGATAACATATCCAATGGGCCGGCCTTGGTGCCTTAGACCCCTTAGTATAGTGAGGATAACTCACCTCACAATGTCGCACTGAAATTGATAGGCTCAAACTCTCGAATCACCAACACGAACTCCACCACCTATAGTTACCATAAAACCGTTTTTCCATTAATTTCCAAATTACCAAAATGCCCCCAAAGGTCATATGGTCAACCTTTGGTCAAAGTCAAAGTCCACAGTCAAGGTCAACAGTCCATGTTGACTCGACTCGTCGAGTACCCTCAGCTACTCGCCGAGTTCCTTGTAATACTCGTCCGCTCGCCGAGTCACTTGAGTGACTCGTCGAGTTCCTAGTATCAGTGGCCGTAACTCGTTGGCTAACTCGGCGAGTTTTCCCCTTACAAATCGACGCGTTCATACGTGTCCAAAGGTTGGGAAAACCCTAGCCGACTCGCCGAGTCATCGACTGACTCGCCGAGCCCAAGGCAATCTTCATCGGACTCGTCGGGTTGTTCATCCCACTCGTCGAGTTCATGACCATCTTCATACGACTCGCCGAGTCGACTAAGCGACTCGCCGAGTCCCTTCAGTCCTTTAACCATACAGACACTTTTTAAGCCATGCAAAGGCTCCAAATTGCAGATCCAACTTCCTTAGGCATGCTTATCACGTAAAGTTGCAAACTTTACGTGCATGCAAGGCTTTTAAGGCCCTTAAATGACAAAACTAAGCTTGCAATGAAGTCTCACACTTGAGGGAAGGCTCATACTAGGCAAGGCTGATAACTTTATGGATCTAGAGGCCAATGGGAGTCCAGATCTGAAGTTACAACTTCAGATCTTGGTTCAAACATAAGAAGCCTTTCATAAAACCCATCCAAAAGAGGTTAAAAGAGAGATGAGCCAAGGAAGCAGCTTAGTACCTTCCAGAGAGTGACAACTGATGAATCTCTTAGCTCCCCACGAGTTCCTAGCCTTGATTTCCTTGCTTCCTCAAGTGTTTCCTCCTCCAAAATTCCTCCTCCAAGCTTTAACACACCACAAGGACACACACACACACACGACTTAGGTTTCAAGAGGGACAAGAAGCAGTAAAGGGGAGGCTAGGGAAGGACAATGATCCTTTAAATAGGGTGCAATGCCTCAGGATTTAGGGTTTCATCTGCCAGCTCCTACTCGTCGAGTCACTTCTTGGACTCGGCGAGTAGGTCACTAAAATACGTGGACCAATCCGCTGCTACTCGACAAGTAGGGCAACCAACTCGTCGAGTAGACCTTGAATCAAGGAAATTCTTATACAAGATCGATAGCTGAGAATTGAGGCGTTACACAGTGTATCCGGTCCGCCCTCGGTATGTTGGCTTACAACACAAAGCAGGACATGCTTCAACCCCAACCCCCAATCAAATAATCATGTGCGCATATATATCATACGCTAGATAGCATGTACAAATAGTTATACATATCTAACAGATCACTAACATGGCAACCATCCTATAACAAGGATACTGATATAACCGATCACTAACATATCAATCATCCTATAACCAGGATACCGATCTAATAGATCACTAACATAGAAACCATCCTATAACCAGGATACAAATCATAAAGGGCCAACCTTGGTGTCGTAGACCCTGTTGATATAGTGAGAAGAACTCATCTCACGATGTTCAACTGTATTGATAAGATCAAACTCCCGAATCACAGTCACGAACTCAACCACCTATAACCACCATCGGACCAAGTCCATCAGAATCCCAAATTACCAAAATAACCTCAAAAGTCCAACTGGTCAACCTTTGGTCAAAGTCAAAGTCAACGGTCAAAGTCAACAATCCATGTTGACCCAACTCGTCGAGTGCGACTAGTAACTCGTCGAGTTCCTTAAGAACTCAGGAAATCATAAAACCCTAATTGACTCGCTGAGTTTTCAACCAACTCGTCGAGTCCATGCGTGCCCAAATATCGGGAAAACCCTAACTGATTCGTCGAGTCTTCTAACTGACTCACCGAGTTCATGCAGAACCAATACAGGCAATCTTCATCCGACTCGTTGTGACAACCCAAAACTTATCCCGTTAACGTTAGCCCGCTTCCGTTAAACAAATTTCCAATTTTCTTTTGTGCCGTCAAAATTCTTATAGCCTGGAAGATCATTAATTTATATAAATAGATTTATATAAGAGTCAGAACGAAAATCGCGAAAACCCGAGTTCTCCTTCAAAAATCAGTAAATCCGGTCTGCTTGGTGTTCACGGCCGTGAACCCGATCACGACCGTAAACCCATTCGAGTTGGTGGACCCCCACCACCGACCATACACCCAGCCTATAAATACGTTCTCCTACCCTTCATTTACACTTTTTTGGCCGAAAACTCATCTATTCTCTCTCTAATCTCCCAACTGCAAACTCAAGATTTCTCTTTTTTCTTCCGAAAATCATCGAAAATCACCTTTGCGATGTTGCTGTGGAGCCTCTAAAATGCGTTTTTCATCAAAACAAGTGTTGTTGTTCTTGAGTTCACGACCGCAAACCCCTCAAATCTTTAAATCTTCAAGGTCCGTGAACCCTTCACGACCGTGAACCCTTCAAACCTTCAAGAACAGTGAACCCTTCACGGCCATGAACACATCAAGCCCAACCGTGAACTCCATTTCAGCCTCTTAACTTACTTCTAACACTCCTTTGGGGAGTTATTATTTCATCATAGGTTGTTTGCCAAACACCTTTTGTGGTTAGATTCACTAATTTCAGGCCTATATGTATCATTATATGTTATTTAGGACTCGTTTGTGCTTCGGGACATCACTCGTGAGATTTATCATCATATATCATATCTTAAACCAAATCTCCAACATAAGGTGAGTTCATACCCCTATATTTTCCGAGCTTTTTAATGTTTTAAAGGGGGTAATACAAGTAAAACACAAGAAATTTGTATTTTTAAATATAATTTGGTTTATTATATTTTCTTATCGTTAACACACATTGGAACGTAGAACTTATTAAACATGACGAACATTATTACTACTAGATTTACGAACAATTTCACAATCACTTAAGATACATGTTAATAACAAAAATGAGTTTTTCATAGTATTATTCGTGAATTCGTTGAGAGAACTACATTGTGAGACACGAATTCTGGGAAGTCTACTCCTTAGGAACCAAAGTCTCCTGGAGGGAGAGCGTGAGTTTGTGTATAGATATTGACTATCCCGCACCCTGACTATTAGTTACAGTCAACCGGGGGTGACAAACGTCATTTCAGTTTACGACGTCTGCAGTACGTCGTAGTGTTTATCGTCCATTAGCATGGTTATAAGAACTCACTGGGGAAACAACAATTTGTTCACGTAATAATATGCTTAACAATTAGTCATTAGGGTTAATAACTAGGGGATTACTTAGTATGTACATCAGGGTGATATGAAATTAACATCCGACATGCAGTGGGAAGTGTGATTTCCGCCTCATTTCCTGTTCCTTGTTTGGTTGTGGGCTTACGGTAGAATCACCCAATCGACTGTCTGTTCGATTTAGATTTCTATAACTCGTATGTACTAAGTGATCGCAGAAGGGTATTAACAACACTTTCAGTATACAGAACAATACATATTCGACTAGTCTTATTTTAAGTAATAAACTACTATACATTACCGGTGGTAGCCAGAGTTTTCAAACAGAACAATGCTTAAACAACATAAGGTACTTGTACTCATCAGTTTTGGAACAATTAAGACAACAAGGATAAAAATCAATACTTCATAAACAATCGACATATTATTCTAACGAATATTCATTATTAATTCTATAATTCCTTAGTTTATTCATTCGAGTTACGTATGAAGAATATCCGATCGACCGTGGAATGTGTGGTTTCCGCCTCATTCCCTGTTCCTTGTTTGGTTGTGGGCTTAGAGCAGATCCACACAATTAACTGTTTGTTCGATATTGGTTTATAAATAGCTAGTATGAGCTAAGTAGTTATAGAAGGAATTGGTATTATCATATTTTCACTAAGAAAATATTGGATTTTCTTGAGGACCACTTTCAACACATTACAAATGACCAATACAATTAACTTTGTAAGTACCTAGTGAATACTTCAGGATTATGTACATGAGGATCCGACAACCAGTGGAATGTGTGATTTCCGCTCCATTTCCTGTTCCTTGTTGGGTTGTGGGCTTGGGGCGGAACCACACAATCGATTGTTTATTCGATTTTGATTGTATATGATTTGTATACACTAAGTACTCGTAGAAGGAACTGGTATGAATCTTTTCACTTAACTTTCATTACATAAAAAATGATAAGGTTTTTTGGAGAAACATAATGCACTTTTCAAGAACATAGAACCGTTTTCTAAAACAAAATGCTTATGAACTCGCCATCTTAATTCTGATACTCTTTCAAAACCTACTTCTATTCTCAGGACACTAATAGATAGGTACACGCACCGGGTTCAAGAAGATGGAGCATAGTAGCTTCGAGTCCTTACTTGTTATTTTACTTTTGGATTCAGTTTTATATATATATATATATATATATATATATATATATATATATATATATATATATATATATATATAATTTGAAAACAATGTAAACTTTATTCTATTAATACAATGGTTGTTGTTGCTTTGATTACTATTATTCAATTGTTATGATACTATGCATGACGTCATCCGCCCCCGAACGTTTCCGCCGTTACGGTTTTGGGGTGTGACACTCATCGAGTCGGCTGTAACGCCCGTAGATCCGGGCTAGTCAATTTAGAGACGATGAGCATCAAAAATGACTTTTTGATGGAAGATTATTTAGAAGGATTAATCTTAACTAAGTTATAGTATATGATACAAGGATTCCATACATATAAAGAACGCCGAAATCCGAGTTATAACGAAGAAGTTATGACCTGTCGAAGTTTCGCGAAAGAAGCGGCACGACACAGGGCGACGTAAATAGTGAATTTACGTTAGACCGATATTTGGCCTTAGCAATCTAAATGAAAGTCATAGAATACGTTAAACCACGAGCGTGCGTAAAAAGAACGTCTAAATCTGACTTCGTATGAGGAAATTATGATTTTTCGAAGTTTCGGCTTAGCAGTGCACAACCCGAAGTTCGAATATGAGATCGAGCGATATTTAGCTGAAACAATCTAAATGAGAATTGAAGATCTCATCGATAGTAGTGCATCGACGGAAAGACAGACGAAAACGGACGTCAGACGAAGGAGTTATGAGTTTATAACGGAGTTTTCCTGTCCCGACCTACTAAAAATAATCTAAAGTAATATAATAAAAATAAATTCAAAATTAGCCGACGGAGTGTAAATGAAAGTTGTAGATCTTGTTTTTACCTACGCGTCGATATAAAGAATGTCGAAAACGGAGTTCGTATGCGAAAGTTATGAATTTCTGAAGTTCGGGGCGGGAAACCCCAAAACTGTCAGAGACGACGACGTGGAAACAGTGCCCACGACGTGGCGTGGCTTTTGACGCCTTCTGGTGCCTGACAGAGCAAGTGGACAATAACGCATGCAATGACGACGAAGCCCACGACGTGGAAGAAGTGCCTACGACGTGGAAAATGAGAAAACAGCCCTATAAATAGATTTGAAGGGGCAGCCGTTTGTGGTTGCCAAATCTCTTCTCTCTCACCCATATTACCTCGATTTACGTGCAAAGAAGTACCCCCGAAGCCCTGGTATCAACCCCGAGACCCGAAGCAAGTCCCGAAGCCCGAAGATCCCGAGAAGAAAAGAGTTTCCGAGGCGAAGCTCTGCCCACGAGAAGCCTGGTGTGCGAAGTGATCCCGGTTTCACCGAAGAATACTACTCTTAGAGCTGTAGTGCTGTCCGAGCATCGTCTAACCAAGTGAGTGTATAGTTACTTTCTTCTAACACATAAATATGAAGTATTTTCTATGAAATACGTGCTATGTGTTTATATATTGTTGTTTATTTGAGATGAGTGTGGAATGTATGTTTTATATAGTTTTTAAATGACTTAAACTGTATATGTATTTTATATCTACAAATATGTTGGGTAGAACATGGGTAGATGGAATAGTTGGTGTGTGATGAGAGATGGTATGAGTAAACCCTGGTGACTATGAGACGTAGTGCCTATTAGATAAACCCTGGCGACGATGTGACTTCGTGCCTATTAGATAAACCTTGGTGACTATGGAGTTAGCGCCTATTGTATAAACCTTGGCGACTATGGAGTTAGCGCCTACTGTTAAGTAAACCTTGGTGACTATGGAGTTTGCGCCTATTGTATAAACCTTGGTGACTATGGAGTTAGCGCCTACTGTTAAGTAAACCTTGGTGACTATGGAGTTAGCGCCTATTGTATAAACCATGGTGACTATGGAGTTAGCGCATACTGTTAAGTGAACCTTGTTGACTATGGAGTTAGCGCCTGATAGCTATGGATTTAGTACCTGAGAGATAAATGTTGGTAACTATGGACTTAGTACCTGATAGATAAACTTTGGCAGCAATGGACTTCGTGCCAATTCCTTAGGTAAATCCTTAGGAATGAATGAATGAAGGATAGTTGATTATTAGGGTAAAACCTTAAGAAATAATGAAGATAATGGGGATGGGTAATTGGGTTGATTGTTTGATGATTAAATATAATAATTATATTATTGTGGGTTGAAAACCGTATATGCTCACCAGGCTCCCAAGCCTGACCCACTCAGTTTTCTTTGTATCACAGGTATCGATACGAAGACATATTTCACTGAGAGATTAAAGGAGATGTAAATCATTAGTGTAAATAAATGTAAGTTCTGTTTATGCTTATGTGTCTGTATCGGAACATGACATCCCGAGATTTTGTTATATAATGAAAATACATTTGTTTAAGAAATGCTTTGATAAATTCTTATCATAATTTGTTTTGGGAACAAATTCCGCAACACTTTTCTTTAAAAGGATACTCTGATTTTTAAAATAAAGCATAAACAAAAAAAAATCGGTCTTTTCTGGCCGTGAAATTGGGGATGTCACAGTTGGTATCAGAGCATTAGTTTAAGCGAACTAGGAATTTGTAGGATTTCTGGACTTAAACTTAGAATGCTAAGCGATGATTGTGAGATGAGTGTCTACCATATTTTAAGACACGAGCACTAGTATATTTTAGGAATGATGCCTAAAATGCTTTTATGTGCTAAATGTTATATGTTTGCCATATATGCTATTATTTGTTCGGATCTATGGTCTGTTGCCGACCGGATCTGGAGACCTTATGTGTTTAGGATTCTAAGCGTTTGATACGATATTAGAACTAGCATGTAAACGTTTCGGAGTGATAAGGAGATTTATACGTCTATCGTAAATAAAGCTTTCCTATCTTAAAATTCTCGCCTAGGTACACCGAGCGTCTGCTTGGGTGTACAAAACGTTATGGTGAAGAATCGTAGAGAATTGAGTAAATGGAGTAAATGAAAGGCTTATGATAGTGAATGACACCTATCGGAGGATATCGAAAGAGTGGTATCTTGACTTTAGAATGTGACTGATAAAATAACGGATCATTTAGAGGAGTACGGTACATCTGAGGTACACCTTCGATTTGCAGGATGATGGAACAATTGGTGTAATTCTTGAAGATGTCCCATCGTCTGGAATTTCCATCACCAACCGAGTTGAAGTAGAATTGATGATTGAAGAGACGCATGGAAGAAGTCCTAGTAGAGTCTAGGAAATTTTTTATGATTAATTGGACACATTCGTATGTGTTAAATTGTTTTGTGATTTTAGGACTTGGGGACTGCGAGACAATACTTGGGACGAGTATGAGTTGGTGTGAATAGTAGTAGAGATCTATACTACTGGAAGCACATGACTCACGCTTGGATCAGGGAAAGTCACAAGGTTACCAAGAAGCTAGTGATTGGTCTCGTTTTATTCAAGTATGTCGTTACCATTGTTTCGGTAATGACTAATGAGATGATTGTTATTCCGACCCTAGTGGTCATATCAAATTGAGTCCGACTACGAGGAGTTTGTTACGTGGTTCATGGAACCAAGTTCGATGTAACATCTGACCTAAGTCAGAAGATTGAAATCAATGTGATCGATAGTATCGCACTCGTTGTTAGAGGAATTGGTAGCTGGAGATGCTACATGCTAAAATGTGATTATATCACATTAGAATACGAAGGAAAGTATATTCCATTCTGGAATTTGACTCTAAGAGACTCGAGTCTAAGCGTTGCCTCATACGATGAGAGATCGTTAGAACATGACCCATCGGTCTGTTACAATAGATAATGGAAAGTACTTATCCTAAGAAGAAGGAGTCCTCAATAAGGATTTATTTTGTAACTCGAAAGTTACGATTGAAAGTCAAACATAGTACGAAGAGCAGGTGCAAGATTGAGCATCACGGTGATTACTTTCGATGGAAGGATGACGTATGGAATCATTATACAAGCCCTATTTCGTTGATGATTCTGGGACGTAATCATCCTAAGGGGGAGATAATTGTAACGCCCGTAGATCCAGGCTAGTCAATTTAGAGACGATAAGCATCAAAAATGACTTTTTGATGGAAGATTATTTAAAAGGATTAATCTTAACTAAGTTATAGTATATGTTACAAGGATTCCGTACATATAAAGAACTCCGAAATCCGAGTTATAACGAAGAAGTTATGACCTGTCGAAGTTTCGCGAAAGAACCGGCACGACACAACGCGACGTAAATAGTGAATTTACGTTAGAGCGATATTTGGCCTTAGCAATCTAAATGAAAGTCGTAGAATACGTTAAACCGCGAGCGTGCATAAAAAGAACGTCTAAATCTGACTTCGTATGAGGAAGTTATGATTTTTCGAAGTTTCGGCTTAGTAGTGTACAACCCGAAGTTCGAATATGAGATCGATCGATATTTAGCCGAAACAATCTAAATGCGAATTGAAGATCTCATCGATAGTAGTGCATCGACGGAAAGACAGACGAAAACGGACGTCAGACGAAGGAGTTATGAGTTTATAATGGGGTTTTCCTGTCCCGGCCTACTAAAAATAATATAAAAATAATATAATAAAAATAAATTCAAAATTAGCCGACGGAGTCTAAATGAAAGTTGTAGATCTTGTTTTTACCTATGCGTCGATATAAAGAACGTCGAAAATGGCTTCTAACGCCTTCTGGTGCCTGACAGAGCAAGTGGACGATGCCGCATGCAATGACGACCAAGCCCACGACGTGGAAGAAGTTCCCACGACGTGGAAAAGGAGAAAACAGCCCTATAAATAGATTTGAAGGGGCAGCCATTTGTGGTTGCCAAATCTCTTCTCTCTCACCCATATTACCTCGATTTACGTACAAAGAAGTACCCCCGAAGCCCCGGTATCAACCCCGAGACCTGAAGCAAGTCCCGAAGCCCGAAGATCCCGAGAAGAAAAGAGTTTCCGAGCTGAAGCTCTGCCCGCGAGAAGCCCGGTGTGCGAAGTGATCCCGGTTTCACTGAATAATACTACTCTTAGAGCTGTAGTGCTGTCCGAGCATCGTCTAACCAAGTGAGTGTGTAGTTACTTTCTTCTAACACATAAATATGAAGTATTTTCTATGAAATATGTGCTATGTGTTTATATATTGTTGTTTATTTGAGATGAGTGTGGAATGGATGTTTTATATAGTTTTTAAATGAGTTAAACTGTATATGTATTTTATATCTACAAATATGTTGGGTAGAACATGGGTAGATGGAATAGTTGGTGTGTGATGAGAGATGGTATGAGTAAACCCTGGTGACTATGAGACGTAGTGCCTATTAGATAAACCCTGACGACGATGTGACTTCGTGCCTATTAGATAAACCTTGGTGACTATGGAGTTAGCGCCTATTGTATAAACCTTAGTGACTATGGAGTTAGCGCCTATTGTATAAACCTTGGTGACTATGGAGTTAGCGCCTACTGTTAAGTAAACCTTGGTGACTATGGAGTTTGCACCTATTGTATAAACCTTGGTGACTATGGAGTTAGCGCCTACTGTTAAGTAAACCTTGGTGACTATGGAGTTAGCGCCTATTGTATAAACCTTGGTGACTACGGAGTTAGCGCCTACTGTTAAGTGAACCTTGGTGACTATGGAGTTAGCGTCTGATAGCTATGGATTTAGTACCTGAGAGATAAATGTTGGTAACTATGGACTTAGTACCTGATAGATAAACTTTGGCAGCAATGGACTTCGTGCCAATTCCTTAGGTAAATCCTTAGGAATGAATGAATGAAGGATAGTTGATTATTAGGGTAAAACCTTAAGAAATAAAGAAGATAATGGGGATTGGTAATTGGGTTGATTGTTTGATGATTAAATATAATAATTATATTATTGTGGGTTGAAAACCCTATATACTCACCAGGCTCCCAAGCCTGACCCACTCAGTTTTCTTTGTGTCACAGGTATCGTTACGAAGACATATTTCACTGAGAGATTAAAGGAGATGTAAATCATTAGTGTAAATAAATGTAAGTTCTGTTTATGCTTATGTGTCTGTATCGGAACATGACATCCCGAGATTTTGTTATATAATGAAAATACATTTCTTTAAGAAATGCTTTGATAAATTCTATCATATTTTGTTTTGGGAACAAATTCCGCAACACTTTTCTTTAAAAGGATACTCTGATTTTTAAAATAAAGCATAAACAAAAAAAATCGGTCTTATCTGGCCGTGAAATTGGGGATGTCACATCGCCCATGCGACTCGTCAAGTCCCTTCAGTCCATTTCTCATCCAGACGTTTTTAAGCTACCCCAAAGCTCCATATTGTAGATCTAACCTCGTAGGGCATGGTTTCCATGTAAAGTTGCAAACTTTACGTACATGCATGGTCCTAAATGCCAAAATCAAGCTAAGGTAAAGGTTTAACCCAAAGAGAAGGGCCAATGGTTGCTAAATCTGATAACTTTATGACTATACGGACCAAGAGGAGTCTAGATCTGAAGTTACAACTTCAGATCATGCCCATTACCCGAAATAACCCACAACCAATTATAAAATGGCCCTAAATCTTTGCATGAAGAGATCTAGCTAAAGATAAGTCATTGTAACGACTTGTTACCTTCAAGATGATGCCAAGATGAAGTAGAGTCAGATCCACAAGCTTCCCTTTGCTCCAAGCTCCTTAGACTTCAAACCTTCTTCACAAAATGCACCAAAAGCACTCGTTAAAGCTCACAAACACTCAAGAACATGGTCTAGAATGATTAGGGTTTCTACTGGCCATCAAGAGGTGGTAAGGGGATGGAGGAAAGGACTTAAGGTCCTTTAAATAGGGTGTAAACCCTAAAAAATTAGGGTTTCTATGCATAGACTTTACTCGTCGATTCGGGGTCCTCCGACTCGTCGAGTAGGAATCATAAACGATGCGGGCCAACTCGGTTCGACAAGACGAGTTGGGCCCTCCAACTCGTCGAGTTCCCTCAGCAAAATGAATATAAAGATTTTGAAGATTATACCTGGGAGTCGGGGTGTTACAATTCTCCCTCACTTGAACTAGACTTCGTCCTCGAAGTCTGTTGCGGTGAATAACTCACGGTAATGATCACGTATGTCTGCCTCCGGCTCCCAAATCCACTCGGATACCCTCCGATGCTGCCACTGTACCTTTACCAAAGGTACTTACTTGTTCCGTAGAACCTTCACCTTCCTCTTAAGCTTCCAATTCTCCTTTCGCATACCCTCAACCTGAGCTTCCCTGATCAAGCTCACAAGTAGAGAATCCACTGATATCCTAGCAGAAGATCCCGCTGACTTGTGGCTCAGAGCGTCAGCAACCACGTTCGCTTTACCAGAATGGTAAAGGATCTCGCAGTCATAATCCTTGACTACGTCAAGCCACCTGCGCTGCCTCATGTTAAGGTTCGGCTAATCCATGATGTGCCTTAGACTCTTGTGGTCCGTGTATATGGTACAGCGGACCCCATGGAGGTAATGTCTCCAAATCTTGAGAGCGAATATCACCGTTCCCAACTCCAGATCATGAGTAGGGTATCTCGTCTCTTGCGGTTTCAATTGTCGCGATGCGTAGGAATTCACCCGTCCTCTCTGCATGAGGACCGCTCCCAGTCCTGTGATGGATGCATCATAGAATACCACAAAATCCTGAACTCCCTCAGTGAGAGTTAAGACTGGAGCCTCGCATAGTCGCTGTCTGAGGGTCTCAAACGCCTTCTACTGCTCGGGGCCCCACCAGAAATCTACCCCCTGCCTCGTTAGACGAGTGAGGGGTACTGTAATCTTGGAGAATTCCTGTATGAATCTCTGGTAGTACCCTATCAATCCTAAGAAGCTCCTGATATCCGAGGGAGACTTCGGAACCTCCCACTGCATAACCGCCTTGATTTTGGCCGAATCGACCAAAATACCCTCCTGGTTAACGAGATGCCCAAGGAACTGAACCCCTCGTAACCAAAACTCGCA
Organism: Lactuca virosa; assembly: GCF_052849685.1. Lineage (NCBI taxonomy): Eukaryota > Viridiplantae > Streptophyta > Magnoliopsida > Asterales > Asteraceae > Lactuca > Lactuca virosa. The sequence goes on from NC_136428.1 coordinate 175,046,149, forward strand.
CTTCGAGAACTTGGCATAAAGCCGTTCTCGCCTCAAGACTCCTAATAGCTCCGGGAGATGCTCCTCGTGCTGCTCTTTGGTCTTGGAGTACACCAAGATATTATCTATAAACACGATGATCGAGCGATCGAGCATCGGTCTACAGACCCGATTCATCAGGTCCATAAACACTGCTGGTGCGTTGGTGAGCCCAAACGGCATCACCACAAACTCGTAATGTCCATAATGAGTCTGAAAAGCGGTCTTCTCCATGTCCTCCTCCCTAACCCTGACCTGATGGTACCTGTACCTCAGATCTATCTTGGAGAACCAAGATGCTCCCTGTAGCTGATCAAAAAGGTCATCTATCCTCGGGAGTGGATAACGGTTCTTCACCGTCAACTTGTTCAACTCCCGGTAGTCAATGCACATCCGGTGTGAACCGTCCTTCTTCTGTACGAAGAGAATCAACACTCCCCACAGAGAACTGCTAGGATGAATAAACTGCTTGCCCAACAGTTCTTGCAGCTGTGATGACAGCTCCTACATCTATGGTGGTGCAAATCGGTACGACGCTTTAGCAATAGGGGCCGCACCTAGCACTAGGTCGATCTTAAACTTGACTTGCCTCTCTGTAGGCACTCTCGGTAACTCCTCCAGAAACACGTAAGTGAACTCCCTGACTATTGGAACCTCTGAAACCGTGGTCTGATCCCCGAGCTGTGTATCCACCATATATGCTAAATAACCCGCTCACTCGTGCTGAATGTACTTTTGAGCCCTGTCAGCTTAGCAAAACCTTGATCCCAATCTGGTGCCCTCGTCGAAGATAAACAATTCTCCCTCACTTGGGGTTCGAACTACCACCCGCTGACCCTCGCAGTCAATCATGGCACCGAAACGACTAAGCCAGTCGATACCCACAATCACACATACATCCTTCATGGGAATCGAAATCTAGTCTATCGGGAAAGATACCCCCGAAGATCTCCAATACGCAACCCCGATAGACCAAAGAAGCGGAAATCCTGTGTTCGTTGGCGATAGAGACTCGCAACGGACACTCTAACTCTCCTACTGGCAACCCGATCTCCCTACTGAATGACTGAAAGACAAATAACCGACTCGCACCCGAGTCAAATAATACCAAAGCAGGTAACGAGGTCACTAAGAACGTACCTAATCATAGGTACAACATATAAGCATAAAACATATAGAATTAATAAGATAAAGGGTAGAAACATACCTGCAACCACATCAGGTGCTGTCCTCGCCTCCTCTGCTGTAAGCTGGAAGGCGTTCCCCGAGCCTTTGGAGGCTCTGCTCTACCCTGACCCCCGTCAGTAATTCTCAGTGTAGCCGGCGTTGGAGCCTGCGCCGGCCTGGCATCGAGCTGTGGACAGTTGTTCTTCACATGACCAACCTGATGACAGTGGTAACATATCCTCATATCCTGAACTGGGGCTGCTTGGCAGTAATTGCACGCAAAGTGCCCCTCGTTGCCGCATTTGCGACATGCGCTACCCGATCTGAAAACCCAGAGTGACCATTCCCACACCTGCCACTAGTGCGGCCATGCTGGCCTCCCGACCTAGAATCAGCGGTCTTAGACCACTTTGGCGCCGACTGTGGCTATGGCGGGGCCTGCCGCTGCTCCCTCAACTATAGCTCAATCTCTAACTCGTGCCGCCTAGCGGCCTCCTGTAAATCCAAAAATGTATCACAACGCTGGGTCGCCACAAACTGTCGGATGTTAGTCTTGAGCATGCTCAGATAACGTGTCATTTGAGCCTTCTCATAAGCATACTCCGGGCAGAACATCGCCCTCTCCGTGAACATGCGGGTGATCTCTGTCATCGTCTCACCATCCTATCTCAACTCTAAGAACTCCTGAGCTAACCGTTCCCGCTCGACTTGTGAGATGTATCGGGCGCGGAACATATCCTTGAATTGTTCCCAAGTAACTGCAGCTCTCTGCTCATCCGTTTAAGAACCAGTCATCAACCTAAACCAGTCCTTTGCCCCAGACCTCAGCAGGTTCAGGGCACATCTAACCTTCTAGTCAGCAGGACATGAACATGTGAAGAAACACCCCTCCACATCAGATAGCCACCTCATGGCTTTGATGGGGTCCTGTGTCCCATTAAAAGTCGGGGGCTTCGTGTTATCGAAGTCCCGGTACTGGAATGCCGGACTGGCTCCTCCCCCTACCGCCATTACAACTGTTGAAGCTGCTGCGGCAGCCGTCTTAGTGAGGGATGCATAACGCTCATCGAAATACTCCATCATGGCGGTCTTAATAGACCCAAACATCTTCGGCAAATGAGCCCGGAACATTGCAGCAACCTCGTCATGCAGGATCTCCCGAATCCTGGCGTCCATCTCGTCTAGCCCCATATGGCCGCTAGTCTCAGGCACTGCTGGTGCGTCCTGTCCGCCACCTCGTGATCCTGACCCGGATCCAGTCAGAAATCGTCTAGTAACCACCATGCTGAAAATATACCAGGAAGATATAAGATATTCCATACAATAATCCGAGAACCAACTCCCAACAAAACCCTAAGGGTTGTGACTTCCTTGCTGCGCGTATGGGTCCTGTGCTTTCTGTAATATGGGCCCATACTACCTTCCACACCTACCCATATTTGTCTCAAGTATCATCACAACGCCCTAACACTATACATAATAATGACGTGCGGTTAATCCTCACTCCTATAGGAAAGCCAAATATCACATAACTGGCGGACTGATCCTACATAACTCATCCATCCATGAAACTTCCACCAACCCTGCAACACTAGTGTATGCTAGCCATACATAACGTTGGACCCTATAGAATTTTGAATACCTGATCCTACCCTAAGCCCTTCGTCAAACAAGAACAGGAATTAAGGCCACACGAAACATTCTCAGGCTATAATATCTTAATTATGTACAGTTGTAATGCATACCCTAAGCAACTACAGTAATGATGTCAATTTCATATAAGGAAGAACCATAGGCTATCAGGCATCATATAATCAGGCAATTCTATCATGCAAAACGTGAAGATCCCTAGCCTAGTACTAGCGTGCTATTCTCACATATCACATAAGTCAAATAATCCGTAAGGTTTTTTGGGGTCTACTTATTGGCTCTGGCTGATCGTACACTTGCATCCTCCTTTAGTATTTTGAAAACTATTTGAAAAAAAAAATCATTTTAAAATCTTGTCCTCAGTTTGAGATTGGATACATACGAGTGTTTCCTCCAATTCACTCAAACCAACGCTCTGATACCAACTTGTAACATCCATAAAATTTCACAAAAATTTAAAACTTTTTAAAACATTTAAAACTGTCACACCCCCAAAGCAGAACGGTGGAAACGTTCGGGGGCGGAAAACTTTAGGTAAGTATCACAACACATGCAATATAGTAATCAAAGTACAAACAACCATTGCATTAATAAGTATAAGTTTTACATAAGTGTTTAAAGATTACATATTCAAACACCAAAGTAGGTACAGTAGAAGACAAGAGTCGCGATACGGTACTAGGTAGTATTCTCAAAAGCTTCGGGAGTGTACCTGTCTACTGGATTCCTGAGAATACAAGTTATTTGGAAAGAGTAGATCAGCATTTAAGCTAGTGAGTTCATAAGTATTTTAGTTCTGTTAAGTATACCCTAAGTTTTTTGGATAAGTTCACTGGTTCCTCCAGAAAATCCTATATTTCCTGAGGTGATAGATTGATAACCTCAATAGTTTCCCTCTGTAATTACTTAGTTTATACTAATTATATATAAACCAATATCGAATGGACAGTTAAATGGGTGTATCTGCCCTAAGCCTACAACCAAACAAGGAACATGAAGTAAGGCGGAAGTCACACATTTCACTGTCAATCGGATATTACTTATGTATAACTATGATGTAGAAACTAAGGAATTATAGAATTAACCACTAATGGTCCTTTGTGTTATACTAGTTTAAAGAGATTGAATGACTAAGTTCCATTTGATAAGTAGTTTAATTCCATAAACCGTTTCATTTGTAAAAGTGGTTTAATCCCATAAACCGTTTTATTTGTAACAGTGGTTTAATCCCACAAACCGTTTCATTTGTAAAAGTGGTTGAATCCCATAAACTGTTTCCTTTGTAAAAGTGGTTTAATCCCATAAACCGTTTCCATTGTAAAAGTATTCTTAGTTATATATGCTCTACAGTAAAACATTAGTATTAATCCTGGAAAATATTATATTATCCATAATACTGCCTTGTGGTTTTAAATGTTCCAAAACTAGAAGTACAAGTATATTTACCATACTTGATTTCATGATACGTAGCTTTTACTGTAAGTAAAAACTAAGAGAAGGTATATTTGGTCAGGATGTAATTATCTTTTCTTACTGTTTTAAGAGAAGTATATTACTTAGTAATTTACTCGTTGTTTTATCCATGTGACTTCTATTAACCATACTAATATGACTGATATGCCTGCTGCGACGTTCTTCAGGCGTCAGAAATGATATGATATTTGACACCCTAAGCCTGCCGGCCAAACTGTAGCGAACAGTAAAGGTGGGGGATTGTCAGTCCCATATAGATCTATACATAAATTCACGCTCTCCCTATAAAGAGATTCTGGTTAATAAGTCAGGACTTAAAGTCGTACTTAGATAAGTACACCATGAAGAGTCTCACAAATTTATTGTTTCAACGAGATTTATGATGTATTATTACCCCGTGATTGCTAACCCTGGTACTCTGTATTGTACCTTTGTTAATGCAAACCCAGTATGCTGTATTATTACCCCGTGATTGCTAACCCTGGTACGTTGTATTTGTACATTTGTTAATGCAAACCGGTATGATGTATTATTACCCCGTGTTTGCTAACCCTGGTACTCTGTGTTGTACCTTTGTTAATGCAAACCCGGTATGATGTATTATTACTTCTTTAATATGTTGTTCATATATTAAAGGTATTATACATATCCTGGTATAGTTAAATGAATTTTGGTAATTTCCTTGGAAAGTATACAATCGTGAATCATACTTGTATATTTAGTTCTGATTCATAAATTATACCTATTATAATTTATATGTTCTATCTGATTAGCATGATTTCTCACGGATGAACACCTTTGCTCAGCATGATACAAAGGTAATGATACCGAAAGGAGTAACCTTTTATAATCATATATGTATAATATATATACAATTAAGAAGGAAACGACCTTCGGACAAATAACACAACCTTAATTCCACATCCAAACAAGGAAAAGGAAATAAGATAATTCATTAGTCCTAAGCCCTTCAAATCTTATTTATATATTTATACATATATAAACATCATTTTGGCATTTATAATTTGAAATAGTTTATAAAACCTTTTTCAAATAATTTTAACGGAGTTTACATGACTTTAAAGATTTAACATGGCTTTAAGTCATTTTGGAAATATTTGGTAATCCTTAAATGCATAAGGAAATCCTTTGTGTGATTATTATCACATACAATTATTAACACAATTTTAAATTGTGTTCAACTTGTATTCCCCCCTAAAAAGCATATAAAACCATTTAAAAAAGGTAGATTATAGGGGTATGAACTCACTTTGATAAGTGGTGATTTGGGCAGCGTTTCGTTTCTATAGATAATCTTTATCAAAGAAACCGTAAGTTTTTGAGTAAAAACCGGACTTTATGCGGGCAGCACTTCGACTGGAAAGAGGTTATCTTCTCGAGAATTTCGGGGCTCCGGGGCTTGCTTCGGGTTTTAGACACGATAACGGGTCCTTGGGGGGTCGTGAGAAAGTTTAGAGGGTGAAAAGGTGAAAAGTGGTGAAATTTGGGGTGAAAAACCTCTCAAATCCGAGAAGTCTCGCACCCTTTATATAGGTGTGCGAGGGTTCGGCCGAGGAGGTGTGTCCTCGGACACGTGGCGAGGCTCGGACAGCTGGCGAGGGCGATGGCGAGTCAGCAGGACACGCGGCAGCTTCGCATGCGAGGGGGAGGAGAACTCAGCAGCCACGCGTCAGAAGGAGAAGCGAAGCTGGAGGCGGTCTCAGAAGCTTCCTCGGTGGTGTCGGATCAGGAGTGGACCGAGCCTCGGTCCAATCAGGAGTGCCTATGACGACTTCAGACCAATCAGCAGGTGACACGCGCATCTGCGGTCCAATCAGAAGACGCTACATAGCAGACCCGTGGAAGCCTCGAATGCGAGGGTGACGTGGCCGAAGAGGGTCCATGGGAAAATTCCCGTTTTTCAACATTTTCTTGATTTTCGTGCCAAAAACTTACAAAATTCATAACTTTCGCATACGAGCTCCGTTTTTGGCATTTTTTATATGCACGCGTAGGTAAATTTATACTCTACGACTTTTGTTTAAACTTCGTCGGCTAATTTTGAATTTATTTTTAATATTATTATTTTTAAAAGACCGGGACAGGAAATCCGTTAAAAATTCATAACTTCTTCATCCGACGTCCGTTTTCGTCTGTCTTTTTTACCGTTGTACTACTTTTGATGAGACCTTCGATTCTCGTTTAAGTTGTGTCGGCTAAATATCGATCGATTTATAGTTCGAATGTTTAGCTGTCTACTGCTAAACCGAAACTTAGAAAAATCACAACTTCCTCATACGAAGTCAGATTTTTACGTTCTTTTCATGAACGTTCTCGGTTTAATATATTCTACAACTTTCATTTAGATTGTTAAGGCTAAAAAGCCTTTTATCGAAAATCCACTTTTTACACTGAACAGTGTTTTGCCGGTTTTGTCGCGGATTTTCGATTGGTCATAACTTCTTCGTTATAACTCGGATTTCAGTGTTCTTTATATTTTTGGAAACCTTGTTACAATCTCTACCACTTGGTTCATCCCAATTACGATTATTGATCAATTTATTTTTTACCAAATTTGACTGGTGTCACATTATCCCCCCGTTAGAGGGAATTTCGTCCCGAAATTAAGTCTAAAGTGATACTCATGGACTAGGTCTAATCTTCCCTTTCCCAAGTGAATTCAGGTCCCTGGTTTGTAATCCAACGAACCTTCACTAACGAGATAAGTTTTGCTTGGTTCTTTTGATTTCCATATCCATGGTTTTCATTGGTTCTTTTATAGAGTGTAGACTTTTATTTAACTTGATTTCATCGAGTGAAATAAGAAGTGTTTCATTGGATAGACACCTCTTTAGATTAGATATGTGAAAGGTGGGATGAATGTTATTTGTGTGGTAGTTTAAGTTTATCAGTACAAGACCGATTCTGGTAAGAATATCAAATGGTCTTATGTACCATGAATTTAGTATTCCACGCTTTCACAAGCGTATCTTGTCCTTCCGGGGTGAGACCTTCATATGACAAGGTTATCAACCTGGAATTCCAAGGGTTTTATTTTATCGAAGCCGTAGCTTCTCTAATTAACTCTGGAAGCTTTATATCGCTTCCTGATTAGCAGTTTCTTTTTGGTAGTTTCTCGGATGAATTCCAGATTGGCGAAGGTGATGTGTGGAAATTGGACCTCTAACTAGTTGCATATTACCTAATTTAGTCCAGTGGAGATAGGATCTGCACTTGCGACCACAGAAGGTTTCGAATGGAGCAACTCGAATGCTAGCGTGATAAAGGACTCGACTAATTGGTAAATGGGTATCCCATTCTTTACCATAGTCGATCACATAGGCTCATGACTACTCTAGTTCCCAGAGATTTTTGAGTGATTGTCTGAACTGGGAGATGATTCTATTATCTCAGCGGAGATAATAGATATTGGAATACCGTGCACTCACACGTTCTAGTTATCTTCTCTACTTGCCACATTTTCAGGTTTCAAGGCTTCCTGTTGAGCCTCCTTACTTTGTGTGGACAAATTTGAATGGGTTATCATCGTCACTGATTGGCTCTATGACCTGAGTACTCTTTCCGACTTAGGGTGTCAGCTACTATATTGGCTTTATCGAGATGATAACAAATTTTGAATTCGTAGTCATTTAGTAGCTCGACCCATTGTCGTGGTCTCACGTTGAATTCCTCCTGGTAGAATATATGATGAAGGATTTTGCTCCAAAGTTCATGATCAGACTCATACTTGGCTCATCCACCATCACCTCGTGTATACAAGTCGTATATAATTTAGATTTCACAAAACGTTCGGATGGGTGACTCTGCCCCAGGTCCACAACCAAACAAGGAACATGAGATAGGGTGGAATTACACATCCTTAATCTTGTTAAGTATAAATTATACACTACTCTCGTATATACACTTAGCAGCGATAGATTAACTTAATGAGTTCTTAGTCTCTATTCTTGAACTTGACCTGCAGTACAATGATTTTCCTATGAGATCTATTGAGGTACTTCGGTAGTTACTGATTTCTAAGACCACTTCGGTGTTTTTCGCTTGAAGTTTCCTGTCTACTGAGTAGGCTAGAATAGCGTGGTACCCTTTGCATGGGTACTTCTGAAGTTTTGAAATAAGAGACAACCTAAGGGTTTTGCGTTATGGATTGGAAGAATTTCATCTTACGACTGATTAAGGAAAAAGTTCTCTTATACAGCATAAGAATTTTCACATGGTAAGAGCCAGGCCAAACCATGTCGAATGAGGATGTCGGAATTTTCTCGACGAAATAGATATTAAGTCGTTCTGGGAGGAATGATTACTAGGATGATATCCTATGTACCTAAGTTTTCAGCGCTTCTGGTTTTATTCTGTTATTATTGCTACGAGAACCCCCTTTTTGATTCGAAATTGGCGGGTACTACCAATACGAGGGTTCTGATAATTTGAAATTATGAACTTTCATGAAACGATCCTTACTAGGTCTCTCTATAATCTCTTGGTGTATACAAGTCATGTATAATTAAGATTGGTAAGACCTTTGACTGAGCAACCCTGCCCTAAATCAACAACCAAACAAGGAACAGAAAATGAGGCGGGATTACTCAATCTAAGTTTACAAATCTTAATTATAAATGACCCTTACGTATACACTAAGTCATCATAGCTTACCTGGTAGGGTTTCAAATTTTATATAATTGTTGTGATTTAATTTGAACGAGAGAGTAATCATAATTATAGATAATTATCGGGGTTTGGAAGTGTACCAAAATATAGCAGGGTTCTTTGATGCCTTCCCGTGTATTGGGGTCAAACTCCTCCTGCTCCCCCGTCGTTCTTCTCTGTTAGACAGTCCCTCTTGTAATGTCCTATTTCACCACAAAGGTGACATATGGGAATGGTTCCAACATTGGCAGTTGAAGTGATGAACTCAACCGGAGTTTTATAGATGCGGGCGTTGTGCCCCTTCAGGTTGCATCTATTGCAATGCAACTCTCGGCAAACTCCATGATGATGGTAGTTGCACTTGCTGCAGTGTGGGAGGTTTCCTAAGTACGACGTGGTCGGTGCTAGAATAACAGGGCGGATGGGGGTATTAACTGCCCCAGTTCGTTGCCCTCTGTTAGGTCCTTGAGTTGAACAACTCCCTTTCTTGATTTCGAACTTTTGTTTAAGGATATTAGGATTAAGGTTCAAAGTGTCCTTACAGGTGGGTGCTCGTTGCTGTACTTGGCCATCACCACGATCGGGGTTACCGATAGCATTACCACTAACATTTGCATTGTTAGCATTAAGGTGTGCCATGACAGCTGCTACAGCTGCTGTGACCGCAGCTTGAAACGTAACCGCAACTTGAAACGTAGCCGCATCTATTTAAAGGATTGGTATTTTGCCGGTGGGTTGGTTACATTCCTTCGGAGGCATGATTCTGTTTAATGATAAGAAAATGAGCTCGTGAGCGACTATCGTTGTCTCTAGATGTATTCTAACCATTTGTATCTATGTATAAATCTTTCGTTTTCTTATATTGTTCTCAAGGATTCGACCTGCATCCCTATGATGCAGTCCTGGTAAGGTACATAAATAAGTTTCTAGAATGGTTATGAACCGAGTATCATCCGAACTAAGTTACATTCGTTTGGTGGATATCGTTTTCCAATTTTCGAAAATATTCGAAAACAATTCATAACAGTGTCTACATAAAATAGACTTATGAATTTGAGAAGTAATCACTATCAATTAAGATTTCGTGATCTGATTTATTGTTATTAGCCGTGCCAGGAAAACAGGATAAGCTCAAAACCTAATGTGAGTAATGAAATCACTAACTCACTAGGTTGAATCGATTTACTAGTTATTACTTAGATGAAAAGGCGCTCAAACACTTCACATGAATCACACATGGTTTTCCTTTGTTCTCGGTTCTATTCTGGGTGGTAATGATTTTTTCTCTCCTGGTATCTATAAGGTGTCCTTTTCCTCCGTAGGTATATTGAATTCCTGAGCTGTCTTACTTCCGATTCTGACACTGATCCCCATTACTTCCTAATGAAGATTTTGAATCTCGGAAGTTCATGCGAATCTCTCATTGGTGTCCTTAATAGGGTAAGGGCACTAAATGATTTCTATAGTTTATTTACTTCTCATCTGTTTCTTTCTCGGAATTTTCCCAATGAAATTATGTTGGATCCTCCTTGACTCTTCTATTGGTCGCTGGAGTGACCACATCTATCTAACGGGTTTATACGAGAATGGGAATGTCTAAAGAATCTATGAGAAAATATAAATTTTTATGAAGGTGATTCTTTCTGGTCCTTCTATAATCACATGATGTGTACCGATTATATATAATCCAGATCTAATAGACCTTCGAATAAGTAATCCTACTCTAAAACCACATCCAAAAAAGGAAAAGGAAGTAGAGTGAAAATCACATATTCTAAGTCTATAAAATCTCAAATATATATAACCTTACCATATCCATTTAGTAATTATAGACTTATCAGAAAATACCTTTTTAACATTTCCCCGAAGGTATGTAAAATACCTCGATGTTATTTTAGTTATGAGTTTGATTCTTGGACTTCTAGATATAAGAACTTGACAAGTTTTCAGTTTTCTTGTTATAGCATCCTAAAATACTCCCATAGTATTTTAATCTTTATGTTTGGTTCTAGAATTCTTTTGGTACTTAGGTAAGTTTTAGACCTGTTGCAACACTAGAATCACTCCCAAACACATGTTGGTCATATCTAGAATGAATATAGTTGATCAGGCTATATTGATCCCATATATGATTACTTCACTGTCTAGGTTTAACTACAATGTTCAACATCCAAATACTTTTGTTTTGTTCTTCTTGTGATAGTCATTCTAGTATATATATTCTGCATGTACTTATACTTTTACAAAATATTGTTATATTTTTAAAGTATAACTCTTGGTCAGAGTGTTTTTATCCCAATGGGTTTATACTTGTATATCTTTTATGACTGATATACTGAGTTCACTATAAACACTACTCTGATACCAATCTGTCACACCCCAAACCAGAACGGCGGAAACGTTCGGGGGCAGAGGACTTCAGGTAAGTATCACAACATATGCAATATAGTAATCAAAGTACAAACAACCATTGCATTAATAAGTATAAGTTTTACATAAGTGTTTAAACATTACATATTCAAACACCAAAGTAGGTACAGTAGAAGACAAGAGTCGCGGTACGGTACTAGGTAGTCTTCTCAAAAGCTTCGGGAGTGTACCTGTCTACTGGATTTCTGAGAATACGAGTTATTTGGAAAGAGTAGATCAGCATTTAAGCTGGTGAGTTCAGAAGTATTTTAGTTCTGTTAAGTATACCCTAAGTTCTTTGGATAAGTTCACTGGTTCCTCCACAAAATCCTATATTTCCTGAGGTGATAGATTGATAACCTAAATAGTTTCCCTCTGTAATTACCTAGTTTATACTAATTATATATAAACCAATATCGAATGGACAGTTAAATGGGTGTATCTGCCCTAAGCCCACTAACCACTAAAGGTCCTTTGTGTTATACTAGTTTAAAGAGATTGAATGACTAAGTTCCATTTGATAAGTAGTTTAATTCCATAAACCGTTTCATTTGTAAAAATAGTTTAATCCCATAAACTGTTTTATTTGTAACAGTGGTTTAATCCCATAAACCGTTTCATTTGTAAAAGTGGTTTAATCCCATAAACCGTTTCCTTTGTAAAAGTCGTTTAATCCCATAAACCGTTTCCTTTGTAAAAGTATTCTTATTATATCTATTCTACAGTAAAACATTAGTATTAATCCTGGAAAATATTATATTATCCATAATATTGCCTTGTGGTTTTAAATGTTCCAAAACCAGAAGTACAAGTATATTTACCATACTTGATTTCATGATACGTAGCTTTTACTGTAAGTAAAAACTAACAGAAGGTATATTTGGTCAGGATATAATTATCTTTTCTTACTGTTTTAAGAGAAGTATATTACTTAGTAATTTACTCGTTGTTTTATCCATGTGAGTTCTATTAACCATACTAATATCACTGATATGCCTGCTGCGACGTTCTTCAGGCGTCAGAAATGATATGATATTTGACACCCTAGGCCTGCCGGCCAAACTGTAGCGAACAGTAAAGGTGCGGGATTGTCAGTCCCATATAGATCTATACACAAATTCACGCTCTCCCTACAAGAGATTCTGGTTAATAAGTCAGGACTTAAAGTCGTACTTAGATAAGTACACCATGAAGAGTCTCACAAATTTATTGTTTCAACGAGATTTATGATGTATTATTACCCCGTGATTGCTAACCCTGGTACTCTGTATTGTACCTTTGTTAATGCAAACCCGGTTTGCTGTATTATTACCCCGTGATTGCTAACCCTGGTACGTTGTATTTGTACCTTTGTTAATGCAAACCGGTATGATGTATTATTACCCCGTGTTTGCTAACCGTGGTACTCTGTGTTGTACCTTTGTTAATGCAAACCCGGTATGATGTATTATTACTTCTTTAATATATTGTTCATATATTAAAGGTATTATACATATCCTGGTATAGTTAAATGAATTTTGGTAATTTCCTTGGAAAGTATACCTATTATAATTTATATGTTCTATCTGATTAACATGATTTCTCATGGATGGACACCTTTGCTCAGCATGATACAAAGGTAATGATACCAAAAAGAGTAACCTTTTATACTCATATATGTATAATATATATATATATATATATATATATATATATATATATATATATATATATATATATATATATATATATAATTAAGAAGGAAACGACCTTCGGACAAATAACACAACCTTAATTCCACATCCAAACAAGGAAAAGGAAATAAGATAATTCATTAGTCCTAAGCCCTTCAAATCTTATTTATATATTTATACATATATAAACATGATTTTGGCATTTATAATTTGAAATAGTTTATAAAACCTTTTTCAAATAATTTTAACGGAGTTTACATGACGTTAAAGATTTAAAATGGCTTTAAGTCATTTTGGAAATATTTGGTAATCCTTAAAAGCATAAGGAAATCCTTTGTGTGATTATTATCACATACAATTATTAACACAATTTTAAATTGTGTTCAACTTGTATTACCCCCTAAAAAGCATATAAAACCATTTAAAAAGTTATATTATAGGGGTATGAACTAACTTTGATAAGTGGTGATTTGGGCAGCGTTTCGATTCTAAAGATGATCTTTCTAAGAAACCGCGAGTTTTTGAGTAAAAACCGGGCTTTATGCGGGCAACACTTCGACTGGAAAGAGGTTATCTTCTCGAGAATTTCGGGGCTCCGGCGCTTGCTTCGGGTTTTAGACACAATACCGGGGCCTTGGGGGGTCATGAGAAAGTTTAGAGGGTGAAAAGGTGAAAAGTGGTGTAATTTGGGGTGAAAAACCTCTCAAATCCGAGAAGTCTCGCACCCTTTATATAGGGGTGCGAGGGTTCGGCCGAGGAGGTGTGTCATCGGACAGGTGGCGAGGCTCGGACAGCTGGCGAGGGCGAAGGCGAGTCAGCAGGACACGCGGCAGCTTCGGATGCGAGGGGGAGGAGGACTCAGCAGCCACGCATCAGAAGGAGAAGCAAAGCTGGGGCGGTCTCGGCAGCTTCCTCGGTGGTGTCGGATCAGGAGTGGACCGAGCCTCAGTCCAATCAGGAGCACCTATGACGACTTCGGACCAATCAGCAGGTGACACGCGCATCTGCGGTCCAATCAAAAGACGCCACGTAGCAGACCCATTGAAGCCTCACATGCGAGGGTGACGTGGTCGAAGAGGGTCCATGCGAAAATTCCCGGTTTTCAACATTTTCTTGATTTTAGTGCAAAAAACTTGCGAAATTCATAACTTTCGCATACGAGCTCCATTTTTTGCGTTCTTTATATGCACGCATAGGTAAAATTATACTCTACGACTTTCGTCTAGATTCGTCGGCTAATTTTGACTTTATTTTTAATATTTTTATTTTTAACACACCGGGACAGGAAATTTCGTTAAAAATTCAAAAGTTCTTCATCTGACGTCCGTTTTCGTCTGTCTTTTTACCGTTGTACTACTTTTGACGAGACCTTCGATTCTCATTTAAGTTGTGTCGGCTAAATATCGATCGATTTATATTTCGAATTTTTAGTTGTCCACTGCTAAACCGAAACTTAGAAAAATCACAACTTCCTCATACGAAGTCAGATTTTTACGTTCTTTTCATGAACGTTCTCGGTTTAACATATTCTACAACTTTTATTTAGATTGTTAAGGCTAAAAATCCTTTTATCGAAAATCGACTTTTTACACTGAACAGTGTTTTGCTGGTTTTGTCGCGGATTTTCGATTGGGCATAACTTCTTCGTTATAACTCGGATTTCAGTGTTCTTTATATTTTTGGAAACCTTGTTACAATCTCTACCACTTGGTTCATCCCAATTACGATTATTGATCAATTTATTTTTGACCAAATTTGACCGGTGTCACAAAAACCATTAAGTTATTACAATTTGTTTTCAAAATAGTTTAAACATCTGATTATCCCTAGAATCAAATCATGAAAATATAAGGAGGTGCACGATCACGCCTTCGCCTTGCTGCGATCATCAGAAGTACCTGAAACATAATAAACAACTGTAAGCCCGAAGCTTTGTGAGATCCCCCAAAATACCAATGCCATACAGATATAACCATATCATATAAACAACAACATGCATAAGGAGCCATCAGCCTGACTGGACCGCCTCGCAGGGCCATCAGTCTTTCTGGACCACTCTTCAAGCCATCGACATGTGTGGACCGCCTCTCTGGGCCTTCAGCCTATCCGGACCGCTCGTATGGCCTTCGGCCTGACTAGTATGCCCTAACCGGGTCTACAGTCTATCCGGTCCGCCCTGGGTATGTTGGCCTACAACACAAAGCAGGACCTGCCTCAACCCAACCCCTAATCAAACAACAATGTGCACATAAATATCACATGCTATCTAGCATCTACATATAGTTATACAGATCTAAAGATCACTATCATGGCAACAATCCTATAACAACGATACCGATCTAACCGATCACTAACATAGCAACCATACTATAACCAGGATACCGATCTAACAGATCACTAACATAGCAACCATCCTATAACCAGGATACAAATCATCAAGGGTCGGCCTTGGTGTCGTAGACCCTGTTGATATAGTTAGAAGAACCCACCTCACGATGTCGAACTGTAGTAATAAGGTCAAACTCCCAAATCACAGTCACGAACTCAACCACCTATAACCACCATAGGACCAAGTCCATCAGAATCCCAAATTACCAAAATATCCTCAAAAGTCCAACTTATCAACCTTTGGTCAAAGTCAAAGTCAACGGTGAAATTCAATAGTCCATGTTGACCCAACTCGTCGAGTGCAACTAGTAATTCGTCGAGTTCCTTAAGAACTCAGGAAATCATAAACCCTAATTGACTCGCTGAGTTTCCAACCAACTCGTCGAGTCCATGCATGTCCAAATGTCGGGAAAACACTAACTGACTCGTCGAGTCTTCTTACTGACTCGCTGAGTTCATGCAGAACCAATATAGGAAATCTTCATCCGACTCATCGAGTCGGCCATGCGACTCGCCGAGTCCCTTCAGTCCATTTCTCATCCAAACGTTTTTAAGCTACCCCAAAGCTCCATATTTCAGATCTAACCTCCTAGAGCATGGTTTCCACGTAAAGTTGCAAACTTTACGTACATGCATGGTCCTAAATGCCAAAATCAAGCTAAGGGAAAGGTTTAACCCAATGAGAAGGGCCAATGCTTGCTAAATCTGATAACTTTATGACTATAGGGACCAAGAGGAGTCCAGATCTAAAGTTACAACTTCATATCATGCCCAATACCCGAAATAACCCACAACCAACTAGAAAATGTCCCAAAATCTTTGCATGAAGAGATCTAGCTAAATATAAGTCAAGGTAACGAGTTGTTACATTCAAGATGATGCCAAGATGAAGTAGAGTCAGATCCACAAGCTTCCCTTTGCTCCAAGCTCCTTAGACTTCAATCCTTCTTCACAAAATGCACCAAAAGCACTCTTTAAACCACACAAACACTCAAGAACAAGGTCTAGACTGATTAGGGTTTCTACTGGCCGTCAAGAGGTGGTAAGGGGCTGGAGGAAGGGACTTAAGGTCCTTTAAATAGGGTGCAAACCATAAAAAATTAGGGTTTCTATGTACAGACTCTACTCGTCGAGTCGGGGTCCTCCGACTCGTCGAGTAGGAATCATAAACCACACGGGCCAACTCGGTTCGACACGACGAGTTGGGGCCTCCAACTCGTCGACTTCCCTCAGCAAAATAAATACAAAGCTTTTGAAGTTTATACCTGGGAGTCGGGGTGGGTTGCACCCGATCCAACATCGGCTGGGAAGGAGAACTAAACATTCCTTATAAGGGGTGTGGATACGTTCCTATCACAACACGTTTTAAAGTTGTCACACCCCAAAACCGGAACGACGGAAACGTTCTGCGGTGGATGAAGTCATGTCTAGTATCACAAGACATGTATCATAGTAAGCAAAGTAATGAAAAACCATTTCATTAGAAATAAAGTGTTTAAAAAGGGTGTGTTCACATAACATAGAATACATAAGCAAATAACAAACGAGACTTGAAGCTATACTGCTCCATCTTCTGAATCCCAGTGCGAGTACCTGGCTACTAGGCTTTTGAGAATACAAGTTATTTGAAAGAGTTGATCAGCAATTAAGCTGGTGAGTTCATAAGATTTTAGTGATGTAAGTAGTTGTAGAAAGCTTAGTAAAATGTAGTAAGTTGTAAGTTTTGTTTAGAAAAGTTCGCATGTTCCTCCAGGAAATCCTATATTTCGTGCCTTGATGAAAGATGAGTAAAAATGACTCTACAATCCTTTCTATGTGTACTAAATGGATACAAGTTACATAAAACTCAGAGTAAACAAACAATCGATTGTGTGTATCCGCTCAAAACCCACAACCAAACAAGGAACAGGGAAGGAGGTAGATGACACACATCCCATTGGTTGTTAGATCCTTATTGTATATAACCCTGGTGTATCCTCTTGGTACTCATGGAGTTAACTGTAATAGTTCCTTTGTATTTGAATGAAAAGATTCTTTAAGATAGCCGTTATTTCTTATAGTAAAATGGTGACCGCAATGATTACTCCTATAATCACTTGGTTTATACTAGATATATATGATCCAATATCGACTAGATAGTTAATTGAGTGAATCTGCCCTAAGCCCACAACCAAACAAGGAACAGGAAGTAAGGCGGAAAGCACTCATCCAACTACCTATTCGGTATTAATAATATATAACCGTGCTGTATAAACTAAAGCATTATAGAGTTAGGCACCGAAGGTCCCTTTGAGTATATACTGGTTTAATAAAATGGATTAAACCCTTAACTGGTAAAGTTCTAGTTTTGTATACCAAACGTCTGATTTGGAAAATGTGTTTTGTACTAGAAAACTGTGCATTGACTATGTGTCCTATGTCTTGGCCCATTCCTGGTACCCTTATGATGACTCAATGTATACTGATCTAGTATCAAATAGATAATAGGTTGGGAGAATCTGCTCCAAGCCCACAACCAAACAAGGAACAGGAAATGAAGCGGAGAACACGCATCCTATTACCTGTCGGATCCTATTGATATATATGTATCCTTTCATGTATACATTAAGGAATCATAAAGTTAGCATTATGGTCCTTTTTACTAAACGTAGCCTTCTACCAAGGCCTCAAATGTTATGTATGTTTGTATCTTGTATGAGTGTTTATTTTCCTAAGTGTGACTATCATTAACTAAATATAGTCTATAAATTAATGTAATATGTGAGAAGATCACAAAGTAAATGTAATAGGGAAAATAATGTTTTACCTCAGTAGTGACACTGTTGGTTATATGGTAATAAAATACTGACTCCAGGTAGTATTAAATGTACAATACACCTCGGGGAATCTAAAGAAATGAAATGCAGACTCCAGGTGGTATTAAATGAACAATACGCCTCAGAAAGTCTATTTGCCTTTAATCCCTAGTCGGTTAATTAAGGGTTTAAATGTGAACTCGTATGTAACCATGCTGATTGACGGCTGAATAACTGATGACCCTCTGGTGTCATGTGAAATGAGGTAACATTCTGTCACCCCTTGGCCTTATCGGCTTGGACTGTAGCTAGCAGTCGGGGTGTGGGAGTGTCTGTCCCGTATAGATCTATACAGACAGTGCCCGCTCTCCCTCCAGGAGACTCTGGTTACAAAGTGATACAACAATGTGTGTCCTATCGAGAAGTAGTATGTCACATTCTATTTATAGTATTCAAATGTTTGTATAGTGTAGTAATGTTCACTCGGTACTAGTGTATAGTATACTCTCTTGTATGGTGTATAGTGTGTATTGTTTCTCGTAATAGTGTGTTCTGACTCGTGTATGAACTGACTCTAAACTATACCCATTATAGTTTACTAGTAATGTTTTCCTTGAACTGTTATTGAAAAGACTCTTTTATCTACTAAGTTAGGCTTGCACTTTAAAACAGAGTTTTGGTAAAACTATAAAGTATCATAACTTTAAAATAGTTTTCGAAATGTTTTGACAACTTATAAATGACATAAGTAATCCTTTTGAAAATGTTTATAACAAACAATTACACAATTAACATTGCGTTCAACTTGTATCCCCCCCTTAAAACATTTAAAACAGTTAAAAGATTCATTACGGGGTATGAACTCACCTGATGTGGGTGATTCAACGAATACGCGTGTAATGATGAGAAGTTCCACGAATAAAGTCCCGAGACTTAACGAGTCCTAAATGACATATAATGACACCTATTGACATAAATATAGCGTTTAGAAGCAACCAAATGCAAGAAAACACCTCACGGGACTAGGAAACACTTTGGCCAAGTGCTGGAATCATACGTGATTCAAACTAAGTGAGTGTACGACCATATTGATGGGTGTGCGGCCATGGGTGTGTGGCCAGGGGAGTGTGCAGCCACACAATCATGGTAAAGAGTGCACAAAACGTTTTCCGAATGGTAGGGAGGCTTGTAGGACTGATGCTCATCAAGTATTGAAGCTAGAAAGGCACTTTGGAAGCCCTAAAGCACTAAACTAAGGGGTGTACGGCCACATGGAGTATGTGCGGCCACACACTCCTTGATGAACATGTTTTGGACGTTTTCTAAGGCTCTTATCTAGTAAGTAAGAAGCTTGGGGAATGGCATTTACAGTATAGAAGCCTTTAGGGGTGTTTTGATGGTGTTTGGGGGATGTTTGAGGGGTGTACGGCCACATGAGTGTGTGCGGCCGCACACTCATATGTTCTTGAGTTCTGGTAGTTTCAAGGCCTTAATCTCGAGTTCTGAACAAGTTCTAATCTAAAGGAAAGAGTACTTACGATTCGGAGGCTCGAGAAGGTCCAAAATCGCCAAGAACAAGTGTGTGTTCTTGGTGTTCTTGGTGAAATGGATGAAGATTTGAAGATCTAGCCAAAGCAAGATTTCAAAGGGATGAAATCAGAGAGTGTTACTAGTTTGGAAGGATTAACAACAAATCAAGTGAAGAGCACTTACATTCTTGAAGATCTAGGCTGAAAATTGGATGATAGTTGAGAGAGAATTCGAGTTCTAAGCCTTGGAGAGTGAAAAGGGATGAATGGAGGCTAAACCCCTCTTTTGTACAAGTGAGTGTGCTGCCAGGAGAGGGGTGTGCGGCCGCAAACCCATGTGTATGGCCGTACACTCCTTGTGTTTGAGTGTATGGCCCGGTTTTAATGCTAGAAGTGTACGCGATCCATTCCTATGCTCAATGCTTGAATGTACTGACCTTTAGACCTTCAAACGGACTCCAAACATGGCTAAATGATAGTAGAAATGACTCTGACACTCAACTGAGCTGACTGGCTGAGCTTTAAAAGCAAAAATTTTTCGGGTTGTCACAAAATCCGCGAGGGCAGCAGATCCCATAAGAATTCTGAAGTTAAGCGTGCTCGGGCAGGAGTAGTACCTGGATGGGTGACCCCCTAGGAAGTCCTCATGCCGAGTGACCCAAAGCGAACAATATTGTGATACATGGCAGAGGGGGATGTTACAAATGGTATCAGAGCTAGGTCACGGGTCGATGTGTTCGACAGGGCGTCGAACCCTGTCACACCCCAAAACCTGAATGACGGAAACGTTCTGGGGCGGAGGACGTCATGCACATTATCATAACAATGCATAATAGTAAACAAGCAACAACATCCATTGCATTAATAGAATAATTTTAATACAAGCGTGTTCTATATAGTTTATAAGACACCAAAAATATGAATCAAAATAAGAGATGAGTCTTGAATGTGCTCCATCTTCTCAAAATCTTCATCGGTACCTGTCTACTGATGACCTGAGAATACAAGTTATTTTGAAAGAGTTTATCAGCATTAAAGCTGGTGAGTTCATAAGTATTTAGTGTCATTGTTTGTATGAAAACGCTTGTAAGTTTGAAGAAAATGTTTGTAAGTTCTCAATGTAAATGTTTGTAGTGAGTAATAGTATCTCCTAGAAAATCCTATATTTTCTACTAAAAGTGGCCTTCTACCATGGCACCAATGTTCTGTATGTTTGTTCCGCATAAAAGTGTGTATTTTCCTGAGTATGTCTATCATTAACGAAATATAGTTTAAACATTTATAAGTATGTGAGAAGATCACAAAGTAAATGTAATAGGGAAAATAATGTTTTACCTCAGCAGTAACACTGCTGGCTATAAAGTAATAAAATACAGACTCCAGGTGGTATTAAATGTACAATACACCTCGGGGAGTCTTTTTGCCTTTAATCCCTAGTCGGTTAATTAAAGGTTTGAATGTGAACTCGTATGTAACCATGCTGATCGACGACTGAATAAATGATGACCCTCCGGTGTCATATGTAGTGAGGTGACATTTTGTCACCCCCTTGGCCTTATCGGCTGGGACTGTAGCTAGCAGTCGGGGTGTGGGAGTGTCTGTTCCGTATAGATCTATACACACAATGCCCGCTCTCCCTCCAGGAGACTCTGGTTACAAAAATGATACAACACGGTCTTGTTGTATCCGAAAATAGTATGACACATACTAGTTATCGTATTCGTATGTTTGTATAGTATATCATAGTGTGGTAATGTTCTCTCTGTACTAGTGTATAATATGCTCTCTTATATAGTGTATAGTATGTTTGTGATGACTTGTAAACATACTGACTCTTGTATGCTTCGTTGTACTAGTAACAGTGAGTAGTAATCTCTTAAACTATACCTATTATAGTTTACTAGTAATGTTGTTTGTATGCCTTTGCTACCCAAAGGTACTGAACTGAAATAAAAGCCTTTATATCTAAACACATATACATGATATATAACTAAGGTTTCAACGACATTCGGACAAATAACAAGATACTCTATGTCCACAAACAAACAAGGAGCATGAAATAAAGTGAGCTATCAGTGCTAAGCCCTTCAAATCTTACTTATATAAATATATCTGTATAGACATGAGTTTGGCAATAATATAAGTTAAGAAGAGTTTTATAAAGGATTTAGCATATAATATAGTTTAAAATGTTTTGAAGTGTTTGAAATCCATAAGTTTGATAACAATTTGAAAGTAATAGAAATATCTTTCTGGTTGTTCTAGTTATCAATCACATGTGATTAATATAATAACTAGAATCTTTCAACCTGTATTCCCCCCCATAAATGCATTTAAAATCATTTCAAAGGTTGATTAAGGGGTATGAACTCACCTGTAGTGAGTGGTTTGGATGGAAGTGCTGGGTAGGATGCTAAGTGTCAAGTGAGGACTTGAGCACACACGGATCCTATTTAACATATAATGACACATATATGTATCTAATTAGTGATTAAACAACTAATTAAATAAGTAAAGACACCTTATGACAATGAAAACACTTTGATTCAAGTGCTAGAAGTACAAAGGGGTTGCATCTAAGGGTTGTAGGGCCTCACATTGGAGTTTATGGCCCAAGTGTAAACCCCCATGAGTTTACGGCCCATGGGTTTACGGCCCATGGTGTTTATTGCCCATGGGTTTACGGCCCATGGTGTTTACTGCCCATGGGTTTATGGCCCATGGTGTTTACGACCGTAAACTCATGGTGTCTTGTACCATTTCGTGTGTTTAAGGTCCTATAATCATCTTGGAAGTGTTCTAGGCTTTGTTTCTAAGCTTAGGAGGGTGTTGTGGCAACTTTGCACCACTTAAATAGAGTTTACGGCCAAGGGAGATTGCCTTGGCCGTAAACACCCTTCTGGTCACGATTTATAGATGTTTAACAAGTGATTCTAGTATCCAACAAGCTAAGGATAGTGTACTTACGTAGTGGAAGCTTGAAAGGGTGGTTAGAGTCCAAAAACACTAGTGTGTGTTCTTGGTGAAATGAAGAACACTTGAAGATCTACCCGAAAGAAGAGTTTTCATGGATGAAATCAAGAGTGAATCAAGTAGAAGAGATGTATTAACTCATATATGGAAGGATTTACTTACATTTTTGAAGATTGGGAGCAAAAGTCTCAAGATCCTTGGGAGAGAATTCGAGTTCTAGGCTTGGAAAAGTGAAAAGTGGCTGAAAAATGACTAAGGGCCACATATATATCATGGAGTTTACGGCCACCATGTGTTTACGGACCTAAACCCATGACCCTTGGCCGTAAACTCCTCGTTTGAGGGTTTACGGCATGTTTGATGGTTTACAACTTCAATTGGCACTTCCATTCACTTATTCCTTGAATATAATAGGCTTGGAATGCTCAAATAGACTCAAAATAGCGCTAGAAGTTAGCAGGAACAAGTCTAACTTTGATTGGATTGAATGGTTTGTACAAGATTGAAATTTCGGGTTGTCACATCATCCCCCCGTTAGAGGGAATTTCGTCCCGAAATTAGAGTTTAAGCAACTAAGTTATTACAAATATCTAAGCGAAAAGATGAGGGTATTTCAATCTCATTTGATCCTTGCGCTCCCAAGTGAATTCCGGTCCTCGCTTGGCGTTCTAGCGAACCTTCACTATTGGGATACAGCTTTGCTTCGTTTGCTTGACCTCTCGGTCCATGATCTCTACAGGTTCTTCCACGAAATTGAGGCTCTCGTTGATCTCGATCTCGTCGAGTGGGATTACAAGAGTCTCGTCAGATAGGCACTTTTTCAAGTTCGAGATGTGGAAAATAGGATAGACGTTACTAAGTTTGTGGGGTAGGTTGAGTTTGTAAGCTACGGGGCCGATTCTAGCGAGAATCTCGAAAGGCCCTATGTATCTTGGATTTAGCTTTCCACGCTTACCGAAGCGTATCAAGCCCTTCCAGGGTGAGACTTTCAAAAGGACTCGGTCTCCCACCTGGAATTCCAAAGGTTTCCTTCGTTTGTCTGCGTAGCTTTTCTGTCGGTCTCTAGAGGCTTTCAGTCGTTCACGAATCTGAACGATCTTCTCTGTCGTTTCCCGAATGATCTCCGGACCCGTGAGAGTGTTGTCAGGAACTCGTCCTTTAGCTAACTGAGTGTCACCCAGCTCAGCCCAGCACAAAGGGCATCTGCACTTCCGGCCATAGAGGGCTTCAAATGGAGCAGCCTTTATGCTCGTGTGATAACTGTAGTTGTAGGAAAACTCGACAAGGGGTAAATGAGTATCCCATGCCTTCCCAAAGTCGATCACACAGGCTCGCAACATGTCCTCCAAGGTTTGGATAGTTCTCTCACTTTGTCCGTCGGTCTGTGGATGGTAGGCTGTACTCATGTCCAGCCTCGTTCCTAAGGAGCTTTGTAGCGACTGCCAGAACCTCGAAGTGAATCTACTATCTCTATCGGAGATAATGGATATAGGGACACCATGCAGTCGTACTATCTCCCGAATGTATGTTCTTGTGAGCTTCTCCATCTTGTCGGTCTCTTTGATGGATAGCAAGTGCGCGGACTTGGTCAATCTGTCGACGATGACCCAAATGGTATCAAGTCCACCCGTTGTCTTGGGTAGCTTGGTTATGAAGTCCATTGTGCTCCGCTCCCACTTCCACTCTGGTATCTCTGGTTGCTGTAGTAGACCTGAGGGTTTCTGGTATTCAACCTTGACCTTGGCGCAAGTAAGGCATTTACTCACGAAGGTAGCAGTCTCTGCTTTCATGTTAGGCCACCAGTATAACTTTTTAAGATCCAGATACATCTTATCTGAACTCGGGTGGATGGAATATCGAGTGTTGTGCGCTTCCTTCATGACCAAGTCTCTGAAGCCACTGTGTTTCGGTGTCCATATCCAGTCCATGAGATATAAAGCTCCGCCACCCTTGACTTCCAAGTTCTTATCCATTCCTCGCAGAGATTCACCCGCCACATTTTCAGGTTTTAAGGCTTCGTGCTGAGCCACCTTAATTTATGTGGACAGATACGAATGGATAGTCATAGTTAATGACTTGGCTCTTCGACCAGAATATTCTTTCCAACTTAGGGCGTCTTCTACTACGTTGGCTTTACCCGGATGATAACGAATTTCGCATTCGTAGTCATTGAGTAGTTCGACCCACCGTCGTTGTCTCATATTGAGGTCCTTCTGGTTGAATATGTGTTGTAGGCTTTTGTGGTCTGTAAAGATAGTCCTTTTCGTACCATACAGGTAGTGTCTCCAGATCTTCAGGGTAAACACAACTGCTCCTAATTCGAGATCGTGCGTGGTGTAGTTGACCTCGTGTGTCTTCAGCTGGCTTGAGGCATAGCCGATGACCTTACCTCGTTGCATCAGAACACAGCCGAGCCCCTGGTTGAAGGCATCACAATATACCTCGTTGTGATAGTAGCCACCGAGGCCTAGAAATTGACGAATATCAGTAGGCGTCTTCGGTCCTGACCAGTTCTTGATGGCTTGAATTTTGGACGGGTCCACGTGGATTCCTTCTTCGCTAACCACGTGACCTAAGAATTCGACTCTGCGGATCCAAAATTCGCATTTAGAGAACTTTGCATAGAGCTTCTCCGATCGTAAGGTTCCTAGGACTTGTCGTAGATGATCGCTATGTTCCTCCTTACTTCGAGAGTAGATAAGTATGTCATCAATGAAAACGATGACGAATTGATCTAAGTAAGGATGGCATACCCATTTCATTAAGTCTATGAATACTGCGGGTGCATTGGTCAATCCGAATGGCATCACTACGAACTCGTAGTGTCCATAACGAGTTCAGAAGGGTGTCTTCGGAAAATCCTCCTCAAGCACTCGTAACTGGTGATACCCGGATCTCAGATCAATCTTGGAAAAGTAGCTCGCCCCTTGCAGCTGATCAAATAAATCGTCTATGCGAGGAAGAGGGTAACGATTTTTGACCGTAAGCTTGTTGAGTTCCCTGTAATCAATGCACATACGAAACGATTCGTCTTTCTTCTTCACGAATAAGACCGGTGCTCCCCAGGGTGAGAAGCTTGGTCTTATAAAGCCCTTGCTGAGTAGTTCGTTAAGTTGACCGAACAGTTCTTGCATTTCTGTAGGTGCTAGAAGATAGGGCGATTTGGATACGGGGGTAGCCCCTCGAACTAAGTCGATCCTGAATTTGACTTGACGTTGGGGAGGTAAACCCGGTAGTTCTTCTGGAAGGACACCGGGGAAGTCGCGTACTACAGGGAGGTCTTTTAGGTCTTTTATTTTCTGGCTCGTATCGACAACGTGCGCCAGGAATGCACGATATTCCTTACGCAAGTACTTCTGGGCTTGAATACTTGAGATGATACGAAGGTTCGTACTGGGTTTGTCTCCGTAGATCAACAAGGTTTCGTTATTCGGTAAGTTTAGACGGACTGCTTTGACGAAACACATAATATCGGTATGATGAAGACTCAACCAGTCCATGCCCACAATGACGTCGAAACTCTTGATTGCCACGGGTATGAGGTTGATTGGAAATGAATGATTATCTAGTGTGAGGGTACAACCTATGTGAATCTCGTTAGAACTCTCTGTCTTGCCATTAGCCATTTCTACGACGAAGGTTTCTTTTAGTGCTTGTGGTGCTTGATTAAGTAAGTGTTTAAATTTTTGGTTCACGAAGCTCCTTTCTGCCCCACTATCAAATAAGACGCATGCATATGAGTTATTGAGGAGGAACGTACCCGTGACTACTGTGGGGTCTGCCACTGCTTCATTGTGGCCGATAGCAAGTAGTCTCCCTGCTCCTCCCGCATTCCCAGCTTTAGGGCAGTTTCTTTTGAAGTGCCCTGTCTCGCCACAACCGTAGCAGGCCTGGCTCACTCCTGTATCAGGGACTTGGGTGATGGGTTTTGGTGGTGCCTTGCAAAACCGGACAGTATGGCCCTTCCGGTTGCAGTTGGTGTAGTGCAATTCCCGACAGGGGCCGTTGTGATGGAAATTGCACTTAGTGCACTTGGGTAGGTTCCCTGCATATGGCTTTGCTGGTACAGGGGCAACAGGAGTTGTGGCTGCATGGACAGCCACAACCTATTGGTTCTTGGAAGATGGTTGAGTTGATTTGCCCTTCTTTCGGTCCCAACGCTTTCTCTTGTTGTCGGCCGCTTTGTTTGGTGCTGAGACAACAGTTGTAGTTGTTGTTGGAGGAGAAGGGACCTCGTGATCGATAAGCCTTTGGGCCAATTCCTTGGCACTATTGAAGGTCGCAGGGTTCGATGCTAGAACGTTCCCTCGATACGGGGGCACCAAACCCTAGATGTATCTCTCGATTTTCTTTCTTTCGGTGGGGACCATGTTGGGACATAGAGTCACCAGGTCGCTGAATCTGGCTATATATGCCACTATGTTGGAACCCTTCATCTGAAGGTTCCACAGTTCCTTTTTGAGTTTCTGAACTTCGCCCCTCGGGCAGTACTCCCTTGCCATTAGATCCTTCAGTGTCTCCTAGCCCATAGCGTTAGCTGCTACCAGTGAGAGTGATTTGACATGGCCATTCCACTATGTCAGGGCCCTTTCGGTGAAGGTGCAGGCAGCAAATTTTATCTTGCTTCCTTCAGGACAAGAGCACATCTCAATGATTGCTTCCGTTCTTTCGATCCATTGGGACAGCGCGATTATCCCTCCGGTTCCGTTGAAGTACGCTGGTTTGCAGCTGATGAAGTATTTATAGGTACACTCCCGTGTACGTGGTTGGATTTCACCATGGCTAGAGTTGGTGCCCGTTCCAGCTCCACTAGCACCACCAGAATTTAGTTGAGCCATGGCTGCGGTCACAGCTGCCTGAAACACCACCACATCGAACTGCGAAGGGGGTGGTGGTGGTGGAGTTTGATTTACAGGCGTGCCTCTGGTCGGACGCTTGCGGGGCGACATCTTTTACTAAAAGTTGATAGGGATGATGACAGTAGTAAGAATCAATTGTAAGTATGAGAGAGTGATTCTTGGACTAAATCACCATAGTCCAACCATCAGATAGGGACCTAACAATAAAGTAGGGAAACACAAGCGTAACGACTTTCCAATAGATTAGATAACTACCAATATTACTGGTATTAATGATGTAAATGATTTCGGGAAAAATGACCTAATAGTAGGTCTTACATCAAACCATATAGGGAAAATGTTGACAGGTCAGGAGTCTAGTTAGAGTACTTGAAAGATAGGAATATTTTACAGACAAGAGCTACATAGGCACAGAAAAGAAAGGCTATTCCTTAACCCAAAAGAAAAGACGAGTCGACATCTTCTACCGGCGACGGGTATCCCTCGGGCGAACCCTCGGATCTGCTAGTTGACGATCAACTTCCTAAAGATGTCGCTCATGCGCCCTCTGACGCACTCATTGGTTCTCCTACTCCTTTCCATAGCCTCTTCGAGTTGGCGAATGCGGACCGTGTTAATGCCAGAGTTGGCGTCAACTTCCATGACTCGGTCGATGGCTGCTCGACCTTGCTCTACATTCCGAGCAATACTGCGGACCATAATGGGCAGGACTCGGTCAGCTGAGCCTCCCTCGCTTATGTTGTAAAAGCTTCGGTCTCCGTTGAAGGGTAAGGGCTGACCCTGCTCATCAATCCAACGGTTCAAGGTTGTCGCCCACAAGGGAGTGGGGCCTTGAAATGCCGGTCGGGGGTTGAGGTTTGGGATTGGAACCTCTTGGGGCAAGTTGTTGACTTCTGGCTCGGAGTCAGATCCATCCGAAAAACCTTCTGCGAGGTGATCATCCAAAGGGATTGGGTGATCATCTTCTGGCTCTTCTTCAAGCCATCCAACATTGCCTTGGTTTGGGAAGTATGGGTCGCCGGGGAGATGGAAGCCAGCCATGCTATCTACGCGAGAAAAGGGGGTATAAGAATCTTATAATAATAGACGTACTAATCTAAGATAATTATAAGATAGCCCTTACTAGTTACTTCAACATTTGCGTAGTGCATACCAGTTATATGTAACCAAGGCAGGATAGATCTTCGAATAAGTGACCCTAACTCTAAGTCCACAACCAAACAAGGAACATGAAGTAAAGGAAAAGTCACAGATTCTAAGTCTATAACACCTTAGTCACATATAACTTTAACGTATCCACTTAGCAACTATTGACCTACTAGTAAAGTCCTTTTTAGTTCTCAAATAAGTAATTATAGTAACACAAAATACTCCTATAGTATTTTAGGTTTATGTTCTATTCTAATGTTCTTGTTGTAGTAGTGTTGGTAAGTTTTTAGACTTGTTGCAACCTCACGACCACTCCTCGGAAAATATAGTTGATCAGGCTATATCTCCCAGGTTTGACTATATGTCTCTAAGCCTAATCGTGTTGTTCAACAATCGTAATACTTTTGTTATGTTCTAGTATGACACTGTTCTGTCCTAATGACACTGATTTTAGTATGAATGCTGGTAGGTATACTTTGGTTAAATATTTTAATATTTAACAGTATAAACTCTTGGTCAGAGTATTTTAATCCCGATGCATTTATAGTTTGTATATCTTTTATGGGTTGATATACTTGATTCACTATAAACAATGCTCTGATACCAATCTGTCACACCCCAAAACCTGAATGACGGAAACGTTCTGGGGCGGAGGACGTCATGTACAGTATCATAACAATGCATAATAGTAAACAAGCAACAACATCCATTGGATTAATAAAATAATTTTAATACAAGCGTGTTCTGTATAGTTTATAAGACACCAAAAATATGAATCAAAATAATAGATGAGTCTTGAATGTGCTCCATCTTCTCAAAAGCTTCATCGGTACCTGTATACTGATGACCTGAGAATACAAGTTATTTTGAAAAAGTTTATCAACATTAAAGCTGGTGAGTTCTGTGACAACCCAAAAAAAATTTTAAAATTTTTGCCTTGCAAAGCCCAGCCAGTCAACTCCGCAGAGTGTCAGACTCATTTCTGCTATCATTTAGCCCCGTTTGGAGTCTGTTTAAAGGTTCAAACCTCAGTACATTCTAGCATTGAGCATAGGAATGGATTGCGTAAACTTCTAGCACCAAAATCGAGCCTTACACTCCAACATCAGGAGTGTACAGCCGCACACTGGGTGTGCGGCTGCACACCCCTCTCCTGGCAGCACACTCACGTGTACAAAGGAGGGGTTTAGCCTTCATTCATCCCTTTTCACTCTCCAAGGCTTAGAACTCGATTTCTCTCTCAACTATCATCCGATTTTCAGCCTAGATCTTCAAGAATGTAAGTGTTCTTCACTTGATTTGTTGTTAATCCTTCCAAACTAGTAACACTCTTTGATTTCATCCATTGGAAATCATGTTTTGACTAGATCTTCAAATCTTAATCCTATCACCAAGAACACCAAGAACACACACTTGTTCTTGGCGATTTTGGGCCATCTCGAGCTTCCGGATAGTAAGTACTTCTTCCCTACACTTGAATCTTGTTTAGAACACTAGTTTAAGCCCTTGAAACTGCCCATAACTCAAGAACATATGGTGTGTGTGGCCGTACACACTCATGTGGCCGTACACCCCTCAAACACCCCTCAAAACACCATCAAAACACCCCTAAAGGCTTGTATACTGTAAATACCTTTCCCCAAGCTTTTTACTTACCATATATGAGCCTTAGAAGAGGTCCAAACCATGTTCATCAAGGAGTGTGTGGCCGCACACACTCCATGTGGCCGTACACCCCTTTGTTTAGTGCTTAAGAGCCTCCAAAGTGCCTTTCTAGCTTCAACACTTGTTGAGCATCAGTCCTACAAGCTTCCCTATCATTTGAATATACTTTTGTGCACTCATTACCATGAGTGTACGGCCGCACACCCATGGCCGCACACACCCTCAAGTGGCCGTACACTCCCTTACATTGAATCACATGCGATTCCAACACTTGGACAAAGTGTTTCCTAGTCCCGTAAGGTGTTTCCTTGCAATTGGTTGCTTCTAAACACTATATTTATGTCAATATATGCAATTATATGTCATTTAGGACTCTTTAAGTCTCGTCACTTCATTCGTTGAACTTCTCATCCTTACGCGCGTATTCGTTTGAATCACCCACATCAGGTGAGTTCATACCCCGTAATGAATCTTTTAACTGTTTTAAATGTTTTAAGGGGGGATACAAGTTGAACACAATGTTAATTGTGTAATTGTTTGTTATAAACATTTTCAAAAGGATTACTTATGCCATTTATAAGTTGTCAAAACATCTCAAAGACTCTTTTCAAGTTATGTTACTTTATAGTTTAACAAAACTCCGTTTTTAAAGTACCATCATAACTTAGTAGGAAAATGAGTCCACAACAGTGCAAGTACATTACTAGTAACTATAATAGGTATAGTTTAGGAAGACACTATTCATCATTTCTAGTACAATGAAGCATACAAAGAGTCATTTCATACACGAGTCAGAACACACTATTTTGAGAAACATTTCACACTAGTACAGAAAGAACATTACTACACTATGACTTACTATACAAACACTGTTAAACGATAAATTAATGTGACACCCTAGTTAAGGATACAACGACACTGTGTTGTATCAATTTGTAACCAGAGTCTCCTGGAGGGAGAGCGGGCGTCTTGTGTATAGATCTATACGGGACAGACACTCCCACACCCTGACTGCTAGCTACAGTCCCAGCCGATAAGGCCAAGGGGTGACAAGTGTCACCTCACTACATATGACACCGGAGGGTCATCTTTTATTCCGTCGTCGATCAGCATGGTTACATACGAGTTCACATTAAAACCTCTAATTTACTAATTTGGGATTAAATGCTACTTTAGACTCCCCGAGGTGTATTGTCCATTTAATACTACCTGGAGTCTGTATTTTACTACTTTAGACTCCCCGAGGTGTATTGTATATTTAATACTACCTGGAGTCAGTATTTTATTACTTTATAGCCAACAGTGTCACTGCTGAGGAAAAACATTATTTTCCCTATTACATTTACTTTGTGATCTTCTCACATATTCATTAATGTATAAACTATATTTAGTTAATGAGAGTCTCACTTGGGAAAATACAGACTCATACAAGAAACATACATACATAACATTTGATGCCTTGGTAGAAGGCTACGTTTAGTAGAAAGGACCATAATGCTAATCTTATGATTCCTTAATGTATACATCAAAGGATACATATATATCAATAGGATCCGACAGGTAATAGGATGTGTGCTGTCCGCTTCATTTCCTGTTCCTTGTTTGGTTGTGGGCTTGGAGTAGATTCACCCAGCCTATTATCTATTCGATTCTAGATATATATGTCCAGTATACATTGAGTCACCATATGGGTACCAGGTTTAGGTCAAGTCATAGGACACAGAGTCAGTGCACAGTTTTCTAGTACGAAACATACTATACGAATTATAACGTTTGGTTTACAAAGCTAGAAACTTACCAGTTAAGGGTTTAATCCATTTTATTAAACCAGGATAACTTCAAGGACGTTAAGTGGATAGCTCTATAATACCTTACATTATACATGAGAGTTATATATAATTAATAACCGATAGATAGTTGGATGTATGCCTTCCGCCTCATTTCTTGTTCCTTGTTTGGTTGTGGGCTTTGGGCAGATCCACACAATTAACTATCTGTTCGGTATTAGATTATGTATAACTAGTATAAACCAAGTGATTATAAAAGGAACCAATGTGGTTACTATTTTATTATAAGAAATAATAGTTTTATTAAAGAATATTTCTTCAAATATAAAGTAACTATTACAGTTAATTCCGTGAGTACCAAGGGAATACACCAGGGTTATATACAACAAGGATCCAACAACCAATGGGATGTGTGCCTTCTGCCTCATTTCCTGTTCCTTGTTTGTATGTGGGCTTAGGGCAGATACACACAATCGATTGTTTGTTTATTCTGGGTTTTATATAACTTGTATCCATTTAATACTCATAGAAAGGACTGTTGAGTCATTTTTACTTATCTTTCATCAAAGCAGGAAATATAGGATTTCCTGGAGGAACAGGCAAACTTTTCTAAACAGAACTTACTACAATTTTCTACAACTTTCTACAAACCTTCTTACTAATACTACATCACTAAAATCTTATGAACTAACCATCTTAATTGATGATCAACTCTTTCAAATAACTTGTATTCTCAGGAGCCTAGTAGACATGTACTCGCACTGGGATTCGGAAGATGGAGCAGTATAGCTTAAAGTCTTGTTATTATTTGCTTATGTATTCTATGTTTTGTGAATACACACTTCGTAAAAACTTTCTTTCTAATGAAATGGTTGTTCATTACTTTGCTTACTATGATGCATGTCTTGTGATACTAAACATGACGTCCTCCACCCCAGAACGTTTCCGTCGTTCCGGTTTTGGAGTGTGACAGATTGGTATCAGAGCATTGTTTATAGTGAGCTAAGTATATCAACCGATAAAAGATATACAACTATAAATACAATGGGGCTAAGTGCTCTGGATAATGGTATAGTTTAAGAGTATAACGATAAGTTATAAAAATATACCTACTTGATTATACATGTACATACTAGACCAAGTATCACAAGGAGAACAAAACTAAAGTATTTAAAGGTTGGACACTATCGTCAAACCTGAACAGTTATGTAATCATATCTAGGATCAATATAGCCTGATCAACTATATTCATTCGAGATGTGACCGACATGTGTTTGGGAGTGATGTGGTGTTGCAACAGTCTTAAAACTTACCGAATACTAAGTCAAGGGAATACTAGAACAAGTACATTTGAGCTAGAATACTATAGGAGTATTCTATGATACTATAACGCGATAACAAGTTTGAAACATACTAACTACATTACATTAAAATACTATAGGAGTATTTTAGGCACTATATAAACAACTTATGTGATAACTTAAAAGACCCTTACGGATAGGTCTATAATCCTACAGTGTATACTTCGAAGGTTATATATAATTGGGAATCTATAGACTTAGAATCTGTGATCTACGCTCCACTACCTGTTCCTTGTTTGGTTGTGGTTTTGGAGTAGGATCACTTATTCGAAGGTCTAGTTAATCTTAAGTTATATATAACTTGTATACATTTTGCAATTGTAGGAGGACTCCGTATGGATCACCCCATAAAGTTACCTTAAATCTCATAGATTCTTTAGGTACATCCATTCTCGCACGACGAACCCAGGTAGATGTAACCACTTCCTCATAGTAGACAATAAAAGAGTCCAGGAGGAACAAGAGCAAGTTCATGAGAAGTTTTCAAAGAGGGATCAACAGAAGTAACCAAAACGTCCTATACGTCACACTGATAAATAATAATCTTGTTAACTTAATGAGCGAGTGGAAACACTACTCACATTATGTGTTAGGATTATTTTGTTACATGCAGCTGGTAACAGTTATTCAGGTAACAGATATTCATTTGAGAATAGCCATTTCAAATTCATTGAGTTTATTTGGTGTAGACTCTTTTATGAATTGTTTCTAGTACCCTGTGGAAGTCAGGACCCAATACACTCAGAACTGGAATAACCTTGTCTGTTCAGCTTTCGGCTTGTGTCCACTGCTATAGACTTATTCCATCTCATCTTTGTATTCTTTTAGCAAAGATGCCTCCTCGCAAATCGAACAGACGCACTACTCCGATAACTCCAACTCAACCGCCACTACCCCCGCCACAGTTCGACCTAGCTGCTTTTCAGGCAGCGGTAACGGTAGCAACGACAGCCGCCCTAACCCAAATTCGCGTAAGTGGTATCAGTGGATCTGGTGGCGGTGCTCACCGAAACAACCATGGAGATACCCACGGATACCCGCGGGAATTTACATATAAAGAATTCATGAAATGCAAACCCAATTCCTTCGATGGAAATGGTGGAGTCATCGCTCTGATGCAATGGTTCGAGAGAACAGAGTCAATTTTCGAGATCTGTTCGTGCCCCGAAGGGAGAAAAGTGAAGTTTTCTGCCTGCTAAGTCACTAACTTTATCAGTGGCAAACTCTATGGGCTGGGAAAACTTGAAGGAAAGGATGATGAGAGAGTATTGCTCAAGGGGCGAAGTACAAAAACTGGAACAAGAACTATGGGAGCTAAAGATGGTCGGCTCAGACATAGTGGCCTACACTGATAGGTTTAGCGACCTGGCAGCACTGTGCCCCAGGATGGTTACCCCGGAGAGCAAGAAGATAGAAAGATACATCAGAGGTCTGACTGCCCTGACCCGAGGTAATGTGTTCTCTTCTAATCCAGCCACATTCGATAGTGCCAAACGCCTGGCCCAGCTACTCATCGACCATGAAGTCCACCATGGCGTGGAAGTCCCGGTTCCGGAGCCACCGAGGGAAGAGGACTATGGACAAAAGTCGGAGAACAAGAGGAAGGAGAAGCAAACAACACAGTACACCCCGCAGGGGGAACGAACGAGTACTATGTACACCGCCACAACACCTGCTACTCCAGCACCTGCCAGTCGATATGCTGGAACCCTTCCGAAGTGTGAGAAGTGCAATTATCACCACACCGGAGTATGCCGGAAAATGCAATGTCTGAACTGCCACAAAAAAGGACACACAGTCCGTTTCTGCAGGGCACCGGCTCAACCGATCTCCCAAGTCCCCAGAGTTGAAGAAAACCAAGCCTGCTATGGTTGTAGTGAGACTGGACACTACCAGGAGGACTGCCCGATAACAAAGAACTCAGGAGCGGATGGACGAATTCTGATGATCACCGCAGGAGAATCGACCTCGGAGTCGCCTTCGAGCAGCGGTACGTTTTCGACCTAGTAAATGCTTTAAAAAATTTAATTACATTTATATAAGATTAAAACTTGGGGATAACACTTAAAAGTAATTATAATAACTCACTCATAGGAACAACTCACAGTATTCAAGAGAACTAAAGGATCCGTTTAGAGAAGCTATGATGGTTGAACATATACATCGGGGTTGTGCATAACTAAGATGTTGCAAACTTAGAGTGAGTAATTCCGCCTTAATTCCCGTTCCTTGTTTGGTTGTGGATTTGAGGCAGAGTTACTCAGTTGACCGTCTTATTCTCCTTAAATATTCATCACTTGTATATGACAGGCGATCGTAGTGGTACCGAGGAGGATCATGATATAAAGTATCATCACCAGCTATCAAAACACTTACAATTGTATGTACTCGCTCATCGCGGTACGATACGTAGAAGTGTTAACATCTAGGGGGAAAACAGAAAGCACTAGAACATTTACTAAGAGTACATTTTCGAACACACTAAGAGTACACTACCGAACACACTAAGAGTACACTATCGAACACACTAAGAGTACACTACCGAACACACTAAGAGTACACTATCGAACACACTAAGAGTACACTACCGAACACACTAAGAGTACACTATAGAACACACTAATAGTACACTACCGAACACACTAAGAGTACACTATCGAACCCACTAAGAGTACACTATCGAACACACTAAGAGTACACTATCAAACACACTAAGAGTACACTACCGAACACGCTAAGAGTACATAGTCGAGCACAGTAAGAGTACATTTTCGAGCAAGCTAGGGATACATATTCGTATAACATACATTTCCTTCCAATCGACCAAACTCTGTTCAGCAAAGAGTCCGTTACTATCATTCTTCATGAATTGGCGTGGTCCTCACCATACTAAGTTCATATGTTTCTATCGCCTCGATCGTCAAGTTCTCGAAACCTTCGTCATTCGTATCGGCTATCCGACCTAAACCTCAGTTTTATCTTTCGTATTCTAAAAACCCCGAAGTACTCATGCGAAGAGTACTTTGTCCTCTAAAACCTTATCGTTAGATGTCCGCAGACCGTCACGAAAAACCACTCACCCACCAGACCAAGTTCGAGCAGAGAAGCTATGGACGAACACAGGCCACCTGTCACTATTCAGTGTATACGCGAGGGCGGTATATGATTATGATTACGCAGATTTAGTATGTTTGTTTCCGCCCTATCTCCTGTTCCTTGTTTGGTTGTGGACCTGGGGCAGAGTCGCACATCCGACAGTCTTACTAATCCTAATTATATACGACTTGTATACACGAGGTAATGATAGATGGACCAAGTACGAATCCTATCATGAACACCAGGGCAAAGTTGCCAGGTCTACGAGTAGGTATTCTGCAAATCAGAGGAGCGCAACCCCAGTAGTACTGTAAGAAAGCTAATTTCAGGACGAAATTCCATCTAACGGGGGGATGATGTGACAACCCAAAAAAAATTTTAAAATTTTTGCCTTGCAAAGCCCAGCCAGTCAACTCCGCTGAGTGTCAGACTCATTTCTGCTATCATTTAGCCCCGTTTGGAGTCCGTTTAAAGGTTCAATGCTCAGTACATTCCAGCATTGAGCATAGGAATGGATCGCGTAAACTTCTAGCACCAAAATCGAGCCTTACACTCCAACATCAGGAGTGTACGGCCGCACACTGGGTGTGCGGCCGCACACCCCTCTCCTGGCAGCACACTTACGTGTACAAAGGAGGGGTTTAGCCTTCATTCATCCCTTTTCACTCTGCAATGCTTAGAACTCGATTTCTCTCTCAACTATCATCCGGTTTTCAGCCTAGATCTTCAAGAATGTAAGTGTTCTTCACTTTATTTGTTGTTAATCCTTCCAAACTAGTAACACTCTTTGATTTCATCCATTGGAAATCATGTTTTGACTAGATCTTCAAATCTTCATCCATTTCACCAAGAACACACACTTGTTCTTGGCGATTTTGGGCTTTCTCGAGCTTCCAGATAGTAACTACTTCTTCCCAACACTTGAATCGTGTTTACAACACTATTTTAAGCCGTTGAAACAGCCCAGAACTCAAGAACATATGGTATGTGCGGCCGCACACACTCGTGTGGTCGTACACCCTTCAAACACCCCTCAAAACACCATAAAAACACCCTTAAAGGCTTATATACTGTAAATACCATACCCCAAGCTTGTTACTTACCAGATATGAGCCTTAGAAGACGTCCAAACCATGTTCATCAAGGAGTGTGCGGCCGCACACACTCCATGTCGCCGTACACCCCTTTGTTTAGTGCTTAAGGGCCTCCAAAGTGCCTTTCTAGCTTCAACACTTGATGAGCATCAGTCCTACAAGCTTCCCTATCATTAGAATAGACTTTTGTGCACTCATTACCATGAGTGTGCGGCCGCACACTCCCTGGCTGCACACACCCTCAAGTGGCCGTACACTCCCTTACATTGAATCACATGCGATTCCAACACTTGTACAAAGTGTTTCCTAGTCCCGTAAGGTGTTTACTGCCCATGGGTTTCCGGCCCATGGTGTTTACTGCCCATGAGTTTACGGCCCATGGTGTTTACTGCCCATGGGTTTACGGCCCATGGTGTTTACGGCCGTAAACTCATGGTGTCTTGTACCATTTCGTGTGTTTAAGGTCCTATAATCATCTTGAAAGTGTTCTAGGCTTTGTTTCTAGGCTTAGGAGGGTGTTGTCGCAACTTTGCACCACTTAAATAGAGTTTACGGCCAAGGGAGATTGCCTTGGCCGTAAACAGCCTTCTGATCATGATTTCTAGATGTTTAACAAGTGATTCTAGTATCCAACAAGCTAAGGATAGTGTACTTACGTAGTGGAAGCGTGAAAGGGTGGTTAGAGTCCAAAAACACTAGTGTGTGTTCTTGGTGAAATGAAGAACACTTGAAGATCTACCCAAAAGAAGAGATTTCATGGATGAAATCAAGAGTGAATCAAGGAGAAGAGATGTATTAACTCATATATGGAAGGATTTACTTACATTTTTGAAGATTGGGAGCAAAAGTCTCAAGATCCTTGGGAGAGAATTCGAGTTCTAGGCTTGGAAAAATGAAAAGTGACTGAAAAATGACTAAGGGCCATATATATATCATGGAGTTTACGGCCACCATGTGTTTACGGCCGTAAACCCATGACCCTTGGCCGTAAACTCCTCTTTTGAGGGTTTATGGCATGTTTGATGGGTTACAACTTCAATTGGCACTTCCATTCACTTATTCCTTGGATATACTAGGCTCGGAATGCTCAAATATACTCAAAATAGTGTTAGAAGTTAGCAGGAACAAGTCTAACTTTGATTGGATTGAATGGTTTGTACAAGATTGAAATTTCGGGTTGTCACAAACCCTATAATGGGGGGTGAAGGTGGGTTGCACCTAATCCCACATCAATTGGGAAGGAGAAATAAACATTCCTTATAAGGGGTGTGGATACCTTCCCTATCACAACGCGTTATAAAGGTGTGAGGGCAGCAGATCCCATAAGAACTATACAGTTAAGCGTGCTCGAGCGGGAGTAGTACCGGGGTGGGTGACCCCCTGGGAATTCCTCGTGTTGAGTGGCCCAAAGCATACAATATTGTGATACGTGCCATAGGGGGATGTTACATTCGTGGTGAATATATGTTGAAGAGTTCCATTGAGATGTATAATCTCTATGTTGATGAGAAGATTGGTGAACTCACACGAATTTCGTGTGGTGGATTTGAAATTAATCGTTTGGATGAAGACAAAGATTTGTTAAAGCAATTTTTTATTATCAGAGAATATTTACTTCTGAAGAAAATACAAAAGAAGTTAGAGAAAGAATGAAAAGAATAAGAAGATGTTCTTGGTGTTCTTGATGAAGTTCATAATGTTCTTCATGTTTCTGAAGAAAAAGTGACTCCAGATGCTTTACTTGAGGGGGAGTCAGATGTTCATACAAAGGTTTGTGATTCTAATGTCATTAACTCCGAATCTGGTGTTTCAAATAGTGAATTGCAAATCAAGTCTTCTGAAATAGTGAAAGAAAAGAAGTTTTGTTCTATTGGAACCCAAACATATGATTTTTCTTGTTTTGACGATTTTTTTAAGGTGAAGAAGTTGTTCAGATCCGAAATTTGTTTCTAAAGCCTAGAAATCAGAAAAGAAAGAAAAAAGAAAAAGAAAAAGGGTAAAATAAAGAATGTTTCGATGCCCAAGGTACAAGTACCTAATGCATGTGAAAAGATTCAGAAAGCTGAAGTCAATAATGTTCAAAGAAAATTCAATGTTTCTTCAGAAGAATATGTTAGAAGTTGGAGGAAAGAGAAAAGAGTATTTGGTTGGTTTATTGAAAATTTTGGAAATTTTTGTTTTCCATGTAAAAAGTAGGTATTCTTTTCAGAATGATCGATTGTCTTCAAATCAAAGGTTTAGCATGAAACCAACTTCAATCTTGAATCTTAAATGGGTACCAAAGGTCTCATAAAAAGTTTTGTCCTTTATAAAATAAATAAATAAATAATGAGAAAAGGGACAAAATCTGGTGAAAGCTGACGAAAATTGAATCAAAGGGTGAAATATTGTTGAAGCAAACAATTTTTATTGATTTTTAATGGTTGGGAATGACAAAAGTAGAAAAAGTTGAAAAGATGGGGTGAAAAATGACATTTTCTGCAAATGGGGTAAAATTCTGACATGTTGCAGTAAACAGTGGATGCAAGCTGTCATATGTAACTTTAACAGGGGCGGGTTCGGAAGTTTGAAGAAATAAAAGGTTAAATTCGCAATTAGAGACTGTTCAATTATAAAAAGTGACCCTCTTGAACTTCAGCCAGCGCAACCTCTTCAGCTACCGCAACCATACAGCACCCGTAGTCAAGCTTCTTCATCAGCAACCGCAACCGGAGTCTCTTCCTACCGTAGTCACTTAGCTAGATTACTTTACTTGTCTTTATTGTAATACACTCTATTATCCTGTATGCCTTGCATGGCTACTCATAGAGATGTAATCTAGTGTACTTCATGAGTCTCTATAAATAAGAGCTCATTCTCTTGTATTCAACACGGATAACTCACGCATCTATTCTGAATATACTTCTCTAAGTTATCTTTTCTATTTCTCTATCTTATTTCTCATCCCTTCTTACTCTCAATTCTTCCTAGAACATAACTGATTATAACCTCTCTCCGGAGCAAGTCTTCTGTGACTTAATCACTAAGTTTGATCTTCCTTATTAACTTGGTTTGAATGCATTCGTTGTTATGAATCAACTTATGTGTATACTTGATATAACAATTGTTGTCATTTCTATTTCTTTACTTTTCCGCAACTAACTCTCTAACTATCTAACTATAACTTATTAATATTATTGTTGAGCTTTTAGATCCTTCGAGATTAACTATTTCGCAATCCACTTGTTATAACGTTTGTTTAAGTGTGTCTCCAAGTTTTTCTCTCAACAATTGGTATCAGAGCCATAGTGGTTGCTTTTTGAAAACGGAACTCTGATTTCTCAAAAGGCCTTCTATACCACCAAAGCTCATTTCTTTAAAAAAGAAAACAATTTCAAATGACACAATCGTTATCTCTGAACGTTTCCAACGGTGTTGGTGCTTCTAACAGAGCCCCAATACTGGTAGCAAATGAGTATCATCACTGGTCACAAAGAATGGAAAGATACTTAAGGAGACTTGGTAGAGATGTATGGCGATCCGTATAAGAAGGACCACATGTCCCAGTCCTTACACCTGTCCAAACCGACGGCGCTACAACCAGACTAGGAGGAGGTCAACCAGTTATGAGCCGTCGCACCAAGGATGATCTCGATAAAATGGAAAATGATGCTGTTGCTTTTTATGAAATCTCCTGTGGAGTTTCTCCTGACAACTTCGATATTATCATAAATTGCAAATCAGCAAAAGAGATCTGGGAAGTTCTCAAGAATCTGTACGAAGGCTCAGAACAAGCATAAGACAAGAAGCTTACTACCGCACTCAATGAGTTCAACAACTTCAAAGCGCATACCGGCGAAAGTTTGGAAGACTCCTTCAAAAGGTTCAATCTGATAGTCACCAAGTTATCCAATGCCGGCACCATCCGCAGTAACCATGAATCAAACCTTCAGTTTCTTAATGGTTTGGGAAGACATTGGACTACGGCTAAGATGATAGTCCAAGGCGATAGAAAGATTCAATCTTTGTCACTCTACAAGCTCTATGGAGAGCTGCAAGCACAAGAATCCACCGTACTCAAAGACTGTGCTGACTTCGGAGGACCACTTGCTCTCATAGCACAAGTTCCACAGCCGTCACCCTACTCTTCATCGTATGACACTCCACCGCAGTCATACGAAGCTGATTCAGAGTATGATGATGAAGAAGAATTTCAGAAGGCTATTGCTCTGGTTAGCCAACAGTTCAACCGTGTACCACCTCCTTCCTTCCGCAAGAATCAACAGTTCAACAAACCTCCATTCAACCGTAACTTCAGTTTCCAGAATAATCATCCTCGATATCCCAAAAGTTCTCATCCACCGCTGCAATCTCAAAATAATCAACCAAAGGAGGTACCGCAGTCTCCTCAAAACATTGACTCCGGTACTACCTCTGAAGATAAGACTGATGTAGTGATTCGTCACAAATGCAACAAAGAGAATCACTTTGCAAGAGATTGTAAGGCGAATGTAGTTAAAGATAGAGCATTCTACCTTAGAATGGCTCAAGAGTTGGAAGATAAGGAAAAGGCAAGGGCATATGTAGCCCATGTCAAAAGAGACCATCAAGTTTGGTCATCCGGAGACGAAGATGAAGCCATCAACAATGTCAAAGGAAAAGGGAAAATCTGCATGCTGGCAACTGCGGATGATGATGAGTCCACAAAGCTGGAAAAGAACTACTTCTACATGGCAAAGGATGGAACTCTAAGCATCGTCGAACAGGTAAAACTCATGATCCAAACTCTAAACTATAGCATGCATGACTGTCAACCATAAGATGATCTTAATGACACGTGTGATTCCGTCCTTACAGACTATAACAAAGCCTTAGATGAGAAGAACATTGCGTCCCAAGAGATGTTCCATGTAAGAGGACGCCTGGATAACAAAAGACTCAAATTGGCTATGTTAGAAAAAGACTTAGAGTTAGAGAAAGATGCAAGAATGTTAAGTGAAACACAATTAGAGATAGCTTTGAACCAAAGAGATTTAGCTCAGAGAGAAATTGTACGCCTATATCTTTTAATCGAAAAATTGTTCAATGAAAGTGAAGCTATTGAAAATTTAGTGAATAATGGAACCGTGGACAATACATACAATTGGGGTTGGTCAAATGGATATCCTACCGCAATGGATTCCTCACCCCGGTTCAACAAAGACAGACTGTATGTTCCTCCAGACCAAGAATTTCATTTCCTAGTCAATGACAAAACCTTTCCCGAAGACATCAAAACTCACTTCGGTAGACTACACAATCTAAGCAATAATTGTGTCATTGAGGAAATTGTGCCTGAGGTTCCGGGTCACACAAGTGATCTCATCCCTATCTGTGGCACCATTTACGCAAATTCTCAAACATCATCAGTAGTTGATGAAGAAATTGTCATTTAGGGCCCTGAAGTCTCAAAAGACTTGCCACCTCTGTCCTCAGACCGCAGTGTATTACACTATAGTCAAATGTCCCACAAAAGTCCCACCGCAGTCTCAACTCAGACTTACTCTGTAGTAGTTAATACGTCACTACCGGAATCCTTAGTAAAAGGAACTGTGACTCTTCAGGCGATTCATCATGAATTACCTATAGAGAACTTTGAAGTGGGTCAATGCTCTCAGATCCCAGAATCTTCAAGTTCGGATGAATCAAGCCCACATTTTCAAAATAATTCTAAGAATTCCAGGAAACCGCAGTTGAACAACAA
Source organism: Lactuca virosa (assembly GCF_052849685.1). NCBI lineage: Eukaryota > Viridiplantae > Streptophyta > Magnoliopsida > Asterales > Asteraceae > Lactuca > Lactuca virosa. Next base: position 175,089,625 of record NC_136428.1, read on the forward strand.
TGACTGCGATTCACCAAAATCCTTGGCCAAAAAGGCCTTCAAAGAGGAAATTAGATCTCGAGGCACAAACAGACAAATATTTTCAAAAAATAAGAAGCATGTCAGAATTCCAAAGTCCAAGAGTCCAGAAAAATTGGTTTTCTCACACTACTTTTCAAAAAACTCTCCCTCCATGAAAACAAACAAAAAGGAAAGTCCAGCTTCAAAAGTCATTCCTGCTTCTTCTGACACAACCCAAAAGGGTGTTCAGTCCTTTCGAAACAAGGGTTTTCAGGTCTATTCCTCAAATGATCCTAAATGGAAAGGTATTTTACCCACTCCAACACTTTTAAAGTCACGTCAAAACTTTAACAAGTGGAAGGGTATCCTACCAAACCCATCGAAAAGGACTCAAAGATTTGTACGTGCTAAACCTTTTCAAAAACAAACTTTTTCAAAATCCAACACCACTCATGTCAGAAATCACCAACCTCGGACCGGTAACAAGTCCAATTTATCCTATAGACCGCTGACCAAGCATAATGTCAGAGCAAATGACAAAATCTTTTTTTGTAAATATCAGTGTAGTTGTCAAAAGAATTCATCCTATGTCAAATCTAGTCGGAGTCAGAAACCTCGTACTTTTTCGAAAACTCACAACACTCCAATTCGGCACAAACATCCAGGACTAGGATTAAAAGTTGACAAGAGACCTGTCCCTACAACCTCGGTCCATGCATTACTCTGGAATTCACCAATTGCCCCACGCTCCAAACTAGTTTGGATGCCAAAACTAACCGTGTAATTCTCAGGCTTTGTGCAAGGAGGAATAAGAAGATGAACGGTTAATTGACAGTGCCTGCTCCTTGCACATGACCGGAAGGTTAGAATACCTTCGGGATTTCAGGCCTATATGCAATGTTGGAAATGTCACATTCGGAAACAATGCGAATGGGGTCATCCGAGGTTACGGTGTTCTCACTACGGGGAACTTTTCCATTCAGAAAGTTGCTTATGTAGAAAGCCTTAAACACAATCTCATCAGTGTTGGCCAACTATGTAAAGCAGGACATCGAGTTGAATTTGATGATCAGTTTTGCTACGTACTGACAAGTGATAGGAACACATCCCTGATCAAATCCCGATCCGAAGGTACCATGTACCCTTTGGATATCTCTCTGATCATTGGCAGACCGCACTTGTGCTTCCTATCCAAAGCTGTATCCGAAGTCAGCTGGCTATAGCACCACAAGTTAGCTCATCTCAACTTCAGCTACATCAACAACTTGGTCACAAGAGAACTAGTCAGAGGTCTCCTTATTCTCAAATTCAGCAACGATACTCTCTGTCCGACTTGTCAATATGGTAAACAGTCCAAAGCAAGTCACGCTCTGGTAATGGACTCTTCAATTTCTGAACCACTGGAGCTATTGCACATTGATCTCTACGGTCCATCTACCGTAGCCAGTCTCCATCATAAAAAATACATACTGGTTATTGTAGATGACTATACACGCTTCACATGGGTCTTCTTTCTCAGACTCAAGTCAGAAACACCACATATTTTCATCAACTTCATCAAAGAGATCGAACTTCAGATCAAGCTTCCAGTAAGAAGAATCCGCAGTGATAATGGAACCGAGTTTAGTAATCATCTCCTCAACAGCTTCTTGATGTCCAAGGGCATCTCTCACATCTTCTTAGCTCCCTAAACACCACAACAAAATGGGGTAGTAGAGAGAAGGAACCGCACTTTAGTAGAAGCAGCCAGATCTATGCTCAACTTCGCACACCTTCCTCTCTACTTCTGGGCTGAAGCTGTAGCAACAGCATGCTTTGTACAAAACCGAAGCATTGTGTGCAAACGCCTCAATAAAACACCATATGAGGGCCTTAACAACCGCAAGCCAAATGTTCGCTTCTTTTATATTTTTGGGTGTAGATGTTTCGTGATCAACAACAGATATCAGCTTAACAAGTTTGCACCGAAGTCTGATGAAGGCATTTTCCTTGGTTATTCCACTCACAAGATTGCTTACCGAGTGCTCATGAGACGTACAAGGCTAATCATTGAAAGCTTCGATGTGAAATTTGAGGATTCTCACATCCACAGCGCCCCTCCATCCACTGAAACCACCGCAATCATGGAAAGCGATATCCCTATCTCTTCAGGTCCTTTAAATCTAGTTGAAGTCAATTATGACGTTCTTTTCGATCCTGTTGAAATGGCGAAACTATCCGAAGTTCTTGTGTCACCCACAGCTCAACAACAACACGCTGATGTTTCTGGACCATCTCTATCTGAAGTAGAGATGGAAAGCTCTTCGGTTGAGGGGGAAAGCTCTACTCCGGATCAAGCAACAACCGTTGATGTTCCAGTACTTGATGTTGCTCAAATTCCCATCCGAAGAGAATCATTACCATCAAACATATCTTCGGATTCGGATGATGAACACATCGAGAATATTGACACAAGAACAGACCCAAGGATCATCACTTTCCCATCCGCAGTCCAGGGGGAACCTTCTCAGGTTCCAGAGGAACTCCCATCCGCATTCTAGGGGGAACCTCTTCCAACTGCTCAAGAAACTTCCATTCTCGGTCCAACAAACCAAGATGACTCAGCAGGTTGTTCACAAGTCCAGGGGGAACTGCCATCTCCAACCGCAAATTCTTTTGATATTCAAGATATTCCCTCTACCGCAGCTGCAGATCATCTGCAACCCCGTCTACACGTATGGATAAAGGACCACCCACCAGGTCAAATCATTGGCAACCCATCCGCAGGTATCCAGACTCGATCTTCCAAGGACCTATCTGATCACTGCCACTATGCAGCATTTATGTCCTCGGTAGAGCCCAGAACAATCAAAGAAGCATTGCTCGAACCTGACTGGATAGCTGCAATGCAAGAAGAGTTAGAAGAATTTCAAAGAAACAAAGTTTGGCAGCTCGGTCCGAAGCCACGTGGTCACTCTATTGTTGGAACTAGATGGGTGTTAAAAAACAAGCTGGATGAATCTGGTGCGGTAGTCAGAAACAAGGCAAGGCTAGTTGCAAAGGGGTATAGTCAACATGAAGGCATTGACTACGATGAAATGTATGCTCCGGTAGCATGCATGGAAGCTATCCGGATCTTCCTAGCATACGCAGCCCACAAGAACGTTAAGGTACACCAAATGGACGTTAAGAGTGCTTTTCTCAATGGGGAACTAAAAGAAGAGGTTTACCTTCAGCAACCTCCAGGTTTTGAAAATGTTGAATTTCATGACCACTGCTACAAGCTTGAAAAACCAGTCTACAGTCTGAAGCAAGCCCCAAGAGCATTGTATGAGACTCTTTCTGAATTCCCTGTCTCATCCGGATACAAAAAAGGAGTGATTGATCCCACGTTATTTAGAAAAGCAAATGGTAACCACCTTGTGCTTTTTCAAATATATGTGGACGACATCATCTTCGGATCAACTGATCAAGAAATGGTGAATGAATTTGCTAAGCTCATGACCAACAAATTCAAAATGAGCATGAATAGAGAGATTAACTTCTTTATAGGTCTTCAAGTAAAACAAATCCCACAAGGAATTTTCATTCATCAAGAAAAATACACCACCGAACTGTTAAAGAAATATTCTATGGACAACTATGTTGGATTAGGTGTCTAAGCCCATAACTATAATTGGTATGTACTTGAATTGATAGCAGCACAGTCCTTTTGGGTTGCCCTCAACCTAGCAACTGGACAAGGAAATTATGAAAAGAGAGATATTAATTTATAAGATTAATGAATTAATATAAATGATTTATTAATATGTTAAAAGATTAATATATTAATTAGAAATCATTATGTTTAATTAATAGTTAGCCAGAAATTAATCAGAATTAATTTTGGGGTTAAAAGAATTAATTATAAAGTGCAGGGACTAGTTTGCAATTAACTAATAGTTGAGTGGAAGGTTCCAGAATCCCCTTGGAAGGAGGTGGATGAAATTATTAGGGGAAACCCTAGAGATTTCGTCCAAGGGGTCCAAATAAGGCCTTTGGATCTTGCTTAGGCCCTAAGCAAAGGATAACTAGGGTTTTCCCTAAACCCTAGATCCCTCAGCTATTTAAGGAGCCTCCTGGCTCACATTTGAGGTCACTGATTTCTTTGGAAGAAACCCTAAAGCCGAAATTGCATACTCTCTCCATCCTCTCTCCTCCAAGTTTCCTTCTTGCTAGTTCTTGGGTGTGATTCCATTAGAGGCATTACATTTGTGGTGCTAAGCTTCCAATAAGATCAAGATCAAGATCAAGAGGATTATCAATTGTTTGCTATAACAATTGAAAGGTATGTAACTCCTAAACCTTAGTTTGTTAATTTCGAAATTAGCCTCTCTCCTCTAGGGTTCTTGTTTTGCAATTCATAGTTATATGTTCAATAGTTAAAACATAGATCCAAAGTAGGTTGCATGTGAACTTAGGAATTGTTTTTCTAGTTTATTTGTTTTACCTAAAACCCAACAGTGGTATCAGAGCCATTGTTTGTTTTAAATTGAATTGCTATAATTGTTGAATTGCAAATTAGGGTTTATAGCTATTAAACCCTAAAGGCCAAATTTTCGATTTCTAGGGTTTTGGATAAAAGGGTTTTTTCGAAAACCCTAGCCTCCAAAGAACCCTAATCGAAATTAGGGTTAGGGTTTTGAAAACCCTAGCCTCCTCCCTTGTAAATTTCGAAATTGCTAGAAGTTTTAGGGTTTCTTGTTTTGGATAATTGTTACTTAATTAGATTAATTGGATAATTATCCTTACCCTATTTTTCGAAATTTATAGGGATAAGGATTAGGATTAAATTAATTGATTAATTTAATTAGATAATCCTTACAAGATTTAATAATTTGATTAATAGTTAATTAAAAGATAAATATTAAATCTAGTTAATTGGTTTATTTAAATTTAAATTTAATAGTTTGAATTTCGAAATTTATATAAACCCTTGAAGTTTTAAAATGTTTTAAAACACACCCTATATATGTATTATGATTAAAAGTTTAATATTATATATGTATAAGAATATGGTCAATCAAATCGCTAGTATGCCTCATTCACAAAGCTAATCTATAAGGGGGGTATAAGGAAACTGCCTATAAAATGCTAGTTGAATGGGTGTCCACTCTCACCCACCGCTTCCTTGATTAGTGGAGGGTCGTTAGCAGAACGGATTTGATAGGACAACTACTTCTCATTAAAAGTATAATGACATTAAAGAAAGTAGTAGAACATTATTTTTAAAATCCCAACTCTAGTTACTTTAGGAAAAATGTGAAAAGTATGCTAATCCATGAAATTGCACATTATGCTTTATTGGTCGTTAGTGGAGCGTGTGTGGTTAACCAGCATACTAAAGGGCACTAATAAAGAGTAGTAATGGGTATCTCATAATTGTCATTTTGATGGAGCATGTGTGGTTTACCAGCACATCAATAGTTAATGATAAAGACAAAGAGGTTACCAAGCACATTTGCATGGTTGTTCACATCTTGTTTGTGATCCTCGGCATCCCAGTCACAAATAGAAGAGCATAATCTGAGATTAAAACATGCCATTGAATAGTTTCAATGTATCTCAAAAGAATTAGGAATTTCACTTCGTTTGTTTCGTCTAATGGTGGAATTGGTGAATCGTCATTCACCTACCTTTATGAAATTTACACTTGGATCTCGGCATCCCATTTCTAAGTTGTGAATCTTCATAGTTGGATCCTAACCTTGATATTTTATCTTTGGGTTATTATATTGAGGTATCTTGAAATCTAACTAAAACCTTCTTTCTTTTCAGATGTCTACTCCTGGAAACACTTCTGCTTCATCCTCCTCCAACCAGAACTTCTCTTTGCTCAATATCTGCTCCAAAGTCGTTATGGATGGCTCAAACTATAACGATTGGATGCGCAACATCAAGATGGCTCTTCGTTTTGAGAACAAAGAATATGTTCTTGAAAAGGAGCTCAAAGAGCTTGATGAGTCTGAAGCTACTCCTGAAGATCTTGCTGCCTACAAGAAACATTACGATGATGCTACCAAAGTGGCGTGCATCATGGTGGCAACCATGTCCCCAGAACTGCAGAGGTACTATGAGGACTACTGGCCTTTTGAGATGAACAAGGACTTTATGGAAAAGTACCATAAGCGAGCTCGTCAAGAAAAGTTTGAAGTAGTCAAGTCACTCATGGCTTGCAAGATGAAAGAAGGGGAATCGGTTGTGTCACATGTGCAAAGAATGCAACGCTACATAGAGCGTTTGGTCAAGCTCAACATTCACTTTGATGAGGAATTGGCCATTGATATGGTCTTGAAATCACTACCTGATTGTTATGGTCAGTTTATTCTAACTTACCATTTGAACAACACTGAGCAGACTCTGGCCCAATTGCACAACTTGTTGCAGACAGCTGAGGCATGAATGAAGGGTAAAAGTATACCCTCCACGCCTACAAGTGCCCCTGTGTTGGCTATTGGACAGGGAAAGGGGAAAAAGAGGAAAGGTCCTCCCAAGCAAAACTGGAAGAGCAAGGCTCAAGCTGGGTCGTCTAGTAATGGCCCAAAGGCTAAGCCCAATGGTTCCACTCCCCATGTTTCTGATCCAAAAGAGGCTGTTTGCTTTTACTGCAATCAAAAGGGGCATTGTAAGAGATCTTGCCTACAATATCTGCAAGATATCAAGGGTGGCAAAGTGAAGCCATCTTCGGCAGGTATTTACACTATTTCTGCTAATAACTCATTATCTTCTCATTCATGGGTCCTTGATACAGGATGTGGTTTTCATATATGTTCTGATTTGCAGGGACTAAAGGAAAGTGAGGAGATAGAGCGAGGAAGGATAAACTTGATCAAGGGAAACAGAAAGTCTTCACCAGTGACCAAGATCGGAGTTTATCAGCTTCTGCTTAGCAATGATGTTAGATTAGATTTAATAAATTGTTGCTATTCGTCTGAGATGACGAGAAACATTATTTCAGTTCATGCATTGTTCAGACAAGGTTTCAAATATTCTTTTAATGATTTGAATGGTTCAATTTCTGTTTATAACAATGGTGTTTTTATGTTTGAAGCTTTACCTTGTGATGGTGTGTATGAAACAGTGACTTGTGTTGATAGCTTAGGAAATAGTGTACTTAATATTGACTTGTCTAATAGTGTAGACAAGGCATGCTTGTGGCATTGTCATCTTGGACACATTAACAAGAAACGCATAGCCCAACTCCAAAAGGATGGAGTGTTGGAATCATTTGACCTAAAATTAGATGATATGTGTGAATCTTGTCTTTTCGGAAAGATGACAAAATCACCATTCACAAGGTCTTGTGAAAGAGGTGAAGGTCTGTTGGATCTCATACACACAGATGTGTGTGGGCCCTTCAGATCAACTACAAGAGATGCTAATCGATTCTATGTGACTTTCACTGACGATTATAACAGATATGGATATATCTACTTGATCAAGCATAAGTCAGAAACTTTTGAAAGGTTCAAAGAGTTTAAGCATGAAGTCGAAAATCAATTGGGCAGAAAGATAAAGATACTTAGATCCGATAGAGGCGGGGAGTATCTTAGTATCGAGTTTAACGACTATCTGAAAGAATGTGGGATAGTCTCACAATTGACTCCTCCTAGGACACCACAGTTAAATGGTGTAGCTGAGAGGCGTAATTGAACCTTATTAGACATGGTTCGTTCTATGATGAGTCGGGCTTCGCTTCCCATTCACTTCCGGGGGTATGCCTTAGAGACAGCCGCCCACATCCTCAATCTTGTCCCTACAAAGAAGGTTGCCAAAACACCTCACGAAATGTGGACAGGGAAAGTTCCCTCGTTAGCACATATTAAAGTCTGGGGTTGTGAAGCTTTCGTAAGACGAGAGACTCACGACAAGCTAGCAGCTAGAAGTGAGAAATGTGTTTTCATTGGTTACCCAAAGTAGTCTTTTGGATATTTGTTCTACAGGCCTAGTGAGAACGTGGTCTTTGTAGCACGAAGAGGAGTCTTTCTTGAAAGAGAGCTCATATTCAAAGAGGACAGTGGGAGCACTATTGACCTTGAAGAAATTCAAGAGTCAGCCAATGAAGGAACCTTAGATGACACTAGCACTCAACCAGAGGAAACAGTTCCTGTTGAACCAATCGATAACTCATTACCTCTTAGAAGATCCACTAGGGTGAGTGTGCCACCTGAGTTGTATGGTTTTCATATTACTTCAGATGGTGACACATTCATAAGTGACAGAACACTGGTAAACTTAGATGAACCAGTCACTTATAAGGAAGCAATGGCAGGCCCAGAGGCTTCCAAGTGGAAAGAGGCAATGGACAGCGAGATTAAGTCCATGTATGACAACCAAGTTTGGAATTTGGTTGATAGTGCACCAGGTCGTAAGACAGTTGGGTGCAAATGGATCTTCAAGAAGAAGACAGACATGGATGGAAATGTGCACACATTCAAGGCTCGACTGGTTGCAAAAGGTTTCACTCAAACCCCAGGGGTTGACTATGATGAGACCTTCTCGCCAGTGGCTAAGATTAAATCTATTAGGATATTGCTCGCCATAGCTGCCTTTCATGATTATGAAATCTGGCAGATGGATGTCAAAACTGCTTTCCTTAATGGGAAGTTGGCTGAAGATGTTTACATGAGTCAGCCAGAGGGTTTTGTTGATGCAAAGTTCCCCATTAGAGTGTGCAAGCTTGAGAAATCCATTTATGGATTGAAACAAGCATCTCGCAGTTGGAATCTTTGCTTCCATGAGAAAGTCAAAGAGTTTGGTTTCTCTAGAAGTGAAGATGAGTTCTGTGTGTATATCAAGGCTAGTGGGAGTATAGTAACTTTTCTGGTGTTGTATGTCGATGACATATTACTCATTGGTAACGACGTTCCAACCTTGAAAGAAGTTAAGTCTTGGCTTGGAAAGTGTTTTGCCATGAAAGACCTTGGAGAAGCTGCCTATATTCTTGGGATTAGAATATTGAGAGATAGAAAGAAGAGACTAATTGGATTTAGTCAGAGCACATACTTGGATAAGGTACTAAAGAGGTTTAGTATGGAAAATTCCAAGAAGGGAGAGCTACCTATCCAGAGCAATACCAAATTGAGTAAGACTCAATGCCCGAGTACAGATGTTGAAATAGATGACATGAGTCGTGTACCTTATGCTTCCGCTGTCTGATCGATCATGTACGCTATGACATGTACTCGCCCTGATGTGGCATTTGCTTTGAGCATGGTCAGTCGCTATCAGGGAAACCCATGTAGAGCTCATTGGATAGCAGTTAAGAATATACTCAAGTATTTGCGAAGGACAAAGGACTGGGTCCTTGTGCTTGGTGGCAGTGATGCTTTGAGAGTAGATGGTTACAGTGATGCCAGCTTTCAGACGGATAGAGATAACTTCCGTTCTCAGTCGGGCTGGGTGTTTTTACTGAATGGAGGAGCAATTACTTGGAAGAGTTCCAAGCAAAATACGGTGGCTGATTCTACTTGTGAATCAGAGTACATAGCAGCAAGTGAAGCGTCGAAAGAAGCAGCTTGGTTGAGGAACTTCATCGGGGATCTCGGAGTTGTTCCAACCATCCAGCAGCCTATGGAACTGTTCTGCGATAATGAAGGAGCGGTTGCCTTGACAAAGGAACCGAGAGATCATGGTAAGACCAGACATATCGACAGAAAGTACCATTTCATCAGACCTAGAGTTGAAGAAGGCCATCTTATAGTAAAGAGGGTGTCATCTGAAGATAACCCAGCAGATCCCCTCACAAAGGGTCTGAGTAGGGCTAAGCATATTCAGCATGCTCGGAGCATAGGACTGAAAGATGATATTAGTTTTAGTAGTTAGATCAGTTTTATTCTGAAACTTGTAACAAAGTAAATGTAATTGACTTTTGGTGATTAAATAATAAAGTATTATTTATAAGTTTGGTTTCTGCCTTTTGTCAATTGTTTATTATTGTGTTTCATTTTTGCATGTTTTACTTCCCGAATAATAAGATTATTCAAACTCCACAGTCACTCATACTTTTGGAAGTAAGTAGTGAATTAAGACTGTCATGAACTGGATTGTAGATTGTCTAAGGATAAACATGGCAATAGAATTGCTGCAACGTTCATGAGTACTCAGAAATTGAGATTTGAGTACTGGATAAACCCTCGCTCAGAGTATCACTTCATGGAATTCATCACGAGTAATACTGAGACGATAATATCTTATAATCTTGAAACGAAGATATATGAGTTGCAATTTACAAGTCGGTCATGCATTGGTGATACGAAAACGCATCAGTAACTTGGTGTTATAAAACGTATTGTCATGTATAATTTGATGAGTAAAAGATACAAGCATACGAGTCAACGTTTATTCGTTCCTTTTGCCCTAATAGGAAAAGCGATATCTGTGGGCCCCTCGATGATTTGGTGTTGACTTATGTGCTGGGCCCAGCCAGGACTATATTGATGTGTTCGATTAGAAGTCCTACATCATCACAAATCAGAAATCGGGAAACATAGATTCTGGACAAAGAGATTGATTACATCCCATGTCTTTTGTCTAGGGATATCTGGCAGAACGAAGGATTATATGATCACTTATCTTAGGACACGTAACTGACTGGGTCAGAGTTCGGCAGCAGCTTTTTGGAAGCTACAATTTGCTGGTCAAATTTAGAAGGCATACTAGCAATTATGGTTACAGACTTATCCAAGTGGGAGACTGTTGGATTAGGTGTCTAAGCCCATAACTATAATTGGTATGTACTTGAATTGATAGCAGCACAGTCCTTTTGGGTTGCCCTCAACCTAGCAACTGGACAAGGAAATTATGAAAAGAGAGATATTAATTTATAAGATTAATGAATTAATATAAATGATTTATTAATATGTTAAAAGATTAATATATTAATTAGAAATCATTATGTTTAATTAATAGTTAGCCATAAATTAATCAGAATTAATTTTGGGGTTAAAAGAATTAATTATAAATGCAGGGACTAGTTTGCAATTAACTAATAGTTGAGTGGAAGGTTCCAGAATCCCCTTGGAAGGAGGTGGACGAAATTCTTAGGGGAAACCCTAGAGATTTCGTCCAAGGGGTCCAAATAAGGCCTTTGGATCTTGCTTAGGCCCTAAGCAAAGGATAACTAGGGTTTTCCCTAAACCCTAGATCCCTCAGCTATTTAAGGAGCCTCCTGGCTCACATTTGAGGTCACTGATTTCATTGGAAGAAACCCTAAGGCCGAAATTGCATACTCTCTCCATCCTCTCTCCTCCAAGTTTCCTTCTTGCTAGTTCTTGGGTGTGATTCCATTAGAGGCATTACATTTGTGGTGCTATGCTTCCAAGAAGATCAAGATCAAGATCAAGAGGATTATCAATTGTTTGCTATAACAATTGAAAGGTATGTAACTCCTAAACCCTAGTTTGTTAATTTCGAAATTAGCCTCTCTCCTCTAGGGTTCTTGTTTTGCAATTCATAGTTATATGTTCAATAATTAAAACATAGATCCAAAGTAGGTTGCATGTGAACTTAGAAATTGTTTTTCTAGTTTATTTGTTTTACCTAAAACCCAACAAATTGTTCTTCAGCCAAGGTCCCCATGGCCTTCGGTTATAAGATCTCTGTTGATCCCTCAGGAGAACCTGTGGATCACAAGACTTATAGAGGTATCATTGGCTCTCTAATGTACCTCACCGTAAGCAGACCAGAGATTATCTTTGCAACTTATGTATGTGCAAGGTATCAGACTGACCCAAAAGTGTCACATATGACCGCAGCCAAACAAATTCTATGGTACCTGAAAGGAAGCAAATCTCTTGGTCTATGGTACCCCGCAGGCAATGACTTCAGCCTGCAAGCTTTCACAGATGCGGATCACGCCGGATGCAGATTAGACTGCAAAAGTACCTCAGGAGGATGTCAATATTTGGGTGGAAGACTCGTCAGCTGGTCCTCAAGGAAACAAAGTTGTGTTTCTCTGTCTACCGCAGAAGGTGATTATGTGGCCGCAGCCAGCTGTTGCTCTCAAGTCCTTTGGATGAAAACTCAACTAATGGACTACGGGTATAGAATGTTGCGGATACCGATCTACTGTGACTCTGAAAGTGCTATTGCTATTTCTCACAATCCAATTCAGCACTCCAAGACTAAGCATATTGAACTACGGTATCATCTCATCAAAGACCACATCTTGAAAGGTAACATTGAACTCATCTTTGTCCATACTCATGAAGAGATTGCTGATGTTTTAAGAAAAGCGCTCGACTCCACAAAGCTTAACACCTTCCTGCAAATGTTAGGAATGATGAATCCTGACCCGCAATTCTTTTTGAATTGATAGATACCGCAGACCATCCTTGGTCTCCATTGCGGTTCTAACTGAGAGTTACTTATGATAGATGGTTTTGGTACCGCAGTCCAGGTACCGCAACCATATATGGTATTTATCTCTCATGGGTTTCTATTGTTTGTTATTAATAATTTTTGTACAAGTGCTTTCCTCAGTTGCTTACTGCAGACATTCATCGTTTCTATCCGCAATGACATTTCCATCCACAATGACATTTCCATCCGCAATGTCGTTTCCATCCGCAATGACGTTTCCATCCGCGATCATTTTGATAACTTCTCAACTGTTTCATCAACCCTTGAATCTTTGTGTGCTATTTAATGATCTTTCATTTAATAAAACATTAAATAAAAAAAACATTCCCTTTAGAAACTGTCTCATTCTCTTTCTGAATAAACCTTGTGTTAGACCTATTTTAGGTATGATGACAAAAAGAACGTTTTTCCATAAACTCATCCTTAATCTTTCTTTTCCTCTCCCCAGCACGTCCCATCCGTTACAACTTCCTTTCCCCTCACCCCACGATCACCTGACACATTGATAGATGTCTGACTTTTCATTAAATGCAAACCCTCTTTTAGTAAATCTCCCAAATCTTTTTTAAACTGTTTCATTATTTGTGCCTGAGATTTAATCCCCAATTCAAAGATTCCCTCCAAACCCCAAACGACGTTTTTACCTTATCCTCACCTTTTACCTAGGGTTAATAATTTTTCACCCCTTTATAAACCCATCTTCTTCCCCAAAATCACTTTACGCTTTCTGAACATCGAACCTTCCCTCTCAAATCCTTCAAGAACTCTATTTTCTACTCCTTCTGTCAAGCTCCTACAATGGTGAAATCAGGTGCATCAAAGAAACAATCCAAAGTTTCAGGCTCAGTGAATCCTACGAGTTCAGACTCTCCAACGATTGCTTCAAGCAACTTTCGCGCAGTGTTTGAAGATCATTCTTCATACAATGCTCCAACCAAATTGATGATCAAGTTTCTCAAGAATCACCCTCTGTTTGGCCCTTTCGATGCTTTTACAGATGTTGTTCCAGTCTCGACCCTCTTCAAATGTGCATTCTCCGCTTATCGCCCAATCGAAAACCCTCAAGAATTTCACCTTAACCTAATTAACGATTCCTTGTTCATCCTGTCCAAAGAAATGTTTCTTACTGGCATAAACCTTCTGGTTCATCCATCCATCAAGATTTTCTCTCCTTCCATGGCGGACGTTACCTCTGCCCTTTACCAAATGGGATATCATAAACCAATTAGAGGTATTGGTGAATTCAAGAAAAATCAATTGCCTGCGGTTTGGCAGTTTGTGTGCCATTTCATCATCCGCTGTCTATCCGGCAGAACCGGAGGCATAGACAACATGGGACTCAAACTACTGGAGTTGGTGTGGAGCATATTCATAGGACACGATGTAAACTACGGGCAGATCCTATGGGACGACTTCCTTCAATACATTCCCAAAGAGAGCCCAAGGGAGAACCCAACCGAGCTCACTTTTGTAAGGTTCTGGTTACTCTGCATTTCAGACCTTCATGCGGACGCTGTAATCGACATGGGCAGTGACATCAACTTCTTTGTCACTAAGGATCTCAAAAGGTACAATCCCTCTTCTGATCAAACTGTTTTTAGACCTATCCGCAGACTCGCTACCCACATTCTTTCCACACTTGGTCTTGAGACTGCTGATGTCTCAAATCACATTGAGGCTACGGAAGGTATTGCCCCATACCTTCCTACCGCGCCTCTTCAACACCCATCCGCAATTGTTAACCCTGAAGGTACCGCAGTCCCTTCTGCCACTACACTCTCTAATCTTTCTCAAAGAAGAAAGCAATTGGCAACCAAGAAGAAACAAAGAACCCCTAAGAAGGATGCTCCCAAACCAACCGCACCCACCAAGAAACGTAAAACCAAACCAACCGCATCTACACCTAGTAGTGATTCTGATGAGGGTGGGCAACCAATTGCTATCCTTAAGAAAAGGAAAACCGATACCTCTGGCCAAATGCGTGACCGGACCGATACTGAAGCCTCTCAAAAGGCTCCGGTAGTCCTTGGGGTGGCCGCAGACCCATTCAACACCACTATCATTTTCCAATCAGACTCAGAAAGTGAGTCTGATTCATGACATCGTGGAGACTCCCCCCAGTTCACTCCCAAGAGGATGAAACTGGTGATCGCCCTAACGTCTCCAGGGCTTCCCGACTGCATTTCTTTTCTCCTGAGGAGTTGCACTCCATCCTTTTGAACGTCACCCAAACACTTCAAACAACTTCCCAACCGCAGGGCACTTCTTCCGCCCTAGCCAGAACTGAGCTGAGGCCACACTTGACCACGGGTCAAGGAGACCGAGGAAGGTCAGGAAATCCTACTCTGCTTACATCCGCAGCAGGTGGTTTAGGCACGGTGAACACAAATGTGCAAGGATCCGTGGACCCGGAGGACACTTCGGTGCTTTTCCAAGGTTTTGACGGCGATGAATCCAATGACTCATGGTTACAGTACAATCCGGTAACTGAGTCAGAAATCAAGAAATATGATGCTTTCAAAAGGGCATTCCAAGCCCGCAAGGAACGACAGATCAAACAGCAGCAGCAAAAGGAGCAAGAAATCCAGTCAGTGGCATGGTATTGGGCAGACGCAATCAATAATGCCAATACCGTAGCCACCATTCTAAAGGTTCAAGACTGGATGACCGAGATGGCGGAAACAGTCCTTAAAGCTCAAGCAACATGTGAAGGTGTAGGTACCTCCAGAGCAACAACAAATCCCATTCCAACTCCAACAGTCAATGAATCACAAGACGAAGGAACCGCAATCGAAGTCAGTTCTGCTCCCACCTTCGGTCTTGATGATGAAGACATTCAGGAGGTAAACAAGCCTAGTTCTTCTGATGATGACCTCATGATGTTCGATGAGGAAGAGGAATCCAGTGGCTCTCAACATTCGACTTCTAAACCCAAAGAAAAGAAGAAAAAGAAGAAAAATGTTGTCACCAGGAAAGAATTTCTAAGCTTATAAGATAAAGTCGATCAGATCTTAGCTGCGGTCAAGCCAACTCAACCGCAACCAGAAGGGAACACTTGGCTGCTGAGAGAATTTCTCTCAAAGTGGAAATGGGGATCCGGTCCCTTGGCAACAACCGCAAGGCAGATCACAAGGACTTTATGGCTGCTGCGGAACGCCTCATCACTGAGGTAACCGCAATCAACACTGATCTCCAAGCAGCCATCGCGGATCAAGCTACTCAGTCTCAGAAACTGATAGCTGAGACTCATACTGCGTATGAGTCCACTATCTCCGTTCTTCAAGCAACAATCAACAGACTGCAACGATCCGTGTCCTCCAACTTCCATGGTCCCGAGATCCTCCAGCTCACAAAGGAAATACACATGCTACTCTTCAGCTCCTCCATTCCCAATAATCAACAGTTGGCCGAAGCCCTCAAAGCTCAATTTCAAGAGGTGTTTGCCAAGGTTGACGACCTTAAGAAATGGCTTGAGGAATCACCTACGTTGAATTCCTCAAGAGGGGGAAGTGAAGACGAAGTCCATCAAAGTGAAGAAGAAGAAGTCCATCGCTCTGATCACTCCCTCTCACAACATCAGAGTCCCCCCATCATCACAGAAAAAATTCCTACACCGCACCCCTCACCGCAACCGTCTTATCATACTCCACCCCATAACACTCCACCGCAAGAGAAGGTCACTCCTAACAAGCCAGAGACTCCCCCTGACTTTAAAAATTTGGTGGAGCATATGTCCTCTCCGAGCTCAACTGATTCTCCTACAACCACCCAAAGGAAGAAAGATTGGAAGGCAGCCTTGATAAACTCTTGGATCAATCCTCACCGCAGACTGCTAGACGACGATTACAGACCCCACCTCACCTATGTTGAACCCCCTACTGATGGCTACTGGGATGTCCCAATTTCTCCAAATGCCAAATACTTCACAGTATTTGAGCAATTCGACCGCAACCTTCCTGACCACAAAAGACTGTGAATGGAATTTGAGAGACTTAGTCTTTTTCATGCTAAACATGCCTCTTCCATTGAAAATATATGGTCTAACGATAGACCATCCGCAGTCAAGAACTACAAAATCCAGAAGTTCATGAAGTCTGACTACATCCAGTATACCCTCACTAGAAGGGAGCATGACTACATCCGCACCCAGGCAGACTTTCCCTGTATGAATCCGGATGAAAATTTTCTTATTGCCAAGGTGTTTCAAAATAAGTCAGAAAAGCACCCGAAAATGAAGATTGCGCTTGAAAAGGCCAATACTTTTCTGAAGGAAACGGTCTGTGATTTTGCCAAGATCGATGCAGACATCTACCCTATCATTGCCAAGAAATTTGATATGCCACCTCTCGAACCTGCGCCAATGCCTACCGAAGGCTTTCAAGAAAGTTCCTTAGGTGCAACCAACCTTCCTGAACTTGGAGTCATTTTCAAAAGGAAGTTTGATAATGTCAAATACTTCATTCCTATGACTGCCATGCATCGCCTAACCAAGAAGCAACTTGACATCTGCCGAACCGCAGTTGAAAGATCAAAGCACACTACTGCAGAAGTCAAGTTCGAGATCTCAAGGAGAATCACCTGGCTGGAAAACATCAGGAAGTTTTGGTGGATCCTGATCAAGTTCCTCAAACTTGATAGCTGAACCGAAGTTAAAGAGGTCACTTAGGGGGAAATTGTTGAATCATAAAAAGTAACCCTCTTGAACTTCAGCCACCGCAACCTCTTCAGCTACCGCAGCCATACAGCACCCGCAGTCAAGCTTCTTCATCAGCAACCGCAATCGGAGTCTCTTCCTACCACAGTCACTTAGCTAGATTACTTTACTTGTCTTTATTGTAATACACTCTATTATCCTGTATGCCTTGCATGGCTACTCATAGAGATGTAATCTAGTGTACTTCATGAGTCTCTATAAATAAGAGCTCATTCTCTTGTATTCAACACGGATAACTCACGCATCTATTCTGAATACATTTCTCTAAGTTATCTTTTCTATTTCTCTATCTTATTTCTCATCCCTTCTTACTCTCAATTCTTCCTAGAACATAACTGATTATAACCTCTCTCCGGAGCAAGTCTTCTGTGACTTAATCACTAAGTTTGATCTTCCTTATTAACTTGGTTTGAATGCATTCCTTGTTATGAATCAACTTATGTGTATACTTGATATAACAATTGTTGTCATTTCTATTTCTTTACTTTTCCGCAACTAACTCTCTAACTATCTAACTATAACTTATTAATATTATTGTTGAGCTTTTAGATCCTTCGAGATTAACTATTCTGCAATCCACTTGTTTTAACGTTTGTCCAAGTGTGTCTCCAAGTTTTTCTCTCAACAGAGACAAAAATGAGTCATTTTTGGAACTTTGGGTACAAACTGCAACTTCATTAAAACAATAAGGGTTCATTTTGGAAATTTTAAAGTCACGATTGGATTTCTTGTTCCCCATCGACAGTTCGTCTTCAAAATTGGAAGTTCTTAACTACTCCGAACATTCGCAACAATTCGCATTTGGAACTCATTGGCACAATCGGAATCGGAAGCATCAAAATCAGAGTTCACTGTTCATCCCCGAACGTTCGGAGGCTTTCGCAGTTCTAGGTTCAGAGTCGCTATTGGAAGTATGATTGTTTAACACCTTCAAAATCGGATTCAGAATTTCTGGAATCGGAGTTCTGGGATTAAAGATTCGCAATCACTACATTCAGAGTTGATCATCAGAGAGATTAAAGATCTGCAATCGAATTTCAAAAACAAAATTGATATGGAAAATGGGATTAACAAACAAAATCCGAATTCCATAGCAATCAAATTTTCATGAAATCAGAAACCAAAATTGATAACTCATAGCAATCGGAATTCGAATAAATCAAATTCAATAATCAATTTTGCATCATAATTTTCTTCAATCGAATTTAATGTCACAGAATTCAGAATCGGAAATTATCAGAGATTGGAATCGTATATCAGAAAAGACATCAGTGATCAGATTTTTCGTTTATCGTATTCAATTTTGTCTTTCAAAGTCAAAAAGCGTTCATTCCGATTACATGAAGAAGATGGTTGAAGTTTCAAGTTCAATCCCCAGTTTTTACACAGCTTGACAGTTTTAACCCCGTATTCTTAATCGTTTCAATCTTTTGGGATTTTACCACTTTTACCCCTTTCTTTCCAAAATATTTTCATTTCTAATCCTTTTCTTTGGTCTTATTCTTTTCAAACCCTTCTAAATAATTGCTTCTTATTCCATTCTTTTTTCTCTAATATTCAAAAACCGAAAAATACAAAATTGATTTTTGTTATTTTTCCGGTTTTAATTTTTGAGAATTTGGTATATTCTAAAAGGATTTATTTCATATAATATGATGGGTTTTGAAGATTGTTGGTGATTCTTCTTAACTTTCTGGATTCTCTCCATGGTATTTGTTCAAGATTTAAGGGGGAGTGATGATTATTCAGGAGGGAGTTTGTATTTGGAAGATGATATTTATTTCTCTCGCTTTGAATACCCTATGTGCTGATGAGTCTCACAATTTAGGGGGAGAAATGCCAAGAAGATCAAAAATCGTGATCTTCATCAGTTTCAACATCTAGGGGGAGATTGTTGAGTATTTGAGATATTGAAACTGATTTGGCATGTTTTGTTATTTAGGGAAGCCTTTTTAGGGTTAATCGTTTTATGATTCCCTACGGTGCGTTTACAGTAGAAGTTTTTCATCGAGCTTTTCTAAGGCATTGGTTTTATATTAAGGTATTATTTTTATATTTATGGTAAATATTTTATGTTACCTATAAATAATCATTAGGTTAGCTTTTGATGAAGGCTTTTTCCTGATTAGGGTTTTCTTTGTACGTTCATATCATAATCAATATACACAAAACTTTTATCAGATTACTTGCATATAATGGTGATTGATTCTTGATTGTACTTGATATTCCGCATTCGTCATCTCAGATTTATTCCCAACAATAGTGATGGGTTTTGGGAAGATAGAAATGACCACTTTTATAAAAAAATTTATAAACGACAAACAAAAGACTTTAAAAATAACTAGTTTATTTTTAAACCGTTTTAACAAAACCACAAAGTTTGTCCAATTACATGAACTAGAAAGATTATGAAAATCATAGGATGTTAAGAATACAACCTTTGAAGAATTTGATGCCACTTGGTTTTGGGAAGTTGGTAACATAGAAAAAACTCAAGAATAGAGTTTCTTTATAATGTATCCACCAACATGAGTAAGCCACCAAGAATGCTAGTTATCTATTGTATGAAGTACTCTTTAAGCCTTTAAGTTCTTAACACAATTAAACACCAAAGGAGAAGCACTTCAATGCGTCATATCTTCATTTAACTTGAAAAGAAAATGTAAGGTCCCAAATTTCAAACCCAAATTTTCATTAAAAAATAAAAGTATTTATTCGAGTTACAACTTCAAGATCTAGATAAAACCATTTGAATCAAAAATTTTATCAGAGTATCATCAAGAAGTTATACAAGTGTTGTGATCCAACTATAGTCTTTCATACAGGTGTTGTGATCTAACCATAGTATTTCATATATATGTTGTGATCCAACCATAATCTTTCACGCAAGAATCACAAAGAAAATCTAGCAACCTACATAGTATAGTGAGAAGACTCACTTCACACTCACAGTCAGAAAATCAAAGCTCAAAGTCGATAAACTGGTGCTACAACCCACCTATCGAAATATCCAAGATCAAACCTCAATCTACATTCCAGAACTAGCAATTTGAGACAAAATTTAACCAAGTAAAGAGTCGACAATCAAGGTCAATGGACAAATTCAACGTCAATGGACAAATTCAACGTCAATTAACCTCCATATCATGGTGATCCTTTGGTCACGTCGTGGGACCTTCCCGAGAAAAGAGTTTAGATTTCCATTTTCGCCACGTCTTGACAACAAGTTGAAAATAACTTATTTGCTCATGGTTTTAATCGGTTAAGTCCTTAGCCTATGCTTTCCAGAAGGCTTCTAGAAGCTCAAAGGGCTCATAAAAATTCAAATTTGTGGGCATGCATGCCCCATGCATGTATTTCCCCAAAGTAGGCCAAGACATGAGTAAAGGGACCCAAAGCTCATACATGATTACCAAAATTCCTCTAAATCCTAGATCTGGAGGATATATTGACCAATGGACTAAGGCAAAAAGAGAACTTGTGAATTCAAATATGGACCAAAACATACCAAATAACCAAGATCTAAAAGGAAGACATCACCAAGAAGGGAACTTGAGAATTGACAAATTGTCTAGAAGATGCACATCAGGATGGGGATGGATTGCTTATTGTACCTATGCACCAAACTTCTTCCTTATTCCTTCAAAATCACCAAATCTTGCAAAAAAGATATCCAAAAGGTTCAAAGAGGCTGGGGTTTCATTTTGGGAGGTTGGAGACTGAAGAGGATGACTTAAACTCCGAGTTAGGGCTTTAAATATGGAAGAAACCCTTAAAATCGTGGGCTTGGACTGCAACAAATACCACGTCATGATTGGCCTTTTGTCATGCCATAAGGCTCATCCAAAATTGACGCTTCATGAAAGTCATGCCATATCGTGGTCACCCATGTCTCACGTCGTGACACAAGGTTTTTTCTCCAAAAACCTTGTAACATCCCAAAATTCATGACCAAAAATTTCATTTTTCGTTTAATAACTCATAAAATAGATTACTGAAAACATCATTAAGTTATCTCATATCATAAAAACCCATAAGTAATATGTCATGAAACAAGCCATAATAATGTCAGTGTACAAATCCTAAGAACATCATAGTGCGGAAAATAGTGGTGTGATATGCTGCAGTCATGCCGGCTCCTTCCCCTTCGAAGTTGAAATACTTGAAACCAAAACTGAAAACCGTAATCATGAAGCTTAGTGAGTTACTCCATCATACCACATACCATATAATCACATAATACCTAACAAATCTGGGTGCTGGCCTCCCTTTCGGTCTCTTTCAACCGGTAACTGCCTAGCATATCTGGGTGCTGGCCTCCCTTTCCGTCTCTTTCAGCCGGTAACTGCCTAGCATATCTGGTTGCTAGCCTACCCCTTCAGTCTCTTTCAACCGGTAACCGAGGACTATTTCACCCCTACCACTACCATATAATACCCTAGCATATACATATAAATCAAATACTGCCTAGCATATCTGGCTGCTGGCCTCCCCTTCGGTCTCTTTTAACCGGTAACCGGGGACTATTTCACCCCTACCACAATCACATAATAACATAAAATAGTAGCAGATAAAGCATAACAGATAGTGGCATACCAGACAATTATCACAAAGACAATCGTCTGAAGTATAATCAATACTAGTGGGCCGAAATTGGTGCCTTCGACCCACTTCTACTAGAAGGTAACTCACCTCAAATGTTGTGAAGTAGCTGAACTATCCTCGACTCTGAAATCTACCCCACTCAAACTCCTACACATAAAGATTCCCTTTAGTTACCTTTTTCATGCTCATAACTCCTGAAGATTCAACTTTGGTCAAAGTTGTTGGATTAGGTGTCTAAGCCCATAACTATAACTGGGATGTACTTGACCCGATTGTAGCATGGTCGCTTTAGGGTTTGCGTGGGTGAAACCCTAGCCTTTGTAACACTATAAAAGCAACCCCCTATAGCCAAAATCAGTTTCTCCATTCATTCTAAGAGAGTGACAATCGATTTTTTGCTAACTACCCTATTCTCTCAAGTCTCCTTTTGCATTTGGTGTTTGTGACACATTAGAGGCATCACATTTGAGGTGCTAAAGCTTTGTAAGGCAAAGAACTACAACTACATCAATAGGTATTCATCTAACTATGAGTTTTATATTGTATATCCTCTATTGTATGCTAGTTAGGATGTATGCTTTGCAAAATTGAAAAATGCATGTATAATTAGAGAAAACATAGATCCAAAGAATCTAGGGTTGCATGTGCCCCATAGGAGTGGTATAGTGCTTAAAACCCAACAGTGGTATCAGAGCCTAGGATTGTTTTCTGTTATATTTGATGCTTGTTAATTTTCAAAGCTGAAAAAAATCGATTTTCTGGCCTCTGACTGATGAACTCACCGAGTCCACTGGATGACTCGACGAGTCCACTCAGTAAAAGGGAAACTAGACGAGTTCAGTTCATGTACTCGTCGAGTAGGGGCTTCTGTTTGCAGAAATTCGAGTTATTGGCCTGAATTGGACTAGGATCATTACCACAAACTGTTTTGTAATCACAAAAAAATGTATTTTCTGATTTGTTAATGATGATTCTCATCCAATTAAAGGACAATTGACAAATTTTAAGATAATTAAGTAATTATTTGTATTATTTGATATGAATTTCCTTGCTATGAGTTAAATTAGATCAATAGTGAAATTATATGATAATGTTGTTGGCTAAAATTGATCTAAGTTGTTCTTGAAGTGAGTTTTTGTAACTTGTCCTAAAGTTATATGAAGAATCTCATTCATGAACATTAAAAACTCATAAGTTTTCATAAGCTATGGAAACCAAAAGTTTTGAAGAGTTACAAAACTTGCCCTCAAGTTTTGGAATTTGTAAAGTCTCACTAATGAAACATTTAATTCCAAACCTTAGAATTTGAAAAGTTTAAAATTCAACCCTTATACTATTATAATATTATAAGTTTAATAATATATATATATATATATATATATATATATATACATATATATACATATACATATATATATATATATATATATATATATATATATATATATATATATATATGTATAAGAAAAGTTAGTCTTACCATTAGTAGGCCTCATTCACAAAGCCGGTCTATAAGGGGTATAAGGTTACTCCCTATAAAATGTCAGTTTAATGGGTGTCCACTCTCACCCACCACTTCCTTGAATGGTAGAGGGTCGTTAGCCGAACGGGTAGGATAGGACATTAGTTCTCGTTAAAAGTATAATGATAATTATAAAGTAATTAAACTTTTATTAAATTCCCAATCTTAGTTACTTTAGGAAAAAAGTGAAAATGGTGCTATTCCATGAAATTACACTTTGCACCTTGTTAAGTCGTTAGTAGAGCGTGTGTAGTTAACCGGCACACTTATATGGGACTGGCAAGAGTGGCAAAGGGTAGCTTGATGTTAATCATAGATCAATGGAGCGTGTATGGTTAACCGGCACAATAATTAGGTGATTTGTAACATTAAGAGTACCAAGCACATTTGCATGGTTATTCACACCTTGTTTGTGATCATCGGCATCCCAGTCACAAACTTGAAGGGCACAATCAAGATTTAAACATTTCATTGAAAAGTTCAATCAATCTCAAAAGAATCTAGGAATTTCAATCCAATTAAAACTTAATAATCAATTTCGTTTGTCATGGTGGAAATTGGTAAATCGTCATTTACCTACCTTCAAATATTTTGCAATTGGATTACGGCATCCCTCTTCCGAATTGTAAAATATTGTGTTGGGTCCTAGCCGTAATATTTCATTTGGGTGTTGTATTAAGGTTTCTCATCTAATCTAAACTTTGTTCTTTTTCTTTTCAGATGTCTATCCCAAACAATGCTTCAGGCTCTAACCTTTCAGGTTCATTCTCCCTCATGAATATTGTTAGGAGAACTATCTTCGATGGGTCAAACTTTAACGATTGGATAAGAAACATTCGTATGGCCCTTTGCTACGAGGACAAATAATATGTTCTCGATAAAGAGCTGAAGGAGATTGATGAAAAAATTGCTACTCCCAAACAAATGGAGGAATACATGGTACATGAGAGGGACGCGACAAAGGTGTCGTGCATTATGATTGCTACCATGACTACTGAGCTTCAAAAGTCCTATGAGGACTTCTGGCCCTTCGAAATGCACCAAGATTTGATGGAAAGATACCATCAAAGTGCTCAGCAGGAAAGGTATGAGATCATTGCCTCCATGATCACAACCAAAATGAAGGATGGAGAGTCCATCACGACCCACTTGCAAAAGATGCTGAGATATGTGGACCGCTTGCTGAAGTTGAATGTGAACTTCGATGAATAGTTGGCCATTGACATCATGCTACATTCGTTACCTTCTTGTTCTGATCAGTTTCGTATGACCTATCATATGAACTAGGAGGATGTCACTCTTAGCAAGCTTCAAGGCTTTCTAAGAACTGAAAAAGGCAACTTGAAACGCAAGTCGGTTGTACCTACTCCTACTCCTGCTGCCCTTGTTCTGGCAATTGGACATGGGAAAAGGAAGAAGAGGAAGGCTCCTTCTAAGATCCGCAAGCGAAAGTATCTTGATGGATCCTCTTCCAGTGGGACCAAAGTTGGTTATGCTAATCCCTCTACCAATCCAAAGGATGCACAGTACTTCCATTGTCATGAAAAAGGGCACTGGAAACGAAGCTACCCCAAATACTTGCAGGACATTAAGGATGGGAACATAAAGCCTACCTTCGTAGGTATTTACACTATTCAGTCTAATAACTCATCACATGCTAATTCTTGGGTCATTGATTGTCACACCCCCAAACTGGAACAGTGGAAACGTTCGGGGGCAGAGGACGTCATGTTTAGTATCACAAGACATGCATCATAGTAATCAAAGTAACAAACAACCATTTCATTAATATTAAAGTGTTTACAAAGTATGTGATTCACATAAGATAGACTCCAAAAGTAAATAACAAAACAAGACATGAAGCTACTATGCTCAATCTTCTGAATCCCAGCGCACGTACCTGTCTACTAGTTACCTGAGAATACAAGTTATTTTGAAAGCGTAGATCAGCATTTAAGTTGGTGAGTTCATATGTATTTTGATGATGTAAAGTAAGTTAAAACTTCTTTTAGAAAACTTCGCCTGTTCCTCCAGAAGATCCTATATCTTCTGATATGATGAAAGATAAGTAAAAATGGCTCTACAATCCCCTCTATGAGTACTAAATGGATACAAGTTATATAGAATCTAGATCAAACAAACAATCGATTGTGAGAATCTTCCCTAAGCCCACAACCAAACAAGGAACATGAAATGAGGCGGTTGGTAGATCTTTACTGTATATAAGCCTGATGTATTCATTTGGTACTCACGGAGTTAACTGTAATAGTTTCTTTATATTTGATGAAAATGTTCTTTAAGAAAAACCCTTATTTCCTTTAGTAAAAATGGTAACTACAATAGTTCATTCTATAATCACTTAGTTTATACAAACTATATATAATCAAATATCGAACGGATAGTTAATTGTGTGAATCTGCCTTAAGCTCATAACCAAACAAGGAACAGGAAGTAAGGAGGAAAGCACACATCCAACTACCTGTTGGATATTAATTATGTATAACCCTGATGTATAAACTAAGGTATTATAGAATTTACCACCTAAGGTCCTTTAAGTTATACTGGTTTAATAAAAAGAATTAAACCCTTTACTGATAAGTTTCTAGTTTAGCCTACTAAATGTTCTATCTGAAAAGTATGTTTTTGTATTGGAAAACAGTTTATTGAATTTGAATACTACGACCTGACCCATATCTGGTACTCCTTATGACTACTTGGTGTATACGAAATATATATAGCTAAGATCGAATAGATAGTAGACTGGGTGCATCTGCTCTAATCCCACAACCAAACAAGGAACAGGAAATGAATCGGAAGGCACACATCCTACTATCTGCCGGACCCGATTAATATATATCCCTGATATATCTACCGAGGAATCATAAAGTTAGCATTATAGGACCCCTTCTAACTGAATGTTCATGTTAAGAGTAAGTTATGTAGCGTTATTATATTGTTTGGACGATTACTAGAAGTAATGAAATCTTGCACTCTTAACGCCTCGGTCGATACTATTGTGAGTTTTTGTATATATTTATGTGTTTTATTTATTATTCTCCGGTACTTTGTAGATGTACCCCATATATATATATATATATATATATATATATATATATATATATATATATATATATATATATATATATATATATATATAACCTTATACCTTGTTTATTATCAGCTTTTGTTTAGAACAATGAGTTAATGATATGTTCCCTTCCTAGGTTACTGGGAATTTATAGTATAAGCGTGTAAATCATGATTTTTCTTCTGTTATAGTTATAGTATGTTCCTCCCTGTACTAGTTATAGTATGTTCCTTCCTGTACTTGCTATAGCATGTTCCTCCCTGTACTAGCTATAGTATGTTCCTCTCTATACTAGTTATAGTATGAACTGAACCCCTAAACTATACTTATTATAGTTTACTAGTATGTTTACTTGAATTGATACTGACTTGAAGAAAGACTCATTTATCTACTGAGTTATGATTGTACTTTAAAAACAAAGTTTTATAAACGATAAGGCAACATAACTTTAAAAGAGTTTTTGAAATGATTTGATTACTTATAAAAGCATAAGAAATCCTTTAATGTGATGGTTATCACAAATAACATTTACATAATTATCATTGTGTTCAACTTGTATTCCCCCCCCCCCCTTAAAAGCATTTAAAACATTTAAAAGATTGATTATAAGGGTATGAACTCA
The DNA here is from genome assembly GCF_052849685.1 of Lactuca virosa. NCBI lineage: Eukaryota > Viridiplantae > Streptophyta > Magnoliopsida > Asterales > Asteraceae > Lactuca > Lactuca virosa. The sequence goes on from NC_136428.1 coordinate 175,116,557, forward strand.
CCTTATGTGGATGATTCACTTGAATGTTCGCGTAAGGATAAGAAGTTCCATGAATGAATTCCTGGGACACAAACGAGTCCTAAGTGACATATAATGGCATATATAGGCATGTAATTAGTGTTTAGAATGACTAAAATGCAAGGAAACAACCTTAGGGACTAGGAAACACTTGAAACGAAGTGTTGAAATCACATGTGATTGATCAAAGGGAGTTTACGGCCACACAAGTGTGTTCACAGCCTTGGTGTTTACGGCCAAGGGAGATTTTGCGGCCGTAAACTCTTGAGGATTATGCACTAAGGCTTGTCTCATGGCTAGGAATCAAGTGGTTCGTATGGATAACTAGATAATAGAAGAGATACACACACTTTGGAGTTCCCTAGTGTATCTGGTTCTGACTTTCTTAAGGTTCTGGAAAATGATTCATAAAGAAAGTCTATAAAAACATAAACTTTATGAATCAGAAGTGGCTATCCTAGAATGAATCTCTGGAAATAGAATAACTGATACTAGTTGCACGATAAGAAATAATCCTAACACATAATGTGAACAGTGTATCCACTAGCTCACTAAGGCAATCAAGGTTATTATTTATTATTGTGACGCATAAGATGTTTTGTTTCTTCGGCTGATCCTTTTCTGAAAACTTCTCATGAACCTGCTCTTGTTCCTCTTTGACTCTTCTGATGACTGCTATGAGGAAGTGGTTACATCTATATGGGTTTGTCGTGCGTGAATGGAAGTGTCTAAAGAATATATGAGAATAAGTAAAACTTTATGGGGTGATCCTTACCGGGTCCTCCTATAATTGCGCAGTGTATACAAGTTGTATATAATTCAAGATTAAATAGACCTTCGAATAAGTGATCCTACTCCAAAACCACAACCAAACAAGGAACAGGTAGTGAAGCATAGATCACAAATTCTAAGTCTATAAAATCTCAATTATATAAAACCTTGGAAGTATATACTCCGGAACCATAGACCTACCAGAAGGGTCTTTAAATTATCACATAAGTTATTTATATAGCGCCTAAAATACTCCTATAGTATTTTAATGTAATGAACTTCGTATGTTTTAAACTTCTTGCTGTCTTATAGTGTCATAAAATACTCCCATAGTATTTTAACTTTATTTTCTGATCTAGAAATCCCTTGTGTATAGAGTTAGGTAAGTTTTAAGACTGTTGCAACACTGCATCACTCCCAAACATATGTCGGTCACATCTCGAATGAATATAGTTGATCAGGCTATATTGATCCTAGACATGGTTACATAACTGTCCAGGTTTGAGCGCAGTGTTCAACCTTTAAATACTTATGTTCTGTTCTTCTTGTGATACTTGTTTTAGTACGTATATATGTATAAGCATGTAGGTATACTTTTATAAAGTATTGTTATATTTTTAAATTATATTATTATCCAGAGCACTTCGGCCCCATTGTATTTATGGTTGTATATCTTTTATAGGTTGATATACTTAGTTCACTAAACACAATGCTCTGATACCATTCTTTTATAGGTTGTATATCTTATATATATATATATATATATATATATATATATATATATATATATATATATATATAACCTTATACCTTGTTTATTATCATCTTTTGTTTAGAACAATGAGTTAATGATACGTTCCCTTCCTAGGTTACTGGGAATTTATAGTATAAGTGTGTAAATCATGATTTGTTCTTCTGTTATATTATAGTATGTTCCTCCCTGTACTAGTTATAGTATGTTCCTCCTTGTATAAGGTATAGTATGTTCCTCCCTGTTCTAGCTATAGTATGTTCCTTTCTGTACTAGTTATAGTATGAACTGAACCCCTAAACTATACCTATTGTTGTTTACTAGTATGTTTACATGAACTGATACTGACTTGAAGAAAGATTCATTTATCTACTGAGTTATTATTGTACTTTAAAAACAGACTTTTATAAACGATAAGGCAACATAACTTTAAAAGAGTTTTTGAAATGATTTGATTACTTATAAAAGCATAAGAAATCCTTTAATGCGATGGTTATCACAAATAACATTTACACAACTATCATTGTGTTCAACTTGTATTCTCCCCCTTAAAAGCATTTAAAGCATTTAAAAGATTGATTATAGGGGTCTGAACTCACCTTATGTGGGTGATTCACTTGAAGGTTCGCGTAAGGATGAGAAGTTCCACGAATGAATTTCTGGGACACAAACGAGTCGTATGTGACATATAATGGTATATATAGGCATGTAATTAGTGTTTAGAACGACTAACATGCAAGGAAACAACCTTAGGGACTAGGAAACAGTTGAAATGAAGTGTTGAAATCACATGTGATTCATCAAAGCGAGTTTACGGCCACACAAGTGTGTTCACGACCTTAGTGTTTATGGCCAACGGAGAGTTTACGGCCGTAAAGTCTTGAGGAGTATGCACCAATGCTTGTCTCATGGCTAGGAATCAAGTGATTCTTATGGACAACTAGATAATAGAAGAGATACTCACAATTTGGAGGTCCTTAGGGTGTTCACGACCCAAAAACAAGTAGGTGTTCTTGGTGTAAGTGATGAAGATTTGAAGATCTATCTAAAAGAGACATTTTCATGGATGAAATCATAGAGTTCTACTAGATTAATAAGGATATCAACTTATAGATGGAAGAATCACTTACACTTTTGAAGATCAAGATGAAAATTCTTGATGATACTTGAGAGAGAATCGAGTTTCTTGAGTTGGAAGTGTGAGAAGTGTTGAAAAATGAAGGAATATCATGTATGTGGGACGAGTTTACGGCTAGCTAAGAGTTTACGGTCGTAAACTCCTAGTTTGCGGCCATAAACTCCTTGTGATGGAGTTTCCGGCTCGATTACAAACCAATGAACTTAAGCTGGCATAACCATACACCCAATCCTTAAGTGTACTAGGCTTAGAACCCTCAAATAGACCCGTAACAATGCTAAAAGATAGCAGAAACAAGTCTGACATTTGATTGGATTGATTGGCTTTACTGGATTGAAATTTTTGGGTTGTCACATCGATACAGGTTGTGGTATTCATATTTGTTCTGATATGCAGGGACTAAAAGTTAGTAGGGATGTGGAGCACGGGAAGATAAACTTGATCATGGGGAATAGGAAAGTGTCGCCTGTGACCAAGATTGGAATTTACTCTTTATTGCTTAGTAGTGGGTTAGATTTAGATTTGAATAATTGTTGTTACTCGTCAGATATGACGAGAAATATTATTTCCTTTCACAGTTTATATAAACAAGGTTTTACCTTTTCTTTTAATAATGAAAGTGGTGGCATTAATGCTAATTATAATGGTGTAATTTATTTTGAACCATTACCTTGTAATGGTACATATGAAACTGTGATGGTTGTAGATAACCTAGGAAATAATGTGTTGAATATTGATTCGTCCAATGTTTTGGACAAGGCATTCTTGTGGCATTGTCGTCTTGGACATGTCAACAAGAAGCGCATAGCCCAACTCCAAAAGGATGGAGTTTTGGGTCATTCGACTTGAAATCGGATGACACTTGTGAATCTTGTTTGCTTGGAAAGATGACCAAGTCACCCTTCACTTGTACTTGTGAATGGGCGAGGGTTTATTGGATCTCATATACATAGATGTGTGTGAACCCTTCAGAACCGTCACAAGGGATGCTAACCGCTTTTATGCGACTTTTACTGATGATTATAGTAGATATGGGTATATTTACTTAATCAAGCATAAGTCATAAACTTTTGAAAAGTTCAAAGAGTTTAAGCAGGAAGTGGAGAATCAATTGGCTAGGAAGATAAAGATGTTGCGATCCGATCTAGGAGGAGAGTATCTTAGTATCGAGTTCCTAGACTATCTTAAGGAATGTGGAATTGTCTCACAGTTGACGCCACCTAGGACACCGCAGTTGAATGGTGTGGCTGAGAGGCGCAATTGAACCTTGTTGGATATGGTTTGTTCCATGATAAGTCGAGCTTCGTTACCTATCTCATTCTGGGGGTATGCCTTAGAGACTGCCGCCCATATCCTTAATCTAGCCCCTACTAAGAAGTTTCCCAAAACACCTCACGAGAAGTGGACAGAGAAGGTTCCCTCTTTAGATCACATCAAGGTTTGGGTTTGCGAGGCTTTCGTAAGACGAGAGACTCACAACAAGCTCAAACCTCGTAGTGAGCGATGCATTTTCATTGGCTACCCAAAGAAATCCTTTGGATATATCTTGTACAGACCGAGTGACAATGTTGTCTTCGTTGCAAGGAGAGGAGTTTTCCGAGAGAGAGAACTCATATGCCAAGAGGACAGTGGGAGGCAAATTAACCTTGAAGAGCTTCAAGAGTTAAGTGATGAAGGAACCTAAAACACCGGCACTCAACCCGAGGAGGAAACTCCTGTTGAACCTATTGACGATTCATTACCTCTTCGATGTTCCTATCGACTTTGGATAACACCTGAGTTTTATGGCTTTCATATTACTATTGAATGTGATACGTTTATCAGTGATAGCACACTGGTGAATTTGGATGAACCATCTAACTACAAGGAAGCCATGACAGGCCCCGAGTCTGCTAATTGGAAAGAGGCAATGGACATCGAGATTTCGTCCATGTATGACAATGAAGTTTGAAAATTGGTAAAATGTACCAGGTCGTAAGACAGTCGGGTGCAAATGCATCATCAAGAAGAAGACCAACATGGATGGGAAAGTACACACATATAAGGCGTGACTGGCTGCGAAGGGCTTTACTCAAACTCAAGGAGTTGACTATGATGAGACCTTCTCACCAGTAGTGAATATTAAATCTATAAGGGTTATGTTAGCCATAGCTGCATTTCATGACTATAAAATATCGCAAATAGATGTCAAAACCTCTTTCCTTAAAGGAAAGTTGGCTAAAGATGTTTACATGTGTCCGCCAGAGGGTTTTGTCAATGAAAAGTACCCTAATAGAGTGTGTAAGCTTGAGAAATCCATCTATGGAGTGAAACAAGCATCTCGCAGATGGAATCTTTGTTTCAATGTGGAAGTCAAAGAGTTTGGATTTTCTAGAAGCGATGATGAGTCCTGTGTATCTGTCAAAGCTAGTGGGAGTATAGTAAGCTTTCTGGTGTTGTATATGGATGACATACTACTCATAGGGAACGACATCCCAACCTTTCAGGAGGTTAAGTCCTGGCTTGGGAAGTGTTTTGCTATGACGGACCTTGGAGAAGCTGCTTATATTCTAGGGATAAGGATAATGAGAAACAGGTGTAAAAGACTAATAAGACTTACTCAAAGTACCTACTTGGACAAGGTGTTGAAGCGTTCCAACATGGAGAACTCCAAAAAAGGTGACTTACCTATCCAAAGCAATACCAAACTGAGTAAGACTCAGAGTCCGAGTAAAGAGGTTGAGATAGTAGAGATGAGTCGAGTACCATATGCTTCGACGGTTGGCTTGATCATGTATGCTATGACTTGTAGTCGCCCTGATGTGGCCTTCGCTTTGAGCATGGTCAGTAGATATCAAGGGAATCCTGGTAGAGCTCACTGGACTGCAGTAAAGAACATTCTTAAGTACCTGCGGATGACTAAGGATTGGTCCTTACCCTCGGTGGGAGTGATGACTTGAGAGCGACAGGTTATTGTGACGCCGGTTTTTAGACCGACAGAGATAATTTGCGCTCTCAGTCGGGCTGGGTGTTTACCCTAAATGGAGGAGAAGTAACATGGGAAAGTTCCAAGTAGTTGATTCAACGTGTGAATCAGAGTACATAGCCGCAAGCGAAGCATCAAAAGAGGCGATATGGTTGAAAAACTTCATCGGAGACCTTGGAGTTGTGTCATCCATAAAGGAGCCTGTGGAAATTTTCTGCGATAATGAAGGGGCGGTTGCCTTAACCAAGGAACCGAGAGATCATGGTAGATCCAGGCATATCAACAGAAAGTACCACTTTATAAGACATCAAGTAGAAGAAGGACACCTCGTTGTGAAGAGGATATCGTCAAAGGACAACCTAGCTGATCCCCTCACGAAGGGACTGAGTAGGGTTAGGCACTTGCAGCATGAAGGGGCATTGGGATAACGGACGATATTAGTTTTAGGGATTAGATAAATATTTAGAAACTTGTAATAGCTAAATTGTAATTGACATTTGATGATTGAACAAAAGGAGTTTAATTTATAATTAAAGTTACTGTCTTGTGTCAATTATTTACTATTGTTTCACTTTTACATGTTTTGACATCCAGAATTATAAGATTATTCAAACTATCCACAGTTGACCATACTTTGGAAGTACGTTATGAGGTTAGACTGTCATGAATTTAGCTTGTAGATTGTCTAAGGCATTAGACATAGAAAAAGTATGCTACAACGTTCATGAGTGCTCCTGAAATAAGATTTGAGTATTGGATTAAACCCACGCTCACCTGAATCACTTCATGGAATTTATCACAAGTGATTGTGAGACAATAATATCATATAGTCTTCAAAGCAAGATATATGAGTTGTTGACTACGAGTTGGTTGTGTATTGATGATACGAAAACGCATCAGTAACTTGATGTTATAAAACGTATCGTTGTGCATGATTTAATGTGTAGTTAGTACAAGCATATAATGTCAAAGTTTATCTATTCCTTTTATCCTAAGAGGATTAAAAGCGATATCTTGGGGCCCTCGATGATTTTGTTTTGACTTATGTGTCGGGCCCGGTGAGAACTAAATTGATGTGTTCAATTATGTTCTATGTCAGACAGATCGGAAATCGGGAAACAAACTACAGGACAATAAGGATGACTATTTTCCATGTATTTTTCCGCATGATATCTTGAAGAATAGAGGAATATATGATCCCTTATCTAAAGTACGCGTCACTGACTAGGTCAAAGTTCGATAGCAGCTTTGGAAAGCTACAATAGCTAATCAGATCCTGAAGTTACATTGGCAATTATAGTTATTAGACTTATCCAAGTGGGAGACTGTTGGATTAAGTGTCTAAGCCCATAACTATAAGTGGGATGTGCTTGACCCAATTGTAGCATGGTCCTTTTGGATTGCCTTCACTAGTGCAATTTGATAGGATGGAGTTTTGAGAATAAGGTTATTTATGATTTATTAATATATTATAAGTATAATATATTAATTTAGAAATCATTTTATTTAATTAGTATTGATCAAGAATTAATTTGGAATTCATTTAATGATCAAAAGAGACTAATTAAATATACGGGGACTGATTAAGTAAATTAATGATTCTTATAGTGTGGGCCAATGATCCTTGGTTAATTAGGATGCGCTAAACCAATATGATAATCCATGGATAGTCCATAGAGGTTTAACCGATGGAGCCTAAGTAATATGAAAGGTCATGGTGCATTAGGGTTTGCATGGATGAAACCCTAGCCTTTGTGTAACGCTCGTGTTTCTAAGCTAGGCATTTATATTGCTGTGACAGTCTAGGTTAACCCTTGTAACTCATTTTGAAGAAATGAAAAGGAATTATGTGAATATTATGTGTTTTATGCTTAATTAGTAGGATTTAATTAATTAAGAATAAAAATGAGGGTCGAAAATAAATATTCAATAAAGCTGATATCTATAAAGAAAGTTGTAGTGTTCGTGACAAGGATTACGGATATATAAAGAATACCAAAATCCGAGTTATAACGAAGAAGATATGACCTGTCGAAGTTTCGCGACAAAACCGGCACGGTGCCGAATGTCGTAAAAAGTGAGTTTTTGATAAACTACTTTTTAGCCTTAGTGATCTAAAAGAAAGTCATAGTGTTCGTTAAACCGAGAGTATGTATAAAAAGAACGCCTAAATCTGACTTCGTATGAGGAAGTTATGATTTTTCGAAGTTTCAGCTTAGCAGTACACAGCTAAAAACTCGAATTTTAGATCGAGTAAGTTTTAGCCGACACGAGCTAAACAAGAATCGAAGGTCTCGTCAATAGTAGTACAACGGTAAAAAGACAGACGAAAACGGACGTCGGATGAAGAAGTTATGAATTTTTAACGGATTTCCTGTCCCGGTCTGTTAAAAATAATAATATAAAAATTAAAGTCAAAATTAGCCGACGAAGTCTAAACGAAAGTTGTAGAGCGTAATTTTACCTACGCGTGCATATAACGAACGTCAAAAACGGAGCTCGTATGCGAAAGTTATGGATTTTAGAAAAGTTTGGACAAAAATCGAGAAATTTCGCATAGGTGGACTTCGGCCACCTCACCCTCGCTCAAAACGTGCCACGTGTCCGAAATTGCTCTGTCATCAGAAGCGTGTCCGGGAGAGCCATCCGAAGTGGTCCACTAAAAATCCGACGCGTGTCCTTACTCGCGTGTCCGACCTTCGCACCAGGTGCCACGACCGAAGCCTCAGACCTAGACGTTGGTCCAATCAGGAGGCGACACCAGCACCCTCGCATGCGCAACCCACGTGACTACTCTTCGCATCTGCTGCCGCGTGGCTTCCTCCCAGCCGTCCGATCAGGAGCCTCGCACCTATAAATAGAAGGGTGCAAGACCTCCTGGGTAATTTTGGAAAATTGTCTCTTTTCACCCCTTTTTCAATATTTTTACCATTTTGACATCCCCCAAAGCCCCGGTATCAATTATAACACCCGAAACACGTCTCGAAGTGCCCGCTAAGCCCGAGAAATGTATCTTTTCGGTTTCGAAGCCCGACCCTTGCAGAGCCTGGTTTCTCAATAAAACTCTCGGTTTTATTAGAAACGATCGTTTTAGAAAACGAAGTGCTGCCCGATTATGATCAAATCATGTGAGTGTGTAGTCACTTTCATCTTACACCTAGATATGAAGTATTTTCTATAAAATACGTGCTATGTGTAATTATATTAAGTGTTTATTTGAGGTGACTGTTGAACAGATGTTTTATACAACTTTTAAAATGTATATGTATTTTATCTACAAATATGTTGGGTAGAACATGGGTAGACAAAATAGTCGATGTGTGTTAAAATGGTGAGAGGCCTCGATGTTGTTGTTGTTGTTGTTGTAGTCGTTGTAGTCGTCTAGCGGACTATAGATGACGACCACGAACTTTTCTAGATAGTCCAGTGGCACACTAGCAGGTTCGCAACTTGTAGGTGTTGATGAACTAAATGTTCATTGGCGTACTCCATCCCCCTCATGGTTGCCTTTAGGACATGTATGGCTGAGGAGACCCCTTAGCAGTAGTGTCCATCCCGATTATATTCCTTAGGCTAGGTCCCTTGTGATAGGTGTTTAGGGACGTATAGTGAGGACAACGGGAATGTGTAATCAGGGTTATTTTTGATTGGTGAACTTAATAAGTTTATTATTATTGTGGGTTGAAAACCCTATATGCTCACCAGGCTCCAAAGCCTGACCCACTCAGCTTTTTATGTTACAGGTAGTGGACCCCGAGCATAGTCGGAGGACGATGAGAGATTTTTTGATTATAGGCCAGTAGTTGTAAATAACTGTTGTAAGGCTTATAATGGCTTGTTTATGCTTTTGATCTGTATCGGAACATGACATCCCGAGGTTTTGATATGAAATGAAACTACACATTTCTTAAAGAAAGGTTTTGATAAACTTTTATCATGTTTTGTTTTGGGGACCAATTCCGCAACATCTTTTAAAAAGATTTCTCTGATTTTATTTTAAAAAGCATAAATTAAATCGGTATTTTCTGGCCGAGAAATTAGGGGATGTCACAGTTGGTATCAGAGCATTACTTTAAGCGAACTAAGAAATTGTAGGATTTCTGGACTTAAACTTAGAATGCTAAGTGATGATTGTGAGATGAGTGTCTACCATATATTAGACACGAGCACTAGTTTATTTTAGGAAAGATGCCTAAAATGCTTTTATGTGCTAAATGCTATATGTTTGCCATATATGCCATTATTTGTTCGGATCTATGGTCTGTTGCCGATTGGATCTAGAAACCATATGTGTGTAGGATTCTAAGCGTATGATTACGAGATTAGAACTAACCTGTAAACGTTTCGGAGTGATAAGGGAATTGAAATATCTATCAAGGATAAAGACCTAAATTCACCTTATTCGGTATATAGATTATAATGGCAAGAACTCGAAGTGGAGCGGGAAATGCAAACAAAAACTAACAACCTCAATCTCAAGTGGTGGAACAGGTGCCTATAGTAGGAGCTGCACCAGAACCCATCACCATGGCTGGTGTACGAACTATGATTCAGACCATGATGGCAGAACAGAGGGAGGAATTGAGGAAAATGTTGCTGAACAACAGGGATGAACCTTCAGTTCCTGTTGAACAACGTGAATTGAATGACGATCGATCTGAAGAAGGAAACAACAGTAGATCGGTTGGTCATAGTGAACCGCTTGTGGTTGGGAGAAATAACCACGAGGATAGAGTGGAGAGAAATGGGTGCAAGTATAAGGACTTTATTACTTGCAAGCCATCGACCTTCATTGGAAAAGAAGATCCTGTCGGAGTAATGGATTGGATCTCGGAAATGGAATTGGCTTTCATGACTTGTGGATGCCAAGGCAAGTTACAAACCACATTTGCAGTGCGTCAGTTCAGGGGTAGTGCTGCTCATTGGTGGAACACTTTGGGGAAAACCCTAAGCCCTAATGAGCCACTGCAACTGACTTGGGCAGAGTTCTTGGTGCACTTCAAGCGCAAGTACTGCTCGGCCCAAAACGTGCTTGAGTTAGAAATCCAATTTCTAACGTTGAAGAAGGGGAGTATGACCGTTGACGAATATGCGAATAACTTCACAGAAAAAATGGAGTTTGCTTTGCGTATTGTCCTAGATGAGCTGGCAAAAATTCACAAGTATGCAAAGGGACTTCCATGGGAGTATGCGGTGCGAGTACGTTAGGCACTTACTTTGGAGGCAGCTGTCTGGGCTGCCAAGTCTGTTGAAGATATGATTAAGGGGAGAGCCGCCAGCAAGGTTGAAGTTGGCGAAAAGAGAAAGTTTGAAGGAACTTCAGGTTCCAATAAAAAGAACAACTTCTCGAAGACTGGTTCGAGAAAATTCGGAGGAGGAGCTGAAGCCAAGTGGTGTGACAAGTGCAAGAAGAAACATGCTGGGAAATGCAGCGTGGAACTCACTTGTTACAAATGTGGAAAGCCATGGAATTATTCCAATGAATACACCTTCACTAATAACGTCTGTTTTGGGTGCCATGAAGAAGGGCATATTTTGAGGGATTGCCCGAAGAAGAAGGATGCAGCAAAGCCCAATCTTCCACCAAAGCCGAAGGCGAGAGCCTTTCAGATGACACTTGAAGCTGCGAAAGAAGAAGCCGATGTCGCTTCAGGTACCTTTTGTCACACCCCCAAACCAGAACGGAGGAAATGTTCGGGGGAGGATGACGTCATGCTCAGTATCATAACCATAGTGAAGAAAGTAAAACACAACCATCATAGATATAGTTTAAAGGATTACATTGTTTCCAAAATACATGTTCAAAAAAAATACATATTTCCAATTAAATTACATATGATGATAAAATGGAGCAAAAGAATCTACGCCTTAGCGTCTTAACTTCAGAAATCTTTCGGTTACATGTATTACTGATTACTTGGGAATACAAGTTGTTTTGAAAAGAGAGTATCAGCATAAAGCTGGTGAGTTCATAAGTATTTTATAAAAATGAATGTTGTTTCCTTAACGTTTGTTACAAGTTTGTTTCCAGAAAATCCAATATTTTCTAAAAGATTTGTTGTAAACTGAATTGAAACAAGGCCTAGTATGTGCAAGTAAGTCGTCATACTTATGTGGGTGTTTTATATTTAAATAAAACTACTTGGTTTAGAATTTCCATGACTTGTATGCTGTGTTCGTATTCCACGCGAGATGTTATAATCATACTAAAGACTAGATGGCCTTGAATACGACGTTCTTCAGGCGTCGGAAAGTTATGACAGTTGTCACCCCAGACCTGCCGGTCTAGCTGTTGCAAGCAGCTTAGGTGCGGGTTTGTCGGACCCAGTATAGATCTATACACAACTATCACGTTCTCCCTCCCGGAGATTCTGATTATAACTACATGACTTTTCTGTGGTACTTAGGAGTACCCCGAAGGAGAATGTCTCGCGAGTTTAGTACAAGATCACGTAGTGTGCAATGAAATATTTGTTTTGTAAATCAATTGAGTTACTGTTGCTTTGTCTAACGAAGTTCTCAAACTATACCTATTATCGTTTATCAAAAAGTATTGTGCGTGTTTCGGTGAAACCTTTTTGTGCAAGTCATTTTATTTCCATAAATCGACATTTGAAATGATAAGTGTAAACCGTATACACACCTTGCTCAGCATGTTACAAGGTGCAGGAAAACTCTTAAACATGTGTTAGATAGTTTTGGTATTTTGAACTTGTATCCCCCCTTGAACACTAAAGAAAACGTAAAAATGTAGGGGTATGAACTCACCGGGAAAGTGCGTGATTTGAAGAAAACAAGATTTTCTCGGGCGGCACCTCGACCGGAAAGTGGCGAGTTTTTCGGGAATCTCGGAGCTTCGGACCTTCGTCGGGGCTTAGATATGAAACCGGGACTTTGAGATATTACTTGCACGCAAAACGAGGTAGAAACGTGAGAGAAAGAGAGAAAATGAGCAACTTTGCCCCGAACCCTCGGATGCTATTTATAGGGTGCATTCTCGGGATTCATGTCGTGAACATGGGATACTTCACGTCATGAGTCTGGTCTGTAGACGCGACGCCTGGTGGTCTAGTTCTGGCACACATCAGTCATAGACTCACGTCGTGAGTCTCTTGCTCACGCCGTGAGTTTCGGAGAAGGTTGGTGTGCGTGCCTCGAACTTCAGAAATTCATATCTCTTGCATACGAGCTCCGATTTCGACGTTATTTATATCCACGCGTAGGTGAGAATATACTCTACAACTTTCATTTAGACTCCGTCGGCTAATTTTGAATTTAATTTTTAATATTATATTTTAAATAGGCCGGGACAGGATAATTCCGTTAAAAATCCATAACTTCTTCATCCGACGTCTGTTTTCGTCTGTCTTTTTACCGTTGTACTACTATTTTCGAGACCTTCAATTATCGTTTAGGTTGCGTCGGCTAAAAATCGTTCGATCTTTATTTCGAGTTTTTAGCTGTCTACTACTGTTCTGAAACTTTAGAAAAATCATAACTTCCTCATACGAATTCAGATTTGGGCGTTCTTTTTATGTATGCTCATGGTTTAACATAATCTACGACTTTCGTTCAGATATCTAAGGCTAAAAAGTATTTTATTAGAGTTTCACTTTTCACGCTTAACAACATTTTACCGGTTTTGTTACGAATATTTGATTGGTCATAACTTCTTCGTTATAACTCGGATTCGGGTGTTCTTTATATATTTGGAAACCTTGACAATATAACTACCATTTTATGCAATCCAAATGAGACTTTAGAATACTTCGTTTTTGACGCTAATTTTTATTGATTCAAAATAGTTTATAATATTTAACTTTTCGAACATTACACTGATTCGAAATATCGGGTTGTCACATCATCCCCTCATTAGAGGGAATTTTGTCCCGAAATTTTAATCTAAGACAGAGCTTATGGACTAGGAAAAAGATGCGGGTACTTATGTTTCGTCTGATCCTCGCGTTCCCAGGTGAATTCAGGTCCTCGCTTGGCGTTCCACCTGACCCTTACAATGGGGATGCGGCTTTGTTTCGTCGACTTCACATCTCAGTCCATGATTTCAACAGGTTCCTCTACAAAGTGGAGGTTCTCGTTGATCTCAATTTCTTCCAAGGGAACGACAAGGGTCTCATCAGACAAACATTTCTTCGGGTTTGACACATGAAAGGTAGGATGAACGTGATTGAGTTCATGTGGTAATCGTAGTTTGTATGCCACCGGGCTAATCCTGGCGAGGATTTCGAATGGTCCGATGTACCTTGGGTTTAGTTTTCCACGTTTTCCGAAACGTATGAGTCCCTTCCAAGGTGATACCTTCAGAAGTACACGATCCCCAACTTGAAACTCCAAAGGTTTCCGTCTCTTGTCCCCGTAGCTCTTTTGTCGGTCTTGCGAAGCCTTCATTCGTTCTCGAATCTGGACGATCTTTTCGGTTGTTTCCCTGATGATCTCCGGGCCAGTGAGTGTGCTGTTAGGGACTTGTCCTTTTGCTAGTTGCGTATCTCCCACCTCAGCCCAGCACATCGGTGACCTGTACTTACGGCCATAGAGGGATTCGAACTGAGCAACTTTGATGCTAGTATGATAGCTATTATTATAGGAAAACTCGATAAGAGGTAGATGAGTATCCCAAGCTTTTCCAAAGTCTATCATGCAAGCTCTTAGCATGTCCTCTAATGTCTGAATGGTTCTTTCACTCTGACCGTCAGTCTGTGGGTGGTAAGCTGTACTCATGTCCAACCAAGTTCCCATAGCTTTCTGTAGTGACTGCCAGAATCGTGACGTGAACCTACTATCTCTTTCAGAGATAATGGATATCGGTACTCCGTGAAGGCGCACTATTTCTCTAATGTAGATCCTTGTCAGCTTCTCCATTTTGTCTGTTTCCATTATTGGTAGAAAGTGTGCGGATTTGGTCAATCTGTCGACGATTACCCAGATGGTGTCAAGTCCACCCGTGGTCTTAGGTAACTTGGTAATGAAATTCGTCGTAATCCGCTCCTACTTCCACTCGGGTATCTCTGGCTGTTGTAGTAGTCCCGAGGGCTTTTGATATTCTACCTTAACCTTGGCGCAAGTCAGGCACTTGCCCACAAAGGTAGCTATTTCAGCTTTCATGTTCGGCCATCAATATAACTTCTTGAGGTCTAAGTACATCTTGTCTGAGCCGGGATGTACGGAGTTGTGAGTTTTATGATCTTTGTTCATGACAACGTCTCTGAATCCACCAAATTTTGGTGTCCTGATCAGGTTCATGATACAACGAACTCCGTCATCCCTGACTTGAAGGTTTTTGTCCATTCCTCTCAATGCTTCACCTGTCACGTTCTCTGGCTTCAAGGCTTTTTCCAGAGCTTCCTTGATTTGTACGGACAGGTGTGAGTGGATGGTCATGGTTAATGCCTTTACTCGGCGGCCCGAGTACTCCTTTCTGCTTAAAGCGTCTGCAACCACGTTGGCCTTTCCGGGGTGATAACGAATCTCGCATTCGTAATCGTTTAGTAATTCCACCCATCGCCTTTATCTCATGTTGAGTTCCTTCTGATTGAGGATGTGCTGGAGGCTTTTATGATCGGTGAAGGTGGTGCACTTAGTGCCGTAAAGGTAATGCCTCCAGATTTTTAGGGCGAATACTACTGCTCCTAATTCAAGGTCCTGCGTCGTGTAGTTTACCTCATGCGTCTTCAGTTGTCTTGAGGCGTAGGCAATGACCTTTCCTCGTTGCATTAACAAACACCCTAGACCTTGGTTTGAAGCATCGCAGTAAACCACAAAGTCTTCGGTTCCATCTGGTAGGGACAAGATCTGAGCACTGCATAGAGTTCGTTTTAGTGTTTGGAATGCAGACTCTTGCTTATCTCCCCAGATGAATGTCACCCGTTTTTGGGTCAGGGTGGTGAGTGGTTTTGCGATTTTGGAGAAGTTCTAAATGAACCTTCGATAGTAGCCGGCGAGCCCTAAAAATTGTCGGATCTCCATGGGTGTTCTTGGTGCTGCCCAACTTTCAATCGCCTTGATCTTTGAAGGGTCCACATGGATTCCTTCCTTGCTAACTACATGTCCGAGGAAATTCACCTCTCGAATCTAGAACTCACACTTTGAGAAATTTGCGTACAATCTCTCCGCCCTCAGTGTCTCTAGGACATGACGTAAATGATGGCTGTGTGCTTCCTTACTTCAGGAGTAGACTAGTATATCATCGATGAAAACAATCACGATCTTGTCTAAGTAAGATCGACACACTCGGTTCATCAGATCCATAAATGTTGCGGGTGCATTGGTTAAGCCGAAAGGCATCACTACAAATTCGTAGTGACCATAGCACGTTCTGAATGCTATCTTGGGAATATCCTCCTCTTGAACTCGTAGCTGATGGTACCGAGATCTAAGGTCAATCTTCGAGAAGAAACTCGCTCCTTGTAGTTGGTCGAAGAGGTCATCGATTCAAGGCAAAGTATATCGGTTTTTGATGGTGAGTTTGTTTAATTCGCGATAGTCAATGCACATGAGGAACGATCCGTCCTTCTTCTTGACGAACAAAACCGGTGGTCCCCAAGGCGAGAAGCTTGGTCTAATGAAGCCTTCAGGAGTAGACTAGTATATCATCGATGAAAACAATCACGATCTTGTCTAAGTAAGGTCGACACACTCGGTTCATCAGATCCATAAATGTTGCGGGTGCATTGGTTAAGCCGAAAGGCATCACTACAAATTCGTAGTGACCATAACACGTTCTGAAAGCTATCTTGGGAATATCCTCCTCTTGAACTCGTAGCTGATGGTACCGAGATCTAAGGTCAATCTTCGAGAAGAAACTCGATCCTTGTAGTTGGTCGAAGAGGTCATCGATTCGAGGCAAAGTATATCGGTTTTTGATGGTGAGTTTGTTTAATTCGCGATAGTCAATGCACATGCGGAACGATCCGTCCTTCTTCTTGACGAACAAAACCGGTGGTTCCCAAGGCGAGAAGCTTGGTCTAATGAAGCCTTTGCTCAGTAGTTCATTCAGTTGACTGGAAATTTCCTGCATTTCAGCTGGGGCTAGACGGTATGGCGATTTGGCTACCGGGGTAGCTCCGGAAATTAAGTCGATTCAGAATTCGACTTGTCGAGGAGGGGGCACTCCTGGAAGGTCTTCTGGGAATACATCGGGGAAATTGCAGACCTCCGGAATGTCCTTGATGTCTTTCATTCCTTGACCCTTAACTGCGACGTGGGCTAGGAAGGCGTGGCACTCCTTGCGGAGATACTTTCGAGCCTTGAGACAGGAGATAATCTGAAAGTTTGAGTTAGGCTTGTCGCCATAGACAACTAGAGTTTCGCTAATTGGCAGATTAAGGCGAACGGCCTTTTCGTGACATAGGATTTCATCATGGTGGGGGCATAACCAATCCATGCCAATGATAACATCAAAACTTTTTATGGTGATCGGCATAAGGTCTATTTGGAAGGAATGATTGTTTAAGGTGAGGGTACACCCGATGTAAATGTCGTTAGTGTTCTCTGTTTTTCCGTTAGCCATTTCTACGATGAATGTTTCTTTTAGTGTTTGTGGTGTTTGATTAAGCAAGCGTTTAAATTGGTGGCTCACGAAGCTTTTCTCCGCACCACTATGGAAAAGAATGCATGCGTATGTATTGTTGAAGAGTAACGTACCGGTAACCATAGTTGGATCTGCGATGGCTTCCTCAAGATCTATCGCCAGAACTCTACCCACTACGCCCGGCTTGAGGTTTCTTGCCTTTGGGAAGTTACGTTTGAGGTGTCCTGCTTCTCCATATCCATAACAGGTTCGACTTGCTCCGGCGTTGGCAGCTTGTGCGTTTGGTTGGGCTGGAGTTCTACAAAATCGGGCGGTATGTCCCTTCTTGCTACAGTTGGTGCAATGCATTTCACGGCATGCACCGTTGTGGTGGTAGTTGCATTTGTTGCATTTAGGTAGGTTCCCGGTGTATTCCCTTATCGGAGTAGGGTTGGTAGGAGTCGTGGCAGCGTGCATAGCAACCTCTTGTTGTTTCTTGGCAGAGTCTTGGGCAGGTTGGTTCTTCTTCTTATCCCATAACTTCCTTTTGTTGTTTCCCCCTTTTGCTTGTTCGGAGGTGGTCGTTATAGTGCCATGGCTGGCGTTATGGTCGATGAGTTGCTGTGCCAGTTCCTTGGCACTGTCGAAGGTATTTGGTTTTGAGGCCAATACGTGTCGTTGGAGTTGTTGAGATAATCCCCATAAGTATCTTTCCACCTTCTTGCTTTCCGTAGGAACCATCCCGGGGCACAACATGGCTAGATCGCTGAACTTTGAGGTGTACGACAGGATGTCAGAGCCTGTCATTTTAAGACCCCAAAATTCTTCTTCCAGCTTCTGTATCTCACCCCTGGGGCAGTACTCCTTCATTAATATGGTTTTCAGATCTTCCCATGTTATCGCATTAGCCACCGGGAGCGTTAGTGACTTGACGTGACCCTTCCACCAAGTGAGGGCTCTTTCGGAGAATGTGCATGAAGCAAATTTGACCTTGCTTGTTTCAGGGCATGCGCATATTTCGAAAATGGTCTCGGTTTTCTCGAACCATTGTAGCAACACTATGACACCTTCGCTTTCGTTGAAGGTTTTGGGCTTGGCGTTAGTAAAGTCCTTGTAGGTACACTCTCTCGAGCGTCCCTGACCGTCCCCATTATTAGAATTTGAGGCACCACTGCCTGCTCCTCCTGAATTACTAGGGATTATTTGGGCTATCACGGCTGCCACTGCGGCCGTCACCGCAGCCTGGAACATGGCTGGGTCGAACTGAGGAGGCGGTGGAGGTGGCGGTGCAGTTTCAGCTACGTCGCCGCGTCTAGGATTTCTACGAGGTGGCATTTTCTGCCATAATCACGAATAAAAAGACAATAAGTCTTTGATACAAGTCGAGTGTTAAACTAAACATTATAAGTTCTTTATATGCATCATGATTCCGACTTGTAAGAATGTTGTAAGAATTCAATCACACTAGAAGTCTATAAACAATGAAATATAGACCTTATGAATTTCGATAGTATTGATTCTCATGAAGTGTCTGTGATAGTATCCATACTGGTCCAACCAAAAATCACTTGATGTATAATATTTACATGTAATTAAGATTAGATAAACTTTCGAATCTAATGGGTCTGCCCTGGGCCCACAACCAAACAAGGAATAGGATCCAAGGCGGAACCACCATTTCTAGGTCGACATGGCCTCAATTACATATAACTTTGATTTATACTTCGGGCGATCATAGGTTGGTCACCAATAAATTTTTATCTGAAAATAGTTCATGTTATGAAATTGGTGTAGTGTTAATAGAGCAAATAGCGTGCCAATATCATTGATATAACTTAGTATACAATACTTGGGAAAATTTGACCCTACTAGGGGTCTATGCTACATCAATGTACGGAAAATTTTGGCCGCCTAACTGATCCCGGAAGTGTAAATACTTAAATCGCGAGATTGAACATGAAATACTAGAAGGTAATATTTATCCGCAAAGCTAAATTAAACTGAAGCGAGCAGTGAAAGCACTATTTGTAGTGGTTGAAGCTCTGAGGATCACGAAGTGTAAATACGAAGTTCCTCATCTCGGCTCTGGACTCCACAGCTGGGCGCTCCGCTTCAGCTAGACGTCCCTCTAGCGTGGCTCGGTGTTCTCGGAGTTATTATACATCGGTTCGGGTTGCAGCCATTTCCCGTCGAAGAAGCTCGGTGCTGTCTCGAGTCTGATCGTGGTCGTCGTCCAATCGGTGAATGCGAACGGAGTTGACTTGGCTGGTAGCACCAACTTCAATGAGATGTTGGGTGTTAACTCTTGTTTGCTCTTCGTGACGTGTGACACGGTGAACTATGACAGGGAGAGCTCGGTCGGTTGAACCTCCCCTGCTGAGATCGTAGAAGCCTCGCTGCATGCCATAGGGAGGTCGTTGACCTTGTTCTCGGCTCCATCGATGTATTGTTTCGGCCCATCGGGGCGTCGGGCCCTGGAAGTGTCGCGGAGGATTAGGGTCAGGGTGTGGATTGTAAACTTCGGGTTCGGAGTCGGTTCCATCTGAGTCTTCTTCGTCTTCACCGTCTACGGATTCTTCCTCTTCCATGGGTTCTTCATCCCCCATGGGTTCTTCATCCTCCATGGGTTCCTCTTCGAAATCTTCCTCTGGGTCTTCCACAATCCAACCGGCATTCCCTTGGTTGGGAAAGTAGGGATCACCTGGTAAATGGAATCCTGCCATCGTACCTGTGCGAGAATAGGGATAAGGAGGAATGTCACAAGAAACTTTGGGAACAAGAAATTAGTTTGTTGAAATTGTCATTACGGCTTTTTGAGTTAAAATACTCCTATAGTAATTTTTTTTTTAAAGTTTGATTCTTGGAATTTTTGGTAAGTTGCAGACTTGTTGCTCACCATGATCCTTCTTCGGCATACATTGGTCCTATCTTGGCTGAATATAGTTGATCAGGCTATATTCATCCAAGATTTGACTATATACCCCGAAGTTGGACCATGGTGTCCAACTTGTCTTGATACTTTTATGTTATTTCCATTATGATACTGAATGTGCGATTGTGCGAATACTTTTATAAAAATATTAATTCTTATTTTTTTTAAAGTCTTTTGAAAAACTACGTCAGAGAGTTTTTGTCCTGTTGTATTTATAGTTTGTATATCTTACGTGGTTCGATATACTTAGTTCACTATAAACAAAGCTCTGATACCAATCTGTCACACCCCCAAACCAGAACGGCGGAAACGTTCAGGGGCGGATGACGTCATGCTCAGTATCATAACCATAGTGAAGAAAGTAAAACACAACCATCATCGATATAATTTAAAGGATTACATTGTTTCCAAAATACATGTTCAAAAAAAAATACATGTTTCCAATTAAATTACATATGATGATAAAATGTAGCAAAAGAATCTACGCCTTAGCGTCTTGACTTCAGAAATCTTGCGGTTACTTGTATTACTGATTACCTGGGAATACAAGCTGTTTTGAAAAGAGAGTATCAACATAAAGCTGGTGAGTTCATAAGTATTTTATAAAAATGAATGTTGTTTCCTTAACGTTTGTTACAAGTTTGTTTCCAGAAAATCCAATATTTTCTAAAAGATTTGTTGTAAACTGAACTGAAACAAGGCCTAGTATGTGCAAGTAAGTCGTCATACTTATATGGGTGTTTTATATTTAATAAAACTACTTGGTTTAGAATTTCTGTGACTTGTACGTTGTGTTCGTATTCCATGCGAGATGTTATAATCATACTAAAGACTAGATGGCATTGCATACAACGTTCTTCAGGCGTCGGGAAGTTATGACACTTGTCACCCCAGACCTCCCGGTCTAGCTGTTGCAAGCATCTTAGGTGTGGGTTTGTGAGACCCAGTATAGATCTATACACAACTATCACGTTCTCCCTCCCGGAGATTCTGATTATAACTACATGACTTTTCTTTGGTACTTAGGAGTACCCCGAAGGAGAATGTCTCGCGAGTTTAGTACAAGATCACGTAGTGTGCAATGAAATATTTGTTTTGTAAATCGATTGAGTTACTGTTTCTTTGTCTAACGAAGTGCTCAAACTATACCTATTATATTTTATCAAAAAGTATTGTGCGTGTTTGGATGAAACCTTTTTGTGCAAGTCATTGTATTTCCATAAATCGACATTTGAAATGATAAGTGTAAACCGTATACACACCTTGCTCAGCATGTTACAAGGTGTAGGAAAACTCTTAAACATGTGTTAGATAGTTTTGGTATTTTGAACTTGTATCCCCTCTTGAAAACTAAAGAAAACGTAAAAATGTAGGGGTATGAACTCACCGGGAAAGTGCGTGATTTGAAGAAAACGAGATTTTCTCGGGCGGCACCTCGACCGGAAAGTGGCGAATTTTTCGGGAATCTCGGAGCTTCGGACCTTCGTCGGAGTTTAGATATGAAACCGGGACTTCGGGATATTACTTGCACGCAAAACGAGGTAGAAACGTGAGAGAAAGAGAGAAAAGGAGCAACTTTGCCCGGAACCCTCACATGCTATTTATAGGGTGCATTCTCGGGATTCACGTCGTGAACATGGGATAGTTCACGTCGTGAGTCAGGTCTGTAGACGCGACGCCTGGTGGTCTAGTTCTGGCACACATCAGTAAATAGGCCGGGATAGGATAATTCCGTTAAAAATCCATAACTTATTCATCCGACGTCCGTTTTCGTCTGTCTTTTTACCGTTGTACTACTATTGTCGAGACCTTCAATTCTCGTTTAGGTTGCATCGGCTAAAGATCGCTCGATATTTATTTCGAGTTTTTAGCTGTCTACTGCTGTTCTGAAACTTTAGAAAAATCATAACTTCCTCATACGAAGTCAGATTTGGGCGTTCTTTTTATGTATGCTCACGGTTTAACATAATCTACAACTTTCGTTCAGATATCTAAGGCTAAAAAGTATTTTATTGGAGTTTCACTTTTCACGCTTAACAGCGTTTTACCGGTTACGAATCTTTGATTGGTCATAACTTCTTCGTTATAACTCGGATTTGGGTGTTCTTTATATATTTGGAAACCTTGACAATATAACTAGCATTTTAAACAATCCAAATGAGACTTTAGAATACTTCGTTTTTGACGCTAATTTTTATTGATTCAAAATAGTTTATAATATTTGACTTTTCGAACATTACACTGATTCTAAATATCGGGTTGTCACACCTTTCCCGTAAACGAATTTCCTGCCCAAATTTTGTTTGATTCTGGAGCCAATTACTCCTTTATTTCGCATGAATTTGGTAGAAAACTAGATTTTCCTGTAGATAGACTAGTTAATGCGATAATAGTCTAGATTGCTAGTGACAAGTTTGTATCTGTTAGCCATCGTATGAAAAACATCCTCATTGACTTGGATGGGAATAAGTTCCACGAGGAATTATTGCCTATCGACTTAAATGGATTCGACATAGTTGTAGGAATGGATTGGCTTAGCGCCAATGATGCCGAAATATTGTGTAGGAAGAAGATAGTAAAAGTAAACCCGCCAGGGAAAGAGTCATTTATGGTGTATGGAGACAAACGCAGAGTAAACTCTGGAATCATTTCCTTAATGAAAGCCACAAAGCGTTTGGCCAGGGGATGTACATCATATCTAGCGTTCGTGATCGATGCTAAGAAGGAAAAGAAGGAGGTGCAGAATATTTCGGTGGTGTGTGATTATCCGGAAGTCTTTCCCGAAGATCATCCCGGATTGCCCCCTGATCGACAAGTAGAATTCCGTATCGACTTGTTACCAGGAACGACGTCGATAGCAAAAGCACCGTATCGATTAGCACCAACAGAGATGAAAGAACTTATGACACAACTTCAGGAGTTATTGGACAAAGGTTTCATTCGACCTAGTTCATCACCCTGGGGAGCCCCGGTGTTAATTATAAAGAAGAAAGATGGGAGCATGAGAATGTGTATCGATTACAGAGAGCTGAATAAAGCGACAATAAAGAACAATACCCGTTGCCAAGGATCGATGACCTGTTCGATCAGTTGCAAGGTTCGAGCTATTTCTCAAAGATCGATCTTAGGTCAGGATACCATCAACTAAAGTTGAGAGAGCAGGAGATCGAAAACACTGCGTTCAGAACAAGATATGGACATTATGAATTTTTGGTTATGTCGTTCGGACTAACCAATGCCCCAGCAGCTTTCATGGATTTGATGAACAAGGTTTGTAAACCATACCTTGATAAATCCGTGATAGTATTCATAGATGATATCTTGATTTATTCGAAAAGCAAGCAGGAGCATGACAAGCATCTGCCTGAAGTGCTAGAAGTTCTGAAAAAAGAGAAGTTGTATGCAAAGTTCTCCAAATGTGAATTTTGGATTCAAGAAGTCCAATTTTTAGGTCATGTGGTTAACCGAAGAGGAATAATGGTTGACCCAGCAAAGATTGAAGCTGTAATGAAGTGGGAACAACCAAAAAGTCCTACGGAGATTCGAAGCTTTTTAGGATTAGCCTGATATTATCGTCGATTTATCCAAGGCTTTTCTTCGATCGGTACTCCATTAACAACTTTGACCCACAAAGGAGCTACTTATGCTTGGAATGAGAAGTATAAGGAAGCCTTTGAAAAGTTAAAGAAGAGATTGTGTGAAGCAGCGATTATTTCGTTACCTGAACGAGTTGATGACTTCGCAGTTTATAGTGATGCCTCTGGAGTTGGGTTAGGTTGTGTTCTGACCCAAAGGGATAAAGTGATCGCGTATGCATCGAGGCAATTGAAAGAGCATGAAAAGAACTACCCTACTCATGATCTGGAGTTGGCAACCGTAGTATCCGCCTTAAAGATATGGAGGCACTATCTTTATGGTACTAAATGAAAACTTTTCACTGATCATAAGAGTCTTCAATATCTCTTTAATCAGAAGGAATTGAACATGAGGCAACGGCGCTGGCTGGAGTTACTCAAGGACTACAACTGTGAGATACTTTACCACCCTGGTAAAGCAAATGTTGTTTTTGATGCTCTCAGTCGGAAGGTAAATCTTGAAAAGAAAAGGCCAAGAGCATTGAGGATTGAAGTTGTCTCTACAATTATGGAAAGTATAAAGAAAGCTCAAAGGGAAGCTTTAGAGAAAAATGACCGGAAGGAGGAACGTTTGGGTAAAACGTTGGTGTTTGATACAAACGGTCAAGGACTAAAGGTATTCAAAGATAGGATTTGGGTACCTAAGACGGGAGGAGTAAGAGATCTTCTGATGGAAGAAGCTCACAAGACCATGTACTCGATTCATCCCGGCAGTACAAAAATGTATAGGGATCTAAAACCCTATTACTGGTGGCCGACGATGAAGATCGATATTTCTAAGTATGTGGCCGAGTGTGTAACTTGTGCTAGGGTTAAGGCACAACATCAGAAACCGTATGGGAGTTTAGAACCTTTACCTGTACCCATGGGTAACTGGGAAGACATCACCATGGATTTTGTGACTAAACTGCCCAGAACAAGGAACAGTCACGACATGATTTGGGTGGTCGTTGATCGCTTCACTAAGAGTGCGCATTTCATAGCAGCCAATGAGAAATGGTCTATGGATAAACTTGTGAATTCTTACGTGAAGGAAATTGTGAGGCTTCACGGTGTTCCGTTAACAATTGTATCCGATCGTGACAACCGTTTTACCTCAAGGTTTTGGAGGTGTCTATAAGTGGAATTGGGTACCAAGTTGTGTTTGAGTACAGCTTACCATCCGCAAACTGATGGTCAGAGCGAACGAACAATTCAAACATTGGAGGATATGCTGAGAGCATGTACCCTAGAATTCCAAGGTAACTGGGATGAACACTTACCTCTAGTAGAATTTTCCTATAATAATAGTTTCCACTCAAGCATCAAGATGGCACCTTATCACGCTTTGTATGGAGAAAAGTGTCGAACACCGTCATGTTGGCTGGAAGCTGGGGAAAAGCAGTTTATGGGACCTGAAATAGTCCATCAGACTGCTGAAAAGTTGAAAGTGATTATGGAAAGGATGTTAGCAGCTCAAGATCGACAAAAGAGTTATGCTGACAAGAAAAGACAACCGATATCCTTCGAAGTGGGAGACTCGGTTTTACTTAAAGTCTTGCCGTGGAAGGGACTTATAAGATTTGGTAAAAGGGGAAAATTGAGTCCAAGGTTTATTGAACCATTTAAAGTTCTTCAGAGGATCGGGAATCAAGCTTACAAGCTAGAATTACCGGAAGAACTGGAGGGTATTCATAACACCTTTCATGTGTGTTATTTGAGAAAGTTCACGGGAGATGTGCCCGACATAATTCCCATTTCTGAATTAAGGTTGGATGAAAACAGGAGGTTGATTGAAGAACCTGAGGCAATCGTTGACCGTAAGACTAAGAAGTTGCGACGCAAGATGGTCGATTTGGTGCTTGTGCGTTGGAAACATACGAATGGGCCAAATCTCACCTGGGAAACGGAGTGTGACATGACGAGTCGCTACCCGCAGTTGTTTGTTGATGTGTGATTCCGGGGACGGAGTGATCCTAAGGGGGAGAGAATTGTAACGCTAATGTTTCTAAGCTAGGCATTAATATTGATGTGATAGTGTAGGTTAACCCTTGTAACTCATTTTGAAGAAATGAAAAGGAATTATGTGAATATTATGTGTTTTATGCTTAATTACTAGGATTTAATTAATTAAGAATAAAAATGAGCGTCGAAAATAAATATTAGATAAAGACGATATCTATTAAGAAAGTTGTAGTGGTCGTGACAAGGATTACAGATATATAAAGAACACCAAAATCCGAGTTATAACGAAAAACTTATGACCTGTCGAAGTTTCGCGACAAAACTGGCACGATGCCGAATGTCGTAAAAAGTGAGTTTTTGATAAACTACTTTTTAGCCTTAGTGATCTAAACGAAAGTCGTAGTGTGCGTTAAACCGAGAGTATGTATAAAAAGAACACCCAAATCTGACTTCGTATGAGGAAGTTATGATTTTTCGAAATTTCAGCTTAGCAGTAGACAGCTAAAAACTCGAATTTTAGATCGAGTGATTTTTAGCCGACACGACCTAAACGAGAATCGAAGGTCTTGTCAATAGTAGTACAACGGTAAAAAGACAGACGAAAACGGACGTCGGATGAAGAAGTTATGAATTTTTAACGGATTTCCTGTCCCGGTCTGTTAAAAATAATAATATAAAAATTAAAGTCAAAATTAGCCGTTGAAGTCTAAACGAAAGGTTTAGAGCGTAATTTTACCTACACGTGCATATAAAGAACGTCAAAAACGGAGCTCGTATGCGAAAGTTATGGATTTTAGAAGATTTTTGCACGAAAATCGAGAAATTTCGCATAGGTGGACTTCGGCCACGTCACCCTCGCTCAAAACGTGCCACATGTTTGAAATTGCTATGTCATCAGAAGCGTGTCGAAACCCTAGAGCCATCCGAAGTGGTCCACTAAAAATCAGACGTGTGTCCTTTCTCGCGTGTCCGACCTTCGCACCAGGTGCCACGACCGAAGCCTCGGACCTAGACCTCAGTCCAATCAGGAGGCGACACCAACGTCCTCGCATGCGCAACCCACGTGACTAGTCTTTGCATCTGCTGCCGCCTGGCTTCCTCCCAGCCGTCCGATCAGGAGCCTCGCACCTATATATAGAAGGGTGCGAGACCTCCCGGGTAATTTTGGAAAATTATCTCTTTTCATCCCTTTTTCAATATTTTTACCATTTTGACATCCCCCAAAGCCGCGGTATCAATTCTAACACCCGAAACACGTCCCGAAGTGCCCGAGAAGCCCGAGAAATTTATCTTTTCGGTTTCGAAGCTCGACCCTTGCAGAGCCCGGTTTCTCAATAAAACTCTCGGTTTTATTAGAAACGATCGTTTTAGGAAACGAAGTGCTGCCCGATTATCATCAAATCATGTGAGTGTGTAGTCACTTTCATCTTACACCTAGATATGAAGTATTTTCTATAAAATACGTGCTATGTGTAATTATATTAAGTGTTTATTTGAGGTGACTGTTGAACAGATCTTTTATACAAGTTTTAAACTGTATATGTATTTTATCTACAAATATGTTGGGTAGAACATGGGTAGACAAAATAGTCGATGTGTGTTAAAATGGAGAGAGGCCTCGATGTTGTTGTTGTTTTTGTAGTCGTTGTAGTCGTCTAGCGGAGTATAGATGACGACCACGGACCTTTCTAGACAGTCCAGTGGCACACTAGTAGGTTCGCAACTTGTAGGTGTTGATGAACTAAATGCTCATTGGTGTACTCCATCCCCCTCATGGTTGCCTTTAGGACATGTATGGCTGAGGAGACCCCTTAGCAGTAGTGTCCATCCCGATGATATTCCTTAGGCTAGGTCCCTCGTGATAGGTGTTTAGGGACGTAAAGTGAGGACAATGGGAATGGGTAATCAGGGTTATTGTTGATTAGTGAACTTGATAAGTTTAGTATTATTGTGGGTTGAAAACCCTATATGCTCACCAGGCTCCGAAGCCTGACCCACTCATCTTTTTTATGTTACAGGTAGTGGACCCCGAGTATAGTCGGAGGACAATGAGAGATTTTTTGATTATAGGCCAGTAGTTGTAAATAATTGTTGTAAGGCTTATAATGTCTTGTTTATGCTTTTGATCTGTATCGGAACATGACATCCCGAGGTTTTGATATGAAATGAAACTATACATTTCTTAAAGAAAGGTTTTGATAAACTTTTATCATGTTTTGTTTTGGGGACCCATTCCGCAACATCTTTTAAAAAGATTTCTCTGATTTTATTTTAAAAAGCATAAATTAAATCGGTCTTTTTTGGACGAGAAATTAGGGGATGTCACACTTTGTAACACTATAAAAGCAACCCCTAGAGCCAAAATCGGTTGCCCCATTCATTCTAAAGGAGTGATAATCGATTTTGTGCTAACTAGCCTATTCTCTCAAGTCTCCTCTTGCATTTGGTGATTGTGACACATTAGAGGCATCACACTTGAGGTGCTAAAGCTTTCTAAGGCCAAGAACTACAACTACATCAAGAGGTATTCATCTAACTATGATTTTTATATTGTATATCCTCAATTGTATACTAGTTAGGATGTATGCTTTGGAAAATTTAAAAATGCATGTATAATTAGAGAAAACATAGATCCAAAGCATCTAGGGTTGCATGTGCACCATAGGAGTTTTATAGTGCTTAAAACCCAAAAAAAGTCAAGGTCAACACCCTGGTCAAAGTCAACATCTTGGTTAAAGTCAACATTCCGAGTTGACTCAACTCGCCGGGTCGACCCATCAACTCGTTGAGTTCCATAAATCCGAAAACTCTGAACTCGTGATCCAACTCGTCGAGTTCTTTCAAAACTCGTCGAGTACTTTCACAACTTGTTGAGTTCCCCTATCCATGGTATCAGAACTTTCCCATTCTACTCGCCGAGTCATCCATGAAGTCGTCGAGTATTCCTTTCACAGAAACGGGATATTTCAACCCAACTCATTGAGTTCCCCTATGGACTCGACAAGTTCTTTACCCTGTTGAGCTATATTAAAAGATTAAGCTCCTATCCTTCAGATATGGACTCCACACTACTCCTACGCACTGAAAATGCCCTTTTAAGGGTAAAGTTTCCAACTTTACCCGTTAATAGCTTCCTTTAATGGATTTAGCTCAAACCCTAATTCTTCAAGATCTAGATCTTGATCCAAAAGCCATATATACTTCGTACTAAGGCATGTAAACTGAGATCTAGAACCTAGACATCATTTGAACACGTAAAGTTTCTGCCTTTAACTCCATGCATGGCCTTTTGGGGCTTAAAAGGCCAAAATGACATCTTTAAGCTTGCATGGGGCTCCAATGGTCATATAGTTTGCACCTTTATGCCATAACAACCCTCCAAGGTCCTAGATCTAGGAGAATACCCACTTGGATCGTCCATTTCCCAAAAGCTAACATTCTTGGACCAAAAATCCCATAAAAGTGAAATGAAGAGATCTAAGAAATCATTGAGCAAGTTTGAGACTTGCTTACCTGAAAATGCTGCAAATGGAGTGAAGTTTTTGGATCTACTCTCTTTTCTTGAGTCCTCTAGCATCCTCTTCTTCCACAAGCTTCAAAACTACAAGCTTTCTTTTAAAAAGGTATCACAAGCTCACACTAGACTCTAGGGTTTTGTGGCTAGGGTTTTGGGACTTGGAGTCTGTAAATGAGGCCGACCTCTACAGATTAATGTGTTTAAATATGGTGCAAAACCCTTAAATTAGAGTTTCACTCTGCCAGCCCTACTCGTCGAGTAGGTTTCTTCACCCGCGTCCCAAAATAATTCCTACTCGACGAGTTTGGGGCCTCCAACTCGTCGAGTTCTCATATAAAAGTGAATAAATTTTATTTAAAATACATACCATGAACCGGGCGTTACAAACCTCATATGTGATCCCATTAAGCCCTTAACTAATCAATTCTAAAAAACAGTTATTACACATAAGAAGAGAGGAGAATGGAAAAGAAAGCGACAAATTTCTTGAAGAAGGAAGAAAGAAACATCCAAAAATTAGAATTCTAAATGAAGTATTACTCTCTTTATAATACTTACACACAAGAGTTTAAGCACTATACCCATACACAAGTCAAATGTAAGATGTTACAAGTATGTAATGTGTAAGAAGAAAACTTGAAAGAAAGTTAAACCCATGACCTTAAATCCTATAGGTTTTAGAGAGGGAAAAAAGATAGAGAAGAGACATAGTTACACTAACTAGCTGAACTAGTTAAGTCATGAAGATTCCAAAGTGTCCAAAACTTTGTACATGAATTATTAAAGCATACTATGTGATTAGATGTCTAGTTTTTCTCTCTAGAAATATTATTTTCATAAAATAATAATTATTAGCTAACTAATTAGAAGCGTTGAATTTATTTATTAATAATCAAATTACTAATAAATATTCAATAAGTGACAAATTGCTAATGGTGTAATCCTATAGGACCATATGTTATTGGCAACATCATTCTAAAATGATTCTTGAGCACGTAGATCCAATAATCTCCCACTTTCACAAAATACATTATATATTGACATTGACATTGTGTGAGGTCTAGCAAGATACCAATTCCCCTAACAACAAATAAAGAGGTGCCATCCAAAAACTGGTCAATTTCCAGGTGCTCCAAAGCTATAACTGGTTATAAGCTGTGGTATCAGTTATTCCTTTGTCTCATACATCATGTTGAGCATGAGATATGGATCGCAATAACTCTCATATTGTTTTTAAATTTTATTAATGCCTTAGATGTATAACTCTCAACAAATAAGAGGATCAAATCCCTTCTTGAGTAGATACTCCTATCATGTAGATCAAGTTATATCCAATGGTGACCCTTATGACTGCATTTTAACATAACATCGTTAAACCATGTCAAAGCACAAAAAATCCTACACTCAATTCCCAAAAATGTATCTCAGGTGGAAGTATACATATATCCTACCTTTATCAAAACATCAATCATGACTACAATCCATAAATTCGAGTTAGACACCAATACTTACAAATAGTAACATTTTTTGTTTCATATATATATATATATATATATATATATATATATATATATATATATATATATATATATATATATATATATATATACATATATAGAAAACTTTTTATAATGTTTTAGATGCATAAATATGAGTAAAAAAAAATACTTACGTATTGGGATTACTCAGTCATAAATTAACTAATCATTTAGATTTATATTTATTCATAATGAGGATATTAATTTCTAGTGTAGCTACAATTAAACTCTACATGGAACCCCTATCAATGTAAATTTCTATTTATTCATAACGAGGATATGCACGATTGTGATCGAGGATCATCTCAATCTATTTGTAAGTTTAGCATATGTGTAATAGTTTGCATATAGCTTTCTTTCAAATAGTATGTAGATTTGGAATGCTTCTCTAGTTCTTCGTAACTACTCTAGTATGCTCCTATCTTTCATACCACAACTAATTCTCAGATTATACTTATATTTATCCATCATGGTCCAAGCATACGAAATATCTAGCCTTTATGCATAACATGACATAACTGATTTATCCAATTATAGTAGCAAATGGAATACAATCATGATATCTTGCTCACCATTGTACTAGGATTCTAAGGCTTGCTCAAAATCATGTCATGTGGTGTAACCCCCAGCTGACGGTGGAAAAGTCGGGGTGAGCGACGTCAATTGAATATCGTAGTCAAAGCAAACGTGAACAGTACATAATAGAATAAAGTTCCAATATTAAACATTAACAAATATATCTTACATCAATAAAAATATCATTACATATCTTCATTGATGCGAATAGTGGCGAAAAAACATAATTTATACAAGATCATGATGTCATATAGCCCACGTGTGAATCTCCTACGTCTTACTTTACCGAGAATACATGTATTAAGATACGTCAACAACATGTTGTTGGTGAGTTCACCAAGTTTGGACTCTGTATACTTTTAGGAAAAAAAAGTTTTATTTTATAAAAAAAGTTTTGAATATCAAAAGGATATCATGTTGTACCTTTTTAAATGTGTCAAAATGTTCAACTTCACCCTTATAATTCTATACCATATTAAATTGTTTACATATGTAACTAAATAATTATAAGATTATAAATCTTGTATAGTCGGGTCGTAATATTAATTAAGTGTTATATGGCTTAATTCGGTAATGAAACATATATTTTTGAGTTATAACTTTACAACTACATATAATCTGTTTCGACATGTATAAGTGAACAAAATCCTCGTATAAGTACAATTTCAATTTCATACGACAACAAAACGAATCTGGGGTCAATAATGAGCTTATAATTGAACCACGACATGCAACCTCTACACCAACACTAAAAAGGGGTGTGCTGAAAGTCCACATTAACGATTTCTCAATGTCGTGGAATAAGTAGTGTTGGAACGTCAATGCCCAATTCGACTCATCAGAAGATGGTTGTAGCTAGCAACCATTGGCGGGGCTGTCTACCCATATAAATCTGAGCAACCGATCTTATACTTGTTGTTCCTTGTTTCGTACAGATTAACAATTATAAATCAGAGGGTTTCTTCTAAGATTTACAATCTCATTTTAGGAAATGAACATAGCTCATATAGGAAAACCCGTTTGTGTTGGATCCTAACAATTTGTTTAGGTATCGTAGTACTTAACTTTCCGTTATAAGTTTATTAGAAAATGATAATTTTTATCATTGAGTAACAAGTATTGATTTAAGTCTTTTAATATTTGGGATTCACAAGACTTATCATATTTCAAAAAAAAATCATGATAAAATTTGGGTGGCATGAAGACCGCGTTTAGAACAATTTACCGGTTTCAACCATCATGAAACTCATAATTTCCATAAAGTCAATAAGTTACATATTCGATAAGATGCATAATTTATGATAATACAATTCTTGAATTTGGAAATCAATCATGATATAATATGTACCAAAATTCATAATTGTGCAAAAATGATTTATATTTTTATGATAATCATTAAAATATAGTAAGTTGTTTTTAAGTTCATTTTTACATAACTTTGTATAAATATATATAATGAGTTGATTTTTGATATTTTTTCAACTAATCGGTATATATATGTTGAAACCTTTGTTTTTCAACCTTTCTAAGCATTGTACTTTTATACTTGAACATAATTATGTCAAATATCATTCTGGTTATGTATAATTCTTTCTATACATTTGTACCTTGTTTATACATTTATACAACCAAGTTTGGTATTTTTAAATTCATCCAATATACTTGCATGTATGTATCAACGTAGTTATCATATTTTGATATTTCTTAAACATATTACAAACTACATATGCTTATATGATTATTTAGGAAGTTGTAGTATTTTTGTTTAGCCATTTCACAAGACTTAAACATAAAACCATATAAAAGGCATTTTTGTTTATCTATACTTTTAGATCATTAAAACAACAACAAATACACATGTATTCTTTCCCAAAATTGAAAATCATAAAAGAAGGTTCGTAGAAAGTCACCCTAGTCGCATGAGTTTGTTTCGTTCGGGAAATCAAAAACCGGGACACAATCTCGATTTTTGAAGTGGATACGTCAAAGACAATCTAAGCATAAAAGATTAAAGATAAACATGTTGGGAACTTAGGGGATCATTTTTCATCACAAAAGGGTGGTGGGTTTTTGGACAATTTTTTATGGGCAAAAAGAAAGTATCACATGAAGACTGTAGTGGCGAAGTAGTAGGGTCAAAATGAGTGTTAGGGGTACCTGGAATCGGTCATGAAAGGAAAGGAAAACCGGTAGCTTTTCTCACCGGTGGGACTTCTACATCGTTTTTCTGTCGAAACAAGAGAGAAGAGTGAGACATCGGGAGAAGATAGAGAGTAAGGTGAGAAATAAGTAGAGAAAAAGTCTTGTATGGTACTTAATAGATATTTTATCATCCAAGGTAGTACTTGCATGATCTTTGGACAAGTTTGAAACAGGTTCCGTTGTTCTGAATGAATATATGTTTGACTTGATGAAGCATATGATATGCTTCATAATTCTCCAAGTCCTTCTACAACTCAAGGGAAGGGTCATAATTCTCTAAGTCCTTCTACAACAATAATACTTCGACAAAGCATCATGATTAAACTGATTGGTTGGAAGAGGTTGTTCAGGAATTTGATCTTTCAATATATATAATTTGTATTTATCCTTAAGGAAAAGTCTCAGGGCTACATACTAGTTATAGAAATATAACCATCAAATATTAATATCTACTGAAACTCAACAAAATAGAGGTTGTACAGGGGCGTAAAAGTATTATCAGTCGTATACATAACTTAAAAAATTTTCATTTAGTATTTTCAATAATAATTATTTAAAAATTAATACATTTTGTTGTTTCTAAAACATTAATTTATTAAATTCCAGGATCCAAGTTATGAATAAATATTTAGTTAGGTGACCTTTATCCCATCCATAAATCCTACTCAATTAATAGAGATTATAAATTCCATCAAAATCTAATTCCTAGATAACGGGATCTGAAACAACTATTGTATAACTTGGCATGTTTGATACCATATATGCCTCGGGCCTCTCATGCTTAGGTAACCTATATCACACAAGATTCTCGATCAAGTCTTCCTACTTGTAGCATTGTAACTAACTAGTGACTAGGTGACCCATATGGCAGTAGAAAGTACAAAACCAGCTCAAACATCATAAGACAAAATCCTAATAACCAGGTGCCATATGCCACAAAGATAGTACAAACAACGTGTGAGTGTTCTACTAAAGGACGACACTGACTTGAATTTTTAAGAAAAATGTTTTATATATGTTTTACAAATATAGCTATAAAACATCGTCTCATGAATATTGCATGCATACAACAATTCATGTACCTTTTGTAAAATATCTTATCTCTTGTATAAGGTTAGTTAGGTTCCAAATAAATTTCATGATATTAATCTTTAGCTACGATCAATTATAAACAATTATCTTATATTTAAGGTTTAGTCGTTGAGCACTTTAGAAACTGATTATAGTCTTTTAACAAAACATCATTTTATAGTTAAGACTTACAGTTTAGATGAGTTTTAAAATCACAAATTTAAATCTCCTTTTAATAATTAAAATCATATGACATTATGAATTTGAAGAATAAAACTCATTTTATTTATAAACTCATCTCATACATCTTATGATAAAAATCATATTTTAATAAACCAAAACTAAGGTGATGATAATAATGTTTTAAATTTCATTTAGCATTCATAAAAAGATAATATCAACATGTTGTGTTAAATTTAAAAAACTAATATCATGTATATAATTTTGAAGTAAAAATAATACCTAGTATTATAGTTTGACCTTACAATGCTATAAACCGATTTTTAGTCTTTTTGATAAAACTTTTATTTATTTTAAAAGATATGGAGTTTAGATTTAGTTAAACATCTTTTTAATCCGTTTTAAATAGAGTAGAGTGTAACGACGTAAATTTTTAAAAAATTTTTTCATTTTTCAAACATAATAAAACTCATATAATATTCTCAAAATCTCATATATCAACGTCATCACCATAAAACATATCCCATAATCTCAACACTTAATCTTCTGCCAGTGTGTACAAATCATGTCGGCGCCTTCCCGCGACTCTCGCCGGTACCTGAAATGCATATCACATAACACGGTAA
Organism: Lactuca virosa; assembly: GCF_052849685.1. Lineage (NCBI taxonomy): Eukaryota > Viridiplantae > Streptophyta > Magnoliopsida > Asterales > Asteraceae > Lactuca > Lactuca virosa. Next base: position 175,151,945 of record NC_136428.1, read on the forward strand.
GCATAAATGCTTAGTGAGTTCCCCAATATACCACGTACAACACATACGCCACTCGAGGCTACAGTACGACCCTCCGGTCGATGTGTCTCAGCGGGACCCTCCAGTCCCGTAGCTCGTTGAACCCTCTGGTCCGGTCATAGCTCGTCGGACCCTTCGGTCCAGTCTATGTCGTTGGACCCTTCGGTCCGGTCTATATCGTTGGGTCCTCCGACCCGATCTATATCGTTGGGCCCTCCGGCCTGGTCTGTTCAACACATAGCATACATATAACCCAATGCACATAATCTCATATATACACATAGCATACAAGACCCTCCGATCTACACATAAATACCACTCTAGGTAGTGTATAGTGAGAATACTCACCTCGGGTAACTCGGATAATCTCACACACGGATATACGGATCTAGCCCCCGCCTAATCACATAAACAATATCCTCAAATAAATAATGGCTCTCAAAGGCTAGATTAAATCCCTTTCTACAATCCCACAGAAGGGTAAAAGACCATTTTACCCCTCCTTGAGCTGAAAGTCCAAATGTTGACTAAAACCCTAAAAGTCAACAAAAGTCAACAGGGGGCAGTACGCGGCGCGTACCGGCTCTTGTACGCGGGGCGTACTCCGGCGATCTAGAATCGGGGTCTCAAACCCTTACGCGACGCGTACTGGGATTACGCCCAGCGTAAGTCCCAATTTCCTACTTTCTTTATTTTTGGTCTGAAAAGATTAAGACCTAGGCTCATAACTCAGATCTAAGCTCCCTACTGCCCCTTAAGTCATAAAGTCGGAACCTTTAAGCCCTTGCATCGTTGTAAAGGTCACCAATCACTTCAAACATATATCCTCTTTTCCCATTAAGCCCTAATCTCGTGCATGACTTAATCTCAACGTCCAAGATTGGATTTTTATGAACCTACAACACATATTACACTGGAATAGGGTAGATCTAAGCTTATGGAGACCCTTTGCTCATAATGTCTCCACCTTGGGACCAAAAACCATAAAAATGGGTCCATAAAGCACAAATCAAAGATGACAAGGAAAGCTTTGAGCTTTTTACCTCCAGGTGAAGCTCCAACCTCTATAGAACTCGGATCTAAGCTTGCCCTCTAACTTCTACCTTCCACCATGGCCTCCTCTTCTTCTTCACAATCACAAAATGACACTTTCAAGCTTATGAACACACAAATAAGCTTATAACGGGTTTTTGCTCTCTTAGGGTTTCACTCTCTGTAATATGGTGGTTGGGGTAAGGACCATATCATTCCTTTTATAGTTCTCAAGTCTCATTTAGGGTTTCGCATCTGAGCGAGTTACGTCCAACGTAACTTTGGTACGCCCAGCGTACCTAATTGAGTCCGCGTCCATAATAAGCGCATGAGTAGGCGCAGCGTACTCTTCAGTACGCCCAACGTACTCGTTTGCAACACTTTTCACTTAGGGGCTAAACTTGACAGTTTGGTAAATAGAAACGTTCAATAGATGTACTTAAATTTCGGGATGTTATAATTCTCCCCCACTTAAATAGATTTCGCCCTCGAAATCGCTTCTTGACCACACATAGCTCGAACCTAACTCGAGAAGCACCACTGAAAAGAACTCATATCCCGCCACTACCTTTCCATGGACGCCTGAGTCCAAACAGGAACTCCCAACTCTGGAACCCAAACTGACCCTTCTTCCGCTAAGATACCCCTTTCTGACTTTCCCAAATTTGGGAAATTCTAGTGGCATGGCCCGCCGCCAAACCGCCCACTCATGCTATCACCATGATAATCGCCCCTCGAGCATCAAACCCTGATAACTCACTGCTCCTCTAGTTCTCACAAGACAAAATTCAACAATCGGTTATCGATCATTCATACCAACGTACCAAATAATCTGGATCACGCCCCAAGGAACGGAAGGGTTCACATCCGACCAGGGCTCATCCACTGAACTACTATACTAACCCATCCGAACAGTGAATTCTCAACACTCTGCCTTCAGACAAAAGAAAATAATCATGCTCGCTCAGAAGTGTCCTCAGACATGAAAATAACCATAAGCCTTAGCTCCATTTCACATACCCCAAAATATGGAATTGATATCTGAATCCGGCATCTCATTCCATCTACTTAATACACCACTAGAATCAAACTCAACTCGAGAGTCTGGTCTGGCACAAAATTAGAACCACTCGTCCCAACGAACACTCAACTCGCGACCCATGACCCGCAACCCACGCGTACCTCACTGAACCACTTCCTTTTGGTCACGAAAACCACCACTCAAATCAGAATATAATGACTTCCGACAATCATGGAGACCCCAGTCTCGCCCCTGGTTCAACCCCAGGCTTCCACAAACTCAAATATTAGGGCTACCCAAGCCTAAAACTCTTCTGCGTCAAGCCCTGATCAGAGAGCACTTCATCACAACATTCTCTTGTTGACGAGTGGGTACTGTGGCTCCCCGCAGTATCACGATGACCTCTCACTAAATAGTGAATACTACGGCTCCCCATAGCATCACCACAACCTCTCACTGAATAGTGAGTACTAAGGCTCCCCGTAGCACCACCACAACCTCCCACTGAATAGTGAGTACTACGGCTCCCCGTAGCATCACCACAACCTCTCACTGAATAGTGAGTACTACGGCTCCCCGTAGCATCACCACAACCACTCACTGAATAGTGAGTACTACGGCTCCCCGTACCAAAACCTCCCACTAAATAGTGAGTACTACGGCTCCCCGTAGCATCATCACAACCTCTCTGCACTGACTCATTGAAACTGCAGCTCTCCGCAGTCTTACCGCACTTACTCTTACCACTTCACAATCTCATCCTCAGGTTTACATCACACTGCGATCATTAACTCATGCTTTGCGGCCCAGCATAGATAGGTACACACACCCATCCAGGCTAAGAATCACTACTTCGGACGACCACCGTCGTGACAAAAACCTCTTTTTCTCGCTGTAATTCACATTCTCAAATAAATCCATTTGATGTCAATTAGCTGAAGGGCCCCCACCGAAACCATAGACACCCGATACACCACTTGTCATCTCAAACTCAATCTCAAAATAATCCGAGATTTAGGACATTAAACTCGGATACCCCGGAATATTCCATCTCCCAAATTAAAACACGGAGAAATTGCCGACGACTCAGAACACGAAGATGACAATCCGAAACTTCCTCCTCTACTGCTCAAAACTCATGCAAGAATACTCATAACAACCCTGAAGTTGATCGCTCAATCAACTTCTTTCCTTCCCATACTACATATAATAGCCCATACTCTGAACCAGAAACTCTCAACCGCCGAACTAACCTCACAAGACAACCACCTCGAATTCACCATTTTAACCTTGAAGGATTCCTAACCACCACCAGGTCCCCGACCAACGGCCACTTGTCGTGGGGACACTCATCCTTTCTCAAACACGTACCACATGCACTATCTCACTCTGCATCTCTCCTTGACCAACAATAACCCTGGTCTCAGGAATCCGCACCGCAGGCCTCTCTATCCAGTTCTCTAACCGCTCTTGAACAAGTCTACGATCTCCTCATAAGTACCCGGTTCTCCCCCACTCAGGGTTCGAACCATCACCAATTGGTCCGTCAACAATCTAACCCACATACTGTTTTTACCAATAATATCGCACCTACTCTTGGAAGGTGATACACAATGCTCGATGACCTCCCGATGGAAGTCAAGCAATCCCAAATTCCCCGAATCTCCGATGAAATCCTCATAAACTTCTCATCATTACTACCTCTAGTCATTCAGAAACTTGTACCATCCCACTACCGGACATCTCAACTGTCCAGTCGTAACCCTGACTCTCAGTCTGAAATTAACGAACTAACATATTCCTCATCCTCGACTCTTCAACCAACGTTCCATCACGTGGGTTGTAGTAAGAGTGGAGTCCCCATTACCACACTCGATACTCATCATAGACAATAAGAGCCACCGCCCCAATGTCCTCTTCTTGATCGTCTGCCGCTGCAGCTAATACATGCCCTACTATGCTCAAATAGGTGTATCTTTGTCCTTAACCATCTCAGTCCCTGCTGACAACCTGATCAGGCTCTAACATCACCTCTCGGCAGACATACTACCGAAATACTCTGATGAAAGATCGTAAACAAAGCTACCCCACAGGGCTCGCCCCCAACTTTGGAAACCAAAAATCTCAATACCTCTCATGTTTCCCACAGGAATAGAAATAGCACCGCTCAGGTCACAGAAAATGACATCTCCACCATCGGCCGGTTGCTCAGCCCAGACCGTATTCTCCCATAACGCACCATCTCTACTCATCCCTAAGTCTTGCGACTCCAACTGGCATCTCACCAACACTCCCTTTGAGCTAACTCGATTTCCCTTTTAAGGGATGCTCGTTCATCATGGCCCTCCGTCTCCCCCTATTCTTTCACATCTGATCTCAGTCTAGATAATCACAACGGAATAACTGGTAGAACCAGTAACACTAACCGCCCCGGGTCATGGTATTTGAACCATGTGGCTACCTCTCGATCTGCTATGAATCATGATACCTGAACCACGTTACCTCTTCTCAATCCGCTACGAATCATAGTACTCGAACCATGACATCACCTCTCGATCTGCTACAAATCATGGTACTCGAACCATGAAATCATCTCTCGACCTGCTACAAATCATGGTACTAGAACCATGAAATCACCTCTCGACCTGCTACAAATCATGGTACTCGAACCATGACATTACTTCTCCATCTGCTACCAATCATGGTACTCGAACCATGACATCACTTCTCAATCTGCTACCAATCATGGTACTCGAACCATGACATCACTTCTCAATCTGCTACCAATCATGGTACTCGAACCATGACATCACTTCTCAATCTGCTACCACTCATGGTACTTGAACCATGACATCACTTCTCAATCTGCTACCAATCATGATACTCGAACCATGACATCACTTCTCAATCTGCTACCAATCATGGTACTCGAACCATGACATCACTTCTCAATCTGCTACCAATCGTGGTACTCGAACCATGACATCACTTCTCAATCTGCTACCAATCATGGTACTCGAACCATGACATCACTTCTCAATCTGCTATCAATCATGGTACTCAAACCATGACATCACTTCTCAATCTGCTACCAATCATGGTACTCGAACCATGACATCACTTCTCAATCTGCTACTTAGAATCCTCCGGTATGCCCCCTGCATCGAGTATGGGTCCTATGCTTTCAGTAGTACGGGCCCATACTACCTGCCACATCTACCCATACTTTCCACACGAACCATCCCAGAGTTCCTAAGTAGCTGCTCAACCTTCTCGATTATAAATCTCTTTACGTGTGCTCGCTTTCCAGCGAAATGCTCTACTCTGTCAGTGCACTCATCCGACCATGATCACCCCCTAGGCTCTTGCTAGGTCCTCACACTTCTCCGCCATCAGCTGCTGAAAAACTCCTAATGATGCCAACCATCTACCTCCTAAATATCGTCATATTCACTTAGTAGCTGACTCCCATCATCGAGAGTCCCACAAAGCACAAACAAGCAGCATTCGGGCATCAAATAGTCTCCACTAGCACGTAAAACCTCTTCAGGTCATGATCACACTTGCTCTCCTCATACTCGGAGGATATCACCGAACTCATGCAACTCCGCCCCATGCGGCCATGTGTCTACTCTCTCTGTAGACTCCACACATGTTCATCTAGGTATCTCCCCTAGGTTACTCCCCTACTCAGATCCCTCTCTAAAAGGATTCATGCTGGATACTCACACTCTACACATACTCGAAGGCACATCGCATATAACAGCAACTCCTAGGCTAAGGCATCACAGATCAGGCCACTCTAGTCCGAAAAATATGAAATACCTAGCCTATCTCTAGCATGCATAACATATCACATAATATCTCATAGCACATAATGTAAGGGTATTTTGGGAAATCACCGCTCGGGCGCTGGCTGATCGTACACACTGTTCCGTTCTGATTTTCTCAAGAATCTTTCTCTATTAAAAAAATTGTTTCTTTTATGAAAATTTCCTCAAATCCTCAGTTTGAGTTCAGATACGCCCGAAGGTGCATCCGAATCCCTCAAACCAAGGCTCTTATACCAACTTGTAACGACGTAAATTTTTAAAACAATTTTTCATTTTTCAAACATAATAAAACTCATATAATATTCTCAAAATCTCATATATCAATGTCATCACCATAAAACATATCCCAGAATCTCAACACTTAATCTTTTGCCAGTGTGTACAAATCATGCCGGCGCCTTCCCGCGACTCTCGCTGGTACCTGAAACACATATCACATAACACGGTAAGCATAAATGCTTAGTGAGTTCCCCAAAATACCACGTACAACACATACGCCACTCGAGGCTACAGTACGACCCTCCGGTCGATGCGTCTCAGCGGGACCCTCCAGTCTGTGTCGGTGGACCCTTCGGTCTAGTCTGTGTCGGTGGACCCTTCGGTCCGGTCTATATCGTTGGGTCCACCGACCCGGTCTATATCGTTGGGCCCTCCGGCCCGGTCTGTTGAACACATAGCATACATATAACACAATGCACATAATCTCATATATACACATAGCATACAAGACCCTCCGGTCTACACATAAATACCACTCTAGGTAGTGTATAGTGAGAATACTCACCTCGGGTAACTCGGATAATCTCGCACACGGATATACGGATCTAGCCCCCGCCTAATCACATAAACAATATCCTCAAATAAATAATGGCTCTCAAAGGCTAGATTAAATCCCTTTCTACAATCCCACAGAAGGGTAAAAGACCATTTTACCCCTCCTTGACCCAAAAGTCCAAATGTTGACTAAAACAGGGGGCAGTACGCGGCGCGTACCGGCTCTTGTACGCGGGGCGTACTCCGGCGATCCAGAATCGGGGTCTCAAACCCTTACGCGGCGCGTACTGGGATTACGCCAAGCATAAGTCCCAGTCTCCTACTTTCTTCATTTTTGGTCTGAAAAGATTAAGACCTAGGCTCATAACTCAGATCTAAGCTCCCTACTGCCCCTTAAGTCATAAAGTCGGAACCTTTAAGCCCTTGCGTGGCTGTAAAGGTCACCAATCACTTCAAACATATATCCTATTTTCCCATTAAGCCCTAATCTCATGCATGACTTAATCTCAATGTCCAAGATTGGATTTTTATGAACATACAACACATATTACACTGGAATAGGGGAGATCTAAGCTTATGGAGACCCTTTGCTCATAAAGTCTCCACCTTGTGACAAAAAACCCTAAAAATGGGTCCATAAAGCACAAATCGAAGATGACAAGGAAAGCTTTGAGCTTTTTACCTCTAGGTGAAGCTCCAACCTCTATAGAACTCGGATCTAAGCTTGCCCTCTAACTTCTAGCTTCTACCATGGCCTCCTCTTCTTCTTCACCATCACAAAATGACACTTTCAAGCTTAAGAACACACACATAAACTTATAACGTGTTTTTGCTCTCTTAGGGTTTCACTCTCTGTAATATGGTGGCTGGGTTAAGGACCATATCTTTCCTTTTATAGTCCTCAAGTCTCATTTAGGGTTTTGCATCTGAGCCAGTTACGCCCAGCGTAACTTTGGTACGCCCACCGTACCTAATTGAGTCCGCGTCCATAATAAGTGCATGAGTACGCGTAGCGTACTCTTCAGTACGCCCAACGTACTCGTTTGCAACACTTTTCACTTAGGGGGCTAAACTTGACAGTTTGGTAAATAGAAAGGGTTGAATAGATGTACTTAAATTTCGGGATGTTACATAGAGTTAGTTATTAAAAGTTTTAGAATAAAAACTATTTTTAAGAAAAACTCAATTTCAGACGTTTTAAAACGCTTTAATGAAAACTCATTTATAAACATTTTATGTTATCTTTTAAATATTTATTTATCAATCTCCAAGTGCTGTTAATTTATGATAAAATATTATTTAACATGTAAAAACCATTTTCATACATAAAATATAATATATAACAACATAAAATTGAACATCACAAGCATGCATCAAGAATTATTAAGTCATTTATAAGGACTTAAGGGGCACTTCAAAAAGGTCTTCAAACTCCCACTTGAGAATATAACTCTTGCATGTACAAATAAGTTCAAGGCACCATGTGTTGTAGAGGTTGTGACACTTAAGCCATTCAAAAGACTTTCAAAATATATAGTTTGTTTTTAGAAAATTTTAACAAAACCACCAAGAGGATTTAATTACATGAACTATAAAGAATATGACAACCATTGGATGTTAATAATACAACATTTGAAGACTTGTAACATCCCAAAAATCATGACCAAAATTTTCATTTTTGATATAACGATTCATAAAACAATTTAGAGAAAACCTCATCGGGTTATTTTTTTCATAAAAACCATAGATCATAAGTCTCAAAAGCATGTCATAATATAGTAACAATGTGATAGTACAATCCCAAGAACAACATAGTGCGGAAAATAATGGTGCGATGCGTTGCTACCGTGTCGGCTCCTTTCCCTTCAAAGAAGAAGGACCTGAAAAAAAAGCTGTAAACCGTAAGCACAAAGCTTAGTGAGTTCCCCCATCATACCACATACAATACATAGCACATATTGTCCAACATATCCGGGTACTAGCTACCCCTTCGGTCTCATTCAACCGATAACTAGCCTAGCATATCAGGGTGTTAGCCTACCCCTTCGGTCCTGTTGACCGGTACCTTAGCCTAACATATCAGGGTGTTGGCCTACCCCCTCGGTCCTTTCGACCGGAACCGGGGACTATTTCACCCCTACTTCTACCATATAGCATCCTAGTGCATAAACATATAAGTCATATATTGCCAAGATTATCTGGGTGTTGGCATACGCCTTCGTCCCTATCGACCGGTATTTGTTCTATCCTACCCCTCCTACCATTATCACATAACATCATAGCATACTAGCACATAAAGCATAACATACTAGATAATTATCACAAAGACAATCATCTACCAACCAACTCCTACTAGTGGGCCGACATTCTGGCCTTAGACCCACTTCTACTGGAAGGTAACTCACCTCAATGTGGTGAAGTAGCTAAACAGTCCTCGGTGTTGGGATCAACTTTCCTCAAACACCTACACATAACATCTCTTTTAATTTCCCTTTCAAACTTATAACCCCTTTAAGTGTGACAACCCGAAATTTTCATTTGTATAAACTCCGCAGTCAAGCACATCAAATAATGGTCAAATTCATCTGAGTACATTTTTGCCCGGTTTTAAGTCCGTTTGGATATTTTATTTTAATTTTTCGTCAAACGAACAAATAAATGGAAGTACCCGTTAGGAGTGTTGTGAAACAAATAAACGATTACCACCTTGACTAGGTGTTTACGGCCAAACAAGGGAGATTGGGCCGTAAACTTCCTAACTCAAGAACACCAAGATTCTCTCTCAAGTATCATATCACATTTGTTCCAATCCTCAAAAAATGTAAGTATTTCCTTCCATGATTCGTTCATATAACACTTTATCTAGTGTTTATACTCGATTTCATCCATGGAAATCTCCTCTTTTCTTAGATCTTCAAGTGTTCTTCAAAACACCAAGAACACCAAGAACACACACTAGTGTTTTTGGCCCTTAAACACTACTACAAGCTTCCTATAAGTAAGTACACTCCTCCTAAATAGTTGTTTGCTTAGAATACATGTTAAACTCTTGAAGAAGATCAAAATCCCCAAGAACATATGTGTTTACGGTTCAAGGAGATCTCCTTAGACCGTAAACACCTCCAAATGGTGTTTTGATGCCCCTAACACCTTCTATGGCTTGTATAAAGGACTAGAACCTTGCATGCATGAGCTAGAAACACCAAAACACGAAATGGTTGGGTAACCATGAGTTTACGGCCGTAAACTCATGGGTTTACGACCGTAAACACATATGTTTACGACCGTAAACTCCCAGGGAGTGGTCCAAGGACCGTAAACTCCAACAAAGGGCCATTTCGAGCCCTAGTCACTTCCTAAGCCTTGGATTCGAGTCTAGCTTACTTCCTTGTGTGGTTTAGGACCTTAAAACACCCAATGACAGCATTGCCATGAGTTTACGGCCGTAAACTCATGGGGGAAATGTTCCAAGAACCTTAAACCCATATGGTGCTACCATATGGGGAGTAAACTCCAATGTGAGGCCATACTCTCTTTATATGCAACCCTTTAGTCCTCCTAGCACTTGAAACAAAGTGTTTCCATGTATTAGGGTGTCTTAACTTATTTAATTAGTTATTAAATGACTAATTAGATACATAAATGTATCACTACATGTTCAATAGAATTCGCGTGTGTGTTCAAGTCCTCACTTGACACTTAGCATCCTATACCACCCGTTCATCCGAATCACCCACCTCAGTTGAGTTCATACCCCCTTAATTAACCTTTTAAATGATTTTAAACACTTTTATGGGGGGGGGGGGGAATACAAGTGGATCTGATAAGTTATTATATCAATCATGTGATTAATAATTGTCTATCAAATAGATTTTTGCATGTTAAACTGTTTTATCCGGCTAAATGTTTTCATATCTTGTTTTCAAATCTCTTTTAAGTACCCAAAATCTCTTTTAAATTAACAAGCTTTTATCAAAGTCTTTTAAACTTATATTCTTGATAGATTCATGTCTATATAGATATAGTTATATAAGCAGGATTTGAAGGATTTAGTAAAAAGGAAAGGTTTACAGAAATCAAAACACGAGATACATCCTCATGACGCGGATTTCACTGTTGTCGAGTGGTAACCAGAATCTCCTGGAGGGAGAGCGGGCATTATGTGTATAGATCTATACGGGACAGACCATCCCACATCCTGACTGCTAGCTACAGTCAGGGCCGACCAAGCTAAGGGGTGACAAATGTCACATTCATTCCGACGCCAGCAGGTCGTCATGTTTACATCTGTCAATCAGTATGGTTACGAGTATCTTTACATTTACCTTATAATTTATGGATTTAAGGTAATAAGTGTTATCACGGTATTTTTGTACATATAAAACCCTCATAATATATTTTCCTAGTTATACACTAGGCCTCATATTAAACCTTTAAACTGACGTACTTAGGATTAAAGGTTAACTTAGACTCTCCGAGGCGTATTGTTCATTTAATACCGCCTGGAGTCTGTATTTCATTAACTTAGACTCTTCGAGGCGTATTGTTCATTTAATACCGCCTGGACTCTGTATTTCATTCACTTAGACTCTCCGAGGCGTGTTGTTCACTTAATACCGCCTGGAGTCTATACTTCATTCCTTTAGACTCTCTGAGGCGTATGGTTTATTCGATACCACCTGGAGTCTACGTTTTATTCACTTTTAGTCAGCAGTGTTACTGCTGAGCTAAAATAGTATTTTCCATATTATTTTTTCTTGTGATCTTCTCATATATTCCTTAAAGTATAAACTATATTTTGATAATTATAGTACCTTTAGGGGGAAAATACTCTTTAAACATAAAATAGTTGAGTTTTGGTAGAAAACTACCTTTATTAGAAAATATAGGATTTTCTGGGAGAAATACTAATACTCTGTAAAATCATATCACCATCATCTAGTGAGATTAATTTGAAGAAAAACATGTATTTATACCAATGTCATTAAATACTTATGAACTCACCAACATTAAAATGCTGATACTCGCTTTCAAAATAACTTGTATTCTCAGGTCATCAGTAGACAGGTACACTCCGGGAGCTTTTGCGAAGTCAGCCTAGTACCAAGTTGCAGCTTATGTTATTTCCTATATCTACTTTTGATATTGTTGTTAAATGTAACCTATGTAAAATTATTACTATTAATGCAATGGTTGTTGTACTTTGATTTACTATACTGCACATGTTGTGACACTTGACATGACGTCCTCCACCCTAGAACGTTTCCGCCGTTCCGGTTTTGGGGTGTGACAGATTGGTATTAGAGCATTGTTTATAGCGAGCTCAGTTTATCAAATTATAAAAGATATACAACCTATAAATACAATGGGATAAAATACTCTGACCAAGAATTATACTTTAAAATATAACCATATTTTACAAAAGTATAAGGACATCCAGAATATAAGAACCCGAACAAGTATCACGGGAAGAATAAGAATAAAAGTCTTTGGATGTTGATCATTACCGTCAAACCTGGGCAGTTATGTAATCGTAAGCTGGAATAAATATAACCTGATCAACTATATTTATTCGAGATGCGACTAACGTGTGCTTGGGGGTGATGGTGGTGTTGCAACGAATCTGAAACTTACCAAATAGGAATGCTAGAGCCAAACATAAAGTTTAAAAATACTATAGGAGTATTTTAGGATACTAAAAGACTTACAATAAACCCAAAAACATGTTCAAAAGTTAAGAATCAAACATGTAATTAAAATACTATAGGAGTATTTTAGGAACCATAAATAACCTTGCGTGAAAACTAAAAGAGATCCTTATTGATAGACCTATGATTACAAAGTGTATACTCCCAAGGTTATGTATAGTGAGGATCTCATAGGCTAAGAATATGTGGTTTCGCTCTACTTCCTTTTCCTTGTTTGGATGTGGATATAGGGTAGTATCACATATTCGAAGGCCTATCACATCTAAGTTATATATGATTTGTAAACACTATGTAATTGTAGCCGGACTCGATATGGATCACGCAGTAAAATGTTTTAATAATCTCTTAAGATTCTTTAGAAATTCCCACTCTCGCACAAACCCCTTTAGGAAACCCTATCCACTTCAGTAATCAGCAGAGGAGTCGATAAAGACCTAGAAGAGGTTCATTGAGAAAGATTTCCAAGTAGGAAGTAAACGAACAGTGATGAGGCTATTGAAATCACCATGTGCCTATACCTTTTAGGGACATCGGTGGGGAATACGCCTAAACTTATGAGATTCCAGTCATCCATTATGAATGATGACCCTCAGAATTGGAATCAGAGGTAAGGCGGAGTAGAAATTCAATATGTCTACAAGAGCAGAGAACCCTATATAGATACCCGGAGGAAACCAATGCTTGTTCCAGTCAGGGATAAGAGGTGGACAGAAGGAGCCAATGCATGGAACCCGAGAACTATTTCTACCTCCTTAACGTCATGCTAATAACCCATAAAATAATACAATTTAGTGAGCTAGTGATTACACTGCTCACACTATGTGTTAGGCAAATCGTCTCTCCCGTCGCGATTAATATAAATAGATCGGATCACAAAACCTTGATTTAGAGTGTTTAGCCATAAACTTTCATGAGCCTTTTCTTCTATGAATCTTCGTTCCGAACTTCTCTCAAATCTTTTCAAAACCAGAGAGTGTGCCTCTCCAATTTAAAGATAACTTAGTGGAACGACACCCGATTTATGGCTTTCCGAGACACTTACTCCTACCCTGTTACCCGGACTGCATCATAGGGATGTAGGTCGACACTCAGATAACTATAATTCGAGGCGCGGAAAAATTTATGCCTATCATAGTAAAGAAAGATACGTCTAGGGTTAACCATCGTTTCTCATCAGCTTGTGTTCCTTTTCGTATAGGAAAAACCATGCCTCCAAAGAAACGTAACCAACCCGCTGGTAAGACACCGATTCTTCAAATCGATGAAACTACGTTTCAAGCCGCGGTTTCAGCAGCCGTAGCAGCTGTCATGGCTCACCTGAACGCTAACAACGCCAATGTTAGCAAGAGCCCTATCGGAAATCCCAATCATAGCAATGGACAGCAGCAACCAGCACCCGTGCGTAAAGCCACCCAAGAACTCCAACCTAATCCATTGAAAAGAAAGTTTGAGAACGAGGAGGGAAGTACCTCGACTCAAGGACCTTCCAAAGCGCAACGAGCTGAAGTGGGTAATGCCTCTGTCAACCCTTCTGCCTCAACACCTGGAAGACCATACCTAGGAAACCTCCCCCGCTGCAGCAAGTGTAACTAGCATCAGCATGGTATCTGCCGAGAACTCTTCTGCGTTAGGTGCAACATGAAGGGGCATACCGCTCGCTTCTGTAGAACCCCGGTTGAGTTCATTACATCAACCACCAATGTAGGGACCAGTCCAGTATGCCACCTATGTGGTGAAATTGGGCACTTCAAGAGGGACTGCCCAACTGAAGGGAATGAAAAGAACGCAGGAGGAGCCTAACCCTAATACCTAGGGGGAACATCAAGAAACCCGGTACAATTTTGGTACGCTTCTCAACCTTAAGTAGCTAATCGAAAACTTAAAATGATCAATTCTAATTGAAATTTCTCCCTCGTTAAGGCGAAAGTCGCAGCGCTGTTGTAAAACTTAAAAACCCATCAGGTAAAGCTATGATGGCTTAGTATATACGTTAAGGCCATTTATAATTAAGATTGATAGACCTCGAGTGAGTGATGCTGCCTTACCTCCTGTTCCTTGTTTGGTTGTGGATTTAGGGCGGAGTTACTCAGTCAACAGTCTTTTAATCTTAATTATACATGACTAGTGTATACTAGGCGGTTATAGAGAGACCTCGTGAGAAATCCATTCATGTAAAGTACATTATTCCAAAACATCAGGACCCCTAGAGTTCAGCGTCACTCATGTCGGTCCAAGTATCCACGATATTGATACCCTGGATGAAACCCGAGACGCTAAGAACTTGTGTGCCCTGTTCAGCACACGGTCGTATCGATCTTCATTCCAGATCGTGTCGGTGGTTGTAAATTTGGACACTACCGTCAGCCATGGCTTGACGTAGTTCAACCATGCAAGAATTCCTAGTGCTGTGTAAAAAGAACTTTCACCGTATCCTGCGCATCGAATAAAGGTTCTTCCGAACCTAATAAGAAAACCTAATGCGAACCGTTAGTCGTCTCTCTTATCCAACCTTCGGAAGTACCCAGGAGAGGGGTACCACGTGCTGTTAACCAACCCCGTTAGACTGTAAAACCAGAAGCGAAAGGCACTGCAGATATTCCGGAAAACAATAACCGCCTGAGGCCTACTCAGTAGATCCCCCAGAAGGACCATTTGCACCGCACAATCAGGTTCGTGAATCAAGAGAAAGAACTCATGGGATCAACTTACTACTGCTGAGTATATGCATTAGAGTGGTATATAATTTAGATTAATGAAATTTAAGATGTGTGCTTCCTCCCTACTCCCTGTTCCTTGTTTGGTTGTGGGTTTGGGGTGGGGCCACACATCTGAACATCCCGTCAATCTCAATTATATACGACTTACGTACACGGAGTAATAGTGATTGAGCCGAGTATGAGGTCTACCACGAACCTTATAATAAGACCCTTCATCCTATCCCATAGAAAAGGAGCTGGAGTCAAGAGAACCAGTGTAGGTTGAGGTCTACCACGAACCTTAATGCAATGGTTGTTGTACTTTGATTTACTATACTGCACATGTTATGATACTTGACATGACGTCCTCCACCCCAGAACGTTTCCTCCGTTCCGGTTTTGGGGTGTGACATTAAGGGTCAACTCTGGTCAATGGTCAAGTCAAAGGTCAACACTCTGGTCAAGGTCAACCTTCTAGTCTAAGTCAACATTTTGGTTGCCTCAACTCGCCGAGTTTGTCCATCAACTCGTCGAGTTCCATGATTTAGAGAATCTCGAACTCGCGATCTAACTCGTCGAGTTACCTTCTAACTCGCCGAGTTTCTCCTTATGACAAAATTGAGACTTTCTGTTTGAACTCGTCGAGTCCTTCCATGAACTCGCCGAGTTCCCCTTTATACAAGTCGGGGCATTTCACTCAAAACTCACCGAGTTCATCCTTGAACTCATCGAGTTCCTCTTCATGTATGTTGGGACCTTTTGCTATTAACTCGCCGAGTTCATCCTCGGACACATCGAGTTTGTGGATCTTCAAGTCCATAAATACGTCCAACTTGCTGATTCATCTTCTAGACTCAACAAGCTTGCTTAGTAACAGAAAAGGTTGGAAGAACCACGACCCAACTCGTCCAGTCCTAAGAACGACTCGTCAAGTCCCCCATGGTCCAAATCTATACAGTCGATTTCAGTCGGGCTTAATGCATCCAAAACATAGATCTGTCCACCAATGTCATTATAACACGTAAAGTTACAAACTTTACGTTCATGCATGGGCTACTTAGCTTAAAAATCCCTAAAAAGTGGTTCATAGGATGCATGGGATTCCCATAGCCATAAAGTTGACACCTTTATGCTATGAAGTCCCTCAAAGACTCTGGATCTGAAGTCATTACCCCAAAACCCGCTTGCATCCATGAATGGTTCCATATTATGCTCCAAAAAGCCTTAAACTAATCCATGAAGGGATCTAGTAGATTAATGGACAAGGTATAGACTTTATACCTCAAATGAGCTGGAAATGGAGTTCTTCTTCTGGATCCAAAGCCCCTTCCTTCAGCCAAGCACTTCTAGCTTTCCCTCCTTTGAGAAAACACCAAGAAATCCCTTCTTTTTCACTCACACACACTCAAAAAGCTCAAGATCACGAGTTACGGTTTTCTAGACTATGAGATGCGATGAGGGAGGATACAATGGGGGTGTTAAGATCTTTAAATAGGGTGCAAACCCTAAAATTGGGGTTTCGCTCTGCCAAACCTACTGGTCGAGTCGAGGCTCATTGACTCGTCGAGTAGACTTCAAGTCCCGCATCCAAAATATGCAATTTCTACTAGACGAGATTGGGGCCTCCAACTCGTAGAGTCCCTTTGCAAATATGAATAATTCTTATTTAAATTACATACCAGAAACCGGGCGTTACAAGACTTTTATCCCACTTTTTTGGGGGGAGTTGATGAAGATGGAAAAAACTCAATAATGAAGTTTTTCTATATGTATCACTTAACAAGAGTAAGGCACCAATAATGCTTGTTCTCTCTTATATGAATTACTCCTTAAGCTATTAAGTTCTTAACACAATTCAGCATTAAAGGAGAAGCAATTCAACTCATAATATATCTTCACTTAACTTTAGAAGACAAGAAGAGAGGAGAAGGGAAAAGGAAGTTATGACTTTCTCGAAAGAGGACGAGAACAACATCTAAAAACTAGAATTCTAAATAAATAATAACTCTCTTTATATAATTACACTCAAGACTTTAAACACCATACCTTTACAGAAGTGAAAGGTAAGTGTTAGGATGCAAACCCAATCCCACATTGGTAAAAAGAAAAACCACATGCTAACATATAAAAGGCAATGAGTAATCCCTTCTGTCGCTAAATTGTAACATCCTAAGTTCGGAAGTAAGAATCTGAAGGGTGCTAAGTGAAAATAAAGGAAGGGACTCGGCGAGTAGGTCTCTTGACTCGCCGAGTCGAAGCGGGTGCGTGGCACGGGGTTAAGTGGCCTGACTCGGCGAGTCGGCGGCTGGACTCGACGAGTCAGTGCTGGTCGAGAAAAAACCCTAATCTTCGGGGTTGCACCCTATTTAAAGGACTTAATGTCCTCCCCTCAGCTCCCTTAGGCCCCTTTGAGACCCATAAACCCTAGAATCGTGAGTGAGAGCCATTGGAAGCAAATTGGAGCATTGTTAAGTGTTTTGTGAAGATATCTTGAAGATCAAGAAGCTTGGATCGTGGAGACTTGTGGAGATTCAGATTTATCTTCAGCAAGAGGTCGTTTTGGAGGTAATGAATCGTTATCCTTGGCTTTCCCCTTTCTAGATCCATTTTCATGGAAGTTTTAGGGCTTGTTTGGAGATGATATGATGAGATCTTGGTGTATAAGTTAGATCTGGAGTTGAAACTCCAGATCTGAGCTCTATTTGGATCAAAGATGCAGAAAGCCCTTTTGGTTCCTATGCAAAAGCCTTTCCCCATGAGTTAAGTCCCTTTCTAGCTTGGTTTTTGGTATTATGGGGCAAGGAGCACGTAAAGGTAGCAACTTTATGTTGCTAATGGACTCTAGAGACCCCGATCTATTGTTTGGAGCAAAGGAGTAGCTCTGTGACTCGAGATTTTGGGAATGCACGTATGGACTCGACGAGTCTGGGAGATGACTCGACGAGTCAGGCTAGAGATCAGACATTCAGTCGCATAGTAACTCGACGAGTCGCATGGGTGACTCGGCGAGTCTTATGATGATGAGCTTGGACTCGACGTGTTGGAAGAACAACTCGGTGAGTCTATTGAAGATTGTCGTGGACTCGGCGAGTCTGTTCTTGGACTCGGCGAGTCTGGTCGCAGAACCCCTAACCTCTTTTGGTTAAGACGCAGATCAGTGAGTCGAGGGGTGACTCAGTGAGTTAGACAGGATGGGACTCGGAGATCGTTGGACTCGACGAGTCTAGGGGTGACTCGGCGAGTAGATTCGGGTTATAGGAATTTCTGAGTATAGGGACTCGACTGGTCGACGGGTCGACTCGGCGAGTAGAGTTAGTCAGGGAGGTTGACTTTGACTGAAGACTTTGACTTTGACCAAGAGTTGACCAGTTTGACTTCCAAGGGTATTTTGGTGATTTTTGTATTTATGGAATTGGTTCTTTGGTAGTGTTCGGTGGTGGAGTTCGTGTCGGTGATCGGAGCAGCTGGTCTTATCCTTTCAGTCGGCAATTGCGAGGTGAGTTATCCTCACTATATCGACAGGGTCTACGGCACCAAGGCCGGCCCTTTATCGGATGGAAATCTGGGTATTGTTTGTTATGTTATTGTTTTGCTAGATCTGCATCTTGGTATTTTGGATGGTGTTATGTTAGTGACCTATTTAAGGTCGGTACCTGGGATATAGGGTAATGTTATGCTAGTGACCGGTTAGGTCGGAATCTTGGTTAGGATGTTGATATGCTATATGATCTGTTAGACTGTTTGTCTGGTTGAGGGTTCTTATGTGATTAATTGTTGTATGTGCACATGGTTGTTTGATGGGGGTTGGGTTGAGGCGGGTCCTGCTTTGTGCTGTAAGCCAATATACCTAGGGCGGACCGGATGATCCGAAGGCCCAGCAAGCGGTCCGGATAGGCTGAAGGCCCCAAGAGGGCGGACCAGACGTGCCGAGGGTCGGAGAGTGGACCAGGCCGACTGAAGGCCCGGTGTGGGCGGACCAGTCATACTGTAGACTCAGAGAGTGGACCAGGTGGATTGAAGGCCCGGTGCGGGCGGACCAATCACACTCTAGACTCGACGTACATGGCTAGACTCGGAGGGTGGACCAGGTGGACTGAAGGCCCGGTGCGGGCGGACTAGTCCTCATGTTTTATGATTTATATGATATGGTTCTGGGGGATACTCTGATGTTTAAACTATTTTGAAAACGAGTTGTATGAACGTAATGGTTTTTGAATGATTTAAAATGTTTTAATTTGGCTCAAATTTTATGGGTGTTACAAGTGGTATCAGAGCCTTGGTTTGAATGAATTGGAGGAACATTCGTGTGAATCCAGTCTCAAATCAAGGAGGGATTTTCAAAATGGTTTTCAAAAGGTTTTCGAAATAAGTGAAGGAGGATGCAGAGGGTACGATCAGCTAGAGCCAGTAAGTAGACCCCAAAATACCATACAAGTTATTTGATTATGTGATATGTTAGAACAGCATGCTAGTACTAGGCTAGGGATCTTCAGGAATTACATGATAGAATTGCCTGATTATGTGATGCCTATTAGCCTAGGGTTTTCCTTATTTGAGATATGCAGCTTTTCCTCTAGGAGTGAGGATTGAGCGGGTGTGTGTATATATGGTTAGAGTGTTGTGGTGATACTTGAGACAAATATGGGTAGGTGTGGAAGGTAGTATGGGCCCGTACTACTGAAAGTATAGGACCTATATGCGTATCAAGGAAGTCACAACTCTCTAGGGTATCAGTTATGAGATAGTTCCCTGGGTAAATATGTGATGTGTCTAAGGGTCTCGTTAGTGTATTGCAGTATGGCGATTACGAGACGTTTCGGGGCAGGATCCGGTTTGGGATCAGGATCGGGAGAGGGTGGTCAGGATGGGTCAGTACCACCCGAGGTCATTGGTCAGATGAGTACGGACGAGTTGGATGCCAGGATTCGTGAGATCCTGCATGATGAGGTTGCTGCTATGTTCCGGGCCGAGTTGTCGGAGATGTTTGGGTCGATCAAGACCGCCATGGTCGAGTACTTTGATGAGCACTATGCAGCTCTTGTAGAGACGGCTGCCGCGGCAGCTGCAGCGGCTGTAGCAGCGGCAGGTGGAGGAGCCAGTCGAGGTTTTCAGTATCGGGACTTCGATAATACGAAGCCCCCTACTTTCGATGGAGTTTAGGATCCGATCGTTGCTATGAGGTGGTTGTCAAACGTGGAGGGATGTTTCTTTACGTGTTCATGCCCTGCTGATCAGAGGGTGAGGTGTGCTCTGAACCTTTTGAGACTCGGAGCGAAGGACTGGTGGAGGTTGACTACGAGATCTTATTCTGACGCGCAGCGGGCTGCAGTTACCTGGGATCAGCTCCGGGAAATGTTCAGTACCCGTTATGTTCCATGGGTTGAGAGAGAGAGGCTGGCTCAGGAGTTCCTGGAGCTGAAGCAGGATTCAGAGTCGGTGTCGGAGATCACCAGGATGTTTACTGAGAGGGCGATGTTTTGCCCAGAGTTTGCTTCAGAGCAAGCTCAGATGTCCCGATATCTGAGTATGCTCAAGACGGATATCAGGCAGTTTGTATCCACGCAAAGGTGTGATACCTTGTTAGAGATGCAGGAGGCCGCCAGGTGGCGGGAGTTAGAGATGGAGTTGCAGTTACGAGAGCAGAGACAGGCCCCGGTCCAGTCGCAGCCGGCGCCGAAACGGTCCAAAACCGTTGACTCCAGGATTGGGGGTCAGAGCGGCCACACTTGTGAGAAGTATGGGAAGGGTCATACCGGAGTTTGTAGGTCCGGTGGTGCGTTCCGAAAGTGCGGGAGAGAGGGGTATTATGCGAGAGATTGCCGTCAGTCGGCCCCGGGGCAGGATACGAGAATTTGTTATAATTGTCATCAGATTGGACACTTGAGGGCCAACTGCCCACAGTTTGCTGTAGGAATGGTGCAGGCTCCAAGACCGGCCACTTTGAGGATTACGGGTGGAGGTCAGGGTGGAGCGGAGCCTCCGAGGGCTCAGGGACGCGCATTTCAGCTTACAACAGAGGAGGTCAGGGTAGAGCCTGATGCAGCTGCGGGTATGTTTCCATTGTGATATCTTGTTATCTTGTTGATTGTGTAGTATGGTAAATCTGTCTGCCTTGTTCCGCATGTTTCATAGTATGATTGAGGATCTTAGTAGTTAGGAGTGGTAGTTAGTGTTCAGGAGGATTCTTGGTCGAAAGATAAGGTATATGATCTCGTTGCTTGGAATAGCGACTGCGTTGCGAGGAGTGTTCAGTTGAGATTCGAACTTCCTTGGAGTTCAGGTGTGCGTTGGCGGAAGGGTTACGGTGAAGGTTACTCACTCCCGAGGAAGTCGGTTCATGGATAAGAGGGAATATATGGAGTAAGGGCGATTGAGCCATGCCGGTTTTGGGAACGGTGGTTAGTAGTCGATGCACTAAGTGGGGGAGAATTGGAAAATTCTCCGGTGGAACAACATGCATCCAGGGATGGTTAGCTGTTGGATTTCAGCGTTGTGCTAGCCGAGAATGTGGAGATAGACACGTGGGCAGGGAACAGACCATGGTTTTCAGAGAAAGTGATTGATTGTTGAGAGGCCTAAGATCAGGCCGGGGTAAAAGATTCATAGAACGGATGTGGAGTTCGGAACCCCTAGAGGGCTAGAACAGACTGCATGGGAAGGATTCCCGGAAGGAATAGTTCAGGGTGATATGCGACGACATTTGAGCGGTCCGGATAGACTGAAGGCCGGAAGCCGTACCAGTCAGGCCGAAGGCTCGGGGAACGGTCCAGACAGGCTGAAGGCCCAGGAGGGCGGTCCAGACATGCTGAAGGTTCTGAGAGTGGTCCAGATAGGCTGAAGGCCTGGGAAGGCGGTCCAGTCATGCTGAAGACTCTGTATGTGTTCATGGATCGATAGGAGAAGAATGAGTGAATAAGTCACCATGCAATAGTAATCGATATGGTCTGGCCCCAAGTATTGATCATGATGATGGAGTCGACCGGAGGTTTAGGGAACGGTCCAAATAGGCTGAAGGCCCAGGGGGGCGGTCCAGACATGCTGAAGGTTCTGCGAGTGGTCCAGATAGGCTGAAGGCCTGGAAGGGCGGTCCAGTCATGCTGAAGACTCTGTATGTGTTAGTGGGTCGGTAGAGTGGAGTTTAGCTCGGTGGCACTTATAAGTGCGGTTATGGTTGTGGAGTAGACTTCCTGGAAAGGAAAGGTATGTAACTCCGGAAGGAGTGTGGGTCCTCTGAAAGGGAGGCAGTGGAATAAATGGATGATCGAAAGTGCTTCAGTTATTGGTAGTAAGCACTAGTAGTGTACCAAATATATGGAAGCACATACGGGTTGGATGCCCGTTGAGGTTGTGGCAATGTTGGATGATGTGCAGGCATGTTTTCGGTGTCCTTGGAAGAGCAGGAGGATAGTGGTCCCACATTGGTAAAAAGAAAAACCACATGCTAACATATAAAAGGCAATGAGTAATCCCTTCTGTCGCTAAATTGTAACATCCTAATTTTGGAAGCAAGAAGTTGAAGGGTGCTAAGTGAAAATAAAGGAAGGGACTCGGCGAGTAGGTCTCTTGACTCGCCGAGTCGAAGCAGGTGCGTGGCACGGGGTTAAGTGGCCTGACTCGGCGAGTCGGCGGCTGCACTCGACGAGTCAGTGTTGGTCGAGGAAAAACCCTAATCTTCGGGGTTCCACCCTATTTAAAGGACTTAATGTCCTCCCCTCAGCTCCCTTAGTCCCCTTTGAGACCCAGAAACCCTAGAATCGTGCGTGAGAGCCATTGGAAGCAAATTGGAGCATTGTTATGTGTTTTGTGAAGAGATCTTGAAGATCAAGAAGCTTGGATCAAGGAGATTTGTGGAGATTCAAATTACTCTTCAGCAGGAGGTCGTTTTGGAGGTAATGAATCGTTATCCTTGGCTTTCCCCTTTCTAGATCCATTTTCATGGAAGTTTTAGGGCTTGTTTGGAGATGATATGATGAGATCTTGGTGTATAAGTTAGATCTGGAGTTGAAACTCCAGATCTGAGCTCTATTTGGATCAAAGATGCAGAAAGCCCTTTTGGTTGCTATGCAAAAGCCTTTCCCCAAGAGTTAAGTCCCTTTCTAGCTTGGTTTTTGGTATTATGGGGCAAGGAGCACGTAAAGGTAGCAACTTTATGTTGCTAATGGACTCTAGACACCCCGAGCTATTGTTCGGAGCAAAGGAGTAGCTCTGTGACTAGAGATTTTAGGAATGCACGTATGGACTCGACGAGTCTGGGAGATGACTCGGCGAGTCGGGCTAGAGATCAGACTTTGAGTCGCGTAGTAACTCGGCGAGTCGCATGGGTGACTCGGCGAGTCTTATGATGATGAGCTTGGACTCGACGAGTTGGAAGAACAACTCGGCGAGTCTATTGAAGATTGTCGTGGACTCGGCGAGTCTGTTCTTGGAAACTTAAAATGATCAATTCTAATTGAAATTTCTCAGGAAACTTAAAATGATCAAGTCTATTGAAGATTGTCGTGGAATGAAAAGAACGCAGGAGGAGCCTAACCCTAATACCTAGGGGGAAAATCAAGAAACCCGGTACAATTTTGGTACGCTTCTCAACCTTAAGTAGCTAATCGAAAACTTAAAATGATCAATTCTAATTGAAATTTCTCCCTCGTTAAGGCGAAAGTCGCAGCGCTGTTGTAAAACTTAAAAACCCATCAGGTAAAGCTATGATGGCTTAGTATATACGTTAAGGCCATTTATAATTAAGATTGATAGACCTCGAGTGAGTGATGCTGCCTTACCTCCTGTTCCTTGTTTGGTTGTGGATTTAGGGCGGAGTTACTCAGTCAACAGTCTTTTAATCTTAATTATACATGACTAGTGTATACTAGGCGGTTATAGAGAGACCTCGTGAGAAATCCATTCATGAAAAGTACATTATTCCAAAACATCAGGACCCCTAGAGTTCAGCGTCACTCATGTCGGTCCAAGTATCCACGATATTGATACCCTGGATGAAACCCGAGACGCTAAGAACTTGGGTGCCCTGTTCAGCACACGGTCGTATCGATCTTCATTCCAGATCGTGTCGGTGGTTGTAAATTTGGACACTACCGTCAGCCATGGCTTGACGTAGTTCAACCATGCAAGAATTCCTAGTGCTGTGTAAAAAGAACTTTCACCGTATCCTGCGCATCGAATAAAGGTTCTTCCGAACCTAATAAGAAAACCTAATGCGAACCGTTAGTCGTCTCTCTTATCCAACCTTCGGAAGTACCCAGGAGAGGGGTACCACGTGCTGTTAACCAACCCCGTTAGACTGTAAAACCAGAAGCGAAAGGCACTACAGATATTCCGGAAAACAATAACCGCCTGAGGCCTACTCAGTAGATCCCCCAGAAGGACCATTTGCACCGCACAATCAGGTTCGTGAATCAAGAGAAAGAACTCATGGGATCAACTTACTACTGCTGAGTATATGCATTAGAGTGGTATATAATTTAGATTAATGAAATTTAAGATGTGTGCTTCCTCCCTACTCCCTGTTCCTTGTTTGGTTGTGGGTTTGGGGTGGGGCCACACATCTGAACATCCCGTCAATCTCAATTATATCCGACTTACGTACACGGAGTAATAGTGATTGAGCCGAGTATGAGGTCTACCACGAACCTTATAATAAGACCCTTCATCCTATCCCATAGAAAAGGAGCTGGAGTCAAGAGAACCAGTGTAGGTTGAGGTCTACCACGAACCTTAATGCAATGGTTGTTGTACTTTGATTTACTATACTGCACATGTTATGATACTTGACATGACGTCCTCCACCCCAGAACGTTTCCTCCGTTCCGGTTTTAGGGTGTGACATTAAGGGTCAACTCTGGTCAATGGTCAAGTCAAAGGTCAACACTCTGGTCAAGGTCAACCTTCTAGTCTAAGTCAACATTTTGGTTGCCTCAACTCGCCGAGTTTGTCCATCAACTCGTCGAGTTCCATGATTTAGAGAATCTCGAACTCGCGATCTAACTCGTCGAGTTACCTTCTAACTCGCCGAGTTTCTCCTTATGACAAAATTGAGACTTTCTGTTTGAACTCGTCGAGTCCTTCCATGAACTCGCCGAGTTCCCCTTTATACAAGTCGGGGCATTTCACTCAAAACTCACCGAGTTCATCCTTGAACTCATCGAGTTCCTCTTCATGTATGTTGGGACCTTTTGCTATTAACTCGCCGAGTTCATCCTCGGACACATCGAGTTTGTGGATCTTCAAGTCCATAAATACGTCCAACTTGCTGATTCATCTTCTAGACTCAACAAGCTTGCTTAGTAACAGAAAAGGTTGGAAGAACCACGACCCAACTCGTCGAGTCCTAAGAACGACTCGTCAAGTCCCCCATGGTCCAAATCTATACAGTCGATTTCAGTCGGGCTTAATGCATCCAAAACATAGATCTGTCCACCAATGTCGATATAACACGTAAAGTTACAAACTTTACGTTCATGCATGGGCTACTTAGCTCAAAAATCCGTAAAAAGTGGTTCATAGGATGCATGGGATTCCCATAGCCATAAAGTTGACACCTTTATGCTATGAAGTCCCTCAAAGACTCTGGATCTGAAGTCATTACCCCAAAACCCGCTTGCATCCATGAATGGTTCCATATTATGCTCCAAAAAGCCTTAAACTAATCCATGAAGGGATCTAGTAGATTAATGGACAAGGTATAGACTTTATACCTCAAATGAGCTGGAAATGGAGTTCTTCTTCTAGATCCAAAGCCCCTTCCTTCAGCCAAGCACTTCTAGCTTTCCCTCCTTTGAGAAAACACCAAGAAATCCCTTCTTTTTCACTCACACACACTCAAAAAGCTCAAGATCACGAGTTACGGTTTTCTAGACTATGAGATGCGATGAGGGAGGATACAATGGGGGTGTTAAGATCTTTAAATAGGGTGCAAACCCTAAAATTGGGGTTTCGCTCTGGCAAACCTACTGGTCGAGTCGAGGCTCATTGACTCGTCGAGTAGACTTCAAGTCCCGCATCCAAAATATGCAATTTCTACTAGACGAGATTGGGGCCTCCAACTCGTAGAGTCCCTTTGCAAATATGAATAATTCTTATTTAAATTACATACCAGAAACCGGGCGTTACAAGACTTTTATCCCACTTTTTTGGGGGGAGTTGATGAAGATGGAAAAAACTCAATAATGAAGTTTTTCTATATGTATCACTTAACAAGAGTAAGGCACCAATAATGCTTGTTCTCTCTTGTATGAATTACTCCTTAAGCTATTAAGTTCTTAACACAATTCAGCATTAAAGGAGAAGCAATTCAACTCATAATATATCTTCACTTAACTTTAGAAGACAAGAAGAGAGGAGAAGGGAAAAGGAAGTTATGACTTTCTCGAAAGAGGACGAGAACAACATCTAAAAACTAGAATTCTAAATAAATAATAACTCTCTTTATATAATTACACTCAAGACTTTAAACACCATACCTTTACAGAAGTGAAAGGTAAGTGTTAGGATGCAAACCCAATCCCACATTGGTAAAAAGAAAAACCACATGCTAACATATAAAAGGCAATGAGTAATCCCTTCTGTCGCTAAATTGTAACATCCTAAGTTCGGAAGTAAGAATTTGAAGGGTGCTAAGTGAAAATAAAGGAAGGGACTCGGCGAGTAGGTCTCTTGACTCGCCGAGTCGAAGCGGGTGCGTGGCACGGGGTTAAGTGGCCTGACTCGGCGAGTCGGCGGCTGGACTCGACGAGTCAGTGCTGGTCGAGAAAAAACCCTAATCTTCGGGGTTGCACCCTATTTAAAGGACTTAATGTCCTCCCCTCAGCTCCCTTAGGCCCCTTTGAGACCCATAAACCCTAGAATCGTGAGTGAGAGCCATTGGAAGCAAATTGGAGCATTGTTATGTGTTTTGTGAAGATATCTTGAAGATCAAGAAGCTTGGATCGTGGAGATTTGTGGAGATTCAGATTAATCTTCAGTAGGAGGTCGTTTTGGAGGTAATGAATCATTATCCTTGGCTTTCCCCTTTCTAGATCCATTTTCATGGAAGTTTTAGGGCTTGTTTGGAGATGATATGATGAGATCTTTGTGTATAAGTTAGATCTGGAGTTGAAACTCCAGATCTGAGCTCTATTTGGATCAAAGATGCAGAAAGCCCTTTTGGTTCCTATGCAAAAGCCTTTCCCCATGAGTTAAGTCCCTTTCTAGCTTGGTTTTTGGTATTATGGGGCAAGGAGCACGTAAAGGTAGCAACTTTATGTTGCTAATGGACTCTAGAGACCCCGATCTATTGTTTGGAGCAAAGGAGTAGCTCTGTGACTCGAGATTTTGGGAATGCACGTATGGACTCGACGAGTCTGGGAGATGACTCGACGAGTCAGGCTAGAGATCAGACATTCAGTCGCATAGTAACTCGACGAGTCGCATGGGTGACTCGGCGAGTCTTATGATGATGAGCTTGGACTCGACGTGTTGGAAGAACAACTCGGTGAGTCTATTGAAGATTGTCGTGGACTCGGCGAGTCTGTTCTTGGACTCGGCGAGTCTGGTCGCAGAACCCCTAACCTCTTTTGGTTAAGACGCAGATCAGTGAGTCGAGGGGTGACTCAGTGAGTTAGACAGGATGGGACTCGGAGATCGTTGGACTCGACGAGTCTAGGGGTGACTCGGCGAGTAGACTCGGGTTATAGGAATTTCTGAGTATAGGGACTCGACTAGTCGACGGGTCGACTCGGCGAGTAGAGTTAGTCAGGGAGGTTGACTTTGACTGAGGACTTTGACTTTGACCAAGAGTTGACCAGTTTGACTTCCAAGGGTATTTTTGTGATTTTTGTATTTATGGAATTGGTTCTTTGGTAGTGTTCAGTGGTGGAGTTCGTGTCGGTGATCGGAGCAGCTGGTCTTATCCTTTCAGTCGGCAATTGCGAGGTGAGTTATCATCACTATATCGACAGGGTCTACGGCACCAAGGCCGGCCCTTTATCGGATGGAAATCTGGGTATTGTTTGTTATGTTATTGTTTTGCTAGATCTGCATCTTGGTATTTTGGATGGTGTTATGTTAGTGACCTATTTAAGGTCGGTACCTGGGATATAGGGTAATGTTATGCTAGTGACCGGTTAGGTCGGAATCCTGGTTAGGATGTTGATATGCTATATGATCTGTTAGACTGTTTGTCTGGTTGAGGGTTCTTATGTGATTAATTGTTGTATGTGCACATGGTTGTTTGATGGGGGTTGGGTTGAGGCGGGTCCTGCTTTGTGCTGTAAGCCAATATACCTAGGGCGGACCGGATGATCCGAAGGCCCAGCAAGCGGTCCGGATAGGCTGAAGGCCCCAAGAGGGCGGACCAGACGTGCCGAGGCTCGGAGAGTGGACCAGGCCGACTGAAGGCCCGGTGTGGGCGGACCAGTCATACTGTAGACTCAGAGAGTGGACCAGGTGGATTGAAGGCCCGGTGCGGGCGGACCAATCACACTGTAGACTCGACGTACATGGCTAGACTCGGAGGGTGGACCAGGTGGACTGAAGGCCCGGTGCGGGCGGACTAGTCCTCATGTTTTATGATTTATATGATATGGTTCTGGGGGATACTCTGATGTTTAAACTATTTTGAAAACGAGTTGTATGAACGTAATGGTTTTTGAATGATTTAAAATGTTTTAATTTGGCTCAAATTTTATGGGTGTTACAAGTGGTATCAGAGCCTTGGTTTCAATGAATTGGAGGAACATTCGTGTGAATCCAGTCTCAAATCAAGGAGGGATTTTCAAAATGGTTTTCAAAAGGTTTTCGAAATAAGTGAAGGAGGATGCAGAGGGTACGATCAGCCAGAGCCAGTAAGTAGACCCCAAAATACCATACAAGTTATTTGATTATGTGATATGTTAGAACAGCATGCTAGTACTAGGCTAGGGATCTTCAGGAATTACATGATAGAATTGCCTGATTATGTGATGCCTATTAGCCTAGGGTTTTCCTTATTTGAGATATGCAGCTTTTCCTCTAGGAGTGAGGATTGAGCGGGTGTGTGTATATATGGTTAGAGTGTTGTGGTGATACTTGAGACAAATATGGGTAGGTGTGGAAGGTAGTATGGGCCCGTACTACTGAAAGTACAGGACCTATACGCGTATCAAGGAAGACACAACTCTCTAGGGTATCAGTTATGAGATAGTTCCGTGGGTAAATATGTGATGTGTCTAAGGGTCTCGTTAGTGTATTGCAGTATGGCGATTACGAGACGTTTCGGGGCAGGATCCGGTTTGGGATCAGGATCGGGAGAGGGTGGTCAGGATGGGTCAGTACCACCCGAGGTCATTGGTCAGATGAGTACGGACGAGTTGGATGCCAGGATTCGTAAGATCCTGCATGATGAGGTTGCTGCTATGTTCCGGGCCGAGTTGTCGGAGATGTTTGGGTCGATCAAGACCGCCATGGTCGAGTACTTTGATGAGCACTATGCAGCTCTTGTAGAGACGGCTGCCGCGGCAGCTGCAGCGGCTGTAGCAGCGGCAGGTGGAGGAGCCAGTCGAGGTTTTCAGTATCGGGACTTCGATAATACGAAGCCCCCTACTTTCGATGGAGTTCAGGATCCGATCGTTGCTATGAGGTGGTTGTCAAACGTTGAGGGATGTTTCTTTACGTGTTCATGCCCTGCTGATCAGAGGGTGAGGTGTGCTCTGAACCTTTTGAGGCTCGGAGCGAAGGACTGGTGGAGGTTGACTACGAGATCTTATTCTGACGCGCAGCGGGCTGCAGTTACCTGGGATCAGCTCCGGGAAATGTTCAGTACCCGTTATGTTCCATGGGTTGAGAGAGAGAGGCTGGCTCAGGAGTTCCTGGAGCTGAAGCAGGATTCAGAGTCGGTGTCGGAGATCACCAGGATGTTTACTGAGAGGGCGATGTTTTGCCCAGAGTTTGCTTCAGAGCAAGCTCAGATGTCCCGATATCTGAGTATGCTCAAGACGGACATCAGGCAGTTTGTATCCACGCAAAGGTTTGATACCTTGTTAGAGCTGCAGGAGGCTGCCAGGTGGCGGGAGTTAGAGATGGAGTTGCAGTTACGAGAGCAGAGACAGGCCCCGGTGCAGTCGCAGCCGGCGCCGAAACGGTCCAAAACCGTTGACTCCAGGATTGGGGGTCAGAGCGGCCACACTTGTGAGAAGTATGGGAAGGGTCATACCGGAGTTTGTAGGTCCGGTGGTGCGTTCCGAAAGTGCAGGAGAGAGGGGTATTATGCGAGAGATTGCCGTCAGTCGGCCCCGGGGCAGGATACGAGAATTTGTTATAATTGTCATCAGATTGGACACTTGAGGGCCAACTGCCCACAGTTTGCTGTAGGAATGGTGCAGGCTCCAGGACCGGCCACTTTGAGGATTACGGGTGGAGGTCAGGGTGGAGCGGAGCCTCCGAGGGCTCAGGGACGCGCATTTCAGCTTACAACAGAGGAGGTCAGGGCAGAGCCTGATGCAGCTGCGGGTATGTTTCCATTGTGATATCTTGTTATCTTGTTGATTGTGTAGTATGGTAAATCTGTCTGCCTTGTTCCGCATGTTTCATAGTATGATTGAGGATCTTAGTATTTAGGAGTGGTAGTTAGTGTTCAGGAGGATTCTTGGTCGAAAGATAAGGTATATGATCTCGTTGCTTGGAATAGCGACTGCGTTGCGAGGAGTGTTCAGTTGAGATTCGAACTTCCTTGGAGTTCAGGTGTGCGTTGGCGGAAGGGTTACGGTGAAGGTTACTCACTCCCGAGGAAGTCGGTTCATGGATAAGAGGGAATATATGGAGTAAGGGCGATTGAGCCATGCCGGTTTTGGGAACGGTGGTTAGTAGTCGATGCACTAAGTGGGGGAGAATTGGAAAATTCTCCGGTGGAACAACATGCATCCAGGGATGGTTAGCTGTTGGATTTCAGCGTTGTGCTAGCCGAGAATGTGGAGATAGACACGTGGGCAGGGAACAGACCATGGTTTTCAGAGAAAGTGATTGATTGTTGAGAGGCCTGAGATCAGGCCGGGGTAAAAGATTCATAGAACGGATGTGGAGTTCGGAACCCCTAGAGGGCTAGAACAGACTGCATGGGAAGGATTCCCGGAAGGAATAGTTCAGGGTGATATGCGACGACATTTGAGCGGTCCGGATAGACTGAAGGCCGGAAGCCGTACCAGTCAGGCCGAAGGCTCGGGGAACGGTCCAGACAGGCTGAAGGCCCAGGAGGGCGGTCCAGACATGCTGAAGGTTCTGAGAGTGGTCCAGATAGGCTGAAGGCCTGGGAAGGCGGTCCAGTCATGCTGAAGACTCTGTATGTGTTCATGGATCGATAGGAGAAGAATGAGTGAATAAGTCACCATGCAATAGTAATCGATATGGTCTGGCCCCAAGTATTGATCATGATGATGGAGTCGACCGGAGGTTTAGGGAACGGTCCAAATAGGCTGAAGGCCCAGGGGGGCGGTCCAGACATGCTGAAGGTTCTGAGAGTGGTCCAGATAGGCTGAAGGCCTGGAAGGGCGGTCCAGTCATGCTGAAGACTCTGTATGTGTTAGTGGGTCGGTAGAGTGGAGTTTAGCTCGGTGGCACTTATAAGTGCGGTTATGGTTGTGGAGTAGACTTCCTGGAAAGGAAAGGTATGTAACTCCGGAAGGAGTGTGGGTCCTCTGAAAGGGAGGCAGTGGAATAAATGGATGATCGAAAGTGCTTCAGTTATTGGTAGTAAGCACTAGTAGTGTACCAAATATATGGAAGCACATACGGGTTGGATGCCCGTTGAGGTTGTGGCAATGTTGGATGATGCGCAGGCATGTTTTCGGTGTCCTTGGAAGAGCAGGAGGATAGTGGTCCCACATTGGTAAAAAGAAAAACCACATGCTAACATATAAAAGGCAATGAGTAATCCCTTCTTTCGCTAAATTGTAACATCCTAAGTTTGGAAGCAAGAAGTTGAAGGGTGCTAAGTGAAAATAAAGGAAGGGACTCGGCGAGTAGGTCTCTTGACTCGCCGAGTCGGAGCAGGTGCGTGGCACGGGGTTAAGTGGCCTGACTCGGCGAGTCGGCGGCTGCACTCGACGAGTCAGTGTTGGTCGAGGAAAAACCCTAATCTTCGGGATTCCACCCCATTTAAAGGACTTAATGTCCTCCCCTCAGCTCCCTTAGCCCCCTTTGAGACCCAGAAACCCTAGAATCGTGCGTGAGAGCCATTGGAAGCAAATTGGAGCATTGTTATGTGTTTTGTGAAGAGATCTTGAAGATCAAGAAGCTTGGATCAAGGAGATTTGTGGAGATTCAAATTACTCTTCAGCAGGAGGTCGTTTTGGAGGTAATGAATCGTTATCCTTGGCTTTCCCCTTTCTAGATCCATTTTCATGGAAGTTTTAGGGCTTGTTTGGAGATGATATGATGAGATCTTGGTGTATAAGTTAGATCTGGAGTTGAAACTCCAGATCTGAGCTCTATTTGGATCAAAGATGCAGAAAGCCCTTTTGGTTGCTATGCAAAAGCCTTTCCCCAAGAGTTAAGTCCCTTTCTAGCTTGGTTTTTGGTATTATGGGGCAAGGAGCACGTAAAGGTAGCAACTTTATGTTGCTAATGGACTCTAGACACCCCGAGCTATTGTTCGGAGCAAAGGAGTAGCTCTGTGACTAGAGATTTTAGGAATGCACGTATGGACTCGACGAGTCTGGGAGATGACTCGGCGAGTCGGGCTAGAGATCAGACTTTGAGTCGCGTAGTAACTCGGCGAGTCGCATGGGTGACTCGGCGAGTCTTATGATGATGAGCTTGGACTCGACGAGTTGGAAGAACAACTCGGCGAGTCTATTGAAGATTGTCGTGGACTCGGCGAGTCTGTTCTTGGACTCGGCGAGTCTGGTCGCAGAACCCCTAACCTCTTTTGGTTAAGACGCAGATCAGTGAGTCGAGGGGTTACTCAGTGAGTTGGACAGGATGGGACTCGGAGATCGTTGGACTCGATGAGTCTTGGGGTGACTCGGCGAGTAGACTCGGATTATGGGAATTTCTGAGTATAGGGACTCGACGAGTCGACGGGTCGACTAGGCGAGTAGAGTCAGTCAAGGAGGTTGACTTTGACTGAGGATTTTGACTTTGACCAAGAGTTGACCAGTTTGACTTCCAAGGGTATTTTGGTGATTTTGGTATTTATGGAATTGGTTCTTTGGTAGTGTTCGGTGGTGGAGTTTGTGTCGGTGATCGGAGCAGCTGGTCTTATCCTTTCAGTCGGCAATTGCGAGGTGAGTTATCCTCATTATATCGACAGGGTCTACGGCACCAAGGCCGGCCCTTTATCGGATGGAAATCTGGGTATTGTTTGTTATGTTATTGTTTTGCTAGATCTGCATCTTGGTATTTTGGATGGTGTTATGTTAGTGACCTGGTTAAGGTCGGTACCTGGGATATAGGGTAATGTTATGCTAGTGACCGGTTAGGTCGGAATCCTGGTTAAGATGTTGATATGCTATATGATCTGTTAGACTGTTTGTCTGGTTGAGGGTTCTTATGTGATTAATTGTTGTATGTGCACATGGTTGTTTGATGGGGGTTGGGTTGAGGCGGGTCCTACTTTGTGCTGTAAGCCAATATACCCAGGGTGGACCGGATGATCCGAAGGCCCAGCAAGCGGTCCGGATAGGCTGAAGGCCCCAAGAGGGCGGACCAGACATGCCGAGGCTCGGAGAGTGGACCAGGCCGACTGAAGGCCCGGTGTGGGCGGACCAGTCATACTGTAGACTCAGAGAGTGGACCAGGTGGATTGAAGGCCCGGTGCGGGCGGACCAATCACACTGTAGACTCGACGTACATGGCTAGACTCGGAGGGTGGACCAGGTGGACTGAAGGCCCGGTGCGGGCGGACCAGTCACACAGTAGACCCGATGTGCATGGATGTTCTATTTATGATATGTTATGAGTATGATATGTGTGGTTGGTATTTTGGGGGTAACTCACTAAGCTTTCGGGCTTACAGTTTCAGTGTATTGTTTCAGGTACTTCAGGAGATCGTGGCAAGGCGAAGGCGTGATCGTACCGCTCCTCATGTTTTATGATTTATATGATGTGGTTCTGGGGGATACTCTGATGTTTAAACTATTTTGAAAACGAGTTGTATGAACGTAATGGTTTTTGAATTATTTAAAATGTTTTAATTTGGCTCAAATTTTATGGGTGTTACATAAATGGTTTTAGAAAATGGAACCTCATTATTCTTCTATGTTGAGAATTATTGGGCTGGTAGTGATCCTTACAAATGGTATTAGAGCTATTGTCGTATCCTGGATGATGTGGTGCAGGTGGCACAATCCCTAGTAATTCCTGGTCCAACGAACTTGATCCTAAATCCTAGTATCAAAAGTCTTACTGATGGTCCCAAGTCAGGTGAGCATGTCCTGAGAGTATCGATGGTATGAAAAAGGATTGGATTTGATGAACATTCATTAAAGGGGAGGCCAAGGGCAGAACTTGGGTTTGAGGGGAGAATTGTTGGGATGCAAACCCAATCCCACACTGGTAAAAAGAGAAACCACATGCTAACATATTAAAGGCAATGAGTAATCCCTTCTACTGCCAATTGGTTTTAGAAATTAGAACCTCATTTTTCTTCTATGTTGAGCATTGTTGGGCTAGTAGCGATCTGTACAGTAAGGTTTTACAATTGTGGAGTGTGTAAGAAGGAAACTTGCAAGCTAGTTAACCCCGTACCCTTACATCCTACGATTTTAGAGAATGGAAGAAGAGAAATAAGTGACTTAGTTACACTAACTAAATTAACTAAAAAAATAGTTAAGTCATGAAGAATTCAAAGTGTCCAAATTTTTGTACATGACTTATTAAATCATATTACGTGATTAAGTGTCTAGTTTTTTTCTCAAGAAATATTATTTTCATCAAATAATATTTCTAAATACTATGGTTTGAATTGTTAGATGGATTTGTCAAGTTTGATTATTTATATATGATAGATTGTTTTACTT
The DNA here is from genome assembly GCF_052849685.1 of Lactuca virosa. Taxonomy (NCBI): domain Eukaryota; kingdom Viridiplantae; phylum Streptophyta; class Magnoliopsida; order Asterales; family Asteraceae; genus Lactuca; species Lactuca virosa. Next base: position 175,187,006 of record NC_136428.1, read on the forward strand.
ATCAAATAAAGTTTCAAATTTTATTATCTAAATCTTATTTTTTATAGTTTTAAATACTAATCTATCTATTTGAAATTGAATCTTAATTAGTTTATGAAATTAAGTTGTTAGTTCTACTGATTTATCAAATTCTAAGGTTAGATAATATAACTACTAACTTAAAAATAAAGGAAATTAATATATATATCCATGATATGCTAGATTAATTTTCATGATCGTTGATAATATATCGCTAGATCAATTGATTCATAATTTGATTGTTTAATTAGTTAGCTAACCGCATGATTATGAGGTTACTTGCTTTATAAATAATTATATGTGTTTATCGAGTCAAGATAAGTAACCATTATAATCAATAATCAAGTTATCAATCCATTGAACTTTAATAAGTCAACCATAGGAAAAGAGGAGGATTCAAAATCTAAGTCGAAGTAATTTAAATCGATTATTTAAAATCAAGTTCTTTCTTTCGTTTTTGTTTGTTTGCGTTAATTAAGTCCCTATCAAGTTTAATTAAATTAAAAAAATCCCTTTTACTTAATTGTTTTTAGGATAATTAATCGCCTTTATATTTAAATCACATCATACCGGTTACCCAAGACTTCGCCACTTTTTCTTATCAAAACTATATTGCTACATGATCGGTTTCACTACCTATTAGTTTGTTACTATGTGGTTAGGTTAAATAAGGGTTAATAAATTTAAAATCTAATTATATATATATATATATATATATATATATATATATATATATATATATATATATAAACACTAGTAAGCAACTAATTATATAATGATTGGTATTTATGTTGGAGATATGACAAGTGATGTTATTTAGACTGCTAGAACTTGAAGCAATCTACATGTACTTATTGTTTAATGGATGTTTACATTAATATTCTATAACGATTTATTCTATATTAAGAACATTTTCTCATAATCTCATTGACGAAGTAAATCTGTATGCTTCCATTAAATTGATAGTTCTAAAGACAACACCTAAAGGGTCAAACGATATTTGATTATAACTTATCTATGTTATTATCATTTTAACCATATAAACAACTAACATATATACCGACTTCAAAAGATGGGATTTGAAGGCAAATGAGTTCGATTCATTTCATATATATGAATCCTTTTTATATGGAAATACGATTCACAAGTGTCGTTCTGAAATGGTAGTGATAGAGCAAACAACTTGGTAAAGAACTATACATAGTGATGTATGAAATATTTTCAATCCTATAAATATATATATGGTGATAGATACTTAATCAATTTTAGTGACGACTTTTATTCGTTATTGTTGAAACTTTTCAAATGCTGAAACTATTTAATAGTGATGTTGAAATATAACTCAATGAGTTTATCATAAACCTTTTCATTCTAACAAAGAAAAGAGTTTTAAACCAAGTCTTCTTGGACCATATTAGGAGTTGTTTAATCGTCTCAACCCTCGTTCCATCAAGAACTCTCACTCATCATTTGTACATTGCTATTGGGGCATGGATCACCAAACCACTTGGACTTTGTCTTATGATGTTAGAGATAGTTTTGTATATTCTAATGGGATAAAGGTGACCTAACCAATAGTTTAATGTCGATGTTTCAAGTTTTTAAAAGGAGGAATTAGACCTTATATGATGTGGTATAATCTATGATGATTGGAAGAAATCTTTCCATTATAACTTTTGGAGTTGTGCTCACTACAACACATATATTTTGAATATATATTTCAAACCAAACAAGTAGATTCAATAAGTTCATAAGACTATGGATGAAATGTTTTATCCTTATCTAAAAGGTATATTCTGACATTCCCAAAATTCTGGGACAGAAAAGACCGATTTCGTTTATGCTTTCTAAAATAAAATCAGAGTAGTCTTCAAAAAGGTGTTGCGGAATTTGTTCCCAAAACAAAACATGATAAAAATTTATCAAAACATTTCTTAAAGAAATATATATTCTCATTATATATCAAAACCTCGGGATGTCATGTTCCGATACTGGTCTATAACTCAAAAATCACTCCTCGTCATCCAACTATGCTCTGGGTCCACTACCTTTAATATAAAAAGTTGAGTGTGTCAGACTTGGGAGCCTGGTGAGCAATTAGGGTTTTTGACCCACAAATAATAATAAATTTATTAAATTCATCAACCAAAAATAAATTTATTAAATTTATCAACCAACAATAACCCTGATTACCCATTCCCGTTATCCTCACTTTACGTCCCTAAACACCTATCATAAGGGACCTAGTCTAAGGATTTTCATCGGGGTGACAATACTGCTTTAGGGATTCCTCAGCAATTTATGTCAAATAAGGCAACCATGTGGGGAATGGAGTATACCATTGAACACTAAGTTCACAAACACCTACAGGTTGCGAGCCTGCTAGCATTCCACTGGACTCTCTAGAAAAGTCTGTGGTCGTCATCTATACTCCGCAAGATGACAGAAACAACAACAATATCGAGGCCTCTCATCATTTTAACATGCATCAACTATTTCATCTACCCATGTTATACCCAACATTTTTGTAGATAAAACAATACATACGCAGTTTAAAACTTGTATAAAACATCTATTCAACACCCATCTCAAATAAACAAACAATATAATTTCACATAGCACGTATTTTATAGAAAATACTTCATATCTATATGTAAGATGAAAGCGACTATACACTCACTTTATTTAACGATAATCGGGCAACACTTTGTTTCTTAATATGATCGTTTCCGATAAAACCGGGATGTTTTCCCAAAAACTGGGCTTCACACGGACAAAGTTTCGTCTCGAAAAACTCTTTTCTCGGGATCTTCGGGCTCTTCGGGGCTTGCTCATGATGCTAGAATGATATAATAGGCTTGAGGGTATTTATGGTAACAAAAAGGAAAGTAGAGGGTGAGAGGAAGTAAATTTTGTAACATAAATACAGCTAGCTTCGATCACTATTTATAGGGGCTGAACACTCGAGTTACGCTAGGCGTAACTTTCTGGTATGCGGGGCGTACTACTTCATCAACCAGTACGCTGGGCACATTAAGGGATCATATCGGAGGCGTCAAGGCTACGACACGTGGCTCTCATGCGAAGGAGTAGGGGAGGTGACAGACCCTGGAACACTTACACGAGTACGCGGGGCGTACTTCTGTACGCTGGGCGTACTCCGAATTTTCAAACTTCAAAAATTCGTAACCTTCGCATACGAGCTCCGTTTTTTACGGTCTTTATATTCACGCGTAGGTGAGACTGTCCTCTACAACTTTTATTTAGACTCCGTCGGCTAATTCTGACTTTATTTTTAAAGTTATATTTTTAACAGGCCGGGATAGGAAAATTTCGTTGAAAATTCATAACTTCTTCGGGTTGCATAATGTTATGCCAAATTTTAGAAAATTCATAACTTCCTCATACGAAGTCATATTTGGACATTCTTTGTATGCACGCTCTCGGTTTAACGTATACTACGACTTTCATTTAGATCGCTAAGGCTAAAAAGCACTTTATCGAAAATTCACTTTTTACGTCATACAACGTCGTGTCGCATCTGTTGCGAAACTTCGACATGTCATAACTTCTTCGTTATAACTCGGATTTCGGTATTCTTAATATCTCTGCAATCCTTGTTTCAACCACTACAACTTTCTTCATAGATATCCGATTTATTTAACATTTATTTTCGACGCTTATTTTTATCTTTAATTCATTAAATCATAATAATTAAGTATAAAACACATAATACTCAAATAATACATCTTATTATTTCGAAACAAGTTACAAAGGTTGGCCTACACTATTACATCATCATTAATGCCTAGCCTAGAAACACGGGCGTTATAATTCTCTCCCCCTTAGGGTCATTCAGTCCCCTGAATCACACATCATCAAACAAATGCGGACAACGACTCATCATGTCACTCTCCGTTTCCCAGGTGAGATTTGGCCCATTCGTATGTTTCCATCGCACAAGCAGTAAATGGACCATCTTGCGTCGCAACTTCTTAGTCTTACGGTCAACGATTTCTTCTGGTTCTTCGATTAACCTCTTGCTTTCATCCAACCTTAATTCATAAATTGGAATTATATCGGGAACTTCTCCCGTGAACTTCCTCAAATAACACACATGGAAAGTGTTATGAATATCATCTAGTTCTTCTGGTATTTCTAGCTTGTAAGCTTGGTTCCCAATCTTCTGAAGAACTTTAAACGGTCCAATAAACCTTGGACTCAACTTTCCCCTTTTACCAAATCTTATAAGTCCCTTCCCCGGCGAGACTTTAAGTAAAACCGAATCTCCAACTTCGAATGTTATCGGTTGTCTTTTCTTGTCAGCATAGCTCTTTTGACGATCCTGAGCTGGTAACATGCTTTCCCTAATCACTTTCATCTTTTCAGCAGTCTGATGAACTATCTCGGATCCCATAAACTGCTTTTCCCCGGCTTCAAGCCAACATGATGGCATTCGACACTTTTGTCCATACAAAGCTTGATAAGATACCATCTTGATGCTCGAGTGGAAACTATTATTATAGGGAAATTCTGGCAAAGGTAAATGTTCATCCCAGTTCCCTTGAAATTCTAGGGTACATACTCTCAGCATATCCTCCAATGTTTGAATCGTTCGTTCGCTCTGACCATCAGTTTGCGGATGTAGGCTGTATTTAGACACAATTTCGTACCCAATTCCTCTTGTAGACTTCTCCAAAACCTCGACGTGAAACGACTATCACGATCTGATACAATTGTTAAAGGAACACCGTGAGGTCTCACCATCTCCTTCACGCAGGCATTTGCAAGTTTATCCATAGATCATTTTTCATTGGCTGCTATGAAATGATCACTTTTAGTAAATCGATCAACGACCACCCAAATCATGTCGTGACCGCTCTTCGTTCTGGGCAGTTTAGTCACAAAATCCATGGTGATGTCTTCCTATTTACCCATGGGTACAGGTAAAGGTTCTAAACTCCCATATGGTTTCTGATGTTGTGCCTTAACCCTCGCACATGTCACACACTCGGCACATACTTAGCAACATCGAGCTTCATCGTCGGCCACCAGTAGTAGGGTTTCAGATCCCTATACATTTTCGTGCTGCCGTGATGAATCGAGTACATGGTCTTGTGAGCTTCTTCCATCAGAAGATCTCTTATTCCTCCCGTCTTAGGTACCCAAATTTTATCTTGGAATACCTTCACTCCTTGACCGTTTATATTGAACACTAACGTTTTGCCCAAACGTTCTTCTTTTCCGTCATTTTTATCCAAAGCTTCCTCCTGAGCATTCTTTATGCTTTCCACAATTGTCGAGACAACTTCAATTCTCAACGCTCTTGGCCTTTTCTTTTCAATGTTTCCCTTCCGACTGAGAGCATCAGCGACAACCTTTGCTTTACCAGGGTGGTAAAGTATCTCACAGTCGTAGTCCTTGAGTAACTCTAGCCAGCTTCGTTTCCTCATGTTAAATACCTTCTCATTAAAGACATATCGAACACTCTTATGATCAATGAAAAGTTTGTACTTTATGCCATAAAGATAATGCCTCCATATCTTTAGGGCAAATACTACCGCTGCCAACTCCAGATCATGAGTGGGGTAGTTCTTTTCATGTTCTTTCAATTGTCTCGATGCATAAGCTATCACTTTATCCCTTTGGGTGAGAACACAACCTAACCCAACTCCAGATGCATCGCTATAAACTGTGAAGTCATCAACTCCTTCAGGTAAAGAAAGAATCGCTGCTTCACACAATTTATTCTTCAGCTTCTAAAAAGCTTCCTTATGCTTCTCACTCCAAGTATAAGTAGCTCCCATGTGGGTCAAAGCTGTCAATGGAGCAGCTATCGAAGAAAAGCCTAAGATAAATCTTCGGTAATATCCAGCTAATCCCAGAAAGCTTCGGATCTCTATGGGACTTTTCGGTTGTTCCCACTTCATCACAGCTTCAATCTTCGCTGGGTCAACCATTATTTATTCTTGGTTAACCACATGACCCAAAAATTGGACTTCTTTAATCCAAAAATCACATTTGGAGAACTTTGCATACAACTTCTCATTTTTCAGAACTTCTAGCACTTCACGCAGATGCTTGTCGTGCTCCTGCTTGCTTTTTGAATAAATCAAAATATCATCTATGAACACTATCACGGATTTATCGAGGAATGGTTTACAAACCCAGTTCATCAAATCCATGAATGCTGCTGGAGCATTGGTTAGTCCAAACGACATAACCAAAAACTCGTAGTGTCCATATCTTGTTCTGAATGTAGTCTTCTCAATATCTTGCTATCTCACCTTTAGCTGATGATATCCTGACCTAAGATCGATCTTCGAGAAATAGCTCGAACCTTGCAACTGATCGAACAGGTCATCAATCCTTGGCAATGGGTACATGTTCTTTATTGTTTCCTTATTCACCTCTCTGTAATCTATGCATATTCTCATGCTCTCATCTTTCTTCTTCATGAATAACACCGTAGCTCCACAGGGTGATGAACTAGGTCTAATGAAACCATTGTCCAACACCTCCTGAAGTTGCGTCAAAAGCTCCTTCATTTCTTTCGATGCTAATCGATATGGGGATTTTGCTATCGGTGTTGTTCCTGGTAACAAGTCTATTCTAAACTCCACTTGTCTATCAGGGGGCAATCCAGGAATATTTTCGGGAAAAACTTCCGGATAGTCACACACCACTGGTATACTTTGCATATCCTTTTTCTTCTTCTTAGCATCGATCACAAATGCCAAGTATGAGGTGCATCCTTTAGATAAACATTTTATGGCTTTCATTAGGGAAATGATTCCAGATTTTACTCAGCGCTTATCTCCGTATACCATAAACGACTCTTTTACAGGCGGGTTTACCCAAACTATCTTTTTCTTGCATAGTATTTCGGCATCATTGGCGCTAAGCCAATCCATTCTTAAAACGAGGTCGAAACCATTCAACTCAATGGGCAACACCTTCTCAAGGAATTTGTTTCCGTTCAGGTCGATGAAGATATTCCTAATACAATCGCTAACAGGTATGAATTTGCCACTAGCAACTTCTACAATTAGGGCATCATCAAGTTTTTCTATCGGCAATGATAGCCTTTCACCAAATTTATGTGATATAAAGGAGTAATTCACTTCAGAATCAAACAATAAATTGGCAGACAATCCATTTACAAGAAAGGTACCTGAAGCGACATCCGCTGCATCCTTTGCGGCTTCCAATGTCATCTGGAAAGCTCTGCCTTTTGGCTTTGGTGGGAGATTGGGCCTTTATGCATCCTTCTTCTTCGAGCAGTCCTTCAAAATGTGCCCTTCTTTGTGGCATCCATAGCACACCCCTTTGTTGGTTGTGCACTCGCTGGCGTAGTGCCCTGGCTTTCCACATTTAAAACAAGTGACCTCCTCGCCACATTTTCCAACATGTTTCTTCTTACACTTATCACACCACTTCGCTTCGGCTCCTCCTCCGAATTTCCTCGAACAAGACTTCAAGAATTTACTTTTCTTGTTGGACCTCGAAGATCCATCGAACTTTCTTTTCTCACCAACCTCTGCCCTCTCTTGACCCCTTTCCTTTAACTGGGTTTCCACATTTTTAGCTGCTCGGACTGCTGCCTTCAGAGTAGATGCCATCTTGACCGTTGGGCCAAAGTCGGCTGCTAGTCCGTTTGCGAACCTCTAAATTTTTTAGAGTTCAGTTAGCACTAAGTATGGAAATAACTTCATCTTTTCGGTAAAGGCAGTAGCATAGTCGTCTATGCTCATTTTCCTTTTCTTTAAGTTCCGAAATGCATTTTTTAGATCTATCGGATCTATATCTGAGCAATACTGCATCTTTAACTCCTCCAATAACGTTTCCCAAGACATTTTCAAGGCTTCTCCATGTGGCATCGTGTCTTCCAATAGCTTCCACTAACTTAAAACTCCGGTCTTCAATTGTCTGACCGCAAAAACAGTTTTCTGCTTGTCGCTATAGTTGCAGCTTTCAAATACCATCTTAATTTCGGAGATCCAGTCCATAATCTCTACAGGTTTTGGACTTCCGGAAAGACTTGGCGGTTTGGCGCCTAAGAAATTCTTATACATTCGCCCATCTCTGTTGATTTTCCCTTTCGGGTCATTCCTTTCTGCCACTGGGGGTTCCTCTTGACCGACAGTCCTACTATCGTCCCCTTCTTCTGACTGTCTGTCATTCAGTTCAGGTTGTTCGTCAGGCATTGAGGGTTCATCCCTATTATTCAGCAACAATTGTCTCTTCTCTACCCTTTGTTCGGCCATCATAGCCCGAATCATGGCTTAGTTCTAATATCATAGTTGTACGCTTAGAATCCTAAGCACATAAGGTTTCCAGATCCGTTCGGCAACAGACCATAGATCCGAACAAATAATGGCATATATGGCAAACATATAGCATTTAGCACATAAAAGCATTTTAGGCATCTTTCCTAAAATATACTAGTGCTCGTGTCTAAAATATGGTAGACACTCATCTCACGATCATCACATAGCATTCTAAGTTTAAGTCTAGAAACCCTACAAATTCCTACTTCGCTTAAACTAATGCTCTGATACCAACTGTGACATCCCCAAATTTCTCAGCCAGAAAAGACCGATTTCGTTTATGCTTTTTAAAATAAAATCAGAGTAATTTTCAAAAAGGTGTTGCAGAATTTGTTCCCAAAACAAAACATGATAAAAATTTATGAAAACATTTGTTAAAGAAATATTTATTTTCATTATATATCAAAACCTCGGGATGTCATGTTCCGAGACAGACCAAAAGCATGAACAGTACATTATAAGCCTTACAACAGATATTTACATCTACTGGCCTATAACCCAAAAACCACTCCTCGTCATCCAACTATGCTCTGAGTCCACTACCTGTAATACAAATAGCTGAGTGGGTCAGGCTTGGTAGCCTGGTGAGCATATAGGGTTTTCAACCCACAAATAATAATAAATTTATTAAATTCATCAACCAGAAATAAATTAATTAGTTTCATCAACCAACAATAACCCTGATTACCCATTCCCGTTATCCTCACTTTACGTCCCTAAACACCTGTCATAAGGGACCTAGTCTAAGGATTTTCATCTGGGTGACAGCACTGCTTTAGGGATTCCTCGGTAATTTATGTCATATAAGGCAACCATGTGGGGGATGGAGTATATCATTGCACACTAAGTTCACAAACACCTACAGGTTGTGAGCCTTCTATCGTTCCACTAGACTGTGTAGAAAAATCTGTGGTCGTCATCTATACTCCGCTAGATGACTGAAACAACAACAATATCGAGGCCTCTCGTCATTTTAACATACATCAACTATTTCATCTACCCATGTTTTACCCAACATATTTGTAGATAAAAAAATACATATGCAGTTTAAAACTTGTATAAAACATCTATTCAACACCCATCTCAAATAAACAAACAATATAATTTCACATAGCACGTATATTATAGAAAATACTTCATATCTATGTGTAAGATGATAGCGACTATACACTCACTGTATTTAACGATAATCGGGCAGCACTTCGTTTCTTAAAACAACCGTTTCCGGTAAAACTGGGATGTTTTCCCAAAAACCGGGCTTCATGCGGGGAGAGTTTCGTCTCGAAAAACTATTTTCTCGGGATCTTCGGGCTCTCCGGGGCTTGCTTATGATGCTAGGATGATATAATAGGCTTGGGGGTATTTATTGTAACAAAAAGGAAAGTAGAGGGTGAGAGGAAGTAAATTTTGTAACATAAATACGGCTGGCTTCGATCACTATTTATAGGGGCTGAACACTAAAGTTACGCTGGCCGTAAATTTCTGGTACGCGGGGCGTACTCCTTCTTCAACCAGTACGCTGGGCATACATCGAGTACGTTGGGCGTACTAAGGGATCATATCAGACACGTCAAGGCTACGATACGTGGCTCTCATGCGAAGGAGTAGGGGAGGTGACGGACTCCGGACACTTACACGATTATGGTAGGCGTACTCCGAATTTTCAAACTTCAAAAATTCGTAACTTTCGCATACGAGCTCCGTTTTTGACGTTCTTTATATCCACGCGTAGGTGAGACCGTGCTGTACAACTTTCGTTTAGACTCCGTCGGGTAATTTTAACTTTATTTTTAAAGTTATATTTTTCACAGGCCGAGACAGGAAAAAGTCTGTTAAAAATTCATAACTTCTTCAACCGACGTCCGTTTTTGTCTGTCTTTTTACCGTTGAACTACTATCAACAAGATCTTCGATTCTCGTTTAGGTTGTTTCGGCTAAAAATCACTCGATCTAAAATTCGAGTTTTGGGCTGCATATTGCTATGCCAAATCTTAGAAAATTCATAACTTCCTCATACGAAGTCAGATTTGGACATTATTTTTATGAACGCTCTCAGTTTAACGTATACTACGACTTTCATTTAGATCGTTAAGGCTAAAAAGCACTTTATCGAAAATTCACTTTTTACGTCATACAGCGTCGTGCCAGTTCTGTCGCGAAACTTCGACAAGTCATAACTTCTTCGTTATAACTCGGATTTCGGTATTCTTAATATCTCTAGAATCCTTATTTCAACCACTACAACTTTCTTCATAGATATCGGCTTTATTTAACATTTATTTTCGACGCTTATTTTAATCCTTAATTCATTAAATCATAATAATTAAGTATAAAACATATAATACTCAAATAATACATCTTATTATTTCAAAACAAGTTACAAAGGTTGGCCTAGACTATTACATCATCATTAATGCCTAGCCTAGAAACACAAGCGTTACATATATAATGATGGAAATTATGCAAGAAAAAAGCTTAACTCATCCTAAATTCTACTAATTGCAAATAAAAGCATACACGTTCCCCAAACGTTCGACACCATTTCTTGTCAAAACTGTACTGCTACATGATCATGTCAACTAAATGTTAGTGTTTTTCTGACACCCCGGAACTAGCACGGCAGAATCGTCCTAGGGCGGATGACGTTATTGTATAGTATCATAACAGTTGAATATATATGAAACATAGCAACCCAAGCGGCATACATTGAGAATACAAATTTGCATAATTTACATATTGTACTTGTTCACCAGTTACACAAAAGTGAAAAAAAGTAAAATTCCATAATGTTCCATCACTTGATCTCAAAACATAGTTGACTACCTATTACTGGTTCCCTGAGAATACAAGTCATTTTGAAAAGCGTAAACTAAAAAGTTGGTGAGTTCATAAGCATTTTTGTATAAAAATGGATTTGTAACTGTTTCAAATGGTTTTCGTATGCTTTCTAGAAAATCCGATATTTTCTATAAACTATGGTAATAGTTTTATATCCAAAACTAAGAAAAATGTGCGTATGTCTCTTGTATCTTTCTTTGTAAAATAATAGTGTTTGTATGTTCCAAGAACATCCAATAGTTTCTTATAAGTAAAACTGTAGCTTTAAACCCTAAGACTAGAAGTGTAAGCGATTGTGTACTGAAAAATGATATGTAGTTTTATATTTTAATAAAACCGATGATGTATAAGCTTCCCGTAAACCAAAATAGTATTGTTAATCCCTAAGTTATTTATTATAACAATGCTAATATGACGTTTATACCTGTACGATGTTCTTCAGGCGTCAGAATCGGTAAGATATTTATCACCCTAGACTGATCCGTCTAGCTGTAGCGAACAACTCAAGTGTGGGGTTGTCAATCCCCGTATAGATCTGTACACAACTATCTCGCTCTCCCTCCAGGAGACTCTGGTTATAATGCATGACTTAAAGTGTACGCTAGGTAGGTATGGTGAAGAGTATGTCTCACTAGTGCATTAACGGATTTACGTGAACTAAGACTCCTTTTTTCTTGTATAATGGAGTAATTTCACTATTTGAAAACTTATGATAGGATTTTCATGACACACAAATTATACTATCAATAATTTGCCTTGCACATTTTTGGTGTAAACTATTTATATTAAATTTATATAAATATGGTGTTAAAATCTTTTCTAGTAGTAATATCTATTGTTAAAGCATAATTTTCTTGGGTTTTGACTCACCAAACAGTGGTGACTAACATAGGACCATTTTCACTAGAAAAGCCATTTTTAGCAAAAAGATTTACCAAAACTTGTAGTTTTAAAACTCATATTTTCTTGTTGGTACTTGTATCACATAATGAGTTTTGTTTTTGTAAATCAACTTATATTCCAGGTTTTTTTGTAGATAAAATAGTGTTAACCATACCTTATGAAAATATTATTTCACATTCAAATAATAAAGATGAAACTAGCCAATATTCATAAGATAAACATGTTTTGACTTGTATTCCCCCCCCCCTATAAGCATGAAAAACTCAAAAAATGGGGGTATGAAGCTCACCATGGTTTAGTTTTGTAGATGATTTGAAGTTTTGTGAAGAGGTTTCGAGCCTAAACACTAGGATGCTCTTGATGAACTCCTTGAAGCTTATAATACCTTAAGAAGGTTAACACATGAATTTGTGTGTAAATGAGGATGAAATTAACAAAATAAATTGTAACAACACTAGGGGTTGTTGAAATTACTTACCAAACTCTAAGGACCACTTAGAAGATGAAGGTCTTTAAGAAGAACCAAACTTGTTCTTTGAGAGTATTTTGAAATATGAAGGTGGAGTGTGGACGAAAATGGAAGAATGGAAAATGAAGAGTGCTGGTAAATGGAAGGAGTCTTCTGTCGTGGTTTAAATTGAAGGAATGGGTATGGATGTATGTTAGATAATTGAGGGTGTTGCATGGTAGTTTGCTGGGTAAAGCTATGTAAAGCTGAGTCTTAGCTCCCAAGGTATATCTTCGACGTACAACATATCTAATAGAAAATTCCCCTTTGGATACCACTTTAATTGGCCGCAATCCCACTAAAGACCTTTGCTTGACCAAAATCACCCCATTCTCTTAGTGATTTTGGTCCTATACTCCATTCCTAGCATGATTTCGGCCTTAGTGGGCCATTTCCTAGAATTTTCGGTTTGGGGATGGCCCATCAAATGGGGTTTGCGGTCCTAGGTGCTACCTTAGAAGAGTTTTCGTTCCTTAACTCATCCACTAAGGGATGATTTCGGTCATGGGTTTTCATGGCCGAAAAGCTTAATGCCATTACCTTTTTAATTTATGTTTTAAGTATTTTGGTCCATCTTGACTTTTAACTATCTGTTACGAACATGTTCCAAAATGTTTACTTCTATGTGTATACACATAATGTCCTTTTTGATTTGCAAGAATCCATTGTAGCAAGGTTACATTGTACATTTATTGTACATGGTTACAATCTAGTCTTTAATTGACCCTAAATTTACTAGTTGTGACATCATCCCCCCGTTAGAGGGAATTTCGTGCCGAAATTAGTTCTAGAGCGGACCTTCATGAACTAGGAAAGAGAAGTGGGTATTTCTGCTTCATCTAGTCTTCGCGTTCCCAGGTGAACTCAGGTACACGTTTGGCACTCCATCGAACCTTCACAATAGGAATGCGACTTTGTTTCGTTCGTTTCACCTCCCTATCCATTATTTCCACAGGTTCCTCAACGAAATGAAAGACAAGGTGTACATTGCCGAGCTCTGATGGTAGCTGCAGCTTGTAAGCCACCGGACCTATCCGGGCAAGGATCTCGAATGGTCCGATGTACCTTGGATTCAATTTTCCCCGCTTTCCAAAGCGTATCATCCCTTTCCAGGGAGAGGCCTTTAGCAGTACGCGATCACCGACTTGAAATTCCAAGGGCTTCCGTCGTCTGTCTGCGTATCTCTTTTGTCGGGCTCTGGACGCCTTTAGTCGTTCCCTAATATAACCGATCTTCTCAGTTGTTTCCCTGATAATCTCAGGCCCAGTGAGTGTGTTGTATGGTATCTGCGCTTTTGCCAGTTGTATACCCCCCACCTCGGCCCAACAGAGAGGTGATCTGCATTTACGCCCGTATAGGGCCTAAAATGGAGTGACCTTGTGTCACACCTCCAAACCAGACGGCAGAAACGTCTGGGGGTGGAGGACTTCAATTGTAGTATCACAACACATGCATCATAGTAATCCAAGTACAAACAACCATTGTATTTAAAAAGTATAATTATTTACAAGTGTTCAATCATTGTATATTGAACCAAAATAGTTATACAAAAGAAGATATGACTCAACATAGCTCCATCTTCTCAAAAATCTCGGGATGTACCTGTGTATTATTTTCCTGAGAATACAAGTAATTTGAAAAGAGAGTATCAACAAAAAGTTGAGTGAGTGCATAAGTGTTTATGTTTAAAAGAGTATCTTTGTATCTTGTATATGTAAATTGTTCCAGAAAATCCTATATTTTCTGTTGTATATGAAAAGTAGTTTTATTCCCATAAAACCGTTCTCTTTGTATCAATGTTTTGTATTTGTATTCCTTTATGAAAAACTTGTAACTGAGAGTGTGCCTGGCTCCACCAGCTGTTATTGAAAACTGTATTAAACCATTGTAATTTGTATTCTGTAAACTGGTACTTTGAAGGTGTACTTTCGTTTAGTTGTTTAACATTAACGTATTGTTAATATCTTTTTAATGAGTTATTATAACCATACTATGACGGATGGCCTGAAACAAACGCTTTGTGGGCGTTTAAACTGTTGATAACAATTCCCACTCCTCGGCGTGTATGCCTGACTGTAGCTAGCAGCCTGCGTGCGGGGTTGTCAATCCCGATATAGATCTACACACAACTTGTTTCGATCCCCGGGCTGGAGATTCTTGTTATAATGTTAGGGCTTTACGTTGGTTGTCTAAAATGAATTAAACAACCTGAATTGAATGTCTCATAAAAAGCATATAAACGTTACAAGTATATTAGTTATGAAAACCCAATCATTCTGAACTAAATGATTGACAGTATGTTCTTGATTTAGTATTTCGAACATGTATTTGATAAGTGTAAACCATTGATTTGTTCTGAATCAAAACCCTTGTTTCTTGTAAAACAGTGTGTTTTAGTATACCTGAATCATGAATTATTGTTCTATGTATAAATTATACCTATTATAATTTATATGTACGTTCTGAATCGATATTTAACTATGTTTGCATGTAATCCCTTGCTCAACATGTTACAAAGGTAGTTAAACTGATGAAATAACTTTTATATTTATATACATATACAATTCTATATATATAAGTAAAATTTAAACGACACTCGGACAAATAACCGGTACTACAAGCCCACATCCAAACAAGGATAAGGACCCAGAATGAGTTATCAGTCCTAAGCCTTTTAAATCTTATTTAGATACACACACATATATATATATATATATATATATATATATATATATATATACAAATGTGAATTTTGGGGAAAAATATAAGATTATAAAAGAATTTAATGTTTTGAGTATTTTTGATGATTTAATGTCGTTTTATCATGATTTGTAATCATGATTTTATAACACAAAGTTCTTGTGTTAAGCTTGTATTCCCCCCCTTAAAGGAGTAGAAATTATGAAAATACGGGGGTATGAACTCACTTGTTAGATGGTGATTTGGGCAGTGTTTCGTTTCCCGGAAAGGAGTTTATTTGACGAGAAACCGGCTTAAATTGGGCAGAGTTTCGACTGGAGAGAGGTTAACTTCTTGGGGATCTCAGGGCTTCGAGGCTTGATTAGGGTTTTAGACTTGATACCGGGGCTTTAGGGGTTGTATGTCAGCTTATGGAAGTGAAAGGGGTGAAAGTGTGTGAAAATTGGTGTGAAAAATGTGAATTCTTCGGAAGCCCTCGCATGGATTTTATAGGTCGAGGCCTCGGACCGAGGGGTGAGTCAGCTAGGCACGCATCATCAGCAGCGAGCTCCACGGGGCGAAGCTTCGGACAGATGGCTCGGCGGTGGCGGCTTCGGACTGGACCGGACTTCGGTCCAATGGGAAGAAGGCAAGGTGCGAGGGGAGGTGTCCGAGGGGTGTCTGCGGTGTGTCTCCTGCGAAGGTGTCCGAAGATGAGTGGACCGTGGACTTGGTCGAATCAGAAGGTGCCATGAAAGGCTTCGGTCCAATCAGCATATGACACGTGGAGGCTCGCATGCGAGGATGACGTGTCCGAAGGTCATGCATGTGAAATTGCCCGGTTTTCCATTTTTCTTGATTTTTGTGCCAAAAACTTGCAAAAATCATAACTTTCGCATACGAGCTCCATTTTTTACGTTCTTTATATGCACGCGTAGGTACAATCATGCTCTACGACTTTTGTTTAGACTTCGTCGGCTGATTTTGACTTTATTTTTAATATTATTATTTTTAACAGGCCGGGACAGGAAATCCGTTAAAAATTCATAACTTCTTCATCCGACGTCCGTTTTTGTCTGTCTTTTTACCGTTGTACTACTATTGATGAGACCTTCAATTCTCGTTTAGGTTGTGTCGGCTAAAAATCACTCGATCTTTATTTTGAGTTTTTAGCTGTACACTGTTATATTGAAACTTAGAAAAATCGTAACTTCCTCATACGAAGTCAGATTTTGCCGTTCTTTTTTATGAAAGTTCTCGGTTTAACATAAACTACAACTTTCACTTAGATTGTTAAGGCTAAAAATCCTTTTATTGAAAATTCAGTTTTTACACTGAACAGTGTTTTGCCGGTTTTGTCGCGGATCTTCGATTGGTCATAACTTCTTCGTTATAACTCGGATTTTAGTGTTCTTTATGTTTCTGGAAACCTTGTTACAATCTATATCACTTGGTTCATCCCAATTGAGATTGTCTAATAATTTATTTTTGAGGGTCAATTATGTAAATATGCACAGTATGCTAAAATTTCTCTTTATTATATTAAAAGAAATACAAATTGACCTACATTATTACATAGGTTTGAAATAACGTTTTGTTACATTATCCCCCTGTTAGAGAGAATTTCGTCCCGAAATTAGCATTTTTAGATAGACAAAGGGAAAAAGATGTGGATACTTCTGTTTCATTTGATCCTTCCGTTCCCAAGTGAATCCAGGTCCCCGTTTTTTATCCCAGCGAACCTTCATTATCGGGATACTGCTTTGTTTGGTTTTCTTAACTTCCCTGTCTAGAATCTCTACGGGTTCTTCCGCAAAGTTGAGGCTCTCGTTTAACTTGATTTCCTCGAGTGGGATCACAAGAGTCTCGTCAGATAGACACTTTTTCAAGTTCGAAACGTGGAAGGTAGGATGAATGTTATTTAGTTCTTGGGGTAGTCGAAGTTTGTAAGCTACATGACTAATTCTAGCAAGGATTTCTAAGGGTCCTATGTACCTTGGATTCAATTTGTCACGCTTTCCAAAGCGTATCATGTCCTTCCAGGGTGAGACCTTTAACAAGACGCGGTCACCAAACTGGAATTCCAAGGGTTTTCTCTGTTTGTCAGCGTAGCTTTTCTGTCAATCTCTGGAAGCTTTAAGTCGCTCCCGAATTTGTACCATTTTGTCGGTTTTTTCTCGAATAATTTCCGGACTAGTGAGAGCACTGTCAGGATTTTGACCTCTAGCTAGCTACGTGTCACTCACTTCAGCCCAACACAGAGGGAATCTGCACTTGCGGCCATAGAGGGCTTCGAATGGTGCAGCCTTTATGCTAGTGTTATAAGAGAATTCAACAAGGGGTAAATGAATATCCCATGCCTTTCCAAAGTATATCACGCAAGCTCGCAACATGTCTTCTAATGTTTGAATCATCCTCTAATTTTGTCTGTCGGTTTGTGGATGGTAGGCTGTACTCATTTCCAGCCTAGTTCCCAAAGAGTTTTGTAAAGACTGCCAGAAACGAGAGGTAATTCTGCTATCTCGGTCCGGAATAATAGATATTGGTACACCATGCAGTCTAACAATATCCCTCAGGTAAGTTCTGGTTAGTTTCTTCATCTTGTCGGTTTATTTTATTGGTAAGAAGTGTGCGGATTTGGTTAATCTGTCGACGATTACCCAAATAGTATCATAACCACCCGAAGTCTTGGGTAATTTGGTTATGAAATCAATTGTAATCCGCTCCCACTTCCATTCAGGGATTTCAGGTTGTTGTAATAAACCTGAAGGTTTCTGGTACTCTACCTTTACTTTGGCATAAGTAACGCACTTGCCCACAAAGGTAATGATTTCGGCCTTCATGTTAGGCCACTAGTATAGTTTCTTAAGGTCCAGATACATCTTGTCTAAACCTGGATGAATGGAGTATCGGGTTTTGTGTGCTTCATTCATAACCACATCTCTGTAACCACCAAACTTTGGTATCCAGATCCGGTTCATGAAATAATAGACTCCATCATCCCTGACATCGAAGTTCTTATCCATTCCTCTCAGAGTTTCACCTGCCATGTTTTCGGGTTTCAAGGCTTCAAGTTGAGCTCCTTTGATCTGTGTGGACAGATGTGAATGGCTTGTCATGGTCAACGACTTTACTCGGCATCCCGAGTATTCGTTTCTGCTCAGGGCGTCAGCTACTACGTTTGCTTTACTAGGGTGATAAAGAATTTCACATTCGTAGTCGTTCAGTAGCTCCACCCATCGTCGTTGTCTCATGTTCATCTCTTTCTGATCGAAGATGTGCTGGAGACTTTTATGGTCTGTGAATATTGTGCATTTCGTGTCATATAAGTAATGTCTCCAGATCTTCAGAGAAAACACCACCGCTCCTAGTTCAAGGTCGTGTGTTGTATAGTTGACTTCATGCGTCTTAAGTTGTCGTGAGGCGTAGGAGATAACCTTTCCTCTTTGCATAAGTACACACCCAAGCCCTTCATTTGAAGCATCACAATACACTACAAGGTCTTCTGTCCCTTCGGGTAGAGATAAGATCGGTGCACTGCACAAGGCTTGTTTGAGCGTTTGGAATGCTTCTTCTTGCTTCTCTTCCCAACTAAAAGTTACAACCTTTTGCGTCAGGGTGGTAAGTGGTTTGACGATTTGAGAGAAATTTTGGATGAATCTGCGATAGTAGCCGATAAGACCTAAGAATTGACGGATTTCTGTAGGTGTTTTGGGTGCTGGCCAGTTTTCAATTGCTTTGATTTTGGAAGGGTCCACGTGTATTCCTTCTGAACTGACCACATGACCTAGGAATTCAACCTTCGTAATCCAAAACTCGCACTTTGAAAACTTCGCATAGAGTTTTTCTGTCCTAAGGGTTTGTAATATTTGACGAAGATGTTGGTTGTGTTCCTCTTTGCTTCTTGAGTAGATAAGGATGTCGTCGATGAAGACTATGGCAAATTTGTCCACGAAAGGACGACACACTCTGTTCATTAGATCCATGAACACAGCAGGTGCATTCGTCAATCCGAGTGGCATCACTATAAACTCGTAATGACCATAACAAGTTCTAAATGCGGTCTTGGGAATGTCTTCCTCCAAAATCCGTAACTGGTGATACCCGGATCTTAAGTCTATTTTCGATAAGTAGTTCGCACCTTGAAGTTGGTCGAACAGATCGTCAATACGAGGTAAAGGATATCGATTTTTAATGGTAAGTTTATTCAGCTCGCGGTAGTCTATGCACATGCGGAATGATCCATCCTTCTTCTTTACGAACAAAACCGGTGCTCCCCATGGTGAGAAGCTTGGTCTTATGAAACCTTTACTAAGGAGTTCGTTAAGTTGGCTGGATAATTCTTCCATTTCAGAACGTGCAAGACGATAGGGGGATTTGGCTATAGGGGTAGCTCCAGGGATTAAGTCGATTCAGAATTCGACTTGTCGTTCAGGAGGTACTCCTGGAAGATCATCAGGAAAGATATCGGGAAAGTTGCAAACCTCTGGAATGCTCGTGATATCCTTTACTTCTTGCTTTTTGTCTACAATGTGAGCTAAGAAAGTACATTACTCTTTGCGAAGGTACTTCTGTGCCTTGATGCAAGAAATGATCCGAAGGTTCGTTCCGGGTTTGTCGCCATAGATAATAAGTGTTTCATTAGTCGGCAAGTTCAAACAAATAGCTCTTTCATAACATAGGATGTCGGCATGGTTGGGGCACAACCAATCCATACCTATTATGATGTCAAAACTTTTGATAGAGACCGGCATAAGGTCTATTGGGAAAGACAAGTCATTCAAGGTAAGGATACATCCTATGTATAAATCTTTGGTGGATTCAGATTTCCCGTTAGCCATTTCCTCTGTGAAAGTTTCATTTAGTGGTTGGGAGTTTTGATTTAGTAGATATTTAAAATTATGGCTCACGAAGCTCCTCTCAGCACCACAGTCAAATAGAATGCATGCATAAGTATTGTTGATAAGGAACGTAACCGTGACCACTGCAGGGTCTGCCACCGCTTGTTCATGACCCAGTGCTAAAATCCTCCCAACTCCACCGGCATTTCCAGCTTTTGGACAATCTTTCATGAAATGCCCCACATCACCGCATTGGTAGCATGCTCGGCCTACTCCAGCGGCAGGTGCTTGGGTAAGTGGTTGGGGTGGTATTCTACAGAATCGGGCAGTATGCCCTTTTCTGTTGCAGTTACGGCACTGCATTTCTCGGCAATTTCCGTTGTGGATAAAATTGCACTTGTTGCATTTAGGGAGGGTACTAGCATAGCGCTTAGTTGGTGCAAGGTTATTAGGGACAGCAACAGGTACAATACCGGGTATGGTAGCAGGTACAGTAGTAGCATGGACCGCCACTACTTGTTGCTTCTTTGCAGGTTCCAGAGGAGATTTGCCCTTCCTCTTGTTCCAACCCTTCTTCTTACTATTGTTGTTGTTCTCCTTGGGTTGTTCTGGAACAGAAACCACAGAGTTTTGACGGGCTCCGTGGTCGATAAGAGATTGTGCCAGCTCTTTGGCACTGTCAAAAGTAATAGGCTTCGAAGCTAAAACACTTACTGAATTTGGGGTGACATACCCCAAATATATCTCTCAATCTTTTTGCTCTCCATAGGAACCATATCCGGACAAAGAATTGCCAGATCACAGAACCTACTGGTATAGGTTGATATGTCAGAACCAACCATTGTAAGAGCCCATAGTTCTTGCTCCAGTTTCTGTATCTCCCCTCGCAGACAGTATTCCTGCATTAACATGGCTTTTAGGCTCTCCCAGCTGATGGAGTTAGCCACTACCAGAGTAAGTGACTTAATGTGGCCATTCCACCACGTTAGAGCCCTATCAGAGAAAGTACAGGCAGCAAATTTAACTTTGCTACCCTCCAGACAGGAGCAAATTTCAAAGATTGCTTCTGTCTTCTCAATCCATTGTCTTAGTGCCATAACTCCCCCAGTCCCATTAAAGGTCCTCGGTTTGGCATTAGAAAAATCCTTATAAGTGCATTCTCGCGAATGCTCATGACTTTCGCCATGTTTGGAAGGATGTACACCAACTCCCGACCCACTAACACCAGGAGTATGAATATGAGACATGGCAACCGCTACAGCCGCCGTGACCGCCGCTTGAAACATAGCGGGGTCGAATTGAGGAGGTGGTGGTGGGGGTGGCGTCAGTGCTTGATTGATATTGATACGTCTTGGATTTCTACGAGGAGGCATCTCTTGCTATAAAAGTCAATAGATAAAAAGATAGTGAGATATCAAGAATGAATATGAATTTGATATCTCTGAACTAAACATTTAATTCAACATGAATTTCACAAAGAATTGGAAATAGAAATCCACTGCAAGTACAACTTGTAACAGGATAATATGAAATTGAATGGTTATTTTTGAAAGAGTATGAATGTACATGTCGATTGTATTGGTATATTAAGTACATAAGGTTCAAAAAACTTAACCTTAAAGCAGGATTATAGTATACCCCAATACTGAGAAAGTGTCGACATCAAACCGACCTACCGAAAATAAAATTTTCGCGGTCGTATTGAATGCATGAAAAATAACACTGAAACATTTTTGTGATCCAAAGCTTTGGAATAGGATGTTTATGAGAATTGTACTAACTCTTGTTGAAGTAAAGTGCTTACTGTTTTATTGATATTTGGTTTTGTACATATCGTGAAAAGTAGTATACACATTCGATATAGAAAGTAGAAAGTAGAAGTAGTGCGAACACTACTTGCGGCGGTTGCTATGACGATTGCTAGGTCCTGCTTCATCCTGCTTCTTCCAGTGCCTTTCTTGGGTAGCTTGATGCTCCCTCAATTCCCTTATCTCTGATTCAGCAGCATTAAGTTGCCTTTGAAGGGATTCAGTATGGTGCTGGGTGTCATCCTGCATTTCGTCAAGACGAAGGATATCTGCAGTGTTCGTGTGCGCAACCGTATTCACTTCTAGGATTCGATTGATCGTCATCCTTGATTGATCAAATTGTTGGGCTATTCGGTTCACTATAACTGGAAGGGCTCTGTCGGCTGTTCCTCCTCTTGAGACGTTATAAAAACCTTGTGCCATTCCGTAGGGAGGGCGTTGGCCGTCTTGTCGACTCCAATAGTTTACGTATTGGCCCCACTCGGGTATGGGTTCTGCTTCCTCTTGCCTCAGGGGATGCTCTCCAGGGTTGCAGACTTGTGGCTCTGTATCTGTACCACTTGATTCGCTGTCC
This sequence comes from Lactuca virosa, assembly GCF_052849685.1. Lineage (NCBI taxonomy): Eukaryota > Viridiplantae > Streptophyta > Magnoliopsida > Asterales > Asteraceae > Lactuca > Lactuca virosa. Next base: position 175,209,505 of record NC_136428.1, read on the forward strand.
TCAAAGGGTTCTTCATCTAAGTCTGTGATCCAGCCTGCATTTTGTGGATTGTAGGGGTCTCCTGGTAGATTGTGTTAAGCCATATGTTATGTATTAGAAGTAAGGTTAGTAAAATACTCTCCGTAGTATTTTAATCTTTGTATTTTGTTCTATAGTTCTTCTGAATATGTAGGGTAAGTTTTAGACATGTCGCAACACCACTATCACTCCCAAACACATGTTGGTCATATCTCAAATCAATATAGTTGATCAGGCTATATTAATTCCAGATATGATTACATAACTGTTCAGCTTTGACTATAGTGTTCAACATCCAAATACTTTTAAGTTCTCATGATTGTGATCCTGTACTTGTAGGTATGAGTGTTAGTATACTTCTTATAAAAATACTTAAATCTTCAAAAAGTATACTTGTAGTCAGAGCTCCTTGCCCCGATGTATTTATAGTTTGTATATCTTTTATGGATTGATATACTGAGTTCACTATAAACAATGCTCTGAGACCAATCTGTCACACCCCCAAACCAAACGGCGGAAACGTCTGGGGCTAGAGGACTTTAATTGTAGTATCACAACACATGCATCATAGTAATCAAAGTACAAACAACCATTGTATTTAAAAAGTATAATTGTTTACATGTGTTCAATCATTGTATATTGAACCAAAATAGTTATACAAAAGAAGATATGACTTAACATAGCTCCATCTTCTCAAAAAGCTCGGGGAGTACCTGTGTATTATTTCCCTGAGAATACAAGTAATTTGAAAAGAGAGTATCAACATAAAGTTGACTGAGTGCATAAGTGTTTATGTTTAAAAGAGTATCTCTGTATCTTGTATATGTAAACTGTTCCAGAAAATCCTATATTTTCTGTTGTATATGAAAAGTAGTTTTATTCCCATAAAACCGTTCTTTTTGTATCAATGTTTTGTATTTGTATTCCTTTATGAAAAACTTGTAACTGAGAGTGTGCCTGGCTCCAGCAGCTGTTATTGAAAACTGTATTGAACCATTGTAATTTGTATTCTGTAAACTGGTACTTTGAAGGTGTACTTTCGTTTAGTTGTTTATACATTAACGTATTGTTAATATCTTTTTAATGAGTTATTATAACCATACTATGACGGATGGCCTGAAACAAACGCTTTGTGGGCGTTTAAACTGTTGATAACAATTGCCACTCCTCGGCGTGTATGTCTGACTGTAGCTAGCAGCCTGAGTGCGGGGTTGTCAATCCCGATATAGATCTACACACAAGTTGTTTCAATCCCCGGGCTGGAGATTCTCGTTATAATGTCAGGGCTTTACCTTGGTTGTCTAAAATGAATTAAACAACCTGAATTGAATGTCTCATAAAAAGCATATAAACGTTACAAGTATATTAGTTATGAAAACCCAATCATTCTGAAATAAATGATTGACAGTATGTTCTTGATTTAGTATTTCGAACATGTATTTGATAAGTGTAAACCCTTGATTTGTTCTGAATCAAAACCCTTGTTTCTTGTAAAACAGTGTGTTTTAGTATACTTGAATCATTAATTATTGTTCTATGTATAAATTATACCTATTATAATTTATATGTATGTTCTGAATCGGTATTTAACTATATTTGCATGTAATCCCTTGCTCAACATGTTACAAAGGTAGTTAAACTGATGAAATAACTTTTATATTTATATACATATACAATTCTATATATATAAGTAAAATTTAAACGACACTCGGACAAATAACCGGTACTACTAGCCCACATCCAAACAAGGATAAGGACCCAGAATGAGTTATCAGTCCTAAGCCTTTTAAATCTTATTTAGATACATATATATATACAAATATGAATTTTGGGGAAAAATATAAGATTATAAAAGAATTTAATGTTTTGAGTATTTTTGATGATTTAATGTCGTTTTATCATGATTTGTAATCATGATTTTATAACACAAAGTTATTGTGTTAAGCTTGTATTCCCCCCCTTAAAACAGTAGAAATTATGAAAATACGGGGGTATGAACTCACTTGTTAGATGGTGATTTGGGCAGCATTTCGTTTCCCGGAAAGGTGTTTGTTTGACGAGAAACCGGCTTAAATTGGGCAGAGTTTTGACCGGAGAGAGGTTAACTTCTCGGGAATCTCCGGGCTTCGAGGCTTGATTAGGGTATTAGACTTGATACCGGGGCTTTAGGGGTTGTATGTGAGCTTATGGAAGTGAAAGGGGTGAAAGTGTGTGAACATTGGTGTGAAAAATGTGAATTCTTCGGAAGCCCTCGCATGGATTTTATAGGACGAGGCCTCGGACCGAGGGGTGAGTCAGCTAGGCACGCATCATCAGCAGCGAGGTCCACGGGGCGAAGCTTCGGACAGATGGCTCGGCGGTGGCGACTTCGGACTGGACCGGACTTCGGTCCAATGGGAAGAAGGCACGGTGCAGGGGGGGGGGATGTCCGAGGGGTGTCTGCGGTGTGTCTCCTGCGAAGGTGTCCGAAGATGAGTGGACCGTGGACTTGGTCGAATCAGAAGGTACCACGCAAGGCTTCGGTCCAATCAGCAGATGACACGTGGAGGCTCGCATGCGAGGATGACGTGTCCGAAGGTCATGCATGTGAAATTGCCCGATTTTCCATTTTTCTTGATTTTTGTGCCAAAAACTTGCGGAAATCGTAACTTTCGCATATGAGCTCCGTTTTTGACGTTCTTTATATGCACGCGTAGGTAAAATCATACTCTACGACTTTCGTTTAGACTTCGTTGGCTGATTTTGAATTTATTTTTAATATTATTATTTTTAACAGGCCTGGACAGGAAATCCGTTAAAAATTCATAACTTCTTCATCCGACGTTCGTTTTTATCTGTTTTTTTACCGTTGTACTACTATTGACGAGACTTTCAATTATCGTTTAGGTTGTGTTAGCTAAAAATCCGTCCATCTTTATTTCGAGTTTTTACCTGTACACTGTTATATTGAAACTTAGAGAAATCGTAACTTCCTCATACGAAGTCAGATTTTGCCGTTCTTTTTATGAAAGTTCTCGGTTTAACATAAACTAAAACTTTCATTTAGATTGTTAAGGCTAAAAAGCCTTTTATTGAAAATTCAGTTTTTACACTAAACAGTGTTTTGCCGGTTTTGTCGCGGATCTTCGATTTGTCATAACTTCTTCGTTATAACTCGGATTTTAGTGTTCTTTATGTTTTTGGAAACCTTGTTACAATCTCTATCACTTGGTTCATCCCAATCAAGATTGTCTAATAATTTATTCTTGAGGGTCATTTATGTAAATATGCACAGTATGCTAAAAGTTCTCTTTGTTATATTAAAAGAAATACAACTTGACCTACAATATTACATACGTTTGAAATAACGTTTTGTTACACCTTGATACTTGTGTGATAGTGTCACAACTAGGAATTCTGATACGTTGTAGACACTTAACAAAGAATGACATTGTACCTAAAACTAGAAAACATGTATGGTGTTATTCAATGACAAAATAATTCCATCAGATACCCTATACAAACTTTCAAATAGTAAACAAAAGTTGGAAACCCTAAAAATCCCGGTTCAAGTCCATTTTGGACTAGGATTTTCTTATTGGGCCTAATGGACCAATAAGCTTCCAATTTGACTATTTTGGGCTTAGAACTCTTATATGGGCTCTAATTGAACCCACTTTCATTTATTTTAACATTTTGGGCCATAATGGACCTAGAATGAAATAAAACATTCTTATGGGACCATAACAAACTTAATTAGCTCTAAAGGGCCATAAAACTCATACCTTTATTGTTTTGGGCCGTGAACCATCTCCAAAGACCAATTGGGCCGAAAATTATCAAATTGGGCTCATAATATGGATTTAAGCACAAAAAGGCCAAATTCTTTTCTTTCTTCTCCCTCTCTCGGCCCAACTACAAAAAAAAGAGGGAAAAGAGTTGACTTATTGATGCCACCTCACAATTGTACATGGGGTATCCATGCACTCTTCTCATGTTCCCATGCATGTCTACTTAACTCACTCTCTTCTCTCTCTCCTTTCTATCCTCGGCCGAAAACACCCAACACACACACACACATTTCATCCATCTTTTGCAAACAAAACTCTCTCTAGAAAAGTTCTTTCTGCTTCACAAATTTTCGAAGATCTTAGGAGGATCAAGGAGATTTCCACCAAAAACTCACTCCTTCCTTTAAAACCTCCATAAGTTCGAAAGCAACCCAAAAAAGCTTCCTAGGGCCGAGAATAGCATCAAACTTATTCCATTTCTTTAAAAACGAGATCCACAAGAAAAGATGAGTTCATACCCCTCTCTTTTCGGTTTTCACAAGTTTTATGGGGGAGAATACAAGTAAAATGTGTAGATCTATGTGTATATGTATGCTATGTATGATTTCATGCATGTATGTGTGATTATATGTGTTTATGTGGTAAATATGTAACAAAAAGGGAAGAAATCACGAAATCTATGGCACAAGAAGGAAAACGAACATGAACTAAGATATATTACACTAAACAAGTCAAGAAAAATACCCTCTAAGATTAAAATAAACATATTGCAACATAAAACCCATTTTTGGGCTTAAATTGTCAAATAAACAAAAGTTGGGTTAAAATTGCCATTAACAGGTCAAAAATGCCAAGAAAATGGTTTAAGGCCCTAATGTTTTTTTTTTCAAAATAAGGGACGAAAATTGTTATTTTTATTAAAGAAGGGCTGAAAAGGTCAAACCAACATTTTGAAGCAATTATTTTGTTTTTAAGATATTTGAGTCAAAAATACCAAACTACAACTCATTAAAATAGAAAGATGAATATACGTATAATTCCAAATATCGTTATAAACAATCGACCGGCCTCGTGCCGATACGAAGATAACAATCGTTCAATCAAACTTTCCAACAATTATACTATACCTAAAACAAGTAAATATCCAAATAGTTGGGCTTGAAAGATCCTAATCATGCTTATTGGACATTCGTGGCCCATTGACATTACTTTTGGGCCAAACACTAATAATAAATGCTTATTGGGCCTCCGGTGACCCAATTACATGTTTAAGGGACCCTCAATAGCTCATATGTGCTATTGGACCTTGATGGCCCATTAACATTGCAAGTAAGTTCCAAATTAAATCAAATATGAAATGGGCCAACGCGTCCTTTGTATAACCAACAGCCTTAAATAACATGCGTAATTAGCAGGACCCTGTATTCCTCTTCTCCTTGTTTGTTAGGCTTATTTGAAATCAAAGTAAACAAATTCAGGTCGTTAATCGATAGTAGTCAATGTTGTTTGGATTAAGTGAGTAATAACGAGCGACACCTCTAAGTGTCGTTCGTAGTCTGTAGTTATAATCAAAGACTCCTGGAAGGAGAGCGAGAGTTTGTGTATAGATCTATACGGGGGTGACTCCCCCACACCTCAGTTGTTCGCTACAGTTAGACTCGGCCTGTCTAGGGTGATAAAATCTTAAGATCAATCCCGGCGTACGTTAGGTTGCCAAGACAGACGAACTAGTCATTATTATGCATGGTTATAACGACTCACATAATTAATTAAATCCAATACCATCCAAGTAATCAAGGAAGAGTAATCAAAATCATTCGTTGTGGCGGTATAGCAGATTGAAAAACAATTATATTTTATGTTATCGGAAAACATCGGGTTTTTCGAGGGAAATCAACACCACTCACTTGTAATTTTTCTATAACTATAATACAAAACTTCCTTTTATACACGTTTTGAAATCATTCATGCATCAACTTATGGATCTTCACACTTTGGTAAACAATTGTCTTTTCAGAAAATATCGGATTTTCTGGGTTTTATAAACTACACAAATCATTTTTATCACAACCCTGCTTATGAACTCACCAACATTTCATATGTTGACGTTTTTTTTCAAAATAACTTGTATTCTCAGGTAACAGGTAAGCTGAAGGGTAATATCAAGTATATTAGGATGTTATGTTTTGAAAACTCTCAAACAATTTATGTTATGGATGTGTAATATTTAAAACAATGTACTGGATGTGAACAATATCAGTTGTAATGTATTGATGCATGGTGATGTTTATGTTATGATTCATGTATATTCATTGTGATGATATTCAATTTAAGTCACGCGAGCCCTCGGACGTTTCCGCCGTCTGGTTTCGGGGGTGTGACAGGTTTGTATCAGAGTTCTGTTTATAGTGAACTGGCATATCTAACGACACATTGATATGCAACTATAAACCAAAGAGGGACTAAAACAACTCTGAACAAATAAAAATAAAACACAACGATAAAAACATCTTTACTTGTGCGATATAGGAAAAAGAACATAATACCAAATCAAATAAGATAATACTGACATCTCGGTTAAGTCGAGACTGTTCATGGTTGTATCAAGGGGTGAATGTAACCTGATCAACTACATTTTCTCCGAAGTACAACTAATACATGCCCCGGTAAAAACCTCGATGGACGGTAAACCTAAAAACATACCCCTTGTTACCAAGAAAAGAACATCAACTCAAATTACATAATAACTAAAACATCTTAGGAATAATATTAGTACATTTATATACTCTCGCAGACTGTATGGTCGACTTCCATCACCCCGGAGATCCGTATTTCCCTAATCAGGGAAATAACTGTGACAACCCGAAATTTTCATTTGTATGAACCCCGCAGTCAAGCACATCAAATAATAGCCAAATTCATTTCAGTACGTTTTTGGCCGGTTTTCAGTCCGTTGTGTGTTTTTATTTTATATTCGTCAAGCGAACAAATAAAGAAAGTATACTTTAGAGGTTGTCGTGCATCACGTAAGTCTCAAAACTCCAACAGTTTGGAGTTTACAGCCCCAAACATGGAGTTTACGGCCGAAAACTCTAAAGAGTATAAATATGACACTTAGTCATTTTAGCTCATTTTACACTTCCAACTTCAAGAACACCCAACCTTTCTCTCAACTATCATAAGATCATTCCTTCAAATCCGCCAAAATGTAAGTGTTTTCTCCCTAGATTCGTTCATATAACACCTTATGTAGTGTTTATACTCGATTTCATCCATGGAAATCTCCTCTTTTCTTAGATCTTCACGTGTTCTTCAAAATACCAAGAACACCAAGAACACACACTAGTGTTCTTGGGATCTAAACGCTCTTCCAAGCTTCCTATAGGTAAGTATACTCCTCCTATATAATTGTTTGCTTAGTATACATGTTAAAGCATGGAAGAACAGCAAGAAACCCTCAAGAACACATGGGTTTACGGTTCAAGGAGATCTCCCTGAACCGTAAACACCATCAAGTGGTGTTTTATGCCACAAACACCTTCTATAGCTTGGATACCGGACTAGAACCTCGCATGCATGAGCTAGAAACACCAAAACATGAAATGTTGAGGAATACATGAGTTTACGCCCGTAAACTCATGGGTTTACGACCGTAAACCCTAGTGTTTACGACCGTAAACTCCCAAGAGTGGTCCAAGGACCGTAAACTCCATTGGTAAACCATTTCGAGCCCTAGCTACTTCCTAAGCCTTTGATTCAAGTCTAACTTACTTCCTTGTATGGTATAAGACCTTAAAACACCCCATGGTACCATTACCATGAGTTTACGATCGTAAACTCATGGGGGGAATGGTCCCAGAACCGTAAACCCATATGGTGCTACCATATGGGGAGTAAACTCCAATGTGAGGTCATACTCTCTTTAGATGCAACCCTTAGTACTCCTAGCACTTGTAGAAAAGTGTTTTCATGTATTAGGATGTCTTTACTTGCATAATTAGTTATTAAATGACTAATTAGATACTTAAATGTATCATTACATGTTAAATAGGATCCACGTGTGTGTTCAAGTCCTCACTTGACACTTAGCATCCTATACTACACTTTTAGCTGTTTTATCAAGTCCTCATGTGATTAATAACTATCAAACTATGAATTTACTAGACTTTTAGCTATTTTATCAAGTAAACTACTACAAAATTATTTCCTCGAATGTATTTACACGTTAAACTCTTTATCAAACTTGTTTTGTAAATTACACTTTTCCTTTCAAATCCTGTTATATCGATGTTTCAAACAAAGGTTTTCATGAACTTCAAACTATGTTTCCAATAAGGCATTTCTTATACTTTAAACTGTTTATATCAAACAACTACTTTTAAATCGTTTTATAAACTGACATCAAGTAATCAATTCTTGTTATTAAACTTTTCTAATGTTTTACAAAACTTTTTTTAAACTTTTATATTATCAAATGCATGCCTCTATATGTATAGTTATATAAGTAATGTTTAAAGGACTTAGGACTACTAACTCGATTTAATTCCTTTTCCTTGTTTGGATGTGGCCTTAGGGCATTGGCTATTTGTCCGAAGGTCATCTAAATATTAGTTATATATTATGTATACATATATAGACATAAAAGTTCTATCAGTCAGTTCAATACCTTTGGGTAGCAAAAGTATACTTCCATTATTCATATACATATATTACTAGTAACTATTATAGGTATAGTTAGGAGATACTATTTACTATTTCTAGTACAAGGAATCGCACCAGAGTTAGTTCATTCATGAGTCTATACAATTATTTTAAATACTTTAAATAGAATGTGACATACTACTTCTCGATACGACACTTCTTAGTGGTATCACCTTGTAACCAGAGTCTACTGGAGGGAGAGCGGGCATTATGTGTATAGATCTATACGGGACAGACACTCCCATATCCCGACTGCTAGCTACAGTCCGAGCCGACTAGGCCCAGGGGTGACAAAATGTCACCATACTACGTGTGACCTGGAGGGTCATCAGTTATTTGATCGTCAATCAGCATGGTTACCTACGAGTTCACATTCAACCCTTTATTTATCCAATTAAGAATTAAAGGTCAAAATAGACTTTTGGAGGCGTATTGTTCAATCGATACCACCTGGAGTCTACCCTACTTTCATTCAGACTTTTCGCGGCGTCACTGCTGAGGCAAAATAGTATTTTCCCTATTTAGAGCTACTTTGTGATTTTATTCACATACACGTTTTAATATAGCTACTTTTGGATAGTAATAGTTATATTAGGGGGAAAAACCTACTTTTTATAGAAGTGCAAATATTCAAAACAGTCGGGTCTTGGTAGAAGACTGCTTTTTATACTAGTAGGAAATATGGGATTTTCTAGGGTTTATCATACTTATACCAAGTTTTCATAAACAATTATAAATCTTCTCTTTACAGTTTTACAAAGCAATGACACTAAAATACTTATGTTGTCACCAGCTTTAAAGCTGATACTCGCTTTCAAAATAACTTGTATTCTCAGGTCACCAGTAGACAGGTATGATGATCAGGTTTTGAGAAGACGGAGCGGTCAAGACTTGTTTTTTATTTCAATTTCTTATTATCATGGCATAGATTATGAAAGAACACACATGTATTAAAATTCTAATATTAATGCAATGGATGATGTTGTTGCTTGTTTACTACTTTGCATTGTTGTGATACTTTACATGACGTCCTCCGCCCCAGAACGTTTCCGCCGTTCTTGGTTTTGGGATGTGACAGATTGGTATCAGAGCATTGTTTATAGTGAATTGAGTATATCAACCTATAAAAGATATACAGTCTATAAATACATTGGGATTAAAATACTCTGACCAAGAGTTAATACTTTTAAATAATAAAATATTTAATTAAGTATACATGCCTGCATTCATACTAAAATCCATGTCACTAGGACAGAACAAAAGTATTACGATTGTTGGGCAGCACAAGTAGACTTAGAGACATATAGTCAAAACTGGGAAGATATAGCCTGATCAACTATATTATCCGAGGGTTGACTAGCATGTGCCTAAGTATGGTTGTGAGGTTGCAAAAAGTCTAAAAACTTACCCACAATACCACAATGAGAACAATAAAACATAAACCTAAAATACTTTAGGAGTATTTTGTGTTACTATAAATTACTTATGTGCTTATTTCTTATATCCCTTTTCTCGCGTAGATAATATGGCTGGATTCCATCCCCACGACAATTTGTACTTCCCTAACCAAGGTAATGAAGGAGGGTTTGAAGCAGAGCCAGAAAATGATCACCCAATCCCTGTGGGTGATCACCAGGCTGAAGGCTTTGCAGATGGTTCTGACTCCGAGCCTGAAGTTGAGAACCTACCCCCGGTGGCTCCCAATCTAAATTCTAACCCTCGTCCGGCTTTTCAAGGCCCAACGCCTCCGTGGGTGGAAAGTTTGGAAACATGGACCCAAGGACAAGATCAGCCCATGCCGTTCAACGGAGACCGAATTTTTTATGACCTGGGCGAAGGGGGCTCAGCAGACAGAGTCTTGCCAATCCTGGTCCGCAGAGTGGCCCGAAATGAGATTCAAGTCAGGACAGCTCTCCATCAAATCACGGAAGTTGTCACCAATGCGAGAATGCATACCCTCCGCACCATTCGTCTGGAAGATGCTCGTGACAGATCCATAGTAGACCATGAGACCCTACTTCAAGAGCTAGCTGAAACTCGAGCTTAAGTCATAGAGCTCTGAGTATGCCAAAGGGTGTACGAAAGGTACCTGCTGGATATGGAGTGTTAGCTGGCTGAACTAAGGGTCCACCCAAGGGATAACCGTCCCCAGTAGGAGATATTCTACCTTTCTTTCGTTAGTTGAAAGAATAGTCTTCCTACCTATGCTACGAGTAGCACTTTTCTATGTAACTACCCCAGTACCGTGAGTACTTTTAGTTAGGCTTTTATGCTGTCGAAATTTTTCTACTCCGGATATGATGTAAGACCTACTCCAAGGTCATTTTTCCCAAATGTATTACATCTTAAATGTCAATGATATTGACAGTCGGCTAAATTCTGTGCCGATCCTTGTTCAAATACTTTCGTTTTGCTATCATTAGAATCCTATCTAACCCCTCACTTCGTCGGATTAATGAGCTACGGTGAATTAGCTCAAGGATTCCTTCCAATCCTTGTCAAAGGCTTGGATAGGAATTGTCTTATAACCATCTAAGAACTTACTTCTACTCTTTACTAGGATTGCATCATAGGGATGTAGGTCAAAGCCTCGAGAACTTACTCCTATTCTTTCATGAATGGTCGAAATACATCTAGGTTCAAACATCATCACTCACGAACTCGTTTTCTTTTGTAATAACAGAATCATGTCGTCACCCAGATATAACCAGCCGAGCAACAAAACCCCTATCCTTCATATCGACGCCGCTACATTCCAAGCCGCGGTAACAACTGCAGTGACAGCTGTCCTTGCAAACCTCAGCGCTAACAACGCAAGTAAGGCTAGCAAGGGGGTTGACCATTCCGATCGTTGTATCAACCCGGGAAACCAACAAATGACAACAGTCACGGACTTGCAAAGTCGTAAAACCGAGAAGAAGAAACGAAAGCACCAAGCCCAAAAGGAGCGCAAGCGATCCTAAAGACTTGCCATCCCATAGCAACAAGTGGCAACCCCTGCCATTTCAGCGCCGATCAGACCGTACGAGGGCAAACTCCCGAAGTGTGACAAGTGTAGCTTTCATCATAATGGGGCTTGACATGAAATGCAATGCTGCAATTGCCAGAAAATAGGGCACCATGCTCGTAGCTGTGGAGCACCGGCACGACCCATCACTCAAGCCCCTGACATCGGAGTCAACCAGGCTTACTATGGTGGTGGTGAAACCGGACCTTATAAAAGGAAATGTTCAAAGTGGATGAACAAAGAACATACCCGTGTCAACATAACTCTGACTCGACACATCACTTCCACCACCGATGCTAGTACTAGCCAGATATACCACCACTGCGCTGAGATAGGGCACCTCAAGAAGGATTGTCCAATAACAAAGAACTCTGGCGCAGACGGGAAGATACTAAGGATCACCGCCGCGGGAGAGGCTAATCCGGACCCTCGTTAAAGTAGTTAAGGCGTTTCGTTGTAATAGACACTTAAACTGTTTAAAACTAGTGCAACTCGAGTCTTATCTTTTGCGAGATCCCGTCAGTCAAAGGGACCCACATGTTGCGTATACTTGTCTTTTGTAGTATACCTTCTTCGCAGTAGTAGTCTTGTAGTTAATCCGAAGTACTATAACTCTATTAAAAGTTGCACTGTTGTCTTTTGTCTGTAACACCTTTATGATCTAATATAATGCCTTTATTTACCAAGTGAGTCCGATACTATCAGATCACTTGAGTCAATTCGACCCTCACAATACCAGTTCGTGCGTGCATCTCTTTCTTCGTAATCGCCTTTCTAGCAAGGCCGTCATTCCGGAACTCCGAGGTACTCATGTATAGGGTACCTTATGCTCCGTATCCTTCCCGAAGAAACCTCAGCAAACCTCCCTGGAATACCACTCGTACAGTACGTCAAGTTCAATCCAAAGACCCTTACGGTTGATCTATCGCTGAAGAATGGATACACAGGGGTGGTATATAATCAAGGTTCTAAAGGTTTAGAGTTGATGATTCCGCTTTAACTTCTTTTCCTTGTTTGGATGTGAGCTTAAGGAAGAATCATTTATTCGACTGCCTTTTCAGTCTTAATTATATACGACTCGTATACACGAAGCAGTGATTGATGAACCAAACATGACTTCCGATAGGAACTTTAGGACGGAGACTGCCCAAGCTTACGAGTGACCGTACTGCCAAGCGGATAAACTTAGAATCCAATCAAATGCCTCCTCACCGATCGAGACAATAGATTCAGATAGAACAGAAAACTCCCAAGATTTACCTTCGCAACGTCAAATCAAACTTAGGATCGACTTAGTTCCAGGGACTACCCCAGTAGCCAAACCGCCTTATCGCCTAGCACCGGCATCGAGGCAAGAACCGTCTGATCAACTTAACAAACCGCTCAGCAAGGGCTTTATAAGACCAAGCTTCTCACCCTGGGGAAACTCCGGTCTGGTTCGTCAAAAAGAAAAGACTGATCACTTCGTTTATGCATCAATTACAGGAAGCTCAACAAGCTAACCATCAAGAATCATTACCCTTTTGCCTATCATAAACAAATTATTTGATCGAATGAAAAAGGGCGATCTTCCTTTCAAAAGTCGATCCAAGATCCGGTTACCACCGATTACGAGTACTAGGGGAGGATGTTCAGAAGACAGCCTTCCGAACTCGTTATGGGCACTACAAATTCGTAGTGATGCCGTTCGGATTTACTAACGCACCCGCAATATTCATAGATTTAATGGATAAGGTGTGTCGTCCTTACTAGGATTAGTTCGTCATCGTCTCCGTCGATGACATACTTATCTACCCTCGTAGTAAGGAGGAGTATAGTCAACATCATCAGCAGATCTTGGAAGCATATCGATCGGGGAAGCTCTACGCGAAATTCTCTTAAACGCGAGTTTGGATTCGAAGGGTCAAATTCCAGAGTCGCAGAGTTAGCGAAGAGAGAATTCAAGTAGACACTTTCAAATCCAGGGCTCAGTTGCGTTTTGATGTAACGAGGTATGATCATTACCTAAGCCTCCCATCAGCTAGAAACCCTCAAAACTAACTATGGAATTCATGATCTGGAGTAAGAGGGCATCATTAGAGAAGATCGTTCAGATTCGTGAACGATTAAGGGCCTCTAGAAACCGACAGAAAAGCTATGCAGAAAAACGGAGGAAACCCTTGGAATTCCAGGTAGGAGACCGAGTCCTCTTGAAAGTCTCACCCTGGAAGGACTTGATACGCTTTGGAAAGCGTGGAAAGCTAAATCCAAGATACATAGGGCCTTTCGAGATTCTCGCTAGAGTCGGCCCCGTAGTTGACAAACTCAACTTACCCGCGAACCCAGTAACGTACATCCTACCTTCCACGTCTCTAACTTGAAAAAGTGCCTATCCGACGATACTCTTGTAATCCCACTCGACGAGATCGAGATCAACGAGAGCCCCAACTTCGTGTAAGAACCTGTAGAGATCATGGACTGAGAGGTTAAACGAACAAAACAAAACTGCATCCCAATCGTGAAGGTTCGCTGGAACGCCAAGCGAGGACCGAAATTCACTTGGGAGCTAGAGGATCAGTGGAAACTGAAATATCCTCATCTAGTACTTAGTTATTTTGTAACTACTTATTTGCTTGAACTCTAATTTCAGGACGAAATTCCCTCTAACGGGGGGATGATGTGACAACCCGAAATTTTCATTTGTATGAACCAAGCAGTCAAGCACATCAAATAATAGCCAAATTCATTTCAGTACGTTTTTGGCCGGTTTTCAGTCCGTTGTGTGTTTTTATTTTATATTCGTCAAGCGAACAAATAAAGAAAGTATACTTTAGAGGTTGTCGTGCATCACGTAAGTCTCAAAACTCCAAGAGTTTGGAGTTTATAGCCCCAAACATGGACTTTACAGCCGATAACTCTAAAGAGTATAAATATGACACTTAGTCATTTTAGCTCATTTTACACTTCCAACTTCAAGAACACCCAACCTTTCTCTCAACTATCATAAGATCATTCCTTCAAATCCGCCAAAATGTAAGTGTTTTCTCCCTAGATTGATTCATATAACACCTTATGTAGTGTTTATACTCGATTTCATCCATGGAAATCTCCTCTTTTCTTAGATCTTCAAGTGTTCTTCAAAACACCAAGAACACACACTAGTGTTCTTGGGCTCTAAACACTCTTCCAAGCTTCCTTAAGGTAAGTATACTCCTCCTATCTAATTGTTTGCTTAGTATACTTGTTAAAGCATGGAAGAACAACAAGAAACCCTCAAGAACACATGGGTTTACGGTTCATGGAGATCTCCCTGAACCGTAAACACCATCAAGTGGTGTTTTATGCCACAAACACCTTCTATAGCTTGGATAATGGACTAGAACCTCGCATGCATGAGCTAGAAACACCAAAACACGAAATGTTGAGGAATACAGGAGTTTACGGCCGTAAACTCATGGGTTTACCCGTAAACCCTAGTGTTTACGACCGTAAACTCCCAAGAGTGGTCCAAGGACCGTAAACTCCATTGGTGAACCATTTCGAACCCTAGCCACTTCCTAAGCCTTTGATTCAAGTCTAACTTACTTCCTTGTGTGGTATAAGACCTTAAAACACCCCATGGTACCATTACCATGAGTTTACGGTCGTAAACTCATGGGGGGAATGGTCCCAGAACCGTAAACCCATATGGTGCTACCATACGGGGAGTAAACTCCAATGTGAGGTCATACTCTCTTTAGATGCAACCCTTAGTACTCCTACCACTTGTAGCAAAGTGTTTTCATGTATTAGGATGTCTTTACTTGCATAATTAGTTATTAAATGACTAATTAGATACTTAAATGTATCATTACATGTTAAATAGGATCCGCGTGTGTGTTCAAGTCCTCACTTGACACTTTGCATCCTATACTACACTTTTAGCTGTTTTATCAAGTCCTCATGTGATTAATAACTATCAAACTATGAATTTACTACACTTTTAGCTGTTTTATCAAGTAAACTACTTCAAAATGATTTCCTCGAATGTATTTACATGTTGAACTCTTTATCAAACTTGTTTTCTAAACTACACTTTTCCTTTCAAATCCTGTTATATCGATGTTTCAAACAAAGGTTTTCATGAACTTCAAACTGTGTTTCCAATAAGGGATTTCTTATACTTTAAACTGTTTATATCAAACAACTGCTTTTAAATCGTTTTATAAATTGACATCAAGTCTTAAATTCTTGTTATTAAACTTTTCTAATGTTTTACAAAACTTCTTTTAAACTTTTATATTATCAAATGCATGCCTCTATATGTATAGTTATATAAGTAATGTTTAAAGGACTTAGGACTACTGGCTCGCTTTAATTCCTTTTCCTTGTTTGGATGTGGCCTTAGGGCATAGGCTATTGGTCCGAAGGTCGTCTAAATATTAGTTATATATTATGTATACATATATAGACATAAAAGTTCTATCAGTCAGTTCAGTACCTTTGGGTAGCAAAAGTATACTTCCATTATTCATATACATATATTACTAGTAACTATTATGGGTATAGTTAGGAGATACTATTTACTATTTCTAGTACAAGGAATCGCACCAGAGTCAGTTCATTCATCAGTCTATACAATTACTTTAAATACTTTAAATAGAATGTGACATACTACTTCTCGATACGACACTTCTTAGTGGTATCACCTTGTAACCAGAGTCT
This sequence comes from Lactuca virosa, assembly GCF_052849685.1. Classification (NCBI taxonomy): domain Eukaryota; kingdom Viridiplantae; phylum Streptophyta; class Magnoliopsida; order Asterales; family Asteraceae; genus Lactuca; species Lactuca virosa. The sequence goes on from NC_136428.1 coordinate 175,225,684, forward strand.
CCTGGAGGGAGAGCGGGCATTATGTGTATAGATCTATACGGGACAGACACTCCCACATCCCGACTGCTAGCTACAGTCCGAGCCGACTAGGCCCAGGGGTGACAAAATGTCACCATACTACGTGTGACCTGGAGGGTCATCAGTTATTTGATCGTCAATCAGCATGGTTACCTACGAGTTCACATTCAACCCTTTATTTATCCAATTAAGAATTAAAGGTCAAAATAGACTTTTGGAGGCGTATTGTTCAATCGATACCACCTGGAGTCTACCCTACTTTCATTCAGACTTTTCGCGGCGTATTGTCCATTCGATACCACCTGGAGTCTATGTTTATTATTCACTTTATAGCCAGCAGTGTCACTGCTGAGGCAAAATAGTATTTTCCCTATTTACAGCTACTTTGTGATTTTATTCACATACACGTTTTAATATAGCTACTTTTGGATAGTAATAGTTATATTAGGGGGAAAAACCTACTTTTTATAGAAGTGCAAATATTCAAAACAGTCGGGTCTTGGTAGAAGACTGCTTTTTATACTAGTAGGAAATATGGGATTTTCTAGGGTTTATCATACTTATACCAAGTTTTCATAAACAATTATAAATCTTCTCTTTATAGTTTTACAAAGCAATGACACTAAATTACTTATGTTGTCACCAGCTTTAAAGCTGATACTCGCTTTCAAAATAACTTGTATTCTCAGGTCACCAGTAGACAGGTATGATGATCAGGTTTTGAGAAGACGTAGCGGTCAAGACTTGTCTTTTATTTCAAATTCTTATTATCATGCCATAGATTATGAAAGAACACACATGTATTAAAATTCTAAGATTAATCAAATGGATGATGTTGTTGCTTGTTTACTACATCGCATTGTTGTGATACTTTACATGACGTCCTCCGCCCCAGAACGTTTCCGCCGTTCTTGGTTTTGGGGTGTGACAATAACGGATGGCTGGAGGAGGAACCTGAAGAAGACCCTGAGGAAGGGTCTGAAGAGGAACCTGAGGCGGAAGTCGAGGGCGGACCTGCCGAGCCCGTGGAGGTCCTGGAAGAAGAAGAAGTCTTAGAGGACTTCGAGGAGGAAGCTAGAGATGATGGTGATTCGGACACGGAGTCCGAAGTCATCAACCCCCCTTACCCAACTAGGGTGCCCGCTCACTGTATGGCCCTACACCCCCCTGGGGTATCGATCTTTGGAGGTGGAGCAGACAGCAGGGACAGCGACCTCCGTTTGGCATGGCACACGAGTTCTACGACTTGAGGGAGGGTGGACCAGCTGATCACGCGCTTTCGGTCATGGTGAGACGATTGCGGAACACTGGCGACCTAGCTCAGAGCACCGTCGATCAGATGCACCAGATGCGGACTAGAGTTGAGCGTGCAGAACAGGAGACGCGAGAGGTTATTCGAGAGTTCCACATGAGGTAGGTGAGGTGGGAGACTCGCCTCCGAGACGCGGAACAACAGGTGGCTCGCCTTCAGGGAGCGTCCACTTCTTCAGCACCACCCCTGGCACATCCCACCATGACTAGGACTAGTCATACCTATCCTTAGTATTATGCTTATATGATCTATGCTATGTACCATCGACTCTATGTTTAAGTGATTACACTACTCATAGAGTCGTTACGCTGCCGAACTTGCACCACTTATGTATGCTCTTTCGAGCAAATTTTCATGTAACAAAGTGCGGATAATATTAATGGAAAAATTTTATGTGATCTATGGGGATGTTGTGATCTGCTATGTGTTATGTATCCATGATTGTATGCTAATTTGTGAAACTACTTAATTTCATGCAATATACCTAGTTTATAGGACCACAATCTCACAAAAATCATAGGCACTCAACATCTTTCCGTTCCATGACAGAAAGATGCCCCAACGACCAACCCGTGGAAACCCTGGACCAACCACACCCGAAGTCAACTCAGCTGCATTCCAAGCAGCTGTATCTACTGCAGTTACTGCGGCCATGGCGCAAATCCACCAAGGGAACAATGGTGGAGTCAATGGACAAGGGGCTGGAAGTTCGAACAACGGAATAAATCAAGGACCTACCAAGACATGCACCTACAAGGACTTCACCAACGCCAAGCCACAAACCTTTAATGGCACGGGTGAAATGATAACCCTAAAGAGATGGATGGAAAAGGTGGAATCAATATTTGAGATATGTGAATGCCCCGAAGAGGTGAAAGTGAAGTTCGCCACATGCACATTTGTTGACCAGGCTCTCACCTGGTGGAATGGACATGTAGAGGCCATGACTCTCCCCGTAGCCAACGCTATGCCGTGGGCGGAGCTGAAAGAAATGCTGATGGCCAAGTACTGCCCACGAGGCGAAATTCATAAAATGGAGCAAGAGCTGTGGAACCTCACCATCCGAAATTCTGATATAGATGCATACATATCAAGGTTTAGCGAACTGTCACTGTTGTGCCCTGGCATGATCACTTCAGAGGGAAAGAAAATCGAACGATTCATCTGGGGATTAACCTCCCCAATTCAAGGAAATGTAATAGCTGCAAATCCTGAAACCTTCGACAGTGCCAAGAGGTTGGCCAAGAAACTGTACGACCACAACAACAAGAAGGGTGAGAAGCCAGCGGAAACTGAAGGCAAGAAGGAGAGTGACAACAAGAAGGGAAAGAACAACAAGAGAAAAGGGCGACAAGGCTCAGAGTCGTCAAAGAAACAACAAACAGTGACAGTCAATGCTGCAACCACCCAAGTATCCTCCACACCACATGCTCCAGCCTCAGCTAATCCAAGTGCCCCTAGGCAGTATTCTGGGAATCTCCCAAAGTGCAACAAGTGCAGTCTTCATCATAATGGTGAATGCAGAGAGATGCATTGTACCAGTTGCAATCGAAAGGGTCACACGGCAAGGTATTGCATGACCTATCCTCCCCAAAACCAGCAACAAGGAAACAACAACAACCGCAACAACACCAACAATAGCGGAAATAATACAGGATCAAGCCCCACCTGCTATGGATGTGGAAAGACTGGGCATATCCGTCGAAACTGCCCCAACATCAACAACCCTGGGAACGGAGGAACAGGAAGAGTGCTAGCTATGGGTCATGGAGAAGCGGTTCAGGATCCCGCTGTTGTTACTGGTACGTTTCTCCTAAACCACACTTATGCATGCATCCTATTTGATACCGGGGCAGAACGAAGTTTTGTGAGTAATAAATTCAAACACTTGTTAAAACAACAACCCCAGAAGCCTAATCAAACCTTTACGGTGGAAATGGCTAATGGGAAAACAGAATCTACTAGGGAAATCTACATCGGATGTACCCTGGCCTTAAATCATCAGGTCTTTCAAATAAACTTAATTCCTCTTTCCATTAGGAGTTTTGATGTGATTATCGGCATCGACCGGTTAAGCCCCCACCATGCTGAAATTATGTGTCACGAGAAGGTCGTTCGCCTTCACTTCCCAAATCACGAAACCCTAATTTTATACGGAGACAAACCCAGCACGAACCTTCGTCTTATCTCATGCATTAAGTCACAAAAGTATCTACGAAAGAAGGACTTGAGGTTTCTCGCTCATATAGGGGATAAGTCCAAAGAAGAGATCAATATTCGAAACATCCCTGTGGTTTGCGATTTCCTGGATGTCTTTCCGGAGGATCTTTTGGGGTTACCCCCTATAGGGGATGTCTTTCCGAATTGATTTAGTGCCAGGAGCTACTCGCATCGCCAAATCACCCTACAGATTGGCTCCTGCGGAGATGCAAGACTTGTCCAGTCAACTCAGCGAACTTTTTGACAAAGGATTCATCCGACCCAGTTTCTCACCTTGGGGAGCTTCGGTTCTCTTTGTTAAGAAGAAAGACGGTACCTTCAGGATGTGTATTGACTACAGGGAAGTTAATAAGCTCACCATCAAAAACCGCTATCCACTTCCGAGAATCGACGATATATTTGACCAACTCCAAGGAGCAAGTTACTTCTCTAGGATAGATCTGCGATCTGGATACCACCAACTCAAAGTCCGGGAGGAGGATATCCCCAAAACCGCCTTCTGAACTCGTTATGGACATTATGAATTTTTCGTAATGCCCTTCGGTCTAACGAATGCCCATGCCGCATTCATGGACCTAATGAATCGAATCTGCCGACCATTCCTCGATAACTTTGTCATCATTTTCATCGACGATATCCTAGTCTATTCCCGAAGCGAAGAGGAGCACGGCCGACACCTCCGACAAATCCTGGAAACCCTACGAACCGAAAGGTTATACGCAAAACTATCTAAGTGTGAGTTTTGGCTACGTAGTGTGAACTTTTTAGGTCATGTTGTTAGTCAAGAAGGGATACATGTGGATCCTTCTAAAGTCAAAGCCATCGAAGGATGGGCGATCCCAACAACACCCACCGAAATTCGTCAATTCTTAGGTCTCTTAGGCTACTACAGGAGGTTCATTCAGAACTTCTCCAAAACAGCCAAGCCACTTACCTTGCTTACACGAAAGGGCGTACCCTTCGAATGGACGGATAAGCAAGAAGCACTCTACAGTGCGCCGGTACTATCACTACCGGAAGGAACAGAAGACTTTGTAGTTTACTATGATGCGTCGAATCAGGGTTTAGGCTGTGTACTCATGCAGCGTGGAAAGGTGATAGCTTATGCGTCCCGGTAACTAAAGACACATGAGGTGAATTATACCACCCATGATCTCGAATTAGGAGCTGTGGTCTTCGCCCTGAAGATTTGGAGGCACTACCATTATGGTACCAAGTGCACCATTTTCACCGACCACAAGAGTCTCCAGCACATCTTAAATCAAAAGGAGTTAAACATGAGGCAACGAAGATGGGTTGAATTGTTGAACGATTACGAGTGCGAAATCAAGTACCACCCAGGTAAAGCTAATGTAGTAGCTGATGCCTTGAGTCGGAAGGATTACTCGAATCGTCGTTTGAAGACTCTCTCCATAACCATCCAATCCCACCTGACCTCACAAATCAGAGCAGCCCAGTTGGATGCCATGAAGGCAGAAAACAGAACGAGTGAAGCGTTACGTGGAATGGAAAAGAATTTCGAAGTGAAGGAGGACGGAGCATATTTCTTCATGAACCGCATTTGGGTCACTAAAATTGGGGGATTCAGAGAAGTAGTCATGAATGAAGCCCACAAGACACGATACTTCATCCATTCAGGTTCAGATAAAATGTACTTGGATATCAAGCGACATTATTGGTGGCCTAACATGAAGGCATAAATTGCCACTTACGTTAGCAAGTGCCTCACATGTGCTAAAGTAAAGGTGGAATATCAAAAGCCCTCGGGATTACTACAGAAACCAGTAATTCCCGAGTGGAAATGGGAAACGATTACTATGGACTTTGTGACCAAACTACCCAAGTCGACTGATGGTTTGGATACCATATGGGTAATAGTTGACAGATTAACAAAATCCGCTCATTTCCTGCCAATAAAAGAATCATACAAGATGGAACGTCTGACAAGGATCTATATCAAGGAAATCGTGAGACTCCACGGAGTGCCAATATCTATCATCTCAGATAGGGATAGTAGGTTTACTTCACGCTTTTGGCAATCGCTTCAGAAGGCTATGGGAACACAACTTGACATGAGCACTGCCTACCACCCGCAAACGGATGGTGAAAGCGAGCGAACCATTTAAACGTTAGAGGACATGCTTTGCGCATGTGTTATAGACTTTGGAAGGTCGTGGGATACCCACTTGCCTCCGATCGAATTCTCGTACAACAACAGTTACCACTCAAGCATCAAAGTTGCTCCTTTCGAGGCATTGTATGGGCGTAAATGTAGATCACCGTTGTGTTGGGCTGAGGTAGGGGACACTCAGTTAGCAAAAGGACAAAGAACAGACAATGCACTAACGGGACCATAAATCATACGCTAGACGACCGAGAAGATAATTCAGATCAGGGCCCGACTGCAATCATCACGAGAGAGACAAAAGAGCTACGCCGATAAGCGGCGAAAGCCCTTGAAATTTAGAGTCAGGGATAGGGTGTTATTAAAGGTCTCTCCCTGGAAAGGGGTGATTCGTTTTGGGAAGCGGGGAAAACTAAACCCCCGATACATTGGACCCTTCGAGATTCTTGCCCGAATCGGTCCAGTGGCTTATAGATTGCAGCTACCCGCTGAGCTCAGCAGTGTACACCCCGTGTTCCATGTTTCCAATTTAAAGAAGTGCTTATCTGACGAGACTCTCATCATTCCATTAGAAGAAATCAAAATCAACGAGAATCTCCTGTTCATCGAAAAACCAGTCGAAATCATGGACCGGGAAGTGAAACGTACTAAGCAAAGTCGCATTCCGATTGTGAAAGTTCAATGGAACGCGAGACGCAGACCAGAGTTCACATGGGAATGCGAAGACCAGATGAAGCAAAAGTACCCTCATCTATTCTCACATTCTCGAATCTAGCTTTAAAAAGAATATCGGGACGAAATTCCCTCTAACGAGGGGATGATGTCACAACTAGGAATTCTGATGCGTTGTGGACACTTAACAAAGAATGACATTGTACCTAAAATGAGAAAACATGTATGGACCCTAAAAATCCCGGTTTAAGTCCATTTTGGACTAGGATTTTCTTATTGGGCCTAATGGACCAATAAGCTTCCAATTTGACTATTTTGGGCTTAGAACTTTTATATGGGCTCTAATTGAACCCACTTTCATTTATTTTAACATTTTGGACCATAATGGACCTAGAATGAAATAAAACATTCTTATTGGACCATAACAAACTTAATTAGCTCTAAAGGGCCATAAAACTCACACCTTGATTGTTTTGGGCCGTGAACCATCTCCAAAGACCAATTTGGCCGAAAAGTATCAAATTGGGCTCATAATATGGATTTAAGCGCAAAAAGGCCAAAATTCTTTTCTTTCTTCTCCCTCTCTCGGCCCAACTACAAAAAAAAGAGGGAAAAGAGTTGACATATTGATGCCACCTCACAATTGTACATGGGGTATCCATGCACTCTTCTCATGTTCCCATGCATGTGCACTCAACTCACTCTCTTCTCTCTCTCTCCTTTCTATCCTCGGCCGAAGACACCCAACACACACACACATTTCATCCATCTTTCTTCTAGACAAATTTTTGAAGATCTAAGGAGGATCAAGGAGATTTCCACCAAAAAACTCACTCATTCCTTGAAAACCTCCATAAGTTCGAAAGCAACCCAAGAAAGCTTCCTAGGGCCGAGAATAGCATCAAACTTCTTCCATTTCTTCAAAACCGAGATCCACAAGAAAAGGTGAGTTCATACCCCTCTCTTTTCGGTTTTCATAAGTTTTATGGGGGAGAATACAAAGTAAAATGTGTAGATCTATGTGTATGTGTATGCTATGTATGATTTCATGCATGTATGTGTGATTATATGTGTTTATGTGGTAAATATGTAACAAAAAGGGAAGAAATCACGAAATCTATGGCACAAGAAGGAAAAAAACATGAACCAAGATATATTACGCTAAACAAGTCAAGAAAAATACCCTCTAAGATTAAAATAAACATATTGCAACATAAAACCCATTTTTGGGCGTAAATTGTCAAATAAACAAAAGTTGGGTTAAAATTGCCATTCACGGTTTTTCTGAAGGATCAAAAGGGTCAAAACAGTTAAAATAAAAGTTTTTATGAATATTATACTCTTCAAAAGACTAGAAATGTAAATTGTAGCTTAATGGGCCAATTTTTGGGCTTTTCGGCCCATTGAGCCCAAAATTGCGAAAAACCAAATTTTTAAGGGATTGAATGATAAACTTCACAAAACAGGAGGTAAAAAGGGTAAACAAAACCAATTCAAGGGTTAGAATGATTTATTTTCCAAACAAAGATGAAAAATGTAAACTTTTTGGATTTTGGGCGAAAATTGTAAAAGTTGCGAAAAGTTTGGGTTTTAACTGAAAAATTCCTTACTGGATGGGCTGAAACTGCCAAAGAGAAATTTTTGAACTAAAAACATCACTTAAACAAGTCTATGGGTCAAAAATGCCAAGAAAATGGTTTAAGGGCCTAAAATGTTTTTTTTTTCAAAATAAGGGACTAAAATTGTTATTTTTATTAAAGAAGGGCTGAAAAGGTCAAACCAACATTTTGAAGCAATTATTTTGTTTTTAAGATATTTGAGTCAAAAATACCAAACTACAACTCATGAAAATAGAAAGATGAATATACGTATAATTCCAAATATCGTTATAAACAATCGATCGGCCTCGTGCCGATACGAAGATAACAATCGTTCAATCAAACTTTCCAACAATTATACTATACCTAAAAGAAGTAAATATCCAAATAGTTGGGCTTGAAAGATCCTAATCATGCTTATTGGACCTTCGTGGCCCATTGACATGAATTTTGGGCCTAACACTAATAATAAATGTTTATTGGGCCTCCGGTGACCCAATTACATGTTTAAGGGACCCTCAATGGCTCATATGTGCTATTGGACCTTGGTGGCCCATTAGCATTGCTAGTAAGGTCCAAATTAAATCAAATATGAAATGGGCCAACGCGTCCTTTGTATAACCAACAGCCTTAAATAACACGTGTAATTAGCAGGAACTTGTATTCCTTTTCTCCACGCTTGTTAGGCTTATTTGAAATCAAAGTAAACAAATTCAGGTCGTTAATCAATAGTAATCAATGTTGTTTGGATTAAGTGAGTAATAACGGGCGACACCTCTAAGTGTCGTTCGTAGTCTGTAGTTATAATCAAAGTCTCCTGGAAGGAGAGCGAGAGTTTGTGTATAGATCTATACGGGGGTGACTCCCCCACACCTCAGTTGTTCGCTACAGTTAGACTCGGCCAGTCTAGGGTGACAAAATCTTAAGATCAATCCCGGCATACGTTAGGTTGCCAAGACAGACGAACTAGTCATTATTATGCATGGTTATAGCGACTCACATAATTAATTAAATCCAATACCATCCAAGTAATCAAGGAAGAGTAATCAAAATCATTCGTTGTGGCGGTATAGCAATTTGAAAAACAATTATATTTTATGTTATCGGAAAACATCGGGTTTTTCGAGGGAAATCAACACCATTCGCTTGTAATTTTTCTATAACTATAATACAAAACTTCCTTTTATACACGTTTTGAAATCATTCATGCATCAACTTATGGATCTTCACAGTTTGGTAAACAATTGTCTTTTCAGAAAATATCGCATTTTCTGGGTTTTATAAACTACACAAATCGTTTTTATCACAACCCTGCTTATGAGCTCACCAACATTTCATATGTTGACGTATTTTTTCAAAATAACTTGTATTCTCAGGTAACAGGTAAGCTGAAGGGTAATATCAAGTATATTAGGATGTTATGTTTTGAAAACTCTCAAACAATTTATGTTATGGATGTGTAATATTTAAAACAATGTATTGGATGTGAACAATATCAGTTGTAATGTATTGATGCATGGTGATGTTTATGTTATGATTCATGTATATTCATTGTGATGATACTCAATTTAAGTCACGCGAGCCCTCAGACGTTTCCGCCGTCTGGTTTCGAGGGTGTGACAGATAGCTATTGTTGTATGAGAATTCAATTTGCGGCAAATGTGTATCCCACACCTTGCCAAAGTCTATCACACAGGCTCTCAACATAGCTTCTAATGTTTGGATTGCCAAAGTCTATCACACAGGCTCTCACTTTCCCAGGGACTTTTGAAGTGATTGCCAAAACCGCGAGTTAAATCTACTATCTCTGTCGGAGATAATAAATATTGGCACACCGTGTAATCTCACGATTTCTTCTATTTAAGTCCTAGTCAGCTTTTCCATCTTGTATGTCTCTTCAACAGCAGCATCTCTCTCCTGATATTCCCTTACTTCCACTCACGCGGTAGTAATCTCCTCGATGAGTCAGTCCATCGGGTAATAGTTCCTCTTGAGGTCGCGAGTACGTGCGGTCGTGACCTCCATAGCAACCCTCATCTCCATGACTCGGTGGGCTGCCGTCTGAGCCTGATCTCCGATGTATGAAATCCTTCAGACCATGACGGGAAGGGCTCGGTGTCACACCCCAAAACCGGAACGGCGGAAACGTTCTGGGGTGGAGGACATCATATCAAGTATCACAACATATGCAGTATAGTAATCAAAGTACAACAACCATTGCATTAATAATAATAATTTTTCATAGGTTACATTTAACAACAACGTCAAAGTAGATATAGAAAATAATATAAGCTGCAGCTTGGTACTAGGCTGACTTCGCAAAAGCTCCCGGAGTGTACCTGTCTACCGATGACCTGAAAATACAAGTTATTTTGAAAGCGAGTATCAGCATTTTAATGCTGGTGAGTTCATAAGTATTTAATGACATTGATATGAATACATGTTTTTCTTCAAAATAATCTCACTAGATAATGGTGATTTGAGTTTACAGAGTATTAGATATATTTCCAGAAAATCCTATATTTTCTAATAAAAGTAGTCTTCTACCAAGACCCAATTGTTTTATGTTTCAGGAATAATTTCCCCCAAAGGTAACTATCATTATCAAAATATAATTAATACTTTAAAGAATATGTGAGAAAGTCACAAGTAAAAGTAATAAGGAAAAATTATAGTTTTCTTCAGCAATGACATTGCTGTTTATAAAGAATGAAAATACAGACTCCAAGAAGTATTGAATGAACAATACACCTTGGGGAGTCTAAGTGAATAAAATACAGACTCCAGGCGGTATTAAATGAACAATCCGCCTCGGAGAGTCTAAATGAATGAAATACAGACTCCAGGCGGTATTAAATGAACAATACGCCTCGGAGAGTCTAAGTGAATGAAATACAGACTCCAGGCGGTATTAAATGAACAATCCGCCTCGCAGAGTCTAAATGAATGAAATACAGACTCCAGGCGGTATTAAGTAAACAATAAGCCTCGGAGAGTCTAAGTGAATGAAATACAGACTCCAGGCGGTGTTAAATGAACAATACGCCTCGGAGAGTTTAAAGAGACCTTTTAATCCTTAGTAGGTTAGTTTAAAGGTTTTAAAATGTGGCCTAGTGTATAACTAGGAAAATATGTTATGAGGGTTTTATATCTAGAAGGTACCGTGATGACACTTATTACCTTAAAGCCATGAATCATAAGGTAATTGTAAAGATACTCGTAACCATACAGATTGACGGATGTAAACTTGACGACCTGCTGGCGTCGGAATGAATGTGACATTTGTCACCCCTTGGCTTGGTCGGTCGGGACTATAGCTAGCAGTCGGGATGTGGGAGTGTCTGTCCCGTATAGATCTATACACACAATGCCCGCTCTCCCTCCAGGAGACTCTGGTTACCACTCGACAATGGTGAAATCCGCGTTTGAGGATGTATCTCGTGTTTTGAAATCTATATACCTTTCTTTTACTAAAAGTACAAGTGTTTAGAATATAGATATAACTAAGTTCTTCTTCATGACAGTTATGGTTGGTTTCTAAACTATACCTATTATAGTTTACTTGAGAAGTTATCTAGATGCCTTTGCTACCCAAAGGTGTTGAACTGGAATGAAAGTTTTAATATCTAACCAGATATACATAATATATAACTAGAACTTCAACGACACTCGTACAAATAACCGGATGTTCTAAGTCCACAACCAAACGAGGAATAGGAAATAGAACGGGCTATCAGTCCTAAATCCTTCAAGCCCTACTTATATAACTATATCTATCTTGACATGAATCTATCAAGAAAATAAGTTTAAAAGACATTGATAGAAGCTTTAAAAATCTAAAAGGGATTTTCGTATTTTAAAAGAGATTTGAAAACAAGATTTGAAAACCTTTAGCTTGATAAAACAGTTTAACATGCAAAAATCTATTTGCTAGACAGTTATTAATCACATGTGATTGAATTAATAACTTATCAGTTCAACTTGTATTCCCCCCCCCCATAAAAGCATTTAAAATCATTTAAAAAGGTTAATTAAGGGGTATGAACTCACCTGAAGTGGGTGATTCGGATGAACGGGTGGTATAGGATGCTAAGTGTCAAGTGAGGACTTGAACACACACGCGGATCCTATTGAGCATGCAATGATACATTTATGTATCTAATTGGTCATTAAATAACTAATTAAGCAAGTAAAGACACTCAATTACATGAAAACACTTTGATTCAAGTGCTAGGAGTGCTAAGGGTTGCATCTTAAGAGAGTATGGCCTCACATTGGAGTTTACTCCCCATATGGTAGCACCATATGGGTTTATGTTTCTGGGACCATTTCCCCCATGAGTTTACGGCCGTAAACTCATTGCAATGGTGTTATTGGGTGTTTTAAGGTCCTACACCACACAAGGAAGTAAGCTAGACTCGAATCCAAGGCTTAGGAAGTGACTAGGGCTCGAAATGCCCCTTTGTTGGAGTTTGCGGTCCTTGGACCACTCCTTGGGAGTTTACGGTCGTAAACCCATGAGTTTACGGCCGTAAACTCTTGGTCACTTCTATATTTTCGTGTTTTAGGGTTTCGAGTTCATGCATGCAAGGTTCTACTCCTTTATACAAGCATTAGAAGGCATTAGGGGGACCAAAACCCCATTTGGAGGTGTTTACGGTTCTAGGAGATCTCCCTAAACTATAAACACATATGTTCTTGGAGATTTTGATGTTCTTCAAGGGTTTAACATGTATTCTAAGCAAATAACTAGATAGTAGAAGTATACTTACTTATATGAAGCTTGAAAGAGTGTTTAGAGCCCAAGAACACTAGTGTGTGTTCTTGGTGTTTTGAAGAACACTTGAAGATCTAAGAAAAAAATGAAGAATCCATGGATGAAATGATGTAAAAGCACTAGATTAAGTGTTGCATGTTCGAATCTAGGAAGGAAACACTTACATTTTGGCGGATTTGAAGAGATGATCTTATGATAGTTGACAGAAAAACTTGGGTGTTCTTGAACTAGGAAGTGAAAAGTGAGAGAATGAAGGGTAAACTCATGCTATATGCATGAGTCCACGGTTAAAGGTAGTTTACGGCCCAAACTCCCTTGTTTGGCCGTAAACACCTAGTCAAGGTGTTAGTCGTTTATTTGTTTCACAACACTCCTAACAGGTACTTCCATTTATTTGTTCGTTTGACGAAAATTAAAATAAAAACACCCAAACGGACTTGAAACCGGCCAAATATGTACTGGGATAAATTTGACTATTATTTGATGTGCCTGATTGCGGAGTTTATACAAATGAAAATTTCGGGTTGTCACATCATCCCCCCGTTAGAGGGAATTTCGTCCCGAAATTATAGTTCAAGCAACTAAGTTATTACAAAATAACTAAGCAAAAGAGATGGGGATGTTTAAGTTTCATTTGATCCTCGCACTCCCAAGTGAAATTAGGTCTTCGCTTGGCGTTCCAGCGAACGTCCACTATCGGGATACGACTTTGCTTTGTTCGATTGACCTCTTGGTCCATGATCTTTATAGGTTCCTACCCGAATTTGGGGCCCTCATTGATTTCGATCTCGACGAGTGGGATTTCGAGAGTCACATCAGACAAGCACTTTCTCAAGTTGAGACGTGGGATAGATTCGGATGGAAATTATGGAATCCCTAAAGTAGTCGAGGTCCGACGGAAACTGGACCAACTCTTATCATGAATCTTCGGTGGTCCTAAGTTTTTGGGAAGATGGTATGTTTCAGTACTTGGAACATAATGTACTTCCATGGTTACATCATCACTTGGCGTGATCGCCATTCTGAAGTTCCACAAGTTCTCTCTTACTGGAGTGCAGTCTACCGGGTTGGTTCTTAGAAGGCTCAGGTCGTCTTCGGATTCGTATTTCCTACTGATTGGCTTTCAGAGGTTTTCTTGATCATTGGAGGTATTGGATATATACTGGCATCTATTGGTTACGTGGCATCTATGTCGACCCTGTGCAAAATGGACCTGCACTTCTGACTCTCGAGGTGTTTCTAACAGAAACTGTCAAAGTCAGCGAGATAGAGGGTTTTACCAGACGATGCTTAGAAAATTTCAACTTTTGTCACCGTATAATAGATGCTTTCACAGTATGATTCCTAATTGGAAAGAATCATTCTCTTACTCGCTTTGCTGTTTCATGGATAGCAGCCTCTGGTCGGGGCTAGCTTCGCCCTTAGAGATTTTCTGAAGTGATTGACTATCTCGGGAGGTGGATCTACTATCTCTTTAGAGATAGTATTCCTTGGAACACCTAGTAGTCTAACAAATCTCTAAGACATGCTCCATTCTCCATTGTGTCTGCTCCTTCCAGTTTGTAGGAAGTGCGTGTTCTTGTATAACCCATCGACTAACATCTAGCCTGGTGTCGAGTCTACAATCTCTTTATGATCTGGGTTATAAAGCTTAACGCAACTTACCATCTACTTTATTCTAGTATTCTTGGTTGCGGAGGTAGTCATGTGGTTCTTAGCATTTTAGTATTTACTTTGGAGAATGCAGTCTATCGCCTATAGGGTGACGGTGACTTTTCTCGCATGAGGAGGCATTGGGTTCTAGGCACTACTCGTTTGTATCTGGATGGACGAAGTGCCTGAGTAGTGCGAGTATCCCTTGCAACTACTCTTCTGATGTTTCTAAGTTTCTCTATCTATATTAAATCAAGATAGCATAAGATTCTGCTTCTCAGAACCTCTAATTTCCTCATCCATTCATCTCAGAGTTTAACCTGTCACAGCTCTCCAGGTTTCATAGCCCACTACTGAGATGCTTAATTTGTGGGATCAGGCATGAATGGATGGTTGTAGTCAATGTTTCTGACTCTTACAACTTGAGTTACTTTTTCAAACTGAGGGAGTCGGCTACTATGTTGGCTTAACCGGGATGACAACAAATTTCGAATTTGTGGTCATTTTAGCAGCTCTACCCACAGTGGTTCTCTTGACTCCAGCTCCTTTTTCTATGGGATAGGATGAAGGGTCTTATTATAAGGTTCGTGGTAGACCTCATACTCGGCTCAATCACTAATACTCGATGTATGCAAGTCGTATATAATTGAGGTTGACGAGATGTTCAGATGTGTGGCCCCACCCCAAACCCACAACCAAACAAGGAACAGGGAGTAGGGAGGAAGCACACATCATAAATTTCATTGATCTAAATTATATACCACCCTAATGCATATACTCAGCAGTAGTAAGCTGATCCCATGAGTTCTTTCTCTTGATTCACGAACCCGATTGCGCGGTGCAAATGGTCTTTCTAGGGGATCTACTGAGTAGACCTCAGGCGGTTATTGTTTTCCGGAATATCTGCAGTGCCTTTCGTTTCTGGTTTTAAAGTCTAACGGGGTACTTCTGAAGGTTGGACGAGAGAGACGACTGACGGTTCGCATTAGGTTTTCCTTATTCGGTTTGAAAGAACCTTTATTCGATGCACATGATACGGTGAAAGTTCTTTTTACACAGCACCAGGAATTCTTGCATGGTTGAACCAAGTCAAGCCATGACTGGCGGTAGTGTCAAAATTTACAATCATCGACACGATATGGAATGAAGATCGATAGTACCATGTGCTGTACATGCCACACAAGTTCTTAGCGTCCCGGGTTTCGTCCAAGGTATCACTATCATGGATACTTGGACCGTCATGATTGACGCTGAACTCTAGGGGTCCTGGTGTTTCGGAATAATCTACTTGTCATGAACGGATTTCTCACGAGGCCTCTCTATAACCGCCTAGTATACACTAGTCATGTATAATTAAGATTACAGGGACTGTTGACTGAGCGACTCCGCCCTAAATCCAGAACCAAACAAGGAACAGGAGATGAGGCAGCATCACTCACTCGAGGTCTATCAATCTTAATTATAAATGGCCTTAACATATATACTAAGCCATCATAGCTCTACCTGATGGGTTTTTAAGTGTCACAACAGTGCTGCGACTTTCGCCTTAACGAGGGAGTAATTACAATTAGAATTGATTATTTAAAGTTTTCGATTAGCTACTTAGGATTGAGAAACGTACCAAAATTCTACCGGGTTCCCTGATGTTTCCCCTTAGGCATTAGGGTTAAACTCCTCCTGCGCCCTTGTCATTTCTTTCAGTTGGGCAGTCCCTCTTAAAGTGTCCAACTTCACCACATAGGTGGCATACTGACTGGCCCCAACATTGGTGGTTGATGTAATGAACTCAACCGGGGTTCTGCAGCTGCGAGCGGTATTTCCTACACGAAAAGGAACACAAGCCGATGAGGAACGATGGTTAACCCTAGACATATCTTTCTTTACTATGATCGGCATAAATTTTCCCGCGCCTTAATTTATGGTTAACTTGATGGGTTTTGAGCATTCTAACACTTCCTAAGTGTACATGCAACCCTAATAACCTTGGATCTATGTTTGTCTAATAATCATGCAAAGTTGAATTCCAAGGTTATATTCCTATCTAGCATACATGGGGAACATTTTTAACTTGAATGAAAGATAGAATAACTTACCTTGTTGTTGATTATGATCCTTGAAACCTTGTGAGCCTAGCACCCCAAGTGTGATGCCTCAAATGATTCACACAACACCAAATGCAAAGGAGTAAACTTTGAGAGAATCTTACACTTGCAAAATCGGCTCTAGCCCTCTTGTTTCTTAGTGTCGCCTATTTTGGTGGAGAATGGGTTTCTTATATAGTGTTGACACATCTAGGGTTACACCATGTAAACCCTAATGTGTCATGACTCTTCATTTCCATGACCCATGGGTTTGTAACTCCCATGGAGCATCCATGGAGCATCCTGTGGGTGGAACCCAACTTGATAATCTATGGAGCCTCTTAGCCCACTATATAAGATATGGAAGATTTACATAATCTACCCATATATTTAATTAGTTATCTTGTGATCACTTAATTAATTCTAAATTAATTCTTGATCAAACTAATTAAATAATATTATTAATATATTAGAACTTATAATATATTAATAAACCATAAGTGTTATTTCTCTCATTTTAGTTTATCCAATTGCATGGTGCCATGCAACCCAAATGGACCATGCCGGGTCGGGTCAAGTACATACCAGAAATAGTTATGGACTTAGACACCTTATCCAACAGTCTCCCACTTAGATAAGTCTAATAATTATAACTGCAATACTTCAGGAACCGATCGGCAGTAGTATTCGCCCTAAACATATGGAGGCATTACCTTTACGGCACTAAGTGCACCATCTTCACCGATCACAAAAGCGTCCAGCATATCCTCAATCAGAAGGAACTCAACATGAGACAAAGGCGATGGGTGGAATTACTAAACGATTACGAATGCGAGATTCGTTATCACCCCGGAAAGGCCAACGTGGTTGCAGACGCTTTAAGCAGAAAGGAGTACTCGGGCCGCCGAGTAAAGGCATTAACCATGACCATCCACTCACACCTGTCCGCACAAATCAAGGAACCTCAGGAAGAAGCCTTGAAGCCAGAGAACATGACAGGTGAAGCATTGAGAGGAATGGACAAAAATCTTGAAGTCAGCGATGACGGAGTTCGTTGCCTCATGAACCGGATTTGGACACCAAGATTTGGTGGATTCTGGGACGTTGTCATGAATGAAGCTCATAAAACTCGCTACTCCGTGCACCCCGGCTCGGACAAGATGTACTTAGACCTCAAGAAGTTATATTGGTGGCCGAACATGAAAGCCGAAATAGCCACCTTTGTGGGCAAGTGCCTGACTTGCGCCAAGGTTAAGGTAGAATATCAAAAGCCCTCGGGACTACTACAACAGCCAGAGATACCCGAGTGGAAGTGGGAGCGGATTACGATGGATTTCATTACCAAGTTACCTAAGACCACGGGTGGACTTGACACCATCTGGGTAATCGTCGACAGATTGACCAAATCCGCACACTTCCTACCAATAAAGGAAACAGACAAAATGGAGAAGCTGACAAGGATCTACATTAGAGAAATAGTACGCCTTCACGGAGTATCGATATCCATTATCTCCGACAGAGATAGTAGGTTCACGTCACGATTCTGGTAGTTACTACAGAAAGCTATGGGAACTAGGCTGGACATGAGTACAGCTTACCACCCACAGACTGACGTTCAGAGTGAAAGAACCATTCAGACATTAGAGGACATGCTAAGAGCTTGCGTGATAGACTTTGGAAAAGCTTGGAATACTCATCTGGATCTTATCGAGTTTTCCTTCAATAATAGCTATCATACTAGCATCAAAGTTGCTCCATTCGAAGCCCTCTTGTTGGGTTTTGAGCATTCGAACACTCCTATGGTGTACATGCAACGCTATAAACCTTGGATCTATGTTTTCTCTATTATACATGCAAATATTAACTATTCCAAGGTTTCATCCTAACTAGCATATTATAAAGCACCTATACTACAAAGTTCTAGTTAGATGACATACCTTTTGATGTAGCTTGATGTCTTCAAGCTTTAAGAGCTTAGCCCCAATAGTGTGGAAGCCTCAAATGGAATCACAAATCACCAAAACACCTTGGAAGAACTTGAGAGAATATGTATGCACACTAAAATCGGCCCACTCTTATTTTCACACACTTGTGCCAATTTTGTGATCCAAGGACCCCTTTATATATTATGGAGGATTAGGGTTACATCCATGTAAAACCTAATACCCATGACCTTTCATTTACATAGGATCCATGGGTTAAAAGCTTCATGGACCATCCATGAAAGCTTAGCCCAGCCTAAATGAACTTGGCCCATTCCATATATATAAGAGTCCATATTTAATTAGTTCGTTTTGATCACTTAATTAATTCTAAATTAATTATTGATCAATACTAATTAAATAATATGATTCCATATTAAATATTAGAACTTATAATATATTAATATAAATCATAAATATACTATTCTCAAAAGACTATCCATATAAATTGTGCCGGTGAAGTGCAACCCAAATGGACCATGCCGGGTCGGGTCAAGCACATACAAAATATAGTTATGGACTTAGACATTAATCCAACAGTCTCCCACTTGGATACGTCTAAAACTATTATTGAGTATGACTTCAAAACCTAACTGGCAATCGTAGCTCTTAAAGCCGTTGTCGAACTCTGACCATGTCAATGACTTGTCCATTAGATAAGGGATCATATATTCCTCCATTCTAGATATCATATGGACTGAGACATGGATTATAATCATTCTCTCTGTCCAGTTGTTGTTTCCCGATTTTCGATTTATGATGACTGACTGATTGAACAAATCAAATCAGTCCTGGCTTGGCCAAGCACTCACATGTGTCATCGCTAAATCATCGAGGGGCCCACAGATATCGCTTTTATCCTGAAGGTAAAAGGAATGGATAAACTTCGACTCATATGGCTTGTTCTACTACTTGTTGAATCATACACAAAGGCACGTTTTATAACATCGAGTTACCAAACGCGTTTTCGTGCAATCAATGTATAACCAACTCATAGTAACAACTCATATCTCTAGGTTTGAAGAATATAAGATATTATCGTCTCATGATCACTCGTGATAAAATCCATGAAGTGATTCAAATGAGCGCGGGTTGAATCCAATACTCATAACTTATGAGCACTCATGAGTGTTGTAGCACCACTTTGTCCACCAACTTGGACCTCTACAAACCATCCCATGACAGTCTTGATTCATATCTACTTCCAACATATGACCGAATGTGGATGGTTTGAATAACTTAATCATTCAGGAAGAGCGACTTAGTTATTCTGGAAGTCAAAACATGCAAAGTGAAACACAAGAATAAATGAATCAAATATGGTATCAAACCCTATGAATATAAATAAACACTTTTATTTATCACCATACTGATTACTCATTATTCATTTTTTCGGTTTTATCAACTTTATACTTGAATTAAAAACACTAGTTGTCCCATGCTCCAAGCATGTACACTATGTTTTTCTTAAACAATAGCTTTGCCATACACCAAGTATGCACTCTATGTTTGTCTATGATCCTTCCTTTGTGAAATAAACCAATTGCACATAATTTCAATGATTATAATTTCACACTCCCAAATCCTTATCGAAAAATGTGAGAATTTCAAATTCCTATCATTTATCGAAATCTGTTTAGATTTTAAACTTATATGCACTGACCCTCCTGTAATGAATGTATACAGAGTCACAAAGACTTGTCAACAGTCATTATAAGGTATTCCAGTGGAGATCAACTCCATGGAAACTAAGTCTCATATTCAAAGTACATTGCTTTGGACATGCTTCTTGCATTAAGTTTTCTAATCTTACACAGATAACTTCCACCTATGGAGACAACTCCATATTCTCATTTTGACTATCACTTCTGAATAAGAGATGCTTCTTTTCAGAATATGTCAATATGGTCCTTCCAAAATTAGCACTATACTTCCAACTGTCCCTGAGCAACCAATCTTTGGTAAACCTCAGATTGTCCTCGACAATTGCTTAATCATTTTAGTCATATCCAATTCTAGACCTTTTCCCTTCTTAATGCCTCTGGGCATTTGGAAAAATTTAAAAATGACAAATATTATATCATATGCAATCGATCATGTACCCAAAGCAAATGGTACACGATTCATGATGTCTCACATAAAGACATGATTCTTGACCAGTCTTTTGCTACAATATTTTTATTTGCCATGTTTTCAAAATTTGACTATGAAGAGGGATGACGTAATCATAATCGAATTTTGAGAACACAATATATAGAATTTCCTTACGTGGAACCAATCCAACATGAAATTCATATATATATTCTTGACTAAAGATGATTAAGGTCTCAATCTAAGCCTTTAGAACTGAAATGAAGTATATCCTCTCCCTTAATTATAGCAAAACAACTTTTTCAATCCATGCAGCCTCACGAATTAAAAGTTTTGTTTTCTATAATTAACATTGCTAACTTGCAACACTAACAATAATTATCATGCTCCCACTAACATGATGATTATTAGCATAACACTTATGCTCCCACTAGCTTTGACATGTACTCAGAAATCAGCTGGACTTCTAGAAATCAATACTTTATTGACTTTCTTACCAAAGTTCAGATTTCTGATACGAGATGCTTTGATAAAACATTATCAAAATCATACACCTTTCCTTAGATAGCATGCATGTGTGTGTCTAAACAATTTCAGAACTATGAAAAGGAATGCCGTAATCATAGTCTCAATTGTTTAGACCTTTTGCCATCTGCTTCAAATCTACTTGGTGGAAGTGTTTCCTCACCATCATTTTCATGAATCGGAGAGAAACCTTATGACCCTTAGATTTTATGGTGTATGTGTTCTTATCCATGTGAATCGTCAAAACCATAGTCACAAGACAAGGATAATGACAAATCCAAACTCATATGGACTGAACTTATGCAATCTTAACTTCTTGCCACCTGGCAGTACAGGGTCTGTCATTGCTTCCAAGTTGTTATGCAACCAATTGAGAACTTTCAGAACACCTATGCAAAGCCAACTTTAACTGGAATGGGCACAGAATATGTCAATACGATTAGTTGTTATAAACCTCAAGTCGTGTGCTAGTGAAGAACCTCAGGTTTTATTCTTGATTAGTTCTTGAAATTCTTTTTAGGATCTTTAAGACTCCCACTATCCTCTTGACATATAAGACTATCTTGCCAAATATTCAAGATATAGTGCGGATTCTTTATCAAGACAAACACTTCACACAATTGGCCTTAGTTGGTCTTTGTTTTATCCAAAACATCACAACTTACCAATTTCAAATGTACAAGAGTAGGACACTTTTACTCTTACATTTGACAAGTGTTTTAAACGTTTCTTTAAGATATGTCACTCAAGTTACAATCTTGGAGTATGACTCTAAGAATTGTTTTGGAACGAAGTATGACTCATCTTCCTGATCTAACCATTTCAACAATTCATGACTCCTCTTCTTAGTCATAAGAATGCACTAAGATGACCTTTAGAGGACTAATTGTGATATGATTTCTAAATCATTAAGATGATCACAAACATGATACTAAAGTACTCTCCCATCTTTTCAGATTTGAGAAACTTTTATCTTTCTGCCTAATTTGATTCTTCCCATTCGTTCTGCCATACATTGAGACTTTTCCAATGTTTCAGAATTATACTTAAACTTGTAAGTATAACCATATTTACTAAACTTTAGTAAATCAAATAGTCTTAACGAGCTTTGTGGTGGACATGACCAGTGCACAAGAATGTGTACTCGATCCCTTTAGTCCTTCACTTGACTCACACATCCATGTGAACAAGTAATTAGTCTTGATTTTCCAATGCTTGAAAGTTCTCATTCATCATACTATTCAACTTGCATGATTCCAAGTTTCGGTCCAATTGAAACTTGGGCGATGAGGAACTTTCCTGATTTGGTAAATTTAGACAGTACCACAAATGAAAGAATCAAATCCATTTTCTAATATTGCTATCAGTGGAATCATATAAGCAACAATTTTCCACAAATGCCATTGTAAGGATACTTCAAATAAATAAAATTAAACAATTTTCTTTTATTTTAAAACTTTGCGGAAAAACATATCCTTACAATCCACATGGAAAATTGTTGTTATCTATTCCTTAGCAATATATCATAACTTCTTAAGCAACTGCTCAAAATTCTGATGCGATCGAAATCCACCTTCGCGATCAGAATCAGCATATACTTCCTTTAAGATTTCTCTCTATTCTTTGATTCTTAAAACATCAACATGTGACCCAGTCACATCATGTAATGAGGATCTCAGAATAGAACTTAACAGAGTTAGATAATGGGCTCTACCTGATGTAGAGTCAAACTTATTGACTTTAACATCGTTAGGTAAATTTGGCAGCTTTGCAATCAACGCCCCTTCCTTTGGCAAAATAAACATATGGACCCTTTGGTAATGGGACTATCTCAGACTTAGCCTTTCTCTTTACCAATTGTTCAACCGGGTTGACTATGGCCAATCCCTTTCCATTGGGAAGAGAATGTTTTTTCTGGATTTCCAGTGTCACCATTGTCACTGTCCATAAAGTTTTTGGGAAGTTGATATTCTAATCAAATTTGCTTTACTATCGTTCCAAATCATTGTTGATTCAGCAGCACCAAGCAAATAGGTATGATCATTAAGGTTCATGTCATAGTCTGTTTCATAGTAGTCCCAAAGGAACTCACTATGTGACTTAGAAAGTGATTGAACATCCAACTTTCTCAAGACTTTGACACCCAACTCTCCCGGCTTGTCAATATGTGACTTCATCTCTAAGATGTGATCACACATAGACCTTGCTTGCCATTAGGGCTTGAGTGACCTTGAACTTGTGGGTTAGGGAGAATAATTGGAGGAGGTGGAGGAAGAGAAGTATGACTTCAATGAGCCAAACTCGGGAAGTCATATTCATTAGGAAAGCTTGGTTTGGGAAGATGATTGTTGTCTAAACCAGACATCAACAATGGGAGAAATTCACGTAAAGTTGATTTAAGTCCTTAATATAACACCCAATATGATATATTAAGGCTAGGATCCAACAAACTATTTTATAACTTGGAAGAGGGATGCCGTAATCCAAGCTATAAAATATTTGAAGGTAGGTGAATGACGATTCACCAATTTCCACCAAGATAAACGAAATGTATTATTAGGTTTTAATTGGTTTTGAAACTCCTAGATTCTTTTGAGATTCATTGAACTTTTCAATGGCATGTTTCAATCTCGAGTGTGCCCTTCAGGTTTTGTGACTGGGATGCCGAGGATCAAAAAACAAGGTGTGAAGTAACCATGCAAATATACTTGGTACCCTTAATATTTACCCCTCAATCGATGTGCCGGTTAACCACACACACTCCAACGATACTATGATAAACATTAAGTTACCCTTTGCCTACCTTGTTAAGGCCAGGTTAGTGTGCCGGTTAACCACACACGCTCCACTAACAGCTTAAACAAAGTGCAAAGTGTAATTTCATGGATTAGAACCTTATTCACATTTTCCTAAGTAACTAAGATTGGGAATTTATAAGTGTTTAGTTACTTAGTATTTATCATTATACTTATAATGAAGGGAGAATTATAGTCATTGTCCTACCTGTTCGGCTAACGACCCTCCACCGGTCAAGGAAGCGGTGAGTGAGAGTGGACACCCATTAAACTGCCATTTTATAGGCAGTAACCTTATACCCCCCTTATAGACCGGCTTCGTGAATGAGGCCTACTAATGGTAAGACGACTTGCTCTTATACATATAATATATTAAAGTTTTAATATTATAATAGTATAAGGGTGTATTTTAGACATTTAAAATACTTGGTGGTTTAATCTATTAATTAAACTAGACTTTTAATTTAATTAAACTCAAACCATATATTTATGGATTAATAATACTCTTTTAATTAAACGCTTTAATTAACTATTAATAAAGTCCATAAGAGTTAATTTGAACTATTCAACAAAACATCATAATTCCAATTATTAAACTCAAAATTAAAACCATTTAATTAATTGTTTAAATTATGAACCCAAGAGTTTTAGAATTCAATTCTTTTTTTCATAAAAAACTTTTCTCAAATTCCAAAACTTGAGGGCAAGTTTTGTAATTCTTGAAAACATTTGGATTCCATAACTTATGGAATTAATGGTGTTTTATAATGAAACTTTCCATGTTCCATAACTTAAGAACAAGTTATGGAATTCTTTAAAACATTAACACCAAATTTTGTAACTCCATAAAAACTTTGAATCAATTTTTTTTTTTTTAAAAAAAACTTTCATATCCATAACTTATGGAAGTTTCAAAAACCCTTAAGATCACAACTTTAAAAAAAAACTTTTGAGCTACAAAATTTTATGACAAAATATGTAACTCCTTAAAACATTTAGATCAAACTTTTAAAACTAATAAAATAATCATATCATTTTATCTTTTACTAAATTTGACCTAATTCAACTCATATAACAAATGATTCAAATTTTACAAATAATTTGTTTTTCACAAAACAAGTAATTATCTTAAAATTTGACAAACGTCATGTTTTTTTTCCTTTTTTTTCAACTTGAAAATAAATATTTGCATCAATATAACAGAAAACAACTCATGCTTCTGATACCACTGTTGGGTTTTGAGCATTGTAACACTCCTATGGTGTACATGCAACCTTATAAACCCTAGATCTATGTTTTCTCTATTATACATGCAAATATTAACTATTCCAAGGTTTCATCCTAACTAGCATATTATAAAGCACCTATACTACAAAGTTCTAGTTAGATGACATACCTTTTGATGTAGCTTGATGTCTTCAAGCTTTAAGAGCTTAGCCCCAATAGTGTGGAAGCCTCAAATGGAATCACAAATCACCAAAACGCCTTGGAAGAACTTGAGAGAATATGTATGCACACTAAAATCGGCCCACTCTTATTTTCACACACTTGTGCCAATTTTGTGAGCGAAGGACCCCTTTATATATTATGGAGGATTAGGGTTACATCCATGTAAACCCTAATACCTATGACCTTTCATTTACATAGGATCAATGGGTTAAAAGCTCCATAGACCATCCATGAAAGCTTAGCCCAACCTAAATGAACTTCGCCCATTCCATATATATAAGAGTCCATATTTAATTAGTTCTTTTTGATCACTTAATTAATTCTAAATTAATTATTGATCAATACTAATTAAATAATATGATTCCATATTAATATACTAGAACTTATAATATATTAATATAAATCATAAATATACTATTCTCAAAAGACTATCCATATAAATTGTGCCGGTGAAGTGCAACCAAAATGGACCATGCCGGGTCGGGTCAAGTACATACCAAATATAGTTATGGACTTAGACATTAATCCAACACCTCTATGGCCGTAAGTGCAGGTCACCCCTATGCTGGGCTGAGGTGGGAGATACGCAACTAGCAAAAGGGCAAGTCCCTAACAGCGCACTCACTGGCCCGGAGATCATCAGGGAAACAACCGAAAAGATCGTCCAGATTCGAGAACGAATGAAGGCTTCGCAAGACTGACAAAAGAGCTACGCGGACAAGAGACGAAAACCTTTGGAGTTTCAAGTTGGGGATCGTGTACTTCTGAATGTATCACCTTGGAAGGGACTCATACGTTTCGGAAAACGTGGAAAACTAAATCCAAGGTACATCGGAACATTCGAAATCCTCGCCAGGATTGGTCCGGTGGCATACAAACTACGATTACCACAGGAACTCAATCACGTTCATCCTACCTTTCATGTGTCGAACCTGAAGAAATGTTTGTCTGATGAGACCCTTGTCGTTCCCTTGGAAGAAATTGAGACCAACGAGAACCTCCACTTCGTAGAGGAACCTGTTGAAATCATGGATCGAGAAGTGAAGTCGACGAAACAAAGCCGCATCCCCATCGTAAAGGTCAGGTGGAACGCCAATCGAGGACCTGAATACACCTGGGAACGCGAGGATCAGATGAAACATAAGTACCCGTATCTTTTTCCTAGTCCATAAGCTCTTTCTTAGATTAAAATTTCGGGACGAAATTTCCTCTAACGGGGGGATGATGTGACAACCCAATATTTCCAATCAGTGTAATGTTCGAAAAGTCAAATATTATAAACTATTTTGAATCAATAAAAATTAGCGTCAAAAACGAAGTATTCTAAAGTCTCATTTGGATTGCACAAAATGCTAGTTATATTGTCAAGGTTTCCAAATATATAAAGAGCACCCAAATCCGAGTTATAACGAAGAAGTTATGACCAATCAAAGATTCGTAACAAAACCGGTAAAACGCTGTTAAACGTGAAAAGTGAAACTCCAATAAAATACTTTTTAGCCTTAGATATCTGAACGAAAGTCGTAGATTATGTTAAACCATGAACATACATAAAAAGAACGCCCAAATCTGACTTCGTATGACTAAGTTATGATTTTTCTAAAGTTTTAGAACAGCAGTAGACAACTAAAAACTCGAAATAAAGATCGAGCGATTTTTAGCCGACGCAACCTAAACGAGAAATGAAAGTCTCGACAATAGTAGTACAACGGTAAAAAGACAGACGAAAACGGACGTCGGATGAAGAAGTTATGGATTTTTAACGGAATTATCCTGTCCCGGCCTATTTAAAATATAATAATAAAAATTAAATTCAAAGTTAGCCGACGGAGTCTAAATGAAAGTTGTAGAGTATATTCTCACCTACGCGAGGATATAAATAACGTCGAAATCGGAGCTCGTATGCGAGAGATATGAATTTCTGAAGTTCGAGGCACACACACCAACCTTATCCGAAACTCACGGCGTGAGCAAGAGACTCACGACGTGAGTCTGTGACTGATGTGTGCTAGAACTAGACCACCAGGCGTCGCGTCTACAGACCAGACTCACGACATGAACTATCCCATGTTCACGACGTGAATCCCGAGAATGCACCCTATAAATAGCATGCGAGGGTTCCGGGCAAAGTTGCTCATTTTCTCTCTTTCTCTCACGTTTCTACCTCGTTTTGTGTGCAAGTAATATCCCAAAATCCCGGTTTCATATCTAAGCCCCGACGAAGGTCCGAAGCTCCAAGATTCCCAAAAAACTTGCCACTTTCCGGTCGAGGTGCCGCCCGAGAAAATCTCGTTTTCTTCAAATCACGCACTTTCCCGGTGAGTTCATACCCCTACATTTTTACGTTTTCTTTAGTTTTCAGGGGGGGATACAAGTTCAAAATACCAAAACTATCTAACACATGTTTAAGAGTTTTCCTACACCTTGTAACATGCTGAGCAAGGTGTGTATACGTTTTACACTTATCATTTCAAATGTCAATTTATGGAAATACAATGACTTGCACAAAAAGGTTTCATCCAAACACGCACAATACTTTTTGATAAACTATAATAGGTATAGTTTGAGCACTTCGTTAGACAAAGAAACAGTAAATCAATCGATTTACAAAAAAAATATTTCATTGCACACTACGTGATCTTGTACTAAACTCGCGAGACATTCTCCTTCGGGGTACTCCTAAGTACCACATAAAAGTCATGTAGTTATAATCCGAATCTCCGGGAGGGAGAACGTGATAGTTGTGTATAGATCTATAATGGGTCTGACAATCCCGCACCTAAGCTGCTTGCAACAGCTAGACCGGCAGGTCTGGGGTGACAAGTGCCATAACTTTCCGACGCCTGAAGAACGTCGTATTCAAGGCCATCTAGTCTTTAGTATGGTTATAACATCTCGCATGGAATACGAACACAGCGTACAAGTCACGGAAATTCTAAACCAAGTAGTTTTATTTAAATATAAAACACCCACATAAGTATGACGACTTACTTACACATACTAGGCCTTGTTTCAATTCAGTTTACAACAAATCTTTTAGAAAATATTGGATTTTCTGGAAACAAACTTGTAACAAACGCTAAGGAAACAACATTTTCATTTTTATAAAATACTTATGAACTCACCAGCTTTATGTTGATACTCTCTTTTCAAAACAACTTGTATTCTCAGGTAATCAGTAATACAGGTAACCGCAAGATTTCTGAAGTCAAGACGCTAACGCGTAGATTCTTTTGCTACATTTTATCATCATATGTAATTTAATTGGAAACATGTATTTTTTTTTGAACATGTATTTTGGAAACAATGTAATCCTTTAAATTATATCTATGATGGTTGTGTTTTACTTTCTTCACGATGGTTATGATACTGAGCATGACGTCATCCGCCCCCGAACGTTTCCGCCGTTTTGGTTTGGGGGTGTGACAGTCACCATCCGAAGCGAAGCTGTGGGGAGAAAGCGAAGGTCAGGATTCGACCACGTGTCACCCTCACATTCTTCTATAATTTAATAAACTTCTAAATTTTGTAACTTTCAAACACAAGCTCCGTTTTGACGTTCTTTATATCCACGTGTAGGTAGCGACGTGATCTACAACATTCGTTTAGACTCTGTCGGCTAATTTTGAATTTATTTTTAAAGTTATATTTTAATAGACCTAGACAGATAAAGTCCGTTAAAAATTCAATACTTTGTAATCTGACGTCCGTTTTCTTCTGTCTTTATATTCTTGAGTTCCTATTAACAAGTTCTACAATTCTCGTTTAGATTGTGTCGGCTAAAAATCAATCGATCTAAAATTCGACTTTCCGGGTTGTATACTGATATGCAAAATCTTAGAAAAATCATAACTTCCTCATACGAAGTCAGATTTAGACGTTCTCTATATGCAAGATTTCGGTTTAACTTCTACTATGACTTTTGTTTACATTGCTAAAGCTAAAAAGTCGTTTATCAAAATTTTACTTTTTATGATACACAACGTCGTGCCCGTTGTGTCTCAAAACTTCGACTGGTCATAACTTCGTTATAAGTCAGATTTTACCGTTCCTTATATGTACGGAAGCCTTGTGACATATACTATAATTTGGTTAAGATTATGTATTCTAAATAATCTTCTATCAAAAAGTCATTTGTTTAACGCTTATTGTCACCAAATTTACTAGCCCGAATCTGCGGGCGTTATATATATATATATATATATATATATATATATATATATATATATATATATATATATATATATATATATATATATATATATATATATATATATATATAGATGGATTGGTATTCTATGCTCGATATATGACAACTGATGTTATTTATACTACTAGAACTTTTGAGTACCAAATAGTCTATATTTGAATATAAATAATATATGTTTAGTATCTATTATGACTAAGAGCATGTAACCGTTGCAAATCTTGAAGAAATCTACATTTACTTATTGTTTAATTAATGTTTACACTCATGTTATGTAACGATTTTTTCTATATAAATAATATTTTCTCATAATGTTATTGATGAAGTAAATCTATATGTTTCCATGAAATTGATTTTACTAAAGATAACACCAAATGAATCAAATGATATTTGATTCAATCTTATCTATGTCATTACCAATTTAACCATATAAACATGTAACACATATATCAACTTCAAAAGATGGAATTTGAAGTAAAATGAGTCTAATTCATTTGATATATGTGAATCCTATTAATATGGAAATATGATTCACAATAGTTTCTATGTAGTGTTAGTAAAAGAGCAAAAGGCTTGTTAAGGAATTATACATAATGATGTCAGTAATCTTTTCAATCCTATAAATAGATATCGTGATGAATACTTAATAAATTTTAGTGACGACTTTTATTCGTTATTATTGAAACTTTTGAAATGCTCAAACTATTTCAAAGTGAAGTTGAAATACAACTCAACGCGGCATTCATAAACCTTTTTGTTCTAAAAAACAAAGGAATTTTAAAAAAAATCTTCTTAGATCATGTTAGGACTTGTTGAATCGTGTCATAACTCACTCCACCAAGGACACTTACTCATCATTTGTACGCTTCTAGTGGACCATGGATCACCTAACCACTTGAAATTTGTATAAAGATGTTCGAGGTGGTTTTCATATTTTCTAGTGGATATAGGTCACCTAACCACTGGTTGAATATCGATGCTACAAGTTTTTGAAAATGAGGAAACAAACCTTATATGATGTGGTCTGGTCTATGATGATTTGAAGCACTCTTTCATTTTATATTTTGGAGTTATGCTCACTACAACACATTTATTTTGAATACTTATTTCCAACCAAAAAAGTAAGAGAAACTTACAAAAATCGTCTTTGTGGTTATATACTTATTTTGAATCAGGTGCCGACCTTTCAATTTGAATGCAACTCATCCTTAAATTGTTTTATTGTTGTGCATATAGTCTTGTGTCTCAGCGTCGTTTGCTAAAGTCATTAAGTTATGCCACTTTCCAAGCACATGATAGGCAATTTGGCCTTTTAACATATGTTTCCTTCATTAAATAGACAAATTTGGCAGACACGACTCTTTATTCTATCTTCAAAGTTGTTCTCTCTTCTAGGTTTTCTTCCCCCCATTTTCGCCATGGATTTCTGTCTTTGTGGAAGGGTTTCGATAATCCAATCATCCTGGACATCTCTCAATGCCAGTCGCAGGCTCTATGGATGACCACTACCAGGGTCAACATGTCCGTTCATTAGCTGGGTGGACCCCCCAATGTGCGCAAGGGCGACAACTGTAATACATGGGCTGTTGTGATCCATGAATGTGCTTCGAGATTTTGTTCAAAAGCTGAAAGATGAAGTTCTTATGCTGAAGCAATGACTCTTTTTTAGTCTGTTTCTACATGTATAAGTGACCTAAAAATGTCAAAATTTTTGTTCACTTAAAATGACCATGGAAGGTATTATGTTAGATTGGTCATTATTTTAATGGAAAAATAATATATGATGGAAAAGTATTATGTTAGTTTGTAATGATCTGTAATGGAAAAAGTGTTATCTTTTTATGATTTGTAATGGAAAAGCCTCTATTTTATTGGATTGTAATGGAAAAACTATTATGATTATGCTTATACCAAAATCCAATTGTATTGAGACATACTGTATATTTCTTTTGACATTGCACAACTTCTTTGAAACCAAACCAAAATCATATTTGCAAAACTAAAGAATCCATTACCAACAAATCTAGAATTTCATAAACCATAACATTAAACCAAAATCATTAATAAACCATAAATGAATCCATTACCAACAAATCTAGAATTTCATAAACCATAACATTAAACCCAAATCATCCATTGTTTTAACATACTAACATTAAGACAAAACAAAAACCACAACCAAGCATAGGTACTAGAAATAAAAACATGTACTAAACCATAAAGGAAAGTGTTTAGACATATTGCCAGTAAGCAAAAAGAAACAAACAAATCATCATAAAAGAAACAAACACATCAACATTAAACAATTAGTAGAACCATCAACATGTCAAGGTTTGTCTACACCATCTGCCTTCTTTCCACCACTGGATTTTTTTAACTTCTTACCCTATTTACTACCACCAAATGTACTACCACCACCTACTGATGTTGGTTGACCCTTACAAGTCCTTGAGTTATTCCCGATTTTGTTTCACTTTGAGCACTCGACTGACTTTCCTTATCTTGATAACTTTCCAAACTTCACAATCCGTGATCCAGACACCTTCATGCACCCCTTTCTTTCTTTTCTTTTGTGGCCTTACAATTTGTTTGTGTTGATGAGGTGGGATCAAGACTGTTGCAAATTGTGACTTGAAGTGGTACATATTCTTCCAAGTATGTTGCCAATAAGTAGGATCTGTGTAATTTTTAGGTCTTCCATCACCCTCTTTGTTCTTCCCCTCGTCCTAACTTATGGCAATAACATGTTTACAAGGCATCCCGGTCACTTAATCTTCACTTACATCAAAACCATCTTCTCCATCTGGTTCCTCATGAATTGGTTCAATACCTTGTGACATTGAATTGTGACATCTCCATTTTCACGGCCAGAAAAAACCGATTTTGTTTATGCTTGTTTGA
Organism: Lactuca virosa; assembly: GCF_052849685.1. Taxonomy (NCBI): domain Eukaryota; kingdom Viridiplantae; phylum Streptophyta; class Magnoliopsida; order Asterales; family Asteraceae; genus Lactuca; species Lactuca virosa. The sequence goes on from NC_136428.1 coordinate 175,258,090, forward strand.
GAATCAGAGTAACATTTTAAATAAAAGTGTTGCGGAATATGTCCCAAAACAAAATATGATAAAGATTTATCAAAAGCATTTCCAAGGAAATGTATTTCATTAAAAGACTCGGGATGTCATGTTCGATACAGATCAAAAGCATAAACAGTACAATATAAGCCTTATTATATTATTTCATATCTACAGGCCTATATCCGTAATCCCTCATCCAAAACATCACATTTATGCTCGAGCGCCACTACCTGTAATACATGAAACTAAGTGGGTTAGGCTTGGGGGCCTGGTGAGCACATAGGGTTTTCAATCCACAATAAATAAGTTTATTAATTTCATCAACCAACAATAACCCGATTACCCGTTCCCGTTATCCTCACTTTACGTCCCTAAACACCAATCATAAGGGACCTAGCCTAAGGATCATCATCGGGATGGACACTACTTCTAAGGGGGTTCCTCAGCAATAAATGTCCTAAAGGCAACCATGAGGGGGATGTAGTACACCGGTGAACATATCGTTCACAAACACCTACAGGTTGCGAGCCTGCTCGCATTCCACTGGACTGTCTAGAAGAGTCTGTGGTCATCATCTATACTCCGCTAGATGACTGGATCACCAACAACATCGAGGCCTCTCATTATTTTATCACACATCGTCTTATTACATCTACCCATGTTTTACCCCAACATTTTTGTAGATATAAAATACATATATACAGTTTAAATCATTTAAAACATGTATAAAAATCTTTCATCAGCATAGACAACAAGTATTCAGATAATATGCACACATAGCACGTAATTTATATAAAATACTTCATATCTATGTGTAAGATGAAAGTAACTATGCACTCACTTGATTAGGTGGTGACTCGGTACTTGAACAACACTTCGTTATCTCAAAACAATTTTTCCTTGACCAAAACCTAGTATCAATACAACTACAGTTTAGTTTTACCGTTAACCGCGACTAATTAATAGTCTAGCTATTATTATTATTATATAAGCGTTAAATAACACCCAATATAACTCATAATAATAGCCCAAATAATAATTTTATGGACCTAATAACATTACTATAATTATTTAAAAGTTATATTAAAAATTGTGTAGGCGTAGCTCACTTACAGCGGATTTTAAAGAAAACCGGGCTTTGCTCGGAGCAGCGTTTCCGAACCGAAAGACCATTTTTCTCGGGACTCCGGGAGCCTCGGGGCTTCCTTAGGGTGCTAGGGATTTTTCCTAGGGTTTAGGGGGTTAAAATGGGTTAGAGAGAGAAAGTAGTGAGAGAAAGAATGAGTTTTGGTGTGATTTCCTCGGCAGCCCTCGCAGGGTATTTATATGGGCCGAACTTCGGATCTACGCGGGGCGTTCAGCAAGTTACGCGGCGCGTAACTTCGGATAACGTCACCAACTCGGATCCAGTTGGCTCGCACTCGCAAGAGGATCAGGTCCGAAGGTACGCTGGGCGTACCAGCCTTGGACGCGGGGCGTAGATCGAAGGCGAGGCGACGTGTCTTCATCTGGTGCGAGGCCGTGGGGAGCAAGCAACGACTAGGATCTTGCCACATCATCACAGTTTCGCAAATTGCACACTTAACTTCTAAAAATCATAACTTTCGCATACGAGCTTCACTTTCGACATTCTTTATATCCACGTGTAGGCGGGAACGTACTCTACAACTTCCGTTTAGACTCCGTCGGCGAATTTTGAATTTATTTTAAAAGTTATATTTTTAACAGGCCGGGACAGGATTGGTCCGTAAAAAATTCATAACTTCTTCATCCGACGTCTGTTTTCGTCTGTCTATTTATCGTTATGCTACTATTAACGAGATCTTCGATTCTGGTTTAGGTTGTGTCGGCTAAAAACCGCTCGATCTAATATTCGAACTTCGGGCTGTACACTGCTAAGCCGAAACTTTGAAAAATCATAACTTCCTCATACGAAGTCAGATTTGGGCGTTCTTTTTATGGACGCTCTCGGTTTAACGTTTTCTACGACTTTCGTTTAGATCGCTAAGGCTAAAAGTCGCTTTATCATAAATTCACTATTTACGCTTCCCGGTGCCATGCCGATTCCGTCGCGAAACTTCGACGGGTCATAACTTATTCGTTATAACTCGGATTTCGGCGTTCTTTATATCTCCGGAATCCTTGTTTCGACCACTACAACTTTTTGTAAAGATAAAGGGCTTATCTCATACTTTAATTTTGACGCTTATTTTTATTCTTTATTAATTATACATTTATAATTAAATAATAAGCACATCAATTCACATAATTAGCAAAATATTCAAATATTTCATCTTTATTACATCAAAAGAGTTACAATAGTCTACCTAGACTATTACATCGTCTAAAAATGCTTAGCCCTGAAACACGGGCGTTACAATTCTCTCCCCCTTAGGATGATTCCTTCCCGGAATCATGCATCAGCAAACAGATTCGGATAACGACTCATCATGTCATCCTCTGTTTCCCAAGTGAGATTCGGCCCATTCGAATGTTTCCACTGGACTAGCACTAAGTCGACCATTTTGCGTCGTAACTTCTTAGTCTTACGGTCAACAATTATCCCAGGCTCTTTAATCAGCCTCTTGGTTTTATCCATTCTTAACACTGAGATCGGAATTAAGTCGGGAACTTCTCCCATGAATTTCCTCAGATAACACACATGGAAGGTGTTATGAATACCATTGAGTTCTTTGGGCAATTCTAGCTTGTAAACTTGGTTCCCAATCTTCTGAAGAACTTTGAACGGTCCAATAAACCTTAGACTCAACTTTCCTCGTTTTCCCAATATTATAAGTCCCTTCCACGGTGAGAATTTAAGCAAAACCGAATCTCCAACTTCGAAGGTCATCGATCGTATTTTTTTGTCAGCATAACTCTTCTGACGATCTTGAGTTGCTAACATTCTTTCCCTGATCACCTTCAGCTTCTCAGTAGTCTCATGGACTATCTCGGGGCCCATATACTGCTTTTCTCCAGCCTCAAGCCAACAAGACGGCGTATGACACTTATGTCCGTACAAGGCTTGATAGGGTGCCATCTTGATGGTCGAGTGGAAACTGTTGTAGTAGCAAAATTCTACTAAAGGTAAGTGCTCATCCCAGTTAGCTTGGAACTCGAGGGTACATGCTCTCAACATATCTTCAAGCGTTTGAATCATTCTTTCGCTCTGACCATCAGTCTGCGAATGGTAATCCGTACTCAGACACAACTTCGTACCCAATTCCTCTTGTATACTTCTCCAAAACCTTGACGTGAAACGACTATCACGATCAGATACACTAGTTAGAGGAACACCGTGAAGTCTTACTATCTCCTTCACGCAAGCATTTACGAGCTTATCCATAGACCACCTTTCGTTGGCTGCTATGAAGTGTGCACTCTTAGTGAAACGATCCAAGACCACCCAAATCATGTCGTGACCGTTCTTCGTCCTGGGAAGTTTAGTCACAAAATCCATGGTGATGTCTTCCCATTTACCCATGGGTACAGGTAAAGGTTCTAAATTCCCATACGGTTTCTGATGTTGTGCCTTAACTCTTGCACAAGTTACACACTCGGCCACATACTTTGCAACATCGAGCTTCATCGTCGGCCACCAGTAGTAGGGTTTTAGGTCCCTATACATTTTTGTGCTACCGGGATGAATCGAGTACATGGTCTTGTGAGCTTCTTCCATCAGAAGATCTCTTATTCCTCCCGTCTTAGGTACCCAAATCCGATCTTGGAATACCTTCAGACCTTGACGATTTGTACCGAATACCAACGTCTTTCCCAAACGTTCTTCTTTTCGGTCATTCTTTTCCGAAGCTTCTTCTTGAGCTTTCTTGATACTTTCCACAATTGTCCAGACAACTTCAATTCTCAATGCTCTTGGCCTTTTTCTTTCAAGATTGACTTTCCGACTAAGAGCATCAGCAACAACATTTGCTTTACCGGGGTGGTAAAGTATCTCACAGTCGTAGTCCTTGAGTAATTCTATCCAGCGTCGTTGCCTCATGTTCGATTCTTTCTGATTCAAGAGATACTGGAGATTCTTATGATCAGTGAAAAGCTTGCACTTCGTTCCATAGAGGTAATGCCTCCATATCTTTAGAGCAAAAACTACCGCTGCCAACTCCAAATCGTGAGTGGGGTAGTTCTTTTCGTGCTCCTTCAATTGTCGAGATACGTATGCTATCACCTTTTCTCTTTGGGTCAGAACACAACCCAACCCGACTCCAGATGCGTCACTATAGACGGCGAAGTCTTCAACTCCATCGGGTAGAGAAAGAATCGGTGCTTCACATAATTTCTTCTTTAGCTTCTCAAATGCTTCTTCGTGCTTCTCGCTCCATGTATAAGTAGCTCCTTTGTGGGTCAATGCAGTCAATGGAGCAGCTATCAAAGAAAAGCCTTGGATAAATCGTCGGTAATATCCAGCTAATCCAAGAAAGCTTCGAACCTCTGTGGGACTCTTTGGACGTTCCCATTTGATTACAACTTTGATTTTTGCTGGGTCAACCATTATCCCTTCTTGGTTAACCACATGACCCAAGAACTGGACTTCTCGGATCCAAAAATCACAGTTGGAGAACTTTGCATATAGTTTCTCCTTCTTCAAGACTTCCAACACTTCTCGTAGATGCTGGCCATGCTCCTCCTGGCTTTTCGAGTAGATGAGAATGTCATCTATGAACACTATCACAGACTTATCGAGGAATGGTTTACAAACCCTGTTCATCAAATCCATGAATGCTGTCGGAGCATCGGTTAATCCAAACGACATAACCAAGAACTCGTAGTGTCCATATCTCGTTCTGAACGCAGCCTTCTCGATATCCTGATCTCTCACCTTTAGCTGATGAAATCCTGACCTAAGATCGATCTTTGAGAAATAGCTCGAACCTTGCAGCTGATCGAATAGGTCATCAATCCTTGGTAATGGATACTTGTTCTTCACTGTTGCCTTGTTCAGCTCTCGGTAGTCTATACACATTCTCATGCTTTCGTCTTTCTTCTTCACGAATAGCACCGGAGTTCCCCAAGGTGATGAACTAGGTCAGATAAAACCGTTGTCCAACAACTCCTGAAGTTGCGTCATGAGCTCCTTCATCTCCGTCGGTGCTAATCGGTATGGTGCTTTCGTTATCGGTGTTGGTCCTGGTAACAAATCTATTCTGAACTCCACTTGTCTATCAGGCGGTAATCCGGGAAGATCTTCGGGAAAGACTTCCGGATAATCACACACAACCGGTATATTCTGCACCTCTTTCTTTTCCTTCTTAGCATCGATTACGAATGCCAAGTATGATGCACATCCCTTGGAAAAACATTTTCTGGCTTTCATCAGGGAGATGATTCCAGAATTTACTCGGCGTTTGTCCCCGTACACCATAAATGACTCTTTTCCGGGTGGGTTTACCCTTACTATCTTCTTTCAGCATTGAATCTCAGCATCGTTGGCGCTAAGCCAATCTATTCCCAGAACGATGTCGAAACCGTTCAATTCTATGGGTATCAGCTCCTCGTGGAATTCTTTTCCATTTAGGTCGATGACGATGTTCTTAATACGATTACTAACAAGTACGAACTTGCCACTGGAAACGTCCACAATTAGGGTATTATCATGTTTTTCTACAGTCAATGCTAATTTTCCTCCAAATCTATGCGATATAAAGGAATAGTTTGCTCCCGAATCAAATAGTATATTGGCAGGCAATCCATTTACAAGAAAGGTACCTGAAGCGACGTCTGCTGCCTCCTTTGTAGCCTCGAGCGTCATCTGGAAGGCTCTTGCCTTCGGCTTCGGTGGAATGTTGGGTCTTCCTGCCTCCTTCTTCTTCGGACAGTCCCTCGAAATGTTCCCTTCCTCGTTGCACTCATAACAGACCTTCTTAGTGAACTTGCACTCGTTGGCATAGTGCCTAGGTTTTCCATATTTGAAACAAGTGACTCCTCCGTCACATTTCCCCTGGTGCTTCTTCTTGCACTTGTCGCGCCATTTGGCTTCACCTCCTCCAGACTTCTGCGTACCAGACCTTGAGAACTTGCTTTTCTTGCTGAATTTCGACGACCCATCAAATTTCCTTTTCTCTCCCACCTCCGCTCTCTCCAGACCCTTCTCTCGTATCTGGGTAGAAGACCATTCTACCCCTCTATGATGAATTTCCTTTTCTTGCTGAATTTCGACGACCCATCAAATCCTCTCAGGTTCTCGTCCCGAATAATGGGTAGAAGACCATTCTACCCCTCTATGACCTCTCTTGAGTCAGCTTGACCAAAACCCCAAGGTCAACTGAAGTCAACTCTAGTCAACGGTCAAACTTTGACCAGACTCGTCGAGTGCACACGGGTGACTCGGCGAGTCCAATCGTGTCCTCTGAATCCTCCTATGAATACCTGGATCCGACTAGGAACTCCAAATTTGGAACAAAACCGGCCCCTCTGTCACTAAAATCCCCTTTCTGACCTTCCCAGAATCGGGAACTCTAGTGGCCTGGCCGCCGCCAGACCGCCCACTCACGCTATCACCCTGATATTTGCTCCTCGAACATCAAACCCTGCCAACTCACTTCTCCGCTGATTCTCACAAGACAAAATCCGACAATCGGCTACCGATCACTCGTACCAACGTACCAAAACGGTCCAAATCACGCCCCAAGGAACGAAAGGGTTCACATCCCACCAGGGTTCATTCACTGAACTACTATCAGAATCCATCCGATCAATAAACTTTCAACATCCTGTTCGCTGCCACAAGAAATTATGCTCGCTAAGAAGTCCTCAGACATCTAAAATCATAAGCCTCAGCTGCATCCCTCGTATCCCTTTTTAACATTGAGCACCAGGTCTGATCATGACCCAACATTTGAACCTCCAGGTCATTCGTTGCATTATGCCAACTGTCTCCATGGTTTCCTTCTTACTATAACCAGATCGGCCCAATGTGACACTCAAGTAACGAAGTTCGCTTAACCCTAAGCGAATGCTACCTTCCCATATGGAGATCGACTCAGCCCCGACCTCTATCATCTATTACTCATCGTTCCATGGAACTTGCGGTACTTCCCGTACCCGAGTACTGACCCACACAGGTCTAAGACATCAGATGACAAACAATACTCCTCAACATGGAACCCACCTCAGAATCCAGAATCTCATCTCACCTATCCAACGCACCACCAGAGCCAAAATCAAACTCGAGAGTTTGGTCCGACCCAGAGTTGGAACCACTCGTCCCAATGAAGAACTCAACTCAGAGCTCATTTCCCGCAACCCATGCGTACCTCACTTGTCCCATTCTTTTGGATTGCGATTACCACCTTACTCAAAACATAATAACTTCCTATCATTGAGGAGACCCCGGTCTCGCCCCTGGTCCGACCACCAGGTTCCCAAGAAAACTCATAAATTGGGGCCACCCCATGCCTAAAATTCTTCTGCGCCCTACTCTGATCAAAGAGTACTTTATCATGACAACTTCTCGCTGACTAGTGTGTACTACGTCTTCCCGTAGCGTGACATCAACCTCTCACTGACTGGTGAGTACTGCGGCTTCCCGCAGTATCACCACAACCTCTCACTGACTGGTGAGTACTATGGCCTCCCGTAGTATCACCACAACCTCTCACTGACTGGTGAGTACTACGGCTGCCCGTAGCATCACAACAACCTCTGACTAGTGAGTACTACGACTTCCCGTACCATCACAACAACCTCTGACTAGTGAGTACTACGGCTTCCCGTAGCATCACAACAACCTCTGACTAGTGATTACTACGGTTTCCCGTAGCATCACAACAACCTCTGACTAGTGAGTACTATGGCTTCCCGTAGCATCACAACAACCTCTGACTAGTAGTACTACGACTTCTCGTAGCATCACAACAACCTCTCACTAGTGAATATTACAGCTTCCCGTAGCATCACAACAACCTCTGACTAGTGAGTACTACGGCTTCCCGTAGCATCACAACAACCTCTCTTGACTAGCTCAAAATCTGTGGGTCAAAGATAGATAGGTGCATGCACTTACCCAAATTATGCATCACTATATCTGGCGGCAATCGTCATAAAAAAACACCCTCCTCTGCTGCAATCCATATTCTCGGACACTCTCACTTGCTGTCATTAACCGAAGGGCTCCCACTAGAATCATCGATGCTTGACCCACCCCTTGCCGTCTCCACTCAAGACTCAAAATTAGCCGAAATCCAATGCATTAAATTCGGATACCTCGATACATCACATAGAACCTCACTACGTCTCGTATCATCCACTGATCTTCCTGTTCCACAACCTGAAATTGGTTGTCTAATCAACTTCTACTCTTCGCACGCTGAATAACAGCCCCATCATTGAACCAGAATTTCTCAACCGCTGAACTCACCCTGCGAGTCATGCATCTCGAATTCACCATTATGACCTCGAAGAATTCATGTACACCCCAAGGTCTCCGACCAACGGCCACTTGCCGTGGGGGCACTCAAACATAACACATGCATTATCTCGCTCTGCACCTCTTCTCAATCACCAATAACCCTGGGCTCATGAATTCTCACGGCCGGTCTCTATATCCAGATCTCTAACCATCCTCGATCGAATCTCTGATCTCCTTAACAAAATACCCGATTCTCCCTCACTTAGAGTTCGAACCATCCCCAATCGGCGCACCAGAAATCTATCCCACAGACTGTTTCCACCAGTAACATCGCACCTACTCTTGGAAGGTGCTACGCAACGCTCGATGATCTCCCGGCGGAGATCGAGCTACTCTAAATGCCCTGAAACTCAGATGAAATCCTCAGAACTTCCCACCATGACTGTCTCTAGTCATTCAGATTCTCACACCATTCCATCAACGGACCTCCCAACTGTCCAGTATTAACCCTGACTATTAGTCTGGAAGTAAAGATCTACCGTACTCCTCATCATCGACTCCTTAACCAACGTTCCATCACGTCACGTATCATAAGAGCAGAAACTATATTTCCACTCTTAATACCCATCAAAGACAATAAGGGCCACCGCGCTGATATACTCCTCTTGATCGTCCGACGTTGCAGCTATCACATGCCCTACTATACTCAATTAGGGTGTATCCTGGTCCTTAACCCATCTCTGTCCCCACTGACAACCTGTTCACGCTATATCTTTACCTCGCGGCAGATCTGCTGCCATATACTCTGGTTGAAGATCACCATCCGTGCAATTCCTCAGGGCTCACCCGCAAACTCAAAAACCGAAATCTCAACACCTCTTACGTCTCCCACAGGAAACGGAAATAACACCACTCGGGTCACATAAAGTGACCTCTCCACTATCGGCCTGTCGCCCAGCCCAGAACGTATTCTCCCATAATGCAGCATCCCTACTCATCCCTGAGTCTTGCGACTCCAACTGACATATCACCCACAATTCCTTGGAGCTCACTCGATTTCCCTTTTCAAGGGATGCTCCACTAAAACTTGTTCATTGTGGCCTTCTGGCCCCATACTCATTCACCTCTGATCTCATTCTAGACAATCCCCACAGAATAGCGGGTAAAAACCAGAAACACTAACTGCCACATGTCATGGTACTCAAACCGTGTGGCCACCTCCCGATTTGCTATGAATCATGGTAACTGAACCATGTTATCTCCTCTTAATCTTCTACGAATCATGGTACTCGGACCATGTTCCCTCTTCTCATTCCACCTCACATCATGGCACTCGAACTGTGACATCACATCTCGACCTGCTACAACTCATGGTACTCGAACCATGACATCACTTCTCAATCCGCTACTTATCATGGTACTCGAACCATGACATCACTTCTCAATCCGCTGCTTGTCATGGTACTCGAACCATGTCATTACTTCTCAATCCGTTACTTATCATGGTACTCGAACCATGTCATCACTTCTCAATCCGCTACTTATCATGGTACTCGAACCATGACATTACTTCTCAATCTGCTACTTTAAAATCCTCCGGATTAGCCTTCCGGATCGCCGCGGTCATCTCGTCATGAATCATACGGCGAATCTCATCATCGCTATCACCGCTGCTCTCCGGTGTGTGTGGTGTACCAACCATAATGTCTCTGAAACACAACACAAAGATACCAGAGACTCGATCGAGTATACTCGCACTCGATCACCCAACCCTACTTGTTCCTTGGTACCCTAAGGATTCTTACTTGGACTGCTCACTGATCTGGTGTTTCCAGTAGTACGGGCCCTATACTACCTTCCACACCGCATCCGCGCTCATTCCAAGTCCTCATCCTAGGATCCCAGATCGCAAGTACTCTACATCTCGCTAAGCATAGACTACCCTTCGGTAGACTTCTCATAAGCTCCTCACTGCTACCTACTCACTCTCAAAGCATCCCATAGCAGCAGTAATCTCCTAGGCTACGACATTACAAATCAGGCCACTCTAGTCCTAATATGAATAACTGGCCTACTCTAGCATGCATAACATATCATATCATATCTCATACCACATAATGTAAGGGTATTTTGGGAAATCACCGTTCGGGTGCTGGCTGATCGTACACACTGCTTCTTTCCGCTTCCCTCAATTTCCTTTACTTTTTTTTTGAAAAATCGTTCCTTTTTATGAAAAACTTTCTCAAATCCTCAGTTTGAGTTCAAATACGCCCGAAGGTGCATCCGAATCCCTCAAACCAAGGCTCTGATACCAACTTGTAACAACGTGAATTTCCAAAACAATTTTTCATTTTCAATCATAATAAATTTCATAAGAACAATTTCAAAAACCATTGTATCACATATTATCTCAATAAACAACCCCAGAATCTCAAGTACGTAAATCTTCATTAGTGTGTACAGATATTGCCGGCGCCTTCCCGCGATCCTCGCTAGTACCTGAAACACATATCACATAACACGGTAAGCATAAATGCTTAGTGAGTTCCCCAAAATACCAATACGCACATACGCCACTCAAGGCTATAAGACCTTCCGGTCTCCGTGTCTCAGAGGACTTCCGTCCCACAACCCTGGTAGACCTTCCGGCCCTACCCGTAATAACCTTCCGGTCCATATCATCCTGACCTTCCGGTCCATATTATCCGGACCTTCCGGTCCACATCATGATGATCTTCCGGTCCTTATCATTCGTAACATACATAGCACATACATATCACATAACAGCATACAACACATACATCTCATAGCATATAAGACCTTCCAGTCACACATAGGTACCACTCTAAGTACAGTATAGTGAGAAGACTCACCTCACATGATGTCGGATACCCTCTCGTGCTCGATAACCCGACCTGGCCTCCTCCTATCAAAATGATACCATCTCTAATCAAAATCCTCTCAGGTTCTCGTCCCGAATTATGGGTAGAAGACCATTCTACCCCTCTATGACCTCTCTTGAATCAGCTTGACCAAAACCCCAAGGTCAACTGAAGTCAACTCTAGTCAACGGTCAAACTTTGACCAGACTCGTCGAGTGCACACGGGTGACTCGGCGAGTCCAATCGTGTCCTCTGAATCCTCCTATGAATACCTGGATCCGACTAGGAACTCCAAATTTGGAACAAAACCGGCCCCTCTGTCACTAAAATCCCCTTTCTGACCTTCCCAGAATCGGGAACTCTAGTGGCCTGGCCGCCGCCAGACCGCCCACTCACGCTATCACCCTGATATTTGCTCCTCGAACATCAAACCCTGCCAACTCACTACTCCGCTGATTCTCACAAGACAAAATCCGACAATCGGCTACCGATCACTCGTACCAACGTACCAAAACGGTCCAAATCACGCCCCAAGGAACGAAAGGGTTCACATCCCACCAGGGTTCATTCACTGAACTACTATCAGAATCCATCCGATCAATAAACTTTCAACATCCTGTTCGCTGCCACAAGAAAATTATGCTCGCTAAGAAGTCCTCAGACATCTAAAATCATAAGCCTCAGCTGCATCCCTCATATCCCTTTTTAACATTGAGCACCAGGTCTGATCATGACCCAACATTTGAACCTCCAGGTCATTCGTTGCATTATGCCAACTGTCTCCATGGTTTCCTTCTTACTATAACCAGATCGGCCCAATGTGACACTCAAGTAACGAAGTTTGCTTAACCCTAAGCGAATGCTACCTTCCCATCTGGAGATCGACTCAGCCCCGACCTCTATCATCTGTTACTCATCGTTCCATGGAACTTTCGGTACCTCCCGTACCCGAGTACTGACCCACACAGGTCTAAGACATCAGATGACAAACAATACTCCTCAACATGGAACCCACCTCAGAATCCAGAATCTCATCTCACCTATCCAACGCACAAACAGAGCCAAAATCAAAGTAGAGAGTTTGGTCCGACCCAGAGTTGGAACCACTCGTCCCAATGAAGCACTCAACTCAGAGCTCATTTCCCGCAACCCATGCGTACCTCACTTGTCCCATTCTTTTGGATTGCGATTACCACCTTACTCAGAACATAATAACTCCCTATCATTGAGGAGACCCCGATCTCGCCCCTGGTCCGACCACCAGGTTCCCAATAAAACTCATAAATTGGGGCCACCCCATGCCTAAAATTCTTCTGCGCCCTGCTCTGATCAAAGAGTACTTTATCATGACAACTTCTCGCTGACTAGTGTGTACTACGTCTTCCCGTAGCGTCACATCAACCTCTCACTGACTGGTGAGTACTGCGGCTTCCCGCAGTATCACCACAACCTCTCACTGACTGGTGAGTACTACGGCCTCCCGTAGTATCACCACAACCTCTCACTGACTGGTGAGTACTACGGCTGCCCGTAGCATCACAACAACCTCTGACTAGTGAGTACTACGACTTCCCGTAGCATCACAACAACCTCTGACTAGTGAGTACTACGGCTTCCCGTAGCATCACAACAACCTCTGACTAGTGATTACTACGGCTTCCCGTAGCATCACAACAACCTCTGACTAGTGAGTACTATGGCTTCCCGTAGCATCACAACAACCTCTGACTAGTGAGTACTACGACTTCCCGTAGCATCACAACAACCTATGACTAGTGAGTACTACAGCTTCCCGTAGCATCACAACAACCTCTGACTAGTGAGTACTACGGCTTCCCGTAGCATCACAACAACCTCTCTTGAGTAGCTCAAAATCCGCGGGTCAAACATAGATAGGTGCATGCACTTACCCAAATTATGCATCACTATATCTGGCGGCAATCGTCATAACAAAACACCCTCCTCTGCTGCAATCCATATTCTCGGACACTCTCACTTGCTGTCATTAACCGAAGGGCTCCCACTAGAATCATCGATGCTTGACCCACCCCTTGCCGTCTCCACTCAAGACTCAAAATTATCCGAAATCCAATGCATTAAATTCGGATACCTCGATACATCACATAGAACCTCACGACGTCTCGTGTCATCCACTGATCTTCCTGTTCCACAACCTGAAATTGGTTGTCTAATCAACTTCTACTCTTCCCACGCTGAATAACAGCCCCATCATTGAACCAGAATTTATCAACCGCCGAACTCACCCTGCGAGTCATCCATCTCGAATTCACCATTATGACCTCGAAGAATTCATGTACACCCCAAGGTCTCCGACCAACAGCCACTTGCCGTGGGGGCACTCAAACATAACACATGCATTATCTCGCTCTGCACCTCTTCTCAATCACCAATAACCCTAGGCTCATGAATTCTCACCGCCGGTCTCTATATCCAGATCTCTAACCATCCTCGATCGAATCTCTGATCTCCTTAACAAAATACCCGATTCTCCCCTACTTAGAGTTCGAACCATCCCCAATCGGCGCACCAGAAATCTATCCCACAGACTGTTTCCACCAGTAACATCGCACCTACTCTTGGAAGGTGCTACGCAACGCTCGATGATCTCCCGGCGGAGATCGAGCTACTCTAAATGCCCTGAAACTCATATGAAATCCTCAGAACTTCCCACCATGACTGTCTCTAGTCATTCAGATTCTCACACCATTCCATCAACGGACCTCCCAACTGTCCAGTATTAACCCTGACTATTAGTCTGGAAGTAAAGATCTACCGTACTCCTCATCATCGACTCCTTAACCAACGTTCCATCACGTCACTTATCATAAGAGCAGAAACTATATTTCCACTCTTAATACCCATCAAAGACAATAAGGGCCACCGCGCTGATATATTCCTCTTGATCGTCCAACGTTGCAGCTATCACATGCCCTACTATACTCAATTAGGGTGTATCCTGGTCCTTAACCCATCTCAGTCCCCACTGACAACCTATTCACGCTATATCTTTACCTCGCGGCAGACCTGCTGCCATATACTCTGGTTGAAGATCACCATCCGTGCAATCCCTCAGGGCTCACCCGCAAACTCAAAAACCGAAATCTCAACACCTCTTACATCTCCCACAGGAAACAGAAATAACACCACTCGGGTCACATAAAGTGACCTCTCCACTATCGGCCTGTCGCCCAGACCAGACCGTATTCTCCCATAATGCAGCATCCCTACTCATCCCTGAGTCTTGCGACTCCAACTGACATATCACCCACAATTCCTTGGAGCTCACTCGATTTCCCTTTTCAATGGATGCTCCACTAAAACTTGTTCATCGTGGCCTTCTGGCCCCATACTCATTCACCTCTGATCTCAGTCTAGACAATCCCCACAGAATAGCCGGTAAAAACCAGAAACACTAACTGCCACATGTCATGGTACTCAAACCGTGTGGCCACCTCTCGATTTGCTATGAATCATGGTAACTGAACCATGTTATCTCCTCTTAATCTTCTACGAATCATGGTACTCGGACCATGTTCCCTCTTCTCATTCCACCTCACATCATGGCACTCGAACTGTGACATCACATCTCGACCTGCTACAACTCATGGTACTCGAACCATGACATCACTTCTCAATCCGCTACTGATCATGGTACTCGAACCATGACATCACTTCTCAATCCGCTACTTATCATGGTACTCGAACCATGTCATTACTTCTCAATCCGTTACTTATCATGGTACTCGAACCATGTCATCACTTCTCCATCCGCTACTTATTATGGTACTCGAACCATGTCATCACTTCTCAATCCGCTACTTATCATGGTACTCGAACCATGACATTACTTCTCAATCTGCTACTTTAAAATCCTCCGGATTAGCCTTCCGGATCGTCGCGGTCATCTCGTCATGAATCATACGGCGAATCTCATCATCGCTATCACCACTGCTCTCCGGTGTGTGTGGTGTACCAACCATAATGTCTCTTAAACACAACACAAAGATACCAGAGACTCGATCGAGTATACTCGCACTCGATCACCCAACCCTACTTGTTCCTTGGTACCCTAAGGATTCTTACTTGGACTGCTCACTGAGCTGGTGTTTCCAGTAGTATGGGCCCTATACTACCTTCCACACCGCATCCACGCTCATTCCAAGTCCTCATCCTAGGATCCCAGATCGCAAGTACTCTACATCTCGCTAAGCATAGACTACCCTTCGGTAGACTTCTCATAAGCTCCTCACTGCTACCTACTCACTCTCAAAGCATCCCATAGCAGCAGTAATCTCCTAGGCTAAGGAATCACAAATCAGGCCACTCTAGTCCTAATATGAATAACTGGCCTACTTTAGCATGCACAACATATCATATCATATCTCATACCACATAATGTAAGGGTATTTTGGGAAATCACCGTTCGGGCACTGGCTGATCGAACACTCTGCTTCTTTCCGCTTCCCTCAATTTCCTTTACTTTTTTTGAAAAATCGATCGTTTTTATGAAAAACTTTCTCAAATCCTCAGTTTGAGTTCAAATACGCCCGAAGGTGCATCCGAATCCCTCAAACCAAGGCTCTGATACCAACTTGTAACAACGTGAATTTCCAAAATAATTTTTCATTTTCAATCATAATAAATTTCATAAGAACAATTTCAAAAACCATTGTATCACATATTATCTCAATAAACAACCCCTGAATCTCAATTACGTAAATCTTCATTAGTGTGTACAGATAATGCCGGCGCCTTCCCGCGATCCTCGCTAGTAACTGAAACACATATCACATAACACAGTAAGCATAAATGCTTAGTGATTTCCCCAAAATACCAATACACATATACGCCACTCAAGGCTATAAGACCTTCCGGTCTCTGTGTCTCAGAGGACTTCCGTCCTACAACCTTGGTAGACCTTCCGGACCTACCCGTAATGACCTTCCGGTCCATATCATCCTGACCTTCCGGTCCATATCATCCCGACCTTCCGGTCCACATCATGATGACCTTCCGGTCCTTATCATTCATAACATACATAGCACATACATATCACATAACAGCATACAACACATACATCTCATAGCATATAAGACCTTCCGGTCACACATAGGTACCACTCTAGGTACAGTATAGTGAGAAGACTCACCTCGCATGATGTCGGATACCCTCTCGTGCTTGATAACCCGACCTGGTCTCCTCCTATCAAAATGATAACATCTCTAATCAAAATCCTCTCAGGTTCTCGTCCCGAATAATGGGTAGAATACCATTCTACCCCTCTCTGACCTTTCTTGAATCAGCTTCACCAAAACCGCAAGGTCAACTAAAGTCAACACTAGTCAATGGTCAAACTTTGACCAGACTCGTCGAGTGCACACGGGTGACTCGGCGAGTCCAATCGTGTCCTCTGAATCCTCCTATGGCTTCTCTCAGCTCGTCAAGTTAACCCTTCACTCGACGGGTTACCACGGGTCGCGAATCGCGGGGCAACCCGACTCGACTCGTCGAGTCCCCATATGGACTCGACGAGTTCCCTCCATGGCAACACTCAAATGACCTTCTGAGGTCAGATCTGTTTCTCCAACTTATAGATCTGACCTTCTTACACCCAATAATCACATCAAGGTTCATTCTTTAAGCTCATGCAACACTCTTATGCCCTTATATGAAGAAATATCTCCTAAAATGGCAACCTAGATCCATAACCCCAAAGAGACTGCGTAAAGCTGGAAGATTGGGACTCTCTGGACCTCTTAAGGTCCAGATCTAAAGCTTATTCCACATTGGGACCTCATATACTCCATATTCTCTATAAGAAAAGGGGTCAAGAAACCCTAGACTCATGCCATCAACATCATACAGAAGGAAAGGTCTGATTTATTACCTCAAAGTGAAGCTCCTTGCTTCAAAATCTCAGGATGTCAACCTACTCTGGTCCCTCATGCTAGAACCCTCCTTCTCCTTTGCAATGTCACACCAAAAAGGCTCAAGATGGCTCTTCTTCACTCTCTAAGCTCTCTGGTTCGAAAGGAGTCTATCAAGGGTGTAGGTGGCCGCCACTACAGGCCATAAGGACCTTTAAATAGGTCCCAAACCCGGACAATTAGGGTTTTCCTTAACATCGCTGACTCGGCGATTCCAGTACCCGACTCGTCGAGTCCCTTCATTAAACTGATCACCGAGTCACGATTCTACTCGACGAGTCGAGGCGTCAACACATCGAGTCACTCTTCATAACTCAAGAAGAAATACTCAAATTGTCATGCCTGGAAATCCGGATGTTACAAGCTTAGTACTCCAGATTTCAACAGAGGAACCGCGAGAGCGGTCTTCTACCTGTTGCTACACTCACAACTCTCAAACATCATTTCCATCTCGGAGATCCAGATCATGACTTCCACCGGCATCGGGCTTCCAGATAGACACGGCGGTTTAGATGCCATGAAATCCTTGTATTTGCATCCACGTCCGTCATTTCCTCCATCCTGATGGTTTTGCCTAACTATCGGTGGGTTGGCTTGACCAACAGTCCCACTGTAGTTTCCTCCTTCTGACTGCCCATCATTCAGCTAGGGCTCTACGATTGGCATGGTAGCTTCCTCGCGATTTTGTTGGAGCAAACGCCTGGTTTCCTCCATTTGACGATCCAACATCATCTGGATCATCGCTTGCACTCCGGCCATCGTGATTGGCTTAGGAACATCTGCTACAACAGGAATTTGCTGAATCACTGGGGGTTGATTCCTATTCCCATTTGTATTCCTAACTCCACTGCGGGTTCTTGCCATTTTGATATATACACCGAATAAGGTGAATTTAGATCTTTATTCAGGATAGACGTTCAAATCATCCTTATCACTCCGAAACGTTTACATGTTAGTTCTAATATCGTAGTCGTACGTTTAGAATCCTAAACACATAAGGTTTCCAGATCCGGTCGGCAACAGACCATAGATCCGAAGAAATAACAGCATATCAGGCACAAAGCATTTAGCACATAAAAGCATTTTAGGCACAATTCCTAAAATAAGCTAGTGCTCAGACCTCACAATCATCGCTTAGCATTCTAAGTTTAAGTCTAGAAATCCTACAAATTCCTAGTTCGCTTAAACTAATGCTCTGATACCAACTGTGACATCCCCATTTTCACGACCATAAAAGACCGATTTTTTTATGCTTGTTTGAAAATCAGAGTAACATTTAAAATAAAAGTGTTGCGAAATTTGTGCCAAAACAAAATATGATAAAGATTTATCAAAAGCATTTCCAAGGAAATGTATTTCATTAAAAGACTCGGGATGTCATGTTCGATACAGATCAAAACCATAAACAGTACAATATAAGTCTTACTACATTATTTCATATCTACAGGCCTATATCCATAATCCCTCATCCAAAACATCACATCTATGCTCGAGCGCCACTACCTGTAATACATGAAACTGAGTGGGTCAGGCTTGGGGGCCTGGTGAGCACATAGGGTTTCAACACACAATAAATAAGTTTATTAATTTCATCAACCAACAATAACCCGATTACCAGTTCCCGTTATCCTCACTTTACGTCCCTAAACACCTATCATAAGGGACCTAGCCTAAGGATCATCATCAGGATGGACACTACTGTTATGGGCGTTCCTCAACAATAAATGTCCTAAAGGCAACCATGAGGGGGATGGAGTACACCGGTGAACACATCGTTCACAAACACCCACTGGACTGTCTAGAAGAGTATGTGGTCGTCATCTATACCCCGCTAGATGACTAGATCATCAACAACATCGAGGGCTCTCATTATTTTATCACCCATCGTCTTATTACATCTACCCATGTTTTACCCCAACATTTTTGTAGATATAAAATACATATACAGTTTAAATAATTTAAAACATGTATAAAAATCTTTCATCAGCATAGACAGGAAGTATTCAGATAATATGCACACATAGCACGTAATTTATATAAAATACTTCATATCTATGTGTAAGATGAAAGTAACTATGCACTCACTTGATTAGGTGGTGACTCGGTACTTGAACATCACTTTGTTATCTCAAAACAATTTTTCCTTGACCAAAACCTAGTATCAATACCACTAGAGTTTAGTTTTAGCGTTAACTGCGACTAATTAATAGTCTAGCTATTATTATTATTATATAAACGTTGAATAACACCCAATATAACTCATAATAATAGCCCAAATAATTATTTTAAGGACCTAATAACATTACTATCATTATTTAAAAGTTATATTAAAAATTGCGTAGGCGTAGCGCTCTTACAGCGGATTTTAAAGAAAACCGGGCTTTGCTCGGAGCAGCGTTTCCGAACCGAAAGACCCTTTTTCTCGGGACTCCGGGAGCCTCGGGGCTTCCTTAGGGTGCTAGGGATTTTTCCTAGGGTTTAGGGGGTTAAAATGGGTTAGAGAGAGAAAGTAGTGAGAGAAAGAATGAGTTTTGGTGTGATTTCCTCGGCAGCCCTCGCAGGGTATTTATAGGGGCCGAACTTCGGATCTACGCGGGGCGTTCAGCAAGTTACGCGAGGCGTAACTTCGGATGAGGTCACCAGCTCGGATCCAGCTGGCTCGCACTCGCAAGAGGATCAGGTCGGAAGGTACGCTGGGCGTACCAGCCTTGGACGCGGGGCGTAGAGCGAAGGCGAGGCGACGTGTCTTCATCTGGTGCGAGGCCGTGGGGAGCAAGCAACAACTAGGATCTTGCCACATCATCACAGTTTCGCAAATTGCACACTTAACTTCTAAAAATCATAACTTTCGCATACGAGCTCCGTTTTCGACCTTCTTTATATCCACGTGTATGCGAGAACGTACTCTACAACTTTCGTTTAGACTCCGTCGGCTAATTTTGAATTTATTTTTAAAGTTTTATTTTTAATAGGCCGGGACAGGATTGGTCCGTCAAAAATTCATAACTTCTTCATCCGACGTCCGTTTTCGTCTGTCTTTCTATCGTTATGCTACTATTAACGAGATCTTCGATTCTCATTTTGGTTGTGTCGGCTAAAAAACGCTCGATCTAATATTCGAACTTCGGGCTGTACACTGCTAAGCCGAAACTTCGAAAAATCATAACTTCCTCATACGAAGTCAGATTTGGGCGTTCTTTTTATGGACGCTCTCGGTTTAACATTTTCTACGACTTTCGATTAGATCGCTAAGTCTAAAAGTCGCTTTATCGTAAATTCACTATTTACGCTTCCCGGTGCCGTGTCGGTTCCGTCGCGAAACTTCGACGGGTCATAACTTCTTCGTTATAACTCGAATTTCGGCGTTCTTTATATCTCCAGAATCCTTGTTTCGACCACTACAACTTTATGTAAAGATAACAAGCTTATCTCATACTTTAATTTTGATGCTTATTTTTATTCTTTATTAATTATACATTTATAATTAAATAATAAGCACATCAATTCACATAATTCACAAAATACTCAAATATTTCATCTTTATTACATCAAAAGAGTTACAATAGTTGACCTAGACTATTGCATCGTCTAAAAATTCTTAGTCCTGAACCACGGGCGTTAGAATTAAATGGTCAACATTGGTTGGGAGAGGGTGTTCACTGGACATTGTTTTAACAAATGCATTACCAATGTTGAAATTATGATTGGGAAACCAATCTAATTCAAGCCTTTTTTCATAGGACGGATTCGTGGAACTATAACCTCGTGATCGTACTCTGGTTTAATTAGGGTACCATCATCTTCAATTTCCTGAATAATAACATCAGAACCTCCTCATGACTAGAAGTAATTGTAGACGCTTGTCTTATCTAGTTCAATGTATACCTCTAGCAATCTATGTTTTGGGACATAGCTTTTTAGTTTGCATACATCACCGTCACTACCTAAAGCCATCAATCCAACATCAAGATCACTATCGTGCTTCTTGAAATGGTAATACATTTTCCTATTACCATCATACCCTAACTATAGGAGCATGGAGTCTAACTCATGAATTCAGAACTCTTCTACATCCAAGAAATCAATGTACGAATGTCTTCCATTCACGTATTGTCTTCCAGGAAACTTTTAGAATTCACCACCATGATATATTTTCAAACAAAAACATAGTTGGGTGTGAAGTTGTAAAAAAACTATAAGCTTTGATCCCCAAAATGTGTTATGAAGAAGAATATGTATTATTCTTTAAAATTAGAGAAATAGAGGAACATACCGTAAATAGCATCGACGTCTTCACGCTCGTTACTAAAATGCACGTTCCACATTGTTAACGTCATCCTAAACTTGTCAAATCCACAGTCAACAAATAACAATTAGCGTTTTCAACGAGAGAATTTTCAAAAAGGAAGACACTTATGGACTACGGATACGTACTAGTCTTGCTATATGAAATGTCGTTTTAAATATAGGGAGGATTGATGCAATAATCATCACGATTTTAATCATATCTTCAAATGGGCGGTAGTAGGTAACAAATGTTAAAGACCAAATTGCCTATCATGTGCTTGACAAATGGCATAACAACGACTCTAGCAAACAAAGTTGAAACGGGACCATATTCACAACAAGAAAGTAGTTTAAGGATGAGCTGCGTTCAAATTAAAAAGTCGGACCTTATTCAAAATAAGTATATAACCACAGGGACGATTTTTGTAATTTTCTGAAAAAGTAGATTGAATACCTTTATAAGACTAAGGATGAAATGTTCTATTCTTGTCTAAAATGTAAATAATTATGGAGTTTATGCAAGATGAAAGCTTTACTCATCCTAACATCTACAAATAGAATTTAAAAAAAATATCCTAAAAGATTGTTTATGGTAAGGTTTCTACGATCCCACTAATTGTCATTCCAGAAGACATGTGTTTAGAAAGTTCTATTTCTAAGTGGGAGCAATATGAAACTTTAAATATTAGAGAAACATAAACTAAATGTATCTTTGGTTCTAGTAAGTTAACAAAAGTGTATTGGACCTATTCAAATAGTTGATCATAAGCTAATACAACACATATGGATACATTCATGTATGAAAATCAAGTATGGGCTTAACTAATCTTCCTTGGTAGAGTATGCCTATAAAGAGTAAGTGAGTTTTGAAAGGAGATATCATACATGGAGGTAAATCATTTCAGATTTGAAGCCAACATCTCAAAGTAAGATTCTTCTTTCACATAAGAAAAATGCATAGTGTGATTACTTATCAATAAAAATGAATCTTATGTTTTCTAGAAGACTATTGGGAACATATTTGATATCTTAGTGTTGTAACGCCCCAAATTTCAACACAAAATTTTCATTTTATTTAATTAAAACATAAGTCTTACATCCTATTTTATTATGAAACCATTTCCATACATTTATTTATAAGAGACAGTTTTAGCAGAATCTTAAAACATTGTTAATGTCTTCGATGCAGGTACAATCCTGCGTGAACTTCTCCTTGATCAGAAGAACAAACTAAAATATAGTTATTCAACAACTTTTAGTTAAGGCTTAGTGAGTTCCCTCAATATATCAGATACTACAAAATATATAAAATGCATACACATAATGCGGTTCAGCATAGACCTGGTCTACCCATTTCTCCTTCAGCGTAAAGCTGGTCTGCCCCATTGGCTTCAGCGTAATGATGGTCTGCCATATTATATTAGGCTTGAACATGAAACTGGTCCATCCTCAACTCCCACACAATATATTTATCAACACATACATAGCAGACAAACAATTCAACACAAAAGGAAACTAACTAAGCTAGTCTAGTTTCCTAAATTCATACTACAAAGCAACGATATTGTAGCATGCGGAGGATACATACTGGAGTATACAATATAGTGAGAAAAACTCACTTAGACAAGTTTTTAGATGGTTAACAGCTATCTGGGTAATCCAGTTGGCGAGCAATGCGCCTCAAAAGGTATTAACCTATAATACTATATCTTATTAGTCCCTATTTGAATCTGTTAATGAAGGCTAGATCTTTCACTAATCCTAATAATACTGAGAGTTCTATCAAATAAGGATTAGCCATGCATAATAGTTGGGAGGCAAGACCATTTCGACATATAGCCTTTTTTAAAACCAAAAACCAAGCCAATGTGGCCGTTCTAGACACCACTCCCATAAGATGATCAATCGGTATTATTACTACAATTACTGATTGTGACATCCCAAAATTTAAGTCTAAATCTATAAACGGTCAATTTGTCGTGAACCTCATTGTAGTAGGACCTACGATATTACCTCGATGATTTAAGTGCAAATGAGATCATTTTACTCATAATTGCCTTTGGGATACTTCAAAACGCTCGAAAAGTTGACCATCATCAACAAACAGGAAATCGTATGAGAAAGTTATGATAAAATTACTAAGATTTGATGCCCTAAAAATCAAATTTTCGCATTTCACCTAAATGGGGGCCATGGATGATAAAATTGGGTAGAACAATTTCTCAGGATTTTGTGGATATAAAGAACGTCCAAAACGGAGATCGTATGAGAAAGTTATGCATGTTTTAAGCTTTAAACATGTATATACCTGATTTTACCCGGTATAGGATACTACACTGCTCAGTTTGAAGTAGCTACCCATCACGTAAATAAATTTTAAGCACGTTTCTGAACTTAAATTTCTGTCCAGTATTTGATTTTACTATTCCAATATTTTTAGCCCAGACCAAGATCAGATTCGCAAAAACTGACGAATCGGAACCCGGTTGACGTGAAACTTCAAACGTCGTTTCACGGAGATCTGTATATCAGATTTGAATTCCGTTGGAATAATTTAAATGACCACGACCGTGACATTTTCCAGGAACTTTCAAAATATTTTTACGAGCTCCGAAACTAATGTGACGTAATTAGAGGCAACTAGTGTGTATGAAAAATCAAGGGGGACATAAAAGGCATGCTTGCATGCATACTAATAAGAAAGAGTCAAATGTTTATCTTTAACCTTGGACCTATGTCCAGTTAACATCCATGCCTCTCTCTACAGTCTCTCTATCCTGCAATATTTGTCCCCCTTAATCCCAACATCCATCTCTCAAACTTCTATTTCTCTCCCTTACCCTCCTCTTATTTTCTCAACTTTAATCCATGTGACAACCGTCAAATTTCAGTCAAGTCAAAGTCAAACAAAGTCAACAAGTCAAACCGGTCAACTCCAATAACCCTTGTATGTTAGGGTTTATATTATGTAATCACTATACAATTCGCTATTTTAATGAGAAATCATCATTTGGAAAGTTCATGTGTTTGACTTTCCTTAGCCTTAACAGTGCTAAACAACGAACCAAAACGATAAACATTATTGCACACTCATCGGGAGTGTGTACGACACTAAAACACGGTTTAACGGGGTTTACGAACCTTGTGTTATGAAGCCGGACACTCAAATTAATCACAAACGAAACCTCTCTAAATCATTTTCACTCTATCTCTTTCTATTTGAAATCTCTCCCAAATCTCTCCCAAATCTCTCTCAAAAGTTCCCATAACTTTTTGGAATCATTGGGTCATCCCGACCCTTAACCGGGTCAAAAACCACTTGAAATGGGGTAAAAACGGGTAAATAGCCTTAAGGACCCAAAACGGAAACTTCATGACCGAAGCCTTTCATCCGAAGGGATCAGGATCCGAAGCTCGCAAGATCCGAAGCTCTCAGGCCGAAGCCCCAGGACCGAAGTCCTTGTCCGAATCCGAAGTCTCGGTCCCCATCCGAGAGGTCTCACAGACAGCCTATTTTTACCGGTTTTTCGACTACGACTTCGTTTTAACTCCGTTTTTCATTATTTTAACGTGAGATTTTCACCCAAAACTTTATTTTATAAACTAAGGCCCCAAAATATATAAATCTCCAGGGTTTTTATAAAAATGTATTAAAAGAATTGGTGGTTGGACTAATTATTGAGGAAATATTTGTTTTTCCTTATTTTATGACAAAAGCAAACCACCACCACCTCACTCTATGATCAGCCACTCTTTCCCACTACCCTTGTCACCTTAGTGGACCTTTACACCCAATCTCCAGCTCTTCCCACGTTCTAAGAGCTGGAGAATTGGTCATCTCTCCTCATTCTCATTAACTTCTTTCATTCTACACTTAGCAACCAAAGAACACTCTCCAAAATTCTCTCATCTTTTCTCTCAACTTCAAGAACTTCAAGGCTTTCTCCAGGGATTTCTTTCTTCAATTAGTAAGTATCTTCATCATTCATATAGTTATTACACTCCATTCTACTCAAATCATTGATATCTTACAAAAATTTCATCTTATTCGGTGTTAGATTCTCGAATCATCAAGACATCTTCTTAGTGTTCTTGGGTTGAACACTTCCTCTCTCTTACTTTCATCTACTGAAACCACATAGGGTGAGTTCATACCCCTACATTTACATGTTTTTCTTAAGTTTTAAGGGGGGAATACAAGTAAAATCATCAAGAACACAATTAAACTTTTTCTATCAGATTACATCAGAAAAGATGAACTTCGATCACGGACTGTTTTGGTCAACTTAAATATTTTAGTTTTCAAAACTGTTCCAGGTGCAAGTAGCCCAAACTCTTAGCTTTAAAATGGCTACTTGTACATCTCCATATGATTTTTTTTACAATTTATGGTGATTTTTACAAAACTTCCTATCATTTCAGAGGCAAACCCGGACCAGTCTGTGATTATGAACATTTTCACCTCTGTTAGAGATCACTAAAAATCATGATAAAATTTACGAACAAACTAGACTCATATTCCAAACTCTCAGAATTTGCGGATTTGGATTTAGAGCTTTGATGATTTTTCTATAAATTTTCTAAGAACAGTAACAGAAACCGTATACAACAAAAAGTTGCTGTCAATTTCATTTCACCTTGTAACATGTTGAGCAAGGTGTATATCTTTATGTGATTATATGTTATTGCAATATATGACATTTTATCTTAATATTTAGACACACATCAGTTTACAAATGGATTTGGACATATAAAATATAAAGAATAACAAGTGATTATAATCAAAGTACAACCGATACATTCAAACATTTAATAAACTATTTTGAATATAGTTTGCATACATTACTACGTACTACCCTTGGTTGATTAACTATAATAGGTATAGTTTATGATACATTACATAACACATACATTTAAAAAGGGTACATTTATACAAAGGATATTTTCATTAAGCAAGGTACGGCCATACGGTACCAAGTTTTCATAACACGTAATTCCGTTAATTACTTTATGAAACATTACATAACACATACATTTAAAAAGGGTACATTTATACAAAGGATATTTTCATTAAGCAAGGTACGGCCTTACGGTACCAAGTTTTCATAACACGTAATTCCGTTAATGACTTATGTGAGACATTCGATTCAATTTACAAATAAGTCCTGTATTATAACCAGAGTCTCCTCGAGGGAGAGAGTGATACTTGTGTATAGATCTATATTAGGTTTGACAAACCCACACCTAAACTGCATGCAACAGTTAGACCGATAGGTCTGGGTTGACAAATGTCATAACATTTCCGACGCCTGAAGAACGTCGTTTCAGGCCAACTAGGTCATAGCATGGTTATAATAACTCACATGTGGTATTAACAAACATAGAATTTACGGGGATTTCACTAAAATCAAACGAGTTTATGTCGATTTAAACTTGCATTGTTTTACTATAAGGAACGAACACTACTTGTACATTTCGGTCTTTGGGTTTTAAGACTACATTTACACATTAAGGAAAATATTGGATTTTATGGAACGAACACTACTTTTACAAGAAAAGGCTTTAATAAACTCACATAAAGTATTAATGAATATTGGAATTTACGGGAACTTCATTAAAATTAAACGAGTTTATGTCGATTTAAACTTACATTATTTATTATAAGTAAGAAAAGTTACTTATACATTTCGGTCTTTGGATTTAAGACTACATATACATTTTAAGGAAAATATTGGATTTTTCTAAAACAAATACTACTTTTACAAACGAAAGGCTTTTACTAATACCAAACAAAAGCTTATGAACTCACCAACCTTTGTGTTGACACTTTTTCAAACAACTTGTATTCTCAGGAAATCATTAAACAGGTAACCAAGTGCTTTTGAGGATGGGACGCTAAGGCGTCTACTATTTCATATTTTGTAAACATATTGTAATTTATTCGTAAACATGTAATTCATACAATGATGTAACTTTTTCAATTATATATATGTTGGTTGTGTTTGCTTGAATTACTATTACAATTGTTGTTATCATACTATACATGAAGTCCTCCACCCCCGGACATTTCCGCCATCCTTGGTTTGGGGGTGTGACAGATTGGTATCAGAGCACAGTTTATAGTGAATTAAGTATATCAAACCACATAAGATATACAAACTATAAACACAATTGGGACTAATAGTCTCTGATTTGTGCATTTTTCAAATAAATATACTTTTAGAAAATAAATGATTTTCTTGATTAAAGTATACATACATGAATACATGCTCACATAGTGTCATAACTAGAAGAACATAAAGTAAAAGAAGAGGAGTTGTACATTATGGGTATGCCTTGGTATATGTAAATCAAGTCTGGGAAGGATATAGCCTGATCAACTATATCTGTCCGAGGAGTGACTTGCATATACTGGGGGATAGTCATAATGGGCAACAAATCTAACAACCTAACTACACCCTACAGGGAATACTTTAAGAATCGAATCTAAACACCTAAAAATACTATAGGAGTATTTGGTGATACTATAACCAACTTATGTGAAAACTAAAGACCTCTATTAGTAGGCCTATGATAATTGAGTGCATACGCCAAGGTTATACATAATTAAAGATATTATAGACTCAGAATATATGACTATTGCTCTACTTCCTGTTCCTTGTTTGGTTGTGGACTTAGAGTAGAGTCATTTATTCGAAAGTCTATTCTATCTCAAATTATGTATAACTGATATGCACTACGTGATTATAGACGTAACTAATAAGGATCACCCCTATAAGTAATTATAGGATTAGGCGTCTATTAATTATCTCTTCTACCCCTATTCTCGCACGAGCAACATGATGTGTAAATTTTAACGCCCGTACAAAACCTACTTCTACCCACTACCATAACTCCGTCTCCAAGACGTTAACAGAAACACCAAGAATAGTTCACTAAAGTGCGAAATTATACATGTGTATATAAATGGTAAGGATATTTACTAAAAGGTTTATCAATGAAATAGGTATGCATTTTATTTCATTGAATCTCACTACTTGGTATTACAAACAATTTACAACTAGTAACTCTAAGATTCTTTAGGTGTACCTCGAAGTTATGTGTAATTAAGAAATGATTGACCTAGAAATGGTGAGTCCGCCTTAGGACCTGTTCCTTGTTTGGTTGTGGACTTAGGGTAGACTCATTAGGATCAACAGTCTAATAAAATTTTAATTACACATAACTGGGGGCATGTCAAGTGAATCTTAGGAGTGGAACAGACATGGAACAAATCACAAGATTATAATCAAGTTATTCCTACTAAATTCATAAGTCTATTTATATAGACCTCTGGTATAGAGTCGTCGGCGTAGTCGTGTCGGCAATCTAGAATATGGCTAAATACATAATACAAACTATAATACCCAAATTATACAAAATTTTCTGCATTAAAAATCAATAGACAAATACATAAAATGAAACTAAAAAGGGTATCAAACTATCAAGAGAAAAACACATACAATGTAGATTAAAATTCACTAATTATAACAAAATGGCTAAGGATTGTTAAGTCCTCTCTTCTTATAAATAGCTTTGAAGCAAGCTTGCCTAAGCTTCTTTGTTCTTTCTGTCAATTCCATACCTGGCAATTTCTCCATCATCTTCTTGTGCCCTTCTAACGTCTCTATCTCCTCCTTTAATCCCAACTCCTAATTTTTTTTAAAAGGTAGATGCAATATATTTTTCATGTGAGTTCACAAAATTTACAATGAGTTAAGTTTATATAAATATAAATCAGGAGATCGTAGTAAATCAATTGATTTGATGTGGCATATGCCTAGGACCTATGTTTAGTTATAAAGAAACTAACAATTAAAATTTTAGAAAAAAAACCAAAACTACTTTGGTCACCAAGTGCATGAGTAATGTATAGAAGGTTATTATCATAATTTACCTTGGCATTTTCAATGAGGGATTGAAGGCTCTTAAGTTTTCTATGAGGCCATCTGTTTATGTTTAGCTCTCTGCATCTTTTCTTCAACACTGTTAAACTTATCCCTAGTTCCTTTGCTGCCATGATTATCGGCATCTCAAAGTACTTCTCTATCTCTTCAAACTCTAATGGTCTAAATCTCTTTGCCACCTTCCGGCCACCGTGATCAGTGGTGGCAGCACTAGAACTACATGTAGCCTCACCACCGGATTTACAGTCTTCACTGAAACTAACCAATGGTAAATTACCATCCTCCCAACAATCCCATAAGCTTATATCTTCAAGGGGATCAAAATCGTGAAACTCATTTCTAGAAATGATGTTTTGATCTTTGTTAAGTACTGTGGAAACGTTCTGATCGAGCACTTCATGCAATTTTTCCGACAACTCGTAATCATGATGGTTGAGCATGTCACCACTGCAAATATCCAAAAAAAAAAACTCAAGATAATCAAATCCAACACGATGAAAGACTCTTTTTGATCACTACAAATCCAAACCATGTTTTGATCAATGTCGACAAAATCACTTTTCTGTGCGTAAGATGGTGTAATGAGTGACGTTTATATATACCTGAAAAGATCTTGATGATCAAAGTACTGAAACCAATCGAGGTCATCTATGGGGTTTTGATGATCTGCAGGTGGATCCATTTGTAAGGGAGAAGTTAAAAGTCGCGGTAAGAATGTGATGATTTATATAAGTAAAGTGGGAGAAGTAATTAATAGCAAATTGTTGGGAATGCAACAAAACAAGTTAAGCACTTCTGAAAAATTGATAAATGATTTCGGTAACACTCGCGGAATATAAACTAGTGAAAATTACAAATGATTTTGAATATATATAGTCTATGATGTTATGGTTATTGTGTATCTAACAAATGAAGAGAAAATGAATATATATATATATATATATATTCTTTGAGCCGTAACCTTCTTCTTCAATTCACACACATATACGTATATGTTGCTGTAAATTATGACTTGTGTGCCTCATGCATTTAATGCATCACATGCCTACTGCATATTCTTGACGTTGAAGCTACGTACCAGTTTCCAATTTCCCCAGTAGCACAGTTTCATTAGAAAGTACTCCAAGCCTTCACACATGAACCAGTTAGAAAGTACTCCAAGTCTTCACACATGCAAATTATGACTTGTGTGTCGCTATAGGTATGTCGTTGGCTCTTGTTAAAAACTTATAGCGACAACAAGTCATCGTAATAGATTAAACCTGTGGTGACGACAAGTCGTCGCTATAGGTAACTAATAAAACTTTATTTTTTAACCCCGAAAATATGATTGACAAAATCTATCCGACGAGACCCTCGTGATACCTCTTGACGAAATTGAAATCAACGAGAGTCTCCACTTCGTGGAAGAACCGGTAGAAATCATGGATCGAGAGATCAAAAGAACAAAGCAAAGTCGTATTCCCATTGTGAAGGTCCGCTGGAATGCTAAACGAGGACCCGAATTCACCTGGGAATGCGACGATCAGATGAAACAAAAGTATCCACCTCACTTCCCAAACTCTTGAAATCCCAGTCAAAATGAAAATTTCGGGACGAAATTCCTTCTAACGGGGGTATGATGTGACAACCGTCAAATTTTGGTCAAGTCAAAGTCAAACAAAGTCAACAAGTCAAACCGGTCAACTCCAATAACCCTTGTATGTTAGGGTTTACGTTATGTAATCACTATACAATTCGCTATTTTAATGAGAAATCATCATTTGGAAAGTTCATGTGTTTGATTTTCCTTAGCCTTAACAGTGCTAAACAACAAACCAAAATGATAAAACATTATTGCACACTCATCGGGAGTGTGTACGACACTAAAACACGGTTTAACGGGGTTTACGAACCTTGCGTTATGAAGCCGGACACTCAAATTAATCACAAACGAAACCTCTCTAAATCGTTTTCACTCTATCTCTTTCTATTTGAAATCTCTCCCAAATCTCTCTCAAAAGTTCCCATAATTTTTTGGAATCATTGGGTCATCCCGACCCTTAACCGGGTCAAAAACCACTTGAAACGGGGTAAAAACGTGTAAAATAGCCTTAAGGACCCAAAACGGAAACTTCAAGACCGAAGCCTCTCATCCGAAGGGATCAGGATCCGAAGCTCGCAGGATCCGAAGCTCTCAGGGCGAAGCCCCAGGACCGAAGTCCTTGTCCGAATCCGAAGTCTCGGCCCCCATCCGAGAGGTCTCGCAGACAGCCTATTTTTACTGGTTTTTCTACTACGACTTCGTTTTAACTCCGTTTTTCATTATTTTAACGTGGGATTTTCACCCAAAACTTTATTTTATAAAATAAGGCCCCAAAATATATAAATCTCCAGGGTTTTTATAAAAATGTATTAAAAGAATTGGTGGTTGGACTAATTATTGAGGGAATATTTGCTTTTCCTTATTTTATGACAAAAGCAAACCACCACCACCTCACTCTATGATCAGCCACTCTTTCCCACTACCCCTTGTCACCTTAGTGGACCTTTACACCCAATCTCCAGCTCTTCCCACGTTCTAAGAGCTGGAGAATTGGTCATCTCTCCTCATTCTCATTAACTTCTTTCATTCTACACTTAGCAACCAAAGAACACTCTCCAAAATTTTCTCATCTTTTCTCTCAACTTCAAGAACTTCAAGGCTTTCTCCAGGGATTTCTTTCTTCAATTAGTAAGTATCTTCATCATTCATATAAGTATTACACTCCATTCTACTCAAATCATTGATATCTTACACAAATTCCATCTTATTCGGTGTTAGATTCTCGAATCATCAAGACATCTTCTTAGTGTTCTTGGGTTGAACACTTCCTCTCTCTTACTTTCATCTACTGAAACCACATAGGGTGTGTTCATACCCCTAAATTTACATGTTTTTCTTAAGTTTTAAGGGGGTAATACAAGTAAAATCATCAAGAACAGAATTAAACTTTTTCTATCAGATTACATCAGAAAAGATGAACTTCGATCACAGACTGTTTTGGTCAACTTAAATATTTTAGTTTTCAAAACTGTTCCAGGTGCAAGTAGCTCAAACTCTTAGCTTTAAAATGGCTACTTGCACATCTCCATATGATTTTTCTACAATTTATGGTGATTTTTACAAAACTGCCTATCATTTCAGAGGCAAACCCGGACCAGTCTGTGATTATGAACATTTTCACCTCTGTTAAAAATCACTAAAAATCATGATAAAATTTACGAACAAACTAGACTCAAATTCCAAACTCTCAGAATTTGCGGATTTGGATTCAGAGCTTTGATGATTTTTCTATAAATTTTCTAAGAACAGTAACAGAAACCGTATACAACAAAATGTTGCTGTCAATTTCATTTCACCTTGTAACATGTTGAGCAAGGTGTATATCTTTATGTGATTATATGTTATTGCAATATATGACATTTTATCTTAATATTTAGACACAAATCAGTTTACAAATGGATTTGGACATATAAAATATAAAGAATAACAAGTGATTATAATCAAAGTACAACCGATACATTCAAACATTTAATAAACTATTTTGAATATAGTTTGCATACATTACTACGTACTACCCTTGGTTGATAAACTATAATAGGTATAGTTTATGATACATTACATAACACATACATTTAAAAAGGGTACATTTATACAAAGGATATTCTCATTAAGCAAGGTACGGCCATACGGTACCAAGTTTTCATAACACGTAATTCCGTTAATGACTTTATGAAACATTACATAACACATACATTTAAAAAGGGTACATTTATACAAAGGATATTTTCATTAAGCAAGGTACGGCCATACGGTACCAAGTTTTCATAACACGTAATTCCGTTAATGACTTATGTGAGACATTCGATTCAATTTACAAATAAGTCTTGTATTATAACCAGAGTCTCCTCGAGGGAGAGCGTGATACTTGTGTATAGATCTATATTGGGTTTGACAAACCCACACCTAAACTGCATGCAACAGTTAGACCGATAGGTCTGGGGTGACAAATGTCATAACATTTCCGACGCCTGAAGAACGTCGTTTCAGGCCAACTACGTCATAGCATGGTTATAATAACTCACATGTGGTATTAACAAACATAGAATTTACGGGGATTTCACTAAAATCAAACGAGTTTATGTCGATTTAAACTTGCATTGTTTTACTATAAGGAACGAACACTACTTGTACATTTCGGTCTTTGGGTTTTAAGACTACATTTACACATTAAGGAAAATATTGGATTTTCTGGAACGAACACTACTTTTACAAGAAAAGGCTTTAATAAACTCACATAAGGTATTAATGAATATTGGAATTTACGGGAACTTCATTAAAATTAAACGAGTTTATGTCGATTTAAACTTACATTATTTATTATAAGTAAGAAAAGTTACGTATACATTTTGGTCTTTGGATTTAAGACTACATATACATTTTAAGGAAAATATTGGATTTTTCTAAAACAAATACTACTTTTACAAACGAAAGGCTTTTAATAATACCAAACAAAAGCTTATGAACTCACCAACCTTTGTGTTGACACTTTTTCAAACAACTTTTATTCTCAGGAAATCATTAAACAGGTAACCAAGTGCTTTTGAGGATGGGACGCTAAGGCGTCTACTATTTCATATTTTGTCAACATATCGTAATTGATTCGTAAACATGTAATTCATACAATGATGTAACTTTTTCAATTATATATATGTTGGTTGTGTTTGCTTGAATTACTATTACAATTGTTGTTATGATACTATACATGAAGTCCTCCACCCCCGGACATTTCCGCCATCCTTGGTTTGGGGGTGTGCCAATCCAGCTTGATCAACAATAAAACCACCACATCTTGCCTCCTTTCTTGTTTCATCACCAAGAAAACAAACACCACTGAGGGTTGTGTTTCTGTGGTGACCATTTAGAGGCACCACCACTTCTATCCCCCTTTATTTATTTGTTGTTGATTGGAGTTAGCCAAACACCTCACATGTGCTATTGTTGTTGTCGGCTTCTCCTTCCCCTTCGTGTTCTACTGCCGGAAAAAGAATGAAGAACCGATGAGGAAGGAACAAAACTGCCACCCTAGACACCCCTATTTTTAGAGACAACCACCACCACTCCACTACCTTACTGTTGTTTCCGATCACCACTAGCCCCCTCCCTCCGAGAGACTTTCCGACCTGCCACAACCTCCTACTGCTACTATAGGTATCGACCACCACCACCATTGTGATCATTTTTTTCTCATCAACAGATCTTCTACTACTCATATAGTACTTAACTCATTAATTACTTATATAAGTCTTCTTCTCATATCTCTTAGGTATTATACACAATACCATTTACATCTGTAGATACATACTTACATACATATCTCTTAGGTGTATATATATATATATATATATATATATATATATATATATATATATATATATAGACAAAACTTCAAAAATGGTCCCTGTGGTTTTTGAAAATATGAAGTTTAGCCCCTAATCTTTAAAAACCTCACAGATGGTCCCTGTGGTTTCAAAACTTTTAACAGATGGTCCTTTTCGCTAACTCTGTTAGCTTTTAGCCGTTAAGTTAAGGACATTTCTGTCATTTCAGAATCACAGGGACCATTTATGAAGTTGTGCCTCTTTTTTTAGAAAAAAAAAGAAAAAAATATAATTATTTAATATTAAATGG
This sequence comes from Lactuca virosa, assembly GCF_052849685.1. Classification (NCBI taxonomy): domain Eukaryota; kingdom Viridiplantae; phylum Streptophyta; class Magnoliopsida; order Asterales; family Asteraceae; genus Lactuca; species Lactuca virosa. Next base: position 175,293,240 of record NC_136428.1, read on the forward strand.
TCTCTCTCCCTATCTCTCTCACTCTCTCTCTCTCTCTCTCTCTCTCTCTCTCCCCCCCCCCCTTTAAACCCCTAAATCCTCAAATCTATTCAACATCTCCTCGGCTTCACGACTTGCAGATTCCTGAGACGAAGTCCAATCGGAGAACCTTCGTTTTTCTGAATCGCTCAATACATCGTAAACTTTTGAGTACCAAATAGTCTATATTTGAATATAAATAATATATGTTTAGCATATATTATGACTAAGAGCATGTAACGGTTGCAAATATTGAAGAAATCTACATTTACTTATTGTTTAATGGATGTTTACACTCATGTTCTGTAACGATTTTTTCTATATAAAGAATATTTTCTCATAATGTTATTTTCTCATAATGTTTAGAACTTCTCCAAAATCGCAAAACCACTCACCATCCTGATCCAAAAAGGAGTGACATTCGTCTGGGGAGATAAGCAAGAGGCTGCATTCCAAACACTAAAACGAACTCTATGCAGTGCTCCGATCTTGTCCCTACTAGATGGAACCGAAGACTTTGTGGTTTACTGCGATCCATCAAACCAAGGTCTAGGGTGTGTGTTAATGTAACGAGGAAAGGTCATTGCCTACGCCTCAAGACAACTGAAGACGCATGAGGTAAACTACACGATGCACGACCTTGAATTAGGAGCAGTAGTATTCACCCTAAAAATATGGAGGCATTACCTTTACGGCACTAAGTGCACCATCTTCAACGGTCACAAAAGCCTCCAGCCTATCCTCAATCAGAAGGAACTCAACATGAGACAAAGTCGATGGGTGGAATTACTAAACGATTACGAATGTGAGATTCGTTATCACCCCGGAAAGGCCAACGTGGTTGCAGACGCTTTAAGCAGAAAGGAGTACTCCGGCCGCCGAGTAAAGGTATTAACCATGACCATCCACTCACACCTGTCCGCACAAATCAAGGAAGCTCAGGAAGAAGCCTTGAAGCTAGAGAACGTGACAGGTGAAGCATTGAGAGGAATGGACAAAAATCTTGAAGTCAGGGATGACGGATTTCGTTGTCTCATGAACCGGATCTGGACACCAAGATTTGGTGGATTCAGGGACGTTGTCATGAAGGAAGCTCATAAAACTCGCTACTCCGTGCACCCCGGCTCGGACAAGATGTACTTAGACCTCAAGAAGTTATATTGGTGGCCGAACATGAAAGCCGAAATAGCCACCTTTGTGGGCAAGTGTCTGACTTGCGTCAAGGTTAAGGTAGAATATCAAAAGCCCTCGGGACTACTACAACAGCCAGAGATACCCGAATGGAGCTGGGAGAGGATTACGATGGATTTCATTACCAAGTTACCTAAGACCATGGGTGGACTTGACACCATTTGGGTAATCGTCGACAGATTGACCAAATCCGCACACTTCCTACCAATAAAGTGTTAGGTTATGAGCATTCTAACACTCCTAAGTGTACATGCAACCCTAAATACCTTGGATCTATGTTTTCTCTATTATACATACAATTATAAACATCCAAGGTATTATCCTAATCTAGCATACAAAATAATAAATATAACAAGATAGAATACATACCTCTTTGATGTAGAATGTCTTCATGAAGCTTGAGTGCCTAGTGCCCCAAGTGTGACACCTCAAATGGTTCACACAACACCAAATACACTTGGAATAACTTGAGAGAAACTTGAACACTCCTTGAAATCGTCTAGCCCTCACACTTACACATTAGCGCACGATTTCTTGAGCCATGGGATTCTTTTATATGGTGGCTATTAGGGTTACACCATGTAACTCATAACTTTACCCATTCCTTATGCTCCATGGATTTTAACCTCCATGGAGTATCCATGGGTCACCCCATGGACTTAGTCCAACATAAGGAATCTTGGATCACAAGCCCACATATATAAGAATGAATGATTTACACAATCAACCCATATATTTAATTAGTCTCCTTTTGATCACTTAATTAATTCCAAATTAATTCTTGATCAATACTAATTAAATAACCTTATTAATATATTAGAACTTATAATATATTAACCAACCTTAAGTGTTATTTCTCTCATTATAGTCTATCCAAATGCATGATGCCATGCAACCCAAATGGACCATGTCGGGTCGGGTCAAGTCTTACCAATTATAGTTATGGACTTAGACATTAATCCAACAGTCTCCCACTTGGATAAGTCTAAAACTATTATTGCGTATGACTTCAGGAACCGATCAGCAATCGTAGCTCTCAAAAGCTTCTGTCGAACTCTGACCTTGTCGATGAACTCTGACCTTTGTCAATGACTTGTCCATTAGAAAAGGGATCATATATTCCTCCATTCTAGATATCATATGGACTGAGACATGGATTATCAATCATTATCTCTATCCATTTGTTGTTTCCCGATTTCCGATTCATGATGACTGACTGATTGAACAAATCAAATCAGTCCTGGCTTGGCCAAGCACTCACATGTATCATCTTTAAATCATCGAGGGGCCCACAGATATCGCTTTTATCCCGAAGGTAAAAGGAATGGATAAACTTCGACTCATATGGCTTGTTCTACTACTTGTTGAATCATACACAAATGCATGTTTTATAACATCGAGTTACCAATGCGTTTTCGTGCAATCAATGTATAACCAACTCATATTAACAACTCATATCTCTAGGTTTGAAGAATATAAGATATTATCGTCTCATGATCACTCATGATAAAATCCATGAAGTGATTCAAATGAGCGCGGGTTGAATCCAATACTCAGAACTTATGAGCACTCATGAGTGTTGTAGCACCACTTTGTCCACCAACTTGGACCTCTACAAACCAACCCATGACAGTCTTGATTCATATCTACTTCCAACATATGACCGACTGTGGATGGTTTGAATAACTTAATCATTCAGGAAGAGCGACTTAGTTATTCTGGAAGTCAAAACATGCAAAGTGAAACACAAGAATAAATGAATCAAATATGGTATCAAACCCTATGAATATAAATAAACACTTTTATTTATCACCATACTGATTACTCATTATTCATTGTTTCGGTTTTATCAACTTTATACTTGAATTTAAAACAATAGTTGTCCCATGCTCCAAGCATGTACACTATGTTTTCTAAACACTAGTCATGCCATACACCAAGTATGCATACTATGTTTGTCTATGATCTTTACTTTGTAAAATAGATCAATTCAACATCACTCCAATGATCCTCTTTTCACAGTCCCAAATCCTTACTGCAAATGCAAGAATTCCAAATTCATGCCATTTACTGAAATCTGTTAGATTCTAAACTTATATGCATTGATCCTCTAAATGATTATGCACGAAGTCAGAAAGACTTGACAACAATCATTACAGAGCATTCCAAAGGAGATCAGCTCCTTGGAAACATCCTTCTTTCATTAAGTTTCCTAATCTTACACAGATTGAATAATTTCTAACTTTGAAACATTTCCATATTCCATTTTGACTATCACTTCTGAACAAGAGTTGCCTCCTTACAGATTATGTCAATATGGTCCTTCCAAAATTAACATTATACTTCCAACTATCCTTGAGCAACCAATCTTTGGTAACCCTTAGATTGTCCTCGGCAATTGCTTAATCATTTTAGTCATATCTAATTCTAGACCTTTTCCCTTCATAATGCCCCAGGCATTTGGAAAATTTTAGAAATGATGAATATAGCACATGTAATCGATTTGCCAATATTTCCATTTCAATTTGCCAAGTTCTCAAAATTCAGATTATGAAAAGGGATGCCGTAATCATAATCGAATTTTAGAACGCAAATAATGGACCCATATATAGAATTTCCTTACGTTGAGCCATTCCAACATGAAATTCATATATATATCCTTGATTAAATACGATTAAAATCTCAATCTAAGCTTTTAGAATTGAAATGAAGTATAATTTCCTCTCCCTTAATTATAGCAAAACAACTTTTTCAACACCTGCAACCTCACGAACTGAAACTTTTGTTTTCTATAATTAACATTGCTAACTTGCAACCTTTGTCATAATTATCATGCTCCCACTAACATGATGATTATTAGCATAACACTTATGCTCCCACTAGCTTTGACATGTACTCAGAAATCAGCTGACTTTCTTACCAAAGTTCAGATTTATGATACTAGATTGTTTTGATAAAACTTTATCAAAATCATACACCTCTCTTAGATAGCTCACATGTGTGTCTAAACAATTTTAGAACTATGAAAAGGGATACCGTAATCATAGTCTCAATTGTTTAGACCTTTGCCACTTCTCACAAGTCCATGTTAGTGTGCTGGTAAACCACACACACTCCACTAACGACTTTGAGAATGCAAATATCACAATTGCTATCTAGCTAAAATCTACTTAGTGAAAGTGTTTCCTCACCATCATTTTCATGAATCAGAGAGAAACCTTATGACACTTAGATTTAATAGTGTATGTGTTCTTATCCATGTGGATTTGTCAAAACCATAATCACAAGACAAGGTTAGTGACAAATCCAAACTCATATTGATTAAACTTGTGCAATCTTAAATTCTTGCCATTTAGCAGCTCAGGTGCCTGCCATTGCTTCCAAGTAGTTGTGCAACCAATTGAGAACTCTCAGAACTCCTATGCAAAGCCAACTTGAATAGGCACAAAAATTTCAACACGATAGGTTATAAACCTCAAGTCGTGTGCTAGTGAAGGACTTTAGGTTTTATTCTTGATTAAGTCTTGAAACTTTCAAGAGCTTTAAGACTCCCACTGTCCTCTTGACATATAAGACTCCCTTGTCAAATATTCAAGAGATAGTGCGGATTCTTTATCAAGACTAACACTTTACACAATTGGCCTAAGTTGGTCTCTGTTTTATCCAAAACATCACAACTTACCAATTTCAAATGTACAAGAGTAGATAACCTTTTACTCTTACATTTGACTAGTGTTAACAAACCCTCTTTAAGATATGTCACTCAAGTTACAATCTTGGAGTATGACTCTAAGAATTGTTTTGGAACGAAGTATGACTCATCTTTTTGATTTAACCATTTCAACAATTCATGACTCCTCTTCTTAGTCATAAGAATGCACTAAGATGACTTTAGAGGACCAATTGTGATATGGTATCTTAATCATTAAGATGATCATAAACATGATACTAAAGTACTCTCCCATCTTTTCAGATTTGAGAAACTTTTATCTTTCTGCCATATTTTGATTCTTCTTATTCGCTCTGTCTCACATTGAAACTTCTCCAATGCTACAGACTTATACTTAAACTTATAAGTATAACCATATTTACTAAACTTAAGTAAATCATGACGAATAGTCTTCTTGATCTTTTGTGGTGGACTTGACCAGTGCACAAGAATGTGTACTCGATCCCTTAGTCCTTTCCTTATTCACATAAGGAATTAGTCTTAATTTTCCAAGCTGAAAGTTCTCATTCATCATACTATACAACTTGCATGATTCCAAGTTTCGGTCCAATTGAACCTTGGGTGATGAGAATCTTTCCTTATTTGGTAATGTTAGACACTACCACAACCAAAAGAATCAAATCCATTTTTCCAATATTGCTATCAATGGAATCTTATAAGCAACAACTTTTCACAAATGCCATTGTAAGGATACTTAAAATAAATAAAATCAAAACCTTTTTCTTTTATTTTAAAACTTTGCGGAAAAACTTATCATTACAATCCATATGAAAACCTTGTTGTTATCTATTCCTAACCAATATAAATATCATAACTCTTAAGTAATAGCCCAAAATTCTGATCACTGAACCATGTGATTGAAATCCATCTTCGCGATCAGAATCAGCATGTACTTAATAGAGTTAGACAATGGACTTTACCTGAAGTAGAGCCAAACCTATTGACTTTAACATCCTTAGGTAAATTTGGCAGCTTCGTAACCAATGCCCCTTTCTTTGGCAATAGTTACCTATGGACCCTTGATAATGGGACTATCTCAGACTTCGCCTCTCTCTTTACCATTGGGTTAACCGAGTTGACTATGGCCGATCCCTTTCCATTGGGAAGAGAGAGCTTTACTGGATATCCAATGTCATCATTGTCAATGTCCATAACGTTTTAGGAAGTTGATCTTAGCAAATAGATAAGATCATTAAGGGTCTTGTCTTAGTCTGTTTCACAGGATTCCCAAAAGAACTCACTATGTGACTTAGAAAGTAGTTGAGCCACCAACTTTCTCAAGAGTTTGACACCCAACTCTCCCGGCTTGTCAATATGTGACTACATCTCCAAGATGTGATCACACCTAGACCTTGCCTCGCCAACAGGGCTTGAGTGACCTTAAACTTTTTAGGAACTTGTGGGTTTGGGAAAATAATTGGAGGAGGTGAAAGAAGTATGATATCCATGGGACATCATCTTCATTTAGGAAAGCTTGTTTCAAGAGATTTGGGAAGATCATAAATGTCTAGACCAGACATCTTTTTGGGAGATATTCAAGATAGTTGATTTAAAGTCCTTAATATGACACCCAATATGAAATATTAAGGCTAGGACCCAACAAACTATTTTATAACTTAGAAGAGGGATGCCGTAATCCAAGCTATAAAATATTTGAAGGTAGGTGAATGACGATTCACCAATTTCCACCATGAAAAACGAAATAATTTATTAGGTTTTAATTGGATTTGAAAGTCCTAGATCTTTGAGATTCATTGAACTGTTCAAAGGCATGTTTCAATCTCGAGTGTGCCCTTCAGGTTTTGTGACTGGGATGCCGAGGATCACAAAACAAGGTGTGAATAACCATGCAAATATACTTGGTACCCTTAATATTTACCCCTTAATCAGTGTGCCGGTTAACCACACACGCTCCACCGATACTATGATAAATATTAAGTTACCCTTTGCCTACATTGTTAAGTCCAGGTTAGTGTGCCGGTTAACCACACACGCTCCACTAACGACTTAAGCAAAGTGCAAAGTGTAATTTCATGGGTTAATACCAAATTCACATTTTCCTAAGTAACTAAGATTGGGTATTAGTAAGAGTTTAGTTACTTAGTATTTATCATTAATACTTTTAATGAAAGGAGAATTATAGTCCTTTTCCTACCCGTTCGGCTAACGACCCTCCACCAGTCAAGGAAGCGGTGGGTGAGAGTGGACACCCATTAAACTGCCATTTTATAGGCAGTAACCTTATACCCCCCTTATAGACCGGCTTCGTGAATGAGGCCTACTAACGGTAAGACTGACTTTACTCTTATACATATATATAAGTATTAACTTATAATATTATAAAGTATAAGGGTTGAATTTAAACTTTTAAAATTCTAAGGGCTAACTTGGAATTAAAGTATTCATAAGTGAAAACTTTTCAAATTCCAAAACTTGAGGGCAAGTTTTTGAAACTATTCAAAACTAATTAATTCCATAACTTATGAGTTTAAAGTAGTTTTAATTAAAAAAAAACTCTTCAAGTTCCATAACTTGAGGACAAGTTATGGAAGACTTTAAACTAGTTAATAAACAAAAATAACTTTTTTTTTATTGTAACTTATGGAACTAATTAAGGTTACACTTTTTTTTTAATTTAATGAAGAGACTCTTGAACCTCCATAACTTGAGGACAAGTTATGGAGTCATAAAACCATTTAATTAGAACTAGACTCTTCATTTTGTAACCTTTGCCAACTTTTATGAGTTTTATGATTCTTAAATGTGACTTTTCATATAACTTGAGGACAAGTTACAAAAACACACTTTGGAATCAACTCTTAGATTAAAATGGATTGAAAACAACTATTTCACACAACTTTTCTATTAATCTAAGAACCTCATAAGAACAAGATAATTCAAATCATCAATCTTCAAGAAATTAGCATGAACATACAAACTAATACAAATCTTGAAATTATGACAATTATCTTAGAAATTGGATTAGCGTGAACATTTCCACATCAAAAACAAGTTTATAAGTCCAAAAACATCTTAGGGTAATGTTCCTAGTCCAATTCCAGCCAAAACAATCGAATATATGCATCCAACTCGATTTTTCAGCTACTTTTGAAAGTATAACAAGAAAACAAGCCTAGGCTCTGATACCACTGTTGGGTTATGAGAATTCTAACACTCCTAAGTGTACATGCAACCCTAAATATCTTGGATCTATGTTTTCTCTATTATACATACAATTATGAACATCCAAGGTATTATCCTAATCTAGCATACAAAATAATAAATATAACAAGATAGAATACATACCTCTTTGATGTAGAATGTCTTCATGAAGCTTGAGTGCCTAGTGCCCCAAGTGTGACACCTCAAATGGTTCACACAACACCAAATACACTTGGAATAACTTGAGAGAAACTTGAACACTCCTTGAAATCGTCTAGCCCTCACACTCACACATTAGTGCACGATTTCTTGAGCCATGGGATTCTTTTATATGGTGGCTATTAGGGTTACGCCATGTAACTCATAACTTTACCCATTCCTTATGCTCCATGGATTTTAACCTCCATGGAGTATCCATGGGTCACCCCATGGACTTAGTCCAACATAAGGAATCTTGGATCACAAGCCCACATATATAAGAATGAATGATTTACACAATCAACCCATATATTTAATTAGTCTCCTTTTCATCACTTAATTAATTCCAAATTAATTCTTGATCAATACTAATTAAATAACCTTATTAATATATTAGAACTTATAATATATTACCCAACCATAAGTGTTATTTCTCTCATTATAGTCTATCCAAATGCATGATGCCATGCAACCCAAATGGACCATGCCGGGTCGGGTCAAGTCTTACCAATTATAGTTATAGACTTAGACATTAATCCAACATAAAGGAAACAGACAAAATGGAGAAGCTGACAAGGATCTACATTAGAGAAATAGTGCGCCTTCACGGAGTACCGATATCCATTATCTCCGACAGAGATAGTAGGTTCACGTCACGATTCTGGCAGTCACTACAGAAAACTATGGGAACTAGGCTGGACATGAGTACAGCTTACCACCCACAGACTGACGTTCAGAGTGAAAGAACCATTCAGACATTAGAGGACATGCTAAGAGCTTGCGTGATAGACTTTGAAAAAGATTGGGATATTTATCTGCCTCTTATCGAGTTTTCCTACAATAATAGCTATCATACTAGCATCAAAGTTGCTCCGTTCGAAGCCCTCTATGGCCGTAAGTGCAGGTCACCCCTGTGCTGGGCTGAGGTGGGAGATACGCAACTAGCAAAAGGGCAAGTCCCTAACAGCGCACTCACTGGCCCGGAGATCATCAGGGAAACAACCGAAAAGATCGTCCAGATTCGAGAACGAATGAAGGCTTCGCATGACCGACAAAAGAGCTACGCGGACAAGCGACGGAAACCTTTGGAGTTTCAAGTTGGGGATCGTGTACTTCTGAAGGTATCACCTTGGAAGGGACTCATACGTTTCGGAAAACGTGGAAAACTAAATCCAAGGTACATCGGACCATTCGAAATCGTCGCAGGATTGGTCCGGTGGCATACAAACTACGATTACCACAGGAACTCAATCACGTTCATCCTACCTTTCATGTGTCGAACCTGAAGAAATGTTTGTCTGATGAGACCCTTGTCGTTCCCTTGGAAGAAATTGAGATCAACGAGAACCTCCACTTTGTAGAGGAACCTGTTGAAATAATGGACTGAGAAGTGAAGTCGACGAAACAAAGCCGCATCCCCATCGTAAAGGTCAGGTGTAACGCCAAGCGAGGACCTGAATACACCTGGGAACGCGAGGATCAGATGAAACATAAGTACCCGTATCTTTTTCCTAGTCCATAAGCTCTGTCTTAGATTAAAATTTCGGGACGAAATTTCCTCTAACGGGGGGATGATGTGACAACCCAATATTTCCAATCAGTGTAATGTTCGAAAAGTCAAATATTATAAACTATTTTGAATCAATAAAAATTAGCGTCAAAAACGAAGTATTCTAAAGTCTCATTTGGATTGCATAAAATGCTAGTTATATTGTCAAGGTTTCCAAATATATAAACAACACCCAAATCCGAGTTATAACGAAGAAGTTATGACCAATCAAAGATTCGTAACAAAACCGGTAAAACGCTGTTAAGCGTGAAAAGTGAAACTCCAATAAAATACTTTTTAGCCTTAGATATCTGAACGAAAGTCGTAGATTATATTAAACCATGAGCATACATAAAAAGAACGCCCAAATCTGACTTCGTATGAGGAAGTTATGATTTTTCTAAAGTTTCAGAACATCTGACTTCGTATGAGGAAGTTATGATTTTTAGCCGACGCAACCTAAACGAGAATTGAAGGTCTCGACAATAGTAGTACAACGGTAAAAAGATAGACGAAAACGGACGTCGGATGAAGAAGTTATGGATTTTTAATGGAATTATCTTGTCCCGGCCTATTTAAAATATAATATTAAAAACTAAATTCAAAATTAGCCGACGGAGTCTAAATTAAAGTTGTAGAGTATATTATCACCTACGCGTGGATATAAAGAACGTCGAAATCGGAGCTCGTATGAAAGAGATATGAATTTCTGAAGTTCAAGGCATGCACACCAACCTTATCCGAAACTCACGACGTGAGCAAGAGACTCACGACGTGAGTCTATGACTGATGTGTGCCAGAACTAGACCACCAGGCGTCGCATCTACAGACCAGACTCACGACGTGAACTATCCCATGTTCACGACGTGAATCCCGAGAATACACCCTATAAATAGCATGCGAGAGTTCCGGGGAAAGTTTCTCATTTTCTCTCTTTCTTTCACGTTTCTACCTCGTTTTGCGTGCAAGTAATATCCCGAAGTCCTGGTTTCATATCTAAGCCCCGACGAAGGTCCGAAGCTCCGAGATTCCTGAAAAACTCGCCACTTTCCGGTCGAGGTGTGTTAGGGTCTAAATGTTGTAATAGTCGAAGTTTGTATTTTGGGTCTTCGAACATTGTTATAATGTATTTTACTAGGGCGTAATATTCGAAGCTTCATGTTTAGTCCTTAGTATATTTTTTGTACGCTTTTCTCTTCTATAAATAGGAGTGGTTACTAGTGTCTTAGTAACGAAGTCTTTACAGAATATTCATTGTACTCTGTAAAATTTGCAAAAGCATAATAGAGCCAAACAGATCATATTTACATCGGTGTTCAAATCTTTCAATTCTACTTTGAATTTACTCTCTAATTCGTTGAATACTTGATTCATTGTCTCATCAATTGGTATCAGAGCAGGAATCATATCTCTGATCTGATTTTCACTTTGTTCAAAAGGTTTTTGAGTCAACTTTTTGATTCAAAAGTTTCCGCACTTTTTGAAAGTAAAAAATTGTTTAGATCTAAGTATGTGATTCGATTCTGCACTTAATTCATTGAATCGAGTGTTCTAAGAGTGATTGTGATTTGAATCATACAGTTTGTTGTCAAATTCTCAAAGTTTCTTCAAAAATTCTCAAGGATCTATTCCGTACAACAATGACGTCATTCAATCTGAATTCCATGACTTCATTTTCTCATCTTCTAGGATCATCCACCAAAATTCCTATGCTCATCCCTGAGTATTACGATCAGTGGGCTGATCGTATGCAGGATTATCTCAATGGATTGGATGAAGAACTGTGGAGTTGCATTTCTGGCAATCTCAATCCACCAACGAATGTTCAACCAATTGGTTCTTCCTCTGGAAACTCTGAAGTTGAAAATCAATCTGATCGTCTGAAAAAGCTGGAGAAAAGGTGTGTAAGATAGCTAAGAGGAGCTTTGCCTCCAGTTGTTTACAACTACGTGAGGAGTTGTACAACTGCAAAGGAAATCTGGAACAATCTCAAGGAAAAATTTCAGGGAAGTGAGAAGACGAAAGTTAATTCTGTGAAGCAATGTTTAGTGGAGCTGAAGGACTTCAGACAGAAAGATGGTGAAACAATTGAAGTTTATTACGATCGTCTTAATGAATTGATATATCGATGCAATCGATATGGTATCACTAGATCAGCCATGGAATTCAATCTGATATTTGTTATGGGACTTCGAAAGGAATGGCGTAGTGTGAGCATGATGATGAAGAATCAACAGAGCTTTGATACGTCAACATTGAATGACTTGTACAACCAACTTAAGACTCATGAAAGCGAAGTGAACGAAATAGCTGAAGAATCGAAGGCTATGTTGGGAGGTCCACTAGCTTTGGTTTCGAAGATCTCTAAAAAAGATGCTGAGAAAGATGCTTCGGATGAAGATAAAGGGTTCATCATGAACTCAGATGATGAGGCAGTTGCCTTTTATTCAAACAATCGTGTGAAAAAGTTCTTCAAAAAGCCTTTCAATCTGAAGGCAAAGTCGTCTGAGACAAAAGGGAACTTTCTGAGTAAAAGTGCTGGGGAAGAGAAAAAGAAAGATGAGATGAAAGATTCGAAGCCTGTTGAGGGAAAGTCTGAGAAGAAGCTAAAGGGAGATGCTGGGATTGATTGTCATTATTGCAATGGTGCTAATCACCTTGCTAATGACTGTATGCTTCGAAAGAAGGATGAGAGAAAGAATAAGGTCAAGGATGAGGCGTACTATGCTGAAAAGTTGGAGGAGGTTCGTGCGAAAGCCAAGAATTTGTCTCTGGTTGCAAAGGGTGCGAATGAGGATGAAGATGGTACTTATCAAATCTGGTCATCTGGATCAGATGATGAGGAAATGCGAAATCCAACCCATGGAGCTATTGTTGCAAAAATGGAGGAAGAATCAGAGGAGGAAACATACGAAGTGCATGGAATATGCTTCGTATCAAAAGCTGTTGACAAATCACCAATGACCACAAAGGTACGAAACATTCTTGAATCTTTTAATATTCCAGTACATGCTTATAATTCTGAATTAGTATCTTTTGATGAAACTGTTACTTATTTTGATTCGATTGTGGTATCTGCTAGCAATCAGGCTAAGAAGCTGTCAATGCAATTGCTAGAGACACAGAAGAAATTAGATTCGAAAATCACTAAGATAGATTGTCTAGAACTTCAAATAACGAATATCATAGTTGATAGGGACAATTTATCTAGTGATAATAAACTGTTGTTAGCACAAAGAAACATTTACTGTAATGCTGCTAAAAGATTATATGGGAAAATAACTCAACTTCATCATTCATGCGAAATCAGTAAAGAACAACATAGAAAATTGCTGCCATTTTTAGCTTATGAAAGAGCTAAGGTAGATAACATTTCGTATGACTGTGAAAAAGAAATAGCTTATTTTGACAAAGTTCCGAATGACAAGTATAGATATGGAATTGTCAAAGTTGATGAATGTCTTGATTCGAATGATTTAGTTAACATTGTAAATGATACTTTGACTAAATCTGAACAAATTCACATTTTGAAAAAGGCTGAGAATTCATCATCTGATTCTCAATCTAATTTTGCTGATATTGAAGATAATTCTGACAATATTAGTGAAATTAGTGAGCTTGAAGATTTTGATTGTTCTCAGTTGTCTATTGTTAATATTGCTTCGAATTCTAAAGGGAAAGAAAAAGTTAAGGATTTGATAGTTGAGAAAGAAATTGATATTCCCTCAACTTCGAAAGTTAGTGAAATGAACTTCGTGGATCTCAAAGATTACCAAACTGATGATAGTGATGATGAAGATGTAGAGAAAGTTTCGAAAGAAAAGAAATCTTCAAAGAAAGAAGTAATTCCACGAATAGTTGTTGACCAAGTGTATGGTGATACACAAAAGTTCGAAAAAGTGATGAATGAAAAAGGTGAACATTATCTTGAAACAAACACGGTGGTTTTTCCAAATTTCAAATGCACAGATGATGTCATTTTTCCAAATCAAGTTTTCGTAACTACCGGAAATGTTGAGAATATCAAACCAGAGTTCAAGAAGATGGTTGAGGAGGATAATTCAAAAACAACTGAGGAAGGTTTTTTCGCAAATCAAAACACAGTTGAAAACAACTTAACAAAGAATTCATATATTTTTCAACGACAAAAACCACAAAAACAATGGGTTGAAAAATCAAAAGTTGAAAAAGAGAAAGTAATTCGTGTTGAAAAGGAAAATGAAAAAGTTGTCAAATTAAACTCTAAGGAATTTAAAGATCAAATTGACAAATTTTCGAAGGAAAACAACATTTCAAAAAGACAAGCACGAAAGAAAATATTTTGGCAAAATATTGAGTCTCAAAAGATGTCTGAATCACAATCAATCAAAAAGGTTTTCAAAGTTAAAAATGATTCTTTTTCAAAAACTCAACAATTATCTCAATCAAATCAAACAAGGTCTGAAGTACATAAGCAAACAAAGTTTTCGAAAGTTTCTGAAACTAACAAAACAAGAGATTTTTCAGAAAGATCCAATTCAAATCAAAAAGTTTTTCAACGTCAACATTTTAAATCAAAAATTGATACATCCTATGCGTACTCTTATGTTACCAAACCCAAAGTTGATTTTGTACCTCAAAAGCCAAATTTTCCTAATTACACAAAGAAAGAAACTATGAGGACGTCACGGGAAAAAGGAATGACTTCAAGGAAGAACATTGATCATTGGCTTGACGGAAGAGGAAAAATGTATCAGTCAAATAAATATTCAAAAGAGCAAATACATGAAGCATACGAAAAGTATGTCAATACTTCTTCGAATGGCAGCTCATCATCTAAGGATTCGAATATCTCAGTCAAAACATGGAGACCTGTCACAAAAGCGAAGACTGTTCAATCACAAACTCAAGATATGAAGGGAAAAGTCAGTGAACATTCGAAACTATCAAACACTTATGTTTCAGTTCCTTTAGATGATGAAGTGAACTTAATTAATAGTCTCAAAACCAAAGTTTGTGATTGGGTTAAAAGTTCTTCATTTCATTCGAAATTGAAATCTAATTTCCAAGGACCCAAAAAGACTTGGGTACCTAAAAATTTTCATTGATTGCAGGTATTGTGTGACGAGCAATATGATAACAAATGGTACATTGATAGTGGTTGCTCTCGTCACATGACTGGAAAGAAGGAGAATTTAAGAGATTTTCGAAGTCTCAAAAATGCTGGAGTAGTAAAGTTTGGGAACAATCAAAAGTGTCAAGTCATGGGATATGGAAAAATCACAAATGGACAATTCGCATTGAATCGTGTTGCATATGTTGAAGGTCTTCAACATAACTTGATTAGTGTTTCTCAACTTGTTGTGGGCACTGGCAATCAAGTTCTTTTCAACGAAGAAGGAAGTGTTATTTCGAATGTTAACACAAACGAAATATTACTGAAATCTAAAAGGAAAGGTGACATGTTCACTTTGGACATCAATCCAATTGTAGGCAAACCAGCAGTATGTCTTCTTTCAAAAGCTACATCTGATTTAAGCTGGTTATGGCATTGAAGACTTTCACATCTTAACTTTCGAAACATAAATAAACTTGTGGTACAAGATCTGGTAAGAGATTTACCTATACTTAAATTTGACAATAATTCTATATGTGCAGCTTGTGAAGTTGGAAAGCAACATAAACAAGGTCATCCAATCACAATTGATTCGAAAATTGTTGCACCTCTTGAGTTGATACATATTGATTTGTGTGGTCCTTCGACTGTTTCAACACTCAACAATAAACGGTACATTTTAGTTATTGTTGACGATTTTTCCAGATTTACGTGGGTTTATTTTCTCAGGCTCAAATCTGAAGTTGCACAAATTATGATTGACTTTATCAAAAAGATAGAAACCACGTTGAAGAAGACTGTTAGAAAAATCAAGAGTGATCATGGAACTGAATTTAAGAACAAAGTTCTTGATTCATTTTTGGTGGACAAAGGAATTTCGCATAATTTTTCATCACCATATACACCACAACAAAATGGTGTTGTAGAACGAAGGAATCGCTCATTATGCGAAGCAGCAAGAACCATGTTGGCATATGCGAATTTACCTCAATATCTATGGGCTGAAGCTGTTTCAACTGCATGTTTTACTCAAAACAGATCGTTCATTCATCGTCGATTTAATATTACACCATACGAAATTCTGAATAATCGTAAACCTAATGTGAAGTTTTTTCATGTTTTCGGATGTAGGTGTTTTATTATGAATCTCAAGGATCATCTTTCGAAGTTTCAAGCAAAAGATGATGAAGGAATTTTTCTTGGATATTCGCACAATTCAGTGGCATATCGAATGTTAAATAAGCGAACACGAAAAGTGGAAGAAACGTTCAATCTCACATTCGATGATTATTATGTTAAATCAAATGAGCATAGATATCATGCAGTTGATGCTGAAGTTCATGCTCCTGATAATCACATACTAGAATTTTCAAAACTTACTGATGATTCACCATCGACTCCTCAAGAAGGCGAAACTATGAGTGATAGTCCACTGGAGGGGGAGCAATTGGATTCGAATACTTTAGATAATGAAGAGCATTCTTTAGAGGGGGAGAAAGAACAATTGAATGCTGAAATTGAGGGGGGGCATGTTGTTGAGGGGGAGCATAATGTTGATGATGCTTGTTCAAATGCAAGCTCAGAAAATGATGAAATATACAAAGATGCCCTTTTGGAATTTGATCCAGCATATCCACCGATGGAAAAATGGACAAGAGAACATCCGAAGGATCAAGTTATTGGGAATCCACAAGAGGGAGTTCTGACAAGAGCTCAAATTCGTGCAAAGAATGAGGTATTGAATACTCATCAAGAATTTTGCATGTTTAATGCTTTCATCTCTAAAATTTAACCAAAAACAATTAAGAATGCAATGGAACACTCAGATTGGGTTGTTGCAATGCAATCGGAGTTGTCTGAATTTGAACGAAACAAGGTTTGGAGATTAATTCCTAAACCTGAAAATGTTTCGATTGTCGGGTTAAAATGGATTTTTAAAAATAAAACCGACAAAGATGGAAACATTATTCGAAATAAAGCCAGACTTGTTGTAAAAGGATATTCACAACAAGGAGGAATTGACTATGAAGAAACTTTTGCCCCTGTCGCAAGACTCGAGGCGGTTCGAATATTTTTGGCTTATGCAGCTCACAAAGATTTTGATGTTTATCAAATGGACGTGAAATGTGCATTTCTCAATGGAGAGCTTGAAGAAACAGTTTATGTGGAACAACCCCCAGGTTTTATTAACGAAGAATATCCTAATCATGTTTATATTTTAGATAAGGCAGTTTATGGTCTGAAACAAGCACCAAGAGCATGGTATGCAACACCTACATCATTTTTGAAACAATCTAAATTTAAACAAGGATCAGTTGATCCCACATTATTTCGAAAGAAAGTGGGGAATCATCTAATGCTTGTTCAAATATATGTTGATGATATTATTTTTGGCGCGACTGACCCTGCTTTGTCTAGAGAATTCGAAGAATTGATGAAAAGCAAATTTGAAATGAGCATGATGGGAAAAATCAATAATTTCCTTGGATTGAATATTCGTCAAAACAGAGAAGGGATTTTCATTAATCAGGAAAAATATACGAAAAATCTATTAGAAAAGTTTGGATTGACGAATAGCATAAACCTTCGTGTACCAATGGCAACAGGCATAAAGCTAACACCATCGTTGGACAAACCTGCTGTTGATATAACGTTGTATAGGAGCATGATTGGTTCATTACTTTATCTAACAACAAGTAGACCTGATATCATGTTTTCTGTGTGTAATTGTGCTAGGTATCAGTCTAATCCACGCGAACCACATCTTACTGCAGTGAAGAATATTTTTCGTTACCTTAAAGGCACAATTTCGTTAGGATTGTGGTATCCTTCGAAAACTGGATTCTTTGTTCAAGCATACTCAGATGCAGACTTGGGTGGTTGTAATCTTGATCGAAAAAGCACAAGTGGAGGATGTCAATTTCTTGATGGCAAATTAGTCAGCTGGCAGTCGAAAAAGCAAACGTGTGTGTCAATTTCCACAGCTGAAGCAGAATATGTGGCTGCTGCTGCTTGCACTTCGCAAATAATATGGATCCAAAGTCAATTGCGTGATTATGCAATTAATATGAAAAAGATTCCATTATATTGTGATTCTCAAAGTGCAATAAGAATTTGTCATAATCCTGTGCAGCATTCAAAGACTAAACACATAGCTCTTCGTTATCATTTCATTAAAGATCACGTGGAGGATGGAAACATTGAAGTACATTTCGTGAAAACAACTGATCAGTTAGCTGATATATTCACGAAAGCTTTGGATGAAAAATCTCTAATGCGAATAATAGAAGGTCTTGGAATGATCGATGGCAATTCTGTTCCATGCGAAAAAGAAGAATGATAGGCGAAAAAGAATGAATCAGAGGCGCTGAATAAAAGATAACACAAAGTCATTCAGCATTCAGAGGTTACTGTTCATGGTCAACGCTTCGACCGCTTCGAATTCGCATGATTGTCACTTATTTTCAGCGTTGAGTTAATGGTTACTGTTCATAGTCAACGCTTCGAATGCTTCGAATTCGTACATTTGTCACTCTTCAAGGAATGCCAAATATTCGTCTGTTTGCAACAAATTCAAAAAGATTTTCTTTTGTTTTGTCTTTAAATTTTCGAAAAATCAAAAATTCAAAAAGATTTCTTTTTGTTTTGTCCTTAAATTTTCGAAAAATCAAAAATCCAAAAACATTTTTGTTTGCTCGGTCTTTATTTAAAAAAAAAAATTCAAAACAACAAAAATATTTTTATTTTTAGACTTTTGTTGCAGATTATGATGATGATTCAGAGGGGACAATGCAGGCAGTTTTAGGGTCAGGTAAAATTTTTCGTATGAATTAATATGTTTTTCATAATTCGAATTAGTTAGGTTGTCCCTAGAAGCATGCTGCTGCATGTCGTCCAAAGCCTCCATGATTCAATGTGTGTGTACGAAAGCCTTAATGAAATGTTTCGTACAAAAATTTCTTCCCAATCAGGCTTATATTCACATTAGTCTCTGAGCTACCTTACTCTTCTCACAATGAGTTAAGAGTTTCTTGTTTGGTCCAAAACATAACAGAGGTACTTTTCGTGTCTTACACCAATCTTTTTCATCCAAAACATTCTTACACGATCACACACAAAGACGTATATCCGAGAGGTCTCTGATCAAACCCATCGAGACTTAGATATATAAAAACTCTGTGTTTATGATCTGACATCATGAGTCCGTGATGGAAGTGAAACCCAAAAATCTTACAAATTAAGGAATTGACGGGGGACATTGTTCCAGATATATACGAAACTTTTGTTTCTGTACCAATGTTCGAAACTCCAAATCATATTCATTTCGAATGAGTGGTCTTGATCAAGCATTCGAAACCCATGATGTTTGTTACCCAACAAGATCTTGTATACAAATTTTTTATGAATATGATTTCCGTGTGAGTTTCATTCGAATGTCCTAGTCATGTTAAAATTTTTCAAAGCCGACTTGTCACTGACTACACTGGTCATACAAGTAATTTTTGTTACACTTTATCACCTTATGTTTAGGTTCACATGTAACGAAATTTTGAACCTACCCACGAAGCATTCTTAAAAGAAGCCCTTTGATACTTATCAAAAATTATTCGATTGTAATTCACGGGAACATACACAAGCTGTTGATCATCTCTCTTGATGATTAACGAAGCAACCTTTGCTTGGGGTTTAACTGCCTGCGTGTCAAATTAAATTTTTGACATCACAAAATTTAAAAAATAAAAAAAATAAAAAAAAATTGTTGTTTCTTTTCTAAACTTTCTTTGGCACACTACACACATGAAATCCTTGAGGTTCTGAGTAATACCAACTCAGGCTGATGATTTCGAACATCTGGCAAATGACTTCGCTTTTTATCCCAAAAGTGAAAGAGCCTTGCCTCCATTCGAAGGGTTCTAACGGTTACAATTATATTAAGGGTATAATGGCAGGCTGTGTATACGTGACGTATCGTATTTTGCCCGGTTTTCCAGGTGATGTGACAGACACTTTTTGACGCATGGCTACCTTTCCGCTGTATAGGTCTGATTTTCAAGGTGCCACGTCAGATCTCATTAAATGAATCCCGCTTCAAATTCAAATCATTTACGGTTACATATAAAAGGGGGTTCAAGAGTACTTTATACGTTTATGCGATCAAAACTCAAAACTTCCCAAATTCTCTATTCTTCATCTTTTTCAAACCCTAACAATGGCGACTACTGCTCATGTCGATCCTTCTACTGAAGATACTTCTTCTGCACCAGTTATGAAGATTCAATCTACCAATTACTATGTGGATGGTGAACTTTCTCAATGTCCAGAAGAATTCAAGATGCTTATTGTTTCTTTAAAACACTATGTTTTATCCAAAGCAATGTTCAATTCCTTTTCTGTTCCGGTATCCTGGCTTTCTCAAGCAGGATCTACTGCCACATACAACAAAGCCTCTGATTCGATTACTTTTCACCTAATCAATGACAAAAAGGTTAGGCTTTCCAAGAAACTGTTTTGTCAGTTTCTTGACATTCCAAATACACCTCCTTTTGTTGAATTTCAATTCTCCCAAATAATTCACATGTTTAATGAAATGGGATATCAGCCTCCATTGTCAAAGATAAGTGACTTTAAGAAGTCTGGTCTTCCAAAAGTATGGAATTTTTTGTTTGGGATATTTTTGCGTTGTTTAACCGGAAGAACAGTTAGATTAGATAAATGAAGGATGGAGGTTTATGCCATGGTGGCTGGTTTATACTATGATCTTCCAGCAGACTACTCTACACAGCTATGGAAGGAATTCCAAAAAGGAGTAGAACATACGAATGTTGTTCATGGCATTTCGTGTGCTAGGTACTGGAGTCTAATTCTGCAACATTTTTACAACAAGGAAGGCATCTTGGTTTCAAATGAAGAAGAGAAGCTTACTTTTCAATCTTATCACTTTCCGAAGGAAGTTGTTGACAATGATGATGAATTTCCAAACGTTGCTCGGATTCCAGACGCGATGCTTAAAAGGGTGGATCCTACGAATCCTGTTTTGATTGCATATCTGAAAACATTCGATTCTTCTATTCCTACGGGAATTTTGTTGCCACGCGACGAAAAGAAGACCAAAAAGTCGAAGAAAGCTAATCCTGCTTCACCTGAAAAGAAAACGAAGGGTTTAACATCCTCTAAATCTTCAAAGAAGAAGACAGAAAATGTTGCAGTGACAGTTGAAGCAACACAAGTGATTTAGCCAATAGTGGAAGAGACTCAAGAGAACGTGATTATTCCTTCGAAAACAGGGATGTTTTGAAGAATCAAGATGAAATCCACTCACAAACGAAAGTCACCATCACAGAAGTTGATTCGCAAGCCTCAAATTACTCACCAAGGAGTTTTAATTCGTGAGGTACCTGTTCCTGTTTCTCCTGGATCCAAGAAAAGAGCAGCAGAAGATATGGCAAAACACTTGTCACAACCGAAAAAGCAGAAGACGAAGAAGACTCGAAAGATTGTTTTATCTACTGAGTCTACAGAAGAGGATGAACGAATACCAGAAACTCCAGAGTTCACTTCTATCATTACAAGTTCCATTCCTGAGAAGACTGTTATCATACCACCCGAAGTTTCGATTGCCAAGTCAATTTTTGAGGAGGTTCGAACTTTAGGCATCCCTGCACACGTATCTGATACGGATGCACATGTCAACATGGGTGAAGGTGGTTCGAAAGATGCAGATCAAGGTCCAATTATCTCTACTCTTTTCGAATCATTGGTTTCTGTTACACCAACATCTACTATTCCTCTCACATCAACCACTGTTTCACCAACCTTTGAACATATCATCAATCAACCAATTACTTCCATTTTTTCATCTCAATCCACTGGTACACCCAAACCATCTTCACCCACTGAAACTGATAATGAAGGGTTTGGTGGAACATTCGAAGACCTAGAGTTTCATGATGAAGAAGAAGAATTTCCTGATCATATGTTAATGACAATGAAGCAATACAAAATTATTAATCAAAAGTTGAACTCCATCATTCAATCTCAAGCTGATCTTGGCGGAGGTTCATCTATTTCAAGTTTAGAGGTTGATTCTATGCTCGAGATGTTTGAATCAAGAGTAATCAACAAAGTTTCTGGAATGATAAAAGCCTCAGAGTCTGTTATTTTAGAAAAGGTTGATTACACAGATAAGAATTCTGCGCTTCGTGTTAAAACTCTCAGATCTGATTTTATGGGAGAAGTTAAGGATCTGCGAAGCATAACAAAAGAACGACATGTTCTTTTTGTTCAGGAAGTCAAGAAAGTGAGGGAGGATGTTAACTCCCAAATTCACGACCTTCGTGAAGACATGAAAAAGGAAATTCTATCTGTTCAACATGATTATGCGTCCTTGAATCAGAAGGTCGATATCATTTGTGATGCTGTCACTCGATTTGTCAAGCTATACGAAGGTTTGAGTCCTCAAATAACTCAAATCTCCAAGTCTGAAAGTGAAAATTTTGAAGGTGTGATCAAGTTGTTAAAGGAGTTGAAGGAGATCTCAATGAAACCGGTTTCGTCACCGTTGATTACTCCAGAATTTTTATCCCATAAGTTTGTGCAGTTCTAAGCCATACTTAACAAGCAACTTGCTCCACTATTTCGCATATCTAGTCTTCTTCCCACAACTACTGCCCCTCCTGTTTTCACAGGGGTGCAAGGGGGAGAAAGGAAGTCAACAGAAGAAGAAGCGAAAGTGGTGGGCAAGGTATTTCCATCTAGCATCCCTTCAACAAAACCAGTAATTGTGTCTGCTCAACCAGTGACCTCAACAATCGTAACAACATTACCAATTACAAGAACAATTTCGAAAGGAATTGTAATTGGTAAACCTTTGGAATCTGGTGGAAGTGGTTCGAAGCTAAAAGACGTAACTGAAAAATCTGCTTCGAAAGACAAAGGAAAATCAATTCTGGTTGAAAAATCTAAAGAAGAAAAGAAGGGTGAAGTTGAAGCTGAACTCGAGAAAATGAGGCTTATTCAAAGCATCATGACTCAGAGGGCTGGTGATCCGAAGGGCATGAATAAAGGTGATCCAGCAAAACATTACAACTATGAAACAATCGAAGCCTTGGTTGCCTTTAATCACATGTACTCATTTGATAAGAAGCCAAAACAGAGTTATGTGGTTACAAACACTGATGCATGCCAGTTGGATTTCCCTATAAATGAGATGATGTTCATCATGCCTCAGTTCAAAGCTGAAGGGAATTTCAAAGAAAAAGATGAAGGGACTCATATGAAAATTCTTTTTCATGCCGTACTTGGCAAAGCTCCTGAGGATGTATGGTCACTGATCAAGATCAAGACGGTGATAAGCATGAAAAAGGATGTGGTCTTTGAAAACATTGTTCAAAATGTTAAATATGTTGTGGCCAGGGCAATGGAAAAACATGCGAATTCACTATTGCAGATTTTCCTCTGATGAACTTGTATGACCTTATACAAGTGGCATTGCTTCTGAAAGACAAATCCTTTTCTTTTCTACAAAACACAGATCCAGAGGACTTCAAACTTGGAGTTGCTTACATCAAAATCTTCATTGAGAATTATTATGAGTGCCTAGCACTGACTAATGTGGAGTTGGCTACTGCAAAGGGAATGGAAGTAAAAGTTCCAATGGCTCCTTCGTTGACTCAGACTGAGTTAAAGAAATATGTTGATGGAGAAATATGTTTAAAGCCATTTGGAATAGTTTTTGCTGGAAAGGATAAAGCTAGAAAAGCGAAGCGGTTTTTGTTCCAAGCTAGCGAAGTGGAGAGATATTCTACATCTCAATATACGAACTTGATTGTTCGTATGAACCACTGCAAAAAGAACAATGAAGGAGACAAGAAGGAATTGAAGAAAATTATTTCTTGGTATACTGAGGTTCGAAGAGTTTTGCTGTACTCCATTACTCTACTTACAAACTGAAGACTTCGACTTTGATTACAAAGGGGGAGATTGTTAGGGTCGAAATGTTGTAATAGTCGAAGTTTGTATTTTGGGTCTTCGAACATTTTTATAATGTATTTTACTAGGGCATAAGATTCAAAGCTTCATGTTTAGTCCTTAGTATATTTTTTGTACGCTTTTCTCTTCTATAAATAGGAGTGGTTACTAGTGTCTTAGTAACGAAGTCTTTACAGAATATTCATTGTACTCTGTAAAATTTGCAAAAGCATAATAGAGCCAAACAGATCATATTTACATCGGTGTTCAAATCTTTCAATTCTACTTTGAATTTACTCTCTAATTCGTTCAATACTTGATTCATTGTCTCATCAAGGTGCCGCCCGAGAAAATCTCGTTTTCTTCAAATCACGCACTTTCCCGGTGAGTTCATACCCCTACATTTTTACATTTTCTTTAGTTTTCAGGGGGGATATGTCACACCCCAAAACCGGAACGGCGGAAATGTTCGGGGGTGGAGGACGTCATGTTCAGTATCACAACAATGCAAAGTAGTAAAGAAGCAACAACATCATCCATTGCATTAATAATATAATTTCATACAAGTGTGTTCTGTCAAGTTATATAGACACCAAAAATATACATCAAAATAAAAGATGAGTCTTGAACGAGCTCCATCTTCTCAGAACCTGGCACCGGTGCCTGTCTACTGGTGACCTGAGAATACAAGTTATTTTGAAAGAGTTTATCAGCTTTAAAGCTGGTGAGATCATAAGTATATTAGTGTCTGTAATTGTATGAAAGTGTTTGTAAGTCTCTAATGTATAAGTTTTGTAAAATTTTGTAATTGTTTGAACTCTCCTAGAAAACCCTATGTTTCCTACTAAAAGTAGCCTTCTACCAAGGCATCTAGTATCTATGTGTGTGTCTCTTGTAAGAGTGTGTATTTTCCCAAATCTGACTATTATTAACCAAAAATATAGTTCTTATATTATTGTTTATTGTGTGAATATCACAAAGTAAATGTAAAAGGGAAAATAAAATAGTACTGTAGTGTTGTATTAAGTAACTACTGCTGTACTAATTACTTTAAACTATTTGTTATTTAAAGTACCATGTGATCGGCCTGTATCCTGCTACCGACTCTATAGTAAAACGATGATGTAAGACGTCGTAAGAAATGACGTTTGGCACCCGTAGACTTGTAAGTCCCACTGTAGCAAGCAGCAAGGTGTAGGATAGTCAATCCTGTATAGATCCATACACAAACTCATACGCTCCCCAATTAAGGAGATTCTGGATACAAAACGGGTCATGATAGGTAGTGCCATGCCCCCGTTAAGTGGATCACATAACTGTATGTAATGTATATGTATATGTATATGTATGTGCTAGTTGTATTGTGTGTTCTTTCTCTGTCTAGCTTGTATGTTTTGTTTCTCATCACTATGTATTATGTTTGTTCCTCATCACTATGTATTATGTTTGTTTCTCATCACTATGTATTACTCATGAATGAACTGACTTATTGTATGTTTCATTGTTCTAGTAATAGTATCTTCCTAAACTATACCTATTATAGTTTACTAGTAATGTTGTTTGTGTATATGAACATGTTTGTATACCTTTGCTACCCAAAGGCATTGAACTGAATGAAAGAAGTAACCTTTTATATCTACACACATATACATGATATATAACTAGGATTCAAACGACATTCGGACAAATAACTTGAATGCCCTAAGTCCACAACCAAACAAGGAACAAGAAGTAAGGTGAGCTATCAGTCCTAAGTCCTTTCAATACTACTTATATAACTATATCTATATAGATACACAAAATATAAGTTAAAAGAATTTAAGTAAAAGTATTTAACAGGTAAAAGAGTTTGATAAAAGCATTTGGTATGTAAAAGAGTTTGTAAGACAGTTTGAAGTAAAACAGTTTGGTAACACAGTTTGAAAAGTAAGAAATCCACTTGTTTGGTAGTTATTAATCACATGTGATTGATAGAATAACTATAATTGTTCAACTTGTATTCCCCCCCCCCCATAAAAGCATTTAAAAACATTTAAAAGGTTAATTAAGGGGTATGAACTCACCTGTAGTGAGTGGTTTGGATGAACGGAATGTATAGGATGCTAGGTGTCAAGTGAAGACTTGTACACACACGATGATCCTAGTTAACATATAATACACATATATGTATCCAATTAGTCTGTAAACAACTAATTAACAAAGTTATGACATCCTAGGACATGTAAAACACCTTATATAAGTGCTATAAGTCCTAAGGATTGCATCTAAGTGTTGTAGGACATTGCTATTGAGTTTAGGGTTCAAGGGAACCCTTTATTTGAGTTTATGGTTTTGTGACCATAACTCATTGAGTTTACGGTCGTAAACCCATGAGTTTACGGCCGTAAACTCATGTTTCTTGACCATTTTGCGTTTTGAAGCCTTAAAGATCACAAGAAGCCTTCCTACTTCACGTATAAGCCTAAGGAAGAGATTAGGGCACCATTTCACTCCTTTTTAGGAGTTTACGGTCCTTGGACCATTTCCCTTTGGGTTTACGGCCGTAAACCCAAATAGTTTGTGGTCTTTTGATGTTTTCAAGTCCTAAACACATTAAGGAAGGGATCTAGGCTAGTTTCCAAGGCTTAGAAGGGACTAGGGCACACTTTGGCACCCTTTTTAGGGTTTACGGTCCAAGGTGTTCTTGGACCGTAAACACCTTTAATCCTTGGTTTCCTTGGTGTTTTCTAGATGTATAGAAGTGTAACAAGCCTTATAATACTCTAGGATAGAAGTACTTACAAGATAGAGGCTTGAAAAGGTGCTAAAAGTCCAAGAACACTAGTGTGTGTTCTTGGTGTTCTTGGTGAAACTTGAAGATCTAACCTTTTGGAATGATTTCACAGATGGAAGTGTGTTAAATCACTAGATTAAGTAATATATCAACTTATTAGGGCTAGAAACACTTACAAGTTGAAGATCTTGAAGAATTGTTGGATGATACTTGAGAGAGAATTGAGTTTGGATCTTGAATTTGTGAAAAATGGTAAATAATGACTAAGTGTCATATATATACCCCCAATTTAGGGTTTACGGCCATACACACCTTTATTTAGGCCGTAAACTCCAAACTCTTGGAGCTTTGGGACTTTATTGTTGCACAATAAAACCTAGAGCATCCTCTCTCCTGGTATCTCCTGAAGTACTAATCTTAAAATGCTCAAACTTATTCCCAAAAAGCTTGAAAATTAGCAGAAACAGTTTTGACTCCTATTGAAGTGAATGGTTGTACAGAATAGAAATTTCGGGTTGTTACAGGATACAAGTTCAAAATACCAAAACTATCTAACACATGTTTAAGAGTTTTCCTACACCTTGTAACATGCTGAGCAAGGTGTGTATACGGTTTACACTTATCATTTCAAATGTCGATTTATGGAAATACAATGACTTGCACAAAAAGGTTTCATTCAAACACGCACAATACTTTTTTATAAGCTATAATAGGTATAGTTTGAGCACTTCGTTAGACAAAGAAACATTAACTCAATCGATTTACAAAACATAGATTTCATTGCACACTATGTGATCTTGTACTAAACTCGCGAGACATTCTCCTTCGGGGAACTCCTAAGTACCACAAAAAAGTCTTGTAGTTATAATCAGAATCTCCGGAAGGGAGAACGTGATAGTTGTGTATAGATCTATACTGGGTCTGACAAACCCGCACCTAAGCTGCTTGCAACAACTAGACCGGCAGGTCTGGGGTGACAAGTGTCATAACTTTCTGACGCCTGAAGAACGTCGTATTCAAGGCCATCTAGTCTTTAGTATGATTATAACATCTCGCATGGAATACGAACTCAGCGTACAAGTCACGTAAATTCTAAACCAAGTAGTTTTATTTAAATATAAAACACCCACATAAGTATGACGACTTACTTACACATACTAGGCCTTGTTTCAATTCAGTTTACAACAAATCATTTAGAAAATATTGGATATTCTGGAATCAAACTTGTAACAAACGTTAAGGAAACAACATTCATTTTTATAAAATACTTATGAACTCACCAGCTTTATGCTGATACTCTCTTTTCAAAACAACTTGTATTCTCAGGTAATCAGTAATACATGTAACCGCAAGATTTATGAAGTCAAGACGCTAAGGCGTAGATTCTTTTGCTACATTTTATCATCATGTGTTATTTAATTGGAAACATGTATTTTTTTTGAACATGTAGTTTGGCAACAATGTAATCCTTTAAATTATATCTATGATGGTTGTGTTTTACTTTCTTCACTATGGTTATGATACTGAGCATGACGTCATCCGCCCCCGAACGTTTCCGCCGTTCTGGTTTGGGGGTGTGACACATTACTATAGGAGCATGGATTCTAACTCATGAATTTAGAACTCTTCTACATCCAAAAAATCAATGTACGAATGTTTTCCATTCAAATATTGTCTTCCAGGAAACTTTTAGAATTCACCACCATGATATATTTTCAAACAAAAACATACTTGGGTCTGAAGTTGTAAAATAATACTATGAGCTTTGATCCCCAAAATGTGTTATGAAGAAGAATACGTATTATTCTTTAAAATAAGAGAAATAGAGGAACATACCGTAAATAGCATCGACGTCTTCATGCTCGTTACTAAAGAAAATACATACCATTATTTGATAATTGAAAGTTACATTATTGTTTTCCTAGTAATTATTACATGATATCCGACTATTGTATACTTCTTAACGAATAGAAAGGTAATTGTAAAGCTTCTCCTGTTCGAATACATACCAACTTTTCAATTTCCTGAAAACACATGCATTTAAAAATATGTCAACATAAAGTTGGTGAGTCCACAGGTTTTGACTACATATAGAAATAATACATTTTCCAAGTTCAAAAGTATAGTTTTGAAAGTATCATTTTGACTCTCCATCGTTTAGTAGATATATTATGTATAATAGTTTACTTATCAATTAAGTGATATACCTAAACGTTCCATGTACCTTGAATGACGACAAAGTATAATGTTTCTATCAATTTTCTACCATGAGCCTATAACCGCTGCTATGACATAATACCTCTGATAAAACCCACTCATGATTTCCATGCGGACAACCCACTCATGATTTCCATGAGGACAACCCACTCATGATTTCCATGAGGAACACCGCACGCTTCATCGACGCCGGAACAAATAACAAATAAAAGGATAGTTCGTCACTCGCTTATGGTTGACTGTAGCTAACAATCACAAGTGGGGTGGTTTACCCGTATACTAATTATACACGACTTCTTCACTCACTCGGGATTAACGGTTACAGTTCAGAGGATTTCTGCTAAGATCCCCAATCTTAGTTGATGAATACAATTACTCATGTAGACTTCGACGGCTTCCTATAGCTCTAACAACAAAAGCATTTTCGTGTCTAAAACCCTAAGTTACTAGACTATGCTTTTAAACATTACTCCTAACTTCATAACATTTAGGCAGTATAACAGCCATAACTTGAAGTAAAACCAGGTTTTATCTTAACATAAAACCAATAACAACAACAACATATAACATACCAAGTTTTATATTGTCATAAAACTAACAATAACAACATATAGCATACCATGTTTTATCTTGACATAAAACCAATAATAGCAACATACTTTATAAAATAACGTATAGAAATTCCGAATATAACTTCGGAACTATATCGCACACAACATATATATAGAATCCTAAGTATAACTCAAGATCTACATTAGTATAATAACATGCTAACAAGTTGATAATAGTTGTATATATTCAAAATATTATATTTGGAACAACTATATCCCGGTTAATATAATTATTTACATTGATACTACTATACCATCATATAGACATAATAGTAACGTATATACAATATTTAGCATGCGTTCTCCCCCAAAAATATTAGAAATTTGGGCCGTGAAACACAACCTAGTAGCGTGATTTTATGTAATCTAAGCATAAACGGTCAGCGGTACGAGGTCGTCGGGGCTCGGGATGCAAGAGGGCTTCAACAAATGAGAGAAAGGGAAGAAGTTCAGGTGTAAGAAGGGCATTTCTGTCATTTCACAATCACAGGGACCATTTATGAAGTTTTGCCTCTTTAAAAAAAAAGAAAAAAAATATAATTATTTAATACTAAATGGTCTCTCTCTCTATATCTGTCTCTCTCTCTCTCTCTCTCTCTCTCTCTCTCCCATTAAACCCCTAAATCCTCAAATCCATTCTGCATCCCCTCGGCTTCACGGCTTGCAAATTCCTGAGCCATAGTCCAATCGTAGAACCTTCATTTTTCTGAATCGCTCAATACATCGTAAACTTCTCTTAGTCTCCTGAACATTTGAGATGCTGTTTTCAGTGGCAGAGAAGTGGTGGCATGGCTGTATTATTTTGATAATCTCCGGTATGCCGCCTTGATTTCTTCCAAGTCAGCTTCTGCTGCCACCCCTAAGAATCAATTGTTGTTTAGTTGATTGAAGGTCTTATTACAATCATACAATTGCTTGAGTTGTGTTACTGAATGGAGAAAGATTTATTCGTAATGAGAATCGGTGGAATTGTTGAGTAATTCGGAGAATTTTTCACCGAGTAAGTTGTTTGTCTGGTCTTCTTCTTTTGCAGATTCGGTGGCGCCGCTGCCAACCCATCCGTCATCGTCGTTTTCCCAGTGGATTCTGGTATCGATTCCTGGTGGTTCTATCTGCCTCCCTCCTCCGCCTTCTATGTATGTTGCATAAAATCTTAGGACTCTTTTGCTGCCTACTCCATTCATAGTTTTCCAGCAAGAGACGATGGTAGATTGGGGGTGTTGGTGGTGACGTGTCTTCCTTGTAGGAGACAGAGTTGAGGTGAGGGTATTGTTGTTCTTGCAGACATATGATTTTGTTGGTTGAAAAAGAACCTGAGAAACCCTAAGAAGAATCACAAGTACCCATATCTTTCATAACACAACCATCCTAGTAAACACAAAATCGGAGCAAAAAAGGTAAACAATATTTGAAATTCGGAAAGGCTTCTGGATTCAATTAGAAATCCCATTTGGTAAGGTAATTTGAGATTCTTGACAGGGGTTCCCTCATATCATTTTTTTTACTAGAAATTGAAGGACGTACAAAACTGCAAAATCCAAATGATGAACAGGTTGTAGATTTTAGGATTTTATTTTGATTTTAGATAGAGAAAGCACTCAAAGATGAGAGTGAGAGAGAGAGACCATTTAATATTAAATATATATATTTTTTTCTTTTTTTTAAAAGAGGCAAAACTTCATAAATGCTCCCTGTGATTGTGAAATGACAGAACTATCCTTCACGTAACAACTAAAAGCTAACGGAGTTAGTGAAAAGGACCATCTGTTAAAAGTTTTGAAACCACAGGGACCATCTGTGAGGTTTTTAAAGATTAGGGACTAAACTTCAAATTTTCGAAAACCACAGGAACCGTTTTTGAAGTTTTTTCATATATATATATATATATATATATATATATATATATATATATATATATATATATATATATATATATATATACATGCACTACTACATGTTTCTAACATATACATCATACGTACTCTAAATATACGTACATGCTTTGGTAGATGTTCTTGCACGTATAACCATCATATATATTATTATCTAATCACTTTGGGGCATTCACTTAGTCCCCTAAGATCCAACATAATATATTATAATAAAATATAATATATTATATTATATTATTTTATATATATATATATATATATATATATATATATATATATATATATATATATATATATTATAATGTATAATAAAAAAATACTTAGTCTAAATAGAGAGTGAGAGCTATAGCTCACCTTATTAGTTAGTGAAAAGTAACTACCACTTGGATCCTTTATTCAATTGATGCATTCTTGATTTATCTTCTTTACTCATAGGCATATTTGTGCGCATATTGAAATTTCTTAATACTTGTCTTAACCTATTAAGAGCTTAATGACTCTCTTGGTCAAAATGACCACTTAATGGATCATAATTATATCTTCTCAATTGCTAGTTCTTAATTGAGTCCAAGCAATGACTTAACAATCACATACTATCTGATTCATATTAATAAAACCTCTAATGTGTCAATCATATTCTCACTAGTTAGCGTTTCAAACCCAAACTCTCATTGGGTTGATTATACCATGGAAATCATTTCCCAAGTGTGATTAAGGCATTTAAAGACTCTTAATAACATCATTATCAGGCTAGAAGTTGATCAATTCAACTAATCTACACATTTCACCAATAGTGGAGAAATCATACATTAATATGGAGAGGATGAAAACCCTAACAATCCACCATTTCTAGCTTCTCTTTGCATAGCTTTGACCCTAAAATCCCCACCTTTAAGCTCCGAGTCAATCCTACCTTCAAATGGATCGATATAAGCTCTTAATACTTTTCAAAATCTATTATGGCACTGTCACCACGCCGTGGTGGCCTTCTTGCCACGCTGTGGTGACAGCAATTCACAAATTTCAACTTTGGTATTTTTTGCTTCCAATCATTAAAAAGTCATAACTTCTTCGTTTCAAACCCGTTTTCAGTGATCTTTATACACACACGAAGGTATTGGAAATCTATAAAATTATATCCAATTACTTTTGGCTTAATTCATATGGAACTTATACCATTAAGCCATGCAAAAAGCTTAAAATATAATTTTGTCCCATTTTCTAATTCATCTTCAAAGACGCATAACTTCTTCATCTCATCTCTATTTTGCATAAATTTTATATCCACATGAAGGTGAAGATTATTTCTAAAACTCCATAAAGTCACTTCTAACTGAACTATTATGGGTCTTAATCTATTAGCTCACAAACTAAGCCGAAAAAAGCATAAAATTTCCCAGATTACCGTTTTTGCCAAAATGCAACTTCTCATGCATTTCTTCTCTTGAACTTACTTATCTAATCTCACCTAATTGACTTAAACTTATCTTGGCCATTTTCATGAAGTCACAACTTAATAATCTCACTATATTCTTATTAATGGCCATTTTTCCCTTTTGGTCAATATTTGACTAAAAGTCAAATGTCTCTAAATTTCAGGTTCATACATTACATGAAGTGTTATTGAAGAAGATATGGTTTTTTTATTGGCAAGGTGGTGGTATAGGGACATTTGGTCTAGAAAGTGTGGTGTTTTGGATGTGTATTGTTGAGGGAACCTTCGGTTGAGGTTATTAACAAGGAGACCATACTCATTATGAAATTATTTATCAATTGGTTTATCAAAAGGGTACATTTGATTTGGATTAAAGCCATGAGTGCTTTGGACAACTAGAGCAAGGGGTCATCCATTCCTCTGATTTTGTTGAAGAATACTTGAATCTTGAGCTTGAAATTCACCATATAGTTATATAAGACTCATTTCTTGAGATTACCATTTCCCTACAAGATCAATTTAACAGTAACCCAACCATCACAAAGACCATCCCGGAATTTGACATCTATCTTAAGGTTGGTTTTCGTGGTTTTAACATTAATGATTTGGTTGAGAATGAGTGTGAAACGAGTGACAACCATCTACAACTTTCACTAGGAATGATATGAAGTTTGTCGAAGTCGTTGATAACAGATGTGGGTTTCTTATCTTTAACATTCTTTGTTCCTTCAAAAAAGGTATGTTATAAAAAAGATCAATAGGTATTCTATAAAAAAGCTTAGTACCAATAAGGGTTGCAACCAGAACATCTATGGGTTTTCTTCTATTGTTGGAGTTCTTGGTTGTCTTCTTACACCACCAGTACCAAGAATGGTTGTAGCAATAATATCTAGGGGTAGAATTATGACAAAGTGAGGACCTTGAATAAAAAAATGCCAGACATCCTTTTCTTTTCTTTTAAGGTAGTTTCCCATTCTAGTTTTCCATTGCTCATATTCTTCCACAATGAGAATGGGAGCTCTGGTAGAACAACCGACACTATTGGATACTTTTACGACATATATCGGTTGTAAGTTTGCTATTTTGAAACCACAATTTTTCACCAACGATGGCATATAGAGAATGCTTCTAAGCTTCCTAGAAATGTAAGTCGCCATGGTTTCTTACAATTAGAATATGTAGATAATATATAGTAAACAACCAATCTAGGCTCTGATACCAATTGATAAACCATGATTAATCTTTAATAATGAAGAGTCGGTGAGGAAGATATTAAATGAACAAATAATAAATAAATTAATAATGAAAGACCAAATACGTAAGTAGATAAAGAAGATGAACAAAAGAGCAATCTTGTATTTCAAGGAAGATTATGTTACAAAGCCTTATGAATGGTGCAAGGAGAACCATAGATTGGTTCCACTTTTATAGACATGTAAAAGGATAATCTTCTAAATACAATCTGACACAAGATATAGATAAGATCCTCTACAAAATTTAAGGATCGAGTGTCTTTACAAACTGATAGAAAAAAAATACTAACACTAAATGACAAAATACGTGTTGCGCTCCCACTGATGACAACTATGTTTGGAAAATTCAACTCTTCGGTCAAAAGCTGTGGAGGGTCACTTTAAGGCTCAATAGTTTTGAACAATGTATGTTTAAATTTAGTTTGACTAAATATATATGTTTCATTTGCATGTTCGGGTGAATGATATTTTACTTAATTGATTTTTAAGATGATGAGATTAATATTCTAAGATCATTAATTGAATTTTGAGGATTAGACATCTTAATGGAACTATAAAGTAAATCTAAATGGTTTTCTACATAATAGTTCCATATATAATTCAAACATCTTTAGACTCAAATATGATTTGAATCAAACTTATATATGACATTGTCACCTTTTCTGATACATAACAAATTCAAAAGAGTGAAATTCAAAGGAAAATAATATGATTCATTTGATAAATGTGAATCTTATTTAAATGAAAGATGACTAATGTTATTTTCTCAAGTAATAGAGAAATGACTTTTCTTAGGAATTATATGTAGTGATGCTTTACATCATTTCAAATAAATGTATAGTAATGGTACAAGATACCTCATGAACTTCACTAACAACTATAGTTATTGTAATTATATTATATATGATAAATCATAAGTACAAAACATTTGAAATGTTTAAGTTGTTTCAATGTGAAGTTGAGAAGCTACTTATGACAATTAAAAGCCTTAGTGATAATGAAGGAAACAAATATCTAAACCGAGAGTTCTTAGATCGTATTAGTTGTTGAAGATTTGTCTCATAAGTTACATAATGTATTAAACCACAAGATAGTGATGTGTCTAAAAGGAGCGGCAAACCTTATAAGATATAGTTTGATCTATGATAAGAAGAAGTACACTTCCCTTATCATATTAGATTTATTCTTTACTCATTGTTTATTACAATTTGAATATGAAACCAACCAATAAAATAGATAAAACTCCATATGAGATTTGCCATGGAAAGGTTTCATCCTTATATTACTTAAAGATGTGAAATTATTAAGCCTTTGTTAAACAAAAAGCTTCATGTGAACTTGACCCAATATCTACTAAGTGTACTTTTTATGATATTGTAAAGATTTTTTAGCGTATTATTTCTATAATTTGAACGTTTAAGGATATTGTAAAGACTATTTATCATATTTGTACAATCCAAACGAAAATGAGATGTTTATTTCTTTGGAGGCTAACTTCTTATAAAATAAGTTTCTATTGGCTGAAACTAGTAAGAGGATGAAGGTTTGTATCAATCAGATACACTTCAAGTATAATAAACAAGAAAAAACAAATTAAGCAAATAAAGAAAAGAAAAGTAAAGAACACAAAGGATTCTCAAAATTGTATTTCACCAAGAAAACAAGTTGTCAAAAAGACGGTCACCAAGACGTACACCTTAGGGTTTCACCCTAATGTCGAATATATACTAATCCATACAAGTATATCCCTTGATTGAAGGAATTGTATCTAATCTATACTAAGAACTCATCTTCATCACAAAGATACCACGTCTGTTATCTATTCTATACATATCTATATAACTACCTAATATACAAAGATTACATTAGATTATATAACTATGCGATGACGATGATAAGGCTTGAGGCGCTTGTGCTGATGCTAATGTTTAGGTTGGCAATGTCAGTTAGCGTGCAGAGTGTTTAGTTTTCCAGATCATAAGGTGTGACCTTATAATCTCTCATATATGATGATGTCAAAACTAATCTTCAATAGATTCTTTAGCTCGTACTCCCCTTAAGAGTAAGATTGAAACTTTAAGTTCTTCAATTTTAAAGATGCTCCCTTTGAAAAAATGTGACCTCTAAATTTTTTGATTATCAACAGTAGATTAGCGTTTATGAGAAGCAGCGGACGAACGGATAGATGTAAGCTTAATGTGAAGCTTGACTACCCCTTAAATTTTTCTTGTCTTTAGATATAGCAAGTTTCTCCCCCTTTTGGACATCAACAGTAAATATGGGACTAGAGGAACTAGTAATTGCAGCTTGTAATCCAATAAGTATGTGATGTCTCCTAAGAGTATGGGTGTGAACTATCATTCGCTGACATAGTTTTCAACATGTTCATCAAGATGTGGTTTCATACACTGACTCATTAATCACTTTTATTTAGAAGAAAATGGAAAGAGTGGTATGATGCGTGTAATACATTCCGGTCTGAAATGTACTTATCGGCAAAGAGTTTTGAAATTTTGTCACTGTATGCCGAATTAAGTGAATTATTAACTTCTTAAGAGAATAAATTTAAAAAATAATGGATTGTTTTAGTCATGCTGAGGTGGAATCAGTGTGAATCATAAACGGAGATAACTCATTAACGAGAAGTGGTTTAACTTCCGTATCATAGAGTTTAGTTGCAATCTAGAACTTTGAAGTGCACCGTCAATTCATAATGGTACCATGTGGTGCCTCAATCTTGGAGGTTAATGAAATAAATGACTGTGCAATCAGGGCAAGCCATTGGGTTATGCTCAATGTTTCAGCATGACATGAGACTTGTTGCATATGGCAAGCATGCTTCCAAGGATGAAGTCAGGTAAGAGACAATTGAAAAAAAGTGAACACCTAAGCCTTTCTAGAATTTATTAAATTTGGACCAGAAAATCTCACTTTGAAAGCTTAGACTATGCTAGACAATCAACGTGAGTGGGTGACTCAATGTCATCTCAACAGATGGTCTCACTAATTAGATACTTAGAGAGATTTACGCACATACAGCAACATGCTTCTAGGGACAAGGATTTGTTAATGGTTACATACTTGGCTTGAAAAATGCCACCGTCAACATCAATAAGAAAGGTAAAAAATAATAAATAATATAAGAATACAAACAAAGGAGTTAGTGAATCGAGGATATATTCTAAAAGAGAAATATGTGCATCTTTTTAAGAAAGATGATATAGACTCGATCCACCAAATCTTTTGAATTTAAGGGCCATAACTGTACTTCTGATGAGAATTAAGTTCTCTATGATCGTTTAGATTCATAACAGACTTAGTCAAACACAATAAAAGTAAAGAACACACGATGAATCAAACAAGAGCTGAACGATTAATATGCTCCACCTCAGAAGAGCTCGACAATGAACTTCGACTGTAGAGGTGTGCTAGGGTTACAGTACAATAAAGGAATAATTATTATCAAGCGTACAGAGAACGATGCATGCATGCATCTTATGTACTAAACCCTAATGACATAAACACGGTTGGACAGGCCCAAACCGTGATAACAATGGACCGAAGTAACAGGCCCAATGACGCAACTTTTAGACCCAACAATCTCCCCCTTTGCGTCAATTGAGGCGAGAGATCATTTCGGTTGAGTGAGAGTAGATTTCTTCACAGTCTTGAATAGCTTCGGTATAATGGCAAGAAGGGTTTGACGGAAGTCAATATACTACCGAAGCATATGCGAAATTTTTTCTTATCAGCTTCACTGTTTAGCTTACACCTGTGAGTGATGTCAAGAATGTGCTCCAAACAAGAAGTGGAGAACATGTGTTTATCATCAAGAGCGAAGAAGCACTTTTGGCCTTCGGCTCTGGTGAACATGACTGTGTGATACTTCGGGGCAATCTTTCCCATCTGCATCTTGTTAACATCACTTTCCTTCCCAATTGGTCTGATTGTAGGCTTCTTTCTTAAGGCAGAGGCGATCTCTTGATCAATCTTGGCAACCTCATGAATGTAAGAAACTAACATTCGCTTGATGTGATCAATGATAGGCTCGTACTGCTATTGATCATTTAGAAAAATGTTGTTCAAGAGGATCCAGTTGTGTGGGTTTAAGTTTGGCAGGTCAGCAAGAGAAATCTTATCAACCGAGTTGTAAGAGCCTCGGGTCACTTTGAACATTACATTTATAAAATTTCCCACTGGAGTTGGTTTCAATACCTCGACTGTTGTGATCTTTTGTGCACTCCAGGTCAAGTATTGTGGCTGAGAGAATGCAAGATAGTAGTCAATTAATTCTCGATCAACCTTCGGGTTAGGAGAAGGAATAGCGGCGATTGGCTCAAAGTAATGAAACACAAATGCCTTTCGGGTGATAGGCATGTCGAACTGAGAGTCTCTCGAATTTTCACGATCAAACGAGATGACCGGTTCAAGCCAGTGAATGTTAGGAGACTCGATTGCTTCTTTTAAGAGTTTCTCCAATGTCCACAAAGGAAATAGAGTTTTTCTACTCTCCAATGCGTCATAAGCTTCTTTTCGTTTTCTTGCCCTCTCTTCTTCTTCTCTTGCAATGCGAATATTTTCATCAAGCTCTCGATCACATTTCTTTATTTTGAGTGCATCTTCTTCAGTTTCTTCCTCATCACTATCACCGACTCTCTTTTTGTTTTTGTCCTCCACACTAGAACCCGAAGCAACATTACCCTTCGGTTCAGTGGTGACTTTCGGTTGTGAAAAGATTTGAACATGTTTGCTTGTTGGAGGTTGTGGGGGTTGACCCTGACTTGCTTCTCCCCCTTGTTTCGGAGGGACAACAGTCTCCGGAACACCCTCTATTCGGCTTAACATCTCAAGAGCAGGTCTCAGCTTCTTAGCCAAATGTCGTCGGACAGTGAGAGTAAGAACCGAATCATGTGCCTCTAGGAGATTGGACAAAAGAGAATGCACATCACCAACACAACTTTTGATAACTGCCCATTCAGACTTGAGATCACCAATTTCATTGGTCGCTAGAGTGAGCTTCAAGGTCTGAGTTTTGAGCTGAGCAGTGCGACGATCCAGTTCATCCATGACTTTGTTTCCACAACTAGCTCGGTCTGGAGTTGATCAAGACAAGCCTTAACTGAAGATACGAACTCTGCATTATCAGCTTGAATCCCCGTTCTAATGCTTTCAAAATGCTTATGCTCCTCCTGAAGCTTAGTGGTGAGATCCTTAATCGTAGCATTCACCATATTGGCATTTTTTTTAAGCAGATGCCTGGAGAGAGTCCAAAAACACTTGAGCATCAGAGATTATTTTGTCAACATTTTCAGCCGCTTTTTGACAAGAAGTAGTAGAAGCATCCACAGCTTTGGTAGCTTTGTCAATCGAGTCCTGATGCTCTTTGACCAGAGTAGAGAACAGTGCCTTGACCGCTGCTTCCGAGTATTCAGTAGTAGAAGAGGAAGATGCAGAGGTAATAAGCTTGTCAAGTTTCTCGTTAAGATCCTTTAAATTTCGTTTCGTTACAGGAGCAACATCATCATCATCACTCTGAACTCTTTAGGGGCTAAAATAGAAGGAATCAAAGTCTACGTTCTCTCCACCGAGAACAATGTCCGATTCATTTGAGTGAGGTGGAGACAGAGGTTTAGAGGTCATCGGGGTTTCGGTCCCTGAAGTAGGTGCCCCCGTATCAGATACGTTTACACGAACTTGAGGTTCGATTGGAGTAGTGGTGGTGGTGGTAATTTTGGTGAATAAGGGTGTTGGGATTAGTATAGAGGTTGCAGTTGAATAAGAGAGTGGAGGAGGGCATGGAGCAATAGTTATAGGAACAGAGCGAGTAGGAGAGGAAGGAGGTGATTTTCGATTAACCTGATGAGCCGGTGTAGGTGGAGGCGAATCTCCTCTGAGCGAACTCTCTTCTTGAGAATGTTCACTATCGCTTGACTCTTGTTTAGGTTGATGGTCAGAGGGAACATATTCGGAATCACTTGATGACTGAGCCTTTGGCTTGGGCGCCTTCTTCTTGATCTTACGCTTCTTAGGATTGGAAGGAGCTGCTTGTTCTGACTTTCGCTTTTTAGGCGGAGCAGCTGTAGATGATGGTACTTCCTTCTCCCTATTTTGTTGATCAGCCTTCTTCCCTCGTTTCGCTGGTTTATCAGCGGTATCCAGCGATCTTTTCATTTCAGGGGTTAGCTGCCTCGGTCCCGTAGGAGGAAGCTTCTTGTATTCACGAATGAGCTTTCTTTCCCCAGAAACACAATGGTACATTGACTCAGGAATCGAACCGATGAACAGAAACTTGGATGGATCGGTAATAATAATATTCGTCGTGTGAAAAGTGGCAATAGACGACATCAAAGAGTCTGCCATTGTTGGAATGTGGAATTTCTCCATTGCCCATTGAGTAACAAGGGTCCAAAACCTGCCACATGATATTTTAGAATAACGAGAAGACGAAGTAAGGCTTTGTACCAGTTGTGGCCATAGAATAGACCCATAGTCCATCTTGATCGCATGGTAAAGACCATAAAGAAGAGTAATAAACGCTTTGCTTGCCCCGTCAGACCCTACAACCCTCTCCGATAAACTCTTGAAAAGAAGAGTAAATAGACCATTCCATTGCGGAGGAAGACAAGACTTCTGGAACTTTGTCATTGTGGTAAGAACTTCAGTGTACCCCATATCCTAAAACATGGTGAAAAACTGTGTGGTGCTGATTGAATCTGGGTTTACCATGGAGTCGTCTAGGAAAAGCCTTAGCAATGAGGAAAATCTAACCTTTGAAATCGAAGTCTTCTGATCCAAAACCTGAAAGAAAATCCTCTCCTTGGCTTTATCGTATGACGCCGTTGAATAAACTTGAGAAAGGAAAGACATCGGGACAGACTCCACCTTGGTTAGAGCAATCACAAGTGGTGAATATTTGAGGCATTCAACCACATGAAGCATGTAAGGATCGTACCGAAAAGGAGAGAGTTTGATAATCAGATTTTGATTCGGCTTGATGGTGAGAAGCGACGACTGTGCGCTTTGTTCTTGAATAGACGACGAGTCAGCCATTGTTGAAGCTTGAAGTGAAGAAGATGAACAGTAGAGAGAAATCGCCGTTTAATGCTCGAGAGGGTTTTGTAAGTGGTAAAGACGTAAAAAGGAGGTGAGAAAACCCTTTATACGATTAGCAAGAGGGAGAAAAATCCAGAGTGATGATTGCACGATTTTCTGAATCGACGCCTGAAAAAGCGTGATTTGACAACGATTTTCTGAATCCAGAGTCAATGGCGTCAGGCGACATGAGAAAAGGAAACGGTTCACATTCACGCGCCTTTCAAATTCACGGTTCAAATTCACGCGCCTTATCCATTCATCGCCTCTTTAAATTTTTTTTAAACGCTTCAAATTCCCTTTGAAATGGGACTCACTCTTTCGCTTTCATTGGAATTGTCTAGCCTTCGCTTCCAAACATAGTCGAATATCATTACGTATTGAACCGAAAGTACATATATGAGAAATAGACATTAGTACCATGATCAAGACTTGTGGATGTTGGGTTTTTGAGCATTCTAACACTCCTAAGTGTACATGCAACCCTAAACACCTTGGATCTATGTTTTCTCTATTATACATGCAAATATGAATATTCCAAGGTATTACCCTATCTAGCATACAATCCTTGATACTTGGGTAATATAACAAGTTAGAATACATACCTTTTAATGAAGCTTGAAGTCTTGAACTTTAAGAGCTTAGCCCCAATAGCGTGGAAGCCTCAAGTGGAATCACAAATCACCAAAACACCTTGGAAAAACTTCAGAGAATATGGATACTTGGGTCACACTTATGAAATCGGTTATTGCCCTCTTTAGTGTATCCACACTAGCCACTCGCCTAATTTCATGAACCATAAGACCCTTTATATAGTGTGGAGGATTAGGGTTAAACCATAATACCCATGACCTTTCATTTCCTAGGATCCATGGCTTAAAGCTCCATGGACTATCCATGAAGACTTAGCCCAACCTAAATGAACTTGGCCCACTACACATATATATCTAAGAGTCCATATTTAATTAGTTCCTTTTGATCCCTTAATTAATTATAAATTAATTCTTGATCAATACTAATTAAATAATATGATTATATATTAATATATTAGAAATTATAATATATTAATATAAATCATAAGTATACTATTCTCAAAAGACTATCCATATAAATTGTGTCGGTGAAGTGCAACCCAAATGGACCATGTCGGATCGGGTCAAGTACATACCAAATATAGTTATCGACTTAGACATTAATCCAACAGTCTCCCACTTGGATAAGTCTAAAACTATTATTGAGTATGACTTCAAAAACCAACTGGCAATCGTAGCTCTTAAAGCCGCTGTCGAACTCTGATCTTGTCAACGAACTCTGACCTTTGTCAATGACTTGTCCATTAGATAAGGGATCATATATTCCTCCATTCTAGATATCATATGGACTGAGACATGGATTATCAATCATTCTCTCTGTCCATTTGTTGTTTCCCGATTTTCGATTTATGATGACTGACTGATTGAACAAATGAAATCAGTCCTGGCTTGGCCAAGCACTCACATGAGTCATCGCTAAATCATCGAGGGGCCCACAAATATCGCTTTTATCCCGAAGGTAAAAGGAATGGATAAACTTCGACTCATATGGCTTGTTCTACTACTTGTTGAATCATACACAAAGGCACGTTTTATAACATCGAGTTACCAAATGCGTTTTCGTGCAATCAATGTATAACCAACTCATAGTAACAACTCATATCTCTAGGTTTGAAGAACATAAGATATTATCGTCTCATGATTACTCGTGATAAAAGCCATGAAGTGATTCAAATGAGCGCGGGTTGAATCCAATACTCAGAACTTATGAGCACTCATGAGTGTTGTAGCACCACTTTGTCCACCAACTTGGACCTCTACAAACCAACCCATGACAGTCTTGATTCATATCTACTTCCAACATATGACCGACTGTTGATGGTTTGAATAAGTTGTTGGGTTTTGAGCATTTTAACACTCCTATGGTGTACATGCAACCCTATAAACCTTGGATCTATGTTTTCTATATTATACATGCAAATATTAACTATTCCAAGGTTTCATCCTAACTAGCATATTATGAAGCACCTATACTACAAAGTTCTA
The DNA here is from genome assembly GCF_052849685.1 of Lactuca virosa. Classification (NCBI taxonomy): domain Eukaryota; kingdom Viridiplantae; phylum Streptophyta; class Magnoliopsida; order Asterales; family Asteraceae; genus Lactuca; species Lactuca virosa. Next base: position 175,336,501 of record NC_136428.1, read on the forward strand.
GTTAGATGACATACCTTTTGATGTAGCTTGATGTCTTCAAGATTTAAGAGCTTAGCCCCAATAGTGTGGAAGCCTCAAATGGAATCACAAATCACCAAAACACCTTGGAAGAACTTGAGAGAATATGTATGCACACTAAAATCGGCCCACTCTTATTTTCACACACTTGTGCCAATTTTGTGAGCCAAGGACCCCTTTATATATTATGGAGGATTAGGGTTACATCCATGTAAACCCTAATACCCATGACCTTTCATTTACATAGGATCCATGGGTTAAAAGCTCCATGGACCATCCATGAAAGCTTAGCCCAACCTAAATGAACTTGGCCCATTCCATATATATAAGAGTCCATATTTAATTAGTTCTTTTTGATCACTTAATTAATTCTAAATTAATTCTTGATCAATACTAATTAAATAATATGATTCCATATTAATATATTAGAACTTATAATATATTAATATAAATCATAAATATACTATTCTCAAAAGACTATCCATATAAATTGTGCCGGTGAAGTGCAACCCAAATGGACCATGTCGGGTCGGGTCAAGTACATACCAAATATAGTTATGGACTTAGACATTAATCCAATAGTCTCCCACTTGGATAAGTCTAAAACTATTGTTGAGTATGACTTCAAAACCTAACTGGCAATCGTAGCTCTTAAAGCCGGTGTCGAACTCTGACCTTGTCAATGACTTGTCCATTAGATAAGGGATCATATATTCCTCCATTTTAGATATCATATGGACTGAGACATGGATTATAATCATTCACTCTGTGCATTTGTTGTTTCCCGATTTTCGATTTATGATGACTGACTGATTGAACAAATCAAATCAGTCCTGGCTTGGCCAAGCACTCACATGTGTCATCGCTAAATCATCGAGGGGCCCACAGATATCGCTTTTATCCCGCTTGTAAAAGGAATGGATAAACTTCGACTCATATGGCTTGTTCTACTACTTGTTGAATCATACACAAAGGCACGTTTTATAACATCGAGTTACCAAATGCGTTTTCGTGCAATCAATGTATAACCAACTCATAGTAACAACTCATATCTCTAGGTTTGAAGAATATAAGATATTATCGTCTCATGATCACTCGTGATAAAATCCATGAAGTGATTCAAATGAGCGCGGGTTGAATCCAATACTCAGAACTTATGAGCACTCATGAGTGTTGTAGCACCACTTTGTCCACCAACTTGGACCGCTACAAACCAACCCATGACAGTCTTGATTCATATCTACTTCCAACATATGACCGACTATGGATGGTTTGAATAACTTAATCATTCAGGAAGAGCGACTTAGTTATTCTGGAAGTCAAAACATGCAAAGTGAAACACAAGAATAAATGAATCAAATATGGTATCAAACCTTATGAATATAAATAAACACTTTTATTTATCACCATACTGATTACTCATTATTCATTGTTTCAGTTTTATCAACTTTATACTTGAATTAAAAACACTAGTTGTCCCATGCTCCAAGCATGTACACTATGTTTTTCTTAAACAATAGCTTTGCCATACACCAAGTATGCACTCTATGTTTGTCTATGATCCTTACTTTGTGAAATAAACCAATTGAACATAATTTCAATGATTCTAATTTCACACTCCCAAATCCTTATCGAAAAACGTGAGAATTTCAAATTCCTATCATTTATCGAAATCTGTTTAGATTTTAAACTTATATGCACTGACCCTCCTGTAATGAATATGTACAAAGTCACAAAGACTTGTCAACAGTCATTATAAGGTATTCCAATGGAGATCAACTCCATGGAAACTAAGTCTCATATTCAAAGTACATTGCTTTGGACATGCTTCTTGCATTAAGTTTTCTAATCTTACACAGATAACTTCCACCTATGCAGACAACTCCATATTCTCATTTTGACTATCACTTCTGAATAAGAGATGCCTCTTTTCAGAATATGTCAATATGGTCCTTCCAAAATTAGCACTATACTTCCAATTGTCCCTGAGCAACCAATCTTTGGTAAACCTCAGATTGTCCTCGACAATTGCTTAATCATTTTAGTCATATCCAATTCTAGACCTTTTCCCTTCTTAATGACTCTGGGCGTTTGGAAAAATTTAGAAATGACAAATATTATAGCACATGCAATCGATCCTGTACCCAAAGCAAATGGTACACAATTCATGATGTCTCACATAAAGACATGATTCTAGACCAGTCTTTTGCTACAATATTTTTATTTGCCATGTTTTCAAAATTTGACTATGAAGAGGGATGCCGTAATCATAATCGAATTTTGAGAACGCAATATATAAAATTTCCTTAAGTTGAACCAATCCAACATGAAATTCATATATATATTCTTGACTAAAGATGATTAAGGTCTCAATCTAAGCCTTTAGAACTGAAATGAAGTATATCCTCTCCCTTAATTATAGCAAAACAACTTTTTCAATCCCTTAATCATAATCGAATTTTGAGAATGCAATATATAGAATTTCCTTAAGTTGAACCAATCCAACATGAAATTCATATATATATTCTTGACTAAAGATGATTAAGGTCTCAATCTTTAAGACTCCCACTTTTGTTTTCTATAATTAACATTGCTAACTTGCAACACTAACAATAATTATCATGCTCCCACTAACATGATGATTATTAGCATAACACTTATGCTCCCACTAGCTTTGACATGTACTCAGAAATCAGCTGGACTTCTAGAAATGAATACTTTATTGACTTTCTTACCAAAGTTCAGATTTCTGATACGAGATGCTTTGATAAAACTTTATCAAAATCATACACCTTTCCTTAGATAGCATGCATGTGTGTCTAAACAATTTCAGAACTATGAAAAGGGATGCCGTAATCATAGTCTCAATTGTTTAGACCTTTATGCCATCTGCTTCAAATCTACTTGGTGGAAGTGTTTCCTCACCATCATTTTCATGAATCGGAGAGAAACCTTATGACCCTTAGATTTTATGGTGTATGTGTTCTTATCCATGTGAATCGTCAAAACCATAGTCACAAGACAAGGATAATGACAAATCCAAACTCATATGGACTGAACTTATGCAATCTTAACTTCTTGCCACCTGGCGGTACAGGGCCTGCCATTGCTTCCAAGTTGTTATGCAACCAATTGAGAACATTCAGAACTCCTATGCAAAGCCAACTTTAACTGGAATGGGCACAGAATATGTCAACACGATAGGTTATAAACCTCAAGTCGTGTGCTAGTGAAGAAACTCAGGTTTTATTCTTGATTAGTTCTTGAAATTCTTTTTAGGATCTTTAAGACTCCCACTATCCTCTTGACATATAAGACTATCTTGCCAAATATTCAAGAGATAGTGCAGATTCTTTATCAAGACAAACACTTCACACAATTGGCCTTAGTTGGTCTTTGTTTTATCCAAAACATCACAACTTACCAATTTCAAATGTACAAGAGTAGGACACTTTTACTCTTACATTTGACAAGTGTTTTAAACCTTTCTTTAAGATATGTCACTCAAGTTACAATCTTGGAGTATGACTCTAAGAATTGTTTTGGAACGAAGTATAACTCATCTTCCTGATCTAACCATTTCAACAATTCATGAATCCTCTTCTTAGTCACAAGAATGCACTAAGATGACCTTTAGAGGACTAATTGTGATATGATTTCTAAATCATTAAGATGATCACAAACATGATACTAAAGTACTCTCCCATCTTTTCAGATTTGAGAAACTTTTATCTTTCTGCCTAATTTGATTCTTCCCATTCGTCCTTCCATACATTGAGACTTTTCCAATGTCTCAGAATTATACTTAAACTTGTAAGTATAACCATATTTACTAAACTTTAGTAAATCAAATAGTCTTAACGATCTTTGTGGTGGACATGACCAGTGCACAAGAATGTGTACTCGATCCCTTTAGTCCTTCACTTGATTCACACATCCATGTGAACAAGTAATTAGCCTTGATTTTCCAATGCTTGAAAGTTCTCATTCATCATACTATTCAACTTGCATGATTCCAAGTTTCGGTCCAATTGAAACTTGGGCGATGAGGAACTTTCCTGATTTGGTAAATTTAGACACTACCACAAATGAAAGACTCAAATCCATTTTCCAATATTGCTGTCAGTGGAATCATATAAGCAACAATTTTCCACAAATGCCATTGTAAGGATACTTCAAATAAATAAAATTAAACAATTTTCTTTTATTTTAAAACTTTGCGGAAAAACTTATCCTTACAATCCACATGGAAAATTGTTGTTATCTATTCCTTAGCAATATATCATAACTTCTTAAGCAACTGCTCAAAATTCTGATGCGATCGAAATCCACCTTCGCGATCAGAATCAACATATACATCCTTTAAGTTTTCTCTCTATTCTTTGATTGTTAAAACATCAACATGTGACTCAGTCACATCATGTAATGAGGATCTCAGAATAGAACTTAATAGAGTTAGATAATGGGCTGTACCTGATATAGACTCAAACTTATTGACTTTAACATCCTTAGGTAAATTTGGCAGCATTGCAATCAACGCCCCTTCCTTTGGCAAAATAAACATATGGACCCTTTGGTAATGGGACTATCTCAGACTTAACCTTTCTCTTTACCATTTGGTCAACCGGGTTAACTATGGCCAATCCCTTTCCATTGGGAAGAGAATGCTTTTTCTGGATTTCCAGTGTCACCATTGTCACTGTCCATAAAGTTTTTGGGAAGTTGATCTTCTAATCAAATTTGCTTTACTATCATTCCAAATCATTGCTGATTCAGCAGCACCAAGCAAATAGATATGATCATTAAGGTTCATGTCATAGTCTGTTTCATAGTAGTCCCAAAGGAACTCACTATGTGACTTAGAAAGTGATTGAACATCCAACTTTCTCAAGACTTTGACACCCAACTCTCCCGGCTTGTCAATATGTGACTTCATCTCTAAGATGTGATCACACATAGACCTTGCTTGCCATTAGGGCTTGAGTGACCTTGAACTTGTGGGTTAGGGAGAATAATTGGAGGAGGTGGAGGAAGAGAAGTATGACTTCCATGAGCCAAACTCGGGAAGTCATATTCATTAGGAAAGCTTGGTTTAGGAAGATCAATGTTGTCTAAACCAGACATCAACAATGGGAGAAATTCACGTAAAGTTGATTTAAGTCCTTAATATAACACCCAATATGATATATTAAGGCTAGGCCCCAACAAACTATTTTATAACTTGGAAGAGGGATGCCGTAATCCAAGCTATAAAATATTTGAAGGTAGGTGAATGACGATTCACCAATTTCCACCAAGATAAACGAAATGTATTATTAGGTTTTAATTGGTTTTGAAACTCCTAGATTCTTTTGAGATTCATTGAACTTTTCAATGGCATGTTTCAATCTCGAGTGTGCCCTTCAGGATTTGTGACTGGGATGCCGAGGATCACAAAACAAGGTGTGAAGTAACCATGCAAATATACTTGGTACCCTTAATATTTACCCCTCAATCGATGTGCCGGTTAACCACACACGCTCCAACGATACTATGATAAACATTAAGTTACCCTTTGCCTACCTTGTTAAGTCCAGGTTAGTGTGCCGGTTAACCACACACGCTCCACTAACAGCTTAAACAAAGTGCAAAGTGTAATTTCATGGATAAGCACCTTATTCACATTTTCCTAAGTAACTAAGATTGGTAATTTATAAGTGTTTAGTTACTTAGTATTTATCATTATACTTATAATGAAGGGAGAATTATAGTCCTTGTCCTACCTGTTCGGCTAACGACCCTCCACCGGTCAAGGAAGCGGTGAGTGAGAGTGGACACCCATTAAACTGACATTTTATAGGCAGTAACCTTATACCCCCCTTATAGACCGGCTTCGTGAATGAGGCCTACTAATGGTAAGACGACTTGCTCTTATACATATAATATATTAAACTTTTAATATTATAATAGTATAAGGGTGTATTTTAGACATTTAAAATATTTGGTGGTTTAATCTATTAATTAAACTAGACTTTTAATTTAATTAAACTCAAACCATATATTTATGGATTTAATAATACTCTTTTAATTAAACGCTTTAATTAACTATTAATAAAGTCCATAAGAGTTAATTTGAACTATTCAACAAAACATCATAATTCCAATTATTAAAATCAAAATTAAAACCATTTAATTAATTATTTAAGTTATGAACCGAAGAGTTTTAGAATTCAATACTTTTTTTCATAAAAAACTTTTCTCAAATTTCAAAACTTGAGGGCAAGTTTTGTAATTCTTGAAAACCTTTGGATTCCATAACTTATGGAATTAATGGTGTTTTATGATGAAACTTTCCATGTTCCATAACTTAAGAACAAGTTATAGAATTCTTTAAAACATTAACACCAAATTTTGTAACTCCACAAAAACTTTGAATCAAATTTTTTTTTTAAAAAAAAAAAAACTTTCATATCCATAACTTATGGAAGTTTCAAAAACCCTTAAGATCACAACTTTAAAAAAAACTTTTGAGCTCCAAAATTTTATGACAAAATATGTAACACCTTAAAACGTTTAGATCAAACTTTTAAAACTAATAAAATAATCATATCATTTTATCTTTTACTAAATTTGACCTAATTCAACTCATATAACAAATGATTCAAATTTTACAAATAATTCGTTTTTCACAAAACAAGTAATTATCTTAAAATTTGACAAACGTCATGTTTTTTTTCGTTTTTTTTCCAACTTGAAAATAAAACATTTGCATCAATATAACAGAAAACAACCCATGGCTCTGATACCACTGTTGGGTTTTGAGCATTCTAACACTCCTATGGTGTACATGCAACCCTATAAACCTTGGATCTATGTTTTCTCTATTATACATGCAAATATTAACTATTCCAAGGTTTCATCCTAAGTAGCATATTATGAAGCACCTATACTGCAAAGTTCTAGTTAGATGACATACCTTTTGATGTAGCTTGATGTCTTCAAGCTTTAAGAGCTTAGCCCCAATAGTGTGGAAGCCTCAAATGGAATCACAAATCACCAAAACACCTTGGAAGAACTTGAGAGAATATGTATGCACACTAAAATCGGCCCACTCTTATTTTCACACACTTGTGCCAATTTTGTAAGCCAAGGACCCCTTTATATATTATGGAGGATTAGGGTTACATCCATGTAAACCCTAATACCCATGACCTTTCATTTACATAGGATCCATAGGTTAAAAGCTCCATAGACCATCCATGAAAGCTTAGCCCAACCTAAATGAACTTGGCCCATTCCATATATATAAGAGTCCATATTTAATTAGTTCTTTTTGATCACTTAATTAATTCTAAATTAATTCTTGATCAATACTAATTAAATAATATGATTCCATATTAATATATTAGAACTTATAATATATTAATATAAATCATAAATATACTTTTCTCAAAAGACTATCCATATAAATTGTGCCGGTGAAGTGCAACCCAAATGGACCATGCCGGGTCGGGTCAAGTACATACCAAATATAGTTATGGACTTAGACATTAATCCAACATAAGTTAATCATTCAGGAAGAGCGACTTAGTTATTCTGGAAGTCAAAACATGCAAAGTGAAACACAAGAATAAATTAATCAAATATGGTATCAAACCCTATGAATATAAATAAACACTTTTATTTATCACCATATTGATTACTCATTATTCATTGTTTCGGTTTTATCAACTTTATACTTGAATTAAAAACACTAGTTGTCCCATGCTCCAAGCATGTACACTATGTTTTTCTTAAACAATAGCTTTGCCATACACCAAGTATGCACTCTATGTTTGTCTATGAACCTTACTTTGTGAAATAAACCAATTGAACATAATTTCAATGATTCTAATTTCACACTCCTAAATCCTTATCGAAAAATGTGAGAATTTCAAATTCCTATCATTTATCGAAATCTGTTTAGATTTTAAACATATATGCACTGACCCTCCTGTAATGAATATGTACAAAGTCACAAAGGCTTGTCAACAGTCATTATAAGGTATTCCAATGGAGATCAACTCCATGGAAACTAAGTCTCATATTCAAAGTACATTGCTTTGGACATGCTTCTTGCATTAAGTTTTCTAATCTTACACAGATAACTTCCACCTATGGAGACAACTCCATATTCTCATTTTGACTATCACTTCTGAATAAGAGATGCCTCTTTTTCAGAATATGTCAATATGGTCCTTCCAAAATTAGCACTATACTTCCAACTGTCCCTGAGCAACCAATCTTTGGTAAACCTCAGATTGTCCTCGACAATTGCTTAATCATTTTAGTCATATCCAATTCTAGACCTTTTCCCTTCTTAATGCCTCTGGGCATTTGGAAAAATTTAGAAATGAAAAATATTATGGCACATGCAATCGATCATGTACCCAAAGCAAATGGTACACGATTCATGATGTCTCACATAAAGACATGATTCTAGACCAGTCTTTTGCTACAATATTTTTATTTGCCATGTTCTCAAAATTTGACTATGAAGAGGGATGCAGTAATCATAATCGAATTTTGAGAACGCAATATATAGAATTTCCTTAAGTTGAACCAATCCAACATGAAACTCATATATATATTCTTGACTAAAGATGATTAAGGTCTCAATCTAAGCCTTTACAACTGAAATGAAGTATATCCTATCCCTTAATTATAGTAAAACAACTTTTTCAATCCCTGCAGCCTCACGAATTGAAACTTTTGTTTCTATAATTAACATTGCTAACTTGCAACACTAACAATAATTATCATGCTCCCACTAACATGATGATTATTAGCATAACACTTATGCTCCCACTAGCTTTGACATGTACTCAGAAATCAGCTGGACTTCTAGAAATCAATACTTTATTGACTTTCTTACCAAAGTTCGGATTTCTGATACGAGATGCTTTGATAAAACTTTATCAAAATCATACACCTTTCCTTAGATAGCATGCATGTGTGTCTAAACAATTTCAGAACTATGAAAAGGGATGCCTTAATCATAGTCTCAATTGTTTAGACCTTTTACCATCTGCTTCAAATCTACTTGGTGGAAGTGTTTCTTCACCATCATTTTCATGAATCGGAGAGAAACCTTATGACCCATAGATTTTATGGTGTATGTGTTCTTATCCATGTGAATCGTCAAAACCATAGTCACAAGACAAGGATAATGACAAATCCAAACTCATATGGACTGAACTTATGCAATCTTAACTTCTTGCCACCTGGCAGTACAGGGCCTGCCATTGCTTCCAAGTTGTTATGCAACCAATTGAGAACTTTCAGAACTCCTATGCAAGCCAACTTTAACTGGAATGGGCACAGAATATGTTAACACGATAGGTTATAAACCTCAAGTCGTGTGCTAGTGCAGAACCTCAGGTTTTATTCTTGATTAGTTCTTGAAATTCTTTTTAGGATCTTTAAGACTCCCACTATCCACTTGACATATAAGACTATCTTGCCAAATATTCAAGAGATAGTGCGGATTCTTTATCAAGACAAACACTTCACACAATTGGCCTTAGTTGGTCTTTGTTTTATCCAAAACGTCACAACTTCCAATTTCAAATGTACAAGAGTAGGACACTTTTACTCTTACATTTGACAAGTGTTTTAAACCTTTCTTTAAGATATATCACTCAAGTTACAATCTTGGAGTATGACTCTAAGAATTGTTTTGGAACGAAGTATGACTCATCTTCCTGATCTCACCATTTCAACAATTCATGACTCCTCTTCTTAGTCATAAGAATGCACTAAGATGACCTTTAGAGGACTAATTGTGATATGATTTCTAAATCATTAAGATGATCACAAACATGATACTAAAGTACTCTCCCATCTTTTCAGATTTGAGAAACTTTTATCTTTCTGCCTAATTTGATTCTTCCCATTCGTTCTGCCATACATTGAGACTTTTCCAATGTTTCAGAATTATACTTAAACTTGTAAGTATAACCATATTTACTAAACTTTAGTAAATCAGATAGTCTTAACGAGCTTTGTGGTGGACATGACCAGTGCACAAGAATGTGTACTCGATCCCTTTAGTCCTTCACTTGACTCACACATCCATGTGAACAAGTAATTAGTCTTGATTTTCCAATGCTTGAAAGTTCTCATTCATCATACTATTCAACTTGCATGATTCCAAGTTTCGGTCCAATTGAAACTTGGGCGATGAGGAACTTTCCTGATTTGGTAAATTTAGACACTACCACAAATGAAAGAATCAAATCCATTTTCCAATATTGCTGTCAGTGGAATCATATATGCAACAATTTTCCATAAATGCCATTGTAAGGATACTTCAAATAACTAAAATTTAACAATTTTCTTTTATTTTAAAACTTTGCGGAAAAACTTATCCTTACAATCCACATGGAAAATTGTTGTTATCTATTCATTAGCAATATATCATAACTTCTTAAGCAACTGCTCAAAATTCTGATGCGATCGAAATCCACCTTCGCGATCAGAATCAGCATATACTTCCTTTAAGATTTCTCTCTATTCTTTGATTCTTAAAACATCAACATGTGACCCAGTCACATCATGCAATGAGGATCTCAGAATAGAACTTAACAGAGTTAGATAATGAGCTCTACCTGATGTAGAGTCAAACTTATTGACTTTAACATCCTTAAGTAAATTTGGCAGCTTTGCAATCAACGCCCCTTCCTTTGGCAAAATAAACATATGGACCCTTTGGTAATGGGAATATCTCAGACTTAGCCTTTCTCTTTACCATTTGGTCAACCGGGTTGACTATGGCCAATCCCTTTCCATTGGGAAGAGAATGCTTTTTCTGGATTTCCAGTGTCACCATTGTCATTGTCCATAAAGTTTTTGGGAAGTTGATCTTCTAATCAAATTTGCTTTACTATCGTTCCAAATCATTGCTGATTCAGCAGCACCAAGCAAATAGATATGATCATTAAGGTTCATGTCATAGTCTGTTTCATAGTAGTCCCAAAGGAACTCACTATGTGACTTAGAAAGTGATTGAACATCCAACTTTCTCAAGACTTTGAAACCCAACTCTCCCGGCTTGTCAATATGTGACTTCATCTCTAAGATGTAATCACACATAGACCTTGCTTGCCATTAGGGCTTGAGTGACCTTGAACATGTGGGTTAGGGAGAATAATTGGAGGAGGTGGAGGAAGTAAAGTTCCAAGAGATTTAGGAAGATCATAGATGTCTGAACTCGACATCTTTTGGGAGATATTCAAGATAGTTCATTTAAAGTCCTTAATATAACACCCAATATGAAATATTAAGGCTAGGATCCAACAACCTATTTATAACTGGAAGAGGGATGTCGTAATCCGAGTTATAAAATAGTTGAAGGTAGGTAAATGACGATTACCAATTTCCACCATGAAAAACAAATAATTTAATTAGGTTTTTTACTTGGATTTGAAACTCCTAGATCTTTTGAGATTAATTGAACTTTTCAATGGCATGTTTCAATCTCGAGTGTGCCCTTCAGGTTTTGTGACTGCGATGCCGAGGATCACAAAACAAGGTGTGAATAACCATGCAAATATACTTGGTACCCTTAATATTTACCCTTCAATCGATGTGTCGGTTAACCACACACGCTCCACCGATACTATGATAAACATTAAGTTACCCTTTGCCTACCTTGTTAAATCAAGCTAGTGTGCCAGTTAACCACACACGCTCTACTAACTGACTTAAGCAAAGTGCAAAGTGTAATTTCATGGGTTAGCACCAAATTCACATTTTCCTAAGTAACTAAGATTGGGTATTATTAAGAGTTTAGTTACTTAGTATTTATCATTAATACTTTTAATGAAGGGAGAATTATAGTCCTTGTCCTAACCGTTCGGCTAACGACCCTCCACCGGTTAAGGAAGCGGTGGGTGAGAGTAGACACCCATTAAACTGTCATTTTATAGGCAGTAACCTTATACCCCCCTTATAGACCGGCTTTGTGAATGACGCCTACTATTGGTAAGACGACTTGCTCTTATACATATAATATATTAAACTTTTAATATTATAATAGTATAAGGGTGTATTTTAGACATTTAAAATACTTGGTGATTTAATCTATTAATTAAACTAAACTTTTAATTTAATTAAACTCAAACCATATCTTCATTTATGGATTTAATAATACTCTTTTAATTAAACGCCTTAATTAACTATTAATAAAGTCCATAAGAGTTAATTTGAATTATTCAATAAAACATCATAATTCCAATTATTAAATTCAAAATTAAAACCATTTAATTAATTGTTTAAGTTATGAACCCAAGAGTTTTAGAATTAAATTCTTTTTTTTTCATAAAAAACTTTTTCCAAATTCCAAAACTTGAGGGCAAGTTTTGTAACTCTTGAAAACTTTTGGATTCCATAACTTATGGAGTTAAATACTTGTTTTATGATGAAACTTTTCATGTTCCATAACTTAAGAACAAGTTATGGAATTCTTTAAAACATTAACTCCAAATTTTGTAACTCCATAAAAACTTTAAATCAATTTTTTTTTTTAAAAAAAACTTTCATATCCATAACTTATGGAGGTTTCAAAACACCTAAGATCACAACTTTAAAAAAAACTTTTGAGCTCCAAAATTTTATGACAAAATTTGTAACTCCTTAAAACATTTAGATCAAACTTTTAAAACTAATAAAATAATCATATCATTTTATCTTTTACTAAATCTGACCTAATTCAACTCATATAGCAAATGATTCAAATTTTACAAATAATTAGTTTTTCACACAACAAGTAATTATCTTAAAATTTGACAAACGTCATGTTTTTTTTTCCTTTTTTTTCAACTTGAAAATAAAACATTTGCATCAATATAACAGAAAACAACCAATGGCTCTGATACCACTGTTGGGTTTTTGAGCATTCTAACACTCCTAAGTGTACATGCAACCCTAAATACCTTGGATCTATGTTTTCTCTATTATACATGCAAATATGAATATTCCAAGGTATTACCCTATCTAGCTTACAATCCTTGATACTTGGGTAATATAACAAGTTAGAATACATACCTTTTAATGAAGCTTGAAGTCTTGAACTTTAAGAGCTTAGCCCCAATAGTGGGGAAGCCTCAAGTGGAATCACAAATCACCAAAACACCTTGGAAAAACTTCAGAGAATATGGATACTTGGCTCACACTTATGAAATAGGTTATTGCCCTCTTTAGTGTATCCACACTAGCCACTCGCCTAATTTCATGAACCAAAAGACCCTTTATATAGTGTGGAGGATTAGGGTTAAACCCTAATACCCATGACCTTTCATTTCCTAGGATCCATGGGTTAAAGCTCCATGGACTATCCATGAAGACTTAGCCCAACCTAAATGAACTTGGCCCACTACACATATATATCTAAGAGTCCATATTTAATTAGTTCCTTTTGATCACTTAATTAATTATAAATTAATTCTTGATCAATACTAATTAAATAATATGATTATATATTAATGTATTAGAACTTATAATATATTAATATAAATCATAAATATACTATTCTCAAAAGACTATCCATATAAATTGTGCCGGTGAAGTGCAACCCAAATGGACCATGCCGGGTCGGGTCAAGTATATACCAAATATAATTATGGACTTAGACATTAATCCAACAGTGGAAAATCATAAAGATCTTCGTGCATTAGAGTGCCAAAGAAAAGAAATAAAGACACAAAAGTGTGGATCCCGGGCACGAATCTCTTCCTTCAAAGTCAAGAGACACTTAGAATTTTTTGTGTGGTTTCCCGTTAAAATACGATCAAATGCTTATTAAGAAGCATTGAAAGGCATCTTTTCAGTGTTAGGCTAATAGGATGGCTTTTGCTTCAATCGAACTACGGAACTTGATGTAAGACCGAAAGTTGGATGAAGTACTTGTGAGATCGGTGTAGTCTATAAAACAAGTAGGTTTGATCATTTTGCAGTGACTTGATGATATTTTAGAAATCTCTAAAACAAAAATAAACTGGATCTTTTGGGTAGAAAAGTCTTGGTGTTAGACAATTTCATAAAGATCGCTCAAAAAATGAAAAGAGATATCTTGGTACCTTCGACTAAAGTGGTTTCATTAATACTTGGGTGAAAACTAGAACATGTGATTGTTCACCGTCAATTCATTGTAGGTGTTGGATTTTGGGTTTCACTTGGATCGTGGTTGTGACAACCCGAAATTTCCATTTGAACAAACTCTACCATCTAGCACTTCAATTACAAGTCAAATTCTTTTCTGCTAATTTTTAGCCCGGTTTAAAGTCCGGTTGAATATTTTTAATATTTATTTTCTTGAGAGAACAAATTAGAGGAAGTATACTTTAGGAATAATTGTGCAACATTTATGTCACAAAACTTCAAGAGTTGGGAGTTTTCGGCCCAAATAGTGTTAGGGCCGAAAACCCTAAAGGGTATATAAATGACACTTAGTCATTTTTAGTCTTTTTTTCCCATTTCCAAGTCAAGAACAATTCTCTGTCAAGTATCATCCGAATTTTTGTCAAGATCTTCAAGATTGTAAGTGTTTCCTTCCTTGTTTAGTTGATCTCTTCCATTATCTAGTGATCTTACATGATTTCATCCATGAAATCATTCCATTTTCTTAGATCTTCAAGTGTTCTTCATTTCACCAAGGACACCAAGAACACACACTAGTGTTTTGGACCGAAAACACCCCTCTTTGCTTCCATATTGTAAGTATGTATCTCCTATACTTGTTATCTAGTAAGGATACTTGATTTATAGCTTTGAAATCGTCATTTATCCAAGAACAAAAGGCGTTTTCGGTCTAGTGCATCTCCTTAGACCGAAAACCCTTATAAAAGGTGCAAAATGACTTTAGGCCTTTCCTAATCCTTAGTATTGAGTCTAGAACACTTATTTGATTGTTGAAGGTCCTTGGAAATCATCTTATGCATCAAAGACCATGGGTTTTCGGTCACCTTTTGGACCGAAAACCATTTGAACCGAACACCTTTTGGACCGAAAACCTCTTTGGACCGAAAACTCCCTTAAGTGGCTTTACAACCCTTAGATGCAACCCTTAGTACTTCTAACACTTGAATCAAAGTGTTTTGCATGTCCTAGGGTGTCTTAACTTGATAAATTAGTTGTTATTTGACTAATTAGATACATGTATGTGTTATTATATGTTAAATAGGATCCGTGTGTGTGCTCAAGTCTTCACTTGACACTTAGCATCCTATACCATCCGTTCAACCAAACCACTCACTACAGGTGAGTTCATACCCCTTAATCAACCTTTTAAATGATTTTTAAATGCTTTTATGGGTGGGGGGAATACAAGTTGAACTATTATAGCTATTATATCAATCACATGTGATTAATAACTATCAAGCTTATGGATTTTCTTACTTTTCAAACTATGTTATCAATCAAACTACTTCAAACTGTTTTGCAAACTCTTTTACATGTTAAATACTTTCTATTCAAACTCTTTTAAACTTATACTTTGTCAAATGTGTATCTATATAGATATAGTTATATACGTAGGATTGGAAGGACTTACGACTGATAGTTCGCCTTGCTTCCTGTTCCTTGTTTGGTTGTGGACTTAGGGTATCGGTTATTTGTCCGAAGGTCGTTTCAATCCTAGTCATATATTATGTATATGTAAATAGATATAAAAGTTACTTCTTTCAGTTCAATGCCTTTGGGTAGCAAAGGTATACCAACATGTTCATACATACAAACAACATTACTAGTAAACTATAATAGGTATAGTTTAGGAAGTTACAATACTATTACTAGAACAGTGAAACATTCAATGAGTCAGTTCATACATGAGTCAATACATACTATGATGAGAAACAAACATAACATTCAGATAGAGAATACTATAACGAGAAACAAATGATAACATACAGAGAGAACATACATACATACTAGACAGAGAGAGAACATACAATACAGCTAGTACACACAATACATATACAACTACATTACAATAGTTATGTGAGCCACGTAATGAGACATGGCATCACCTGTCATCGCTAGTTTTGTATCCAGAATCTCCTTAAGTGGAGAGCATTGAGTTTGTGTATAGATCTATAATGGATTGACTATCCTACACCTTGCTGCTCGCTACAGTGGGACTTGCAAGTCTACGGGTGCCAAATGTCATTTCTTCCGACGTCTTTCATCGTCGTGTTTTTAGTCGGTAGTATGGTACAGGCATATCACATGGTACTTTAAATAAAAATTTGTTTAAGGTAGTTAGTACAGCAGTAGTTACTTAATACAACACTACAGTACTTTATTATTTCCCCATTGCATTCACTGTGTGAACTTCACACAATGAACAGTAATGTAAAACTATATTTTTGGTTAATGATAGTCATATTTGGGAAAATTCACACTTTTACAAGAAACAGACATACAAACATTTGATGCCTTGGTAGAAGGCTACTTTTAGTAGAAAACAAAGGGTTTTCTAGGAGAGTTCAAACGTTTACAAACAATTACAAACATTTACAAACTTATACATCACATACTTACAAACACTTTCATACAAGCAATGACACCAAAATACTTATGATCTCACCAGCTTTAAAGCTGATCAACTCTTTCAAAATAACTTGTATTCTCAGGTCACCAGTAGACAGGTACCGGTGCCAGGTTTTGAGAAGATGGAGCTCGTTCAAGACTCATCTTTTATTTTGTTTCATACTTTTGGTGTCTATTAAACTTAACAGAACACACTTGTATTAAATTATATTATTAATGCAATGGATGATGTTGTTGCTTGTTTACTACTATTTATTGTTGTGATACTGTACATGACGTCCTCCACCCCTGAACGTTTCTGCCGTTCCGGTTTTGGGGTGTGACAGTGGTTGACGAAACTAAGATCATGACCACATATGTTGTGTAATCATAAACCTCAGTGGTAAATTCTGAGAGTCTCAAGGGTTACTATTATGAACCGAAAGTGATGGAGAAAAGTGTGAATGTGGTTAAAGAACCGAAAGTACCTCTGCTATATAGTAAGGACCGAGTAGAAAACTCTAAACTCAATATGAGAAGAGTAAGGTAGCTCGTGACTTAAGTGATTTTATCAGCCTGATTGGGAAGAATCGATTTGTATATATCGAATCAGTAAGGCTTCACTTGAAGTCCTTGAGGCTTTGGACAACATGCAGCAGCATGCTTCTAGGGACATGTAGCTAGTACAGAGATAAAGAGAGTTATACCTTCCCCAACTCCTCCAGTGGAAGTTATCCAAGAGTCCTTTCAGTGTGATATTTTTGGTATTTTGCTTTTATATTTGAAAAAGAAAAGAAATAAAACTAAACACAAAATAAAATATTTTTGATCATTTTGATTTTTCTGAAAAATAACAATAAAAATAGAAAAGAATATATTTTTGGATTTTATGAATTTTTCTGAAAAGAAAGAAAAACAGAAAAGAAAATATTTTTGGGTTTTATGAAAAGAAATGAAAAACATAAAACGAATTGAGAAAAAGGTATACATAGTGTACAGTGTATACAACCGAAACATCACATTTGGAGTGATGAAGCAAAATGGATCGAGCGTTCGGTTCATTTCGGTTCCCGAAAAATCTACACCCGAAATAGACCGAGCGTTCGCTCTATTTCGCTTGCTTAATTTTAATGACGCGAAAGGGGTTTCGGTACTGACTCAACTTCCATCATTCCCAAGCCTTTGAGTATTTTATTAAAACTTGCTTTTCGTAAGGCTTTCATGAAGATGTCAGCTAATTGATCAGCGAATCGAACAAAGTGGATCTCAACGTTACCATCTTCTACGTGATCCTTGATGAAGTGTTATCTCAGTGCTATATGTTTCGTTTTCGAGTGTTGCACTGGGTTGTGACATATCCGAATAGCGCTTTCTGAGTCATAATAGAGGGGAGTTTTCTTCATGTTTATACCATAGTCTCTAAGCTGACTTTGTATCCATATGACCTGTGAAGTGCAAGACGCTGCAGCGATGTATTCAGCTTCGACCGTAAAAAGAGACACGCATGTTTTTTTCTTGGATTGCCAACTAATGAGTTTTCCATCAAGGAATTGAAACCCGCTAGTTGTGCTCTTACGGTCTAGACCACATCCTCCAAGATCGGCATCGGAGAATGCTTGAACAAAGAAACCTGACTTCGCAGGGTACCAGAGACCGAGAGATGAGGTTCGCTTCAAATATCTGAGGATATTTTTCACAGCCACCATATGAGGTTCACGTGGATTAGCTTGGAACCTAGCACAATAGCAGAAAAAAAACATAATATCTGGTCTACTAGTTTGTAAATACATTAGAGACCCTATAATTTTGATGATAGAGAGTCATATCAGCAGCCGGTTTCTCCAGAGATGGTGTTAGCTTCGTTCCGAATGCCATTGGAACCTTTACTTTAGAATCTCCCATCATACCGAACTTCGCCAGTAGATTCTTCGTGTAAGCCTCCTGATTAATGAATATGCCTTTTGGTCCCTGTCTTATGTTCAGTCCAAGGAAAAAGTTAACCGGACCCATTGATCTCATCTCAAATTTACTCTCCATCAACTTTCGGAATTTAGCCGTTAAGCTAGGATCCGTAGAACCGAAGATGATGTCATCGACATAGATTTGGACGATCATTAAATGGTTACCCTCTTTCTTGCGAAAGAAGGTTGGGTCAACCGAACCTTGTTTGAATTTTGTCATTTTTAGAAAGCGAGTTAGTGTTTCATACCAGGCTCTCGGGGCTTGCTTTAAACCGTAAACTGCCTTGTCCAGAATATAGAAATGATCAGGGTACGTCTCATTCACAAATACAGGTGGTTACTCCATATATACGGTCTCTTCTAGTTCTCTATACAAGAATGCACACTTGACGTCCATTTGAAAAACTTGGAAATTCTTGTGAGCAGGATATTCCAGAAAGATCCGAACTGATTCCAACCTTGCTACTGGAGCGAAGGTTTCTTCATAATCTATACCTTCTTCCTGACAATATCCCTTAACCACTAGTCTTGCCTTGTTGCGTATCACATTCCATTCTTTTTCCATCTTGTTCCAAGATACCCACTTTAGTCCAACCACAGATGCATCCTTTGGGTAGGAGTCAGTCTCCAGACTCGGTTTCGCTCAAACTCACTGAGTTCGTCTTGCATAGCCTGTACCCAATCAGAGTGATCAAGTGCAGTGCTAACCGTTTTCGGCTCAATTTTAGAGACAAATGAATTAAACATGGAGAATTCCATTTGAGAGAATAGAGTTGTTTGCTTCGCTTTCAGTTGAGAGCGTGTAAGAACTCCGTCAGATGGTTCACCAATAACTTGAGGTTTCAGATGATCTTTTGTCCATTTAGTGAGAGGAGGGTAGTTAGGATCATAAGCAAGATCCAATTCGGCATTGACATCTTCTTCAAATTCTGACTGAAAGTCATCATCATTCGTATTACTATTCTCCCCCTCGAACGATGAAAAATTTCAACATCAGTTTCAGAATTCTCCCCCTCGATTAGACTTTAATGGTTCATTGTTGGAGATGGGTTCTCCCCCTGGAAAGGTAAATCAGAGTGCTTTGATGTAGACGAACCCTGCCCCTGGAAAGTAGGGCGATCATTTTTGGGTTCGCTTGGACCTTTGGGTTGGATTGGATCTTTAGGTTTGCTTTCCATGGCTTTTGCAGCTTCATTGATTATCTCCTTCAGGTTGTCAACCTTGTTATCAGCCGCTTTCGCTTCAGAGAGATTTGCATTTTTCGGTTCATCAAGGAGCAACATGTACTCTTCAAACAGATTTGCTATAGGAGCCGTGACTTGACCTGTTTGTGGAAAGATCTCATCCATTGGACTTTTGCTGGATTGAAGTTTCTTCACGTAATTGTCATGAAAAGTGACATAATAGGTTTCTTCTATCTTCTTTGATCTTTTATTCAGAACCCTATATGCCTTGGAGGTAACAGAGTAGCCTACAAAAATCATTTCGTCTGCCTTCACATCAAACTTGTTTCGGTTCTCTTTTGAGTTGAAGATGAAGCACCTAGAACCGAAGACATGAAAGAATTTATCATTAGGCTTGCGATTATTCAAAATTTCATACGGTGTGATTGAAAATCGCTTATTCAGGAAGGTTCGGTTCTGGGTATAGCAAGCAGCAGAAATCGCATCAGCCCAAAAGTACAGAGGTAGAGAAGCGAAGCTGAGCATAGTTTGGGTGGCTTTACACAACGAACTGTTTCGCCTTTCAACTACACCATTTTGCTGTGGAGTATAGGGTGCAGAGAAGTTGTGAGTTACTCCCTTTTCGGCCAGAAATTCTTCAAAGTCGTGGTTTTTGAATTCTAAACCATTGTCACTTCGGACATTTCTCACTACCTTTCTCAGCTTTACTTCCACCTGTTTTATGAAGTTTTTGGGTTGTGGAGTTGTCTCTGATTTCTTTTTAAGAAAGAAAACCCAAGTGAAACGTGAAAAATCATCGACAATAACAACAATGTACTTATTACCACGAACACTTTCTATGGCCGATGGACCGCTTAGATCGATGTGTAGAAGCTCAAGAGGTTCGATGATCTTTGTGTTAACACGTATGGGATGACTCTTTCGGCTTTGCTGTGACAACCCGAAATTTCAATTCTATACAACCATTCACTTCAATAGAAATCAGAACTGTTTCTGCTAACTTTCAAGCTTTTAGGAATAAGTTTGAGTGTTTTTAAGTTAGTACTTCAGGAGATATTAGGAGAGAGGATGCCCTAGGGTTTATTGTGCAACAATAATATTCCAAAACTCCAAGAGTTTGGAGTTTACGGCCTAAACAAGGGTGTTTACGGCCTAAAACCCTAAAAGGGGGTATAAATATGACACTTAGTCATATTTTACCACTTTTCACATTTTCAAGATCCAAAATCAAATTCTCTCTCAAGTATCATCCAACAATTCTTCAAGATCTTCAACTTGTAAGTGTTTCTAGCCCTAATAAGTTGATATCTACCTTAATCTAGTGATCTAACATGGTTACATCCGTGAAATCATTCCAAAAGTGTAGATCTTCAAGTTTCACCAAGAACACCAAGAACATACACTAGTGTTCTTGGACTTTTAGCAACTTTTCAAGCTTCTACCTAGTAAGTACTTCTACCCTAGTGTATTATAAAGCTTGTTACACTTCTAAATATCAAGAAAACAACCAAGAAACACAAGATCAAGGTGTTTACAGTCCAAGATGTTCTTGGACCGTAAACCCTATTAAGGGTGCCAAAGTGTGCCCTAGTCCCTTCTAAGCCTTGGAAAACTAGTCTAGACCCCTTCCTTGTTGTGCTTAGGACTCAAAACAACCAAAAGACCATAATCATTTGGGTTTACGGCCGTAAACCCAAAGGGAAATGGTCTAAGGACCGTAAACTCCTAAAAATGAGTGAAATGGTTCCCTAATCACTTCCTAAGGCTTAAACATGAAGTAGGAATGCTTCTTGTGATCTTTAACGCTTCAAAACACAAAATGGTCAAGAAACATGAGTTTACGGCCGTAAAATCATGGGTTTATGACCGTAAACTCAAGGATTTATGGTCACAAAACCGTAAACTCCAAGGGAAATTACGCTTGAACCCCAAACTCAATAGCAAGGTCCTACCACCCTTAGATGCAATCCTTATGACTTATAGCACTTAAATCAAGTGTTTTACATGTCTTAGGATGTCTTAAACTTGGTTAATTAGTTGTTTTATGACTAATTGGATACATATATGTGATTATATGTTAACTAGGATCATTGTGTGTGTACAAGCCTTCACTTGACACTTAGGATCCTACATCATTCAGTTCATCCACAACCACCCACTACAGGTGAGTTCATACCCCTTAATCAATCTTTTAAATGATTTTAAATGCTTTCATGAGGGGGGGGGGAATACAAGTAGAAAACATGAAGTTATAAAATCAATCACATGTGATTTATAACTGTGTTTTCAACCAGCTGATTTCACATACTTCAAAATGTGATAAATACAATAGTTTTCGGCTGTTTTATACTTTGTTATCAAATGATTTACTTTTGAATCTTTTTATAAACTGACATCAAGTCATCATTATTTATTGTTCAAAACTCTTAAATGTTTTACAAAACCTCTTTGAACTTATTGTTAAAAACCATATCTATACACTTATGTGTCATATACATATGTATTGATATGAGAGCTTTCATTCTTTCTTCAGTTCCAACACTCTTGTGTCGCAAGGGTGTATAAACCTACTTGGATATTTAATTTACATTCCAATAAACTATTATAGGTATAGTTTAGGGGATACAAACTACTATTCCTATTACAAGGAATTACACGAGAGTCAGTTCATTCATGAGTCTATACTAATACATTACATGCTATATGAAGAGATACTATTACATGGATACCATTACATGGATACTTTTACATGGATTCTTTTACATAGATACTATATGATGAGATACTATTACATATTATATGTGTAGATACTATTATATATGTACGGGACTAACCATTCTACACCCAACTGTTACTACAGAGGGAAAATGCACATCGACGGATGTCTACGGTTAATACTATTCGGCAATTACTATGCCGTGTTTATCCTAGTACCAAAGGATAATACTTAAATGATTATATAATTCCCCTTTTACTTTTATTTTGTGACACATTCACATAAACAATGAGGTAGACTATATATTTATAATAATAGTCACACATGGGAAAAACTTTCATTTATATAGAAATGCGTCTTTCAAAGCATTCAGGTCTTGGTAGAAGACTACCTTTTATACTAGTAGGAAAAATGGGATTTTCTAGGGTTTTCACATTTATACTAAATGTTTTATTAAACATTTACAAGTATTTCATAACAACTTTTCAAATCAATGACACCACAATACTTATGAATTCACCAGCTTTATGCTGATCTACGCTTTCAAAATAACTTGTATTCTCAGGTCACCAGTAGACAGGTACGAGGACCAGCTTTTGAGAAGACGGAGCACAGACAAGACTCGTCTTTTATTTTGATTACATATTTTGGTGTCTTATTACTATGAAAGAACACTCA
This sequence comes from Lactuca virosa, assembly GCF_052849685.1. Taxonomy (NCBI): domain Eukaryota; kingdom Viridiplantae; phylum Streptophyta; class Magnoliopsida; order Asterales; family Asteraceae; genus Lactuca; species Lactuca virosa. The sequence continues at coordinate 175,359,603 of NC_136428.1, forward strand.
TGTATTAAAACTTTACTTTTAATGCAATGGATGATGTTATTGCTTGTTTACTACTTTGCACTGTTATGATACTTTACATGACGTCCTCCACCCCTGAACGTTTCCGCCGTTCTTGGTTTTGGGGTGTGACAGATTGGTATCCGAGCTTTGTTTATAGTTAATTGAGTATATCAACCCATAAAAGATATACAGACTATAAATACATTGGGATTAAAATACTCTGACCAAGAGTTTATACTTTTAAATAATAAAATATTTAACTAAGTATACATGTCTGCATTCATACTAAAATCAGTGTCACAATGACAAGAACAAAAGTATTACGATTGTTGAATATCACAAGTAAGCTCGGGGATGTATGGTCAGTCCTGGGAGTGGCATAGCCTGATCAACTATGCTGGTCCGAGGAGTGATTAGCACATGCCCAATAATGGTTGTGATATGGCAACAAGTCTAAAAACTTCCCAACATTACCACAATGAAATACCATAGGGGTATTTGGTGTTACTATAATTACTTATTTGAGAACTAAAAGGTCTTTATCAGTAGGTCAATAGTTGCTGAGTGGATACACTAAGATTATATGTATCTAGCATGTCATAGACTTAGAATCTGTGAATATTTGCTTTACTTCTTGTCCTTGTTTGGTTGTAGGCTTAGAGTTAGGGTCACTTATTCGAAGGTCTATCCTGTCCTGAGTACATATAACTGGTATGCACTAAATGTCACACCCCAAAACCGGAACGACGGAAACGATCGGGGGTGGAGGACGTCATGTTCAGTATCACAACAATGCAAAGTAGTAAACAAGCAACAACATCATCCATTGCATTAATAATATAATTTCATACAAATGTGTTCTGTCAAGTTATATAGACACCAAAAATATACATCAAAAATAAAAGATGAGTCTTGAACGAGCTCCATCTTCTCAGAACCTGGCACCGGTACCTGTCTACTGGTGACCTGAGAATACAAGTTATTTTGAAAGAGTTTATCAGCTTTAAAGCTGGTGAGATCATAAGTATATTAGTGTCTGTAATTGTATGAAAGTGTTTGTAAGTCTGTAATGTATAAGTTTTGTAAAAGTTTGTAATTGTTTGAACTCTCCTAGAAAACCCTATGTTTCCTACTAAAAGTAGCCTTCTACCAAGGCATCTAGTATCTGTGTGTGTGTCTCTTGTAAGAGTGTGTATTTTCCCAAATCTGACTATTATTAACCAAAAATATAGTTCTTACATTATTGTTTATTGTGTGAATATCACAAAGTAAATGTAAAGGGAAAATGAAATAGTACTGTAGTGTTGTATTAAGTAACTACTGCTGTACTAATTACTTAAAACTATTTGTTATTTAAAGTACCATGTGATCGGCCTGTATCCTGCTACCGACTCTATAGTAAAACGACGATGTAAGACGTCGTAAGAAATGACGTTTGGCACCCGTAGACTTGCAAGTCCCACTGTAGCGAGCAACAAGGTGTAGGATAGTCAATCCCGTATAGATCTATACACAAACTCATACGCTCCCCAATTAAGGAGATTCTGGATACAAAACGGGTCATGACAGGTAGTTCCATGTCCCCCGTTAAGTGCCTCACATAACTGTATGTAATGTATATGTATATGTATATGTATGTGCTAGCTGTATTGTGCGTTCTTTCTCTGTCTAGCTTGTATGTTTTGTTTATCATCATTGTGTATTATGTTTGTTTCTCATCACTATGTATTATGTTTGTTTCTCATCACTATGTATTATGTTTGTTTCTCATCACTATGTATTACTCATGAACGAACTGACTCATTGTATGTTTCATTGTTCTAGTAATAATATCTTCCTAAACTATACCTATTATAGTTTACTAGTAATGTTGTTTGTGTATATGAACATGTTTGTATACCTTTGCTACCCAAACGCATTGAACTGAATGAAAGAAGTAACCTTTTATATCTACACACATATACATGATATATAACTAGGATTCAAACGACCTTCGGACAAATAACCTGAATGCCCTAAGTTCACAACCAAACAAGGAACAGGAAGTAAGGTGAGCTATCAGTCCTAAGTCCTTTCAATCCTACTTATATAACTATATCTATATAGATACAGAGAATATAAGTTAAAAGAATTTAAGTAAAAGTATTTAACATGTAAAAGAGTTTGATAAGAGTATTTGGTATGTAAAAGAGTTTGTAAGACAGTTTGAAGTAAAACAGTTTGGTAACACAGTTTGAAAAGTAAGAAATCCACTTGTTTGGTAGTTATTAATCACACGTGATTGATATAATAACTATAAATTGTTCAACTTGTATTCCCCCCGTAAAAGCATTTAAAAACATTTAAAAGGTTAATTAAGGGGTATGAACTCACCTGTAGTGAGTGGTTTGGATGAACGGAATGTATAGGATGCTAAGTGTCAAGTGATGACTTGTACACACACAATGATCCTAGTTAACATATAATAACACATATATGTATCCAATTAGTCTTTAAACAACTAATTAACAAAGTTATGACATCCTAGGACATGTAAAACACCTTATATAAGTGCTATAAGTCCTAAGGATTGGATCTAAGTGTTGTAGGACATTGCTATTGAGTTTAGGGTTCAAGGGAACCCTTTATTTGAGTTTACGGTTTTGTGACCATAACTCATTGAGTTTACGGTCGTAAACCCATGAGTTTACGGCCGTAAACACATGTTTCTCTGACCATCTTGTGTTTTGAAGCTTTACAAGTCCTTATAAGCATTTCTACTTGAAGTATAAGCCTTAGGAAGATATTAGGGCACCATTTCACTCCTAAATGGAGTTTACGGTCCCTGGACCACTTCTCCTTGGGTTTACGGCCGTAAACCCATATGGTTTATGGTCTTTTGATGTTTTCAAGTACTAAAATCATTAAGGAAGGGATCTATGCAAGTTTCCAAGGCTTAGAAGGGACTAGGGCACACTTTGGCACCCTTTTTAGGGTTTACGGTCCAAGGTGTTCTTGGACCGTAAACACCTTTGATCCTTGGTTTCCTTGGTGTTTTCTTGATGTAATAAAGTGTAACAAGCCTTATTATACTCTAGGATATAAGTACTTACAAGATAGTGGCTTGAAAAGGTGCTAAAAGTCCAAGAACACTAGTTTGTGTTCTTGGTGTTCTTGGTGAAACTTGAAGATCTAACCTTTTGGAATGATTTCACGGATGGAAGTGTGTTAAATTACTAGATTAAGTAATATATCAACTTATTAGGGCTAGAAACACTTACAAGTTGAAGATCTTTAAAAATTGTTGGATGATACTTGAGAGAGAATTGAGTTTGGATCTTGAATTTGTGAAAAATGGTAAATAATGACTAAGTGTCATATATATACCCCCAATTTAGGGTTTACGGCCGTAAACATCTTTGTTTAGGCCGTAAACTCCAAACTCTTGGCGCTTTGGGACTTTATTGTTGCACAATAAACCCTAGAGCATCCTCTCTCCTGGTATCTCCTGAAGTACTAATCTTAAAATACTCAAACTTATTCCCAGAAAGCTTGAAAATTAGCAGAAACAGTTTTGACTCCTATTGAAGTGAATGGTTGTACAGAATAGAAATTTTGGGTTGTCACATCATCCCCCCGTTAGAAGGAATTTCCTCCCGAAATTAGAGTTTAAGCAAATAAGTAGTTACAAATAACTAAGTAAAGAGAAGAGGATATTTCAGTTTCAACTGATCCTCTCGCTCCCAAGTGAATTCAGGCCCTCGCTTGGCATTCCAGCGAACCTTCACTATCGGGATACGGCTTTGTTTTGTTTGTTTGACCTCCCGGTCTATGATCTCTACTGGTTCTTCCACGAAGTTGAGGCTCTCGTTGATCTCGATCTCGTTGAGTGGGATTACAAGAGTCTCGTCGGACAGACACTTTTTCAAGTTCGACACGTGGAAAGTAGAATGTACGTTACTGACTTCGCGTGGTAAGTTAAGTTTGTAAGCTACAGGGCCGATTCTTGCGAGAATCTCGAAAGGCCCTATGTACCTTGGATTTAGCTTTCCACGCTTTCCGAAGCGTATCAAGCCCTTCCAGGGTGAGACCTTCAGTAGAACACGGTCGCCCACCTGGAATTCCAATGGTTTCCTTCGTTTATCAGCGTAGCTTTTCTGTCGGTCTCTAGAGGCTTTCAATCGTTCACGAATCTGAACGATCTTCTCTGTCGTTTCCCGAATGATCTCCGGACCCGTGAGAGTGCTTTCAGGAACTCGTCCTTTAGCTAACTGGGTATCACCCACCTCAGCCCAGCACAGAGGGGATCTGCACTTTCGGCCATAGAGGGCCTCGAATGGAGCAGCCTTTATGCTCGTGTGATAACTGTTGTTGTAGGAAAATTCGACAAGGGGTAAATGAGTATCCCATGCTTTCCCAAAGTCGATCACACAGGCTCGCAACATATCTTCCAAGGTTTGGATAGTCCTCTCACTTTGCCCGTCTGTCTGTGGATGGTAGGCTGTACTCATGTCCAGCCTAGTTCCTAGGGAACTTTGTAACGACTGCCAGAACCTCGAAGTGAATCTACTATCTCCGTCTGAGATAATGGATATGGGAACACCGTGCAGTCGTATAATCTCCCTAATGTAAGTTCTTGTAAGTTTCTCTATCTTGTCTGTTTCCTTGATAGGCAGGAAGTGTGCGGACTTGGTCAATCTGTCGACGATGACCCATATGGTATCAAGTTCACCCGTTGTCTTTGGCAACTTGGTTATGAAATCCATAGTGATCCGCTCCCACTTCCATTCCGGTATCTCTGGTTGTTGTAGTAGACCGGAGGGTTTCTGGTATTCGACCTTGACCTTTGCGCAAGTAAGGCATTTACTTACGAAGGTAGCAATCTCTGCTTTCATGTTAGGCCACAAGTATAACTTTTTAAGATCCAGATACATCTTATCTGAACCTGGGTGGACGGAATAACGAGTGTTGTGTGCCTCGTTCATGACCAAGTCTCTGAAACCACCAAGTTTCGGGGTCCAGCTCCGATCCATGAGAAAATAAGCTCCTCCACTCTTAACCTCCAAGTTCTTATCTATCCCTCTCAGGGATTCACCGCCACATTTTTAGTTTTCAAAGCGTCGAGCTGAGCCTCCTTAATTTGCGTGGACAAGTGTGAATGGATAGTCATAGTCAATGATTTGACTCTACGACCAGAATATTCTTTCCGACTTAGGGCGTCAGCTAATACGTTGGCTTTACCCAGATGATAACAAATTTCGCATTCGTAATCACTGAGTAGCTCGACCCACCGTCGTGGTCTCATGTTGAGCTCTTTCTGGTCGAATATATGTTGTAGGATCTTGTGGTCTGTAAAGATTGTGCTCTTTGTACCGTACAGGTAGTGTCTCCAGATCTTCAGAGCAAACACAACTGCTCCTAGTTCTAGATCGTGGGTAGTGTAGTTGACCTCATGTGTCTTTAGCAGTCTCGAGGCATAGGCGATGACCTTACCTCGCTGCATCAGAACACACCCGAGTCCTTGATTTGACGCATCACAATAGACAACGAAGTCTTCTATTCCTTCGGGGAGGGATAGTATTGGTGCGGTGCACAAGGCTCTTTTGAGCGTTTGGAACGCTCTCTCCTGCTTCTCTTCCCAGTCAAAGGCCATGCCCTTCTGGGTCAGTGTCGTAAGAGGTTTCACAATGCGGTAGAAGTTCTGAATGAACCTGCGATAGTAGTTAGCGAGACCTAGAAATTGACGAATTTCGGTAGGCGTCATCGGTGCTGACCAGTTCTCAATGGCTTTAATTTTGGAAGGGTCCACGTGTACTCCCTCTTCGCTAACCACGTGCTCTAAGAATTCATCTCGTCGGATCCAAAATTTGCATTACGAGAACTTCGCATAGAGCTTCTCTGAACGAAGGGTTTCTAAGATTAGTCGCAGATGTTGACTATGCTCCTCCTTACTATGAGAGTAGATAATTATCTCATCTATGAAGACGATGACGAACTGATCCATGTAAGGACGACACACCCTATTCATTAAGTCCATGAATACAGCAGGTGCGTTTGTTAATCCGAACGGCATCACTACGAATTCGTAGTGCCCATAACGAGTTCGGAAGGTTGTCTTCGGAACATCCTCCCCTAGCACCCGTAGTTGGTGATATCCGGACCTTAATTCGATTTTTGAAAAGAAGTTCGCCCCTTGAAGTTGGTCAAATAAATCGTCAATACGAGGCAAAGGATAACGATTCTTGACGGTCAGTTTGTTGAGCTCCCTGTAGTCGATGCACATACGAAACGATCCGTCTTTCTTCTTGACGAACAAGACTGGAACTCCCCAGGGTGAGAAGCTTGGTCTTATAAAGCCCTTGCTGAGCGGTTCGTTAAGTTGACAGGACAGTTCTTGCATCTCTGCAGGTGCTAGACGATAGGGTGATTTGGCTACGGGGGTAGCCCCTGGAACTAAGTCGATTCGAAACTCGACTTGATATTGCGAAGGTAATCCTGGGAGTTCTTCCGGAAAGATGTCGGGAAAGTCGTGTACTACTGGAATGTTATGAATGTCTTTCGCTTCTTGGCTCACATCGACCACATGAGCAAGGAATGCACGACATTCCTTTCGCAAGAATTTCTAAGCTTGAATGCTCGAGATGATACGAAGGTTTGTGCCGGGTTTGTCGCCATATACTACTAGAGTTTCGCCAGACGGCAGATTAAGGCGTACAACCTTTTCGTAACACATGATCTCGGTACGATGAAGACTCAACCAATCCATGCCGATAATGACATCGAAACTTTTAATTGAAACCAGCATGAGGTCGATCGAAAATGAATGGTTATCAAGTGTTAGGGTACACCCTATGAATATATTGCTAGTGCTCTCTATCTTTCCATTAGCCATTTCTAAAGTGAACGGTTCTTTAAGTGCTCGTGATTTTTGCTTAAGTAAATGAGCAAATTTTTGATTCACGAAGATCCTCTCCGCTCCACTATCAAACAATATGCATGCATAAGAGTTATCGAGGAGAAACGTACCAGTGACCACTGTGGTGTCGGCAACCGCTTCCTCGTGGCCTATGGCCAGAACTCTTGCCACTCCACCGTCATTTCCTGCCTTCGGGCAGTTCCTTTTGTAGTGGCCCACCTCGCCACAACCGTAGCAAGTTTGGCTCACACCAGCGCCGGGGACTTGGGTGATTGGCCTCGCCGGGGCTTTGCAGAAACGGGCAGTGTGCCCCTTCCTGTTGCAGTTCAAACACTGCATTTCCCGGCAGGCTCCTACGTGGTGGAAGTTGCACTTGTTGCACTTGGGCAAACTTCCAGCGTACTGCTTTACCGGAGCAGCAGCGGCAGGTGCTATTGCAGCATGAACTGCCACGACCTACTGCTTTTTGGCAGCCTTTATCTTTCTCTTTTCATCCCAAAACTTCCGCTTGGAATCAGCGGGTCTGACGGGTTCTGAGATGGCCAGGATTGTTGTTGCGGCCGGGGTACGAACCCCATGGTCTATGAGCCACTGTGCCAATCGCTTGGCACTATCAAATGTAGTGGGGTTTGAAGCCAAAACATTTCCCTAGAATGGAGGCATCAGCCCCCATACGTACCTTTCAATCTTCTTCCCCTATGTAGGAACCATGTTGGGATAGAGGGCCACCAGTTCACAGAACCTGGCGGTGTAGGAGAATATGTTGGAGCCCTTCATGGTTAGGCTCCACAGTTCTTCCTCTAGCTTTTGGATTTCGCCCCTCGGGCAGTACTCCTCAACCATTAGCTCTCTCAGAGCTTCCCAGCCCATAGCATTTGCCACTATAAGAGATAGTGACTTGACATGGCTATTCCGCCATGTCAGGGCTTTTGACTCGAAGGTTCAAGCAGCAAACTTGACCTTGCTTCCCTCCGGGCATGAGTAGATCTCAAAGAACAACTCTGTTTTTTCGAACCATTGCGAGAGGGCAATGACTCCGCTAGTCCCCTTAAAGGACAATGGCTTGCAGTTTGTGAAGTCCTTGTAGGAGCACTCTCTGGAGCGCACAGGGATTTCACCATGAGTAGATAGGACAAGGGTTCCTCCTCCAGTGGAACCAGAAGAATGATATTGTGCCGTGGCCGTAGCCACAGCCGCAGCTACAGCAGCATTTAGGGTTGCCGCGTCGAATTGAGGAGCATGTGGTGTTGGTGCGGGAGGATCGCGTCTTGTCGATTTACGTGGAGGCATATTTTAACTATAAGTTTAGAAAGATGAAGATATTGATAAGAATTTAATAGGAAGTAGATAAGAATGACTCATGGACTAACTCTCCATAGTCCAACAGCACAAATGAATAGCACGATTGAATAGTATTATTGAATGAAGATCTAGTACTAACAGATGATAGCAATTGGATATTGATTTCCATGAGATTAGATATCTGTCAATAATACTCGAATTACAGATGTAATGAGTTCAGGAAAAATGACCTAGAAGTAGGTCTTACATCAACCAAGATGGGAAATTTTGACAGACTACTACCAAATCAAGACCTAACGGGTCTAAGATTTACAAATATAGGAAATTAGACTAGAGTTTTTACACAAACTAGGTTATATCCAAAAGAGAAGTCGATAATACTCTATCGGCGACGAGAACTACTAGAGTGAGTTCTTGAATCCGACAAAAGGCGTTATATGTCTCTCACGCGCCTATCAGATCTTGCTTGCTGAGCTCGAAGTTCCCTGACTTCAGCTTGGGTTTCAGCAAGTTCCCTATGTAGAACTGCATTACGGACCTGAGTCCTTTCATGAGCAGACTCTAGTTGGCGAATGCGGACAGTGTTAACGCTAGAGTTGGCGTCAATCTCTATGACTCGGTCGATAGCTGCTCAACCTTGCTCGGTGTTCCGAGCAATCCTACGGACCATTATGGGTAGGACCCTGTCAGCTGAACCTCCCTCAGTGAGGTTGTAGAAGCTTCTGTCTCCATTGTAGGGTATGGGTTGACCCTGTTCCTGACTCCATCTGTTCAAGTTTGTGGCCCACAGAGGAGTGGGTCCTTGAAATGTTGGACGAGGGTTCAGGTTTGGGTCTTGAGCAGCTGGGGGTAGGTTGTTGACTTCAGGCTCTGAGTCAGAACCATCAGAAAAGCCTTCAACTTCGTGATCATCCAAAGGGATTGGGTGATCATCTTCTGGCTCTTCTCCCAGCCATCCTGCATTGCCGTTGTTGGGATAGTACGGGTCTCCGGGAAAATGGAATCCAGCCATTATATCTACGCGAGAAAAGGGATAAGGAAATAATTAATAGACGAACTAACTAGATAATTATAAGATGATCTTTATCAGTTACTCCAACATTTACGTAGTGCATACCAGTCATAGGTAACCTAGACAGGATAGACCTTCAAATAAGTGACCCTAACTCTAAGCCCACAACCAAACAAGGAACAAGAAGTAGAGCAAATATCACAGATTCTAAGTCTATTCCATCCTAGTTACCTATAACCTTAATGTATCCACCCTGCAACTATTGACATACCAATAAGGACCTTTTTAGTTCTCAGATAAGTAATTAATAGTCACGCAAAATACTCCTATAGTATTTTAAGTTTGTGTTCTGTTCTACTGTTCTCGTTGTAGTAGTGTTGGTAAGTTTTTTAGACTTGTTGCAACCTCACAACCATACTTAGGCACATGCTAATCACTCCTCGGATAATGTAGTTGATCAGGCTACATCTTCCCAGGGTTGACCATATGTCTCTAAGTCTACTTGTGCTGTCCAACAATCGTAATACTTTTGTTCTGTCCTAGTGACACTGATTTTAGTATGAATGCAGGTATGTATACTTAGTTAAATATTTTATTATTTAAAAGTATAAACTCCTTATCAGAGTATTTTAATCCCGTTGTGTTTATAGTTCGCATATCTTTTATGGGTTGATACACTCGATTCACTATAAACAATGCTCTGATACCAATCTGTCACACCCCAAAACCGAAACGACGGAAACGTTCGGGGGTGGAGGACGTTATTTTCAGTATCACAACAATCCAAAGTAGTAAACAAGCAACAACATCATCCATTGCATTAATAATATAATTTCATACAAGTGTGTTCCGTAAAGTTATATAGACACCAAAAATATACATCAAAAATAAAAGATGAGTCTTGAACGAGCTCCATCTTCTCAGAACCTGGCACCGGTACCTGTCTACTGGTGACCTGAGAATACAAGTTATTTTGAAAGAGTTTATCAGCTTTAAAGCTGGTGAGATCATAAGTATATTAGTGTCTGTAATTGTATGAAAGTGTTTTTAAGTCTGTAATGTATAAGTTTTGTAAAAGTTTGTAATTATTTGAACTCTCCTAGAAAACCCTATGTTTCCTACTAAAAGTAGCCTTCTACCAAGGCATCTAGTATCTATGTGTGTGTCTCTTGTAAGAGTGTGTATTTTCCCAAATCTGACTATTATTAACCAAAAATATAGTTCTTACATTATTGTTTATTGTGTGAATATCACAAAGTAAATGTAAAGGGAAAATGAAATAGTACTGTAGTGTTGTATTAAGTAACTACCACTGTACTAATTACTTTAAACGATTTGTTATTCAAAGTACCATGTGATCGGCCTGTATCCTGTACCGACTCTATAGTAAAACGACGATGTAGGACGTCGTAAGAAATGACGTTTGGCACCCGTAGACTTGCAAGTCCCACTGTAGCGAGCAGCAAGATGTAGGATAGTCAATCCAGTATAGATCTATACACAAACTCATACGCTCCCCAATTAAGGAGGTTCTTGATACAAAACGGGTCATGACAGGTAGTGCCATGTCCCCCGTTAAGTGCCTCACATAACTGTATGTAATGTATATGTATATGTATATGTATGTGCTAGCTGTATTGTGCGTTCTTTCTCTGTCTAGCTTGTATGTTTTCTTTCTCATCATTGTGTATTATGTTTGTTTCTCATCACTATGTATTATGTTTGTTTCTCATCACTATGTATTACTCATGAATGAACTGACTCATTGTATGTTTCATTGTTCTAGTAATAGTATCTTCCTAAACTATACCTATTATAGTTTACTAGTAATGTTGTTTGTGTATATGAACATGTTTGTATACCTTTGCTACCCAAACGCATTGAACTGAATGAAAGAAGTAACCTTTTATATCTACACACATATACATGATATATAACTAGGATTCAAACGACCTTCGGACAAATAACCTGAATGCCCTAAGTCCACAACCAAACAAGGAACAGGAAGTAAGGTGAGCTATCAGTCCTAAGTCCTTTCAATCCTACTTATATAACTATATATATTTAGATACACAGAATATAAGTTAAAAGAATCTAATTAAAATTATTTAACATGTAAAAGAGTTTGATAAAAGCATTTGGTATGTAAAAGAGTTTGTAAGACAGTTTGAAGTAAAACAGTTTGGTAAAAAAAGTTTGTAAAGTAAGAAATCCACTTGTTTGGTAGTTATTAATCACATGTGATTGATATAATAACTATAAATTGTTCAACTTGTATTCCCCCCCATAAAAGCATTTAAAAACATTTAAAAGGTTAATTAAGGGGTATGAAGTCACCTGTAGTGAGTGGTTTGGATGAACGGAATGTATAGGATGCTAGGTGTCAAGTGAAGACTTGTACACACACAATGATCCTAGTTAACATATAATAACACATATATGTATCCAATTAGTCTTTAAACAACTAATTAACAAAGTTATGACATCCTAGGACATGTAAAACACCTTATATAAGTGCTATAAGTCCTAAGGATCGCATCTAAGTGTTGTAGGATATTACTATTGAGTTTAGGGTTCAAGGGAACCCTTTATTTGAGTTTACGGTTTTGTGACCATAACTCATTGAGTTTACGGTCGTAAACCCATGAGTTTACGGCCGTAAACTCATGTTTCTTTGACCATCTTGTGTTTTGAACCTTTACAAGTCCTTAGAAGCATTTCTACTTGAAGTATAAGCCTTAGGAAGAGATTAGGGCACCATTTCACTCCTAAATGGAGTTTAGGGTCCCTGGACCACTTCTCCTTGGGTTTACGGCCGTAAACCCATATGGTTTATGGTCTTTTGATGTTTTCAAGTACTAAACTCATTAAGGAAGGGATCTATGCAAGTTTCCAAGGCTTAGAAGGGACTAGGGCACACTTTGGCACCCTTTTTTGGGTTTACGGTCGAAGGTGTTCTTGGACCGTAAACACCTTTGATCCTTGGTTTCCTTGGTGTTTTCTTGATGTAATGAAGTGTAACAAGCCTTATTATACTCTAGGATAGAATTACTTACAAGATAGAGGCTTGAAAAGGTGCTAAAAGTCCAAGAACACTAGTGTGTGTTCTTGGTGAAACTTGAAGATCTAACCTTTTGGAATGATTTCACGGATGGAAGTGTGTTAAATCACTAGATTAAGTAATATATGAACTTATTAGGGCTAGAAACACTCACAAGTTGAAGATCTTGAAGAATTGTTGGATGATACTTGAGAGAGAATTGAGTTTGGATCTTGAATTTGTGAAAAATGGTAAATAATGACTAAGTGTCATATATATACCCCCAATTTTGGGTTTACGGCCATAAACACCTTTGTTTAGGCCGTAAACTCCAAACTCTTGGAGCTTTGGGACTTTATTGGTCCACAATAAACCCTAGAGCATCCTCTCTCCTGGTATCTCCTGAAGTACTAATCTTAAAATACTCAAACTTATTCCCAGAAAGCTTGAAAATTAGCAGAAACAGTTTTGACTCCTATTGAAGTGAATGGTTGTACAGAATAGAAATTTCGGGTAGTCACACTAAACAAGTATTGAAGTAACTGATAAAGATCATCTTATAATTATCTTAGTTAGTACGTCTATGAATTTCTTCTTATATCCCTTTTCTCGCGTAGATATCATAGTTGGATTCCATCCCCACGGCGACCCGTACTACCCTAACCACGGCAATGTTGGATGGCTCGGAGAAGAGCCAGAGAATGATCACCCAATTCCTTTGGATGATCACGAGGCTGAAGGCTTTTCTGATAATTCCGACTCAGAACCAGAAGTCAACAATCTACCCCCAACAATTCCGACTCAAGGACCCAAACCTCTGTGGGCCACAAACTTGAATAGATGGAGTCAGGAACAGGGTCAACCCATACCCTACAATGGAGACAGAAGCTTCTACAACCTCACTGAGGGAGGTTCAGCTGACAGGGTCCTACCCATAATGGTCCGTAGGATTGCTCGGAACACCGAACAGGGTCGAGCTGCTATCGACCGAGTCATGGAGATTGACGCCAACTATGGCGTTAACACAGTCCGCATTCGCCAACTAGAGTCTGCTCATGAAAGGACTCTGGTCCACAATACAGCTCTGCAGAGAGAACTTGTTGGAACCCAAGCTGAAGTCAGGGAACTTCGAGCTTAGCAAGTAAGATCTGACAGGCGTGGGAGGGACATAGAACGCCTTCTGTTGGAATCAACAACTCACTCTAGTAGTTTTCGTCGCCGATAGAATCTCATCGACTACTCTTTTGGATATAACCTAGTTATGTAAAACTCTGGTCTAATTTCCTATCTTCGTAAATCTTAGACCTGTTAGGTCTTGATTAGGTCGTAGTCCTGTCAAAATTTTCCTTCTTGGTTGATGTAAGGCCTCCTACTAGGCCATTTTTCCCGATCTTGTTACATCTGTAATTCCAGTAATATTGACAGGTACCTAATCTCATGGAAATTATTATCCAAATGCTATCATCTGGTAGTTCTAGATCTACATTTAATCGTGCTGTTGGACTATGAAGAGTTAGTCCATCAGTCATTTTCATCAACTTTCCTATTGAATTCTTATCTATATCTTCATCTTTCTAAACTTATAGTTAAAAGATGCCTCCTCGCAGAAATCTGAGGCGTAACAATAATAACGAAACACCGATACCACCACCACCTCCACCACCTCCTCAATTCGACGCTGCTATGTTCCAAGCAGCTGTCACGGCGGCCGTAGCGGCTGCCATGTCCCACATCAATACTCCTGTCCCTAGTGGATCGGGAACAAGTGCACCTCATTCCAACCATGGCGAGATCCATGGGCGCTCCCGGGAATGCACCTACAAGGATTTTACGAATGCCAAACCCATAAATTTCAATGGGACTGGAGGGGTTATGATCTTAAGGAAGTGGATAGAAAAGACAGAAGCAGTCTTTGATATCTACACCTGCCCAGAGAACAATAAGGTCAAGTTTGCTACTTGTACCTTTTGTGACAGGGCCTTAACTTGGTGGAATGGCCACGTTAAGTCACTGACTCTAATAGTGGCAAATTCGATAAGTTGGAAAAACTTGAAAGCCATGCTGATGAGAGAGTACTGTCCACGAGGGGAAATTCAAAAACTCGAACAGGAACTCTGGGGTCTTGAAATGGTTGGTTCTGACATATCAAATTATACTAATAGATTCTGTGATCTGGCAATTCTTTGCCCTCATATGGTTGCTCTTGAGAGCAAGAAAGTAGAGAGATATATTTGGGGACTATCGCCCCAGATCCAGTCAAGTGTGTTAGCATCCAGGCCTGTTACTTTTGACAGCGCCAAAGAGCTGGCACAATCTCTTGTAGATCACGGAAACCACCAGAACCCATCGATTTCTACACCTGAACAACAAAAGGGAAACAACAACAACAACAAGAAAAAGGGGTGGAACAAGAGGAAAAGCATGGCTTCGCAAGAATCCTCAAAGAGACAACAACTAGTTACAATCAATGCTGCCACAGTAACTCTTGTTGTCCCTGCTAACCCCTTACCAGCAAAGCCTTATGCCGGTAATCTTCCGAGGTGCAACAAATGCACCTTCCATCACAACGGACCTTGTCGGGAAATGCAGTGCTCTAACTGCAACAGAAGGGGGCATACTGCCCGTTTCTGCAAGACTCCAACAAGACCGACCGCTCAAGTTCCTAGCGCCGGTGTGGGCCAAGCTTGTTATGGTTGTGGCGAAGTGGGCCACTACAAGAGGAACTGCCCTAAGGCAGGGATAGCTGGCGGAGTAGGAAGAGTTTTGGCCATAGGCCACGAGGAAGCCGTAGCTGATCCTGCAATAGTTACTGGTACGTTTCTCCTCGATAACTCATATGCTTGCGTACTTTTCGACAGTGGAGCGGAGAAAAGCTTCGTAAACCAAAAATTTGCACACTTGCTTAAACAAAAACCACGTGCACTAGATAAATCATTCACTATAGAAATGGCAAACGGGAAAACGGAAAGTACTAACTACACATACGTAGGTTGTACTCTAACTTTAGATGGTCATACTTTCGAGATATACCTCATGCCGGTCCCAATTAAAAGTTTCGACGTCATTATCGGCATGGATTGGTTGAGTCTTCAACGCGACGACATCTTGTGCTTTGAAAAAGCAGTTCGTCTTAACCTTCCTAACAGCGAAACTCTAATTATCTACGGTGACAAACCTAGTACGAGTTTTCGCATCATTTCGTGCATCCAGGCTCAGAAATGCTTACGAAAAGAATGTCATGCATTTCTCGCTCACATCGTTGATACGAGTCAAGAAGTGAAAGACATTCAGAACATCCCCGAAGTACACGACTTTCCCGACATCTTTCCAGAAGAACTCCCAGGATTTCCACCACAACGCCAAGTCGAGTTCAGAATCGACTTAGTGCCAGGGGCTACTCCAGTAGCCAAATCTCCATATCGTCTGGCACCAGCGGAGATGCAGGAACTTTCCAGTCAGCTTAACGAACTTCTCAAGAAGGGATTCATTAGGCCAAGCTTCTCACCATGGGGAGCACCGGTCTTGTTCATCAAGAAGAAAGACGGATTGTTTCGTATGTGCATCGACTACAGGGAACTCAACAAGCTTACCATTAAAAATCGTTATCCCTTACCCCGCATTGACGATTTATTTGATCAACTTCAAGGAGCCAACTACTTCTCGAAGATAGATCTACGATCCGGATACCACCAACTACGAGTGTTAGAGGAGGATGTTCCCAAGACAGCCTTCCAAACTCGTTATGGGCACTACGAATTCGTAGTGATGCCATTCGGATTAACTAATGCGCCCGCAGTATTCATGGATTTAATGAATAGGGTGTGTCGGCCTTACTTGGATCATTTCGTCATTGTCTTCATCGATGACATACTCATCTACTCTCGAAGTAAGGAGGAACATAGTCAACACCTACGAAGAGTCTTAGAAACATTATGATCGGAGAAGCTCTATGCGAAGTTCTCTAAGTGCGAATTTTGGATTCGAAGAGTCGAATTCTTGGGCCACGTAGTTAGGGAAGAGGGAATTCATGTGGACCCTTCCAAAATCAAGGCCATTGAGAACTGGTCAGCACCGAAGACACCTACAGAAATTCGTCAATTTCTAGGTCTCGCTGGCTACTATCGCAGGTTCATTCAGAACTTCTCCCGCATTGCGAAACCTCTTACAACACTGAACCAGAAGGGCGTGTCCTTTGACTGGGAAGAGAATCAAGAGAGAGCATTCCAAACGCTCAAGCGAGCCTTGTGCACCGCACCAATACTGTCCCTCCCCGAAGGGATAGAAGACTTCGTTGTCTATTGCGATGCTTCAAATCAAGGGCTCGGTTGTGTTCTGATGCAACGAGGTAAGGTCATCGCCTATTCCTCGAGACAGCTGAAGACACACGAGGTCAACTACACCACCCACGATCTTGAACTAGGAGCAGTTGTGTTTGCTCTGAAGATCTGGAGACACTACCTATATGGTACAAAAGCACGATCTTTACAGACCACAAAAGCCTACAACATATATTCGACCAGAAGGAGCTCAACATGAGACAACGACGGTGGGTCGAGCTACTCAGTGATTATGAATGAGAAATTCGTTATCATCCGGGTAAAGCCAACGTAGTAGCTGATGCCCTAAGTCGGAAGGAATACTTTGGTCGTAGAGTCAAATCTTTGACTGTAACTATCGATTCACACTTGTCCACGCAAATTAAGGAGGCTCAGCTCGACGCTTTGAAACCTGAAAATGTGGCGAGTGTAACCCTAAGAGGGATGGATAAGAATTTGGAAGTCAAGGGTGGCAGAGCCTTATACCTCATGGATCGGATCTGGACACCAAAACGCGGTGGCTTCAGAGACTTGGTCATGACCGAGGCACACAAAACTCGTTATTCCGTCCACCCAGGATCAGATAAGATGTATCTGGATCGTAAAAAGATATATTGGTGGCCTAACATGAAAGCAGAAATTGCTACCTTTGTAAGTAAATACCTTCCTTGCGCAACGGTTAAGGTCGAATACCAGAAACCCTCAGGTCTACAGCAACAGCCTGAAATTCCTGAATGGAAGTGGGAGCGGATCACTATGGACTTCATAACTAAGTTGCCCAAGACAACGGCTGGACTTGATACCATATGGGTCATCGTCGACAGATTGACCAAGTGCGCACACTTCCTGCCTATCAAAGAAACAGACAAGATGGAGAAGCTTACGAGAACCTACATTCGGGAGATTATACGACTGCACGGTGTTCCTATATCCATTATCTCGGACAGAGATAGTAGATTCACTTCGAGGTTCTGGCAGTCGCTACAAAGTTCCCTAGGAACTAGGCTGGACATGAGTACAGTATACCATTCACAGACCGACGGACAAAGTGAGAGAACTATCCAAACCTTGGAAGATATGTTGCGAGCCTATGTGATTGACTTTGGGAAAGCATGGGATACTCATTTACCCCTTGTAGAATTTTCCTACAACAACAGTTATCAAACAAGCATAAACGCTGCTCCATTCGAAGCCCTCTATGGCCGAAAGTGCAGATCCCCTCTGTGCTAGGCTGAAGTGGGTGATACCCAGTTAGCTAAAGGACGAGTTCCTAATAGCACTCTCACAGGTCCGGAGATCATTCGGGAAACGACAGAGAAGATCGTTCAGATTCATGAACGGTTGAAAGCCTGTAGAGACCGACAGAAAAGCTACGCTGATAAACGAAGGAAACCGTTGGAATTTCATGTGGGAGACCGTGTTCTATTGAAGGTCTCACCCTGGAAGGGCTTGATACGCTTCGGAAAGCGTGGAAAGCTAAATCCAAGGTACATAGGGCCTTTCGAGATTCTCGCAAGAATCGGCCCTGTAGCTTACAAACTTAACTTACCATGCGAACTCAGTAACGTACATTCTACTTTCCACGTCTCGAACTTGAAAAATTGTCAGTCCGACGAGACTCTTGTAATCGCACTCGACGAGATCGAGATCAACGAGAGCCTCAACTTCGTGGAAGAACCAGTAGAGATCATGGACCGGGAGGTCAAGCAAACGAAACAAAGCCGTATCCCGATAGTGAAGGTTCGCTGGAACGCCAAGCGAGGACCTGAATTCACTTGGGAGCGAGAGGATCAGATGAAACTGAAATATCCTCATCTTTTTACTTAGTTCTTTGTAACTACTTATTTGCTTAAACTCTAATTTCGGGACGAAATTCCTTCTAACGGGGGGATGATGTGACAACCCGGAATTTATATTCTGTACAACCATTCACTTCAATAGAAGTCAGAACAGTTTCTGCTAACTTTTAAGCTTTTAGGAATAAGTTTGAGTGTTTTTAAGTTAGTACTTCAGGAGATATCAGGAGAGAGGATGCCCTAAGGTTTATTGTGTAACAATAATATTCCAAAACTCCAAGAGTTTGGAGTTTACGGCCTAAACAAGGGTGTTTACGGCCGTAAACCCTAAAAGGGGGTATAAATATGACACTTAGTCATATTTTACCACTTTTCACATTTTCAAGATCCAAAATCAAATTCTCTCTCAAGTATCATCCAACAATTCTTCAAGATCTTCAACTTGTAAGTGTTTCTAGCCCTATTAAGTTGATATCTACCTTAATCTAGTGATCTAACATGGTTCCATCCGTGAAATCGTTCCAAAAGTGTAGATCTTCAAGTTTCACCAAGAACACCAAGAACACACACTAGTGTTCTTGGACTTTTAGCACCTTTTCAAGCTTCTACCTAGTAAGTACTCCTACCCTAGTGTATTATAAAGCTTGTTACACTTCATTACATCAAGAAAACAACCAAGAAACACAAGATCAAGGTGTTTACGGTCCAAGATGTTCTTGGACCGTAAACCCTATTAAGGGTGCCAAAGTGTGCCCTAGTCCCTTCTAAGCCTAGGAAAACTAGTCTAGACCCTTTCCTTGTTGTGCTTCGGACTCAAAACAACCAAAAGACCATAATCATTTGGGTTTACGGCCGTAAACCCAAAGGGAAATGGTCTAAGGACCGTAAACTCCTAAAAAGGAGTGAAATGGTGCCCTAATCTCTTCCTAAGGCTTAAACATGAAGTAGGAATGCTTCTTGTGATCTTTAAGGCTTCAAAACACAAAATGGTCGAGAAACATGAGTTTACGGCCGTAAATTCATGTGCTTACGACCGTAAACTCAAGGAGTTATGGTCACAAAACCGTAAACTCCAAGGGAGTTTACCCTTGAACCCCAAACTCAATAGCAAGGTCCTACCACCCTTAGATGCAATCCTTATGACTTATAGCACTTAAATCAAGTGTTTTACATGTATTAGGATGTCTTAAACTTGGTTAATTAGTTGTTTTATGACTAATTGGATACATATATGTGATTATATGTTAACTAGGATCATTGTGTGTGTACAAGTCTCCACTTGACACTTAGGATCCTACATCATTCAATTCATCCACAACCACCCACTACAGGTGAGTTCATACCCCTTAATCAATCTTTTAAATTATTTTAAATGCTTTAATGGGGGGGGATACAAGTAGAAAACATGAAGTTATAAAATCAACCACATGTGATTTATAACTGTGTTTTCAACCAGCTGATTTCACATACTTCAAAATGTGATAAATACAATAGTTTTCGGCTATTTTATACTTTGTTATCAAATGATTTACTTTTGAATCTTTTTATAAACTGACATCAAGTCATCATTATTTATTGTTCAAAACTCTTAAATGTTTTACAAAACCTCTTTCAACTTATTGTTAAAAACCATATCTATACACTTATGTTTCATATACATATGTATTGATATGAGAGCTTT
This sequence comes from Lactuca virosa, assembly GCF_052849685.1. Lineage (NCBI taxonomy): Eukaryota > Viridiplantae > Streptophyta > Magnoliopsida > Asterales > Asteraceae > Lactuca > Lactuca virosa. Next base: position 175,379,645 of record NC_136428.1, read on the forward strand.
CATTCTTTCTTCAGTTCCAACACTCTTGTGTAGCAAGGGTGTATAAACCTACTTGGACATTCAATTTACATTCCAGTAAACTATTATAGGTATAGTTTAGGGGATACAAATACTATTCTTATTACAAGGAATTACACGAGAGTCAGTTCATTCATGAGTCTATACTAATACATTACATGCTATATGAAGAGATACTATTACATGGATACCATTACATGGATACTTTTACATGGATTCTGTTACATAGATACTATATGATGAGATACTATTACATATTATATGTGTAGATACTATTATATATGTACGGGACTAACCATTCTACACCCAGCTGTTAGCTACAGAGGGAAAATGCACATCGACGGATGTCTACGGTTAATACTATTCGGCAATTACTATGTCGTGTTTATCCTAGTACCAAAGGATAATACTTAAATGATTATATAATTTCCCTTTTACTTTTATTTTGTGACACATTCACATAAACGATGAGGTAGACTATATATTTATAATAATAGTCACACATGGGAAAAACTTTCATTTATACAAAAATGCATCTTTCAAAGCATTCAGGTCTTGGTAGAAGACTACCTTTTGTACTAGTAGGAAATATGGGATTTTATAGGGTTTTCACACTTATACTAAATGTTTTATTAAACATTTACAAGTCTTTCATAACAACTTTTCAAGTCAATGACACCATAATACTTATGAATTCACCAACTTTATGCTGATCTACGCTTTCAAAATAACTTGTATTCTCAGGTCACCAGTAGACATGTATGATGACCAGGTTTTGAGAAGACGGAGCACAGACAAGACTCGTCTTTTATTTTGATTACATATTTTGGTGTCTTATAACTATAAAAGAACACTCATGTATTAAAACTTTACTTTTAATGCAATGGATGATGTTGTTGCTTGTTTACTACTTTGCACTGTTATGATACTTTACATGACATCCTCCACCCCTGAACGTTTCCGCCGTTCTTGGTTTTGGGGTGTAACATTTGCTTTCCTATTGCACATGCAGCACATAAATGTTCCTTGTCAAACTTTAGAAGTGGCAGTCCTCGCACATGATCACCAAGAACCAGGTTGTTGATGTCTTTGAAGTTAAGGTACGAGAGTCTTCGATGCCATAGCCAGCTTTCATCAGGATGAGCTTTCGTTAGAAGACATACAGCTGACTTCAACAGAACTGTCTTAGTTTTCTTTTCAACGATCTCGGATCCTTCATCATCAAATGAGACCTTCAGGCCAGTCCCTACTACCAATTGTGTAACACTTATAAGATTGTGTTGCAATCCTTCCACGTAGGCCACCTTTCGAATGGAAAAAACTCCATTCGTTATCATTCCATAGCCTTTTATTGTGTCATATGAGTTGTTTCCATACTTGACACAACCACCATCTTTTAGAGCCTGAAACTCCCTCAGCTCTTCCTGTCTCCCTGTCATGTGACGCGAGCAGCCACTATCGATATACCATTCGTCGTTGAACTGCTCGTCATTGATAACCTGCAAAAATCAAGAAGATTTAGGAGCCCAAAGTTGCTTGGGTCCACGTGAGCTTTTTACAGAACAGGGAATAGCAATAGAAAGATCAACCAAATATTTTCGTTTTCTTAAAGTGGTTTCGTCCTTCCTTTTGATGGTGGAAACCGTAATGTTGTTAGCTTTCCTTTTGTTTGAATCAGTTTGTGGAATTTTATTTTGATTCTTAACAAAAACTTTTCCCTTTTGAACAATGTCGGCCAGTTGATCAGTGTATGGATTGTAAAATTGCTCCACTTTTCCCTTTTGAACAATGTCCCTGATGAAGTGATGATGAATATCGATGTGCTTGGTATCATCTGAATGACACTTATGTTGTTACAGCCGATCAGAGTCTTTGAGAAGTTTTGAACAATGTCCCTGATGAAGTGATGATGAATGTCGGCCAGTTGATCAGTGTATGGCCAGTTGATCAGTGTATGGAATGTTGCACTGGATTTTGTATCATCTGAATGACACTTATGTCGTTACAGCCGATCAGAGTCTTTGAGAAGTTTTGACCATAATCTAAAAGCTAATATTAAATCCATCAAATCTAAGCACAACATCTTCCAGCGGATATATATTCATCTTCAGCAGTAGAATAAGCCACTGATGTCTGCTTCTTGCTGAACCAACTCACCAATCTATCTCCAAGAATTTGAGTCCCTCCTGAAGTACTTTTACGATCAATGCCACATCCACCATGATCGGATTCAGTGTATCCAACCAGTTTGAACTCAGAATCACGAGGATACAATAACCCAAGATTGGGTGTATGTTTCTGATGAACCAAAGAATCGAGTAATGAATTAATCAGAGTATGAATTCAAGTAAGAGTGCGAGATTTGAACACGGAATGTATATATGATCTGTTATGCTCTATTACGCTTTCGAATTCTTTACAGAGTACAAAATACAAGTCTGTAAAAGTTCTTATCTAACTCTAGTAAATAACCCTATTTATAGGGAACTGAAAGCATAAAAAAAATATACTAAGGCATAGACACTAAAGCTTCGAATAAAAGTGCCCTAGTAAAATACATTACAAAATATTCGAAGAGTACAAAACATACTTCGACTAATTACAACAATTCGACCCTTACAATCTCCCCTTTTGTAATCATAGTCGAAGTCTTCAATTTGTAAGAAGCGTGATGGAATATAGTAATACTCTTCGAATCTCCGTGTACCAGGAGATAATCTTCTTCAGCTCTTTCTTGTCACCTTCATTGTTCTTCTTGCAATGATTCATACGAACAATTAAGTTCGTATACTGTGATGTTGAATACCTCTCCACTTCACTTGCCTGGAATAAAAACCTTTTAGCTTTTCCAGCTTTGTCTTTTCCTGCGAAGACCATTCCAAATGGCTTCAGGAAAATTTCACCATCAGCATACTTTTTCAATTCAACCTGAGTCTTCGTAGCAGCCATAGGTGCTTTTATTTCCATTCCCTTGGCAGTAGCTAACTCCACATCTGTTAGTGCCAAGCACTCATAATAATTTTCGATAAAAATCTTGATGTGAGCAACTCCAAGCTTGAATTCATCTGGTTCAGTGTTTTGAAGGAATGAAAATGATTTGTCTTTTAAGAGCTATGCAACTTGTATGAGATCATACAAGTTCATCAAAGGAAAATCAGCAATCGTAAATTCGCAAATCTTTCCATTTGCCCTGGCAACCACATACTTAACATTCTGGACTGTGTTTTTAAAAATCACATCCTTCTTCATACTGATCACTTTCTTTATTTTAATCAATGACCATACTTCCTCACGGGCTTTTCCAAGAACAGCATGAAAACGAATTTTCATGTGTGTACCTTCATCTTTATTTTTAAAATTCCCTTCTGCTTTGAACTGAGGCATGATAAACATCATTTCATTTATGGGAAAATCCAGTTGGCTTGCATCAGTGTTTGTGACCAAATAGCTCTGCTTTGGTTTCTTTTCGAATGTATACATGTGATTGAACGCAACCTTGGCCTCGATTGTTTCGTAATTATAATGTTTGGCTGGATCACCTTTATCCATTCCCTTCGGATCACTAGCACGTTGAGTCCTAATGCTTTGGATAATCCCCGGTTTTTCAATTTCAGCTTCTGCTTCAGCCTTCTTTTATTCTTTCGATTTTTCCACAAGAATTGATTTCCCTTTATCTTTCAAGGCTGGATTATCAATTGTTTCTTTTGGATTCGAACCACTCCCACCAGTCTCCGAAGATTTATCAATCACAATTCCTTTCGAAATTGGTCTTGCAATTGGTATTGTTGTTACGACTGTTGAAGTAACCATTTCAGCAGAAACAATTATTGGTTTTGTTGTTGAGATTTTTGAAGAAAAAACTTTTCACACAACTTTCTCATCCTCACCACTAGCCTTCGACTCAGTAGTTTTTCTTTCTCCCCCTTGCACCCCTGTGGAAACAGGCGGGGCATTTGTTGTTAGAAGAAGGCTTGATATGCGAAAGAGAGGAGCGAGTTGTTTGTTGAGAATGGCTTCGAATTGTATAAACTTCTGAGATAAAAATTCAGGAGTAATCAATGAAGAAGACATTGGCCTATCAGAAATCTCCTTTAACTCCTTGAGCAACTTAAGTACCTCCTCAAAGCTTGCACTTTCGGATGTTGAAAGTTGAGTAATTTGAGGACTCAAATTTTCATACAACTTAACAAATCGAGTGACTGCGTCACAAATGATATCAACCTTTTGATGCAATGATGCATAGTCATGTTGAACAGTTGCTATTTCTCTTTTCATATCTTCACGAAGTTCGTGAATTTGCAAGTTGACATCCTCTCGTACTTTCTTCACATCTTGAATAAAAAGAACGTGTCTTTCCTTTGCAACATTCTTCAACTCTCTCAGATCACCAGTAAATTTCGAATTTTGAGAATTGATCCGAAGTTCATTGTTTTCATCATTATGATCAATCTTCTCCAAGACTCGAGATTCAGAATCTTTAATCATCCCCGATACTTTACTTGTGATTTTGGATTCCAACACCTTCAGCAACGAATCAACTTCAATACTTGAAACAGACGAACCAACCCTGAGATCTGCTTGATATTGAATGACAGAATTCAACTTTTGATTTAAAATCTTAAACTGCTTCATGGTCATCAGCATGTGATCTGGAAACTGCTCTTCTTCGTCATGAAACTCCAAATCTTCAAACATTCCGCCAAACCCCTCATTATCAGTCTCTGTCTCCGTACAAACAGTTTCTTCAACAGGTGAATTTGGTTTGGGTGGCTCAGTAGATTGAGAAGAAAAAATAGAAGCAAAGGGTTGATCAAGAATATGTTCGAATGTTGGGGAATCTGTTGTTGAAGTAAGAGGAGTAGAAGATAATGGTAAGGAAACAATACTTGCAAAAGGAGCAGAAGTAGATGGACCTTTAGCTTCATTTTTCGAAACTCCTTCACCCATATTGACATTTGCATCCGTATCAGATACGTGTGCAGGGATGCCTGAAGTTCGAACCTCCTCAGGAACTGATTTGGCAATCGAAACTTCGGGTGGTATAACGACTGTCTTCTCAGGAGTAGAACTTTCTGTGATAAGAGTAAACTCTGGAGTTTCTGGAATTATTTCACCTTCATCTTCGGTTGGCTCAGTAGAAATCAAAAGTTTGCGAGTCTTCTTCTTCTTCTTCTTCGACAAACGTTTTGCCATATATTCAGCCCTTCGTTTCTTTGACACAGGACAAACAGGTGTTGGCACTTCCTTAATTAAAACGCCTTGATGAGTGATTTGAGGCTTTCGAATCATTTGTTGTGTGGGAGACTTGCGTTTATGGGAAGACTTCATTTTAATTCTTTGTAACATTCCAGTCTTCGAAGGAATGATAACATTTTCTTGTGTTTCCTCAAGAATGGACTCAACCACTTGAGTCTCAGCAGCAACAGATACTTCAACAGTTTCAGGCTTCTTCTTGGGAGATTTCGAAGATTTTGACTCAGTTGCATTCTTCTTCGTCTTCTTGGATTTCGTATCTTGTCTATCCAATAGTACGCCAGTTTCAATTGTAGAATCAATAGTCTGCAAATATGCCACTAAAACTGAATTCGAAGGATCGACCCTTTTAAGCATTGCATCGGGAATACGAGCAACTGATGGAAAAATTCCAGCAATGTCTGTGACATCCTTCGGATAGTGGTATGGTTGAAAAACTGCTCTTTCTTCATCATTGGGTACTAAAATACCTTCCTTATTGTAGAAATGTTGCAAGATCAAGCTCCAGTATCTTGGACACGAAATGCCGTGAATGGCATTCGTATGTTCTACACCCTTTTGAAATTCCTTCCATAATTGAGTAGAATAGTCCACTTGAATATCATAATATATGCCAGCAACCATGGCATAAACTTCCATCCTTCCTTTATCAAGACCAGCGGATCGCCCAATCAAACATCTTAGAAAAATTCCAAATAAGAAATTCTAGATTCTTGGAAGTCCAGATTTCTTAAAATCACTAATGTTGGACAATGGTGGCTGATATCCCATCTCATTGAACATGTGAACGATTTGTGGAAAAGTACATGAAACATATGGAGGTGAATTCGGAATATCAAGAATTTGACAAAATAGTTTCTTGGTTAGCCTGACCTTTTTATCGTTCACCAGATGAAATGTAATCGTATCAGATGCTTTGTTGTATGTTGCAGTCGATCCTGCTTAAGAGAGCTAGGACAATGGAACAGAGAAAGATTTGAACATCGCTTTAGCCAAAACCGAGTTCTTCAAAGCAACTACGAGCATCTTTAATTCTTCCGGATACTGAGAAACTTCACCCTCCAAGTAGTAGTTTGTTGCTTGAATCTTCATTATTGGTATTGAAGAGGCATCTTCAGTTGTATGAGAATCAACATGAGCAGAAGTCGCCATTGTTTGGGTTTGAAGAAGATGATGAACAGAGAATTTTGGGAAATTTGCTTTTTGATCGCGTAAACGGACAATGAACCCTTGAATCCCCTTTTTTGATCGCGTAAACGGAAAATGCTATTGCTTCATCATCCGAATTCATGATGAATCCTTCTTCTTCCTCAGAATCACCATTCTCAGCTTCTTTCTCCGAAATCTTTGACACAAGAGCTAATGGACTTCCCAAATTCAACTTCGATTCCTCAGCAATTTCATTTACTTCAATTTCGTGTGTTTTCAACTGATTGTACAAATCATTGAGAGTTGATGTATCAAAACTTTGCTGATTCTTCACCATCATACTCACACTTCTCCATTCTTTTCGAAGCCCCATTACAAAGATGAGATTGAATTCCATTGAAGTCCTGGTAATTCCATAGCGATTGCATCGATAGATTAGCTCATTCAGACGATCATAGTAAACTTCAATTGTTTCTCCTTCTTTTTGTTTGAAGTCTTTCAGCTCAACCAAACACTATTTAACTGAATTGATTTTTGTCTTCTCACTTCCTTGAAATTTATCTTTCAGATTGTTCTAGATTTCCTTTGCAGTTGTACAACTCCTAACGTAATTGTACACAACTGGAGGTAAAGCACCTCATAATTCCCTCATACACCTTCTCTCCAATTTCTTCAGACGATCACCTTGATTATCAACACCAGAATTTGTGGAAGAAGATCCGATTGGTTGAACATTCACAGGAACATTGATACTTCCAGTGATACATGTCCATAATTCTTCATCAAGAACATTCAGATAATCATGCATCCGATCAGCCCATTGATCATAGTATTCAGGGATTAGCATTGGAATTTTGGTTGATGAACCTAGCAGATGAGAAAACGAGGTCATCGAATTGAGATTGAAACTCGCCATTGTTGTACGGAAGAAGATTTTGAGAAGTTTGAAAAGATTTGAGAATTTGAAAACAAACTAGATGAATCAAATCGAATTGATGAGAATAACACTCGATTCAACAATTCAAATGCAGAATCGAATCACAGACTAAGATCTTGACAATTTTTCACTTTCAAAAAACTGCGGAAACTTTTGAATCAAAGAGTTGATTCAAAAACTTTTTGAACAGCGTGAAAATCAGATCAGAGATATGATTCCTGCTCTGATACCAATTGATGAACCAAAGAATCGAGTAATGAATTAATCAGCGTATGAATTCAAGTAAGAGTGCGAGATTTGAAGACGGAATGTAAATATGATCTGTTATGCTCTATTACGCTTTCGAATTCTTTACAGAGTACAAAAGACAAGTCTGTAAAAGTTCTTATCTAACTCTAGTAAATAACCCTATTTTAAGGGAACTGAAAGCGTACGAAAAATATACCAAGGCATAGACATTAAAGCTTCGAATAATAGTGCCCTAGTAAAATACATTCAAAGAGTACAAAACATACTTCGACTAATTACAACAATTCGACCCTTACAGTTTCAAGTAGCAAAAAAATCTTTTTACAGCGATAACATGAGATTCCTTAGGATTGGCTTAATAACAAGCACACAATATGGTAGAAAGCATAATGTCATCATGACTAGCAGCAAGACATGGCAGTGATCCCATCATTTCTTGGTAAAGAGTTGCATTCACATCAGCGCTAGTTGGATCAGCACCACTACACAATGATGAGGACATTGGAGTCTTTTTCGGCTAGCAATCAGAAAAACCAAATTTATTCAACATATTTGCAATGTATTTATCTTGAAAAACAAAAATTCCATCAGTAAGTTGTTTAAACTACAGATCTAAAAAGAAAGTTAGTTCACCCATCATGCTCATCTCAAACTTCTAAACCATGATCTCAACGAATTCTGAACTTAGTTTCTCATCAGTCGATCCAAAAATGATATCATCAACATACACTTGAGCAAGAATGATATGAGCTTCTGAATTCTTGACGAACAAAGTGTTGTCAATATTTCCTCGTTTGTATCCACTTGCAAGAAGATAGCTCGCCAATGTGTCATACCATGCTGTAGGTACCTGCTTCAAACCATAGATAACTTTATCAAGAAGATATACATGATTTGGAAATTCTTCACTTTCAAACCCTAGAGGTTGCTTTAGAAAGACTTCTTCTTGAAGATTTCCGTGTAAGAAAGCAGTCTTAACTTCTATTTGATAGACTTTGAAATTCTTAAATGAATAAAAAGCAAGAAACAGACGAATTGCTTCAAGTCTAGCAACAGGAGCAAATGTTTCATCATAGTCTAACCCTTCCGATTGACAAAACCCTTGAGCCACAAGTCTTTATTTATTTCTTATGATGATCCCATCTTCATCCATCTTATTTTTGAATACCCAACAAGTGCCAATGATAGTTTTTCCATGAGGCTTTGAACAACAGTCGGCACTCAATGACGTTCACATTGATTCAGTTCATCCTGCATAGCCTTGATTCAGTCAGCTTCTCTCAGAGCTTCAACGACATTCTTTTCTTCAATCAGCGAGACAAAGTTCACACACATGTAAAAGTTGTTGCTGACTCTGCTACGAGTGAGAATCCCATAACTTACATCTACAATTATTTGAGATTCAGATTGATCTCGAAGAATACTAGGATTAGAACATTCATTTGAATTATTTGGAACATAATCTTCATTATTAGATGGCCCAGCTTCTTCAGAATTGATGAAGGGTGATCATATCAATCATGAATGAAACAGTCTTCAATTAAAGACACATGAGCAGTTTCCTCAACAGTTTGCCTTGAATGTTTGAATACCCTGAAAGCTTTGGATATACTCGAATAACCTAGAAACACGCCTTTATCATCTTTGCCTTCAAAATTAGAACGTTTATCTCTTTGATTCAAAATGTAACAAACAAATCCAAATACATAAAAGTAAGAGATATCCAGTTTCCTTCCCTTATGTAGCTCATAGGCAGTTTTCCCATGACACTTAACAATGATTGACCAATTTTAGGTATAACAGGATGTACTGACAGTTTCAGACCAAAAGGACAAAGAGAGACTAACTTCAACAACCATAGTTCTTTCAGCTTCAATGAGTGTTTTGTTTCTTCTTTCAGCAATGCCATTTTGTTGAGGAGCTCTAACAACATATAAATTTGGGAAATTCCTGAGATTGAGCAAAAGTCTTCCAGGGAGGAATATCTAAACTCAGTTTCATGATCACTACATAATTTCCGGACTTTGTGATCATAGAGATCTTCTCATTTCTTAATGAGAGAAATGATTTCATCACCGGCATGACTCTTCTTTATTAAAAAGACTACCTAAGTAAATTTGAAAACTTATCTACAATAACGAGAGTATACTTCTTCCCAGCTCTTGACTTAATCGGGACCGGTTCAAAAAGATCCATATAAATGAGATGAAGTGGTTTGATGATGGGATAACAAGACTTATGCGTGAAAGAATACGTGATTTTCTTTCCCTTTTCACACGCTGAGCATAACTTATATTTGACTAATTGCATCTTAGGAATTCCTCTTACAAGATGGTTTCCCGAAATCTTTAATATGTTCTTGAAATTCAAATGAGATAATCTCTTGTGCCACATCCAATTTACATGAGACTGAACACGAGAGAAGAAGCAGTGATGGAGAGAGTTGTCAGCTAAGAACATATCCAAGACATAAATATCATTCTATTGATTAGCAGTTAGAACAGTGACATTATTTTGTTCAACAACCTTTCCTTCTTTATTGTTAAAGTGAACTTCATAATCAATGTCACATAGTTGGCTAATTGAAATCAGATTGTTCTGAAGACTTTTCAAGTAAGAAACATTCTTGAATACAATAGAATTGCACTTCATAGCTCCATAACCCTTGGTAGCTTCCTTTCCATTATCTTGATATGTAACAACACGACCATCCTTCTTTATGAAATCTTCTGGAAGAGACTTAAATCTCGTCATATATCTTGAGCAGGTGCTATCTAGATACCAAATATGTGTTGGGTTTTGAGCATTCTAACACTCCTAAGTGTACATGCAACCCTAAATACCTTGGATCTATGTTTTCTCTATTATACATACAATTATGAACATCCAAGGTATTATCCTAATCTAGCATACAAAATAATAAATATAACAAGATAGAATACATACCTCTTTGATGTAGAATATCTTCATGAAGCTTGAGTGCCTAGTGCGCCAAGTGTGACACCTCAAATGGTTCACACAACACCAAATACACTTGGAATAACTTGAGAGAAACTTGAACACTCCTTGAAATCGTCTAGCGCTCACACTCACACATTAGTCCACGATTTCTTGAGCCATGGGATTCTTTTATATGGTGGCTATTAGGGTTACACCGTGTAACTCATAACTTTACCCATTCCTTATGCTCCATGGATTTTAACCTCCATGGAGTATCCATGGGTCACCCCATGGACTTAGTCCAACATAAGGAATCTTGGATCACAAGCCCACATATATAAGAATGATTGATTTGCACAATCAACCCATATATTTAATTAGTCTCCTTTTAATCACTTAATTAATTCCAAATTAATTCTTGATCAATACTAATTAAATAAACTTATTAATATATTAGAAATTATAATATATTAACCAACCTTAAGTGTTATTTCTCTCATTATAGTCTATCCAAATGCATGATGCCATGCAACCCAAATGGACCATGCCGGGTCGGGTCAAGTCTTACCAATTATAGTTATGGACTTAGACATTAATCCAACAGTCTCCCACTTGGATAAGTCTAAAACTATTATTGCGTATGACTTCAGGAACCGATCAGCAATCGTTGCTCTCAAAAGCTTCTGTCGAACTCTGACCTTGTCGATGAACTATGACCTTTGTCAATGACTTGTCCATTAGATAAGGGATCATATATTCCTCCATTCTAGATATCATATGGATTGAGACATGGATTATCAATCATTCTCTCTGTCCATTTGTTGTTTCCCGATTTCCGATTCATGATGACTGACTGATTGAACAAATCAAATCAGTCCTGGCTTGGCCAAGCACTCACATGTATCATCTTTAAATCATCGAGGGGCCCACAGATATCGCTTTTATCCCGAAGGTAAAAGGAATGGATAAACTTCGACTCATATGGCTTGTTCTACTACTTGTTGAATCATACATAAAGGCACGTTTTATAACATCGAGTTACCAATGCGTTTTCGTGTAATCAATGTATAACCAACTCATAGTAACAACTCATATCTCTAGGTTTGAAGAATATAAGATATTATCGTCTCATGATTACTCGTGATAAAATCCATGAAGTGATTCAAATGAGCGCGGGTTGAATCCAATACTCAGAACTTATGAGTACTCATGAGTGTTGTAGCACCACTTTGTCCACCAACTTGGACCTCTACAAACCAACCCATGACAGTCTTGATTCATATCTACTTCCAACATATGACCGACTGTGGATAGTTTGAATAACTTAATCATTCAGGAAGAGCGACTTAGTTATTCTAGAAGTCAAAACATGCAAAATGAAACACAAGAATAATTGAATCTAATATGGTATCAAAACCTATGAACATAAATAAAACACCTTTTATTTATCACCATATGATTACACATTATTCATTGCATAGTGTTTCAGCTATCAACTTTATTCTTGAGTTAAAACAATAGTTGTCCCATGCTCCGAGCATGTACACTATGTTTTTCTAAACAATAGCTTTGCCATACACCAAGTATGCACTCTATGTTTGTCTATGATCCTTACTTTGTGAAATAAACCAATTGACCAAACTTTCAATGATTCTAATTTCACACTCCCGAATTCTTATGGCAAATGCAGGAATTCCAAATTCATGCCATTTTACCGAAATTTGTTAGATTCTAAACTTATATGCAATGATTCTCTTGTAATGATTATGCACAAAGTCACAAAGACTTGACAACAAACATTGTAGAGCATTCCAAAGGAGATCAACTCCTTGGAAACATCCTTCTTGCATTAAGTTTCCTAATCTTACACAGATTTACTGAACAACTTTCACCAATGGGATCATTTCCACATTCCCCTTTTGACTATCGCTTCTGAACAAGAGTTGCCTCTTTTCAGAATATGTCAATATGATCCTTCCAACAATTAACACTATACTTCCAACTGTCCCTGAGCAACCAATCTTTGGTAAACCTCAGATTGTCCTCGACAATTTCTTAATCGTTTTAGTCATATCCAGTTCTACACCTTTTCCCTTCTTAATGCCCCAGGCATTTGGAAAATTTTAGAAAGGATGAATATAGCACATGTAATCGATCCTATATCCGAAGCATATGGGACACGATTCATGATGTCTCACATAAAGACTAAACCAGTCTTTTGCTATAATATTTCCATTTCTATTTGCCAAGTTCTCATAATTCAGATTATGAAAAGGGATGTCGTAATCATAATCGAATTTTAGAACGCAAATAATGAACCCATATATAGAATTTCCTTATGTTGAGCCATTCTAACATGAAATTCATATATATATATATATATATATATATATATATATATATATATATATATATATATATATATATATATATATATATATATATATATATATATATATATCCTTGACTAAATTTGATTAAAATCTCAATCTAAGCTTTTAGAATTGAAATGAAGTATAATTTCCTCTCCCTTAATTAGAGCAAAACAACTTTTTCAACCCCTGCAGCCTCACGGATTGAAACTTTTGTTTTCTATAATTAACATTACTAACTTGCAATACTTATCATAATTATCATGCTCCCACTAACATGATGATTATTAGCATAACACTTATGCTCCCACTAGCTTTGACATGTACTCAAAAATCAGCTGGACTTCTAGAAATCAATACTTTATTGACTTTCTTACCAAAGTTCAGTTTTCTGATACTAGATTGCTTTGAGAACTATGAAAAGGGATGTCGTAATCATAGTCTCAATTTTTTAGACCTTTGTCACTTCTCACAAGTCCAAGTTAGTGTGCCGGTTAACCACACACGCTCCACTAACGACTTTGAGAATGCAAATATCACAATTTCTATCTAGTTAAAATCTACTTAGTGAAAGTGTTTCCTCACCACCATTTTCATGAATCGGAGAGAAACCTTATGACACTTAGATTTAATGGTGTATGTGTTCTTATCCATGTGAATTGTCAAAACCATAGTCACAAGACAAGGATAATGACAAATCCAAACTCATATGGACTGAACTCAATCTTAATTTCTTGCCATCTGGCAGCTCAAGGGCCTGCCATTGCTTCCAAGTTGTTATGCAACCAATTGAGAACTCTAAGAACTCATATGCAAAGCCAACTTTAACTGGAATGAGCACAGAATATGACAAAGTGATAGGTTATAAACCTCAAGTCGTGTGCTAGTGATAAACTTACAGGTTTTTATTCTTGATTATCCTTTCAGGATCTTTAAGACTCCCACTATCCTCTTGACACATAAGGCTCACTTGCCAAATATTCAAGAGATAGTTTGGATTCTTTATCAAGACAAACACTTGACACAATTGGCCTTAGTTGGTCTTTGTTTTATCCAAAACATCACAACTTACCAATTTCAAATGTACAAGAGTAGAAAACTTTTACTCTTACATTTGACTAGTGTTTTAAACCTTTCTTTAAGATATTTCACTCAACTTACAGTCTTGGAGTATGACCCTAAGACTAGTTTTGGAACAAAGTATGACTCATCTTCTTGATTTGACCACTTCAACAATTCATAGCTCCTCTTCTTAGCTATCAGAATGCACTTCGGGAATGAATTGCGATAAGGTCTCTTAATCATTAAGATGATCATATGACATGATACTAAAGTACTCTCCCATCTTTTCAGATTTGAGAAACTTTTATCCTTCTGCCTAATTTGATTCTTCTTATTCGCTCTGCCATACATTGGAACCTTTTCCAATGTCTCAGAATTACACTTAAGCTTGTAAGTGTAACCATATTTACTGAGCTTTAGTAAATTATGACGAATAATCTTATCGATCTTTTGTGGTGGACTTGACCAGTGCACAAGAATGTGTACTCAATCCCTTAGTCCTTCACCTGACTTCACATATACATGTGAACAAGGAACTAGTCATAATTTTCCAAAGATGAAAATTTTTCATTCATCATGTTGTACAACTTGCATGATTCCAAGTTTCGATCCAATTGAACTTTGGTGATGAGGATCTTTCCTTATTTGGTAAATTTAGACATTACCACAAATGAAAGAATCAATTTCATATTTCCACTCTTGCTATTAATGGAATCATATAAGCAACAATTTTTCTTTCCCTCAAATGCCATTGTAAGGATATTTTAAAATAAATAAAATCATCATTTTTTTCCTTTTATTTTAAAGACTTTGCGGAAAAACTATCCTTACAATGCAAAAGAGCATGAAAACTATGTTGTTATCTGTTCCTAAGCAATATATCATAACTCCTAAGAAGTAGCTCAAGAATCCGATCTTCAAACTATGCGATAGAAATCCATCTACGCGATCAGATTCAGCATATTCTTTCTTTAAGTTTTTTCACTTTTCTTTGATTCTTAAAACATCAACATGTGACCCAGTCACATCATGTATCAAGAATCTCAGAATAGAAACTAAGCAGAGTTAGATAGTGGACTTTACCTGAAGTAGAGTCGAACTTATTAATTTTAACATCCTTAGGTAAAATTTGGCAGCTTCGCAACTAATGCCCCTTCCTTTGGCAAAACATATGGAGCCTTTAGTAATTGTACCGGTACTATCACAGACTTAGCTTTTCTCTTTACCATTTGGTCAACCGAGTTGACTATGGCCGATCCCTTTCCATTGGGAAGAGAATGCTTTTTCTGGATTTCCAGTGTCATCATTGTCAATGTCCATAAAGTTTTAGGAAGTTGATATTAGCAAATAGATAAGATCATTAAGGGTCTTGTCAAAGTCTGTTTCATAGGAGTCCCAAAGGAACTCACTATGTGACTTAGAAAGTGATTGAACATCCAACTTTCTCAAGACTTTGACACCCAACTCTCCCGGCTTGTCAATATGTGACTTCATCTCCAAGATGTGATCACACCTTGACCTTGCCTTGCCAATAGGGCTTGAGTGACCTTGAACTTGTGGGTTAGGGAGAATAATTGGAGAAGTTTCAAGAGATTTGGGAAGATCATAAATGTCTAGACCAGACATCATTTTGGGAGATATTCAAGATAGTTGATTTAAAGTCCTTAATATGACACCCAATATGAAATATTAAGGCTAGGACCCAACAAACTATTTTATAACTTAGAAGAGGGATGCCGTAATCCAAGCTATAAAATATTTGAAGCTAGGTGAATGACGATTCACCAATTTCCACCATGAAAAACGAAATAATTTATTAGGTTTTAATTGGATTTGAAAGTCCTAGATCTTTGAGATTCATTGAACTGTTCAAAGGCATGTTTCAATCTCGAGTGTGCCCTTCAGGTTTTGTGACTGGGATGCCGAGGATCACAAAACAAGGTGTGAATAACCATGCAAATATACTTGGTACCCTTAATATTTACCCCTTAATCAGTGTGCCGGTTAACCACACACGCTCCACCGATACTATGATAAATATTAAGTTACCCTTTGCCTACCTTGTTAAGTCCAGGTTAGTGTGCCAGTTAACCACACACACTCCACTAACGACTTAAGCAAAGTGCAAAGTGTAATTTCATGGGTTAGCACCAAATTCACATTTTCCTAAGTAACTAAGATTGGGTATTACTAAGAGTTTAGTTACTTAGTATTTATCATTAATACTTTTAATGAAAGGATAATTATAGTCCTTGTCCTACCCGTTCGGCTAACGACCCTCCACCAGTCAAGGAAGCGGTGGGTGAGAGTGGACACCCATTAAACTGCCATTTTATAGGCAGTAACCTTATACCCCCCTTATAGACCGGCTTCGTGAATGAGGCCTACTAACGGTAAGACTGACTTTACTCTTATACATATATATATAAATATTATTAACTTATAATATTATAAAGTATAAGGGTTGAATTTTAATTTTTAAAATTCTAAGGGCTAACTTGGAATTAAAGTATTCGTAAGTGAAAACTTTTCAAATTCCAAAACTTGAGGGCAAGTTTTGAAACTATTCAAAACTAATTAATTCCATAACTTATGAGTTTAAAGTAGTTTTAATTAAAAAAAAAACTTTTCAAGTTCCATAACTTGAGGACAAGTTATAGAAGACTTTAAACTAATTAATAAAAAAAATAACTTTTTTTTATTGTAACTTATGGAACTAATTAAGGTTACACTTTTTTTTTTAATTTAATGAAGAGACTCTTGAACCTCCATAACTTGAGGACAAGTTATGGAGTCATAAAACCATTTAATTAGAACTAGACTCTTCATTTTGTAACCTTTGCCAACTTTTATGAGTTTTATGATTCTTAAATGTGACTTTTCATATAACTTGAGGACAAGTTACAAAAACACACTTTGGAATCAATTCTTAGATTAAAATGGATTGAAAACAACAATTTCACACAACTTTTTTATTAATCTAAGAAGCTCATAAGAACAAGATAATTCAAATCATCAATCTTCAAGAAATTAGCATGAACATACAAACTAATACAAATCTTGAAATTATGACAATTATCTTAGAAATTGGATTAGCATGAACATTACCACATCAAAAACAAGTTTATAAGTCCAAAAACATCTTAGGGTAATGTTCCTAGTCCAATTCCAGCCAAAACAATCGAATATATGCATCCAACTCGATTTTTTCAGCTACTTTTGCAAGTATAACAAGAAAAAAAACAGGCTCTGATACCACTGTTAGGTTTTTGAGCATTCTAACACTCTTAAGTGTACATGCAACCCTAAATACCTTGGATCTATGTTTTCTCTATTATACATACAATTATGAACATCCAAGGTATTATCCTAATCTAGCATACAAAATAATAAATATAACAAGATAGAATACATACCTCTTTGATGTAGAATATCTTCATGAAGCTTGAGTGCCTAGTGCCCCAAGTGTGACACCTCAAATGGTTCACACAACACCAAATACACTTGGAATAACTTGAGAGAAACTTGAACACTCCTTGAAATCGTCTAGCCTCACACTCACACATTAGTCCACGATTTCTTGTGCCATGGGATTCTTTTATATGGTGGCTATTAGGGTTACACCATGTAACTCATAACTTTACCCATTCCTTATGCTCCATGGATTTTAACCTCCATGGAGTATCCATGGGTTACCCCATGGACTTAGTCCAACATAAGGAATCTTGGATCACAAGCCCACATCTATAAGAATGAATGATTTACACAATCAACCCATATATTTAATTAGTCTCCTTTTGATCACTTAATTAATTCCAAATTAATTCTTGATCAATACTAATTAAATAACCTTATTAATATATTAGAACTTATATTATATCAACCAACCTTAAGTGTTATTTCTCTCATTATAGTCTATCCAAATGCATGATGCCATGCAACCCAAATGGACCATGCCGGGTCGGGTCAAGTCTTACCAATTATAGTTATGGACTTAGACATTAATCCAACAATATGTTCTTTCCATGAAAGTAAAATATACAATTAATATACACTGACCCATCTTGCAATGGCTCACTTAAGAAAAATATTATAACAATCATCAGGGAGACAGTTTAACGAGTTTTGCTTTTTTATCCAATTATCATTTCGAATCATGATGTTGTCAGCGCGAATGGATTTCTTTTCAAAAGTACACTTGCTGACTTTTTGAGAAGTATCACCACGTAGATAACAAACTTTGATACTAGGATTCTTTCCTTTAATATTATATTTTGATTTCTTTTTAACTGCTGAATCCAAAGAACTTTGATTATTTTCTTTTAGAGTTCTTGTTTTAGTTTTGGAACAAGGAATGTCATCGATGGTGTGCTTAGATGATACCTTATCATGAGGTTCATGAGACGTTGAAGAGTCATCTAAAATAGAAGATTTTGATTGATCTTTAGGTTTAGATTTGTTGACAGAGCACTGAGGAAAAATGCTAAGAATTTCATTTACTGAATGAAATTCACCATTTGATTAGGGAAACTTTTGCAAAATCTTAGTGGAGGGGAGAACATACTCACAATGAGAAGGTTGGTGGGAAGTATCAAGAGCAGATAATTGAGAAACACATTTGGTGTTACCATTAGAGTCAATAGAGCAATGAGTGTCAATTAAGGTTTGCTTTATAAAATACGTACTTACAAATCTGCACTTAAAATCTTTTTCTACATAATCAACGTTATAGAAAGTTTGTTTCGTCTCAACACTTTTTGTTAAGGAAATAACACTTTCTATATCGCCACCAAGAATTTTCTCACACTGATGTGAAATCTGAGCATTAATAATTCTTATGACATTATAATGAGAAGAAGCCCAGTTTCATAAAATAGGTTGAATACATCTAGCATAATCAACAACCTTTTCTTTTTCAACGTGAAGAAAATTTTTGGCTTTTTAAAAGAGAATGAGATTTTTCAAGAAAGGAGAGTTTTTCATTGATATTTTTTAACTCAATTTTAAGAGAATATCATTCTTTGTTTGAAACAGATAAATCAAAATGTAAGAGATCAATCATGTCATCTTTTTCAAAAGAAGAGTAGTTATCAAGATCATTTTACCAGATACGCTGACGATGCATCCTATTCTGACTAAAGGTCATTAGGAGCTTGAGAAGAATCAGTATCAAGAATGACAACACTATCATTTGATGTGTCAACGTGAGATTCAAAAATTTGGGCCATGAGAGACTTACTTTTTGAAGCTTCGTCTTCTGAAACTTTTTCTATTTCAAAAGGAGATGATAGTGTGATCATAATCTCTTGAGCGGTAGAGTAGTTTTAAACCAAATGGTAGACCAAAAAGGAAGTGAATTTCTAATAACTATTCTATCCTTCACATCGAGATTCCGCATCCTTTACTCCTCATTGTTGTACCCCGACACATATATTTTCTTTAGCTTACTATCAGAAGCAACATCATTGGATTATTGATGCATAGCGACAATGGGGCCTTTGTTGATGATGTCGAGCATATGAAAGTCCATGATCTCGAGAGCCTCCATGGCCTTTGATTTCCAACCCGTGAAGTTAAGTTCATCAAATTGAGGGATCTTGTTGCAAGAAGTTATTTGGGGATTATAAGAGGTAGACATAATTACTTGAGTGTATCAAAAACCTACTCTGATACGAATTAAAGATTTGTATCAATCGGATACACTTCAAGTATAATAAACAAGAATAAACAAACTAAGCAAATGAAGAGCAGAAAAGTAAAGAACTCAAAGGATTATCCAAATTGTCTTTCACCAAGAAAGGAGTTGTTTTAACTAAGAAAGCGGGTTGTCACAAAGACGGTCACGAAGACATACACCTTAGGGTTTCACCCTTATGTTGAATATATACTAATCTATACAAGTATATCCCTTCATTGAACGGATTATATCTAATCTATACTAAGAACCGATCTTCCTCACAAAGATATCGGATCTGCTATCCAATCTATACATATCTACATAACTACCTAATATACAAATATTACATTAGATTATATAACTATGCGTTGACGCTGATGAGGCTTAAGGAGCTAGCGTTGAAGCTGATGTTAAAGATAGCGTTGACAATTAGCGTGTAGAGTGTTTGACTCATCAGATCATAATATGTGAACTTACAGAGGAAAGTGGAACTTGAAGGATCTTTATGCTTGATAATCATTATATAATGATATTTGCTAGATAACACATGATCATAAAGGGTCACACTAACAACTTAATGTTAATATATTATTTATAAGAATTTGATCATTGATATATATTTATATTCCTTGTATTTTAGTGGAAAATTAGTATTTTATGAAAATAAAATTTTACCAACATATAGGAAATAATAATTAAAGAGACCAAAACTATTCATAGGTCATGTGGTATGAATATATGTTTTAGGTACATTTATTTGGACACTTTTGATTAGTTATCTAAATGTAACATATAACTAGCCAGTTAGGAAGTAAGGAGAAAATGACAATCAAGTTTTGCCTTTTCAAATCAAAACCAAAAGTACACACAAGCATGGCTTTTGTGTTGCTAGTTGGAATTCCTTCCTAAAAATATCTAGTATGCTCAAGAATCATATTAAAATTATATTACTAATTAACATATGATACTAATGGGTCATACTAACAACAACTTTGTATAATTGATTATTTATTAGAAATTGATTTTGATAAATATTCAATAATTTCTTATAATTAATTGGGAAAATATTATTTCATGGAAATAATTATTTTAGAATAACACGTAACATATATTTTATATGGTACTAATTATTAAGTCGTGCACAACGTTTTGGACTAGTTGAATCCTTTTTTGTCTTTTACCAAAATACAAAGTTTTTATTTTATAATACACTAGTTTATAAAATTTAATTTTTTTTTCTCTTTTTCTTCTCTATGACCGAAAGTTTGAAGAGGGAGAAGAAGCATGGACATTCAAATTGTTTAATCTAAAGTACTAAGTATGGGGAAAACATGAGGGACAAGCTTGTCTAAAGGTCTTAATGGTTAAGGACATTTAGATTAAGTGTATACTTTAACTAGCTTAGAAGCTTGCATTTGGTCTTGGATTTTTGCATGCAATTGCCGAGAATTCAATAGGATTATCCTTCTCTTCATTTTATTTTGAATCAATAAGAAGTCACTTGCAATTTATGCTCTCTTTGAACCATACTTGGGTTTGGTTCAAAGCTTAAGAGTTTTCTTGCAACGACTACCAACTTTACATCAAATTGAGTTCTTGTTGGTGTCTCAAACGTTCCACATTCTCCATCAACTTCCAAGCATCCCAAGAGGACCCAAAGAACTACAAAGGTTGTTATTTACTCATCTTCTCCTTTGGTGCTTGTTTTCTTTCCAAATTTGCAAGAAGATACATGGTTGGTTATAAACTTGTTTTATGTTGTTCAAAAATCAATGTCTTCCATTGCTAAATCCTATGTTCTTTAAACTAATTTTTTGAATAAAAACCCAACAATTGGTATCAGAGCCATCCTTACATGTTTGGTTAGATTTTATGATTTTTGGAAATCTTAGTTTTTGGAAAATATGAATAACTTGTTTTTGTGATAAAATGAGTTCATATATATTTTCTAGGACAACTTTATAATTGTTATTTTAGTGACAAAAGTTTTCATGCATCTTTTTTCATTTAAAGTTGTCTTAGAAAAACAAAGGTTGTTTTATGTGTATGTTGATATGTATATTGTGCATAAACTAGCCAAGGAACAATGTGTTAGTGTGTTTGTTGTTTTTGTTATTAAAATGTTTGTAATAATTTATTTATTCATATGGTATGTAATAAATTAAGTAGATTAGTTTTAGTGGTTTATTTTCGTAAGTTATAAATTAGTTTTTCGAAATAGTTTATTTGTACAAAAATCTAACAAGAAATTAATTTGGAGCTATTTTTTGAAGACAAAACGGTGAATTTTAAAGTTAAGAAGCATGTGGGAAAATTGGTGACAGTTTCTAAAAAGTGTCACTAAAGCGGTTTCTTAACAGCTATTGGACTTTTAGCAACAGTTACTAAAATATTAACTTTAAGAAGTGTTTCCAATCTTTTGCATGCAATGAGAGATTACTCAAGTGGGAGCTTCTGCAACAACATTACAAGAACTTTTTTTTGGTCCCTTTAAATGTCCATTTAGGAATGGACTTCACATCTCTTGTGTTGGCTCACAAAAATGTCATTACTTGGTTATGTTTATGCACATATATTTTCATGCATGTTTGTATTGTTTATTTTATGCAATTATTATGTGTGGTTGATAAATTAGTTTTTCACATGCTAAAATAATTTTGAACAAAATAAACATCACATGGAGTTTGCTTTTCAAAATTTGGTTTAAAATAAAATATGGTTTTATAAAACGTTACTAATGGCAAATTTTGAAATACTCAATTATAAGTTTTAAAATGGTAATTTTTAGAACTTATACGAACTCCAAATAATAAGTAATAAAATGAATTCTTATTAAGGATATAAAAGGTTCAAAAGCACTCAAACTCAAACTTAATACCGGTTATAAAATTTAAAATTGAATCGCGCCAAATTATATAAAAACTAGTTTTTTATATAGAACCTTTAAAAATGATTTTATTTTGAAAATTAGTACCACGGCTTATTATATGCTTGTTGTAACCATGAAATAATATGTTTTTAAAACTACAATTATAAAACATAAAAATACCCTTTCAAACCTCAAATATACGCAATCCATTTTGAAGAAATTTTGCATATCACTTGTATGCACAAGTGCAATAAAGGATAGCCACTTAGTGTTATCTTTTGATGGTCGGGGTGTATTCACGATTTCTATAACCAAGTTATAGGTTGATTACACAAGTTTTTCAAATTGGATGATTTGATCGGAAATCTTTTGTGATAACGGATACCTAAGCAAAAGAGTTTTGAGGCATAGATAACATCAAGCATGTCTAATTAAATTTGTTAATACCTAACCATTTATTTTTTTTGAAAATTAGATCCTACACTTTGATAATTAATGTTTTTGGAAACTAAAAGGGTATTAATTATTAAAGATTAAATATTGAAAATACTAAATGAATTTTGTTAAAGTTTTGTAGATATAAATAATCAACTCTCAATACCATGAATTATCATTTCCTTTGTTGGCTTAATGAAACAATAACATTCAATACAACTTCAATGAATGAGTTCATGTCTTGAGAGACAATCCCGTAAGAGATATGAAATTGTATACACTTAATGGTCCTACTCGTAAACCACTTACTTTGAGCAATAGAACTGAACATGATACTAATAAAGGCATCATTGTGACTTCCAGGAAGTTATGGACAATTTATATATATATATATATATATATATATATATATATATATATATATATATATATATATATATATATATATATCTGATGATGTAATAGGTTAAGCAGTATTCTAATAAATACAATGATATTTTGTTTTAAACTAGTTCAAACACGGATATGGTAAAAGGCTAAAAGAATCACCTTGTATAATATAGGAGGCCCATGTTTTATGGATTAAACGCCTTTAAGTCCAAGAAATCCAATAATTCCCACATAGATGGATCTTGTTTCTCTTGTGGAGAAACTAGACACTGGAAGAGGAATTGCTCCTCTTATATGAAAAGAAAGTCTATAAGAGGCTAGTACTTCAGGTATCTACTAGATAGAACTCTTACTTTTCAAATAACACTCAAGTACTTGGTACTTAAATGTTAATCAAATATTTGTAAATGGCTTGCAGATATTTATAGAAGAGTTACCAACTGAGCACAATCAATTTCAAACTACACTCTCGGAGTTTAGTTTATTAATTATCCTAGGAAAATAATGTACTTGTATTATAAAACAATGTTTGTTTTGGAACAATATATGTTTTAATTTAGCTTGTCTAAATATATGTCTCAGCTATTTTAATTTATGGATGATTGACTATTTACTTGGATCGTTTTTCATAATGATGACCTTCATATTCAAAAATGATTAAAATTATTTTTATGGACTAGATCTCTTAATGATAATTATAAAGTAAATATCAATGTTTTATAAATAACAAGTTATATATGTGAAGTACCTTTTGACTTAAAATTCTTTTGAATCCAAATCATCTTTCAAATTTTTTTCTTTATTATAGAAATGACATTCACATATTCCAACTTCGAGAAAGGGATCTTTGAAGGAAAGTAATGTATCTTATTTGACGTATGTGAAATCTGTTTATATATAAAAGATTCCTAATGATATGTTCACTGAGTAGTAGAGTAAATAAATTATTAAGGAACTATACATTGTGATGTATGACTTCATTTCTAATGATTGTCTAAGATTTTGCACAAGATAGAAAATCAAATTTATTAACGACTATAGTAGTTATAATTATATTTAAATGGTAAAGCATAATTATGAAATGTTGGTTGAGGCTTTCAAATATAAAGTTGAGATACAAACCGGTAAGAACCATTTAAAGCCTTAATGATAATAAAAGGATGAAATAAATCTTACTTGTATGATTTACTTTCTAATCGGTAGAAATGTCCTCCTTTTATTTCCTTGGGGTAACAACTAGAACACTATCAATTGTACCTTGAGTACAAATACCAACTAAAAAGTAGATAGACCATTTTCTTTATAAGATTTAGTATGGAATGGCTTCTGCCTCATCTTATTTAAATGTTTTGTGGATTTGATGCCTATGTTGGACTAAAACTTCTAAACCTGAAATCTACTAAATACATGTTTGTATAACATTCTAAATGTGGCTAAGATTATTTTATGTAAACCTACCAAGAATAAGTTCTCTTATTCTTATTATAGCTAAGTTAGTAGAAAACTTGATTCTAATGACAAATCAAATGGGAGGTACATGGAACTTGAAGTAGCTCAAGACCTATAGCCTGATGTAGTAATAGTTGGCACTAGTTTTAACAAAGGGATCGTTAAACTTAAATAATAGCTATTCATAAACACAAATTGTACGCATTAGTGGTAGAAATCTTCTTTAACTTGAGAAATGTGGAATCTCTCATTGATGAGTTTTTCTTGATGGTTTCTAGCAAATTCATCAACTACCAAGTTGCTATGTTAGATCTCGAATATGATAAATGAATTGGAGTCATGAACATGAGATATAATCCATGTATAATAATCAAGTATGGTCTTGGTTATACTTTCTTCCTATAGAAAGGCTAAAAGGAGTAAATGATTCTTCTAGAAATAATACATTACATGGATAACTATACACATCTAAAGCAAGACGTATTATAAAAGGATTTTCTCATACTCATGTCATTGCCTATGGTCCTCATCATACTCATGACATTGACTACGATCAAACCTTTTTCACAAGTAGCTATGATTCGATCAAAAATGATATTATTTACTATAAATCATATTCTTAATATGATATATCACAAATAAATTTCAAGAAAGACCGCTTTTCTTAATAAGACATCTTCTAGAGAATATTTGTATAGATTAGCCTGGAGGTTTTCTTAATTCATGGTATCCTAGAAAAATGTGTAAAGCTTGAGATCCACTTGTGGATATAAAGAAAACATCTCAAGGTTGTAATCATCATTTTAATATAAAACCATAACGTATTATTTTATATCAAAATGAATAGAACATGTATGTTTACTAAGAACTAGTGGAAGCATAGCGACATTCCTAATCTTGTATGAATAAGACATACTTATCATGAGAAATTACATTCTGTCCACGCTAGGCCTTTTCAAATTGACTCAGAATGTGTTTCTAAAATGAAAGACTTAGGAAGGACAAGATACATTCTTGGAATATAAAATCTACAAGAGATAGATAAAGATGAATGTTAAAAGTAATATTTCTGTATGCATATATTGACAATGTCATGAAAGAGGTTAAGATAGAAGATTCATTTCGAGGAATCTTGGCATTGTCACATGGAACTAAGTTTGAGCCAACCTCAAAAGGACCTAGATCATAGGTTTAAACTGGATGAAATGATTAATATTCGATTTTTTTGGAAAATGAATCCATCATTTATGCCAGATAACGGATAAGACCTGGTATATGATCATGTGATCATATCATAAGATAATAATTGAATTCATGTTTAAGTCAATGGATGACTATAGGAACATTTTAAGAATAATTTAGAAGAACTAAGAGAATCCATACGATATAATTAGTTTAGAATAAAATTGTCATCTAAAGAGCTACATAAGGTTCTGATTTCTAAAACAATATAGATAACTATGGATTATAATTGGACTATGACTTCATTGTTGGATGAAGAGTAAGTTTAGATGGAAAGAGGTCCAAGCAAAACATAATGACAAATTCTACTATAAAATAAGAATACACTACTTTAAAAGTTAAAATCAAATATGATTGGATGAATGAGTTCATTGAAAAACTATGTTGATTTCTACCATTCAAGAGTCACGTATAAATCTTTGTGACTTCGAGAGTATACTTAATCAAGCTAAGAGACTCTATGTCAATAAAGAACAACAAACATATTCTCCAGGATATTTAACAATA
The DNA here is from genome assembly GCF_052849685.1 of Lactuca virosa. Classification (NCBI taxonomy): domain Eukaryota; kingdom Viridiplantae; phylum Streptophyta; class Magnoliopsida; order Asterales; family Asteraceae; genus Lactuca; species Lactuca virosa. Next base: position 175,406,194 of record NC_136428.1, read on the forward strand.
CCTACAGTAAAGTAAAATATAGAGATGATAATATTAACAGAATTCACACAATTTAAGTTTACTCAAACCCATATATAAAGTCCTTCTTCTGAGTGATACCTTATTAAAAGGTACTATGTTTGTTTCCTTATCACTTGAGATACATAGTGTGACTTAAGTGTAGGGATTGTTGTGCTTTGATATTGTTAAATGTTGATCCTTAACCGGACAAATTATAAAATCCATTTTCAGGTACCATGTGAACTACACAAGAGGCTTATGTAGTCAAGATGAAATTTGTTCCTATTATGTGTTACGAGATAGACATCTTAAGCGCCTTACCAAAAGTGGAACACCAGATGACAACATGATGTTTGTCACAAAGGGATAATTGATAACTTACCTTAAACACCAATTATAGCTTTGAGCTTCTGGGAATTGGGCATTGATAGAATGGCACAATAGTCGTATGTTGATACAGGCAGTGAAATGTTACTAGACGTTCACCACTCTCTATATCAGTCTAATATGAGTCTTGCGCAAGTGGGAGATTGAAGGCTCTAGTATTCTCAAGAGTCATATTAATGTGATATTACTAACTAACATATGATATTAATGGGTCATAATTACAACTTGATATAATTGATAATTTATTAGAAATTGATTTTAATAAATATTCAATTAACTCTTATAAATAATTGGGAAAATATTATTTCATGGAAATAATTATTTCACAAAAATAAGTAACATATTATTTCATATATAATGTTTTAGACTAGTTGAATCATTTTTTATTTTACCAAATTATAAAGTTTATATTTTATAGAACACTACTTTATAAAATTTAAACAATTCTTCTCTTTTTCTTCACTATAGCCGAAAGTTAAAAGAGGGAGAAGAAACATGGGCTTTCAAATTGTTTAATCAAAAGTAATAAGTATGGGAGAAAGCACGGGGGACAAGCTTGTCTAAAGGTCTGAATTGTTAAGGACCTTTAGATTAAGTGTATGCGTTAACTAGCTTAGAGGCTTGGATTTGGTCTTGGATACTCGCTTGCAATTGCTGAGAATTCTATAGCCTTCTTCCTTTCTTCATTTTATTTTGAATCAAGAAGAAGTTACAAGCATTTTTACATCAAGTTGAGTTCTTGTTGGTGTCTCAAAGGTTCCACATTCTCCATTGACTTCCAAGCCTCCCAAGAGGACCCAAAGAACTATAAAGGTTGTTATTTATTCATCTTCTCCATTGGTGCTTTTTTTCTTTCCAAACTTTGCAAGAAGATCCATGGTTCTTTAAAAAAAATTATGTTGTTCAAAAATCAAAGTCTCCTGTTGCTAAATCTTATAATTTTGAAACTAATTTTTGAGTAAAAACGCAACACTTCCTACAACATACTTGTCATGAAAGGCCACGCCTTCCAAAAATTACTAGCTTTAACTAGGTACTTACGTATTAGTATATAAATGAGAGAATACTAGGTTTTGAAGTTTGATCTTCTTCTTCATTTCCCTCTTAAAAGCTAATTGTAACATCCTGTTATTTTCAATATTGTAAAAGTCAACTCAAGTCAAACCCATCAAATAAAAGTCAAACTTTGTGAATTACTATTTTAATAAAGTTAAAATAAATATGTTTGATACATTTAAACACTTGATAAAGTGTTGTATAAAATAGAAGCTAAAATCACCCAAAAAAACCGAGAAGCCTCGCTCTTCCTTCTTCTCCTCGGACTGCAAACACTCTTCGAGCCGCAAACGGTTCGCGGCTGCAAATCGTTCGTAGCTGCACAATCCGGACCGCAAACCTGCGAGACAGCTTCTATCTCCTCGGAAAGTGTTCTCGGCCGCAATCCTTTATGTATATATATATATATATATATATATATATATATATATATATACATGTTTGACTGATTTTTCCCTTCATTCTACACTTCTCAGCGGAAAACTCAGGGATTCTCTCTCAAGTATCATCAACTGAAAACCTCCTCTCTCCTCAAGAACATGAGAAACTTCTTCTTTTCTTGAATTTCATGTGAAATTCTCTTGAATTCAACTTAGAATCTTGCAAGGAGTATACCTTGATCTTGTAATCAACTTACAAACACTTCCATCTCCATAATTTTGGCCAAAAACCCTTGAATCTTCTTGGTTTCACCAAGAACACCAAGAACACATACTTGAAGGTGGCCGAAAACTCAAGAATTTCAACCCATTCTCGCCGTAAACTCCAATCAGCCATCCATTTTGCTTCTAACACTCTTATTTTTAAGTTAAACTTACAAATTAGTCCATTTCCTTATCATATTTGTGATTATTTTGACTAAAAGTATACATGTGTATTCCATGAAATGCTTATAGGATTCGTTTTGCTTCGGGATCTAACATGTGGAAAAACATCCTAAATCGAACCTTCAATCGAATCACTCACAAAAGGTGAGTTCATACCCCTACATTTTTATGACTTTTAACTGTTTAGGGTGGAAATACAAGTGAAACACAATAAAAATTGTGTTAATATCTAAAATGTTTTTAATTTTTTTTAGTGTTTTTAAATTGCTATAATTATCAAAATTTCATATTTATATCTGTGTAAATTATATAATTTGGATTCAGAAGATTTAGAATATGTAATTTGACCCCATTTACTGTTCCTTGTTTGGTTGTTGGCATGGGGTAAAGTTATTTAATCAAAGGTCTTATTAATCACAATTATATAAATATTACATTTATATAAATATAAAATGGTTTTCAAACTCTTTAGTACTATTTGAGTACAAACAGTGGATTTCATAGGACAACAGTATTACAGATTCTTACAAAAGCTAACAAAGGTTTTTATTTCAGTAAAACAAACAATAAACTATAATATGTATAGTTTAGAGAACTTATTCATTGGTTTCAAGGTTCAGAATACATAACAGAAAACCAACAGAGTACATAACGGAAAACAAGTAGCGGACATTTTTCAGAAAACAAACAGAATACTTTACTGAAAACAAACATATAAATTACAGTTTATGAAACTTACTTACAGTGTATTTATTTCAAAGTAACTTTTCATTATTTTACGAATAATCATCAATATAGCATTTGTGAGACGATATTCACGTACTTTTCTAAGTACCAACCAAGTCCTAAAATTATAACCAGAATCTCCTGGAGGGGGAGCGTGACACTTATGTATAGATCTTACGGGACTGACAATCCCACACCAGAACTGCTTGCAACAGCTAGGTCGGCAGACCTGTGGTGACAAATGTCGTAACATTTGCGACGCCTGAAGAACGTCGTGTTCAGGCCATCTTAGGTCATCTAGTATGGTTATAATAACTCACAATTTGGTATTGAATAAAATGATTAGTGTATGAATAAGGAAACAACTTCACATAGTTTTATCAAAATGAAACTATAATACAACATTTTATAAGTATAAGTACAGAATACTATTTCAGTACAGAGAAAACATACTTTGCATGGTTTCAAGTGAACTAAATTACAATTTACCACATTAGAGTACAATAACTTTCACATGTTTTACTTACATTATACTACAACAGAAAATATAGGATTTTCTAGGAAAACATGATTACTTTATCAAACAACAAGAAAACAGATTTCAGTTTTAAACATACTTATGAACTCACCAACATAATTGTTGACACCTTTTCAAAACTATTTGTATTCTCAGGGAAACAGTAAACAGGTACATCCACAGCTTTTGAGAAGATGGAGTTATATAAACTCATGTCTTTTAAACTTGTACTTTTGGTGTTATACATACTATGTTTTAAACCCAGATGTAAAACATATAGCTTTGTAAATATAATGGTTGTTGTACTTTGATTACTATTATGCATTGTTGTGATATTGTACATGACGTCCTCTGCCCCCAAATGTTTCCGTCGTTCTGGTTTGGGGGTGTGACAGTTTGATATGAGAGCATTGTTTATAGTGAATTAAGTATATCAGACCATAAAAGATATACAAACTATAAATGCTATGGGGCTGAAACGCTCTGACTAAAATTATATTTTTAAAATATAAGTATTTTATAAGAAGTATACTAACATGCATACATACAAGAAACAGTGTCACAGTAAGAACTATACAAAAGTATTTAGATGTTGGACACTACAGTTAAACCTGGACAGTTATGTAACCATATTTGGGATCAATATAGCCTGATCAACTATATTTATTTCAGATATGACCAACATGTGTTTGGGAGTGATTGTGGTGTTGCAACAAGTCTAAAACTTACCTAAGTACCAGAATAACTCTAGAATCAAACATAAAGATAAAATACTATAGGAGTATTTAATGACACTATAACACAGAAACAACAAGATACAAGAGAGTCATCCTTACTAGAAATAAGCATGTGAAAACAAGGGATCATTGATGGTAAAGCTATAATTACTAAGTGTATACATTAAGTGATATATAATTAAGGTTTTATAGACTTAGAATATGTGATTTAGCTTTATTTCCTGTTCCTTGTTTGGTTGTGGACTTAGAGTAGGATCACTTATTCGAAGGTCTATTTAGTCTTGATTATGTATGATTCGTATACACTAAGTGATTATAGAAAGACCGAGTATGGATTACATTATACATATTCATATGAATAGATACCACAAGTACCATTGCGATTATTTGCTTGTATTAGTAAGCTCCTGTCGCAGAATATTAAGAAAATCAGGATATGATGTGTTTATAATTAAAATATATTTGTTCAATATCACCTGGCTCATAATTACTATAGAAAACTTATCATCATTTTCTCTTAAATTATTCTAGATAAAGATGCCTCCTAGGAAGTCTAACAGGAAGAACAACAACAATCCACCAAATCCACCACCACCACCACCTCCACAATATGATGTTGCTGTCTTCCAAGCAGTAGTAGCTACCGCCGTGGCCGCTGCCATGACGCAAATTAATGCTAGTGGTATAAGTGGCGCTGGCAGTGGTGCTCTTAACTCTAATCATGGGGAAAATCTAGGACACCCTCGTGAGTGTTCGTATAAAGACTTTGCAAATGCAAAGCCCAAAAATTTTTATGGCACCGGAGGTGTCATTACTCTGACACGCTGGTTCGAGAAAATAGAATCAGTGTTTGAAATATGTGCTTGTCCTGAGGCAAGCAAAGTAAAGTTTGTAGCATGTACCTTTCTAGACAAAGCCCTTTCTTGGTGGAATGGCTATGTCAAATCCTTATCCCTTCCAGTCGCTAATGCTATGGGCTGGGATTATTTAAAAATCCTGATGCTAGCAGAATATTGTCCCCGAGGCAAAATCCAAAAGCTAGAGGAAGAACTCTTGAGTTTGACGATGAAAGACTTTGATATTGCTGCATATACTGCCAGGTTCAGTGATCTGGCTATTCTGTGTCTAGGGATGGTTCCCAATGAGAGAAAGAAAGTTGAGAGATATATCTGGGGACTCTCTCCTCAGACACAAGGAAATGTAATAGCCGCTAACCCTCTCACTTTTGACAGTGCCAAGCGTTCGACACAAACACTAGTAGACCATGGACTTCGTCAGGGCTTTATGGTACCCATCCCGGAGAAACCCAAGGAAGAAGTAGCAAGAAAAAAATTTTGGAATAAGAGAAAGGGGTAATCGTCTCAAGAGCCCTCGAAACAACAAGAAACAATGGCAGCACATGCTGCTATTGTTCCTGCTGTTGTTCCAGCCCCTGTTCCTACCACCGTGTCTGTTACTCTAGCAACTCCAAGTAGATACGCTGGAACTTTGCCAAAGTGCAATAAATGCAACTTCCATCATACGGGAGCTTTTAGAGAAATGCACTGCAAGAATTGTAACAGAAAAGGGCACACTACCCATATCTGTAAAGCACCAGCACAACCCATTTCTCAAGTCCCTGCTGCGGGAGTGAGCCAAGCTTGTTATAAATGTGGGGAAGTAGAACATTTCAAGAGAAACTGTCCTAAGTCAAATAATGCTGGTAATACAGGAAGAGTCTTGGCGATTGGCTATGAAGAAGCAGTAGCGGATCCTAATGTGGTGCCCGGTACGTTTCTTCTTAGGAATTCTTATGCATGCATTCTTTTCGATACCGGTGCGGAGAAAAGTTTCATTAGCCATAAATTCAAAAACCTACTAAAACAAAATCCCAAAGCACTAAAAGATACATTCACAGTTGAGATGGCCAACGGAAAAACCGAGAGTACCAATGAGATATACATAGGATGCACACTTACTCTAAATAACCATTCATTCCAAATTGACCTTATGTCAGTCTCCATTAAAAGTTTTGACATCATAATAGGCATGGATTGGTTAAGTCTTCATTGTGCTGATATTCTATGTTACGAAAAAGCCATCCGTCTGAATCTGCCAAGTAACGAATGTCTCGTTATTTATGGCGATAAATCCGGTGCAAATCTCCAAATCATTTCTTGCGTCAAGGCTCAGAAGTATTTTCGCAAAGATTATTGTGCCTTCTTAGCTCACGTTGTTGCTAAGACACAAAAAGTAAAAAGCATCAAGGATATTGCTGAAGTCTGTGATTTCCCTGATGTGTTCCCTGAAGATATCTCATGAGTTCCTCCTGAACGCCAAGTCGAATTTCGAATTGACTTGATTCCCGGAGCTACCCCTGTAGCTTAAGCCTCGTATCGTCTTGCACCTTCAGAAATACAAGAGCTATCCAGCCAGTTGAACTAACTTCTCAGTAAAGGCTTCATTAGACCAAGCTTCTCACCCTGGGAGCACCGGTCTTATTCGTGAAAAAGAAGGATGTATCGTTTCGCATGTGCATAGACTACCGGGAATTAAACAAACTTACCATTAAAAACCGATACCCTTTACCACGGATAAATGACCTCTTCGATCAACTTCAAGGAGCTAGTTTCTTCTACAAGATTGACCTGAGATCGGGATACCATCAGCTACGAGTCCAGAAGGCCGACATTCCAAAGACAGATTTTAGAACTCGCTACGGTCACTACGAATTCGTAGTAATGCCCTTTGGTGTAACGAATTCACCCGCAGTATTCATGGACCTGATGAATCGAGTGTTTCGACCTTACTTAGACAAGTTCATTATTGTTTTCATTGACGATATATTTGTCTATTCTCAGAGTAAGGAAGAACACAACCAACACTTGAGACAAGTTTTGGAAACCTTAAGGGCAGATAAATTGTACGCGAAGTTCTCAAACTGTGAATTCTGGATTTGAAAGGTGGATTTCCAAGGTCATGTAGTCAGCAAGGATGGGATTCATGTTGACCCCTCCAATATCAAAGCTATCGAAAGTTGGGCGACCCCACGAAACCCAACAAAAATTTGTCATTTTCTAGGTCTCGCTGGCTACTACAGGAGATTCATTCAGAACTTTTCAAAGATCGTGAAGCCACTCACCACCTTGACCCAAAAAGGTGTGATATTCAAATGGGAGGAGAAACAAGAAATTGCTTTCCAGACACAATGTAACACCGTAAAATTTCAAAAAAAAAAATTTATTTTTAATCACATAATTCTCATAACACATTTCACAAAAATCTCATTTATTTAATTCACAAATCACAACTCCATAAATGTTTAATTAAGAATCCAGGATCCTCAACACATAACTCTTTCTATGGTGTGTACAATCAAGCCGACGCCTTCCCGCGATCCTGAGAAAAATTTGAAACACATATCACATAACACGGTAAGCACGAAGCTTAGTGAGTTCCCCAAAATACCACACATATCTCCTTAGCCTCTCATGGCTATACTCAGATAAGACCCTCCGGTTAATGTGTCTCAGTGGGACCCTCCGGTCCCACAACTCGGGTGGACCCTCCGGTCCTAACTCAATAAAGCTCAGCATAACACACAACATAAATCACAAAGACATAATGCAGGATATGACAATATTTAATATAAGTGCATTAGAGCCTCCGGTCACACAAATTACCACTCAAGGTAGGTATAGTGAGAAGACTCACCTCGGATGATGAACAACCCCTAGAAACGTTGCTGCTACGCACCGACAACTAACACTGTGCCAAACCCACAATTATCCCAATTAGGAACTAAGTCCAAACTCTCACTCATTAGGTCTAAAGGTAGTCCACTAACCAGCCCATCAATGACCTAAAATGCATTGGGCCCACCAAGTCCCAATAATAAATGGGCTCTCCCGAGGCCCAAATCTCACATCAAAAAGGCAAGCCCAACTCAAGGGCCCAAAACACATATATAATTATTCCTCTGGTCCAAAACTCTATTGCAACAAGCCCAAACTCCAGGCCCAACACTCAAGTCCCAAAATGAGACTTAGCCCAAAAGTCCACAGTGAGGTTACGCGGGGCGTACCTCTCTTGGTACGCTCAGCGTACTCATGAATCCATATTGGACATCGGGGACACTAGGGCAGTACGCGGGGTGTAATGGAATTACGCTCAGCGTAATTCCCAGAATCACTCTTTCTACTCATTTGGTCTTAAGCCGTTAAGACATTAACTCAAATCCCAGATCTGGACTCCATAATGGCTCTTACTCCATAAAGTCAATGACTTTAAGCCTTTGCTAGGCTGATAAGGTCACAAACAGACGAAACTCTTACTCTCTTAATAAAAAATGCTCATATCTCATGCATGGGCTGATTCTCATGTTCAGGACCTCATTTTTATGGATCCTCTCCACTAGAAACACTTAAAAGGACATATATTAAGCTCTGGAGTGAACAACTCATAAAGCCTCAAGATTTGGGACCAAAAACCCTAAAATGGACCATATCATGCACAAAATAAAAAGGATGGGAAAGCTTTGAGCTTTATACCTTCAAATGATGCTCCAACCACAAAAAAGCTCAGATCCAAAACCTGGACTCCAACTCTATTCTCTTCCATGCTCCTTCTTCACTCCAAAAATCCCACAAGAACACTTAAAGGCTCACAATGGTCACACGCAATCTCAAGAACGAGGATTAGGGTTTGAGAGGGTTTATTGATTGAGGATGGTGGCCAGGAATGAGGCCATCTCATTCTTTATATAGGGATACTCCTCACACTTATGGTTTTCCTTATGTGCCAAGTACGCCTAGCGTACCCTCTGGTATGCCCATCGTACTAGGTGACTCCGCTTAAAAGTCACGCACATGAGTACGCTAAACGTAGACACATGTACGCCCAACGTACTCAGCTGCCACCTTTCTCAAATAAGGGACTTATCCTACAAAAACATCAAACTTCCATTGCTTCCTCGATATAAATTCGTTTTCAACGAACCTCATATCCACGGAAAGGTGACGAGATGTCATACGCTTCTAGCAACTCGTCGCAACCCTGAGACTTCCTCATGTCCGGGTTGCAGCCCATGAACCCTGATCTCGGACGATCTGAAACAGGATGTTACACACTAAAAGAAGCCCTTTGCAGCGCACCAATTTTGTCCCTCCCAGAAGGGACGAAAGATTTTGTAGTCTATTGTGATGCGTCCAAGCATGGGCTAGGTTGTGTTCTGATGCAACGAGGAAAGGTTATTGTTGGATATAGTGTCTAAGTCCATAACTTTATTTGGTATGTACTTGACCCGACCCGGCATGGTCCATTTGGGTTGCATGGCATTGCAATACTTGGATAGACTAAATGAGAGAATAAGGCACTTATGATTATTAATATATTATAAGTTCTAATATATTAATAATAGTATTATTTAATTAGTATTGATCAAGTATTAATCTAGTATTAATTTGGTGATCAAAGTGAGACTAATTAAATATATAGGGTTGATTATGACAATCATCAATTCTTTTATGGTGGATTAATGATCCATGGTTTATGGGTTTGGTTATAACCATATGGAGCTCCATGGATAGTCCATGGGAGTTACAAATCCATGGGTCATGGGAAATCAAGAGTCATGACAATTAAGGGCATTCATGTGTAAACCCTAATTGTGACAACACTATAAAAGGAACCCTATGGCTAGCAAAATGAGGACCTAGTGGACATAGTGTTACTAGAGAGGGCATAACCAATTTTGAGTGCTAGAAGTATTCTCTCAAGTTATTCCAAGTCTTGTGGTGTTGTGTGAAGCATTTGAGGCACAACATTTGGGGTGCTAGGCTCACAAAATCTTGAAGGAATCCAAGCAACAACAAGGTATGTATTTCTACTAGTTTTTATGTTTTATGTAATCCCCATGCCATGCTAGTTAGGAAATAACCTTGAAAAAGAAATTTGCATGTATATAGAGAAAACATAGATTCAAGGTTATTAGGGTTGCATGTACACTTAGGAAGTGTTAGAATGCTCAAAACCCATCAGTTATATCCTATGCCTCGAGACAGCGTAAGAACCACGAAGTCAATTATACTGCGTACGATCTTGAACTAGGAGCGGTGGTTTTTTCCTTGATGATCTGGAGGCATTACCTGTATGGTACAAAATGCACAGTCTTTACGGATCATAAAAGCCTTCAACACATCTTTGATGAGAAGGAACTCAACATGAGGAAACGACGATGGGTAGAGCTACTAAATGATTACGAATGTGAGATTCGTTATCATCCTGGCAAGGCCAATATGGTAGCAGATGCCCTTAGTTGGAAACAGTACTCGGGCCGCCGAGTAAAGTCTCTGACCATGACTATCCATTCCCACCTATCTACACAGATCAAAGAGGCTCAGCTCGAAGCGTTGAAACTTGAGAACATGACAGGTGAAGCCTTGAGAGGAATGGAAAAGAATTTGGAAATCAAGGGTGATGGAGTTCGTTATTTCATGAATCGAATCTGGACATCGAAGTTCGGTGGCTATAGAGATGTTGTCATGAATGAAGCCCATAAAACTCGATACTCCGTCCACCCGGGTTCAGACAAGATGTACCAACAAGGTACAAGGGAAGGTCATTGGATGGCTATAAAGAAAATTCTAAAAGTACTGATGAAGATCAAAATAAATGTTCGTAAGTTACTAAGGCTAGAAGAATATTATAGTAAAATGTGTTAGACTCATGATAATTTCCAAATAGATCGAGAATGTTCTCGACCACAATCGGGTATGTCTTCATTATGAAAAAAGACGATGTTTTGATAGAAGAAACTACAGAATAAGAGTACATTGTTGATTCAAAAGCTTCAAATAGAATATTATTGGATGAAGAACTCCATTTAAAAACTTGGATGATTCTTTGCATTCAGGATCCCCTAGAAAAGACACCCTGAGTCACATCATAACACCAAGCATTTTCTCTAGAGATTTAACAACATTCAAAATAAAGTTAAATAATGAGATGACTGTATAAGCAAATTTCACACTTATTAGAATTTTTATAGATGCATTCACAAATGCCTTCACTAAGCTAAGAATAAGAGTTGATCTTAAGCAATGAGACTTTGTTATTATATTGATGGGATTTATTTTGGATCTAGTATTTGGATATTTGAACATATTAAACAATAACTATTGTATTGAAGTTTCTATATAGGATACATCTTTTCATTAAAAATTATTGTGTTTTATGTTAACATGTTTAATACTTGAATAATCTAATTATTTGAAAATAGCCATAGTCGGTAACAATTATAGGAACAACTATAAAGTAAGACTGTAATATGAGTTAGATTATTTGACTTTCATTTGGATGATAGTGGCAAGGTGTTGCAACCAAGTTAATATGTACTTGTTAGAGAATAAGTATTGGTCTTGAACTACTTCAGGATCACTCCATGGATCGTCATCATAAGTGACTCTTGAGTAAAAGGTTGTATATTTGTATACTTAGACCGTAGATGAATATTATCGAATTGAGTGTAGGAAGATCTATGCTTTGAGGTGGTTAAACGCTACTCTTTGGCCATGCAATTATTAATGTCATTATTAGCTATGGTATGAACTATATAGGAGCTATATATAGTCAGGATGGGGTTTGCTCCACTTGTGTGTTGAGAGTTAGATATCTAGGGCACCTTCCTAAAAGTTGAACACAAATAACAATGATTGTGATCTAGTATCATGTTCAACACTGTAACATCCCGTAAATTTTCTATATGTAAAGTCAACCCTAGTCAACCACAGTCAAACTTGGGTCAACTAAAGTCTTCTTTATTGTTTTGGGTTTTTATTAGGGATAAAATAATAACCTTTGATTATTAAAAATCCTTAAAATAATTGTGGTTGAAATAGGAAAGGAAATGCTTGAAATCCGAGAAGTCTCACATGCATTTTCTTCTTTTCCTTCGGATCGTACACCAACCTCGGACCGGGAACACTTTGGCCATGAACGAGGCCGCGAACGGCTTCGGGCCGTAATCAATTTCGGACCGCAAACTCGCAACCGCCATAGGACCGTATACGAGGTTCACGGCCGTGAACCCCTCGGACCGTGAACCCTCGCATATATATTCATTTCAGCCGATTTTTCCTCACTTTTTACACATTCAAACACAAATTCAAGTCTTTTTCTATCAAGTATCATCAGTCAAAAACAGAAAGAACAACCTCTCTCCACAAGAACATGCTATAATCATCCCTTCTCATCATATTTAAGAAATAATCACTAGTTCTTCGCAAGATCTAATAGGTATCATTTCTTGATCTTGTTAACACTTCAAGAACATCTTTCAATCTTCTTATATTAGATAAAAACTCATTAATTTCATCTATTTTTCACAAAGAACACACGAAGAACATGAACAACAAGCACCTGAAAACCTTTGAATCTTCTTAGAAATGTGCTTAGGATCATCAAGTGTTCTTCAATCATTCAAGAACATTGGGTCATGAACCCTTCAAGCTAGGGCCGTGAACACTTCAGGGCCGTGAACCCTTCATACTCTTGGGCCGTGAACACCCCTCTCTTGGCCGTGAACACCTATCAGCTTCCATTTTAGCTTCTAACACTCCAATTTGACTTGTTTTGCTACAGGATTTCTTGTGGAACTAAACATCCTATATCAAATTATCAATAGAATCACCCTCCAAAATGTGAGTTCATACCCCCGTATTTTCATAGTTTTTTACTGTTTATGGGGGGGGGGGGGCAATACAAGTCTAACACAAAGATTTTGTGTTATAAACAAATGGTTTCAAATATCTTATCAAAATGGATTTCAGTTTTTTTTAGAAAGAGATCAAAATGGATTTCAGTTATCACCAAATAAAATTGTTTTTCAAAGATTGTGTTAAAATGACATCAAGTCTACAAAAATATTTCAAAATGTTAAACTTCTTTTAAATGGTTTTATAAACTTATATTTTTCCCCAGAAATCATATATATATATATATATATATATATATATATATATATATATATATAAATAAGATTTAAAAGGCTTAGGACTAATAACCCACTTTGGTTCCTTTTCCTTGTTTGGATGTGGGATTATAAGTATCAGTTATTTGTCCGAGTGTCATTTAAATTTTACTTATATATATTTGTATATGTATATAAGTATAAAAACTATTTCATTAAGTTCAAATACCCTTTGTAACATGTTCAGCAAAGGGGTTGCATTCATGAATACTCGGTATCAATTCAGAAAGTACATATAATAGGTATAATTAATGATTCACAGAACATTAATTCATGATTCAAGTATACTAAAGTACATTGTTTTACAAGAACAAAGGTTGATTCAAAACTAATCAAGAATATACATCTTTCATATACATGTTAAGAATACTAATTCAAGAACATACTATCAATCATTTATTTCAAAATGATTGGGTTTTCATAACTAATATACATGTAACGTTTATATGCTTTTTATGAGTCATTTGATACATGTTGTTTAATTCATTTAAACAATATAGTTAAAGTCCTGACATTATAACCAGAATCTGCAGCCGGAGATCGAAACAATGTGTGTATAGATCTATATTGGGATTGACAACCCCGCACCCAGACTGCTAGCTTCAGTGAGGCATACACGCCTACGAGTGACAGTTGTTATCAACAGATTTCAATGCCTTCAATGCGTTGGGTCAGGCCATCTAGTCTCAGTATGGTTATAATAACTCATTAAAAAGATATTAACAATACGTTAGTGTATAATTAACTAAACATACGTACATTTTCAAAGTACTAGTTTACAAGATAAAATTTACAATATTACATTACATTTTACAATAACAGCTGGTGAAGCCAGTCATACTCACAGTTACAAGTTTTACAAAAGGAATACAAATACAGAACATTGGTTTACAAACAGAATGGTTTTATGTGATTCAAACTACTTTACATATACAATAGAAAGTATAGGATTTTCTGGAACAGTTTACATATTCAAGAAACAGAAAATATTCTTTCAAACATAAACACTTATGCACTCACTCAACTTTATGTTGATACTCTCTTTTCAAATTACTTGTATTCTTAGGGAACCAGTAGACAGGTACTCCCCGAGCTTTTGAGAAGATGGAGCTATTTTGAGTATTGTCTTCTTGTTTTGTATAACTATTTTGGTTTCAATATACAATGATGAAACACATGTAAATACTTGTACTTTTTAAATACAATGGTTGTTTGTACTCTGATTACTATAATGCATGTGTTGTGATACTACAAATGAAGTCATCCACCCCCAGCCGTTTCCGCCGTTTGATTTGGGGGTGTGACAGATTGGTATCAGAGCATTTTTTATAGTGAACTCAGTATATCAATCCATAAAAGATATACAAATTATAAATACATTTGGGGCTGAGAGCTCTGACTACAAGTATACTTTTTAAAAATTTAAGTACTTTTAAAAGAAGTATACTAACACTCATACCTACAAGTACAGTATCACAGTCATAAGAACTTAAAAGTATTTGGATGTTGAACATTATAGTCAAACCTGGGCAGTTATGTAATCCTATATGGGATTAATATAGCCTGATCAAGTATATTGATTTGAGATATGACCAACATGTGTTTGGGAGTGATAGTAGTGTTACGACATGTCCAAAACTTACCAACCATACATATTCAGAAGAACTCTAGAACAGAACATAAATATTAAAATACTATAGGGGTATTTTAGGCACTATATACTAATAACAAACATGAGAAAACAAAAGAACCATTAAGGGTAGAATTAGAAATATTAAGGGTATATTTATAGTTATATATAATTAAAGTTATATAGACTTAGAATAAGTGATCTAGCTTCATTTCCTGTTCCTTGTTTAGTTGAGGATTTAGAGCCGGGTCATTTAACCAAAGGTCATTATACCCAAGTTATATATAATTAGTATACACTTTATAGTTATTGTAATACCTAGAACAAGTCATACAGAATACATTACTTGTTAAATGTAAGTCTCTCTCGTAGAAGCTTGTATCTTTAATCTATCGTTACTAACTATATTCTATATCTCTTACCCCTATTCTCGCTTAGATAACTATGGTTGGAGTTCATCTACTTGGAGACCCTTATTTTACCAATCAAGAGCAAGATGCAGAGCCAAAAGAGAATCATGAAATTCCCTTAGATGATGATTTTGCAGAACATTTTCCTGAAGACACTGATTCCGAATCAGAAGCCTATAATCCACCACCAGTTGCCTAGAATCCAAATCCACGACAAAATTTCCAAGGCCCGACGCCTTCGTGGGCTGAGAACTTGGGTAGGTGGAGCCGAGAGCAAGGTCAACCCTTACCCTACAACGGAGACCGAAGCTTTTACAACCTAAGTGAGGGAGGATCTGCAGATAGAGTTCTTCCTATTTTGGTTCGCCGAGTGGCTCGAAATATTGAGCTAGGAGTGACAGCCATTCAGCAAACCATAGAGCTAGATGCTGACACGAATGCCAATACGGATAGTATTCACAATCTTGAACTTGCTCATAACAGAGCAATGAGAGACAATGGGGCACTGCTGCAAGAGCTAGCTGTAACTCGAGCTGAAGTCATAGAGCTCCGAGTACGCCAGACAGTGTATGAAAGACATTTGCTTGATGTGGAGCGTCAGCTGGCTGAGTTGAGGGTTCGTCCGAGTGATGCCCGTCGCTAGTAGGAGATACTCTACTTATCCTTTCTTTTGGTTTAAGAAATGGATTATACTCTACTCGCTCTCTGTTTACTCTTTTCGTTATAGTTAAGTCTGCGGATATGTTCTAGCGTTATTTTTCATGTTTTTCAGTACGACCGCGAAAATTTCATTTTCGATAGGTCAGTATGATGTCGATGTTTTTCCCATAATTTGGTGTATTGTAGACCTGTTTAGGGTCAAGTTTTCCAGACTTTATGTATTCAATATCCCAATATAATCGACATGCATTTTCATACTCCTTGAAAAATAACCACTCAATTTCATATTATCCTGTTGCAAGTTGTACTTGTAGTAGACTCCTATATCCGATTCCTTACAAGATTCATGTTGAACTAAATGTTTTAGTTCAGAGATATCAAATTCATATTCACTCTTGATATCTTACCATCTTTTTATCTTTTAACTTTTATAGTAAAAGATGCCTCCTCGGAGAAATCCAAGACGTAACAATGTGAAGGAAGCACCGACACCACCTCCGCCACCACCTACTCAATTCGACGCTGCTATATTTCAAGCGGCCGTCACGGCAGCTGTTGCAGCTGCCATGTCTCATATCAACACTCCTGGTGCTAGTGGGTCAGGAGCTGGTGCACATCCTTCTACCTATGGCGAGAGTCATGGGCACTCGCGAGAGTGTACTTACAAAGATTTATCGAACGCCATACCCTGGACCTTTAACGGGACTGGAGGAGTCATGACGTTAAGACAGTGGATTGAGAAGACAAAAGCTATTTTCGAAATCTGCTCCTGTCCGGAGGGTAGCAAGGTTAAGTTCGCTGCTTGTACCTTTTCGGATAGAGCCATAACATGGTGGAATGGCCATGTTAAGTCACTAACTCTGGTAGTGGCTAACTCGATAAGCTGGGAGAACTTAAAAACTATGCTTATGCGAGAATACTGTCTGCGAGGGGAAATTCAAAAACTCGAGCTAGAGCTCTGGGATCTTACAATGGTTGGTTCGGACATAACAACCTATACCAATAGATTCTGTGACTTGTCAATTCCTTGTCCAGAAATGGTTGCTCCGGAGAGAAAAAAGATCGAGAGATATATTTGGGGACCGTCGCCCCAAATTCAGTCAAGTGTATTAGCTTCAAGGCCTGTTACCTTTGACTGTGCCAAAGAGCTAGCACAATCTCTTATGGACCATAGAGCCCGTCAAAACTCAGTGGTTGCTGCACCAGAACAACCGAAGGGAAACAACAACAACAACAATAACAACAACAACAACAAGAAAAAAGGTTGGAACAAGAGGAAGGGCAAATATTCACATGAATCCTCAAAGAAGCAACAGCTAGTTGCAGTCAATGCTGCTACTATACCTGATGATGTTCTTGCTAACCCTGCACCATCTAAGCCTTATGCTGGTAATCTCCCCAAGTGCAACAAGTGCAATTTTCACCATAACGGATATTGCATGGAAATACAGTGTCGTAACTGCAACAGAAAAGGGCATACAGCCCGATTTTGTAGATCACCACCCCAACCGAATAACCAAGTACCTGTCGTTGGAGTAGGTCAAGCATGCTACCAATGCGGTGATGTGGGGAATTTCAAGAGTGATTGTCCAAAAGCTGGAAAATCTGGTGGAGTTGGGAGAATTTTAGCTTTGGGTCACGAAGAAGCAGTGGCAGACCCTGCGGTGGTCACGGGTACATTTCTTCTCAACAACACTTATGCATGCATTCTATTTGATTGTGGTGCTGAGAAGAGCTTTGTGAGCCATAATTTCAAACACTTTCTAAATTAAAACTCCCAACCACTAAATCAAACTTTCACAGTCTAAATGGCTAACGGGAAATCCGAATCCACCAACGATGTATACATAGGATGTACTCTTACCTTGAATAACTTTTCTTTCCCAATAGACCTTATGTCGGTCTCTATCAAAAGTTTCGACGTCATAATAGGTATGGATTGGTTGTGCTCTAACCATGCTGACATCCTGTGTTACGAAAGAGCCATTCGTCTGAACTTGCCAACTAACAAAACTCTTATTATTTACGGCGACAAACCCTGAACAAACCTTCAGATCATTTCTTGCATCAAGGCACAGAAGTACCTTCGCAAAGAGTAATGTGCTTTCTTAGCTCACGTGGTAGACAAAAAGCAAGAAGTCAAAGATATCGCGAACATTCCTGAGATCTACAACTTTCCCGACATATTTCCCGACGATCTTCCAGGAGTGCCTCCAGAACGACAAGTCGAATTCAGAATCGACTTAATCCCTGGGGCTACCCCTGTAGCCAAATCCCCCTATCGTCTTGTACCTTCTTAAATGCAAGAATTATCCAGCCAGTTTAACGAACTCCTTAGCAAAGGTTTCATAAGACCAAGCTTCCCACCTGGGGAGCACCGGTTTTATTCGTAAAGAAAAAGGCTGGATCATTCCATATTTACATAGACTACCGCGAGCTGAATAAACTTACCATAAAAAATCGATATCCTCTTCCTCGCATTGACGATCTGTTCGACCAACTTCAAGGTACGAGCTACTTCTCAAAAATAGACTTAAGATCCGGATATCACCAGTTACGGATTTTGGAGGATGACATTCCCAAAACCGCATTTAGAACTCGTTATGGTCATTACGAGTTTGTAGTGATGCCATTCGGATTGACGAATGCACCTGCTGTGTTCATGGATCTAATGAATAGAGTGTGTCGTCCATTCCTGGACAAATTCGTCATAGTCTTTATTGATGACATCCTTATCTACTCAAGAAGTGAAGAGGAACATGGCCAACATCTTCGTCAAGTATTGCAAACTCTTAGATCAGAGAAACTCTATGTGAAGTTTTCAAAGTGTGAATTTTGGATCAGGAAGGTTGATTTCCTAGGTCACGTGGTCAGTTCAGAAGGAATACACGTCGACCCTTCCAAAATAAAGGCAATTGAAAACCGGTCAGCACCCAAAACACCTACAAAAATCCGTCAATTCTTAGGTCTTGCTGGCTACTATCGCAGATTCATCCAGAATTTCTCTCGAATAGCTAAACCTCTTACCACCCTGAGGCAAAAGGGTGTAACTTTTAGCTATGGAGAAAAGCAAGAAACAGCGTTCCAAACGTTGAAGCGAGCTCTATGTAGTGCACCGATCATATCTCTTCCTGAAGGGATAGAGGATTTCGTAGTGTACTGTGATGCTTCTAAACAAGGGCTTGGATGTCTTCTTATGCAAAGAGGAAAGGTTATATCCTATGCCTCAAGACAGCTAAAGACACATGAAGTCAACTATACAACACATAACCTTGAACTAGGAGCAGTGGTATTTGCTCTGAAGATCTAGAGACATTATTTATATGGCACGAAATGATCAATATTCACGGACCATAAAAGTCTCCAGCATATCTTTGATCAGAAAGAGCTGAACATGAGACAACGACGATGGGTGGAGCTACTGAACGACTACGATTGTGAGATTCTTTATCACCTTGGTAAAGCTAATGTAGTAGCTGACGCCCTTAGCAGAAAAGAATACTCGGGATGCCGAGTAAAGTCGTTGACCATGACAATCCATTCACATCTGTCCACACAGATCAGAGAGGCTCAACTCGAGGCCTTAAAACATGAAAACGTGGCAGGTAAAACCTTGAGAGGAATGGATAAGAACTTCAAAGTCAGGGATGATGGAGTCTATTGTTTCATGAACTGGATCTGGACACCAAAGTTCGGTGGTTACAGAGACATGGTTATGAACGAAACACACAAAACCCGATACTCCATTCATCCAGGTTCAGACAAGATGTATCTGGACCTCAAGAAACTATACCGGTGGCCTAACATGAAGGCCAAAATCGCTGCCTTTGTGGGCAAGTGCCTTACTTGTGCCAAAGTTAAGGTAGAATACCAGAAACCTTCGGGTTTATTAGAACAACCTGAAATCCCTGAATGGAAGTGGGAGCGGATTACAATGGATTTCATAACTAAGCTACCCAAGACATCAAGTGGTTATGATACTATTTGGGTAATCGTCGATAGATTAACCAAATACGCACACTTCTTACCAATCAAAGAGACCTACAAGATGGAGAAGCTAACAAGAACTTACCTTAAGGATATCGTTAGACTGCATGGTGTGCCAATATCTATTATTTCCGACCGGGATAGTAGATTCACTTCTCGTTTCTGGCAGTCTTTACAAAAATCTTTGGGAACTAGGTTGTACATGAGTACAGCCTACCATCCACAAACTCACGGACAAAGTGAGAGGACGATTCAAACTCTAGAAGATATGTTGCGAGCTTGCGTGATAGACTTTGGAAAGGCATGGGATACTCATTTGACCCTTGTCGAATTCTCTTACAACAACAGTTATCACACTAGCATAAAGGCTGCTCATTTCGAAGCCCTCTATGGCCGCAAGTGCAGATCACCTCTATATTGGGCTGAAGTGGGTGACACGCAGCCAGCTAGAAGTCAAGTTCCTGGCAGTGCTCTCACTGGTCTCGAAATCATTCGCGAAACTACGGAGAAAATCGTACAAATCCGGGAGCGACTTAAAGCTTCCGGAGATAGACAGAAAAGCTACGCTGACAAAAGAAGAAAACCTTTGGAATTCCAGGTTGGTGACCGCGTCATGTTGAAGGTCTCACCCTGGAAGGGCATAATATGCTTTGGAAAGCGTGACAAGCTGAATCCAAGGTACATAGGACCATTCGAGATTCTTGCTAGAATCGATCCAATAGCTTACAAACTCCGACTACCTCAAGAACTAAGTAACATACATCCTGTATTCCACGTCTCTAACTTGAAAAATTGTTTATCCGATGAGACTCTTGTTATCCCACTCGATGAAATCAAGATAAACAAGAATATAAACTTCGTGGAAGAACCCGTAGAGATTTTAGACAGGGAAGTAAAGAGAACCAAACAAAGTCGTATCTCGATAGTGAAGGTTCGATGGAATGCAAAACGGGGACCTGAATTCACTTGGGAGCGGGAGGATCAAATGCAACAGAAGTATCCACATCTTTTTCCCTAGTCTTGTTGTATCTCTTTAATCAAAATTTCGGGACGAAATTCTCTCTAACGGGGGGATAATGTAACATCCCGTAAATTTTCTATATGTAAAGTCAACCCTACTCAACCAAAGTCAAACTTGGGTCAACTAAAGTCTTCTTTATTGTTTTGGGTTTATATTAAGGTTAAATAATAACCTTTGATTATTAAAAATCCTTAAAATTATTGGGGTTGAAATAGGAAAGGAAATGTTTGAAATCCGAGAAGTCTCGCATGCATTTTCTTCTTTTCCTTCGGATCGTACACCAACCTCGGACCGGGAACACTCCGGCCGTGAACGGCTTCGGGCCGTAATCAATTTCGGACTGCAAACTCACAACCTCCATAGGACTGTATACGAGGTTCACGGCCGTGAACCCCTCGGACCGTGAACCCTCACATATATATTCATTTCAGCCGATTTTTCCTCACTTTTTACACATTCAAACACAATTTCAAGTCTTCTTCTCTCAAGTATCATCAGTCAAGAACACAAAGAACAACCTCTCCTAAAGAACATGCTATAGTCATCCCTTCTCATCATATTCAAGAAATAATCACTAGTTCTTCACAAGATCTAATAGGTATCATTTATTGATCTTGTTAAAACTTCAAGAACATCTTTCAATCTTCTTATATTAGAATGAAACCCGTTAATTTCATCTATTTTTCACGAAGAACGCGCGAAGTATACGAAGAACAAGCACCTGAAAACCTATGAATCTTCTTAGAAACGTGCTTAGGATCATTAAGTGTTCTTCAATCATTCAAGAACATTGGGCCGTGAACCCTTCAACCTAGGGCCGTGAACACTATCAGGGCCGTGAACGCTTCATAATCTTGGGTCGTGAACACCCCTCTCTTGGCCGTGAACACCTTTCAACTTCCATTTTAGCTTCTAACACTCCAATTTGACTTGTTTTGCTACGAGGTTTCTTGTGGAACTAAACATCCTATATCAAATTATCAATAGAATCACCCTCCAAAATGTGAGTTCATACCCCCCGTATTTTCATAGTTTTTACTGTTTTAAGGGGGGGGGGATACAAGTCTAACACAAAGATTTTGTGTTATAAACAAATGGTTTCAAATATTTTATCAAAATGGATTTCAGTTATCACCAAATAAAATTGTTTTTCAAAGATTGTGTGAAAATGACATCAAGTCTACAAAAATATTTCAAAATGTTAAACTTCTTTTAAATGGTTTTATAAACTTATATTTTTCCCCAGAAATCATATATATATATATATATATATATATATATATATATATATATATATATATATTTGTATAAATAAGATTTAAAAGGCTTAGGACTGATAACCCACTTTGGTTCCTTTTCCTTGTTTGGATGTGGGATTATAAGTATCAGTTATTTGTCTGAGTGTCATTTAAATTTTACTTATAGATATTTGTATATGTAGATAAATATAAAATCTATTTCATTAAGTTCAAATACCCTTTGTAACATGTTGAGCAAAGGGGTTGCATTCATGAATACTCAGTATCGATTCAGAAACTACATATAAATTATAATAGGTATAATTTATGACTCACAGAACATTAATTCATGATTCAAGTATACTAAAGTACATTGTTTTACAAGAACAAAGGTTGATTCAGAACTAATCAAGAGTATACATCTTTCATATACATGTTAAGAATACTAATTCAAGAACATACTGTCAATCATTTATTTCAGAATGATTGGGTTTTCATAACTAATATACATGTAACGTTTATATGCTTTTTATGAGTCATTTGATACAGGTTGTTTAATTCATTTAAACAATATAGTTAAAGTCCTGACATTATAACCAGAATCTCCAGCCGGAGATCGAAACAATGTGTGTATAGATCTATATTGGGATTGACAACCTCGCACTCAGACTGCTAGCTACAGTTAGACATAGACGCCTACGAGTGAGAGTTGTTATCAACAGCTTTCAATGCCTTCAATGCGTTGGGTCAGGCCATCTAGTCTCAGTATGGTTATAATAACTCATTAAAAAGATATTAACAATACGTTAGTGTATAGTTAACTAAACAGAAGTACATTTTCAAAGTACTAGTTTACAAGATACAATTTACATTATTACATTACAGTTTACAATAACAGCTGGTGAAGCCAGGCACACTCATAGTTACAAGTTTAACAAAAGGAATAGAAATACAGAACATTGGTTTACAAACAGAACGGTTTTATGTGATTAAAACTACTTTTCATATACAATAGAAAATATAGGACTTTCTGGAACAGTTTACATATTCAAGAAACAGAAAACATTCTTTCAAACATAAACACTTATGAACTCACTCAACTTTATGATGATACTCTCTTTTCAAATTACTTTTATTCTCTGGGAACCAGTAGACAGGTACTCCCCGAGATTTTGAGAAGATGGAGCTATTTTGAGTCTTGTCTTCTTCTTTTGTATAACTATTTTTGTTTCAATATACAATGATGAAACACATGTAAATACTTATACTTTTTAAATACAGTGGTTGTTTGTTCTCTGATTAATATAATGTATGTGTTGTGATACTACAAATGAAGCCATCCACCCCGAGACGTTTCCGTCGTCTGGTTTGGGGGTGTGAAAAACACGATGTCTATGACAAAGTGGTAACTGATACATAATCATATACATCAATTGGAGCTTTAAGCTTTTTGAATAATTGGATGTTGTTGAAAGGCATTTCGTTATGTGTAATTAGGGGTGTGTGAAATATTGTTGGACGTTCACCAATCTATGATAAAATATTATGCAAGTGGGCGATTGTTGGTTTTATATTCCTAAGAATGATCACAAAATGATATTTCTCATAACATATGAACCTATATCGTCACACCAATAATAAGTTAGACCACAATTTGATCATTTTATATTATGAATTTGATTCATGATAATGTATCATAATTCTTGCAATTTATTTTAATGAACCATTATTTTCAAAAACTATTAACATTTCTAAACTTAGTATATTAATTTATAATTCATATGGTATGAATTGCTTATGTGTGGTTTTTATGTTATTTATGGGTTAAATAATCTAAATACGTTTATATAACGTTTTATGAATTTATATATTTTTATAATATGAAAGAAAACAAACAAACACAGACACACACACATACATACACACACACACACACACACACACATATATATATATATATATATATATATATATATATATATATATAAAGATTTAATAAATCTTTTTATATAAAAGACATAAAGTATGCTTTATAATATATAAAAGGGAGAGAGAATACTCTTTCTATTAAAATTTTGCCACCTCCCTCCTTGGAGGTCAAATGATAAGTTTTTATGCTACCAATACACTGTTGCATGCTTTGGTGTGGCCAAGCTAATTATTATGCATGAGAAAAACTCTATTTCTCTTAAAATTTAGTCTCCTCTGTTTTTCTTCTTGATCGAAATATTGAACACAACCACCATTTTTCTCTCTAAGTTGTTAGCACTAGAAAATATACACTGCCATTTACTCTTTTGAAGAACCAAAATTGGAGTTTAGGTTTTTCAAGATTAAGTGCTTTGATTTTTGTAAGAAGTACTAGAATACAAGGTGTTTCCAAGTTTGTTGGTCGATCCTTTCTATAAAGGAAGTCTTCTTGCCTTCTTTACATCTTCAACCTTATCCTAGTGTTTTCAAAATTTTCCAATGTTTTTGTTCTTAAACTCACTATGGTTGTTTTTATAATATCTTTACATGCATTCATTTGAATTATTGGTGGGTTATATAAAATTTACTTCCAGTGCCAAGGTTTTATGATTTTATTTGTTTTGGAAACCCATTGTTGAACCATATCCCAACAGATTTAATAATTCCAAGTAATCGTTAATGTCATCCATGTATTCCACCATAAATTTATCCAATAATAGGTGGAAAAATTATTCATCAAGGTGTAAAATTTGGCAGGGGAATTGGTCAGTCAGAAAGGAATCATTAGGAATTCAAACAAACCTTACCTTTTCACACACACGTATTGGTTTTGTCGCCTATAGATATGCATACTTTCCAATACCCTAATGTAAAATACATATTTATGAACCATCATGCATTCGTGATCCGGTCAAAGAGATTGGCTACCAATGGGATAAGGTACTTATTCTTTCTTGTTATCTTGTTTAGTGCCCAATGGTCGATGCACATTCTCAAAATCCCATTATTATTTCTTTTTAAACAAGACCGGGTCACCAAGTTAGGCCTTTGAGGGTTGGATAAGTCCAACTTCTAGAAGTTCCATCAATTGGTTCCTTAGTCTTCCAACTCAAGTATAGCCATTCTATAAGGCCATGTTGTTGGTGACATAGCTCCTTACTCTAATGTTATCTCGTGATCCACTTCCCTTCTTGTAACGCCCGATTCCTAGGTACTAATTTTATTATTTCAATTTGTGAATTTGGGTTGGCCACGACGTGGTGATATAGACCACCACGGTGTGGTAGACATTTTAATTTATGTGCATCATTATGGTTCCCACGACATGGACATGTAATGTCCATGACGTAGTGATGCCAAAATGGAAAACCCTAGATTTCGAACCTAGATCCCTATTTAAAGGAAGTGACGACTAGTGTTTCCTCCATCCTTAGCCTCCATCACCTCCAAAATGCCTTAGAGAAAACCCTAGCAATTTTGCAAGTTTTGAGTTCATCTTTGGTGTTTTCGTGACCTTGGAAGGAAGAAGAATGAGTCCTTGGTGATTTAATCCAGCTAGCAAGCCACCTCCATCCTTTTGTGCATCTTCTGGAGTATTTCTGAGTACTCAAGTTCCCATTTTTAGGATTCATTTCTTGTATATCTAGCTTTCTTATCATGGTTTGGTCTATATATGAAGTTTGAGTGATGAAATGAGATAAGATTTGAAACTTTATGGATCACCAAGATCCTTTGTGCCTAATATCTTCTGGATCTAGAAGTTGAATGGGTTTTCAGATCCATACATGAGTTTTACGTCCTTTCTCATCATTTTCAACTAGTTGGGTGAAGGATATGCGTGGCTCATGCATGTCCATAAGGTTTGGATTTTTATGGACTATTATGGTCCCAAGAAGATATTTGGAAAGTATGAACAAGGAACTTTACGGACTAAGGACTCAATTCATTAAGTTATCTTAATACAGTTTGCACGACGTGGCATGATGGGTACCATGATGTGGCGAGGGAGGATGTTGATACTGTTTTGTCGGGACTCTGCCATGACATGGTAACATGTCTACCATGACGTGGTAGTGGATGTGACCGTGAACAAGTTGAATGGCCATGATGTGGTGGCCTCCCAAAGTTGACTTTAACCTTTGACAATTGATACTTTGGACTTGGTTGTGATGGGTTTTGAGCATTCTAACACTCTTATGGTGTTCATGCAACCCTAAATACCTTGGATCTATGTTTTATCTATTATACATGCAAACTTGAAGTTTCCAAGGTATTACCCTAACTAGCATATAATCATATGTATTTGCATAACAAAAACTATATAGAATACATACCTTTTCTTGTAGTTGGTTACTTGGAGCTTTAAGAGCCTAACACCAATAATGTGAATGTCTCAAGTGGAATATATAATCACCATCAACCACTTGGAAGACTTGAGAGAGAGAGAGAGAGAGAGAGAGAGAGTTGCTTCACAAAATCGGCCAAGCTTCTTACACATACTAGTGCCAATTTTATGAGCCAAGGACTCCTTTATATAGTATGCATGATTAGGGTAAACCCTAATACCCATGACTTTCCACATTACTTAGGATCCATGGGTTAAAAGCTCCATGGACTATCCATGGTCTTCCATGTAGGCTTAGCCCATCCTAAATAACATTAGCCCACATGGATAAGTCTAATAACTATTATTGCAAGTACGACTTCACAACCCAACTAGCAATCGAAGCTCTTAAAGCCGCTGTCGAACTCTGAACAAATCAATGACGCGTCCGTTAGATAAGGGATCATATATTCCTCCATTCTACAAGATATCATATGGACTGACACATGGATTATAATCATTCTCTCTGTCTATCTGTTGTTTCCCTATTTCCTATTTATGACGACCAACTAATTAAACAAATAAATCAGTCTAGGCTTGGCCAAGCACTTAGGGGTGTCATCACTAAATCATTGAGGGGCCCATAGATATCGCTTTTATCCCTCCAAGGGTAAATGGAATGGATAAACTACGACTCATATGCTTGTACTAAGTACTTGTTGAATCATACACAAAGGCACATTTTTTAACATCAAGTTACGGATGTGTTTTCGTACAATCAATGTACAACCAACTCATAGTCAACAATTCATATCTCTAGGTTTGAAGAATATAAGATATTATCGTCTCATGATCACTCGTAATAAAATCCATGAAGTGATTCAAATTAGCCTGGGTTTAATCCAATACTTGAATCTTATTCCAGGAGCACTCATGAATGATGCAGCAACTTTTGTTATGCGTAGACAACTTAGACATCTACAAGCCCAATTCTTGACAGTCTTGATTCATACATACTTCCAAAGTATGATTGACTGTGGAGAGTTTGAATAAACTTAGTAATTCGGGAAGTCAAAACATGCAAAGTGAAACACAAAAATAATACTAATCCTATATGGCCCCAAAACTTTTGAGAGTAAATAAAACACCTTTCATTTAATCACCATATTGATTACTCATTATTCATTGTATAATGTTTCGAATAATCAACTTTATACTTGAATTAAAACAATAGTTATGCCATGCTCCAAGCATGCACACTATGTTTGTCTATGGTCCTTTCTTTGTGGAATAGATCAATTGAAAACATTTCAATGATGCTCATTTCACAACTCCAAATCCTTATGATAAATGTAAGAATACCAAATTCTTACCATTTTCCGAAATCTGTTAGATTCTAAAGTTATATGCATTGATCCTCTTGTAATGACTATTGACAAAAGTCACAAAGACTTGGCAACAGACATTACAAAGTGTTCCAATGGAGAGCAATTCCATTGAAACGAAGTCTCATATTCAAAGTACATTCCTTTGAACATCCTTATTGCATTAAGTTTTTCTAATCTTAGACAGATTTAATGAACAACGTCCACCTATGGAAACATTTCCATATTCCCCATTTTGACTATCACTTTTGACCAAGAGTTGCCTCTTTTAAGAATATATGTCAATATGGTCCTTCCAAAATTTACACTATACTTCCAACTGTCCATGAGCAACCAATTTTTGGTAAGCCTCAGATTGTCCTCGACAATTGCTTAATCATTTTAGTCATATTCATTTCTGGTCATTTTCCCTCTTAGTGCCCTAGGCATTTGGAAAATTCAGAACACATGGAAATATTATAGCATATGTAATCGATCCTATACCCGAAGCATATGCGATACGATTCATAATGTCTCGCATAAAGACATGATACTAGACTAGGCTTTTGCTATAATTTTTCTATTTGCCATGTTCTCACAATTCGGACTATGAAGAGGGATGTCGTAATCATAATCGAATTTTAGAACGCAAATAATGTTCCCATATATAGAATTTCGTAATGTTGAACCATTCCAACATAACATTCATATAACATTCATATATATACTTGACTAAATTTGATTAAAATCTCAATCTAAGCTTTTAGAATTGGAATGAAGTATAATTTCCTCTCCCTTAATTATAACAAAAAAAAATTTCAAACCCTATAGCTTTGCAAATTTGAAACTTTTGTTTTCTATAATTAATATTGCTAACACTTAACAAAATAATCATGCTCCCACTAACATAATAATTATTAGCATAACACTTATGCTCCCACTAGCTTTGACATGTACCCATAAATCATCTGGACGTCTAGAAATCAATATTGTATTGACTTTCTTACCAAAGTTCAGATTTCTTATACGAGATGCTTTGATAAAACGTTATCAAAATCATACACCTTTCGGTAGATAGCTCACCAGTGTGTCTAAACAATTATGAAGAGGAATTCTGTAATCATAATGTTTAGACCTTTTTACCATTTCTCACAAGTTCATGTTAGTGTGCCGGTTAACCACACACGCTCCACTAACGACTTTTGAGAATGCAAATATTACAACCGCTATCTACTTAAAATCTACTTAGTGAAAGCGTTTCCTCACCATCATTTTATGAATCTGAGAGAAACCTTATGACACTTAGATTTTTATGGTGTATGTGTTCCTATCCATGTAAATTTGTCATAACCATAATCACAAGACAAGGTTAGTGACAAATCCAAACTCATATGGACTGAACTTGTTTAATCATAATTTCTTGCCTCCTGGCAGCTCAAGGGCCTACCATTGCTTCCAGATTGTTATGAAAACAATTAAGAACTCATAGAACTCACAAGCATAGTCAACTTTTAACTGGAATAGACACAAAAATAAGAATATGTCAACACGATAGGTTACAAACCTCAAGTCGTGGGCTAGTGATTAACAATACTCTTGATTAGTTCTTGAAACTATCTCAAGATCTTTTAAGACTCCTACTGACCTCTTGACATATAAGATTTTCTTTGTCAAGAACCATAAAACAAATATTCAAGAGTTAGTGCGGATTCTTACCAAGTTAAACACTTCACACAGTTGGTCTTAGTTGGTCTTTGTTTTATCCAAAACATCACAGCTTACCAATTTCAAATGTACCAGAGTAGAAAACATTTACTCTACATTTGACAAGTGTTTTAAACCTTTTTAAGATTATGTCACTCAAGTCTCAATCTTGGAGTATGATTCTAAGATTTGATTTTGAAACGAAGTATGATTTATCTTTTGATTTAACCATTTCAACAATTCATGATTCCTCTTCTTAGCCATAAAAATGAACTAAGATGTCCTTAGAGGATCAATTGTGATATGGTTTCATAATCACTAAGATAATCATAAACCAAGATACTAAAGTACTCTCCCACCTCTTTAGATTGGAGAAACTTTTTTCTTTCTACCTAATTTGATTCTTCTCATTCGTTCTGCCTTGCATTGAAACTTTTCCAATGTTTCAGAATTACACTTAAACTTGTAAGCATAACCATATTTACTAAGCTTTAGTAAATCATAACGAATAATCCTGTCATTCCTTGTGGTGGATTTTACCAACGCACAACCAAGTGTACCCAATCCTTTAGTCCTTCACTTGACTCACATTTACATGTGAACAAGGAATTAGTCTTAATTTTCCAAAGATGAAAATTCTCATTCATCATACAATACAAGTTGCATGATTCCAAGTTTCTATCCAACTGAAACTTGGGTGGTGATCATCTTTCCTTATTTGGTAAATTATGACACTACCACAAATGAAAAAATCAAATCCATTTTCCAATATTACTATCAATGGAATCATATAAACAACAATTTTCCACTAATGCCATTGTAAGGATACTTAAAATAAATAAAATCAAAACTTTTCTTTTATTTTAAAACTTGCGGAAAAACTTATCCTTACAATGCAAAAACATATGAAAAAACATGTTGTTATTATTCCTAAGCAATGTATCGTAACTCTTAAGGAGCAACTCAAAATTCTGATCACCGAACCATGCGATCAAATCCATCTCTTCGCGATCAGAATCAGCTTAATCTTTCTTTGAGCTTCCTTACTTTTCCATGATTCTTCAAAACATCAAAATTTAATTACATTACATCATGTATTAAGAATCTCCAAACAGGAACTCAATAGAGTTAGATAGTGGACTTTACCTGAAGTAGAGTCAAACTTTTTGACGTTACTATCTTTTAGATATCTCAGGTTGTCATGGCAGCTTCGCTTCGAATATCCCTTCACTTGGCAAAAGAAACATATGGACTCTTTGGAAATGGTACACGAGACTATCTCAGACTTAGCCTTTCTCTTTACCATTGGGTCAAACGACTTGACCATCTTCGATCCCTTTCCATTGGGAAGAGAAAGCTTTTTTTGGACTTCTAATGTTACCATTGTAAATGTCCATGGAAGTTTGGGAAGTGGACCTTCAAATCAAATTTGCTTTACCAGTTCTCCAAATAATTGTTGATTCAGCAGCAACAAGCAAATAGCTAAGATCAATAAGGATCATGTCGTGATCTGTCATCAGGAAGTGACTAAAGAACCCAGTCAACAGCCAGCTTCCTCGAGACTTCGACACCCAACTCTCCCGACTTATCAATGTGTGACTAGATCTCCAAGACCCGAGCACATATAGATTTTACTTGCAAATATGGATTGAGTGACCTTGAACTTTTAAAGTCTTGAAACTTGTGGGTAGGGAGAATAATTAGAGGAGGTGGAGGAAGTGAAGTATGATTTCCAGTCCCATTAATGCACAACAAAGGGATCAATCTTTCACCTTGATTGCCATGTGGGATATCATCTTCACTAGGAAGCTTGTTCCTAAAGATTTGGGAAGACCATAGTTGTCTAAAATAGACATCTATTAGGGAGAATTTTAAGTTAAGTTGATTTAAATCCTTAATATAACACCCAATATAAAATATTAAGGCTAGGATCCAACACAATATTTTATAACTTGGAAGAGGGATGCCGTAATCCAAGCTACAAAATATTTGAAGGTAGGTAAATGACGATTTATCAATCTCCACCATCAAAAACGAAATTGTTCATTAAGTTTTAATCGGATTGAAACTCCTAGATCCTTTGAGATTCATTGAACTATTCAATGGCATGTTTAAATCTCGATTGTGCCCTTCAAGTTTGTGAGTCGGATGCCGAGGATCACAAACAAGGAGTGAATAACCATGCAAATTAACTTGGTACACATAATGTTACAACCACCTAATCAATGTGTCGGTTAACCACACACGCTCTATTGATCTATGATTAACATCAAGCTACCCTTTGCCACGCATTGTCAGTCCCAGATTAGTGTACTGGTTAACTACACACGCTCCACTAACGACTTAACAAGGTGCAAAGTGCAATTTCATGGGTTAGCACCAAATTCACATTTTCCTAAGTAACTAAGATTGGGATTTATAAGTGTTTAGTTACTTTGTATTTACCATTATACTTTTAATGAAGGGAGAATTAATGTCCTGTCTTACCTGTTCGGCTAACGACCCTCCATCCGTTAAGGAAGCGGTGGGTGAGAGTGGACACCCCGTAAACTGCCATTTTATAGGCAGTAACCTTATACCCCCCTTATAGACCGGCTTCGTGAATGAGTCCTACTAATGGTAAGACTGACTCTATTCTTATACATATATATATAAATATTAAACATATAATTTTATAATAGTATAACAGTTGAATTTTAAACTATTAAAATTCTAAGGGTTGGAATTAAAGTATACATGGGGGGGTAACTTTACAAATTCCAAATCTTGAGGGCAAGTTTTGAACAATTCAAAAACTTTTGGAATCTATAACATATGAGTTTAATATGGTTTTTAATGGCAAGACTCTTGAAAATCTATAACTTGAGGACAAGTTATGGATGTCATAAAACAATTTATGGGAAAAAACTCTTCAAAAACATAACTCATGACTTTTAAAGACTCATGAACAAGAAAGACTTTTGGTTTTCCATAACTTGAGGACAAGTTATGGATTCATTAAAGGCCATTTAGATCATCTAATAAACAAACAAACATGTCAAGAAAAACTATGATCTAGACTAAACTCATATGAACCAGACAATTCAAATCAAACAATTTTCATGTAATTAGCCTAACCATTCAACTAATATAAAACATGAAACTTTTGACAATTATCTTTTGAATTGGATTATAATGATCATTACCAAATCAAAAAAATGTTTAGAAGTTCAAAAACAGCTTAGGGTAATGATTCTAGTCCAATTCCAGCCTTAAAAGTCGAAAATCTGCACTCTGGGCCTCCTACTCGTCGAGTGTATGAACCTACTCGACGAGTAGGATGAACTTACTCGTGGAATTGGCGAGTCCCCCAGTGGACTCGGCGAGTCCACTTTCCAGAAAGCCAGTTTTTCGATTTTTTAGCAATTGCATCAAGTATAATTGAAAACCAAGCCCAGGTTCTGATACCACTGATGGGTTTTGAGCATTATAACACTCCTAAGGTGTTCATGCAACCCTAAATACCTTGGATCTATGTTTTCTCTATTATACATGCAAACTTGAAGTTTCCAAGGCATTACCCTAACTAGCATATAATCATATGTATTTTCATAACAAAAACTAGATATAATACATACATTTTATTGTAGTTGATTACTTGGAGCTTTAAGAGCCTAGCATCAATAATGTGAATGCCTCAAGTGGAATCACAAATCACCATCAAAAACTTGGAAGACTTGAGAGAGAGAGAGAGAGAGAGAGAGAGAGAGAGAGATAGAGAGAGTTGCTTCACAAAATCGGCCAAGCTTCTTACACACATACTAGTGCCAATTTTATGAGCCAAGGACTCCTTTATATAGTATGCATGATTAGGGTAAACCCTAATACCCATGACTTTCCACATTACTTAGGTTCCATGGGTTAAAAACTCATTAGCCCATACTATATGAGTCCATGTTGAACTAGTCTCTTTTGATCACTAAATTAATTCCAAATTAATTTTTGATCAATACTATTTAAATAATATGATTTCATATTAATATATTAGAACTTAAATATATTAATAAATCATAACTATCCTTTTCTCATAAGTCTATCCATACAAATTGTCCCGGTGAAGTGCAACCCAAGTGGACCATGTCGGGTCGGGTCAAGTACATACCAATTATAGTTTTGGACTTAGACACTAATCCAACAGGTTAACCATGGGTCATATTGCTAGTTTTAGAAGGTAGACTAAGGGTTTACCTTGTATCATTCATTAAGAGGTGTGTAGCATCCACTTCTCGACTCTATGAGGTTGTTAGATGTCGACTGCACTTATGAGGTAAGTCTTCTCACTACAATATGTAGGACACCAGGTGTCAGATATGCTTCTAATCTTTGTGACTCTTGTTGATATATTTGCCTGTATGTCCATGGGAAGGCCATGTAAATTGCAGGAGTGTTGTAAGACTACAAATTTTTCTTGTAGCTTTCACTTGGGATGAAATAGGCCCGTTGGCTAAAATATGTCATTATAGGAGTTGTTATACATCAATGATTTGCTCATAACATTTCACTTGGGATGAAAAAGGCCTGGTAGCTTAAACAGGCTATGTTGCATGCTTACGGTTTTATGTTTAAATGTTTTAGGTACTCATGGTTCGAAGGGAAAGAGACCAACTTGCTCGTAATGCATCCACCAGAGTTTTTTGCAGTATCTTTTATGATGAATAACACATTATACTCTGATTATCTTTTGGGAAGGAACAAATGAATGTTTTGGTTGTTTTAGTAGGAAAAAAATTCAATTAGTATTTTTGGGACGTTACAAGTTGGTATCAAAGGCTTAGTTTGAGAGATTTGGATACACCTTCAGATCTGTTTGAACTTAAACAGAGGATTTATAAATGTTTTCCTAAAAAGAAAAGATTTATATATATAAAAAGGGGTGCGATATATGCAATCAACCGAGCTCAAGTAAGTAATTCCCAAAATACCCATACATGTATGCTATATTTTATCATGATATTATGTGAGTTCCATTCTAGAATAGGGATATGGATCTGCTCACGATTGGATGATAACCATGCCAGTTACAGGAGATGTGTTTATACACATGTTATATGTGGATTTCTTAGGTGCGTTTGGGTTTTGTTGATACTAGAAACTCTTTGATGAATGTGATCTAGTAGTACATAGTTAACACTAAATAGCCTAAGAATGTTTGATTCCGCCTTATTGCCTATTCTTGTCACATGAAAGCCCTATGGTAGAGACATCACTTCGAGCATCTATTTTCTTACGATTATGTGTGAATTGCATTCATCGAGTGGTTTTTAGTATCGGAAGCAACCTTTCGGGAACGTGTTTCCTAAGAGAGACTAGGAAGTACTATAGTATCTTTTGTATGTTGTTTAGCGTAATAAACTATGAGAGTAGTCATAAGCGGGTGACTTAGGGATTCAGGGTGATTCTTGAGGAAGTGTGGATAGGCGTGGAAGGTAGTATTGGCCCCGTACTACTCGAGGCACATCATCAGTACTCGAATCAAGGAATGTCATATAAATTCTAAGAAGCTTATAGCATGAGAGATTCTTCGAGTATGTTCTGATCCTTTGTATTGTTGTCTTCAGTATAGTGGTGATTACTCGAGGAGGTTCTGGTTCCAGATCTAGCTCCTGTGCCAAACCAAGTAATGAGAGGATACGTTAGTTTATCAGATCATAGATTACACATGGAATCTTGGATGAAACACCTGTGATGTTTGGTACAATCAATGAAGGGATTATGGACTTACTGGATGAGCATCTAAGGGCCTTTCATGTAGAGATTGCAACCTTTCATGTAGAAATTGTAGATGGACAGTTTGGGGAATGCATTCTCATCCCTTGGGAGTTCAAAGATATTAGGGCTCCATAGTTCTTCGGGAAGAAGGACCCCATTGATACTAGATGATGGATTGAGGACATGAAGAGTGCTTAATGGTCAAAGGTCAGGATTCCAGCTTGTCTTCTGAGGGATCAAGCTTGCATTTTGTGGGAGGAGGTTGGTCATGATTTGGGACCGGAGGCCGTTGAGGCCATGACATGGCCTGATTTTGTTACTAGATTTATTGGTTCTGCAGTATGTGGAAAATGAGGAGATGAAGAAGAAAAGGTACCATGATATTTTAAGGGATGATATCAGGGAGTTTGTGAGCATCTATATCAATGCAGGAAATTGGAGGGTATGATAGACAGAGCCTGGGAATGGAAGATAGAGTTGCATCTTCGAGAAAAGTGGAAGTCGGCCCAGATTCAACAGACATAGGTCTTAGCAAAAAAGCCTTTGAATCTCGATCTATATGACAACAGGGTCGGAGTCATTACAACAAGTATGGGAGATTGCTCGAGGGACTTTTTCGTGCAGTAGGGGAGGCTACTACATGTGCGGAAAAATGAGACACATTAGCAAAGATTGCACTCGTGGAGCACTCACATGCTTCCATTGCAATCAAACGGGCTACAAGAAGGTTGGTTCCCCGAGATTGTCAGAAGGAGCAACAAGAGCACCCACACCATCTACACTGAGAATTATCGATGGTCGTGAGAGCAAGGTGGATGCTCATGTTATGTTCGAATCGGAAGCTCCCCAATATTTTGTGTCTATGTGCGTAAAAAGAAGTTCGATGACGCCCGGCAACGTTGGATTACCCATTAGAGGTTGAGATTATTGGTGATCGTACAGTGAGTGCTCCGAGGGTTCATCGGGATTGAGTTCCCGAGTTGTTTTGTGATAAGTATTTGATAGACCTAGTCTCTATTCCTATGTGAGGCATAAAGATCATTGTTAGAATGGATTGGTTAAGTCATAATGGGATTACCCATTAGGGATGTTTTATGTAAATGATGTGGATGCTCATGGTATGTTCGAATTGGAAGCTCCCCAATATTTTGTGTCTATGTGCGTAAAAAGAAGTTCGATGACACTCGGCAACGTTGGATTACCCATTAGAGGTTGAGATTATTGGTGATCGTACAGTGAGTGCTCCGAGGGTTCATCGGGATTGAGTTCCCGAGTTGTTCTGTGATAAGTATTTGATAGACCTAGTCTCTATTCCTATGTGAGGCATAAAGATCATTGTTAGAATGGATTGGTTAAGTCAGAATTGGGATTTGATTGACTGTGAACATTAAAAAGGGTGGGTTCGAACCCCAAGTGGTGGATAACTGGTTATTCCTGGTGAGGGCATTTAGTATGGGCCATCTATTTGTTCAGAAATGAGAGTTGGGAGGTATCTTTAGCAGGGATGCTCTACATTTTCCACATATTTCATGGATACTCAGATTGTGGTGAAGAAGACTGGGGATAGTTTACCTATCATTCGAGATTTCCCCGATGTGTTTCCTGAGGAATTGTCAGGAGTGCCTCCTGAGAGGCAGATAAAATTTCTAATTGATTTGGTTCCAGGTGAAGCCCCTATACCCAAGGTGCCCTAGCGCTTAGCACCTCCGAAGATGCGGGATTTATTTACATAGTTGCATGAGCTGTTAGACAAGGGGTTTATTAGACCGAGAAATTCACCATGGGGAGCGTCGATCCTGTTTGTCAAGACTATGGAAAGGTCACACAATATGTGCATAGATTATAGAGAGTTGAACAAGCTTACATTGAAGAACCAGTAGCTGCTTCCGAGAATTGATGATTTGATTAATCAGCTTCAGGGTGTGTCTTAGTTCTCCAAGATTTATTTAAGTTAGGGTTATCAACAGATGAGGTTTAGGGATGAGTGTAACATCCCCAAATTTATCGGCCAAAAAAAACTGATTTAGTTTATGATTTTAAAATAAAATCAGAGTAATCTTCCAAAAGATGTGCGGAATTTGTCCCCAAAACAAAATATGATAAAATTTTATCAAAGCATTTCTTAAAGAAATGTATTTTCATTATATTATAAAACCTCAGGATATCATGTTCCGATACAGACCAAAAGCATAAACAGTACGATATAGTCCTTACAACAGTTATTTACATCTACTGGCCTATAATCCAAAATCCCTCGTCATCATCCAACTATGCTCTTTTTCCACTACCTGTAATATAAAAGCTGAGTGGGTCAGGCTTGGGAGCCTGGTGAGCATATAGGGTTTTCAACCCAGAATAAATAAATTTATTAATTTTCATCAACCAACAATAAATTTATTAATTTCATCAACTAACAATAACCCTGATTGCCCGTTCCCGTTATCCTCACTTTATGTCCCTAAACATCTAATAAAAGGGATCTAGCTTAAGGATCATCATCAGGCTAACAACACTATTTAAGGGATACTTCTACAGTTTCTTAAGGTTCCACCCTAAGAATCCTCTATCATTCACTCATTCATTCCAAAGGATTGTGCTAAGGAATAGGCACGAAGTCCATCACTGCCACGGTTCTTAAATTACAACTGGTGAACACGTAGTTTAAAACATCTGGTAAACACTCAGTTCAAAAATACTTAATGAACACCTAGTTCAAAAACACCTAGTTCCCCATAATGTGATAATAATGTATATCTCAAACCTGCAAAACCACTATTATTATTAACACATATATATCATATCTCTAAAACAATCTATCCCATCCCGTCGATCCCCACATACTGATCCTATACAATGATCTTACGAGATCTAGCCTAAAGGATCAATATGAACAACAAACTGACGAAGCTGCTTTGGAAATTCGTTGGCAACAAACGAGGATCAATAACGACATCAAATCAGGGTAATGGAATAAGTTTCACCACGAACCTCTGTTCGTAAAAACCACAACATAGTTAAGTCAGGGGTAGTTATCTAGATAACTGTGCCTAGCAGTGGTCTGACATCGTGAGGTATTTTACCCCCAGACTCACCCTATCCGACATCGAACTTTGCCTAGCAGTGGTCTGACACTGTGAGATATTTTACCCCCAGACTCACCCTATCCGGTAATATAACACCAGACATACCTAGTAGTGGTCTATTACCGACACACTTTATTAGGCAGTCTACGAAGTTCCCTCAATTACTTTGTGAAAGGAAACGCTAACACATGAAGCTCGTATGATCACTTCATAAAAGAAACGATGACTCCAAAGCTCTTTAAATAAAAAGTATAGGGAAATAATAATAAAGTACTCCCATACGCTCCCGTACCCCGACACGCAATAGTGTCAAAAAGAAGAACTTTGTACATGATACCTATCGGATGAACACATAGTTCAAAAATACCTGATGAACACATAGTTCAAAATCACCTAATGAACACATAGTTCAAAGACATCTAATGAACACATAGTTCAAAAACACCTACAGGTTACGAGCCTGCTAACGTTCCACTGTACTGTCTAGAAAGGTTCGTGGTCGTCATCTATACTCCGCTAGATGACAACAACAACAACAACAACATCGAGGCCTCTCATCTTTTTAACAAACATTAACTATTTCATCTACCCATGTTTTACCCAACATATTTGTAAATAAAATACATATACAGTTTAAAACTTGTATAAAACATCTATTCAACACCCATCTCAAATAAACAATCAATATAATTACACATAGCACGTATTTTATAGAAAATATTTCATATCTATGTGTAAGGTGAAAGTGACTACACACTCACCTGATAAGACGGCGGTTGGACAGCACTTCATCCCTTAAAATAATCTTTTTCGATGAAACCGGGATGTTTTCTCAAAAACCGGGCTTCACGCGGGCAGACTTTGGGCTCGAAAAACTCTTTTTCTTGGAGACTTCGGGACTCCGGGCTTGCTTCGGGTGTTAGGGGCATTCTCGAGGCTTCGGGGGGTTTAGGATAGGCTAAATATGGTATAAAGAGTGAAAGAGAATGAGAATTGTAAACCGTTTCCGGAAAGTCTCGCATCCTATTTATAGGAGGCTTATGCCTCGCATTAGGTTGGGCATAATCTTCATGTACGCGGGACGTACTGCCTTGCGAGCCACTACGTTGGGCGTAACTTCGTACGCTGGGCGTACGAAGTGGATCAGCTCGGACGCGTCAAGGCTTCGACAGGTGTCTCTCATGCGAAGGAGTAGCGGGGGTGACGGACTCCGGATCACTTACACGAGTACGTTGGGCATACTTCGGTACGCGGGGCGTACTCCTTCGGACCAGCCTCGAAGTTTGTGCCCAAAACTTCAAAAATTCGTAACTTTCGCATACGAACTCTGTTTTTGACGTTCTTTATATCCACGCGTAGGTGAAATTATGCTCTACAACTTTAGTTTAGACTCCATCGGCTAATTTTGACTTTATTTTTAAAGTTATATTTTTAACAGGCCGGGACAGGAAAAGTCCGTTAAAAATTCATAACTTCTTCATCTGACGTCCGTTTTCGTCTATCTTTTTACTGTTGAACTACTATCTACAAGATCTTGGATTCTTGTTTAGGTTGTTTCGGCTAAAAATCACTCGATCTAAATTTCGAGTTTCGGGCTACATACTGTTAAGCCGAAACTTAGAAAAATCATAACTTCCTCATACGAAGTCAGATTTGGGCGTTCTTTTTATTCATGCTCTCGGTTTAACGTATAATACGACTTTCATTTAGGTCACTAAGTCTAAAAAGCACTTTATCGTAAATTCACTTTTTACGTCACACAGCGTCATGCTGGTTCTGTTGCGAAACTTCGACATGTCATAACTTCTTCGCTATAACTCGGATGTCGGTATGCTTTATATCTTTGGAATCCTTGTTTCAACTACTACAACTTTCTTCATAGATATCGGGTTTATCTAGCATTTATTTTTTAGGCTTATTTTTATCCTTAATTTATTATATCATAATAATTAAGTATAAAACACATAATACTCAAATAATTCATTCTTATTACTTCAAAAGGAGTTACAAAGGTTGACCTAGACTATTACAACATCTTTAATGGTTTAGCCCAGAAACA
The DNA here is from genome assembly GCF_052849685.1 of Lactuca virosa. Taxonomy (NCBI): domain Eukaryota; kingdom Viridiplantae; phylum Streptophyta; class Magnoliopsida; order Asterales; family Asteraceae; genus Lactuca; species Lactuca virosa. The sequence continues at coordinate 175,446,649 of NC_136428.1, forward strand.
CGGGCGTTACAATGAGGATGTGCAAAAGACAAACTTCATAACTCGTTATGTTCATTACCAATTTATGGTGATGTCATTTGGTCTTACCAATGCATCGGCATCATTCATGGATCTCATAAACCGGGTGTGCAGTCTGACGTTGGATCAATCACTGATTGTATAAATTATTGATATCTTTGTATATTCTAAGACCAATGAGTAGGATGAGGAGCACTTGCGAGAGGTTCTGGAGAATTTGAGGATGGAGAGGCATTATGCCAAATTCTCCAAGTGCGAGTTCTGGTTGCGTGAGGTGTAGTTTCTGGGGCGCCTCGTTGACCATAATTTATATATCAGTTGATCCAACCAAGATCAAGGAAGTGATGTAGTTGGCGATTCGATGGTCTCCGTTAAAGATTCAGAGTTTCCTTGGATTAGCAAGATATTACTGGAGATTCATCCAGGATTTCTCCAAGATTCTAGTACCTTTGACTCGGTTGACAAAGAAGAACGTTACCTTTGGACTGGGGCCTGAGGAACAGGCGACATTTGAGAGTATTAAGGCAGAAGCTGTGAGAGGCTTTGATACTGACCCTTCCAGAAAGTGTGGATGATTTTGTGTCTATTGTGATGCTTCTATCATGGGGTTGGGGCAGTGCTTATGCAGAAAGGTCATGTGATGGATTACGATTCGATGCAGTTGAAGCCATAAGAGGCGAATTAACCTACTCATGACTTCGAGTTGGCGTTGTGGTCTTTGCTCTGAAGCTTTGGCGGCATTACAAGTATGGGGTCTGGTGTACCATCTACACGGATCACAAGAGTTTGAGATACTTAATGGATCAGTCGAACTTGAATATGAGACACTGTATATGGTTAGATTTGGTGAAGGATTATGATTGTAAGATTCTGTATCATCCTAGGAAGGCCAATGTAGTGGCCGATGCTTTGAGTCGCATGGCGACTAGTGCTCCTATCAACGATCTATGTTTGAGGATGATCGTCACGTCACTATTGTTAGACTTGATCAAATAGGCTCATGTTGAGGGGTTAGAGAAAGAGAATTCCAAGAATGAAAAGACCAGGGGTCAGATTCCTTTAGTTTTCAGAGATAGTCAAGGCTTATTCACTCAATGTGATAGAGTACGGGTTCCTGTTTATGGGCGGAGTTAGGCAGACGTTGTTGGAGGAAGCACATAAGTTAAAGATTTCAATCCATCCATGCACTACAAAGATGTGTAAATACATGATATTTAGCTATCGATGGCCCTGCATGAAGAGGGCTGTAACTTGGTATATGGAGCGGTGCTTGACTTTCCATAAAATCAATGTCGAACTTGATATTCCCATATGGAAATGGGAGAGGATCACCATGGATTTCATCACGAACTTGACCAGTATGGGGCGTGGGGTTGATTGTATTTGGGTTACTGTTAACAGATTGACCAAGAGTGCCCACTTCATCCCAATGCAAGAGAGTTCATTTGTTAAGAAGCTAGTCGAGAACTACATGAATGAAGTGGTTGCATGTCATGGGGTCCCAGATTCTATTGTTTTAGAAAGTGACGTTTGTTTTACTTCCACATTTTGGAGGAAGTTTCATAAGGAGCTGGGTATACGGCTGGTTTTCAGTACCACTTACCACCCGCAGACTGATGGTCAGAGTAAGCGGACCATTCATACGCTTGAGGATATGTTACATGCATGTTTGTTGGATTTTGGTGGGAGTTGGGATACTTATCTTCTTTTGGCTAAGTTCTATAATAACAACAGTTACGACGCCAGCATTGGTATGCCTCCCATTGACCTTCTTAATGGGAGGATATATTGGACTCCGATTTATTAGAGTGAGGTCGGTCAACGACTAATAGGGAGCACCTAAGGGATGCTCAAGACCACAAATTTGATTCAATAGGTGTGTGGTAGGCTTCGAACCGTGTAAAGTATGCAGAAGAGTTATGCTGGCCGATGTTGTTCTGATCTCGAGTTTCAAGTGGGGGATTTTGTGCTTCTGAAGGTGTTACCCTGGAAGAGTGTCATCCGGTTTCGGAAGTGAGGTAGGTCAGGCCCTAGATTGATTGGTCCATTCATAGTTATTTCCTGTGTAGGCAAGGTTGCATATCGTCTGAACCTACCCGTAGAGAATAGTCAAATTTCCAAACACTTTTCAACTATCACAGTTATAGAAGTGTGTAGCTGATGATTCCACAGTATTTTCCTTGGCTGGCATTTAACTTGGTGATTGCCTAAACTATGTGAAGAGACCGGTTGATGTTTGAGACAGTAAGACAAAGGCCTTGCACAACAAGGTGGTGGGTTTGCAAAACATGAAATGGTAGCAGGAGAATGGTTCTTAATGAACATCGGAGCCTGAGGAGGAGATGAGGGAGCATTGCCTTGAGTTGTTTCAGGCATCAGATTTCGAGGAAAAAATATGATTCAAGTGGGGGAGAGCTGTAACGCCCAGTTACCAGGTACTAATTTTATTATGTCAATTTGTGAGATTGGGTTGGCCACGATGTGGTGCTATGGATCACCATGGCATGGCATCCATTTTAGTTTCTATGCATCATTCTGGTCACCACGACGTGGACATGCAATTTGCACGACGTGGTGACGCCAGAATGGAAAAGTCTATATATCTGGTCCTAGAGCCCTATTAAAAAAAAGTGATGGCTATGTTTTCCGCCACCCTTTCCCTTCATCACATCCAAACTGCCTTAGACAAAATCCTAGCCTCTTTTCAAGTTTTGAGCTTATCTTTAGTGTTTTTGTAGCCCTGGATGGAAGAATAAGGATTCCTTGTTGATTGAATCCAGCTAGCAAGCCATCTCCATCTATTTATGCTTATTATAAAGTATTTGTGAGTCCTAAAGTTCCCATCTTTATGATTCCTTTCTTGTAGATCTAGACTTCTTAGCATGTTTTGGTCCATATAAGAAGTTTAAGTGATGAAATGAGATAAAGTTTGCAACTTTATGGTTCACCAAGGTCCATTGATCCTAATATCTTCGAGATCTAGAAGTTTAATGGGTTTTGAGATCCATGCATGAGTTTTAAGTCCTTTTATCATCATGTTGACCTAGTTGGATGAAGGACATACATGGGCCATGCATGTCCATAATGTTTGGATTTTTATGGACCATTAGGTTCCTCATAAGCTTTCTAGAAAGTATGAACAAGGATCTTTAAAGATTACCAACTCAATCCATTAAGAGATCTTAATACACTATCCACGATATGGCATGATGGGTGGCTCGACGTGGCGAGGGAGAATGTTGCGACTGTTTTTTCAGGACTCTTCCATGGCGTGGTGGCATGTCTTCCATGATGTGGTAGTGGATGTGACCGTTATCAAGTTGAATGGCCAGGACGTAGCAATTGGCTGGCCGCAAAGTGGTGGCCTCCTAAAGTTGACTTTGACCTTTGACCTTTGACTTTTTGACATGGTTGAACTTTGGTCACACTGCTAATTTTGGAAGGTGGACTAAGGGTTTAACTTCTATGATTCATTAGGAGGTGTGTGGCATCCACTTCTCGACTGTGTGAGCCTGTTAGCTGTCGACTGTGCTTGTGAGGTGAGCCTTCTCACTATACTATGTAGGACACTAGGTGTCAGATATGTGTGTTGTCTTTGTGCATCTCGCATATATGTTTCCATGAGAGTACATAAGGATGGCGATGGAAATTGTAGTAGTGTTGTAAGACTATTAATTTTCATGTAGCTTTCATGTGGGAGTGATTGTATGTCGCTGATTTGGCCCATGGCATTTCACTTGGGATGAAATAGGCTCGATGGTTTAAACAGGTCGTGTTACATTTTTATGGTTATCTATGGTATGTGGTATTTTGAGTAACTCACTAAGCTTTGTGCTTACGGTTTTATGTTTAAATGTTTCAGGTACTTCTGGTTCGAAGGGGAAGGGTCCCGCTTGATCGCACTACATCCTCTAGAGTTTTTTCTCATTATCTTTTATGATATATATTTGATGTTCAAATAACGCATTATACTCTGATTGTCTTTTGGGAATGAACAAATGAATGTTTTGGTTGTTTTAAAAGCAAAAATTTTCATTTAGTATTATTGGGACGTTACACTTCTACTTGTAACTGGTTTAGTAACTCTGGGGCATCACGTCCTTGGATTCATCCATTAATTACATTATCTTTTTGGTTATTTTTGGCTCGGAGGAGTGACTTATTCTTTCCACATTTCCACATATGTAATTTATGATAGGTTTTATAGGTTACAAAATCATGTGGCGGAAAATAACTTAACTCTTAAGTTGACATGCAACCTAATTTGGATCTATGTTTTCCCTATTGAATGCAATAATATTTGAACATCAAAGACCCTAAAGAAACCCTAATTTAATCAAAATTCATAATATGGTTAGAGCTTACATACATTTTGATTATTATTATTGTAAACAACCACTGAAATCCTTCTTCAAAAGATCTTGGAAGCAAGCAGCAGAATTATTGTGCCTCTGATGGTTCACACCCAAACCCTAGTAACTAAGGAAACTTGAAGAGACAGCGTAGAGGGCATGATTTTCGGCTATTCTCTTTAGAGTGAGAGTGGCGGAAAATATGAAGGGTTAAATACCTATTTTTAGTCGCACTAGGAAACCCTGGAAATCGTAATTTGAATATAGGATTTAGGTCATTTTTGGTATTTTAACTTTTGGTTTTGTGCTCATTTGGTCACTTAACTATTTTTAAATTTTAAAAGGTCATCGAACTTTTGGCTTTGTGCTCATTTAGTCACCTAACTTTTAGTTTGGTCACTTAACTTTTGGATTTGTGCTCATTTAGTCACCTAACATTTAAAATTGTGCTCATTTAGTCACTAAACTTTTAAAATAAAGCTATAAAAATGAGCATAATTTTAAAAGTTAGGTGACTAAATGAGCACAATTTTAAAAGTAGGGTGACTAAATAAACACAAATCTGAAAGTAAAGTGACCAAACCAAAAGTTAGGTAACTAAATGAGCTCAAAGCGAAAAGTTCGGTAACCTTTTAAAACTTAAAATGAGTTAAGTGACCAAATGAGCACAAAGTGAAAAGTTAAGTGACCAAAAATGACCTAAACCCTTGAATATAATACTATTATTTCAAATTAGGTAATTATTCGATCTCCTAATTATCTTCAAGGGATATTCTAGAACCCCTAGAATATACCTCAAAACCCGTCCACCACTTAGAAACCCTTTTGTTCAACTATTGAATAATTACAGCTTATGCCCTTGTACTTTTAGTTAATTCAGTTAATCCCAAAATTAATCCTAATTAATTTCTGATTAATTATTAATTAAATAATATTATTTCTAATTAATATATTATTCTCATAATATATTAATAAATCATTTATTTTTATTTATTAATCATATAATAAATCAATAAATCAGTCCCTCTCTTTCCAAAAGTTATCTTATTCAATTACCAGGCTTAATGGCAACCCAAAAGGACTTTGTTAATAAATCAAGTATATATCAATTTAGTTATTGGCTTAGACACCTAATCCAACAGTCTCTCAGTTGAATAAGTCTATAACTATAATTGTCACTATAACTTCTAAATTAAACAGTTTTAAACCCTCAAAATCGCCATCCTTAATGATGTAGTAAATTCGAGCATGTGAAATGGTTTAGTAGTTAAAATCATAGGCATTATATAAAGCTCGAAAAACCCTATGAAAAACCCGCTAGAATTGCAAGAAAATGTTGAGAATCAAGGGAGAAATCGGGGTTATAACCTTGAAGATTTTTGGAGCTTTCTAGCAAATTAAGGTATGATTCTTTGATTTTAGCTTGGTATAGTCCTTTGATTAGGTTTATACATCTATACTTCGTGTTTTGGTTCCATTTAATCTCTCTATTCGGGCCACTAGGAGTTTAATTGATGATGATTTTGAAGTGTTTAGATTTTTGGTAAAAAGCTTGAATTCAAGTTGATTTGAGTTTATTTCAGAAAAATTATTTATGAATCTATGTTAGAATGAAGTGGAGATGACTAATAGTGATTTTATTTATTTATTTGACATTATTTTCGAAGCTCCAAGATGTTTAAAAATGGCACAAAATGAGGATTTCCGGGTAAGGAAGAAAGGGTTCAGTATTAGTTCGATGGATGGGTTCAGTTCGGTACTATTTAAAAAAAATATGAAATTTAAATAGTAAAACAAAAGTCCTATGTGGAATATTTTTGTCAAGCCTTGCCGCCTACCTACACAAAAACAGTAATTACAAAAGTGATCCCTGAAACTTGTATAACCTGATGTTCTTTTTAAAGCTATCAAATTTCTACAATTTCAATCCCAACAGAACAATGTGCGCGTTCCTTTCTTTTTCAAGCGTCAATTTCAAAAGTGTTTCCATTGAATTAAAAAGATATTTACATAAATGGTCCCTGCAATATTAACAATTTGTTAATTTTCATTAATATTATTATTATTATTATTATTATTATTATAAGTCCTTGTATTTTAAAGGTTTATTTGTTTTGGCTTTTGAGTGTTAAATTTTAAGGGCGAAACCTTATCTTGGAAATGAAAGGTTAAAAAAATAAAAGATAAAATAGTTTTGTAAAAATTATTACAAATCGTTGTAATTAATGAACGTAAATGAATAATCATTAGTTGGCCGAACGAGACACGTAGATAGTGGAACCAAAATGAACACATATAATGTTTTCCTGGATCATAGTCTTAGAAAAATTGTTGGTGAAATGTAGGGCGTGGGTATTGTGGTAAATTTCGGTTAAGATATAACGACAACGAGGTGAGTTTTTTCGTGTTCTGTGGTTGCTCGCACATAAATGTTTATCATGTGATTTATATGCGGCTTTTCAATTATTTATTTACATTATGTTTTATGATAAGTATGGTTGTGTGTTTTTGTGTAAACGTTATTTCGACTTATTTATCTACTGTGTGTTTTTTTTGGATGATATGTTTAGTAGGAACGAGTGTGTGTTCAATCGTCGTGAACATGACGGATGCGTGTGATCGGAGGGGATGAGAATTGAGAATTATACTCATTTCCTTGGATATTTAAAATACTTGAGTACAATGGATGATGAGTTGTCTCGAGGAGAAGGGAAATGAACCTTTGGTTCTTTCTCTGGATAAATAATCGTTCCCCTGAATTATGTCATCGAGTGATATGTTTTGTTGTATAATTTATTGAACATATATATGATATAACTATTTTTTTTAAGTGATGAACATGTATGTGCAACACGAACTGACTAGGCCCTAGGCTTACCCTTTTAGAAACTTTAAATGTACGCAACCCAAGAAACTATTTAACAAGTGACAATAAGAAGGCTAGGGAGAATGATTGATCAACAAGACGACAAAGGAGTTCCGCAAAGATATAACACCCGAAGCTCTTCGGTTGAAGACTATATTTTATTTTATTTACTTTCGTTGTAGTTTTTAGTCATTAGTTAAGTTTTAGAATTGATCTTGGGAGATGTTCGAATAGTTATAATTTGATATTTATTATCTTGTAAATTAGGGTGTTACATAATATCTGGATTTAAAACAATAATAACACATATGAAATGGTCATATACAAAGTGAGAATATACAAACAAACTTTCATGAATTCAATGTTTAAAGCATCGTGAACTCCTCCACCTTCACCCTTAAAAAATGTCTTTAATATATTTTTTTTTCATTTAAACATATTTATATGTATTGCTAACAATATTAATAATAACAAATTTAAAAAAGGGAAATTGTCAGAAAAATCTCAATATTTTCAGGAAAGTTACACTTTAGTCCCAAGATTATTTTTTTGAACATTAAAGTCCCGATTATTTTTAAAAACACGATAATATGTCATTTCCTGTTAAAAGACAAAAAATGACTTTTTTGTAAACTTGAGCCAAAATGAAATAATCGGGACTTTTTTGTTCAAAAAAAATCTTGGGACTAAAGTGTAACTTTCCTGAAAATATTAGGATTTTTCTGACAATTTCCCTTTAAAAAAATAGTATACTTATTTATATCTTTAATAAAACAACAATAATAATAATAATAATAATAATAATAATAATAATAATAATAATAATAACTAGAAAGGTTACCCCCGCTACGCGGGGGCCAGAAGCTTTCAATGTTGTTTCCGAATCGATAAATATGACAGACGTAGAAAGTGCAAGGATGACAAGCCCGGGCTTTGCCCCGGACCGTTTTGTTCATGTTTTTATGAAAAAATGTAAAAGTTTTGACTGCAAGGAGCAGAAGTGTCAAAATGGCTAAAGAATTAAAGCGGTAGGACTTAGCAAGTTTTTAGAAAAGGGATCAAAGTTGTTGAATCGTTAAAGTTTTGTGGCCAAACTTTAAATATTAAAAGGTTCCTAAATAGAAAAGGGATCAAAGTTGTCAAACCGTTAAAGTTTTGTGGCCAAACTTTAAATATTAAAAGGTTCCTAAAAAATATAAAAATATCGATTATAAGGACCAAAAGTGTCAAAATGGCTAAAAAATGAGGACCAAAGTTGTCAAACCGTTAAAGTTTTGTGGCCAAACTTTAAATATTAAAATGTTCCTAAATAGAAAAGGGATCAAAGTTGTCAAACCGTTAAAATTTTGTGTCCAAACTTTAAATATTAAAAGGTTCCTAAAAAATATAAAAATATCGATTAGAAGGACCAAAAGTGTCAAAATGGCTAAAAAATGAGGACCAAAGTTGTCAAACCGTTAAAGTTTTGTGGCCAAACTTTAAATATTAAAATGTTCCTAAATAGAAAATGGATCAAAGTTGTCAAACCGTTAAAGTTTTGTGGCCAAACTTTAAATATTAAAAGGTTCCTAAAAAATGTAAAAATATCGATTACAATAACCAAAAGTGTCAAAATGGCTAAAAAATGAGGACCAAAGTTGCCAAAGTACAGGGACCAATTCTACCAAAAAAACAACATAAAGTCCAGGGACTAAAATAGACAAAAATTATGGAAGTTCACTATTCATAAGAAACAATTTCCATAATATATATATATATAATAATAATAATAATTAGGTTTTTGTTAGCAGAAAAGTCTTAATATTTTTGTTTACGGAAGAGTCCCATTATTTTGGGTCGGTCAACGAAATAATCCCAAATTAACTTGTTACTGGTTCCAACTGGTCAAAAAGGGTTAAAATGCAAACTTTTACCGGTTTTTAGGATTTTTTCGTAAAAAAATATAAAATAAAATAAAAATTAGGACTAAAATATAAACTGAACCAAACTTTTGGGACTTTATTGGAGATTTCCCTATATCTATCTCCTTTTGCGACAAATTTAATTTCAAAAGTTAAATATTGGGGAGACTTCGGTCAAAATGTCTCTTAAATACTTTTGTTTTAGTTTAGTTGTTTATATTGTATAAGTATTTAAATCAATTGGTTGGCAAATAAAATTATAAATTTTGAAGAGGACATGCAAACCACTTCTAGATTTTTATTTTTTTTGGAAATGACGATTTTTATTAAAGAAACAAGAACCCGTCCTGGGAGAAACAACAACAAAAAACTTAGAAAGTTTTAAAGGGGCAAGAGACCCATTTAGACAAATTACAAGAACCCATATTATCATTCCTTGCAATCCAAATGCGCCAAAGAAGCCCGTAAATGATGGCAATAAAAATCTTTCTTTTCTTTGGACAATGCCCCTAGTATGCAGCAAAAACAATGAGATCTTTAACCGAAGAAAAACCTTGGAAAGTAATATCACACCACTTGAAGATCCAATGCAAAACCTCATGAGCATAGGGGCAGCCAACCAGGATATGATCCGTGGAATCTATACCATCAGGGTAGAATTGGTAGGAAGAGGAAGGGATCGGGATCCCCCTTCGGTAAAGAGCATCAGCCGTAGGGATAAGGTCTCAGCACGCCCTCCAGATAAAGCAAGTGAATTTTAACGACACCATCTTAAGTCAAACAGTCGGGTTATCAACCATATAAGTCAAACGAGAGTCAATTTCGTGCCTGAGATCACACATATAAAATCTGCCATCAGGGGAAAACATAGATTTGCAAGAATTTGGGTTTTCAGAAGGAAATAAGTTGTTAAGAAGATGGTAGAGCTGGCCCATTTCAAGAATCTCGGAGGGCAATCTGGGGTTGCGTCTCCATTTCTAGGAGAAACCATCAAGAGATATTCTCATAGAAATATAACAAGATTTCCTGGAATCCACATCCAACAAGTAGGGAAAACTAGAGGCGAGAGTCCCACCACCAACCCAATCATCCAACAAGAAGAGAGTTTGACCCACAGTCTCAACATTGCAAGACATAATTTATCGAAGCTGATACCAAGGCCTGCAAGATCAATAACACATTTAAAAATATTGCCAATCCCTTGGAATAGATTTTTTGCTAGATTGTTGTAACGCCCGTATTTCTAGGCTAAGCATTAGTATGATGAGGTAATAGTTAGGTTCAACAACTATAACCAACTTTGAAGTAATAAAGAGGAATTATTTGCATATTATGTGATTTTATGTGCATTATACTTATTTATAAGATATAATAATTTAAGAATAAAAATAAGCGTCAAAAATAAAATAATAGATAGACCCAATATCTAAGACTAAAGTTGTAGTGGTCGGGACAAGGATTCTGAAGATATAAAAAACGTCGAAATCCGAGTTATAACGAAGAAGTTATGACTTGTCGAAGTTTCGCGACAAAACCGACACGACACCGGGAATTGTAAAAAAAGTGAGTTTATGATAAGTTACTTTCTAGCCTTAGTTATCTAAACGAAAGTTGTATAGTACGTCTCCAGCTATGCGTGGATATAAAGAACGTCAAAAACGGAGCTCGGATGAAAAATTTATGAACTTCTGAAGATGTAGCTGTCTGAGAGCATGACACATGGAAGAAACCATAATCTGTCAGGGCTCACGACGTGAGCATGTATTCTCACGATATTAGGAGTCAAAAGGACACTTTTCAGGGCTAGAATGAAGATAGCAAGTCTACAAAGTGATAAGTTTAGGGCTCACGATGTGAACATGTATTCTCACGACGTGAGAAGTCAAACGAACACCTTTCGAAGCTACAAACGCAAATGGCAAGTCTACGAGGTTATGCAGCCAGGCCTCACGACGTGAGCATTGTTTCTCACTATGTGAGAGAGCCCAAAACAGCCTATAAATAGAAAGCTCAACCCGAACAATTCTTACACCAAATTCTTTTCTCTCTCTCTCTCTCTCTCTCTCTCTCTCGTTTGTTGAAGGCATTCCGCGTCCCGAACTCGACGATCACGAACCGCTGACCGTTTCTATTTAGATTCTATCAAATCACGCTACTAAAGTGAGTGCATAGTTACTTTCATCTTACACATAAATATGAAGTATTTAATATAAATTACGTGCTATGTGTTCATATTATCTGTGTTCTTGATATCTATGCTAGATGAACAATTTATACATGTTTTAAATGATTTAAACTGTATATGTATTTTATATCTACGAATATGTTGGGTAAAACATGGGTAGATGAAATAGTTGATGTGTGATAAAATGATGAGAGGCTTCGATGTTGACGATGATCCAGTCATCTAGCGGAATATAGATGACGACCACAGACTATTCTAGACAGTCTACTGGAACGCTGGTAGGCTCGCAACATGTAGGTGTTTGTGAACGATGTGTTCACTGGTGTACTCCATCCCCCTCATGGTTTCCTTACGAACATATATGGTTGAGAAACCCCCTTAGCAGTAGTGTCCATCCCGATGAAAATCCTTAAACTAGGTCCCTTACTTTAGATGCTTTAGGGACGGAAAGTGAGGATAATGGGAAAGGGTAATCGGGTTGTTTGATTTGATGAAATTAATAAACTTAATTATTGTGGGTTGAAAACCCTATTTGCTCACCAGGCTCCCAAGACTGACCCACTCAGTTTATTGCATTACAGGTAGTGGCAAGAGAGCATAGGAGTGATGGTCTGATGAGAGATCAATAGATTATAGGCCACTAGAATAAATAGATATTATAAGGCCTATGTTGTTTCTGTTTATGGTTTTCATATGTACTGACAATGACATCCCGCGGTTTTTAATATAATACATTTCTTTGGAAATGCTTTGGTAAATTCTTTATCATATTTTTTGGAACAAATTCCGCAACATATTTCTTTAAAAATATACTCTGATTTTCAAATAAAGCATAAACGAATCGGTCTTTTCTGGCCGTGAAATTGGGGATGTCATAATTGCTAACATGCTTTCTATCAAGATTTGTGGATGCCATAAATCGGTCTTTTCTGGCCGTGAAATTAGGGATGTCACAATTGCTAACAGGCTTTCTATTAAGATTGTGGATGCCACAAATAACTTGTTTCCAAAGAGCCGAGTGCTCGGTTTTGAAATGCCATATCTCTTTGAAGAGCAAAGACAAGTTGATGCTTCTTAAGGAACCAATCCCTATACCACCATTTTCTTTACTAGCAAGAACCACCTTCTAATTAACTCAATGGATTTTGTTTTTTTCCTATGTTCCTCCCCAAAGAAAGCGTCGTCTAAGCATCTCAAGATGCTTGAGAATAAAAACGGGGGCTGTGAAGAGCGAAAAATAGTAGAGAGGGAGAGATCCCAAGAAAGATTTAACCAGTGTTAAACGAACTCCAAATGAGAGAGTTTTAGACTTCCAATCCGATAGTTTGCTATTAACCCTTTCAATAATGGTGGCCCAATTTTGATTAAGTCCAATTTTGCACCGACGGGCAGACCAAGGTAGGAAAAGGGGAAGGACCCCGATTCGCATCCAAGGATATCTACACGGCTTGCGATCTACGTATCGGGAACCTAAATCCCAAACACTTTGGATTTGTTGAAAATAACTTTAAGACCCGAAGCAGCATGAAACCAGTGCATGATCCTAGAATGGTTCGCGAAATTGGTGTTTGACCAGTTGCCGATGAAAATGGTGTCATCAACATATAATAGGTGGCAGATAGAAGGACCATTGTTTGGGATTTGAACGTTTTGGAACAAATAGGAATGGTAAGAAGATTTCATATCATCATTGAGACCTTCCATGGCAAGGATAAACAAGAAAGGAGATAGAGGATCCCCTTGTCGGGCCCCCTTAGGGATACAAAACTCCTTGGTCGGTGAGCCATTGATCAATATGGAAGCCCTCGAGGCAGCAAGAAAACCCCTAATCAGGAAATGCCATCAATTCCCAAATCCGATTTGCATCAACACATAATCCAAATAGTGACACCTAATAGAGTCAAAAGCCTTATCAAAATCGACCTTAAAAAGAAAAGCTTTATTTCTACATCTTTTAGCCTAAGAGTAGATTTCATTAATAATTTGAGGCCCAGCGAGAATGTTTCGACCTACGATGAAACTAGTCTGAGTATCATCAACCATAGTTCCGACCACCTTTTTGATCCGATTCGCAAGGGCCTTGGAAACTATCTTGTAGAGGTAACCGATGAGACTGATCGGCTTATAGTCGCTAAGGGAGAGAGGATCTTTTATCTTGGGGATTAGGGTGATGAAGGAGGAACTACAACCCCTAACAATACATCCACCAACCTCGAAAAATTTAACGAAGCGCATTATATCATCTTGCATTAGATTCCAATATATCTTGAATAATTTAAAAGTAAAATCGTCCAGTCTGGAGGCCTTATCACTCCCACAATTTCAAACAACATCTCGAGACAAAAATCCCGTTCAGGAAAACCATTGTCGTCTGGAGAGAGTTGTTTGTAGTTTTGATTCATTAGTAGGGGTCGGACGGTATGGGATTCTTTAATTTTGGCCTCAAAAAAGCGAAGAGCTTCCTTTTTAATCGATTCTCCATCAGAAACCCAATTCCCATTCACCATTATACCATGTATAGTGCTCTTCCTATTCTTTATTTTTTTAAAATTATGGTAGAACCAAGAATTTTCATCTCCTTCCATAAGCCATTTAACTTTAGATTTTTGTTGTAAATCAAGTCGATTAAGAGTTTCAAGTTCAATAATTTTTTGATTGTTGTTTCTAATGGTTTCTGTTTCCTCAACAGATAAGCTTCTCTCCTCAGCAGCTCCATCTAACCTTTCAACAATGGCTTTGGTGTCAAGAAGATCTTTGTGCTATTTTTTAATTCAATCCTTCTCCAGTTAACACGAGCGCATTATACAACCTTGAGCTTGCAGAAAAGAAGCTTCTCCGCCTCTTCATTCCCACTGTAATTTGACCAGGAGCTGATCACCACCTAATCAATGTCGTCACACATGAGCCAGGAATTGTAAAAGTGGAACGAGGGAGGTCCAAATTTAACATAACCCCTTTGCATAATCACCGGGGAGTGGTCTAAGTACTCATGAGGTAAGGAGGTGACAGATATAGATGTAAAATTAGCCAAAACATTTGGGCAAACAAGCACTCGTCAAGCTTACTAAGCTTAAATCCATCATCACAGAATAACGTGAACCTTCGACCACCCATCTGAAGATCAATGAGTCTGACGCTCTGTATTAAGATGTTGAAATCAAAGGCGGTGGACTGACAGAAAACAATATTGTATCTCTCCTCTTGTTTCCTAACAGAATTGAAGTCAATAAGAAAAACCCAATTCCCAGGTCTGGAAGACATCAAATTCACCAAATTCGACCAAAGTTGTTTCTTATTCGAGGGGGCTTAAGGGGTGTAAACAATGACGAAGATAGTCTCACTAAAAACACCATTACAACATCCCACAATTGCTAAGAAATGTATGTTCTTAATGGAGGTGATTTTTTGAAATAAACCTTTATCCCACATACAAATTAAACCACCAGATCTTCCAGTAGCTTCCACAAAGACATAATCGAAGTCTAGGTTACCGCAAGCCAGTTGTATATCAGACTCACGAAAAGTAAAAAGTTGAGTTTCTTGGATACCATAGAAAGCTAAATTATAATCACTTCAAATCCTCCTAATCCATTCGATTTTGTGAATTTCACATATTCCTCTGATATTGAGAGACATCATATTCATGGGAGAGCAGTATGACCACCATCACCAAAGAAAGTCCTTTCAAGAACCATTTCGCCACTCTCGAGTTGAAATCCTACCTGAGAATCAACATCAATTTTATGGTTAAGCTTAGACGTCGCGGAGGATTGGGACTTTTCCATTTCTTTAATGAGGTCGAGGGAGGGGGTACTTTACTTGGAGATCATGTGACGAGGGGA
Source organism: Lactuca virosa (assembly GCF_052849685.1). Classification (NCBI taxonomy): domain Eukaryota; kingdom Viridiplantae; phylum Streptophyta; class Magnoliopsida; order Asterales; family Asteraceae; genus Lactuca; species Lactuca virosa. The sequence goes on from NC_136428.1 coordinate 175,461,813, forward strand.
TTAACAGGGAGATAATTAAGAGTATTTTTCTTTTTGATCACATTCTTATAAGAGTTTTGTCTCCCTAATTGAATTCTAGGCTTATATTGTTTTGGGTTGATATTGGGCTTGAGACAGCATTAACCTGGAGAGGGTGAAATCTGACCCAAATCTGAGGACCGGGGGTGGAATGGCATCGGGAATGGGAGGAGCACTAAAAGATATGTTGTGGCGGTTTGAATTCCCAAGTGACCCTTCACCATCCTTTTTATTCCCATGAAAAGACTCGCCCCCAAATCTGAGGACCGGGGGTGGAATGGCATCGAGAATGGGAGGAGCACTAAAAGATATGTTGTGGCGGTTTGAATTCCCAAGTGACCCTTCACCATCCTTTTTATTCCCATGAAAAGACTCGCCGACCAACGAGGTCGTCGGAGAAGCCAGATTATTGTTAGCGGGGATTTGCAAATCGTCGATTGAAGGAATTTCATATTCCTCAACATCCTTTATGTTGAAATTCCACGTCTCAGAGATACCCTCATCATCTTCACAATGATCACCATCAGAATCAGATAAGACCTCTAGGGAGAACCGTTTGAACGGGAACCAATTGTCATTTATCTCGTTGATTTTCTTCTGGAAGGCGATGACGATGCAAACCTTTCCATGGGAAAAATTAGTGTTGTTGCAAAAATGTTTCGAATGGAGAAGAACCTTTCCAAAATTACTAGCAATGACATCAAAGGTGGATTCATCGCACGCGTAAATTAAGACACCAGTGATCTTCATACAAACAATTCTTTCAAAATGAAAATCGGACCTTTCAACAATCTCCAACTAGTTGAACCACTTCATCCAAATGCACTTATTCAGGTGGAAGACCTCAGCTGCCTTGGAAGATCGGAAACTTAGGGCCACAAACATCCCACATATGTTTTCAGACATTCACCCTTAACTTTCGACCAACGACTGATATCTAAGTCAAAGTAGACACCATCTAATCCTTGCACCCAACGTTAGAGAATCAAACGAAGGCGAAGTACGAACCGCCAACATCGTTTCTACCAAAAATATAAACATCGGTAAGTTTACCAAATTTTGTGCACCGCTTCCAAATATCCGATATGCTAACGCCACAAGGGATGTTTTTAACGTAAAAGGATATAATCTCATTGTTTTTGCTAAGCACCGGCCACCGCCTTTTGACCTCCTTCTAGTCGCCCATTAGAAAGAAAACTTATGTATGCAGCTGAAGTATCGCAACCCACTTCTAGATAAAGGGGTTGATACAAATAAGTTAGTTATTTATTTTTAGTCTTATAATGTAATTTTGAAATCAAATGCTATATATATATATATATATATATATATATATATATATATATATATATATATATATATATATATATGGAGGTTCAAAATATAACAAAATAACACGGTCTAACCACATTACTCCCTAACAACCTTTGGATCATTTTTAACGCCTGGTTCCTGGTACATATTTAAATATTAATTATTTCATTTTGATGAAGCAACTCAACGAGTTGGTAGCCCAAACTCGTCGAGTAGAGTCTAGAAAAGGACGTGGGTTTTAAGCAATCTACTCGACAAGTTAAGAGGCCTCCACTCGGCGAGTAGGTCTGCCATAATGAAACCCTAATTCCAAGGTTTTGCACCCTATTTAAAGGACTTAATCATTTCCCTCAGCCCCTCCTCAGCCTCCCTGAAACCCTAAATCGTTTGTGAGCCCGTTTGAGAGAAACTTGAGGTTTTTAGTGTGTTTTTGTACTTGGTAAAGGAGTTGGAAGAACTAGAAGACATCAAGCTGGAAGAGAAGCTTTAGATTTGGGATGTGATCTACCTTTGGCAGCTTTCTAAGGTAAAAAGTCACTAAGTTGATGAATAATAGCCTAGATCTCTCTTAGTTTTGATTTGTGAGTCTTTTTAACCCCATTGTGGGAAATATGAAGTCCTTCATGGATTGTATGCTAAGGATTCCCATTTCTAGTAGTATTTTGCCCTTAGAATCATAAAAAGGATGTTAAACCCGTTCTTGTCCAAGAAAAGGCCATTTTCATGGAAGTAGATTGTTATAACTTGAGTTTGGGTCCATTTGACGCGTTCAAAGCCATCAAGTTGCCAAATTTATAGAAATGGGTCATGGAAGCAATATGGATCTGTATTCTGGAACCTTAGATCTGAGGAAAAGGCTGTATAGGTTAGATATGCAAGGGACTCGACGAGTTTATAAAGGAACTCGACGAGTCCGATCGAAAATTTCCGATCCTGTTCATGGAACTCGGCGAGTCGGCAAGGAACTCGACGAGTTCTTTTAGGAACTCCCGTTTCTGTTGAGTAGGAGAAACTCGGCGAGTTGAAGGAAACTTGAAGAGTTAGATCGCGAGTTCACGATTCAGTGATTTATGAGAACTCGACGAGTTGAGTCAACTCAGGGTTGACTTTGACTTGGACCTTGACCTTGAATTTGACCAAGGTTGACCCGTGAATGGGTTTTGAGCATAGAATGGTAGCTAAGTGGTTGTTATGTATAGGGTGTGAGTAGAGCTGGTTGCGGATCAGGGACATTTTAGCTATTCACACGACTTTGAGGCGAGTTTCCTTTAGTAGGAACGGGTCTACGACACCAAGGTAGGCCTGTATATGTGATATGTTTAGTAGTTGAGTGTGGGCGGTGCCTGTATCTCATAGATAGCACAATATGGTACATATTTATATGCTTAGTTATACTTGTTGTCTGTGTGATACTTATATGTTATTTGCATGACTAGCCGAGTGTGGGCGGGGCCCGTATCTCACAGTAGCTGGGTGTGGGCGGGGCCCGTATCTCATAGTTACATGTTATGTGTATGGTATGTGGTAGTTTGGGGACACTCACTAATCTTCGTGCTTATAGTTTAAAGTTTTGGTTTCAGGTACTCCCGATAGCAAGGGGAAGAGCTCGGGATGATTGCGGTGAATACACCATTTGTTAGCCTGGGATGTTTTTACTCTGAAATGTTAGACATATATTTATGATATTATGAGATACATGATATATGTTTTATATGATGTTTGGATAGTTATGGCTTTTATCAATGATTTAAAACGAAATTTTTGGACCGTATTTTTGGGATGTTTCAAGTTGGTATCAGAGCCTTGGTTTGAGGGATTCGGGCACACTCCCGGGTGTGTCTGAAGTCAAACTAAGGACTTGGAATAAAAATTTTCAAAGGAAAATCATTTTTATCAAAAGAATTTTGAAAAGAGAAAAAGAACTTTGAAAAGAGAAAAGGGTGTGGTGCATGCAATCAGCCGAGCTCAAGTAAGTACTCCCAAATTTACCCATACAAATTTATGTTATGATATGTTTATGAGAACTGCATGCTAGATTATGGCTAAGGTTCTAGGAAGGATGCCTTATGTGCCTGTTATATGTGTATGAGCTTTATGAGAATTGCATGCTAGTACAGAGTAGTCAGTGATATGATGGCCTGATTAGGATATGCTTGATTATGCGCACTCAATGCTCGAATGCTGCTTGCTTTGTGCTTATAGGAGTTCTAGTTATCTCTATCTAACTAGTAAACGAATATGTTAAGTTACATATTGCAAGGACTAAATAGTTTTAGAAGGTTAGGTTTAGCTCTATTTTGCAGCTCTCGTTTGAGTCTAACCGTTGTAGGTTACGACCTTTCATTCGAAGAATTATCTAGTCTTAGTGATATGTAATGGTATTCGCGAGCTAGTTAGGGGAGATATCAGGGACTTCTTATGCAGCTGATAGCGGAGAGTGGGTTGGTGAATACCTTAGGGCAAGCTTAGGATGAGATTAGCGTGAGAACAGTAGTAGCAGTAGAAGGGACTTGGTGGAGTCAAGGCAGTTCTTGAGGAAAGTATGGACAAATGTGGAAGGTAGTATGGGCCCGTACTACTGAAAGCAGAGGATCCGTACTCGAATCAAGGAAGGCCGAGATGAATCCAAGAAACTTGTAGTTTGAGAGATCCCTCGAGTTATGATGAATATTCTGATGTTTGTTATGGTGTATTTTCAGAATGGTGACTCTACACACTAGGCCAGTCGGCAGTTCAGGTGCCGATGAGGGATCAGGCTCGGGCTCTGGAGCCGGGCGCTAGACGAGCCGACGAGGGAGTTCATTTCATCTGAGGTCATGCACAGTATTCTGGATCAGACTCCTGTCATATTCGGCATGATCAAGGAGGGTATTTTAGAGCTTTTGGATGAGAGACTGAGTTCATTCCGCACCGAGGTGGCAGCCATGATAGGGTCACGCAGACTGACATTCAGGGAGTTCAGGGCTTGTGGAGCTCTCGATTACCATGGGGCTCGGGACGCCATTGCTAGCACTTGATGGTTGGCTGATGTCGCCAACACTTTCCATACGAGCTGATGTCCCGAAGGGGAAAAGGTCCGACTTGCATCCTGTCTTTTGAAGGACAGGGCACGTGACTGGTGGGAGGAGGTCGGACATGCCATTGGTGATGATGCAACTCTTCATGCTATGACTTGGAGTGAGTTCTCGGCTAGGTTCAGGGCCAAGTTTTCACCTGTGATTGATGTGAAGCAGCTTGCTAGGGAGTTTCAGGATCTCCAGCAGACGACTGAGACGGTTACCGAGATCACCGCTATCTTCAGGGAGAGGCCCCTTCCCGTTCCGCAGTACGTGGCAGCCGAGGAGATGAAAAAGACCCGATATCATGAGATGTTGCGGAGTGATATCCGCCAGTTTGTGAGTCGATCCAGCTGCAAGACGCTGGAGGATATGATTTCTAGGGCTCGTGAGAGAGAGAGAGAGAGAGAGAGAGAGAGATCAATTTTGAGATGGAGAGGAAGAGGAAGCAAGAGGCAGTGTCTGGCGTGGAGGGCTCGGGCAAAAAGCCCAAGGTAGATTCCCGAGAGAAGGGCTAGCAGGGTCGGTGCCGCTACAGCAAGTATGGTAGGATGCACGAGGGCACGTGTAGGGCGGGTAGTTCTGGCTGCTTCAAGTGCGGCCGAACTGGACATATGAGCAAGGACTGTGCTGGTACCACCACCACCACAATATCTGATCTAATCTGCTTTCAGTGCAATCATAAGGGCCACAAGAGGTCCCAGTGTCGGAGTTTAGCAACAAAAGGGATGGTGGTGGCACCCGCTCCTGCTACGTTGAGGATTACAGATGGCCGACAGGTCCGGACAGAGGCGCTATGTCACACCCCCAATCCAGAATGGTGGAAACGTCCAGGGGTGGGTGACTTCATGTCAAGTATCACAACACATGCACTATAATAATCAAAGTACAACAACCATTTCATTAATAATTTATAAGTTCTTACATAAGTGTTCAAACATTAGATATTCGACATCAAAAGTAGGTACAGTAAAAGACAAAAGAAGCAGCACGGTATTAGGTTGTCTTCTCAAAAGCTCTGGGAATGTACCTATCTACTGGATTCCCTGAGAATACAAGTTATTTTGAAAGAGAGGATCAACATTTAAGTTGGTGAGGTCATAAGTATTAGTTTCATCTATGGTTGCTTTAGTTTTAAGAAAGTGATTGATTACGTTCCAGAAAATCCTATATTTTCTGTTGTATTATAAGGTAAGCAAACTAATGAAAGTTTATGTGTTCTTAAGTGGTAAAAATGTGGTTTAGTTTACATAAAACCATAAAGAAAGGTGTTTACCTATACGAAAATAGTATTCCGTATTTATACTTGTCAAATATTGTGTTATAGTTTTATAAAGATAAAACTATGTGAAGTTTTACTTATTCATACACTAATCATTTTATTCAAGATCAAAGTCTGAGTTATTATAACCATACTAGATGACCTATGATTGCCTGAACACGAAGTTCTTCAGGCGTCACAATTGGTAGGACATTTGTCACCACAGGTCTGCCGACCTAGCTGTTGCAAGCAGCTCTGGTGCGGGATTGTCAGTCCCGTATAGATCTATACACAAGTGTCGTGCTCTCCCTTCAGGAGACTCTCGTTATAATTTCAGGACTTGGGGGATACTTATAAAAATACATGAAGGTTGCCTCACAAATGCTATATTGATGATTGTGTATAGAATACTGACAAGTTATTTTGTAATAAATACTCAATAGGTCAGTTTCATAAGATATAGTTTATAGGGTCGTTTTCTGATTGTTTTCTACTCGTTTTCCATTAAGTACTCTATTTGTTTTCTGTTATATGATTGGAAATTTAAAACCAACGAATGAGTTCTCTAAACTACACCTATTATAGTTTAACTATTGGTAAGAATTTGTAATATTGTTATTCCATGAAGTTTACTGTTTGTACCAAATAGTACAAAACAATTTGAAAACACTTTTATATTTATATAAATGTAATATTTATATAATTGTGATTAATTAGACCTTCGATTAACTAACTTTACCCCAAGCCCACAACCAAACAAGGAACATGAAATGGGGTCAAATTATATATTCTAAATCTTTTAAATCCAAATTGTATAATTTACACGTATATAAATATGTAATTTTTAATAATTATAACAATTTAAAAACTTAAAAGACATTTAAAAGAATTGTAGATATTAACACAATTTTCATTGTGTTTCACTTGTATTCCCCCCTAAAACAGTTAAAAATCATAATAATGTAGGGGTATGAACTCACCTTATGTGGGTGATTCAACTGAAGATTCGATATAGGATGATAAGTTTCACGAGTGAAGTCCCGAAGCACAAACGAATCCTATTTAGCATATTACCATATATATATATATATATATATATATATATATATATATATATATATATATATATATATATATATATATATATATATACATTTAGTGAATTTAACCTCAAAAGTTTAAAGGAAACAATTTATGGTGTAAGGAATACTTACACAAGAAGTGTTATAATCGAAAATGGAAGGCTAAAAGGAGTTCACGGCGCAAGAACACTTGGTGTTCTTGAGTTCACGGCCCAATCTGGGTGTTCACGGCCCAATATGTGTGTTCACGGCCCAATGATCTTGAAGAACTTGACAGATGATGATGAATCAAGGTTGAAATCAAGAGAGTTCCATATGAACTACAAGAAGGAAGGTGTTTCTTATGATCTTAAGGAGAGAGGAGGGTTCTTGGCTGATGATACTTGAGAGAGAATGGATGAGTTCACGACCAGAAGTGAAGAAGTGAAGGATAAATCGATCAATCATATACATATATATATATATATATATATATATATATATATATATATATATATATATATATATATATATATATATATATATATATATATATATATATATATATATATAAGGTGAGTCTACGGTGCGAAGTGTTCACGACCGTGAACCCTCGTTTCCGGTCGTGAACCTCGCATGCAGATGTTTACGGTCCGAAGTGTTCACGGCCCAAAGGCTCGTTCACGGCTCGGAGGTTTGCGGCTCAGATGTAGTGGGTTGCGAAGGTTCCCGGTTTCAACATGTTTTACATCTTAAACAAACAACACCTTTGGTATAAGGTTGATACATTTAAAGCCCACTAATGTAGCCACATAAGATAATAAAAGAAATGAGTTTGACCTTTACATGATAAGAAATTTTCGGGTTGTCACATCATCCCCGTTAAAGGGAATTTCGTCCCGAAATTAAGTCTAAGGTATACACATGGACTAAAGGAAAAGAGGTGGATACTTATGTTTCTGATGATCCTCACGCTCCTAAGTGAATTTGGGTCCTCGCTATGCACTTAAGCGAAATCTCACTATCGGGATAAGGATCTCATTAATCCTATCGATTTCACTGACTAGGATTTCTACGGATTCTTCCACAAAGTTGAGGCTCTCGTTTAACTCGATCTAATCGAGTGGGATAACAAAATTTCTTATCGGATAAACACTTTTCAAGTTACAGACGTGGAAGGTAGGGTGTATGTTATTGAATTCTAGAGGTAATCGGGGTCTATAAGCTACTGGATTAAATCTAGTAAGAATCTCGAATGGTCCTATGTACCTTGGATTTAGTATTCCATGCTTTCTGAAGCATATCATGCCCTTCCAGGGTGAGACCTTCACATGACGTGGTCACCAACCTGTGGTATCAAGTCCACATGTTGCCTTGGGTAACTTGATTATGAAGCCCATTGCAATCCGCTACCACTTCCACTCAGGTATCTCTGGTTGTTGTAGTAAGCCTGCAGGCTTTTGCTCTGAAGTTCATGATAAGACTCATACTTGGCTCATCCACCATCACCTCGTGTATACAAGTTGTATATAATTTAGATTGACAAAACGTTCGGGTGGGTGGCTCTGCCCCAAGTCCACAACCAGACAAGGAACAGGAGATAGGGCAGAATCACACATCCTAAATCTTGTTGAGTCTAAATTATATACCACTCTCGCGTATACACTTAGCAACGATAGATTAACCTCATGAGTTCTTAGTCTCTATTCTCGAACATGACTTGCGGCACAAGTGATCTCCCTATGAGATTTATTGGGGATACTTCGGGTAGTTATTAACTTCTAAGACTTCTTTGGTGCTTTTCGCTTCAAGTTTCCTATCTAGTGAGTAGACTTGAAGGGCGTGGTACCCCTCGCATAGGTACTTCTGAAGTTTCAAAGTGAGAGATGATATAAGGGTTTGTATTAGGTTTGCCGTTATAGATTGAAAGAATTTCATTTGACGGTTGATTAAGAGAAAAGTTCTTTTACACAGCACATGAATTTTGCATGGTGAGGACCAAGCCAAACCATGTCGGATGATGATGTCGGAACTTCTCGACGTAATAGATATTAAGTCGATTTGGAAGAAAAGATTATCAGGACGATCTGCTATTTAATGCACATATGTTTTCAGTGCTTTCGGTTTTGTCCTTGGTATTATTACCATGAACTTTTTGCTCCAAAATTTACGAGCACTAACAATACGAGGGTTCTGATAATTTGAAATAATGAACTTTCATGAAATGATCCCTACTAGGTCTCTCTATAACCTCTTGGTGTACACAAGTCATGTATAATTAAGATTGGAAAGACAGTTGACTGAGTGACCCTGCCCTATATCCACAACCAAACAAGGAACAGAAAATGAGGCGAAATCACTCACTCTAAGTCTACAAATCTTAATTATAAATGGCCCTAATGTATACACTAATCCATCATAGCTTACCTGTTAGGGTTCCTAGTTTTATATGAGTGCTGTGATTTGGTTCGAACGAGAGAGTAAGTATAATTATGATTAATTATTGGGGTTTGGAAGCGTACCAAAAAAAACTAGCAGGGTTCTTTGATGCCTCCCCATGCTCTGGGGTCAAACTCCTCCTAATCCCCCGTTATTCTTCTCTATTGGACAGTCCCTCTTGAAATGTCCTATTTCACCACAAAGGTGGCATATTGGACTGATTTCCACATTGAAGGTTGAAGTAAGGTAATCAGTCGGAATCCTAAAGGAACGGGCGGTGTGCCCCTTCATGTTGCATCTATTGCAATGCGGCACTCGACAGACTCCATAATGATCATAGTTGCACTTGCTGCACTGTGGGAGGTTTCCTAAGTACGGTGTGGTCAGTGTTGGGATAGCAGAGTCGATGGGGGTATTGACTGCCCCAGATTGTTGCCCTTGGGTAGGTCCTTGAGTTGAACAACTCCCTTTCTCGTTCTCGAACTTTCATTTCAGGATATTAGGTTTGAGGTCCGGAGTTTCTTTACAAGTAGGCACTCGCTGCTAAAATTGGTTATCACCACGATCGGGATTTCCGATAACATTTCCACTAACATTTGCGTTGTTAGCATTAAGGTGAGCCATGACAGCTGCTACGGCTGTTGTGACTGCAGCTTGAAACGTAGCGGAATCTATCTGAAGGATTGGTGTTTTGCCGGTGGGTTGGTTACGTTTCTTCAGAGCATGATTCTGCTACACGGTGAGAAAACAACCTCGTGAGCCACGATGGTTGTCTCTAGATGTATTCTAATTATTTATATATACATATAAATTTTTTGTTTTGTTATACGGTTCTCAATGTTTCGAACTACATCCCTATGATGCATTCCTGGTAAAGGGCAGAAGTAAGTTTTTAGAATGGTTATAAATCGAGTGTCGTACGAACTAAGTTATCTTTGACTGGTGGATATCATGTTCCAACTTTCGAAAATATTTGAAAACAATTCATAATAGAGTCTACATGGAATAGACTTATGAATTTTATAAATAATCACTCTCAATGCAGATTTCGTGATCCGATTTACTGTTATTAGTCGTGACGGGAAAAGGCGATAAGCTTAATACCTAACGTGAGTAGTATAATCACGAACTCACTAGGTTGTATTAATTTATTAGTTATAAATGTGACGAAAAGGCACTCAAACACTTCACATGTAGCACGTGTGGTTTTCCTCTGTTCTCCATTCTACTCTGAGCGGTAATGATTTGTTCTCTCCTGGTATCTATATGGTGTCCTTCTCCTCCGTAGGTATATTGAATTCCTGTGACATCTTACTTCCGATTCTGACACTGATCCCCATTACTTCATAATGGAGAGTTCGAATCCCGGATGTTCATGCGAACCTCTCATCGGTGCCCTTAATAAGGTAAAGGCACTTAGTGGTTTCTATAGTTTCTTTACTCCTCAACTGTTTCTTTCTCGGAATCCTCCAAACAAATCCCTTCTGGATCTTCGTTAATTCCTCCGTTGGTTATTGTGGTAGGGTGGTTACATCTATCTAAGTGGTTTATACGAGAATGGGAATGTCTAAAGAATCTATGAGATTAATAAAACATTTTCGTTACAAATGCATTTTTACGAGGATGATCCATTCCAGTCTTTCTATAATCACATAGTGTGTACCGATTATATATAATCCAGATCAAATAGACCTTCTAATAAGTGATCCAACTCAAAACCACATCCAAACAAGGAAAAGGAAGTATAGTGAAAATCACCTATTTTAAGTCTATAAAATCTCAACTATATATAGCTTTAACGTATACACTTAGTAATTATAGACCTAACAGAAAGGGTCTTTTAAAATTTTCACATAAGTTATTTATGGTACCTAAAATACTCCTATAGTATTTTAATTATATGTTTGATTCTAGAATTTCTTGATATAGGAAGTTGATAAGTTTTCAGTTTTGTTGTTATAGTATCATAAAATACTCCTATAGTATTTTAAACTTTATATTTGGTTCTAGTATTCCTTTATGTAAATGGTTGGTAAGTTTTAGACTCGTTGCAACACCACTATCACTCCCAAACACCTGTTGGTCGTATCTCAAATAAATATAGTTGATCAGGCTATATTTATCCCAGATATGACTACATAACTGTCCAGGCTTGATTGTAATGTCCAACCTCCAAATACTTTTGTTTTGTTCTTCTTGGGATACTCGTTCTAGTATATATATATATATATATATATATATATATATATATATATATATATATATATATATATATTCTGCATGTACTTATACTTTTATAAAATATTGTTATATTTTAAAGTATAACTCTTGGTCAGAGTGTTTTTATCCTAATGTGTTTATAGTTGTATATCTTTTATGAATTTGATATACTGAGTTCACTATAAACAATCCTCTTATACCAAGGTAGATTCCCGAGGGAAGGGCCAGCAGGGCCGAGGCCGCTGCGGCAAGTGTTGTAGGATGCACGAGGGCATGTGTAAGGCGGGTAGTTCGGGCTGCTTCAGGTGGAGCCGAACTGGACATATGAGCAAGGAATGTACTGCTACCATCACCACCACAATATCTGATCTGATCTGATTTTAGTGCAATCATCACAAGAGGTCCCAGTGTCCGAGTTTAGCAGCAGCAGGGAAGGTGGTGGCACCCGCTCCTGCTACGTTGAGGATTATAGACGGACGACAGGTCTGGACAGAGGCGCTATGTTACACCCCCAAACTAGAACGACAGAAATGTCCAGGGGTGGGTGACTTCATGTCAAGTATCACAACACATTCATTATAGTAATCAAAGTACAACAACCATTTCATTAATAATTTATAAGTTCTTACATAATTGTTCAAACAATAGATATTCGACATCAAAAGTAGGTACAGTAAAAGACAAAAGACGCAGCACGGTACTAGGCTGTCTTCTCAAAAGCTCTGGGAGTGGACCTGTCTACTGGATTCCCTGAGAATACAAGTTATTTTGAAAGAGAGGATCCACATTTAAGTTGGTGAGTTCATAAGTATTAGTTTCATCTATGGTTGCTTTACTTTTAAGAAAGTGATTGATTACGTTCCAAAAAATCCTATATTTTCTGTTGTATTATACGGTAAGCAAAAGAATGAAAGTTTCTGTGTTCTTAAGTGGTAAAAATATAGTTTATTTACATAAAACCATAAAGAAAGGCGTTTTCCTATACAAAAATAGTATTCCGTATTTATACTTGTCAAATACTGTGTTATAGTTTTATAAACATAAAACTATGGGAAGTTTTACTTATTCATACACTAATCATTTTATTCAATATCAAAGTGTGAGTTATTATAACCATACTAGATGACCTATGATCGCCTGAACACGACGTTCTTCAGGCGTCGCAATTGGTAGGACATTTGTCACCACAGGTCTGCCGACCTAGCTGTTGCTAGCAGCTCTGGTGCGGAATTGCCAGTCCCGTATAGATCTATACACAAGTGTCGCGCTCTCCCTCCAGGAGACTCTGGTTATAATTTCAGGACTTGGGGGATACTTATAAAAGTAGATGAAGGTTGCCTCACAATTGCTATATTGATGATTATGTATAGAATACTAACAAGTTATTTTGTAATAAATACACATAGTAGGTCAGTTTCGTAAGATATAGTTTATATGGTTGTTTTCTGATTGTTTTCTACTCGTTTTCCATTAAGTACTCTACTTGTTGTCTGTTATGTGATTGGAAATTTAAAACCAATGAATGAGTTCTATAAACTATACCTATTATAGTTTAACTGTTGGTAAGAATTGGTAATACTATTATTCTATGAAGTTCACTGTTTATACCAAATAGTACAAAACAATTTGAAAACCCTTTTATATTTATATAAATGTAATATTTTTATAATTGTGATTAATTAGACCTTCGATTAAATAACTTTACCCCAAGCCCACAACCAAACAAGGAACTGGAAATGGGGTCAAATTAATTTATTCTAAATCTTTTGAATCCAAATTATATAATGTACACATATATAAATATGTAATTTTTAATAATTATAACAATTTAAAAACTTAAAAGACATTTAAAAGCATTTTAGATATGAACACAATTTTCATTGTGTTTCACTTGTATTCCTCCCTAAAACAGTTAAAAATCATAATAATGTAGGGGTATGAACTCACCTTATGTGGGTGATTCAACTGAAGATTCGATATAGGATGACAAGTTTCACGAGTGAAGTCTCGAAGCACAAACGAGTCCTATTTAGCATATTACCATATATATATATATATATATATATATATATATATATATATATATATATATATATATATACATACATACATTTAGTGAATTTAACCTCAAAAGTGTAAAGGAAACAATCTATGGTGTAAGGAATACTTACACAAGAAGTCTTAGAATCGAAAAAAGAAGGTTGAAAGGAGTTCACACCCAAGAACACTTGGTGTTCTTGAGTTCACGTCGCAATCTGGGTGTTCACAGCCCAATCTGTGTGTTCACGGCCCAGTGATCTTGAAGAACTTGACAGATGATGATGAATCAAGGTTGAAATCAAGAGAGTTCCATATGAACTACAAGAAGGAAGGTGTTTCTTCTGATCTTGAGGAGAGAGGAGGGTTCTTGGCTGATGATACTTGAGAGAGAATGGATAAGTTCACGGCCAGAAGTGAAGAAGTGAAGGATAAATCGATCAATCACACATATATAAGGTGAGTGTACGATCCAAAGTGTTCAAGACCGTGAACCCTTGTTTTCGGTCGTGAACCTCGCATGCAAATGTTTACGGTCCGAAGTGTTCACCGCCCGAAGGCTCGTTCACGGCTCAGAGGTTTGCGGCTCTGACGAAGTGGGTTGCGAAGGTTCCCGGTTTCAACATGTTTTACATCTTAAACAAACAACACCTTTGGTATAAGGTTGATACACTTAAAACCCATTAATCTAGCCACATAAGATAATAAAAGAAATGAGTTTGACCTTTACATGATAAGAAATTTTTGGGTTGTCACACGCTAGCGGCGAAGAGCAGAGCCTTCCAGTTAACAACAGAAGAGGCACATGCAGCTCCTGATGTCATTACGGGTATGTGTCTTCTCCTTATCTCTTTATCTATATTTATTGTCACTAACTATTATGTGTTTCATTATAGGACCGTTCTTAGTGAATGATATATCTTCCCTGGTTTTGTTTCATTTGGGGGCTATCCGATCTTTTGTTTCTCTCACGGTTAGCAGGCGGTTTTTTGGAGCTCCGGGAGAGCTAGACTGTCCAGTGGATGTAGAGATAGGAGATGATAGGACTGTGCGGGTTTCCAGAGTTTATCGGGGGTGTACACTGCAGTTGTTTGACGAGCAGTTTTCAGTAGATTTGGTCCCTATTGCTCTGAGTGTGAATAAGATTATTGTGGGTATGGACTGGTTGAGTCCCAATGGAGCAGTGATCGACTGCGAGTGGTAAATAGTGAGAGTTCAGACTCCTAGTGGGGGAGGGTTAATGATTCAGGGCGAGAGGCCGCAACGTGGACTGACTTTATGTTCAGCAGCGAGAGTGAGGAGCTACCTTCAGCAGGGTTGCATAGGGTATGTCACCTATGTTATGGATACCTGGGATAAGGGTAAGGCGACAGTGGATGATATACCGGTCGTGCGAGAGTACCCGGACGTATTCCCGGTGGATTTGCCTGGGATACCTCCGGAGAGACAGGTTGTGTTCAGGATTGACCTAGTCCCTGGTGTGGCTCCGATAGCCAAAGCACCATATCGGTTGGCTCCACCCGAGATGCAGGAGTTGTCTTTGCAGCTGCAAGAGCTACTAGACAAGGGATTTATCAAGCCGAGTAGTTCGCCATGGGGAGCCCCGATCCTGTTTGTGAATAAAAAAGGATGGGTCACATCAGATGTGCATAGACTACCGGGAGCTAAATAACATAATGGTGAAGAACCGTTATCCTCTCTCGAGGATTAATGATTTGTTTGAATAGCTAAAGGGTGCATCTTGGTTCTCCAAGATTGATCTGCGATCGGGTTATCACAGATGTGAGTCAGGGACGAGGATGTGTAGAAGACAACTTTTAGGACTCACTATGGTCACTATGAGTTTGTGGTGATGCCGTTTGGGCTCACCAATGCTCCAGCTGCGATCATGGGGCTCATGAACTGCGTGTACAGACCGATGTTGGACCGGTCTCTGATAGTTTTCATCGATGACATCTTGGTTTACTCCAAGACTCAGGAGCAGCATGAGGAGCACCTGATGGAGGTGCTGGAGACTCTGAAGAGGGAGCGAATTTTCTCAAAGTTCTCCAAGTGTGAGTACTGGTTGTGCGAGGTGCAGTTTCTAGGGAACCTTATAAACCAGAAAAGTATTCTGGTTGATACAGCCAAGATAGAGGCGGTGATGCAGTGGGAGGTTCCGAGGTCTCCAACTGAGATTCATAGTTTTCTTGGTCTAGCGGGTTAGTACTGGAGATTCATCTAGGATTTCTCCAAGATCGTTGTTCCTCTGACCCGACTGACCAAGAAGTCGGTGACATTCCACTGGGGGCCTAATTAGCAGGCAACCTTCGAGATTCTCAAACAGCGGTTATGCGAGGAACCGATTTTGACCTTGCCAGAGGGAGTTGATGATTCGTGGTTTATTCTGACGCTTCGATCATAGGCATGGGCGCGATATTGATGCAACGGGGTTATGTGATAGCTTACGCTTCGAGGTAGTTGAAGCCTCATGAGGCGAACTATCCGACACATGATTTAGAGCTGGGGGCTGTGGTTTTCGCCCTCAATATTTGACGACATTACCTCTATGGTGGTTGTTGTACCATTTACATGGACCACAAGAGTTTGAGGTACCTCATGGATCAACCGAATCTAAACATGAGGCAACATCGGTGGTTAGATGTGGTGAAGGAATACGATTATGAGGTCCTTTATCACCCGGGAAAGGCCAATGTAGTGGCCGATGCTCTCAGCCGCAAGGCGGTGGCGGCCCCGATTCGAGACATATGTCTGACGATGACAGTGATTACTCCATTGCTAGAGCGGATTAGAGAGGCGCAGGTTGAGGGCCTGAAGGAAGAGCGACAGATCGTGGGCAAGGTGGCCTCATTTGATTATGATAGTCGTTGATTATTGACCCTACATGAGAGGGTATGGGTTCCGTACTAGGGCAGAGTACGACAGGTTCTGATGGATGAGGCCCACAAGTCGAGGTTCTCCATCCATCCCGGGGCGACGAAGATGTATCGGGATATTCGCCCTGATTATTGGTGGCCCTGCATGAAGCGGGACATAACATGGTACGTAGAGCTGTTTCTGAATTGCAGGAAGGTCAAGGCCGAGAACCATAGACGACACGACAAGATGTAACCGCTAGACGTTCGCATGTGGAAAAGGGAAGATATCACTATGGACTTCATTACGAAGCTTCCCAAGACCGCACATGGAGTAGATTCGATATGGGTCATTATGGATCGGTTAACCAAGAGTGCTCACTTCATCCCGATCCAAGAGAGTATATCGGTTGCGAAGCTGGCCGAGATCTATGTGCTTGAGATAGTGGCACGAGATGGAGTTCCTGTCTCGGTGGTGTCAGACCGGGACGTTCGTTTCACTTCCCTATTTTGGAAGCGGTTTCACGACGAGATGCGTACTCGTGTCCATCTCAGCACTGCTTTCCACCCTCAGATAGATGGACAATGCGAGAGGACGATTCAGACTCTCGAGGACATGCTACGCGCATGTGTATTGGATTTCGGTGGCAGTTGGGATACGTATCTTCCGTTAGCAGAATTTTCATATAACAACAACTACCACTCTAGCATAGATCGACCTCCCTTCGAGATGCTCTACGGGAGAAAGTGTAAGACTCCAATATGTTGGGGCGTGGTTGGTCAGAGAGTCATGGGGAGTACTAAGGTAGTACTCCAAACTACTGAGAGGATCCAGTAGGTCTGGAGCAGGCTCCAGACTACTCAGAGTCTGCAGAAGAGCTATGCCGACAAGCAGCGTTCAGACTTGGAGTTTCAGGTGGGCGACATGGTCCTCCTGAAGGTGTCACCTGATTCAGGAAGTGGGGCAAGCTGGGCCCCATATACATCGGTATGTTCCAGCAGAGCTTAGCCAGATTCACAACACTTTCCATGTTTCTCAGTTACGGAAGTGCTTAGTGGATGACTCAGCGGTTCTGCCTCTAGAGGATATTCAGTTTGATGACCACCTAAATTACATAGAGAGACCAGTATCCATTCTCGAAAAGAAGACGAAGGAGCTAAGGAACAAGAGGGTTGAGCTGGTGAAGGTGCAGTGGCGGCACCTCAAGGGTTCAGAGTGGACTTGGGAGCCCGAGGAGGAGATGCGGGAGCACTACCCAGAGTTGTTTTCCGATGCAACAGACTTGGAGGACGAATTTTAAGACAAGTGGGGGAGAATTGTAACGCATGGTTCCTGGTATGCATTTAAATATTAATTCTTTCATTTTGATAAAGCAACTTGACGAGTTGGTAGCCCAAACTCGTCGAGTATAGACTAGAAAGGGACGCATGTTTTAAGCAATCTACTCGACGAGTTGAGAGCCCTCAACTCGACAAGTAGGTCTGCCAGAATATAACCCTAATTACAGGGTTTTGCAACCTATTTAAAGGACTTAATCATTTCCCTCATCCCCTCCTCAACCTCCCTGAAACCCTAAATCGTTTGTGATCCCTTTTGAGAAAAACATGAGGTTTTGAGTATGTTTTTGTGCTTGGTAAAGGAGTTGGAAGAAGTAGAAGCCATCAAGCTTGAAGAGAAGCTTTAGATTTGGGATCTCATCTACCTTTGGCAGCTTTCTGAGGTAAAAACTCACAAACTTGATGAATAATAGCCTAGATCTCTCTTAGTTTTTTATTTGTGAGTCTTTTTGACCCTATTGTGGGAAATATGAAGCCCTTCATGGATTGTATGTCAATGATTCCCATTTCCAGTAGTATTTTGCCCTTAGAATCATAAAAAGGGTCTTAAACCCATTCTTGTCCAAGAAAAGACCATGTTCATGGAAGTAGATTTATATAACTTGAGTTTGGGTACATTTGAGGCGTGCAAAGCCATCAAGTTTTCAATTTATAGAAATGGGTCATGGAAACAATATGGATCTGTATTTAGGAACCTTAGATCTGAGGAAAAGCCTGTATAGTTTAGATATGCAAGGGACTCAGCGAGTTCATAAAAGAACTCGACGAGTTCGGTCGAAATTTTCGATCCTGTTCATGGAACTCGGCGAGTCGGCAAGGAACTCGACGAGTTGTGTTAGGAAGTCTCGTTTCTGTTGAGTAGGAGAAAATCGGCGAGTTGGAGGAAACTCGACGAGTAAGATCGTGATTTCACGATTCAGTGATTTATGAGAACTCGACGAGTTAAAGGGTAAACTCGACGAGTTGGGTCAACTTAGGGTTGACTTTCACTTTGACCTTGACCTTGACTTTGACCAAGGTTGACCCGTTGATATGTGCATAATTAGCCATATGTTTAGTATAGATTTTTATTAATTTTTAGCTAATTATTTGCATAATATGGACAAAAGGTACTTAATAAGGTCTAAATTATATTTTCAGTCCAGAAGACATGCTTGGAAGCAAAAAGGAAGAAGGAGAAGCAATTAGAAGCTGGAGAATGAAGAAAGAAGAGAAAACCTGGAGATACTCGGCGAGTCCACGAAGCTACTCGGCGAGTTCCGAAGAATGTTCGCGAAGTAATGTCCAGAATCCTTACCGCACACGGATTTAACAAAGGTACTCGGCGAGTTGGAGAGCTACTCGCCGAGTTGCCCCTATTTTGAGATAAGTATAAATAAAGGATCTTATTCCGAATTGGGGGACTTTTGCTGGCTTTTTGGGAGGATAACCTGCGATTGAAGAAACCCTTGGAGACCTGAAGAACCCTAATCTTTGATCTTTTGAAGACTCAAGGCGAATTAGGTTAAATTTTCCACTTAATCTTAGAAGTGAATCATGTTTAGACTAACTAAATTCGTTTTTGAGCTTGTTCTTACTGTAATCATGAGCTGAATTTTCGTAGTTTCTGTTTAGGAAAAACCAAGTTACTCCTATGGTTTGATTTATACTTTTATTGATTGGTTATTGGTGATTTTATTAAATTAAGTTTGTTAAAGAACCTTATGCATTAACCATAACTATTATCTGTTAATTGGAAGACAATTAGGCTGCATGAACATCTCTTAATTGTTAACCTCATATGATTTATGTGAACACTTCATTATATGCCTAGGATTAGTGAATATGAAACTAGGATTAACTAGAGAATGGGTAAATTAATGTGTGAGCTTGTTTGCGAAACCAACAAACAAGAGGTTAGTTGAATTACTAATTTGATTAACCAATTACAAATCTTATTTAATCCAAATAATTGAACTAGGGAGTTAATTAGTTTAAACAATTGGCCACTGCTTGAATTGATTAATTTTCTAAGGGTTAATAATAGTGAATGCGAATTTAACCACTATAGTTGGTAACCAATAACAATTAATTTATCACTTTATCATAAAATTAACCATAGGAGTGAATTGGTTGGACCTAAACAGAAACCCTTTATTAAATTTGGTGAATTTTTACTTGTTTTAGTTGATTTATTAATTACTTGTTAGGTGGTGTGTTTAAGTTTCTAGTCTTGTGAAACTAGAGAAAAACCCTTTACTTTTATTATTTATTTAGTTAAAATTAGTTATTAGTTTAATCTCCGTT
Source organism: Lactuca virosa (assembly GCF_052849685.1). Classification (NCBI taxonomy): domain Eukaryota; kingdom Viridiplantae; phylum Streptophyta; class Magnoliopsida; order Asterales; family Asteraceae; genus Lactuca; species Lactuca virosa. Next base: position 175,481,698 of record NC_136428.1, read on the forward strand.
CCCTGAGTTCGACACCCTACTTATCCAACTATACCACTAAAAGACAGGTTTACTGCATTTGTGTGCTAAATCAATATTTTTAAAGTAGGAATAAAACCAGTGCATTTTACACACATCAAGTTTTTGGCGCCGTTGCCGGGGAATATAACACTCCTATGGTGCACATACAACCCTAGATGCTTTGGATCTAAGTTTTCTCTAATTATACATGCAATTTCATTTTCCAAAGCATATACCCTAACTAGCATGCAATTGGAGATGTACAACATAAAACTAGTTAGAAGAATACCTCTTATTTGTAGCTTGTTGTTCTTGGCCTTTCAAAAGCTTAGCACCTTAAATGTGATGCCTCTAATGTGTCACAAACACCAAAAACAAGAGGAGGCTTATGAGAGAGAGGCTAGGAAGCATAAAATCGGTTATGGTTCTCCTTTAGGACGCCTTAGCCGATTTTAGGTGTTAAAGGGTTACTTTTATATTGTGGAATTGCTAGCATTTCTTCCATGCAAACCCTAATTCATCATGACTCTTCATATTTCTTAGGCCCATTGGATTAAACCTTTATGGACTCTCATATAGGTTTAGCCCATCCCTAATCAACATGGATCATTAGCCCAAACTATAACTATTACTGATTTACCTAATCAGTCCCCACAAATTTAATCAGTCTGTTTTGATCATTAAATTAATTCCAAATTAATTCTTGATCAATACTAATTAAATAATATGATTTCTTAATTAATATATTATTCATATAATATATTAATAAATCACAAATAACCTCCTTCTCAAGTATCCATACTGCCAAATTGCTCCGGTGAAGGGAACCCAAAAGGACCATGCTACTATCGGGTCAAGTACATACCAGTTATCGTTATGGGCTTAGACACCCAATCCAACAGTTTTGAGCATGGAATGGTAGCTAAGTGGTTCTTATGTATAGGGTGTGAGTAGAGCCGGTTGCGGAGCAGGGACATTTCAGCTATTCACATGACTTTGAGGTGAGTTTCCTTCAGTAGTAACGGGTCTACGACACCAAAGCCCGCCTGTATATGTGATATTTTTAGTAGCTGAGTGTGGGCGGGGCCTGTATCTCATAGATAGCACGATATGGTACAGATTTATATGCTTGGTTATACTTGTTGTTATTGTGATACTTGTATGTTATTTGCATGACTAGCCGAGTGTGGGCGGGGCCCGTATCTCATAGTAGTTGAGTGTGGGCGGGGCCCGTATGTCCTAGTTGCATGTTATGTGTATGTATGTGGTAGTTTGGGGAGACTCACTAAGCTTCGTGCTTACAGTTTACAGTTTTGGTTTCAGGTACTTCCGATAGCAAGGGGAAGAGCTCAGGATGATTGCGGTGCACACACCATTTGTTAGCCTGGGATGTTTTTACTCTGAAATGTTAGACAGGTATTTATGATATTATGAGATACATGATCTATGTTTTATACGATGTTTGGATAGTTATGGCTTTTATCAATGATTTAAAACGAAATTTTTCGATCGTATTTTTGGGATGTTTCATCATTATATCAAGGGATTAGATTAAAAGGTGCACCGTTACAGTTATAGACGTTGAGTAGGGAATCCTATAATCGTCAGGGCATAATAGGCAAATTAAAATCATCTTATAGACATCTCAGTCCCAATACTACGACTAAGATTGATTTCACAGTCAGCATCATGATCGCCATGTCTATTCCGATGAACGCAACTGAAATCCATCAGAAATTGATTTCTTCTTCCTTTTCCCTTTTTATCTCTGGTTGTAAATAGGAATCAAGATGGATCACCAATTGAAGAAACTCAACCATTGAATATCGAAATTGAAACGACGATGGTTATAGTAGTCCATTTTCCCTTTCTCTTTTGAGTCTAGTGAAGTAAAAAATGATGACCAAGGATTATTTTTTGAGGATGATGGCGTATGGTTAAAAATGGTATTTGATAAATCATCATGACTGGTGTCTACTCTCGCTGGACCAACCTCATGATCGAGAGAAACACAGTAATAAATTCGATCAGTAGACATCCATGAGAATCGTTCAATCATCCAAACAGGCATGTCATTCAATTTTGACATCAACTTTCCTACGATAATGGTAATGGATTAAGGAACATTGAGTTAATTATCGGCATATACATCAATAACGATTATGAGAATCTATATTAATTGAAGGTTGTAATAACTCACTGGACAAGGAACATTGATTTGTTAATAAAACTCTTTTTATGATCTATTAAAACATGTGCAGTGAAGATGCACACAATGTGCTTCTTAAAATGCCAACACGAGTTATTTTATGATTCTCATTTGTCACTTATCGCTGACAACTAAAAGTGCACCACTTCTGGTCATTCCTTTTGTTCTTGTTCTTAAACAATGTGTATGTATGTGTGTGTGTGACGTTTAACCTTCAAGTATAAGATTTTTTACTTTGAACCGACATAAACATGATGTTTTATTAGAATAGAAATGATGAGAAGTATAACAGGAAATTTAAGAAACAATGGTAAAGGAACAAATTGGTAAAGAAAAAAATGATTGTGTACACAAAGTTATCCTATTTGGGAACAAAATTCTAGAATTTTTAAAATTTTCTTACATCATTTTTGTCATATATGATTTTGCATTATATATATATATATATATATATATATATATATATATATATATATATATATATATATATGTATGAATTTTTGTTCATATATGAACATTCTTCATATAAAAACATAGAACAACTATTCTCCTAAAATTGATTCTTTAAGCTTTGGTGAAATTAATAAAGAAGAGGATACAACAACTAGTGGTAGTTGTTTGAATTGGATTGTTATAAACAAGTTTATGAGTAGGTATATCCTATCTCTAGGTGGCATGTTTATTGGCTTTGGATATTTAATAATAGAATGTTTCGTTTAAATGTTATTGATAAATTGTCATCAATTCGAAATTCTGCTTTTATGTCATCTTCTTCATCAAAAGATGATTACTCTATGTTTTGGCATGCCAGATTGGTTCATGTTAATTTTAAAATGATTCATGAAATGTCAAAAAATAGTCTAATTCCACCATTTGACATAAATCTACAAAAATGTAAAACATACATGCTTACAAAAGTTACAAACCATCCATTTCCAAATGTTACTAGAAAATCGGCTATTTAATCAAATATGTAATTTAATTTAATTAATTAATTAAAAAGATATCTTAAATACTAAGTTTAATTGTACCAACCCAAATTTCCAAATACTTTTTTCATTTTTAATTAATCAAAAATTCCCATAGAATGTGAAATATCAATAATAATTGTTTTCAAATACATAACATCAACATTTTATTTCAAATATCAGAGTATCCCATCAAATCAAATGCTCGAGAGTGCATGACACGCCATCAAGTCTTGCCCTTGCCCTTAGGCTCAGAAGTACCTGAAACAAATCAAAAAACTGTAAGCCAATGCTTAGTGAGTTCCCCAGAGCACACCCCACACAATCCACATAATCACACAAACCATATTAGCTATAAAGCTACATAAACCGCATAAGCCATGCATACAGCATATAGGGATGTCGTGGGCTCCTCCCAGGGTCTTACTCCAGGATGTCATGGGCTCCCCACACGGTGTTACACCTAAGTGACATGGGCTCCCCCATGGTCTTTAATTGGAAAGCCATGGGCTCCCCACATGGTCTGACATCCAAGTGTCATGGGCTCCCCCCATGGTCTTTACCTGAAAAGCCATGGGCTCCCCCACATGGTCTTACATCCAAGCGCCATGAGCTCCCCCCATGGTCTTTCATGCAAGTATACCACATATACAACTAGCATACCACCTAGCATATAACCAACTAACTTGCCACATAACACTGCATCAACTAGTGTACCACATATCATAAAATGGGTCGGCCTTGGTGCCTTAGACCCATTGGTATGGTGAGGAGACTTATCTCTCAAGAATGCTGAACTGATAAGATAAGATCAGATAAGTCCCAACGCGCAGCTCCAAATCAACTGCCTACAATCATCATATGACTACTTTGTCAAAATCCAAACATACCAATAATATCCTCAAAGTCAAACTTGGTCAACCATGGTCAAAGTCAAGGTCAACAGTCCATGTTGACCCAGCCCGTCGAGTGCATCTAACAACTCGTCGACTTCCTTCAGTGTTCAGAAAACCGGGGAAAACCCTAGCCAACTCGCCGATTTATCTCATCAACACGCCGAGTTGCTTAGCATCTAAAGACAGGGAAACCCGTCTCAACTCGTTGAGTTGTCAGGGCAACTCGTCGAGTTTCCCTTATCTTCACGCACTCAGTCCTTTCCAGTCGAATCTAAAGCTCCATACAATAGATCCTTAACCATAGAGACGTCTAGAAGGGTAAAGTTTCCAACTTTACCCCCAAAGTCCATCTAATATGTGTTAGACTCAAACCCTAGCTCCTTTGAGGAAGGTCTTGACTCATTAAGCCTTTAAACTCTCATCCCATTGACCCAAAACACAGATCTGATGTTCAAAGGTGGACAAATCACGTAAAGTTTCTAACTTTACGTCCATGCATGCGTGAAATACTCTCCACGGTCCATTTTGGCCTTAATTGTGGACATAATGCATAAATGGGACATGGAGGCTATTAAAGTTTGCAAATTTAATCCTCTAATGGTCTTATAGAGGCCATATCTACACTCCTAACCTCTGGAAACCTCTTATCTTGGGACATCCAACGCAAAGTCCCAAAAGAAACCCTAAACTATCAAAAGATGAGATCTAAAACACTACATGTCAAGGTTATCGATTTATACCTTCAAAATGCAGCCCTTGACGTAGAGTTTCTGGATCCAAGATCACTCCTCCAAGATTGCTACTTCTCTCTTCAAGGCTTCCTTCAAAAATCACACCACAACACTCAAAACTTCAACGAACAAGAGGGGGAGGCGATTCTAGGGTTTCTCTGAGTAACGAGGCTGGTCAGGAGGCCAGCCCTAATGGTTAAGTTCTTTAAATAGGGTACTAAACCCGGAAAATTAGGTTTTTCTTTTATAGTGTCTACTCGTCGAGTTGGGGCCTTCCAACTCATCGAGTAGACCATAAGTCTTGCATCCAATATCGATCTCTACTCGTCGAGTTGGGCTCCCCCACTCGTCGAGTCCCAGTGCAAAACACTAAAAACTTAAAAAATATAAATGATACCTGGAACAAGCATTACAAATCTCCCCCACTTGAACTAGACTTCGTCCTCAAAGTCCGTTGACACAAACAAATCAGGGTAGTGATCTCGCAACTCCTCTCCCGGCCCTCATATCCATTCGGAGCCTCTTCGGTGCTACCATTGCACCTTCAATAACTTCACATATTTGTTAAGAAGGACCTTGGTCTTCCTATCCAGAATCGCAATGGGCCTCTCAATGTAGTTTAGGCTCTCATCCACCTGGATGTTGTCCAGAGAAACAACTGCGGCCTCGTCTGTGACACACTTCCGAAGCTGGGACACGTGGAAGGTGTTGTGTATCTGGCTATGCTTGTCCGACAGATCTAAGCGATAGGCCACATTGCCCATTCAGGCAGTAATCCTGAACGGTCCGATATATCGGGGCCCTAGATTTCCCCTCTTCCGAAACCTAATGACACCCTTCCATGGTGACACTTTCAGCAAGACAAAATCCCCCACCTGAAACTCAAGATCCGATCGGCGCCGGTCAACATAGCTTTTCTGACGGATTTGTGCAACTCTTAGCTTGTCACGCACCTGTTGAATCAACTCAGTAGTCTTGAGCACCACCTCGGTGCTCCCCATGACTCGGTGCCCTACCTCACCCCAACAAACAAGGGTCCAACACCTCCAACCATACAACATCTCAAACGGTGGTCGATCGATACTAGCAAGATAACTATTGTTATATGAAAACTCTGCTAGTGGGAGGTATGTATCCCAACTCCCTCCGAAATCCAATGCACATGCCTGAAGCATATCATCCAGTGTTTGGATCGTCCTCTCACTCTGGCCATTTGTCTGGGGGTGGTAGGCCGTGTTGTAATCACTACTAGAAAAACAGCCTTTTACGACGCGCAAAGCGCGTCGTAAAACGCTCAGACGACATGCAAATGCATGTCAAGGAAGGCCCTGCTATAACGAGAGACGACACGCTTTTGCGCGTCGTCTATAGACAACGCGCATTTACGACGCGTATTTCTGACACGCATTTAAGACGCACATTTACGACGCGCAATGCGTATCAAGGAAGGCCCTGTCATAAAGGAAGACGACACGCATTTGCGTGTGGTAACCTTACGACACGCGCGTTTATGACACGCAGTACGTATCAAGGAAGCCCATGTCATAAAGGAAGAAGACACACATTTTTAAGTGTCATAATTTTAAATGTTTTTAAAATTATATTTTTTTGATAGATTTACTAATTTTCAAATTAAATAACACATTAAAAGTCTCATAATACAAAAGAAAATACCACAAACAATAAAGATAATTCATTGCACTAATATGTCAAATACAAATAATTATTCCAATAGTAAGTAAATGTAACACATTGCTAATATTTCATAATATTTATTATAGAAAACAAAACATGTACAACATTAAAGAAACCCATGACTAAATTCTACGTTGACAATTTCCTTTCTAAAAAGAATAACCTGATGCAGGAACTTTGATAGGCTTCAAGGCATGGAAGGAGGTTGCTAGAGCTGTCAGAACCTGCACATGGCAAATCGGTAACTTAACATGCAATACAATACAAGATGATATGATAGAGCTGGTATGGCATCCAACTATATATTTTTTTTTTGTCTATTTTCTTTGCCAATGCCAATTAGGCCACTAAGCTTAGGAAAATGATTCTTTGGATCATTTTGTAAATAGGATTTTGAATATATGGTCAATCTTACTTCTCCCTCTCCCTCTCATCTCATTAATAGATTATTAAACACCAACATCACCATATACATTTACTTATTCTCAGTCACTACATGCATCACCAATATATGCATGTGAGATGTTGGGCATTTTTTGATAAAATATTTCAGAAATTCAACAAGTGGGAGTTTTTTGATTAAATATTTCAAAAAATCTAATGTGTGCCTAATGTTGATCATACATATTTCATGAAATTTCACCAAAAATAAATTAACCCTGAAATTTACATATAAATAATATTTTTCATAGTTCATACCAGCAATGTTTTTGCCCCCATAGTAAACATTTGTTACATTTTTGCATAGATCCAAATGATACTTGTTAATTAAAATAAAAAAATCATGAAACTTGTATTTTATATTAATGATTAAAATGTGTCATTTGTTGATATGTGCATGCCTTATGTCAATATTTGAAGAACATATGCTATCATTTGAAGGTGCCACCTGGAAATATGCAACTTCACTACAAACTTGGAACCACCATAACCGGTCAGCAGATTCATACACATTTGGGTTTGTCTTTTTCAGATTTTCTAGGTTTTACGATTCAACACCTGCTTAACTTCCTATATAATATTCCTTCATGTATTTTGCATACGCTTTCTCCATAAAGATTGCTTCTTTGTTAATATAAAAAAGGTTTGAGAACAAGATTTTCAAAGAGATTTGTAAGTCAATTACAACTAGATCCTCTCCAGCCTTCTTAGCTTCAGTCATTGGGGTGCAAAGTTTATCTGGATTCCCATATTGAAACTATAAAGATTCAAATATCATGTCACATTAATATACATCAACGAAGAGATTAAATACATGTGTAAAAAAAATATACTTACAGCTATGGATGCAACCTCTTCTAGAAAATACAAAAAGTCGCCATCTATTTTCAGCTGAAAAAGGATATTTTAGTAGTCAAACATGACATTTCATAAAGTCAATCACTGTCCCCATATCTATTACCTGAGTAGCACCAAATGTGCTCTGGAATGCTTTGCTATTTGATGCAAGCTTTTCTTCAACAAGTTGAGTAACTTCTTGTAATACGGCTTTACATTCAGGACTCTGCTGAGTCACCAACCTGCCATTATGTATGTAATCACAAAAATGGTGAAATGAGTCTTAAAATAAAGAAATATGTTTAAAAATTTTCTATTGTTTTGAACACCTACATGATCAGAATGCCCAAAAAACACATAAACATACTGAATTAACTTAATTCACAAATTGGAGCCTTAGCAACCATTGCAATAAGTTTTCTTGATCGTCTCAGTAGACTTATTTTATTGCCCATATTAACAAACATTTTTATGTAAGGGCTAAATACAAGAAATAGAAAAATACTTCCATTTCTTTCTATTACAACATTGTACTTTTTTTTATTTTTTCCTTATTATTGATGCATCATATGATAAAAAAATCTACCCAATTCCAACGTTATACTTTCAATCTTTTTCTTCTTACCACATCATACTTTGAAAGATCAACCCAATTATAATAATGAAATTGCTAAAATAACTGAGTAGATTTTTCTTGGATTTATCCCTTTATTTAGAATCACACATCACAAAACAAAACCATCTCTATATAAATTAAGCTTTTTTATACTCGGTTTTGGCAGAAATGAAAAGGTCAAAGCAAAAGAAACACTAGACATATCAGCATCATGCAAATGAAAAAGAAAAACAGACAACAAAAACCTTTTCATCAATTCAAATGCATACAGATCAGATCATTCAGAGTTGCTTGGAGGCTTCTCCTTTGGATGCTTGGAGCTGTAATGATCAACAAGCTGCTTCTCATTTGCTAACTGCACCTGAAAAGTCAAAACCCCAATGCATTTTCCATTAACTATCTTATATATTTACAAGCTATTGTTGTTTATAACTTATATTACAAGCAGTTGTCAAACAAGAAAGTCATTTTTTTCATTAGGTACTAATTCCGGACAAAAGGGTAAAATGATCATTTACTATCATTCAGAACTAAATGAAACTTAAATAAGCAATAAATGATTCTATATCTATGTGTATCATCTAATTTAGTTCTACAACCTCCGAATAATAAGAAAGTAATATACACCCTAAATCTTAAATGAGTTAACACATGTATGCTAATATAAAAGTTTTACTATCACTATATATCAGAGAGCATAGAATAATCTCTAGCTAATATAACATCTCAAAACAAATACCTCAACTATAGTTTTAAGCTAATCAAAATATCAGAAGCAATTTGATAGAGAGCTCAGGTATTAAGAGTGACATCCATAGCAGTATTAACAATAACCCAAGCACATCTCTTCCATCCCAATGAAGCATCTGCTGAAGATTCCAAAGAACTATCAGTCTCGACAACAACATTTTCAAGTTTTTCACCTCTTACAACACTCTCAACTTTTCCAGTTTTTGAAACTGGTTTCAAAGTATTATCAAGCTTTCTTGTTTGTTTAAAAACAATATGGCCTTACATCCTTCAACAACTGGCAGACCTCGGTGGGGCCACTGTAGAAATGGCAGTTGCCAGGTGGAAACCCAAAGATGCAGCAAAAGGCAACACTGATTTTTATCACATCTTCATTCTCAATTTGGTGAACAGAACATGTGCTGTAGACTACTCTCTCAACTCCTGGAACTAAACAAATAAAAAAATATTACACAGCAAAAGGGTATTTTGGTCTTTTCAATACAACAAAAAGGTAGAATTGTTGAATTATAGCCATACCAGATAAACAAAGCGTATTGTGTATTTAAATATTTGATTATAAATTTATAATGAATTATAGCTACCTGAACATCTTTAAGATCAGCACAAGCATGGAAAGCAACATGATAAAAAGTGAAAAACCTTTGGACGAAACCGCCCCTCCTGTGAATATAATTAGGAGTAGGATATCATATAACTCTTCCTCAGAAATCCCCTTCATCATATTTTCAGCACTACAACAGAGTTTTGAACTGCTAAACCTACCTAAAAGAGTAATGAGGGGAAATTTGTAATTAAAGTTTTTTTTGATAATATAATGTGAGAAAAATTAGTAAGATTTCATTTACATGTACTACTTACTAGAGTAGTTGAGGTGAAGTTCTGAAATCATCCAAATACCCTCTCATAAGTTCTTCCAATCCCCTCTCATATGAGAACCCTCATTCTCAAAATCTGAACAAGCATTTGTAGTGATTTCAGGCTTCTTTAGCAGATGTGGTCAAACATAGGTCATTTTGTCACCAACCCTACCCACCTTAATTTGGCACCCTTTGGATCCGAAACGAAGCTTTGTTCGTTACTGAAGATGAACGAGAAATCTCCATAGACATAATGTGAAAGTCAAAATTGTAAAATTAAACAAATTCTAATAACTAGAATTCAAATTGTGAATGATTTACACTGCGGATGGAGAAGGGGTGACGGTTTGAAGTCGGAGCTATGGTGGAAGGAAGGTTGTGAATACTAGTTGTAAAGGCCGTCACGTTTGCGCTCATTGTTGCTTTTGTGCATAGAGATTTTAGCAGCAAGTGTGGAATTTGATTGAGCCCAAAAACCCTAAACCCCTTCTTTGGTTGCTTTCGAATGTCGATATGTTTGAAATTGAAATTTTGGAAATTGGAAGAACTGTGAAAGAATTTGAGAAATTAGCACTGGATTCCGATTTATTTGGGCTTTGTACAAGCAACTTAAAGGTTTATTTAGGCTAGAGGATCGACGGGAGGGGACAGAGGAAGGAAAAGGGGAAATACAACGATTAGGGGTTTTATAGGGTTACTGCATCGTTCTTTGCTCTCTGCATTTTTCGTATTTAGAAGAACGCTTTGGAGTAGAATCGTTGGAGTTTATTTCTTGAGTGTTAGGGTTTACTGCATCGTTCATTTTTTGAGTGTTAGGGGTATCTAGAGGTTGGTCGAGAGGGCTTGAACATCATCGTCCTGTGATGCCTGAAGAGTCGGTGTGGGTTGGAGGTAGTGGAGGTGGGTGAGGGGCGGAGACGAATGAGAGGAGATGTTAGAGAATAGATCGATACGAATGTAGGAAAAGAAAGCGATGTTTAAAATTTTTGGGGATTTCATTTTCCCTCTAAGAAGAGAGACGCGCGTTTCTTAAAAAAAATATAAAATGACATTCACAGATGACACACATTTTAGATAAAGTGCCCTCCGTGTTTTTAATTTTTTTACATGAGACACTAATTTAAGGGCACGCAATAATGCGTGTCCTCTATCCTTAAATATTTTGAAGAGATGACACTTTTTTAATGTCACACTCTTTTGCGTAACATAAATCAATGAGTGTCATGGTTTGCTAGTCGTAAAAGGGTCTTTTCCTTGTAGTGAATATAACCTAGTGCCCAGTTCCTCATGGAACTTTCTCCAGAATCTAGATGTAAATCGGACATCCCGGTCTGAGACCACTAACACTAGGACTCCATGCCTATCCACCACCTCTCTCATGTAAATATTCGCTAATTTCTCAATGGAGATGGTCTCGTAGATCGGAATAAAGTGGGCACTCTTCGTCAATCTATCCCCAATAACCCATTTGGCATCCACACCCCTCGCCATCCTCAGTAACTTTGTGATGAAGTCCATAGTGATCTCTTCCCATTACCACATAGGAATGGGTAACGGCTGAACCTTGCAGTGAGGTCTATGATGCTCGGCCTTGACCTTCCTGCAGGTCAAGCACCGCTCCACCAACCATGTAATCTCCCGCTTCATGCAGGGCCACCAGTAACTCAACCTCAGATCCATGTACATCTTCGTGGCCCCCGGGTGAATAGAGAACTTGGATTTGTGTGACTCCTCCAAAATCTTCTTCCTCACACTCCCGGTTACCGGTATCCACCCCTGGCCACAGTATGTAAGAAGACCTCGACTATCCCTAACAAACAAGGGATACTGACCCCGAATTCGCTCTATCTTCCAATTCTCTCTCTTCACACCCTCCACCTGGGCTTGCTTGATAATATTTAATAATTGAGAGATCACCGTCATCCTCAAACAAACGTTCCCGATCGGTGCACTTTCCGCTTTACGGCACAAAGCATCGGCCACCACATTGGCCTTCCATGGGTGGTATAAGATCTCGCAATCATAATCTTTCAGTACATCCAACCACCCTCTCTGTCGCATGTTCAGGCTCTGCTAACCCATCAAATACTTCAAACTTTTGTGGTCAGTAAAGATGGTGCACCGAACTCCATACAACTAATGCCTCCAAATCTTGAGGGCGAACACCACTGCCCCCAGCTCCAAGTCATAACTGGGGTAGTTCGCCTCTTGAGGCTTCATCTTCCTCGAGGCGTACGCGATCACATGACCTATATGCATCAATACAATGCCTAACCCAGTGATAGATGCATCACAGTACACCACCAAATCATCCAACCCATCGGGTAATACAAAAATCAGGGCCTCACATAACCTCTGTCTCAAGGTCTCAAAAGCCAACTGCTAGTCCGGGCCACACCGAAGAGTCAGATTCTTCTTGGTCAAACGTGTCAAAGGTACAACGATCTTGGAGAAATCCTGGATGAATCTCAGATAGTACTGTCACACCCCAAAACCGGAACGGCGGAAACGTTCGGGGGTGGAGGACGTCATGTTCAGTATCACAACAATGCAATGTAGTAAACAAGCGACAACATCATCCATTGCATTAATAATTTAATTTCATACAAGTGTGTTTTGTCAAGTTATATAGACATCAAAAATATACATCAAAAATAAAAGATGAGTCTTGAACGAGCTCCATCTTCTCAGAACCTGGCACCAGTACCTGTCTACTGGTGACCTGAGAATACAAGTTATTTTGAAAGAGTTTATCAGCTTTAAAGCTGGTGAGATCATAAGTATATTAGTGTCTGTGTTTGTATAAAAGCATTTGTAAGATGTTTGTAATGTATAAGTTTTGTAAAAGTTTGTATTTGTTTGTACTCTCCTAGAAAACCCTATGTTTCCTACTAAAAGTAAGCTTCTACCAAGGCATCTAGTGTATGTGTGTGTGTCTCTTGTAAGAGTGTGTATTTTCCCATATCTGACTATTATTAACCAAAAATATAGTTCTTACATTATTGTTTATTGTGTGAATATCACAAAGTAAATGTAAAGGGAAAATAAAATAGTAGTGTAGTGTGGTATTAAGTAACTACTGTTGTACTAACTACTTTAAACTAATTGTTATTTAAAGTACCATGTGATCGGCCTGTATCCTGCTACCGACTCTAGTAAAACGATGATGTAAGACGTCGTAAGAAATGACGTTTGGCACCCGTAGACTTGCAAGTCCCACTGTAGCGAGTAGCAAGGTGTAGGATAGTCAATCCAGTATAGATCTATACACAAACTCATACGCTCCCCAATTAAGGAGATTCTGGATACAAAACGGGTCATGACAGGTAGTGCCATGTCCCCCCGTTAAGTGGCTCACATAACTGTATGTAATGTATATGTATATGTATATGTATGTGCTAGCTGTATTGTGTGTTCTTTCTCTGTCTAGCTTGTATGTTTTGTTTCTCATCACTGTGTATTATGTTTGATTCTCATCACTATGTATTATGTTTGTTTCTCATCACTATGTATTACGTTTGTTTCTCATCACTATGTATTATGTTTGTTTCTCATCACTATGTATTAAGTTTGTTTCTCATCACTATGTATTATGTTTGTTTCTCATCACTATGTATTACTTATGAATGAACTGACTCATTGTATGTTTCATTGTTCTAGTAATAGTATCTTCCTAAACTATACCTATTGTAGTTTACTAGTAATGTTGTTTGCGTATATGAACATGTTTGTATACCCTTGCTACCCAGAGGCATTGAACTGAATGAAAGAAGTAACCTTTTATATCTACACACATATACATGATATATAACTAGGATTCAAATGACCTTCGGACAAATAACCTGAATGCCCTAAGTCCACAACCAAACAAGAAACAGGAAGTAAGGTGAGCTATCAGTCCTAAGTCCTTTCAATCCTACTTATATAACTATATCTACATAGATACACAGAATATAAGTTAAAAGTATTTAAGTAAAAGTATTTATCATGTAAAAGAGTTTGATAAAAGCATTTGGTATGTAAAAGAGTTTGTAAGACAGTTTGAAGTAACACACTTTGGTAACACAGTTTGAAAAGTAAGAAATCCACTTGTTTGGTAGTTATTAATCACATGTGATTGATATAATAACTATAATTGTTCAACTTGTATTCCCCCCCATAAAAGCATTTAAAAACATTTAAAAGGTTAATTAAGGGGTATGAACTCACGTGTAGTGAGTGGTTTGAATGAACGGAATGAAGACTTGTACACACACGATGATCCTAGTTAACATATAATATCACATATATGTATCCAATTACTCTTTAAACAACTAATTAACAAAGTTAAGACATCCTAGGACATGTAAAACACCTTATATAAGTGCTATAAGTCCTAAGGATTGCATCTAAGTGTTGCAGGACATTGCTATTGAGTTTAGGGTTCAAGGGAACCCTTTATTTGAGTTTACGGTTTTGTGACCATAACTCATTGAGTTTACGGTCGTAAACCCATGAGTTTATGGCCGTAAACTCATTTTTCTTTGACCATTTGCGTTTTGAAGCTTTACAACTCCTTAGAAGCATTTCTACTTGAAGTATAAGCCTTAGGAAGAGATTAGGGCACCATTTCACTCCTAAATGGAGTTTACGGTCCCTGGACCACTTCTCCTTGGGTTTACGGCCGTAAACCCATATGGTTTATGGTCTTTTGATGTTTTCAAGTAGTAAACTCTTTAAGGAAGGGATCTATGCAAGTTTCCAAGGCTTAGAAGGGACTAGGGCACACTTTGGCACCCTTTTTAGGGTTTACGGTCCAAGGTGTTCGTGGACCGTAAACACCGTTCATCCTTGGTTTCCTTGGTGTTTTCTTGATGTATAGAAGTGTTGGGTTATGAGCATTCTAAAACTCCTAAGTGTACATGCAACCCTAAATACCTTGGATCTATGTTTTCTCTATTATACATACAATTATGAACATCCAAGGTATTATCCTAATCTAGCATAGAAAATAATAAATATAACAAGATAGAATACATACCTCTTTGATGTAGAATGTCTTCATGAAACTTGAGTGCCTAGTGCCCCAAGTGTGACACCTCAAATGGTTCACACAACACCAAATACACTTGGAATAACTTGAGAGAAACTTGAACACTCCTTGAAATCGTCTAGCCCTCACACTCACACATTAGTGCCCGATTTCTTGAGCCATGGGATTCTTTTATATGGTGGCTATTAGGGTTACACCATGTAACTCATAACTTTACCCATTCCTTATGCTCCATGGATTTTAACCTCCATGGAGTATCCATGGGTCACCCCATGGACTTAGTCCAACATAAGGAATCTTGGATCACAAGCCCACATATATAAGAATGAATGATTTACACAATCAACCCATATATTTAATTAGTCTCCTTTTGATCACTTAATTAATTCCAAATTAATTCTTGATCAATACTAATTAAATAACCTTATTAATATATATTAGAACTTATAATATATTAACCAACCTTAAGTGTTATTTCTCTCATTATAGTCTATCCAAATGCATGATGCCATGCAACCCAAATGGACCATGCCGGGTCGGGTCAAGTCTTACCAATTATAGTTATGGACTTAGACATTAATCCAACAAGAAGTGTAACAAGCCTTATTATACTCTAGGATAGAAGTACTTACAAGATAGAGGCTTGAAAAGGTGCTAAAAGTCCAAGAACACTAGTGTGTGTTCTTGGTGTTCTTGGTGAAACTTGAAGATCTAACCTTTTGGAATGATTTCACGGATGGAAGTGTGTTAAATCACTAGATTAAGTAATATATCAACTTATTAGGGCTAGAAACACTTACAAGTTGAAGATCTTGAAGAATTTTTGGATGATACTTGAGAGAGAATTGAGTTTGGATCTTGAATTTGTGAAAAATGGTAAATAATGACTAAGTGTCATATATATACCCGCAATTTAGGGTTTACAGCCGTAAACACCTTTGTTTAGGCCGTAAAGTCCAAACTCTTGGAGCTTTTGGACTTTATTGTTGCACAATAACCCTAGAGCATCCTCTCTCTTGGTATCTCCTGAAGTACTAATCTTAAAATACTCAAACTTATTCCAAAAAGCTTGAAAATTAGCAGAAACTGTTTTGACTCCTATTGAAGTGAATGGTTGTACAGAATAGAAATTTCGGGTTGTCACAAGTACCCCGCTAAACCCAAGAATCTACGAATCTCATATGCATTCTGCGGTACTTCCCGCTGCATCACCACCTCAATCTTGGCCGGATCAACCAAAATACCCTATTGGTTGATGATGTGTCCCAAAAACTACACCTCTCTCAACCAAAAATCACACTTTGAGAACTTGGCGTAAAGCCTTTCCGTTCTCAGTGTCTCTAATACCTCCCTCAGATGATGCTCGTGCTGCTCCTTGGTCTTAAAATAGACCAAAATATCATCGATAAACTGTTGGATTAGATGTCTAAGCCCATAACTATAATTGGTATGTACTTGACCCGATCATATCATGGTCCATTTGGTTTGTAACACTCTGGAACAATTTGATAGGATAGATACTTGAGGAAGAGGTTATTGTGGTTTATTAATATATTATAAGTATAATATATTAATTGAGAAATCACATTATTTAAATTAGTATTGATATTTAATTTGGTATTAATTTAGTGATCGAAAGAAACTAATTAAAGTTACAGGGATTGATTAGGTAAATCAGTAATACTTATAATTGGACTCATGCCTCATATTGACTAGGGTTGGACTACACATACATGAAAGTCCATGAAAGGTTTATCCCAAAAGGCTTATGTAATATGAAGAGTCATTAGGGTTTGTATGGTTGTAATCCAAAGCTATAAAAGAAGTCCCTAACACCTAAAATCGGCACTCATGCATGCTAAAGTAGTGGATAGCTGATTTTGAGCTCCCAAGCTTCTCTCTCAAGTTCATTCTCATGTTCTTAGTTTTTTATAAGACATTTGAGGCATCACACTTGAGGTGATAGGCTCCTAAAGGTCAAAGACAAGCAAGCTACTACACAAGGTGATTCTCTAACAATTTTGTAAGATTCAAATGTTGCCTTGCATGCTAGTTTAGGCTTTATGCTTTGGAAAAACAATGTTGCATGTATAATTAGAGAAAACTTAGATCCGAAGCATTAAGGTTGTATGTAAACAATAGGAATGTTAGAGTACATAAAATCCATCAGTGGTATCAGAGCCTAGGGTGTTTTCTATTATATTGATGCAAATGTGAGATTTTCAAAGTTGGAAAAATGACTTTTTCTAGCCACTGTCTGATGAACTCGACGACTCCATATATGGACTCGACGAGTTGGATGAGTTTTGCCATGAACTCGATGAGTCCAAAGCCTGGATCGAAGAGTTGGCTCATCTGGTGGTAGATTTTTTGAGTTTTTGGCATGGTATGGATTAGGATCATTACCACAAACTGTTTTTGTTCATAAAATTTGATTTTACTAGTATGGTAATGTTTATCCCCATCCAAAGCCATTAAGGTTATCAAATTTTAAAATAATTACTTGATTTTATGAAAAACTAATTATTGGTAAAATTTGAAACTATCTTGAATATGAACTAGGTGAAATTGGTAAATGATGAATAATATGGTAAGTGGATTATTTTAATTTGATCTATGTGTTCTTGAAAAGTTCTATAACTAGTCCTCAAGTTATGGAATATGAAAAATATTTATTTATGAAACCATTAACTACTGTAAGTTATAGAATTCAAGAGAACTTGAAAGGTTTCAGAACTTGTCATCAAGTTTGGAATCTAAAAGGTCTCATTAATGGAACTTTAAAATCCATAAGTTATGGAAATCAAAAGTCTTGACAAGTTACAAAACTTGTCGTCAAGTTTTGGAACTTGAAGAGTCTCATTTATGTAACTTTAATTCCAAACCCTAGAATTTTAAAAGTTTAAAATTCAACCCTTATACTATTATAATATTAAAGTTTAAAACTTATATATATATATATATATATATATATATATATATATATATATATATATTGTCAGGACATATTTATATGTGGTTTGGGCTACGCAATCATTTGTATATGTCTTTATAGGGTCTTGGTCTTTCTATGTATGTTTTTGGTGTTGTTTGCGGTTGTGAAGGTGTTCACGGTCGTGAACCATGTGTGCGGCTGGTCTTTCCCTATAAATAGTGTAAGAGTCTGTTAGAGTCTAGAGACGTATCAGAATAGTTTACGGTCATTGTGTGTGTTACTCAAGGTGTACCAGACGTTTCTTCTAATAGACGTGTGCATTGCTTGATAATCTTCTTCTACTACTGCATTCTTGTTCTTATTGATTGCTTACTGTTTTGATAACTGATTTGGGTCACTGGATTGGGACTCTACAATTGGTATCAGAGCCAATCCAGTTTTCCAAACAGATTCAAGTATTGTATCAATCATTTTGGCCAGATCTGGAGCGTTTTTGATCTTATTTTTGAAAGATTTTGCGTTTTTGGATAGCTCCTGGCAAAATATAAGGGGTTTGTTCTTTGATTTTTTCATAAAAACGAGTTTTTGATCGAGTTTTTGGGCTTAAAAAGGTGAAAAACATCGTTTTTTTTGTAACTGTTAGGTTCTCGGCCACCGAAGAAGGGTTCACGACAATCTAAAGAAGGTTTCACGGCCATCTGAAGAAGGGTTCACGGCCGCGAACCGAAGAAGCTTTCACGGCCCGAAATCCGTTTACGGCTCAGCAGCGTTTACGGTCCTCGATGTACGGCCAGCTTCGCTCGTTCACGGTCTCGCTAGTTCACGGCTTCGGACGTTCTCCGCTAGGATCCTCGCACGTTGCGTCCTCGCTTTAGATTTAATTCAAAAACGCTTTGGGGGTTGTCAGGGATCGAACCCCGGTCCCCTGATTCATCAATCAGGCGCCTTTCCAACTGATCTAGCTTGCTAGATGGTATATGCCTTCTAGATTTAATTCAAATACAATATCTTCGATTCCAATTTCGCAACTTTAACACTTTTAACCCAAAAATCAATTTCCTTTTATTTTTAAATTCCATTTTCTTCCAAAAATTTTAGCTTTTAATTTTTAAATTTCTAAATTTACTTTTTACTTAAAAATTTTGACTTTGACTTTCAAGTTAGACCTTTGACTTTAAACATTGACTTTCTCGTTAAATTTTCTAATTTTCAAATTTAGTTTTTCGGTTTGACTTTTAACTTTTAAGGTTGACTTTTGAGTTTTTAGTCAAAGGGCATTTTTGATATAAAAAAATGAGTTCCTCAAACATCAAAGTCAATGAAATTTCATTGGAGAATTTACGTGTGCATTACGAATTATTACGTAGAGAGAACAAGGAACTGAAATACGAAGGATACCAACTTAGGAAATGCCAGAAACCATTGAAAGAACAATTAGAGGCCAAGACTAGCGATTTTAGGAAGTTGCAGGAAGATTACAGCAACAAGTGCAAAAATTATAATTACATAAAGAAACAACTTGTTGCTGTCACTGAGGAACTTAACACATTGAAGATACATTTTGAAAATGCTGATTTTAACTTTAAAAAATTCGATGTGTCAAGTGAGAAAGTGGAAACAATAATTGAAAACCAAATGAAGTGGAAGGAACAAAAGCAATTAGGAATTGGTTATGAGAGTGTCCATTCTCCATATAATCACACGTATACTGTCACTCCTTTGACTCAGGAGGAGATTGATAGAGAACCATTTATGGTGTATGACAAACCTGTTGTACCAGTGACTGAAAGCAGTGCTAAGAAAAAAGATACTAACGTTTCTACTTCCCATGCAGATATATCTTTAAGTCAAGGAAAGAAGGAGTCTGGAGAGAATGGTGCTAATGATAATTTTGTTTTGAAAAATGATGTTTTTGTTTATGATAATATTGTTTCTAAAACTGATGATTTGATTGGTGATGTGTCTAATAATTCTGATGTTTCTGTTGCTAGCACACCCATTGCACCTACACCTGTCACACAACCTGAATCATGCACTTGTACATGTGGGAAGAGCAAGGGAGTCAATAAAACCACTAAACCAGAAAAGAGCAGTACCAATTTTTATTCTAAGAGACAAACATGCTTTAACTGTGGCACTGTTGGTCATATTGATCGCAACTGTCCAAATCGGGCATTTGTTCCTTTTCATGCACACAGAAGAGAGAGCAAGTCGCGAGGAAGATCTCTCATGAGAAATTTCTCGAGACCTCGTTCTCGTGATTGTGATTGGAATGTTCATAAGGACAGAAAAAGGGATGAACTTAAAAGAAATAAACAAGTTTTTCATGTAAATACAACCGATACTTTCACAAAACCGAACGGGGCTAAGCGAAGATCGGATTCATCAAAGTCTTCGTCTGGGTCTACAGCTAATTTTAGAAGGAAACCCAAAAGATCAAACCCAAAGAAAACTATTTCAAAATCACATGTAAAAGTTTCTAAACCTAACTACCAATGGGTGCCCAAGAATCTAAATGTCCAATCATCTCAATCTTCTGCTTGTGCATCTGGTGATAAATCAAATTCAAAAATTGAAAAAGGAAAATCTGTTGCTAACAAAGAAAAACCCAGTGTTGTTATGACCTGGGTCCCTAAATGACTTTTTAATAGAAGATTATTTAGAATGAATAATATTAACCAAGTCATAGTATATGTTATAAAGGTTTCGTCCATGTAAAGAACACCGAAATCCGAGTTATAACGAAGAGGTTATGGTCCGTCGAAGTTTTACGGCAAAACCGGCAAGCCACCGGGAGACGTAAATAGTGAATTTTTGATAGAAGACTTTTTAGCCTTAGTGATCTAAACAAAAGTTGTAGTATATGTTAACCCGAGAACATACAAAAAACGAACGTCAAGATCTGACTTCGTATGAGTAAGTTATGATTTTTCTAAGATTTGGCGTAACAGTGCACAACCCGAAATTCGAATTTTAGATCGGTCGATTTTTGGCCGACGCAACCTAAACGAGAATCGCAGATCTCGTTAATAGTAGCGCCACGGTAAAAAGACAGATGAAAACAGAAGTCGGATGAAGAAGTTATGAATTTTTAATGGACTTTTCCTATCCCGGCCTGTTAAAAATATAACTTTAAAAATAAAATCAAAATTAGCCGACGGAGTCTAAACGAAAGTTATAGGGTACGGTCCCGCCTACGCGTGGATATAAAGAACGTCAAAAACGGAGTTCGTATGAAGGGGTTATAAATTATATTAGCATATTTACGTATTAAAATAATGTATAAATCATATATTCGTATACATATATATATATATATATATATATATATATATATATACATATATATATATATATATATATATATATATATATATATACAAATGTATATATCATTAGAAAGGTATCGACGACGCGGTCATTATAAGACTAGTGTTGAGAACTTTCGACATTAGTTTAGTACAAATATCGTTAAATGTATTTAAAATAGTACTATGAAGGGGTGTTTAGTCGTTTATATAACTATAAGGTCATTAAGTAATTATGGAGGGTAGTTTTTGTAAATTCAATTCCTATAAATAAGAGTGTTGGGGTGCAAAGTTCTTCATGTATGACTTTGTAATGGTTTGACTCTTGTAGACCCACTTGCATGTGGTGCATTAGCCTTTAGACCCATGTGTTAGTGAGAGTGAGAGAGAGACATGTAAACACTGTTGGATTAATGTCTAAGTCCATAACTATAATTGGTAAGACTTGACCCGACCCAGCATGGTCCATTTGGGTTGCATGGCATCATGCATTTGGATAGACTATAATGAGAGAAATAACACTTAAGGTTGGTTAATATATTATAAGTTCTAATATATTAATAAGGTTATTTAATTAGTATTGATCAAGAATTAATTTGGAATTAATTAAGTGATCAAAAGGAGACTAATTAAATATATGGGTTGATTGTGTAAATCATTCATTCTTATATATGTGGGCTTGTGATCCAAGATTTCTTATGTTGGACTAAGTCCATGGGGTGACCCATGGATACTCCATGGAGGTTAAAATCCATGGAGCATAAGGAATGGGTAAAGTTATGAGTTACATGGTGTAACCCTAATAGCCACCATATAAAAGAATCCCATGGCTCAAGAAATCGTGCACTAATGTGTGAATATGAGGGCTAGACGATTTCAAGGAGTGTTCCATTTCTCTCAAGTCATTCCATATGCATTTGGTGTTGTGTGAACCATTTGAGGTGTCACACTTGGGGCACTAGGCACTCAAGCTTCATGAAGACATTCTACATCAAAGAGGTATGTATTCTATCTTGTTATATTTGTTATTTTGTATGCTAGATTAGGATAATACCTTGGATGTTCATAATTGTATGTATATTAGAGAAAACATAGATCCAAGGTATTTAGGGTTGCATGTACACTTAGGAGTGTTAGAATGCTCATAACCCAACAGTGGTATCAGAGCCAGGTTTGTTTTCTTATTATACTTGCAAAAGTAGCTGAAAAATCGAGTTGGATGCATATATTCGATTGTTTTGGCTGGAATTGGACTATTCGTCATGATTTACTTAAGTTCGATTGTTTACCAACTCGATTTAGCATACAAAATAATAAATATAACAAGATAGAATACATACCTCTTTGATGTAGAATGTCTTCATGAAGCTTGAGTGCCTAGTGCCTCAAGTGTGACACCTCAAATGGTTCACACAACACCAAATACACTTGGAATAACTTGAGAGAAACTTGAACACTCCTTGAGATCGTCTAGCCCTCACACTCACACATTAGTGCACGATTTCTTGAGCCATGGGATTCTTTTATATGGTGGCTATTAGGGTTACACCATGTAACTCATAACTTTACCCATTCCTTATGCTCCATGGATTTTAACCTCCATGGAGTATCCATGGGTCACCCCATGGACTTAGTCCAACATAAGGAATCTTGGATCACAAGCCCACATATATAAGAATGAATGATTTACACAATCAACCCATATATTTAATTAGTCTCCTTTTGATCACTTAATTCATTCCAAATTAATTCTTGATCAATACTAATTAAATAACCTTATTAATATATTAAAACTTATAATATATTAACCAACCTTAAGTGTTATTTCTCTTATTATAGTCTATCCAAATGCATGGTGCCATGCAACCCAAATGGACCATGCCGGGTCGGGTCAAGTCTTATCAATTATAGTTATGGACTTAGACATTAATCCAATAGTCTCCCACTTGGATAAGTCTAAAACTATTATTGCGTATGACTTTAGGAACCGATCAGCAATCGTAGCTCTCAAAAGCTTCTGTCGAACTCTGACCTTGTCGATGAACTCTGACCTTTGTCAATGACTTGTCCATTAGATAAGGGATTATATATTCCTCCATTCTAGATATCATATGGACTGAGACATGGATTATCAATCATTCTCTCTGTCTATTTGTTGTTTCCCAATTTCCGATTCATAATGACTGACTGATTGAACAAATCAAATCAGTCCTGGCTTGGCCAAGCACTCACATGTATCATCTTTAAATCATCGAGGGGCCCACAGATATCGCTTTTATCCTGAAGGTAAAAGGAATGGATAAACTTCGACTCATATGGCTTGTTCTACTACTTGTTGAATCATACACAAAGGCACGTTTTATAACATCGAGTTACCAATGCGTTTTCATGCAATCAATGTATAACCAACTCATAGTAACAACTCATATCTCTAGGTTTGAAGAATATAAGATATTATCGTCTCATGATCACTCGTGATAAAATCCATGAAGTGATTCAAATGAGCGCGGGTTGAATCCAATACTCAGAACTTATGAGCACTCATGAGTGTTGTAGCACCACTTTGTCCACCAACTTGGACCTCTACAAACCAACCCATGACAGTCTTGATTCATATCTACTTCCAACATATGACCGACTGTGGATGGTTTGAATAACTTAATCATTCAGGAAGAGCGACTTAGTTATTCTGGAAGTCAAAACATGCAAAGTGAAACACAAGAATAGATGAATCAAATATGGTATCAAACCCTATGAATATAAATAAACACTTTTATTTATCACCATACTGATTACTCATTATTCATTGTTTCGGTTTTATCAACTTTATACTTGAATTTAAAACAATAGTTGTCCCATGCTCCAAGCATGTACACTATGTTTTCTAAACACTAGTCATGCCATACACCAAGTATGCATACTATGTTTGTCTATGATCTTTACTTTGTAAAATAGATCAATTGAACATCACTCCAATGATCCTCTTTTCACAGTCCCAAATCCTTACTGCAAATGCAAGAATTCCAAATTCATGCCATTTACTGAAATCTGTTAGATTCTAAACTTATATGCATTGATCCTCTTAATGATTATGCACGAAGTCAGAAAGACTTGACAACAATCATTACAGAGCATTCCAAAGGAGATCAGCTTCTTGGAAACATCCTTCTTTCATTAAGTTTCCTAATCTTACACAGATTGAATAATTTCTAACTTTGAAACATTTCCATATTCCATTTTGACTATCACTTCTGAACAAGAGTTGCCTCCTTACAGATTATGTCAATATGGTCCTTCCAGAATTAACATTATACTTCCAACTGTCCTTGAGCAACCAATCTTTGGTAAACCTTAGATTGTCCTCGACAATTGCTTAATCATTTTAGTCATATCCAATTCTAGACCTTTTCCCTTCATAATGCCTCAGGCATTTGGAAAATTTTAGAAAGGATGAATATAGCACATGTAATCGATCCTATATCCGAAGCATATGGGACACGATTCATGATGTCTCACATAAAGACTAAACCAATCTTTTGCTATAATATTTCCATTTCAATTTGCCAAGTTCTCAAAATTGAGATTATGAAAAGGGATGCCGTAATCATAATCGAATTTTAGAACGCAAATAATGGACCCATATATAGAATTTCCTTATGTTGAGCCATTCCAACATGAAATTCATATATATATCCTTGATTAAATACGATTAAAATCTCAAACTAAGCTTTTAGAATTGAAATGAAGTATAATTTCCTCTCCCTTAATTATAGCAAAACAACTTTTTCAACCCCTGCAACCTCACGAATTGAAACTTTTGTTTTCTATAATTAACATTGCTAACTTGCAACCTTTGTCATAATTATCATGCTCCCACTAACATGATGATTATTAGCATAACACTTATGCTCCCACTAGCTTTGACATGTACTCAGAAATCAGCTGACTTTCTTACCAAAGTTCAGATTTCTGATACTAGATTGTTTTGATAAAACTTTATCAAAATCATACACCTCTCTTAGATAGCTCACATGTGTGTCTAAACAATTTTAGAACTATGAAAAGGGATGCCGTAATCATAGTCTCAATTGTTTAGACCTTTGCCACTTCTCACAAGTCCATGTTAGTGTGCCGGTAAACCACACACGCTCCACTAACGACTTTGAGAATGCAAATATCACAATTGCTATCTAGCTAAAATCTACTTAGTGAAAGTGTTTCCTCACCATCACTTTCATGAATCGGAGAGAAACCTTATGACACTTAGATTTAATAGTGTATGTGTTATTATCTATGTGAATTTGTCAAAACCATAATCACAAGACAAGGTTAGTGTTGGATATAGTGTCTAAGTCCATAACTTTATTTGGTATGTACTTGACCCGACCCGGCATGGTCCATTTGGGTTGCATAGCATTGCAATACTTGGATAGACTAAATGAGAGAATAAGGCACTTATGATTATTAATATATTATAAGTTCTAATATATTAATAATAGTATTATTTAATTAGTATTGATCAAGTATTAATCTAGTATTAATTTGGTGATCAAAGTGAGACTAATTAAATATATAGGGTTGATTATGACAATCATCAATTCTTTTATGGTGGATTAATGATCCATGGTTTATGGGTTTGGTTATAACCAAATGGAGCTCCATGGATAGTCCATGGGAGTTACAAATCCATGGGTCATGGGAAATCAAGAGTCATGACAATTAAGGGCATTCATGTGTAAACCCTAATTGTGACAACACTATAAAAGGAACCCTATGGCTAGCAAAATGGTGACCTAGTAGTGCTAGTGCACCTAGTGTTACTAGAGAGAGCATAACCAATTTTGAGTGCTAGAAGTATTCTCTCAAGTTATTCCAAGTCTTGTGGTGTTGTGTGAAGCATTTGAGGCACAACATTTGGGGTGCTAGGCTCTCAAAGTCTTGAAGGAATCCAAGCAACAACAAGGTATGTATTTCTACTAGTTTTTATGTTTTATGTAATCCCCATGCCATGCTAGTTAGGAAATAACCTTGAAAAAGAAATTTGCATGTATATAGAGAAAACATAGATTCAAGGTTATTAGGGTTGCATGTACACTTAGGAAGTGTTAGAATGCTCAAAACCCATCAGTGGTATCAGAGCCTAGGATTGTTTTCTGTATACTTGATGCAAACCTGCTTAAAAATCGAAAATTCTGCATTCTGACGACTGGACTCGCCGAGTCCATGGGGAGGACTCGCCGAGTCCATGAACAAATTCATTCTACTCGCCGAGTAGAATAGTGCACTCGGCGAGTAAGAGCGTGCTGGGCAGTTTTTTCAAGTTTTGTTGCTGGAAATGGATTAAGATCATTATCGCAATCTGTTTTGGACTTGTAAAATCTGTTTTTCAAAATGATAATGATTATGTTAACCCATTTTACATGACTTTTATCAATTTTCAAGTATTGTATATGTTTATATGATTTCTTGAAATTGCTTGACATGAATTTGTGTTCTTATGAGTTTTTAGAAGATCATAGGAATTATGTGTAACCACCATGTGTGTTTAATTCATGATCTTAATGGCTATGATGGTGTCCATAACTTGTCCTCAAGTTATGGATAACCAAAAGTCACTTCTTCTAATTATGATTAAAGAACTAAAGAGGTTTCATAAAATGAAGAGTCTTCATTTTATGAACCATTAAAACTCATAAGTTACAAATTGAAGAGACTTGGAATAGTTTCAAATCTTGCCCTCAAGTTTTGGAATTTGAAAAGTCTTACACTTTAATACTTTAATTCCAAATTAAACCTTAGATTTTTAAAAAGTTTAAAAATCAACACTTATACTATTATTATAATTTTATTATATAGATATGTATAAGAATATGTCATTCTCACCGTTAGTAGGCCTCATTCACGAAGCCGGACTATAAGGGGGGTATAAGGTTGTTGCCTATAAAATGGTGACTTAATGGGTGTCCACTCTCACCCACCGCTTCCTTGATCGGTGGAGGGTCGTTAGCCGAACGGGTAGGATACGACTTTAAATACTTGTTAAAAGTATAATGAATTATAAAGTAACTATACATTATAAATTCCCAATCTTAGTTACTTTAGGAAAATGTGAAATTGGTGCTAGCCCATAAAATTACACTTGGTACCTTACCAAGTCGTTAGTGGAGCGTGTGTGGTTAACCGGCACACTAACATGGACTAGTAAGAGTGGCAAAGGGTAACTTGACTTTATTATAGATCGGTGGAGCGTGTGTGGTTAACCGGCACATCGCTTAGGTAATATTGTTGAGGGTACCAAGTCAATTTGTATGGTTATTCACACCTTGTTTCTGATCCTCGGCATCCCAGTCACAAACTTGAGAGGGCACAATCGAGATTCAAACATGCCATTGAAAAGTTCAATGTATCTCAAAAGATCTAGGAGTTTCAAAACCAATAAAACCTAATAATAAAATATTTCGTTCTTATGGTGGAAATTGGTAAATCGTCATTTACCTACCTTCAAATATTTTATAGTATGGATTAAGGCATCCCTCTTCCAACTATAAATAGTTTGTTGGATCCTAGACTTAATATTTCATTTGGGTGAATTATTAAGGATTCCTAATCTAATGAAACTTGTCTTTCTTTCCTTTCAGATGTCTTCCAACAATGCTTCTGGCTCAAACCCAACAGGCTCCTTTTCCCTTATGAACTTGTGTGGTAAGGTCATCTTTGATGGATCCAATTTCAATGAGTGGATCAGAAACATCAGAATGATTACCCGCTATGAGGACAAATAATATGTCCTCGATAGGGAGCTTAAGGTTGTGAATGAAGCCACTGCTACTCCTGAAGAGTTTGCGGAGTTTGTTGCACATGAAAAGGATGCTACTAAAGTAGCATGCATCATGATGGCCACCATGACTCCTGAACTTCAAAAATCCTATGAAGATTTCTACCCCTATGAGATGCACCTGGATCTGATGGAAAGGTACCATCAGAGCGCGCGTCAGGAGAGGTATGAAATCATCTCCTCCATGATAACCGCAAGGATGAAGGATGGTGAACCCATCACCGGTCACTTGCAGAAGATGCAAAGGTTCGTTGACCGGTTGCTGAAGCTAAATGTTGACTTTCCTGAGGAAATGGCGATTGACATCATTCTCCATTCCTTACCTCCAAGTTATGATCAGTTTCATATGACTTATCATATGAACAAGGAGGAAGTCACACTTAGCAAACTTCAAGGACTCTTAAGGACAGCTGAAAATGGCCTTAAGGGTAAAGCGGTTGCTACTTCTACTCCTTCAACAGCCCCTGTTCTGGCTATTGGGCAGGGAAAGGGTAAGAAGAGGAAAAGCCCTTCAAAGGGTACCAAGGGTAAGACTCTTGATGGTTCGTCTTCAAGTGGGACAAAGAAAGGTCCCATTACTCCTTCTTCAAACCCAAAGGAAGCACAGTGCTTCTATTGCCATGATAAGGGACACTTCAAGCGAAGCTGCCCCAAATATCTGCAAGATCTAAAGGATGGGAAGGTTAAACCCACCCATGCAGGTATTTACACAATATTGTCTAACAACTCATCTAATGCTAATTCTTGGGTGCTTGATACAGGGTGTGGTATTCACATTTGTACTGATTTGCAGGCACTAAGAAGAAGTGAGCAAGTGGAGCACGGGAAGATAAACTTAGTCATGGGCAACAGGAAAGCATCACCTGTTACCAAGATAGGAGTTTATTCTTTATTGCTTAATAATGGGTTAATGTTAGATTTGAATAAGTGTTGTTACTCGCCCGAAATGGCGAGAAATATTATTTCCTTTCATGGCTTGTACAAACAAGGTTTTACGTTTTCATTTGATAATAAAAATGGTGCTATTAATGTTTATTACAATGATGTACTTTACTTTAAAGCATTACCTTGTGATGGTGTATATGAAGCTGTGAATGTTGTAGACAATCTAGGAAATAATGTGTTGCATATTGATTCTTCAGATAGCTTGGATAAAGCATCCTTGTGGCATTGTCGTCTTGGACATGTTAACAAGAAGCGTATAGGCCAACTCCAAAAGGCTGGAGTCTTGGAATCATTTGACCTCAAGTCAGATGATAGTTGCGAGTCTTGTTTACTTGGAAAAATGACAAAGTCACCCTTCAGAGGTACTTGTGATAGGGGTGAAGGTTTGTTGGACCTTGTACACACGGATGTGTGTGGGCCCTTCAGAGCTGCTACAAGGGATGCTAATCGCTATTATGTGACTTTTACTGATGATTACAGTAGATATGGATATATTTACTTAATCAAGCATAAGTCAGAAACCTTTGAAAAATTCAAAGAGTTTAAGCAGGAAGTGGAGAATCAATTGGGCAGGAACATCAAGATGCTCCGATCCGATCGGGGAGGAGAGTATCTTAGCATTGAGTTCCTTGACTATCTTAAGGAATGTGGGATTGTCTCACAATTGACACCTCCCAGAACACCACAGCTGAATGGTGTAGTTGAGAGGCGCAATCGAACCTTGCTGGATATGGTTCGTTCCATGATGAGTCGAGCTTCGTTACCAATCTCTTTCTGAGGGTATGCCTTAGAGACTGCCGCCCATATCCTTAATCTAGTCCCTACTAAAAAGGTTGCCAAAACACCTCACGAGATGTGGACTGGGAAAGTTCCCAATTTGGACCACATCAAGATTTGGGGTTGTGAAGCTTTCGTGAGGCGTGAGACTCATGATAAGCTTGAACCTCGAAGTGAGAGGTGTATTTTCATCGGCTACCCACAGAGATCCTTTGGTTACCTCTTATACAGACCCAGTGATAATGTGGTTTTTATGGCAAGAAGAGGAGTCTTTCGTGAGAGAGAATTCATAAGCCAAGGGGACAGTGGGAGGCAAATTGACCTTGAAGAGCTTCAAGAGTCAAGTGGTGAAGGAACCTCAAATGCTATCGACCAACCTGAGGAGGAAACTCCTGTTGATCCGATAGATGAGTCTGTACCTCCAAGACGTTCCACTAGGGTGAGGAACACACCTGATTTTTATTATGGTTATCACATCACCACTGAAGGTGATACATTTATTAGTGATAGTACACTAATAGATTTGGATGATCCTAATAATTACAGGGAAGCCATGGCAGGCCCTGAGTCTGCTAAATGGAAGGAGGCTATGGACAGCGAGATTCAGTCCATGTGTGACAATCAAGTTTGGAACTTGGTTGACAATGTACCAGGTCGTAAGACAATTGGGTGCAAATGGATCTTCAAGAAGAAGACCGACATGGATGGGAAGGTACATACTTACAAAGCGCGTCTAGTTGCGAAGGGCTTTACTCAAACTCCGGGAGTTGACTATGATGAGACCTTCTCACCAGTAGCTAAGATTAAGTCTATTAGAGTATTGTTAGCCATAGCTGCATTTCATGATTATGAAATATGGCAAATGGATGTCAAAACCGCTTTCCTTAATGGAAAGTTGGCTGAGGATGTTTACATGTCTCAACTAGAGGGTTTTGTCGATACAAGATACCCTAATAGAGTGTGTAAGCTTGATAAATCCATTTATGGATTGAAACAAGCATCTCGCAGATGAAATCTTTGCTTTGATGAGAAAGTCAAAGAGTTTGGCTTTTCTAGGAGTGAGGATGAGTCTTGTGTGTATGTCAGGGCTAGTGGGAGCATATTTAGCTTCTTGGTGTTGTATGTGGATGACATACTTCTCATAGGAAACGATGTCCCAACCTTGCAGGAGGTTAAGTCCTGGCTTTGGAAGTGTTTCGCTATGAAGGACCTTGGGGAAGCTGCCTATATCCTAGGGATAAGGATATTGAGAGATAGGAGTAAGAGACTAATTGGACTTAGTCAAAGTACTTACTTGGATAAGGTGCTGAAGAGGTTCAGTATGCAAGATTCCAAGAAAGGAGAATTACCAATCCAGAGTAATGCCAAGCTGAGTAAAACTCAGAGTCCGAGTACAGAGGCTGAGATAGCTGAAATGAGTCATATACCATATGCTTCCGCTGTGGGCTCGATCATGTATGCTATGACTTGTACTTGCTCTGATGTGGCCTTTTCTTTGAGCATGGTCAGTAGATATCAAGGGAACCCTGGCAAGGCACACTGGACAGCGGTGAAGAACATTCTCAACTATCTGCGGAGGACTAAGGATTGGGTCCTTACCCTCGGAGGCAGTGATGACTTGAGAGTGGAAGGATATAGCGATGCTAGCTTCCAGACTGATAGGGATAATTTCCGCTCTCAGTCAGGCTGGGTCTTTATCCTAAATGGAGGGGCAATTACTTGGAAAAGTTCCAAGCAGGAGACAGTAGCTGATTCTACTTGTGAATCAAAGTACATAGCAGCAAGTGAAGCAGCTAAGGATGCAATATGGCTAAAGAACTTCATCGGAGACCTTGGAGTTGTACCAGCTATAAAGGAGCCAATGGAAATTTTCTGTGACAATGAAAGTGCGGTTGCTTTGGCTAAGGAACCGAGAGATCACGGGAGATCTCGGCACATTGACAGAAAATACCATTTCATCAGACATCGAATAGAAGAAGGACTCCTCGTGGCTAAGAGGGTATCATCAGATGAGAAACCGGCAGATCCCCTCACGAAGGGACTGAGCAGGGTTAAGCATTTACAGCATGCGAGGCGTATTGGGCTGAAGGATGATATTAGTTTCAAGAATTAGATTCCTGAAACTTGTAAAATGTAATTGACATTTGATGATAAATAAAAGTTGTTATTTATTTATGAGTAAGGTGTTACTATCTTGTGTTGATTGTTTACTATGTTTCAATTTTGCATGTTTTTACTTCCAGAATAATTATGTTATTATTCAAACCATCCACAGTCAGTCAAACTTTGGAAGTAAGTATTGATTTAAGACTGTCATGAATTTGGCTTGTATGATTTGTCTGAAAGTGCTTTGGACAATGCAATGGTTGCTACAACATTCATGAGTACTCATAAGGGCTGAGTATTGGATCCAACCCACGCTCACTTGCATCACTTCATGGAATTTATCTCGAGTGATCGTGAGACGGTAATATCATATAAATCTTCAAACCTAGAGATATGAGTTGTTGACTATGAGTTGGTTATTCATTGATTGCACGAAAACGCATTGGTAACTCGATGTCATAAAACGTGCCTTTGTGAGTAATTCAACAAGTAGTTAGTACAAGCATATCAGTCGAAGTTTATCTGTTCCTTCTAGAAATAGAAGCGATATTTGGGCCCCTCGATGATTTGGTTTTGACTTATGTACCGGGCCCGGTCAGAACCTAATTGATGTGTTCAATTTAGTTCTATGTCGAAACAAATCAGAGATCGAGAAACAAATGCTGGACAATAAGTAAGACCATGTTCCATGTGTTTGTCCGGCTGATATCATGAGAACAGAGGATTATATGATCGCTTATCTTAAATGGCGTATCATCATCATCTCAGTTCCGAGAGACTTTGAAAGAGCTATGATTGCTAGTCGGATTTTGAAGTCATATTTGCAAATATAGTTATTAGACTTATCCAAGTGGGAGACTGTTGGATATAGTGTCTAAGTCCATAACTTTATTTGGTATGTACTTGACCCGACCCGGCATGGTCCATTTGGGTTGCATGGCATTGCAATACTTGGATAGACTAAATGAGAGAATAAGGCACTTATGATTATTAATATATTATAAGTTCTAATATATTAATAATAGTATTATTTAATTAGTATTGATCAAGTATTAATCTAGTATTAATTTGGTGATCAAAGTGAGACTAATTAAATATATAGGGTTGATTATGACAACCATCAATTCTTTTATGGTGGATTAATGATCCATGGTTTATGGGTTTGGTTATAACCAAATGGAGCTCCATGGATAGTCCATGGGAGTTACAAATCCATGGGTCATGGGAAATCAAGAGTCATGACAATTAAGGGCATTCATGTGTAAACCCTAATTGCGACAACACTATAAAAGGAACCCTATGGCTAGCAAAATGGTGACCTAGTAGTGCTAGTGGACCTAGTGTTACTAGAGAGGGCATAACCAATTTTGAGTGCTATAAGTATTCTCTCAAGTTATTCCAAGTCTTGTGGTGTTGTGTGAAGCATTTGAGGCACAACATTTGGGGTGCTAGGCTCTCAAAGTCTTGAAGGAATCCAAGCAACAACAAGGTATGTATTTCTACTAGTTTTTATGTTTTATGTAATCCCCATGCCATGCTAGTTAGGAAATAACCTTGAAAAAGAAATTTGCATGTATATAGAGAAAACATAGATTCAAGGTTATTAGGGTTGCATGTACACTTAAGAAGTGTTAGAATGCTCAAAACCCATCAGTTAGTGACAAATCCAAACTCATATTGATTAAACTTGTGCAATCTTAAATTCTTGCCATTTGGCAGCTCAGGTGCCTGCCATTGCTTCCAAGTAGTTGTGCAACCAATTGACAACTCTCAGAACTCCTATGCAAAGCCAACTTGAATAGGCACAAAAATTTCAACACGATAGGTTATAAACCTCAAGTCGTGTGCTAGTGAAGGACTTTAGGTTTTATTCTTGATTAAGTCTTGAAACTTTCAAGAGCTTTAAGACTCCCACTGTCCTCTTGACATATAAGACTCCCTTGTCAAATATTCAAGAGATAGTGCGGATTCTTTATCAAGACAAACACTTTACACAATTGGCCTAAGTTGGTCTCTGTTTTATCCAAAACAACACAACTTACCAATTTCAAATGTACAAGAGTAGATAACCTTTTACTCTTACATTTGACTAGTGTTAACAAACCCTCTTTAAGATATGTCACTCAAGTTACAATCTTGGAGTATGACTCTAAGAATTGTTTTGGACGAAGTATGACTCATCTTTTTGATTTAACCATTTCAACAATTCATGACTCCTCTTCTTAGTCATAAGAATGCACTAAGATGACTTTAGAGGACCAATTGTGATATGGTATCTTAATCATTAAGATGATCATAAACATGATACTAAAGTACTCTCCCATCTTTTCAGATTTTAGAAACTTTTATCTTTCTACCATACTTTGATTCTTCTTATTCGTTCTGTCTCACATTGAAACTTCTCCAATGCTACAGACTTATACTTAAACTTAAAAGTATAACCATATTTACTGAACTTAAGTAAATCATGACGAATAGTCTTCTTGATCTTTTGTGGTGGACTTGACCAGTGCACAAGAATGTGTACTCGATCCCTTAGTCCTTTCCTTATTCACATAAGGAATTAGTCTTAATTTTCCAAGCTGAAAGTTCTCATTCATCATACTATACAACTTGCATGATTCCAAGTTTCGGTCCAATTGAACCTTGGGTGATGAGAATATTTCCTTATTTGGTAATATTAGACACTACCACAACCGAAAGAATCAAATCCATTTTTCCAATATTGTTATCAATGGAATCTTATAAGCAACAACTTTTCACAAATGCCATTATAAGGATACTTAAAATAAATAAAATCAAAACCTTTTTCTTTTATTTTAAAACTTTGCGGAAAAACTTATCCTTACAATCCATATGAAAACCTTGTTGTTATCTATTCCTAAGCAATATAAATATCATAACTCTTAAGTAATAGCCCAAAATTCTGATCACCGAACCATGCGATTGAAATCCATCTTCGCGATCAGAATCAGCATGTACTTAATAGAGTTAGACAATGGACTTTACCTGAAGTAGAGCCAAACTTATTCACTTTAACATCCTTAGGTAAATTTGGCAGCTTCGTAACCAATGCCCCTTCCTTTGGCAATAGTTACCTATGGACCCTTGATAATGGGACTATCTCAGACTTCACCTCTCTCTTTACCATTGGGTTAATCGAGTTGACTATGGCCGATCCCTGTCCATTGGGAAGAGAGAGCTTTACTGGATATCCAATGTCATCATTGTCAATGTCCATAGCGTTTTAGGAAGTTGATCTTAGCAAATAGATAAGATCATTAAGGGTCTTGTCTTAGTCTGTTTCATAGGATTCCCAAAAGAACTCACTATGTGACTTAGAAAGTAGTTGAGCCACCAACTTTCTCAAGACTTTGACACCCAACTCTCCCGGCTTGTCAATATGTGACTACATCTCCAAGATGTGATCACACCTAGACCTAGCCTTGCCAATAGGGCTTGAGTAACCTTAAACTTTTTAGGAACTTGTGGGTTAGGGAGAATAATTGGAGGAGGTGAAAGAAGTATGATATCCATGGGACATCATCTTCATTTAGGAAAGCTTGTTTCAAGAGATTTGGGAAGATCATAAATGTCTAGACCAGACATCTTTTTGGGAGATATTCAAGATAGTTGATTTAAAGTCCTTAATATGACACCCAATATGAAATATTAAGGCTAGGACCCAACAAACTATTTTATAACTTAGAAGAGGGATGTCGTAATCCAAGCTATAAAATATTTGAAGGTAGGTGAATGACGATTCACCAATTTCCACCATGAAAAACGAAATAATTTATTAGGTTTTAATTGGATTTAAAAGTCCTAGATCTTTGAGATTCATTGAACTGTTCAAAGGCATGTTTCAATCTCGAGTGTGCCCTTCAGGTTTTGTGACTGGGATGCCGAGGATCACAAAACAAGGTGTGAATAACCATGCAAATATACTTGGTACCCTTAATATTTACCCCTTAATATGTGTGTCGGTTAACCACACACGCTCCACCGATACTATGATAAATATTAAGTTACCCTTTGCCTACCTTGTTAAGTCCAGGATAGTGTGCCGGTTAACCACACACGCTCCACTAACGACTTAAGCAAAGTGCAAAGTGTAATTTCATGTGTTAGCACCAAATTCACATTTTCCTAAGTAACTAAGATTGGGTATTAATAAGAGTTTAGTTACTTAGTATTTATCATTAATACTTTTAATGAAAGGAGAATTATAGTCCTTGTCCTACCCGTTAGGCAGTAACCTTATACCCCGCTTATAGCCCGGCTTCGTGAATGAGGCCTACTAACGGTAAGACTGACTTTACTCTTATACATATATATAAATATTATTAACTTATAATATTATAAAGTATAAGGGTTGAATTTTAACTTTTAAAATTCTAAGGGCTAACTTGGAATTAAAGTATTCATAAGTGAAAACTTTTCAAATTCCAAAACTTGAGGGCAAGTTTTGAAACTATTCAAAACTAATTAATTCCATAACTTATGAGTTTAAAGTAGTTTTAATTAAAAAAAAAAGAAAAAAAAAAAAAAAAAAACTCTTCAAGTTCCATAACTTGAGGACAAGTTATGGAAGACTTTAAACTAATTAATAAAAAAAAAACTTTTTTTTTTATTGTAACTTATGGAACTAATTAAGGTTACACTTTTTTTTTTAATTTAATGAAGAGACTCTTGAACCTCCATAACTTGAGGACAAGTTATGGAGTCATAAAACCATTTAATTAGAACTAGACTCTTCATTTTGTAACCTTTGCCAACTTTTATGAGTTTTATGATTCTTAAATGTGACTTTTCATATAACTTGAGGACAAGTTACAAAAACACACTTTGGAATCAACTCTTAGATTAAAATGGATTGAAAACAACTATTTCACACAACTTTTCTATTAATCTAAGAACCTCATAAGAACAAGATAATTCAAATCATCAATCTTCAAGAAATTAGCATGAACATACAAACTAATACAAATCTTGAAATTATGACAATTATCCTAGAAATTGGATTAACATGAACATTACCACATCAAAAACAAGTTTATAAGTCCAAAAACATCTTAGGGTAATGTTCCTAGTCCAATTCCAGCCAAAACAATCGAATATATGCATCCAACTCGATTTTTCAGCTACTTTTGCAAGTATAACAAGAAAACAAGCCTAGGCTCTAACACCACTGTTGGGTTATGAGCATTCTAACACTCCTAAGTGTACATGCAACCCTAAATACCTTGGATCTATGTTTTCTCTATTATACATACAATTATGAACATCCAAGGTATTATCCTAATCTAGCATACAAAATAATAAATATAACAAGATAGAATACATACCTCTTTGATGTAGAATGTCTTCATGAAGCTTGAGTGCCTAGTGCCCCAAGTGTGACACCTCAAATGGTTCACACAACACCAAATACACTTGGAATAACTTGAGAGAAACTTGAATACTCCTTGAAATCGTCTAGCCCTCACACTCACACATTAGTGCACGATTTCTTGAGCCATGGGATTCTTTTATATGGTGGCTATTAGGGTTACACCATGTAACTCATAACTTTACCCATTCCTTATGCTCCATGGATTTTAACCTCCATGGAGTATCCATGGGTCACCCCATGGACTTAGTCCAACATAAGGAATCTTGGATCACAAGCCCACATATATAAGAATGAATGATTTACACAATCAACCCATATATTTAATTAGTCTCCTTTTGATCACTTAATTAATTCCAAATTAATTCTGATCAATACTAATTAAATAACCTTATTAATATATTAGAACTTATAATATATTAACCAACCTTAAGTGTTATTTCTCTCATTATAGTATATCCAAATGCATGACGCCATGCAACCCAAATGGACCATGCCGGGTCGGGTCAAGTCTTACCAATTATAGTTATGGACTTAGACATTAATCCAACACATAATTGTATGTATAATAGAGAAAACATAGAACCAAGGTATTTAGGGTTGCATGTACACTTAGGAGTGTTAGAATTTTTATAACCCAACAAACACCTCTATAAATAGTGGGTTCATGCCACATGTAGAGGTGTGCTTGAGAGATGTAAAAGCTGAGTGTGTAAGTGTGTGTTATTTATGTAGTCTAGATCTAGATCCTTTTTGTGTAACACCATATGCAATCAATACATCTCTTGAACACCCAAATCACCATGTTCATTGTGCAATCTATAATTCCGCCTGCCAAACCATGTTCTTATGTCACTACAACTGGTATCAGAGCGGGTCTTCAAGATCAAGGTGATTTTTGAAGAACGATTCTCGGTTTGGCAACTTTTGTCACAATTAAAGCAATTTTGGTGAGTCTCTCTCTATGATCTCTCTTAATTTCATTGAATTCGTGCGTTGCGTTTTTGATTTGTGATCGTTTGACTCGTTGGATCAAATTTTTCTTGAAAAATCCCATTGATTGATCCAATTATTTTTTGTTTAGATCAAAATCAAATTACACTCATTTTGTTTAATTCTCGAAATTCACTGTTCATTCAATCAAAGTCAAGCCCAAAAATCATATTAAGGATCCATTACAATATCTTCTTATCTTGAGTACATCATTTCAATGTCCATGATTGTTACTCGATTTCTTAAGCCCATAGTTTCGATTTTGTTCCTGTTCATCAGTTTTAAGCCCATTAATCACTTTTATCCAATAACATCATATTTGAGTCCATATTTCGTATCTGTTCATCTGTATCAATATATGACCCAAATCCATTTGATTTTTTTTTCTTCGTGAATATTCTTCATAGTTGCATCATCTGTGCACAACTTGTTCTTTCTGTTAATTCACGATTAATTGATTTGATCAATATGCTTGTTTGACAAATTATTTCAATCGAGTTGTTTGAGTCGCACGATCGTAAATCGTATCTCAAAATCATGAAATTTCATGATTAATCTTTTCAGCAATTTTGTGTTTCTCTTTGTCGATCGGAAATAGTATTTCACAATTGTTGAACTGATTGTGAAATTGATTTTCTGATTCATCAATCGATTCTTAAACTTGAAATTAACGATACTAATGAATGCTCAAGAACACGATGAAGATGGTTCTATTTTTGAAATTGGGCGTTTTGATCTGAAATTGTTCAAAGAATTGTTGATTTCGATGTTTATGATTGCAAGGAGAATACTAAATCGACGGGTTGATGATGTGTTTGGATGAATGATCACGAAGGCTTGAGATAATATCGACTTGTTGATCTCGATGTGGGTTATTGATTTGGAATCGACTGGGATATTTTGGGGTTCGAAGGTTTTGGAATCGTGAATGGAATTCAATGTCGATTGCTGCCAGTTTATTTTGATGGGTCTGATGAACAGATGATTTACACTAAAAACCGAAGGATTGTAATCGATGAAAAGTGAATCCATTAACGAACGAACAGTTGATGTTGGAATCGATGATTTCAATTAACGAAAATTTTGGAGTCGTCGAATGTTTTGGGAAGAAATCGTTGATGTACGAAGGGTTACTGTATTGTCGATGATTTTGAATGTTGAGTAACGAAAAATTGATTTTGGAGTTAAACTGAGATTCGATTTTGGAGTCTCAGTGTTTAGATGTTGATGGCTGAAAAACGAAGTATTGATTTTGATGTCAATATGAGAAAGAACGAAAGCAGTGCAAACGAATTGTACTGGAAAAGAAAATGGGAGATGAAATTTCGTATGTTTGCTTGTGGGAAGTTTCGTACGAATTGTGCTGTTATTTCGTACGAATTGTGCTGTTATTTCGTATGAATTTTCGTTAAAATGATAAAGGTGATTTCGTACGAAGGGAAGGGAACTGCCTGGGATACGAAATTGGGAAAGAAGAAAAAGTTTCGCATATGGTCCTTAAACTTTTGAATGTTTAACACCTTTTATAAACATTCGAAAGATGGTACATGTTTCGTATGTTTTGAAGAAAAATGGAAAATGTTACGAAAATGGCCCTTAAACTTTCGATTGTTTAACACTTTTTCCAAGTTTCGTACGAAGGCAAAATTTCGTGTTTCATGTTTTGGAATGAAAATAAAAAATTTTCGAATTCAGCCCCTGAACTTTCGAATTTTTGGCAAACTCCACAATTAATTGAAGTTTCGAATGTTTGACACTTTTCACCCAAATTCGAAAATTTTCTGAATTTTCGAATGTTTGGGACAACTCTTCGTATGTTTGGAACACAAATGGCGGAATTTTCGAAAATAGTCCCTGAGGCTTCGAATGTTTGGCGGTTCATACCCAAATTCGAAAAAGGACTGTTTTTGCTGAAAATTGAAGAAAATGCATTTCAAGCCCCTGCAGTTTGTGGAAATTGACGCTTTCTACCCAGCTTTGGAAAAGGGGGAGAGTTTTGCATTTTTGCCTGTTTTGGGCGCACCGGGTCACTGTAAAATTTTGAAATTGACAATTTCTACCCATTTTTGAGAAATTTTGTCAAAGGCGATCCGTAAACGAAGCTAAAAATTGAATATTTTTTGGGTTTTCCGGATTGAAGCACAAAGTTTATGCCACATGTTAAGGGGGAGTTTTGACACGAAAAATTCCGAATAGAGCACGTTCTCTTTCCTTGAAGGTTTTATAATCAAGTTTCGACTATAAAAAGGGGGAGAAATTTATTTGGAAATTCGAACTTGAATTTTTCATATTACGCGGATTTGACGACCGAAGTCATCTTGAATTTTTGAAGCTTACGAAATGATGAAATTGGAAGTTCGGAAGTGATGTATTCGAAATGGGTTTGGTTTTATTGAAGATTTTTGGGGTGTGCCTTATGCTCAACTTTTGGTGATCAATTTGGAGT
This sequence comes from Lactuca virosa, assembly GCF_052849685.1. Lineage (NCBI taxonomy): Eukaryota > Viridiplantae > Streptophyta > Magnoliopsida > Asterales > Asteraceae > Lactuca > Lactuca virosa. Next base: position 175,522,470 of record NC_136428.1, read on the forward strand.
TTGAGAAGCTCGTGATCATTCGTTGATGCTCGGTTTGTATGGTTTCACATACTAGAGCCCAAATTGAAGAATCATGGAAGAATTGAAGATTGAAGTTCGTTTCGACATGTATCACCTTTGAGGCTCGAACCGCGTAGTTGCTCGATTTTGGAAGATTTGAAGTGGGTCATCCATTCCTAACTTTGAGGGGGAGAATGTTGGGGTGCAAAGTTCTTCATGTATGACTTTGTAATGGTTTGACTCTTGTAGACCCACTTGCATGTGGTGCATTAGCCTTTAGACCCATGTGTTAGTGAGAGTGAGAGAGAGACATGTAAACACCTCTATAAATAGTGGGTTCATACCACATGTAGAGGTGTGCTTGAGAGATGTAAAAGTTGAGTGTGTAAGTGTGTGTTATTTATGTAGTCTAGATCTAGATCCTTTTTGTGTAACACCATATACAATCAATATATCTCTTGAACACCCAAATCACCATGTTCATTGTGCAATCTTTAATTCCGCATGCCAAACCATGTTCTTATGTCACTACAAAGAGCATTGGGCTCTAATATTTCTTGCACCATTCTCTTGATTCAAGAGTCTTTCTCTTCTTATCCCCCGAGCATTTCGGTCCCTCGTGATTCGACTTCTCTTTCTGTAGTTTTAGTATAGTAAGGTGAGCATTGAAGCGTTGCACGAATCTTTCTTAGAAAGATTCAGCGACGAAGTTCTGCCCCTGCAGAGCCCGACTCCTAGCTAAAACCCCCTTGTAAGTAAGTTATGCTTACCCTATTTTAATATAGCTTATATTTAAAATTAGTATTGTTATTATGAACTTATAATAAATATTTGGGCTATTATTATGACTTATATAAGTGTCGTTATAATATCTTTTTAACTACTCGCGGTACGATAGGGTTGTTGGATTTCAGAAGTGTATATGCCAAAATGGTCCTGCCCTCCGGTGTTTTATGTCTGGCCCATATCTGTACATAGTGGTTGTAAAATATTGTTTAAACGCTTATATAATAATAATAATAATAATAATAATAATAATAATAATAATAATAATAAATATTATAATAATAATAATAATAATAATAATAATAAGAATAATAATTAGTCACTGTAAATATTAGACTAAAATCTAGTGGTAATAATACTAGGTTTCGTCGAAGGAAATTTTTTTTAAGAAGCGAAGCGCTGTCTGAGTTCGGAATCACCACTTTAACAAGTGAGTGCATAGTTAATTTCATCTTACACATAGTATGAAATATTTTATATAAATTACGTGCTATTTGTGCATATTATTTGAATACTTGCTTTCTATGCTGGATGAACGATTTTATACATGTTTTAAATAATTTAAACTGTATATGTATTTTATATCTACGCATATGTTGGGTAAAACATGGGTAGATGAATGATGAGGGATGAAAGTTGATATAGAGGAACATTGGCAGTATGGACATAGTGCCCTATAGGTGAACATTGGCAGCAATGGACCTAGTACCCAATAGATAAGCATTGGCAGTTGTGCCACAATCTTTAGATGTTTTTGATCTACTCTAAACATCCTAGCAGCTGCGCTCTAAGGATAGTATCGGCAGCTGCGCCTAATAGAGGACATTATAAGCCTGGCAGCCGCGCCCAAAGTATCGGGAGCTGCGCCTAATAGATAATGTCATAATTCTGGCAGCTGCGCCTAAACGATATATTGGCAACTGTGCTTAATAGATAATATTGACAGCTATGTCATTGGCGACGATGGATTTCGTGCCTATTCCTTAGGATAATTCTTAGGAATGAATGAACGAGGAATAACTGATTCTTAGGGTAGATCCTTAAGAGTAAGGAAGATAATGGGGATGGGTAATTAGGTTGATTATTTGATGTTTAAACATAATAATTATATTATTGTGGGTTGAAAACCCTATATACTCACCAGGTTTCCCAACCCGACCCACTCAAGCTTATTTGTATCACAGGTGTCGATACGAAGCTACTTTACACTGAGAGATTTAAAAGAGATATAGATCACTAGTGTAAATAAATGTAAGTTTTGTTTATGCTTATGTTTCTGTATTGACAATGACATCCCAAATGTTTTAAAATGAATAAAATACATAGGAAATGCCTTGATAACGTATTTATCATGCTTTTCTGGGAACAAATTTCGCAACACTTTTATTAAAAGAGGTACTCTGATTTTTATAAAGCATAAACAAAATCGGTCTTTTTTGGCCGTAAAAATGGGGATGTCACAGTTGGTATCATAGCATTAGTTTAAGCGAACTAGGAATAAGGATTTATTTCTAGACTTAAACTTAGAATGCTAAGCGATGATCGTGACGAGTGTGTCTAATATATTTTAGGAAGTACACCTGAATAGACATAAGCACTAGCTTAATTAGGGAAGATGCCTAAAATGTTTTTATGTGCTAAATGATTTGTGATGCTTTATGCTATTGTTTGATCGGATCTATGGTCTGTTGTCGACCGGATCTGGAAATTTTATGTGTTCAGATTCCTATACATTTAATTATGGTATTAGAACTAGCATATAACGTTTTGTATTAATTAGGAGGATTACACATCTAAACCTTCTCGTTTCGATACACCAAACGCTTGCTTGGGTGTATAGGATGTCTTGATAAGGACTCATAGCAGACTAAGCAAATGGAGGAAATGAGAAGGATTACGATAGTGAATGACACATATCGGAAGATATCGTCAAAGTGATATCTTGCCTTTAGAATGCATCTAACAAATAATACGTCTAGTACAGGAGAAGTACACTTTTGATTAGCAGAAAGAAAGATTTTTGGTATAATCCATGAAGTTATCCCATCGTCTAACATTTCCATCATCAACAGAGTTGAATCAGAATTGATGATTGAAGATACACATGGAAGAAGTCCTAGTAGAGTCTACGGAAAATTATATGATTGTTTGTACACATTTGTATGTGTAAAAATTGTTTTTGTGCTAATAACTTGGAGAACTGTGAGACAATACTTGGGGCGAGTATGAGTAGGTGTGAAAGGTAGTAGAGGCCTATACTACCGGAAGCACAGGACTCGCACTTGGATCAAGGAAAGTCACGAGGTTACCAAGGCACTAGTAATTGATTCCGTTTTGTTCAAGTATGTCGTTACCATCGATTCGGTAACAACTAAGAAGATAATTACTATTCCGACCCTAGTGGTCATATCATATCGAGTCTGACTAAGATATGTACTTTACGTGGTTAAGAGAACCAAGCTCGATGTAGCGTCTGACTTAAGCCAGAAGATTGAAGTGAAAGATAATCGATGCGATCAATAGAAGTATCGCGATCGTTATTAAAGTAAGAAGGTTATAGCAAGAGATGCTACATGCTAAAATGTGATCATATCACATTAGAACATTAAGGAAGGTATATTTCATTCAGGAATTTGACTCTAAAAGACCTGAGTCTAAGCGTTGCATCATACAATGAGAAGTCATTAGAACATAACCCATCGTTATGTTACGATAATCAAAGGAAAGAACCTATCTTAAGTTAAGTCTATCAAGAAGGAGCAGGAGTCTCCAATAAGTATCGAATTTATAACTCGAAGGTTACGATTGAAAGTCCAACATAGTATGAAGAGCAGGTGCAAGATTGAGCACCGTCAGCAGTCAAGAAGTCCAATAGTTAGATACTCATTCGAAGGAACATAGAAGTTACAGTTATTACCTAGGATGAAGAGATAACGTATGGAATCATTATACAAGCCATATTTCGTTGATGATTCTGGGACGTAATCATCCTAAGGGGGAGATAATTGTAACGCCCGCAGATTCGGGCTAGTCAATTTAGAGACGATAAGCGTCAAAAATGACTTTTTAATAGAAGATTATTTAGAATGAATAATCTTGACCAACTCATAGTATATGTTACAAGGGTTCCGTACATGTAAAGAACGCCGAAATCCGAGTTATAACAAAGAGGTTATGGTCCGTCGAAGTTTTACGGCAAAACCGGCACGCCATCGGGAGACGTAAACAGTGAATTTTTGATAGAAGACTTTTTAGCCTTAGTGATCTAAACAAAAGTTGTAGTATACGTTAAACCGAGCACATACAAAAAAACGAACGTCAAGATCTGACTTCGTATGAGGAAGTTATGATTTTTCTAAGATTTGGCATAACAGTGCACAACCCGAAATTCGAATTTTAGATCGGTCGATTTTTGGCTGACGCAAACTAAACGAGAATCAAAGATCTTGTTAATAGTAGCGCAACGGTAAAAAGACAGATGAAAACAGACGTCGGGTGAAGAAGTTATGAATTTTTAACGGACTTTTCCTATCCCGGCCTGTTAAAAATATAACTTTAAAAATAAAATTAAAATTAGCCGACGGAGTCTAAACGAAAGTTATAGGGTACGGTCTCGCCTACTCGTGGATATAAAGAACGTCAAAAATGGAGTTCGTATGAACGAGTTATAAATTATAATAGCATATTTACGTATTAAAATGATATATAAATCATATATACGTATACATATAGATATACAAATGTATATATCATTAGAAAGGTATCGGCGATGCGGTCATTATAAGACTAGTGTTGAGTACTTTCGACATTAGTTTAGTACAAATATCGTTAAATCTATTTAAAATAGTATTATCAAGAGGTGTTTAGTCGTTTATATAACTATAAGGTCATTACGTAATTATGGAGGGTAGTTTTTCTAAATTCAATTACTATAAATAAGAGCATTTGGCTCTCATATTTCTTGCACCATTCTCTTGATTCAATGGTCTTTCTCTTCTTATCCTCCGAGAATTTCGGTCCCTCGTGATTCGACTTCTCTTTCTGTAGTTTTAGTATAGTAAGGTGAGCGCTGAAGCGCTGCACGAATCTTTCTTAGAAAGATTCAGCGACGAAGTTCTGCCCTTGCACAGCCCGACTCCTAGCTAAAACCCCCTTGTAAGTAAGTTATGCTTACCCTATTTTAATATAGCTTATATTTAAAATTAGTATTGTTATTATGAACTTATAATAAATATTTGGGCTATTATTATGACTTATATAAGTGTCGTTATAATATCTTTTTAACTACTCGCGGTATGGGGAATCCGGTTTAAAGGGCCGCATCGGGTTGTTGGATTTCAGAAGTGCTATATGCCAAAATGGTCCTGCCCTGCAGTGTTTTATGCATGGCCCTGTCTATACATAGTGGTTGTAAAATATTGTTTAAACGCTTATATAATAATAATAATAATAATAATAATAATAATAATAATAATAATAATAATAATAATAATAATAAGACTAATAATTAGTCACGGTAAATATTAGACTAAAATCTAGTCGTAATAATACTAGGTTTCGTCGAAGGAAATTATTTTTAAGAAGCGAAGCGCTGTCTGAGTTCGAAATCACCACCTTAACAAGTGAGTGCATAGTTACTTTCATCTTACACATATATATGAAGTATTTTATATAAATTACGTGCTATGTGTGCATATTATTTGAATACTTGCTTTCTATGCTGGATGAACGATTTTATGCATGTTTTAAATAATTTAAACTGTATATGTATTTTATATCTACGAATATGTTGGGTAAAACATGGGTAGATGAATGATGATGGATGAAAGTTGATATAGAGGAACATTGGTAGTATGGATATAGTGCCCTATAGGTGAACATTGGCAGCAATGGACCTAGAACCCTATAGATAAGCATTGGCACCTGTGCCACAATCTGTAGATGTTTTTGATCTACTCTAAACATCCTAGCAGTTGCGCTCTAAGGATAGTATCGGCAGCTGCGCCTAATAGAGGACATTATAAGCCTGGCAGCCGCGCCCAAAGGACAATATCGGTAGCTGTGCCTAATAGAGAATGTCAAAATTCTGGCAGCTGCGCCTAAACGATATGTTGGCAGATGTGCTTAATAGATAATATTGACAGCTATGTCATTGGCAACGATGGATTTCATGCCTATTCCTTAGGATAATTCTTAGGAATGAATGAACGAGGAATAGTTGATTCTTAGGGTAGATCCTTAAGAGTAAGGAAGATAATGGGGATGGGTAATTGAGTTGATTGTTTGATGTTTAAACATAATAATTATATTATTGTGGGTTTAAAACCCTATGTACTCACCAGGTTTCCCAACCTGACCCACTCAAGCTTATTTGTATCACAGGTGTCGATATGAAGCTACTTTACATTGAGAGATTTAAAAGAGATGTAGATCACTAGTGTAAATAAATGTAAGTTCTGTTTATGCTTATGTTTCTGTATTGACGATGACATCCCAAATGTTTTAAAATGAATAAAATACATTTCTTAGGAAATACTTTGATAACGTATTTATCATGTTTTTCTGGGAACAAATTCCGCAACTTACAAAAATCGGTATTTTTTGTCTTTTCTGGCCGTGAAAATGGGGATGTCACATTGTGCCGGAACAGCTGCCGGGGAATATCGTCAGACCTTGGTACGTCGACAACGGTTGTTCCAGGCACAGGACATGAGACATCTCCCAACTGCACGTCATTCAAACTCTTAATGGGGACTATGTTTCCTTCGCGGGAGGAGATGGAGAGAAGATCACACAGAAAGGAACAGTTACAAATGGAGTGCTGAGTTTTGAGAACATCATCTACGCTCCTGAGTTAAAGTGTAGCTTGTTGAGTGTCTCACAGATCAGCTTATGGACTATGGTTTGAATTTTCTTGAGATCCATATTTTCTAAAAATGCTACGTTTTGAGGACTGATTTTTGTTTTTAGATAGTTTAAATTTGCGCATTTGAATTCCATTCTCTCCTATGCACAAATTTAGGGGGGGGGGGAAATAAAAACAAAACAAAAATCAGAAAATTCAAAAATTATAAAAATCAGAAAATTTAGAATATTCAAAAATAGTTGGTCTGTAGGTAATGTGTTGGGAAGTGATATATTCATGTGATAACAGACAACTTGAATCTGTGTAAGGTACCAAAGCTGAATTATCTAGGCTTTGTGTTCGATGTGTTGGTAGGCACGAAAGATTCATATGGACTTGACTAGGTACAGATGAACTTAAGGAATCTAGAGACTTGATAATAGCCTGACAATACGACACTCGGGTAGGTTGAGCAGGGAGATATACATGGGAATCTGCGGATTACACTAAATAATTTGTATCTAGAACCGTGGTTTAACTTTTTGTTTGGTCAAAAATATGGTTCATACTTTGCTTTTCTAGGCAATTGTAATTTTTCGTCTAGGACCGAAAACTGGTTCACGACCGTGAACCTATTCATGGCCCATATCCACCATATAAATAGATGTAAAGGGTGAGGAGTGAAAAAGAGAGTTTACGGTCTAGAAGAGAGAGAGAGAGAGAGAGAGAAAGGAGAGAAGGTGCAAGTGTGTGTGAATCTTGTGTATTGTTCATCATTCCAATCTTGAATACATCATAGATTCATATTATTCTTCATCTCCTTCTTCTCTATTTTGATCCAATTGATCGGGATTCCACACCATCAATTGGATCTAATTGATACACAAGCAGATTTGATACACAAGCAGATTTGGGACTTACAAGTGATATCAGAGCTTGGTTGTATGAATCAATTTTGTTAGATCTGGAGCGTATTTGATCTTATTTTTGAAGGATTTTTGCGTTTTTGGATAGATCATTGAAAAACAAAGGGGGGTTTGTTCTTTGCATTTTTCATAAAAACAAGTTTTGGATCGAGTTTTGGAGCAAAAAGTGTGAAAAACATCGTTTTTTTCGTATCTGAAGCAGTGTTTACGGCCCGGAAGAAGGGTTCACAGCCCGGAAGAAAGGTTCACGGCCACGAGTCCGAAGAAGCGTTTGCGGCTAGGGTTTCTCGGCGGCGGTGTTTGCGCCTAGGGTTTCTCGGCGGTGGCCGTAATCACGAATTAGGGTTTCTCGGATGTTTACAGCTCAGCAGTTTGCGGTGAAGCAACACCTCGGCCCAGCACATGTTCGGCCCACTTGCTCGTTCAGCAGCCTAGGTCTCGATCAGCAGCAGCCTCTTTCTCGTTCAATGCTTATTAAAAAAAAGGGATTTTTGGAGCTGCCAGGATTCGAACCCGGGTGCCTCGCCTCATCAGCCAACGCATCTTACCAACTGGACTAGCTTGCCTTACGCTTAAGTCTTCCCGAATTTAATTCATAAGGCCTCTCTATTTCGACCAAATTTCGCAACATTGACATTTTCAGCCCAAAAATCAATTTCCTTTTATTTTTAAATTTCATTTTCAACCCAAAAATTTTAGCTTTTAATTTTTGACTTTCTAAATTGACTTTTGACCTAAAATTTTAACTTTGACTTTCAAGTTTGACCTTTGACTTTAACTTTGACTTTCACTTTAGCTTTCAAATTTTCAAATTTAGTTTTTCGGTTTGACTTTTAAGTTTGACTTTTTAAGTTTTACTTTTTAAATTTGACTTTTAAGGTTGACTTTTGAGGTTTCAAGTCAAAGGGATTTTTTTTAAACGATGAGTTTACGGTCGAGAGGAGCTTAAAGGTGTTTTAGAGAGAGAAGAACTAGTGTGTGTGTACTATGTGTATGGAGCATCGTTCTATTCATTGAATACATTGTAGATTCACTTGTTCTTCTTCTCCTTCTCTTCTATTTTGATCTGGCATCATCCGCTTGATTGGGATTCCACACCATCAAGAGGATCTGATTGATACACGAGCAGATTGGGAACTTACACTTTTCCTCGATGTGCAGACTTTGTCCTTAATTTCAGTATTGACCAGGGGGGGGGGGGGTTTAACACGCACAATGACCGTAAACTCTTCTGATACGTCTCTAGACTCTGACAGACTCTGACATTATTTATAGGTACAAACCAGCCGTACACATGGTTCACGGTCGTGAACACCTTAACAACCGCAAACAACACCAAAAACATACATAGAAAGACCAAGACCCTATAAAGACCTATAAAAATGATTGCCTAGCCCAAACCACATATAAATATGTCCTAACAATCTCCCCCTTGGTTTGGAGCTAGCATTGATTCAATCCTTCTCGATAATGAGCAGATTCGACCTCCCCATTGACCTAAGCCACATCTGCTTCTTGATAATCTCAGCAATCATAGCAGTATAGTTCTTAGCGGCCGCTTCAAAAATATCTTCAGCAACCTGGATTTGATGTTGAGTCAGATAATGTATATCCCATTTTCCAAATTGAAGCAGATCTTTCTTGTCAAATATCCAAAATACACATTCTGGGAATCTGATGACAACAAAAGCTATGGTTTCATCATAGACGCAGTAAAGCATACTCTTTAGTGAACCAACCTGGAAGTTTTGCACAACAGGAATCTGTTTCAGTTGGTTAGTGGGAGGCCACATCACATCTTTGAATGGCTCATTAGTCTTTGGATCTAGTACATGCGGGAAACTCTTGATGAAAGACTCAACAATCTTCATATCAGTAAAGCCCTTCTTCACTTGATCTTCCATAAAATGCTTAAATTCTATTGCTTGTGGATCATTGGATGGATTAGCAAAGGGGGCATTGGCAAGTTCAGACAGATCAACCCTTGTCCATGAACAAAAGTCATGTTTGTCCTTGTAATACTCCACATTTGAAATTTTACGCTTCACAAGCCATAATTTCAATCGGTCATGAAAGCCCCACGACACAATTCCTGACCGATCACCATACTTAGTACCAAATTTTTTCTTCTTGAGTTCAGTAATGGTGAGTCGGGGTTGATCTCCATGAATGTTCTGATCTGAACTATTTTTGAACAACCACCTTTGTTTTTTAGAAGATGAAGCTTGTTGAGCTCGCTTCATAGCAACTAAGTGTGGAGCTTGAACTGGCTCACGGTCAAATCAATCAACTATTCCGGTTGTTCTTATAGTGGGAGGATCAACAGGGGGTCCTTTCTGTGAAGCTTGGGCAAGGTCAGCTCTGCCTGGTTCTCCGTCAGAAGATTTGAATTTGTCACCAAATTCCATAGCCAGTTTATCCTTGAGGTCGAAGTAACAGGCAGTCAGAGCTCCTAGGTGGGTCTGTAAATCGGAGATCTGTGTTTTCTTCAAAGAGTTGGCTGCCTTAAGCTCTGAAACTTGAGTTTTGAGGTTATCGATTAAAATATCTCTCTCAATGATTCTCTGATTTAACACAACCATTTCTTCCTTAAGCTCTTGGAAATATTGGTCCACTCCCCCTGATTTTCCTTCCTCAATTGAGATACCTTTTCCGCGAGGAGGAAGGCCTATTGCTTCTTGTTCAGCCAAGACCTTTGCAAGCCTCTCAGAGGCGATGTTGTGTGCAGGTCTTGGGGAAGAGGAACCTCCAGGAGCTGAAGAGCTGAAGACTGAAGACTTCATTGTTGGATTAAATCTGCTATCTTGTTATTATTTTATTGACCAATCATGTGAATATATTCTGAAGCAGCTATCAGTCATGCAGAAACTAGTGCAATGTCCAGAAGAGTGTAGAGAGACTGTTGCATCACTGATGTTTGATGCTGCAAGATTTTCTGATCTTCCTCGATTAGGTGACCTCAGGGATGTATTTCTAGAGAGATATGGGAATGGTTTAGAATGCTATGTTAATCAAATGTTTCTTGAGAAGTTAGCCTCTAAACCTCCTGTGGTGGAAAAAAGAATAAAGTGGCTGCAAGATATAGTAGTAGAGTTTTCAATTCAGTGGGATTCCAAAGGATTTAAACAAAGGATGGATTCACCCTCCACACTTGCTCGGGATCAAGTAAGGAAATATGTAGCTTTGAATACCACTGATGAAAATAATGTTTTTCGGAAAAATGATCATCGATCTAAAGAAAGAATAAAGCATATTCCACATAATGATGGGAGTGTAAATGTTAGGAGGAAAGAGGTGTTTGTCAGAACAGAAGAAGTACATGCTAGTCCCAAACCAAGGGGGAGAAATAAGAACAAAACAAAAATCAGAAAATTCAAAAATTATAAAAATCAGAAAATTTAGAAAATCCAAAAATAGCTGGTCTATAGGTAATGTGTTGGGAAGTGATATATTCATATGATAACAGGCAATTTGAATCTGTGTAAGGTACCAAAATTGAATTGTCTAGGCTCTGTGTTCGATGTGTTGGTAGGCACGAACGATTCATATGGACTTGACTAGGTACAGATGAACTTAAGGAATCTAGAGACTTGACAAATCTTGACCTAGATAGATCCGTTTAGCCTGACAATACGACGCTCGGGTTGGTTGAGCAGGGACATATACATGGGAATCTGCGGATTACACTAAATAATCTGTATCTAGAACCGTGCTTTAACTTTTCCTCGATGTGCGGACTTTGTCCTTAGTTCCGGTATTGACGGGGAAACTGGGGAATTCCGATAAATTAGGTCTGTAGAAGGTTATTGTCTTGCTTTCTTTCTGTTAGTCATATGTTGCCTCCTCTGCGTGATTGAAATACATCCGACTTGGACCGCAACATATGCAATTCTATCTCTCTGTATTTCTTTTCTATGAAATTCTTTCTGTCTCTTAGTCATATGTTGTCTCCTTTGCGTGATTGAAATGCATTCGACCTGGTACACAACATATGCACCATTCTACTTCTCAATCCCTCTAAATCTGGGTAGTCATATGTTTCACCCTCTGCGTGATTGAAAGATCCGACCTAGGTGTACACCATATGCATTCTAAATCTGTTTTCTCCCATAAAAAGTGTCTTCTCATCTAAAGTAAGGAGTATTTTGGAAGTCCCTTATTAATGGGGTATATCAGGAAGCAGGAAACATGTTCTAGTACATCTAAATTTGAACAATTAATAGGTTGTCTGTAGATCTCGCTGCACAATTTAGGTGGACAACAATATCCTTGGTCGTCGTTAGATGAATGGTCCTTAGGAATTTTATCTAGGAACATAAGTTCACAATGTCTTGTCACTTGTAGTATGTCCTAATTTCGTCACAATATTTCGTGTTTAAGTGGACCACAATACCAGCGATTGGCCAGATCTATTAATGAAGGGCGAGTTACCGATAAACGGATTAAGGCTGTCTAATAACTTTGATCCCAAACTCACAAAAAAATTATTAGCATGGATGAAAGAGAAATTAGTGTTAATTCATTTTAATTTCAAATTTTATTTTTATTTTTACTTTTATTTTGCTAAAAATCATAAATTAAAAAATTTATTATAGTTTAGTTTAAATTTTTAGATTTTATTTTATTTTAATTTTAATTTTTAAGTCTTCAAAATGCCTTATTTTTAAAAACTTTAGTTGTATTGGGTTTGCAACTCATGGGTTTTGAGAAGGATAATGATATAAGGTTAAGCAGTGAAGACCTCGATGCTTTCTTTGATACTGTCCATGATGTTGTGCAACCTGCAACGGAGACATAAGGAGTTAGTGGTGTTCTCAAAGTGACACCTCCAACTTCAGTTCAGATGGCCGACACATCATTGAACACGGATACGACTTCAAGGATTCCTCCCCTTCCAGTTGTCACTCCAATTCTGGTGTCGTCTGGAAGTGATCTTGAATTGACACATGCCTCCCAGCCTCCGTTGAAAAGAAGGCGAGCTGACCCGAGGCCGGGAGTACTTATTAGAGATGAAGCCCAGCCAACGCAACCAGCAACTACAGCCGTCGCTACACCATAACAGTCAGCCTAAGTTGATATTTAAGAAAGTCCAAGCACTGTTTTTGAAACCGGGAGTTCTTCATCTCTTGGGGATTCCTTACCTCCAAGGCCTATGCATGGCGCTGCCTCTGAGAGGCTTGCCAGGTTCTTGGAGGAACATGATGATGATCCTAATCCTCGCGGAAGGCAGGTTAGGGGAAGCGGACCCATCTGTCCCAGAGATAAGAGAGCAGATCACTACTCTTAAACAGAAAATCATCGAGAAAGACGTTCTGATCGGAAACCTCTATATTCGAAATTCCGAGCTTGAAGAAGAAAACTTTCAGACGTCTAAACAGATCTCCGATCTCCAACTTCATCTTGGTGCCCTATCAGCAGACTACTTTTACTTGAAGAACAAGCTTATTGCAGAATTTGGTGATAAGTTGAAGACCATAGTCGAAGAGTCTAGCGCCACTGCAATGATCAAGTTCCGAGATAGCAATAGCAATATTCGTCTTGTTGATGCTAAGGATCTTCTGAGGTTCAGGAAGCGAGACATACACACCTTGGTGATGCTGATCAAGAAGACCTGAGTACATGCTAGTCCCAAGGGGGAGATTGTTAGGACATATTTATATGTGTTTTAGGCTAAGGAAATCATTTGTATAGGTCTTTATAGGGTCTTGGTCTTTCTATGTATGTTTTTGGTGTTGTTTGCGGTTGTGAAGGTGTTCACGGCCGTGAACCTGTTCACTGTCGTGAACCATGTGTGCTGCTGGCTTGTCGCAATAAATAGTGTCAGAGTCTGTCAAAGTCTAGAGATGTATCAGAAGAGTTTACGGTCATTGTGTGTGTTACTCAAGGTGTACCAGACGTTTCTTCTAATAGACGCGTGCATTGCTTGATAATCTTCTTCTTTTACTGCATTCTCGTTCTTATTGATTGCTTACTGTTTTGATCACTGGTTTGGATCACTGGATTGGGACTCTACATATATATATATATATATATATATATATATATATATATATATATGTATAAGACATGTCAGTCTTATCGTTAATAGGCCTCATTCACGAAGCCGGTCTATAAGGGGGTATAAGGTTACTGCCTATAAAATGGTGGTTTAATGGGTGTCCACTCTCACCCACCGTTACCTTGACTGGTGGAGGGTCGTTAGCCGAACGGGTAGGATAGGATATTAATCTTCATTAATAAGTATAATGATAATTATTAAAGTAACTAAACTTTTATAAATTCCCAATCTTAGTTACTTTAGGAAAATGTGAAAATGGTGCTATTCCATGAAATTGCACTTTGCACCTTGTTAAGTCGTTAGTGGAGCGTGTGTGGTTAACCGGCATACTAATGTAGGACTGACAATGTGTGGCAAAGGGTAGCTTGATGTTAATCATGGATCAATAGAGCGTCTGTGGTTAACCAGCACATTGATTTCATGATTTGTAACATTAAGTGTACCAAACTAATTTGCATGGTTATTCACACCTTGTTTATGATCCTCGGCATCCCAGTCACAAGCTTGAAGGGCATAATCGAGATTTAAACATGCCATTGAAAAAGTTCAATGAATCTCAAAAGAATCTAGGAATTTCAATTCATTTAAAACTTAATAATCAATTTCGTTTTTCATGGTGGAAATTGGTAAATCGTCATTGACCTACCTTCAAATATTTGAAATTGGATTACAGCATCCCTCTTCCGAATTGTAAAATATTGTGTTGGGTTCTAGCCTTAATATATCATTTGGGTGCTATATTAAGGATCCTTATCTAATCTAAACTTTCTCTTTCTTTTTAGATGTCTTCCAACACTGCTTCAAACCCAAACCCTTCAGCCTCTTTCTCCCTCATGAACCTATGTGGGAGGGTCATATTTGATTGATCGAACTTCAACGATTGGATTCGAAACATCTAAATGGCCATTCGCTATGAGGACAAAGAAAATATCTAGATAAAGAGCTTAAGGAGATTTATGAATCTACCGTTACCCCCAAACAGATTGTTGAGTTCAACACCCATGAGAGGGACACGACAAAGGTGTCGTGTATTATGATTTCTACCATGACTGCTGAGCTTCAGAAGTCCTTTGAGGACTTTTGGCCTTATAAAATGCACCAGGATTTGATGGAAAGGTACCATCAAAGTGCTCGGCAGGAGAGGTATGAAATCATACCCTCCATGATTACTACCAAAATGAAGGATGGAGAGTCTATCACGGCCCACTTGCAAAAGATGCAAAGGTTTGTGGACCGCTTGCTAAAGTTGAATGTCAATTTCGATGAAGAATTGGCAATTGACATTATCCTACACTCTTTACCTCCTTATGAGCAGTTTCGTATGACTTATCATATGAACAAGGAGGAGGTGACTCTAAGCAAGCTTCAAGGTCTTTTAAGGACTGCTGAAAGTAGTCTTAAAGGAAAATCTATTGTTTCTACTCCTACTGCTGCTGCCCATGTCTTGGCAATTGGACATGGGAAGGGAAAGAAGAGGAAAGGTTCCTCAAAGAGCCACAAGGGAAATTCCCATGTTGGATCCTCTTCTAGTGGGTCCAAAGGTGGTCCTGCTACACCCTCCTCAAACCCAAAGGAAGGAAAGTGTTTCCATTGTCATGTATAAGGGAAATGGAAGCGAAGCTGCCCCAAATACTTGCAGGACATAAAGGATGGGAAGATCAAACCCTTATTCGCATGTATTTATACTATTTTGTCAAACAACTCATCACATGCTAATTCTTGGGTCCTTGATATAGGATGTGGTTTACACATTTGTTCTGATTTGCAGGGTCTAAAATTGGAGTTTACAATTTATTACTTAGTAGTGGGTTAAATTTAGAAATGAATAATTGTTGTTACTCGTCTGACATGGCGAGAAATATTATTTCCTTTCATAGTTTCTATAAACAAGGTTTTACCTTTTCTGTTAATAATGAAATTGGTAGTATTAATGCTTATTATAATGGTGTATTTTATTTTGAAGCATTACCTTGTAATGGTATATATGAAACTGTGATGGTTGTAGATAACATAGGACATAATGTGTTGCACATCGATTCGTCCAATGGTTTGTGTTGGGATTAAAACCCTAATTGTGATTTTATGAACAAGATGCGGAAAATAAGAACAAACACAAATAAAGAAGATATGTCGAGTGATCACTTGATTTATTCAAAACATGAGGAATAAATTACACTTTCAGCATAGACTAAAGAATCTACCACTACATAAGAAACCTCACAACGTGGCGGTTACATTTTGCCTTACTCTTAACCCTAATAATGAATAATACATGACTATTTATAGGGAAAAGACAAGTCTTGGGCTTTTAACCTACACTTCATCAAGGGGCCCATTGCCATCATCCATGGAGTGCTTTGAAACCCTACAATCTCCCCCTCAAAGTATGGAATGGATGACAATGCTTTAACTTCCAAAACAAGCATCTAGCAAATAAAAAGATCTTGCAACGAGGAATAGATGAAGCAATCCACGAATCTTGATTCTTCAATAGTCTTCAAACACGAACTCTAGGATATATTGATCAAGCACTGAAGTAATGTCTTTAAACTTCATTTTCAAATGTAATCCCGAAAAAATCTTCATGAAAACCAAACCCGCCATAAAAACCCATTTCAGAACAAAGAAACCAAATCACTTCTTATCTTTGAAGAGCTCCCCCTCCAAGTCACAATGATCTTCAAATAAGCTAATGATATAAGCCACCAAAAATTATCATGTAACAACCCAAATTTTAAGATTCGTAACGCCACTTGATCGAGAAAATACTAGAAGTCGGAGATATAACAAGTCCTTAGATGAGCTCGATGAAAAACTGCTACTGTAAAGGATACTTCTCTGTAAAAGCTTTAGCAGAGCTCGATGACGAACTTCTACTGTAAAAGCTACCTTCATAATTCTACCACAAGCTTTATCAAAAATCTTCAACTTTGGAAATTCACAAATCCAATTTCGAATGGCCATATCAAATTCTCCCCCGATTTATAATAAAAATGTGATTATAAAGCCTTTAAATGGTCATGAGAATGATCTTGAATGGATAAATAATTATCGTGCTCCCCCGTGACAAAATGATATACGCAATGAATTATAAAATCCAAAAAAGTCATGAAAAGTTGACATTATCACGAAAAACGACTTTCCGAACCGCCAAGACTTGATGGAATCTTTAATTTTTCTGTTCACAGAAAAATATGTGCGTTAAAAAATCCAAAACTGTTCACCGGCCCTTGAATTTGCAAACTTTTCTGAATATTGGGCAGAAATTGTCACTTGCTGAAAGACAGGGGCTGGAATGGTAATTCTGCATCAATTTTCTCCTTTAATTGTAACAAAAACTAGAAATGGTCCAAAAATGCCAAACTGTGAAAACAACAGGGACCAAAAATGCCAATTCGCTGAAGTTGCAGGGACCATTAATGTAACATTAGTCATCTTCATCCCCAATATATGCGACTGCTAAAAGAACATGACTGGAACGATACCACCACAATTTGCACATTCGGTCCGAGCACAAGCAACCGAAACCAAGTTCGGTCCAAGATCGTTGATGTTAGAACGAAACTATGTTCGTTACGAGCATCAAGAGGCGAATTCAATTCCATGACAAAAGCGAAACCATAAGCAAACCGAATCACAGGTTCGCTTTCCGTTCATCCCTCTTTTGTTCCATTACTTTTGTTCCAAGTGCTTTCGTTACAAGAGCTACCAACCGAACTCAAGTTCGTTCCAGGTACGTTCCAAGGGCATTGATACAAAAGCGAAATCAAGCATGACGATGCGAACAAAGAGGGAAACATTAGACAAGCCGAACCACAGGTTCGCTTTCTGTCTTCCCTTTTTTCGTTCCAAGGCAACAGACGAACCCAATCATAGATTCGCTTCAATTTCTTCGATTATACCCCAAAGAGAAGCACAGTAACCGAGCGTTCACAGGTAAGGCTTTCATAGCGATTTTGACTTTTCTGTTGACCAATGTTCGTCCCAATTGAGATTGATTCGTTTACAGTTCATGTAACACCCATATCACAGTCAATTTCGTTCGTTCGTAGGTAAGACTGCGAATCCAACATCGTTCGATCGATGTTATTAAGCCTCTATTAAGAGACCTGCTTGGCGAAGCGAACAGGATGTCAAGCCAAATCACGATTCAAGATCTGACAAGGACCACAAATCTCCTTTGTTCCAATTTCTATTCCAACAATCTGATTTTACAGTTCCGATCAAAAAGAATATATTCACACCTCCGATTTTGACTTTTCTTTCTAGGACCATCAAAAGCGATTGTTGATCAATACCAAAATTGCCTTTTTCAGATCAATCAAGTCACTATTCAACATCGACAATCAATGAAAGAATCGATTTTAACAATATTATCGTTTACAGATTACAATTCATGAATGGAAGAACAAAGATGATGTGGAATAAGGCAACATCAAAGAAATGATCGATGCTCGAATTGAGCACAGAAGACGCAATCGAAAAGCAGATCAAAATTAACAAAGAAAATGGGCCAGATCAAAATTAGAATCGAATAGATCAAATTGGATCAAAACAAATGACTAACATTAATAGATTTTTGGATTAAGCTAACGACCAGATCCAATATGAACAGAAGAATGAATCGAAAAAAAAATACCAGATGAACAGTATAAATCTCCATGAATAGTAACTTGAACAAAAATCTTGATTCCATACCGCCAAAACACCGATAATCTTCAATATATGTGCAGAAAATCACCAAATCAAGAGCCGATACTTCAAAAATCAATAGATCTTCAAAGACCCGCTCTGATACCACTTGTTGGGATTAAAACCCTAAATGTGATTTGATGAACAAGATGCGGAAAATAACAACAAACACAAATAAAGAAGATATGTCGAATGATCACTCGATTTATTCAAAACATGAGGAATAAATTACACTTTCAACATAGACTAAAGAATCGAACACTACATAAGAAACCTCACAATGTGGCGGCTACATTTTGCCTCACTCTTAACCCTAATAATGAATAATACATGACTATTTATAGGGAAAAGACAAGTCTTGGGCTTTTAACCTACACTTCATCAAGGGGCCCATTTCCATCATCCATAGAGTGCTTTGAAACCCTACAGTTTGGATAAAGCATGCTTATGGCATTGTCGTCTTGGACATGTTAACAAAAAGTGCATAACCCAACTCCAAAAGGATGGAGTGTTGGAGTCATTTGACTTAAAGTAGGATGACACTTGTGAATCTTGTTTGCTTGGAAATATAACCAAGTCACCCTTCACTGGTACTTTTGAAAGGAGTGAAGGTTTGTTGGATCTCATACAGACCGATGTGTGTGGTGTCGGATATAGTGTTTAAGTCCATAACTATATTTGGTATGTACTTGACCCGACCCGGCATGGTCCATTTGGGTTGCACTTCACCCGAACAATTTATGGATAATCGTTTGAGAATAGTATAAGTTATGATTTATTAATATATTATAAGTCCTAATATATTAATATAAAATCATATTATTTAATTAGTATTGATCTATAATTAATCTAGAATTAATTTAGAGATCAAAAGTATGACTAATTAAATATGGGCTCTTATATTTATATAGTGTGGGCTAATGCTTATTTGGAATGGGCTAGGCTTGCATGGAAAGTCCATGGATACTCCATGGAGCTTTAACCCATGGATCTCATGGAAATGAAAAGACATGGGTATTAGGGTTTACATGGATGTAACCCTAATCCACCACACTATATAAAGGAGGCTTTGGTTCTTGAAATTGGACGAGTTGATATGAGTTGTGGTGAGTAAAGTAAGAGGGCCGATTTCAAGAAGGTGATTACTATTCTATCAAAGTTCCACGTTTGTGGTGATTTGTGATTTCCATTTGAGGCATCCACACTATTGGTGCTAGGCTCTAAAACTCCAAGCAATCAACTACAACTACAAGGTAAGTAATTCTACTAGTTTTATTTGATTCAAGTACCCCCATGCC
Source organism: Lactuca virosa (assembly GCF_052849685.1). Classification (NCBI taxonomy): domain Eukaryota; kingdom Viridiplantae; phylum Streptophyta; class Magnoliopsida; order Asterales; family Asteraceae; genus Lactuca; species Lactuca virosa. The sequence continues at coordinate 175,542,075 of NC_136428.1, forward strand.
ATGCTAGTTAGGATAAGAATCTTGGAAACATAATTATTTGCATGTATCATAGTCAAACATAGATCCAAGGTTTCTAGGGTTGCATGTACACCATAGGAGTATTAGAATGCTCAAAACCCATCAGTGGTGTCAGAGCCAGGTTTGTTTTATTTGATACTTGAGGCAAAAAAAAAAAAAAAAAAAAAAAAAAAAAAAAACTTGAAAATCAAGGTTTTGTTCAAAAGCTCGTATCAAAATTTCAAGTTTTGTATATGTACTTACGATTCTTGAAATTTTTGATATGAACATTCATAAACATATGAGTTTAGAAGATCATAGAAATTATGTGCTAATAATTGATTAGATTAATTCTTGATCTTTATGTGTTTTAATGGAGTCCATAACTAGTTCTTAAATTATGGATAACCAAAAGTCACATTTATAAATAACCATTAAAAGAACACATAGGTTACAAAAAATGAAGAGCCTTCATTTTTAATAACCATTAACTCATAAGTTATGAGAAATGAAAAGTTTTGAAAGTTTACAAAACTTGCCCTCAAGTTTTGGAACATGTAAAGTCATACTAAAAACTTTAGTTCCAACCCTAGAATTTTAAAAGTTAAAATTATCAACCCTTATACTTTATAATATTATAAGTTTAATAATATTTATATATGTATAAGATCAAGTCGTCTTACCGCTAGTACGCCTCATTCACGAAGCCGGTCTATAAGGGGGGTATAAGGTTGTTGCCTATAAAATGGCAACTTAATGGGTGTCCACTCTCACCCACCGCTTCCTTAATCGGTGGAGGGTCGTTAGCCGAACGGGTAGGACAAGGACTTATAAATTCTCATTAAAAGTATAATGATAATACTAAAGTAACTAAACTTTATTGAATTCCCAATCTTAGTTATTTTAGGAAAATGTGAATAAGGTGCTAATCCATGAAATTACACTTTACACTTTGTTTAAGTCGTTAGTGGAGCGTGTGTGGTTAACCGGCACACTAACTTGAACTTAACAAGGTAGGTAAAGGGTGCCTTAATGTTTATCATAGTATCGATGGAGCGTGTGTGGTTAACCGACACATCGATTGAGGGGTAATACCGTAAGGGTACCAAGTAATTTGCATGGTTACTTCACACCTTGTTTTGTGATCCTCGGCATCCCAGTCACAAAACTTGAAGGGCACACTCGAGATTGAAACATGCCATTGAAGAAAGTTCAATGAATCTCAAAGAATCTAGGAGTTTCTAAACCAATTAAAACCTAATTAAATATTTCGTTTTTCATGGTGGAAATTGGTGAATCGTCATTCACCTACCTTTAAATATCTTATCGCTTAGATTACGGCATCCCTCTTCTAAGTTATAAAATATTGTGTTGGGTCCTAGCCTTAATATTACTTGGATGTTTTGTTAAGGACTATCTCTATATCTAATCTAATCTATTCCCTCTTCTTTTCAGATGTCTTCCAATAACAATGCTTCTGGCTCAAACCCTACTAGCTCCTTCTCTCTCATGAATCTTTGTGGGAGAGTCATCTTTGATGGGTCCAACTTTACAGATTGGATCAGAAACATCAGGATGGTCACTCCGTATGAGAACAAAGAATATGTTCTCGACAAGGAGCTGAAGGTACCCGAGCCAACTGCTACTCCTGAAGAGCTTGCTGAATATGAGGTACATGAAAGAGATGCTACAAAAGTGGCATGCATCATGATGGCCACCATGACAGCCGAGCTCCAAAAGTCCTATGACGACTATTATCCTTTTGAGATGCACCAGGACTTGATGGACCGCTACCATCAAAGTGCTCGTCAAGAGCGATATGAAATAATCTCCTCCATGATAACAACCCGAATGAAGTATGGTGAACCCATCACGGGCCACATGCAGAAAATGCAAAGGTATGTGGACCGTTTACTGAAGCTGAATGTGAACTTCCCTGAGGAGTTAGCAATAGACATCATTTTGCACTCCTTGCCATCGTGTTATGATCAATTCCGCATGACATATCACATGAACAAGGAAGAAGTCACCCTCAGCAAACTTCAAGGACTCTTGAAGACCTCCGAAAGTGGTCTAAAGGGTAATTCGGTTGTTACTACTCCTACTCCTACTCCAACTGCGGCCAATGTCTTGGCAATCGGGCATGGCAAAGGGAAGAAGAGAAAGAACCCTTCTAAGGGTACCAAGGGTAAGACCCTTGAAGGCTCCTCTTCAAGCAAAAACAAGAAAGGTTTTGTCACTCCTTCTGCTAACCCTAATGAGGCTGAATGCTTCTATTGCCATGAAAAGTCGCACTGGAAGCGAAACTGCCCAAAGTACCAGCAAGATTTGAAGGATGGGAAAGTAAAACCCAACCATGCAGGTATATACACTATATTGTCTAATAACTCACCTCATTCTAAGTCTTGGGTTCTTGATACAGGTTGTGGTATTCACATATGTTGTGATTTGTAGGGACTAAAAAGAAGTGAGAATGTGGAGCAGGAAAAGATAAACTTGATCATGGGAAACAGGAAAGCTTCACCTGTCACCAAGATAGGAGTTTATTCCTTAGTGCTAAATAGTGGGTTTACATTAGATTTGAATAAATGTTATTATTCGCCAGAAATGGCAAGAAATGTTATTTCCTGTCATGCATTGTATAAACAAGGTTTTACCTTTTATTTTGATAATAATAATGGTATTATTGATGCTTTCTTTAATAATGTTCTTTATTTTAAAGCATTACCTTGTGATGGCATGTATGAAACTGTATCTGTTGTAGATAATAGAGGAAATAATGTATTGTGTATTAACTCTTCCACTAGCTTAGATAAAGCATCCTTATGGCATTGTCGTCTTGGACATGTAAGCAAGAAACGCATAGGCCAACTCCAAAAGGATGGAGTCTTGGAGTCATTTGACCTAAAGTCAGATGATAGTCGTGAATCTTGTTTGCTTGGTAAAATGACAAAGTCACCTTTTACTGGCACTTGTGCTAGGGGTGAAGGTTTGTTGGACCTCATACACACGGATGTGTGTGGACCCTTCAGAACCGCCACAAGAGATGTTAATCGGTTCTATGTGACTTTAATGATGATTTTAGTAGATATGGATATGTCTACCTAATCAAGCATAAGTCAGAAACCTTTGAGAAATTCAAAGAGTTTAAGCAAGAAGTGGAGAATCAGTTGGGCAGGAACATTAAGATGCTTCGATCCGATCGTGGTGGTAAGTATCTTAGTACTGAGTTCCTTGAATATCTTAAGGAATGTAGGATTGTCTCACAATTGACACCTCCTAGGACACCACAGTTAAATGGTGTAGCTGAGAGGCGCAATCGGACCTTGTTGGACATGGTTCGTTCCATGATGAGTCGAGCTTTGCTACCAATCTCATTTTGGGGGTATGCCTTAGAGACTGCCGCCCATATCCTTAATCTAGTCCCTACAAAGAAGGTTGCCAAAACACCTCACGAGGTGTGGACTGGAAAAGTTCCCAATCTAGACCACATCAAGATTTGGGGTTGCGAGGCTTTCGTGAGACGCGAGACTCACGATAAGCTAGAACCCCGAAGCAAAAGGTGTATTTTCATCGGCTACCCACAGAAATCCTTTGGTTACATCTTCTACAGACCCAGTCATAATGTGGTCTTTGTAGCAAGAAGAGGATTCTTTCGAGAGAGAGAATTCATGAGCCAAGGAGACAGTGGGAGGCAAATTGACCTTGAGGAAATTCAAGAGTCAAGTGGTGAAGGAACCTCAAACCCTAGCCCTCAACCTGAGGAGAAAACTCCTGTTGAGCCGACTGAAGAATCTATACCTCTGAGGCGTTCCACCAGAGTTAGGAATGCACCTGAGCATTATTATGGTTTTCATATTACTGCAGAAGGTGAGACACTTATCAGTGATAACACACTGGTAAATCTGGATCAGCCTAACAGCTACATGGAAGCCATGGCAGGCCCTGAGGCTGCTAAATGGAAAGAGGCTATGGATAGCGAGATACAGTCCATGTATGACAATCAAGTTTGGAACTTGGTTGACAATGTACCTGATCGTAAGATAGTTGGGTGCAAATGGATCTTCAAGAAGAAGACCGACATGGATGGTAATGTACACACTTATAAGGCACGACTGGTTGCAAAGGGTTATTCTCAAACTCCGGGAGTTGATTATGATGAGACCTTTTCACCAGTGGCCAAGATTAAGTCTATTAGGGTTCTGTTAGCCATTGCTGCATTTCATGATTATGAAATATGGCAAATGGATGTCAAAACCGCTTTTTTTAATGGAAAGTTGGCTGAAGATGTTTACATGGTTCAGCCAGAGGGTTTTGTCAGTACAGAGTACCTCAGTAGAGTGTGTAAGCTCGAGAAATCCATTTATGGATTAAAACAGGCACCTCGCAGATGGAATCTTTGCTTTGATGAGAAAGTCAAAGAATTTGGCTTTTCAAGGAGTGAAGATGAATCTTGTGTCTATATCAAGGCTAGTGGGAGTATAGTCAGCTTTTTGGTACTGTATGTGGATGACATACTACTCATAGGAAATGACATCCCAACCCTGCAGGAAGTAAAGTCCTGGCTTGGGAAGTGTTTCGCTATGAAGGACCTTGGAGAAGCTGCCTATATCCTAGGGATAAGGATTTTGAGAAATAGGAGTAAAAGACTAATTGGACATAGTCAAAGCACGTATGTGGACAAAGTGTTGAAAAGGTTCAACATGCATAACTCCAAGAAAGGAGAGTTAGCCATCCAGAGTAACGCCAGATTGAGTAAGACACAAAGCCCTAGTACTGAGGCTGAGATAGCAGAAATGAGTCGAATACCTTTTGCTTCAGCTGTAGGATCGATCATGTATGCTATGACGTGTACTCAACCTGATGTAGCCTTTGCTTTCAGCATGGTTAGCAGATATCAGGGGAACCCTGGCAAGGCACACTGGACTGCGGTAAAGAATATCCTCAAGTACCTACGGAGGACTAAGGACTGGGTCCTTACCCTCGATGGCAGTGACGACTTGAGAGTTGTAGGGTACAGTGATGCTAGCTTTCAGACTGACAGGGATAATTTCCGCTCTCAGTCGGGCTGGGTCTTTACTCTAAACGGAGGGGCAATTACTTGGAAAAGTTCCAAGCAGGATACAGTGGCTGATTCCACTTGTGAATCAGAGTATATAGCAGCAAGCGAGGCAGCAAAGGAGGCTATATGGCTAAAGAACTTCATCGGAGACCTTGGAGTTGTACCAACTATAAAGGAGCCAATGGAGATTTTCTGTGACACCAATAGTGCGGTTGCCTTAGCCAAGGAACCAAGAGATCATGGGAGATCCAGACACATTGACAGAAAATATCACTTCATCAGACATCTAATAGAAGAAGGAATCCTCGTGGCAAAGAGGGTATCATCGGATGACAACCCAGCAGATCCCCTCACGAAGGGATTGACTCGGGCTAAGCATCTCCAGCATGCTCGGAGCATAGGGCTGAAGGATGATATTAGTTTTAGTAGTTAGATAATCTTGAAATTTGTAAAATGTAATTGACATTTGATGACAAATAAAACCTGATATTTATGAGTAAAGTGTTGCTATCTCTTGTCAATCGTTTACTATTATTTCTTTTTGCATGTTTTGACTTCTAGAATAATTATGTTATGGTTTATATCATATTATTCAAACTCTCCACAGTCGGTCATATGTTGGAAGTAGATATGAATCAAGACTGTCATGGGTTGGCTTGTAGAGGTCTAAGATGTTAGACAAAGCGGGGCTACAGCACTCATGAGTGCTCATAAGTTCTGAGTATTGGATTCAACCCACGCTCACTTGTATCACTTCATGGAATTTATCTCGAGTGATCGTGAGATGGTAATATCATATAATTCTTCAAACCTAGAGATATGATTTGTTGCCTATGAGTTCGTTATGCATTGATTGCACAAAAATGCATTGGTAACTCGATGTTATAAACCGTGCTTTTGTGTGTAATTCAACAAGTAGTAGAGCAAACATATGAGTCAAAGTTTATCTGTTCCTTCTAGGATTAGAAGCGATATCTGGGCCCCTCGATGATTTTGTTTTGACCTATGTACCGGGCCCGGTCAGAAGTAAATTGATGTGTTCAGTTAAGTTCTATGTCAAACAAATCGGAAATCGGGAAACAAATGTTGGACAATAAGCAAGACCATGTTCCATGTATTTTTCCGGCTGATATCTAGAACAGAGGATTATATGATCACTTATCTAAAATGGCGCTTCATAGTTCAATAGAGTTTAAAGAGCTACGATTGCTGATCGGTTCCTGAAGTCATACTTGCAACTATAGTTATTAGACTTATCCAAGTGGGAGACTGTTGGATATAGTGTCTAAGTCCATAACTATATTTGGTATGTACTTGACCTGACCCGGCATGGTCCATTTGGGTTGCACTTCACCCGGACAATTTATGGATAATCGTTTGAGAATAGTATAAGTTATGATTTATTAATATATTATAAGTCCTAATATATTAATATAAAATCATATTATTTAATTAGTATTGATCTATAATTAATCTAGAATTAATTTAGAGATCAAAAGTATGACTAATTAAATATGGGCTCTTGTATTTATATAGTGCGGGCTAATGCTTATTTGGAATGGGCTAGGCTTGCATGGAAAGTTCATGGATACTCCATGGAGCTTTAACCCATGGATCTCATGGAAATGAAAAGACATGGGTATTAGGGTTTACATGGATGTAACCCTAATCCACCACACTATATAAAGGAGGCTTTGGTTCTTGAAATTGGACGAGTTGATATGAGTTGTGGTGAGTAAAGTAAGAGGGCCGATTTCAAGAAGGTGATTACTATTCTCTCAAAGTTCCAAGTTTGTGGTGATTTGTGATTTCCATTTGAGGCATCCACACTATTGGTGCTAGGCTCTAAAACTCCAAGCAATCAACTACAACTACAAGGTAAGTAATTCTACTAGTTTTATTTGATTCAAGTACCCCATGCCATGCTAGTTAGGATAAGAACCTTGGAAACATAATTATTTGCATGTATCATAGTCAAACATAGATCCAAGGTTTCTAGGGTTGCATGTACACCATAGGAGTGTTAGAATGCTCAAAACCCATCATGTGGACCCTTCAGAACCACCACAAGGGATTCTAACCGCTTCTATGTGACTTTTAAACAAGAAATGGAGAATCAGTTGGGCAGGAAGATAAAGATGCTCTGATCCGATCGAGCAGGAGAGTATCTTAGTATCGATTTCCATGACTACCTTAAGGAATGTGGAATTGTTTCACAATTAACGCCACCTAGGACACAACAGCTTAATGGTGTGGCTGAGAGGTTTAATTGAACCTTGCTGGACATGGTTCATTCTATGATGAGTCGAGCTTCATTAATTGTCTCATTCTGGGGGTATGCCTTAGAGACTGTCACCCATATCCTTAATCTAGTCCTAAATAAAAAGGTTTCCAAAACACCTCACGAGATGTAGATAGGGAAGGTTCCCTCGTTGGCACACATCAAGGTTTGGGGTTGCGAGGGTTTTGGGAGAAAAGAAACTCACGACAACCTCGAACCTCGAAGTGAGCGATGTATTTTCATCGGCTACCCACAGAAATCCTTTGGATATCTCTTATATACCGAGTAACAATGTTGTCATTGTTGCGAGGAGAGGAGTCTTTCGCGAGAGAGAACTCATATGCCAAGAGGACAGCGGGAGGCAAATTGAGCTTGAAGAGCTTCAAGATTTAAGCGATGAAAGAACCTCAAACACTGGCACTCAAACCGAGGAGGAAACCCCTGTTGAACTGATTGACGAGTTCTTACCTCTGAGGCGTTCCAATAGAGTTAGACATACACCTAAGTTTTATGGTTTCCATATTACTTCTGAGGGTGATACATTTATCAGTGATAGTACACTAGTAAACTTGGATGAACTTAACAACTACAAGGAAGCCATGGCAGGCCCTGAGTCTGCAAAATGGAAGGAGACTATGAACAGCGAGATACAGTCCATGTATGACAAACAAGTTTGGAACTTGGTTGACAATGTACCAGGCCGTAAGACAGTCGGGTGCAAATGGATCTTCAAGAAGAAGACCGACATGGATGGGAAAGTACACACATATAAAGCACGATTGGTTGCGAAGGGCTTTACTCAAACTCCTGGAGTTGACTATGATGAGACCTTGTGACCAGTGGCTAAGATTAAATCTATAAGGGTTATGCTAGCCATAACTGCATTTCATGATTATGAAATATGGCAAATAGATGTCAAAAGCGCTTTCCTTAATGGGAAGTTGGCTGAAGATGTTTACATGAATCAGCCAGAGGGTTTTGTCAATGTAAAGTACCCTAATAGAGTGTGTAAGCTTGAGAAATCCATTTATGGATTGAAATAAGCATCTCGCAGATGGAATTTTTGTTTCGATGAGAAAGTCGAAGAGTTTGGCTTTTTGAGAAGCGAGGATGAGTCTTACGTATATTTCAAAGCTAGTGGGAGTACAGTTAGAAGGGCTTTACTCAAACTCCTGCCTTGGGAAGTGTTTTACTATGAAGGACCTTGGGGAAGCTGCTTACATTCTAGGGATAAGGATATTGAGAAACAGGAGTAAAATACTAATAGGACTTAGTCAAAGTACCTACTTGGATAAGGTGTTGAAACGTTTCAGCATGGCGAATTCAAAGAGAGGAGACCTACCTATCCAGAGCAATACCAAATTGAGTAAGACTCAGAGTCTGAGTACAGAGGCTGAGATAACAGAATTGAGTCGAATACCATATGCTTCCGTAGTTGGCTTGATCGTGTATGCTATGACTTGTACTCGCCCTGATGTGGCATTTTCTTTGAGCATGGTCAGAAGATATCAATGGAATCCTGGTAAAACTCACTAGACTGTGGTAGAGAACATTCTTAAGTACCTGCGGAGGACTAAGGATTGGGTCCTTACCCTCGGTGGGAGTGATGACTTAAAAGTAACAGGGTTAATGACGCCAGCTTTCAGATCAACAGAGATAATTTCCGCTCTCAGTCGGGCTGGGTTTTACCCTTAATGGGGGAGCAATAACTTGGAAAAGTTCCAAACATGAAACTATGGCTGATTCAACGTGCGAATCAGAGTACATAGCAGCAAGCGAAGCAACAAAAGAGGCAATATGGCTGAAGAACGTCATTGGAGACCTTGGAGTTGTACCAGCTGTAAAGGAGCCTTAGCCATGCAACCAAGGGATCATGGCATATCCAGGCACATCAACAGAAAATAGAAGAAGGACTACTCGTAGTGAAGAGGATATCGTCAGAGAAGAACCCAGCAGATCCCCTTACAAAGGGACTCAGCAGGGAAAAGCACTTGCTGCATACAAGGAGTATTGGGCTGAAGGACGATATGAGTTTTAACGATTAGATAGATATTTAGAAACTTGTCATAGTTAAAATGTAATTGACATTTGATGATTGAATAAAAGGAGTTTTATTTATAAGTAAAATTAATATCTTGTGTGAATTATTTACTATTGTTTCATTTTGCATGTTTTGACTTCTAGAATAATAAGATTATTCAAACTATCCACAATCGATCATACTTTGGAAGTAGGTTATGTAAGTAGACTATCATGAATGGGTTATGTAAGATTATCTAAGGAGTTAGACATTGCAAAGGTTTGCTACAACATTCATGAGTACTCTTAAGATAAGATTTGAGTATTGGATCAACTCACACTCACATGAATCACTTCATGGAATTTATCACGAGTGATTGTGAGATGATAATATCGTATCATTTTAAAACCGAGATATATGAGTTTTTGATTATGATTTGGTTATACATTGATAGTACGAAAACACACCAATAACTCGATGCTATAAAACGTGTTGTTGTGTATGATTTAACAAGTAGTTAGTACAAGCATATAAGTCAAAGTTTATATGTTCCTTTTATCCTAAGAGGATTAAAATCGATATCCTGGGCCCCTCGATGATTTTGTTTTGACTTATGTGTCGGGCCCGGTGACAGCTAAATTGATGTGTTCAATTAAGTTCTATGTCAAACAAATCAGATATCGGGAAACAAACTGCTGAAAAATAAGTATGACTATGTTCCATGTATTTTTCTACATGATATCTTGAAGAACAGAGGATTATATGATCCCTTATCGAAATGGTGCTTTGGGATTCGACATTGGCTTTTAGAGAGCTACGATTGCTACTCGGATTTTGAAGCTACATTGGCAGTTATAGTTATTACACTTATCCAAGTGGGAGACTGTTAGATTAGATGTCTAAGCCCATCACTATAATTGGTATGTACTTGACCCGATCATAGCATGCTCCATTTGGGTTGTAACAGTCTAGAACAATTTGATAGGATGGATACTTGAGGAAGAGGTTATTGTGGTTTATTAATATATTATAAGTATAATATATTAATTAAGAAATCACATTATTTAAATTAGTATTGATCAAGAATTAATTTGGTATTAATTTAGTGATCAAAAGAAACTAATTAAAGTTACAATGACTAATTAGGTAAATCAGTAATACTTCTAATTGGACTCATGACTCATGTTAACTAGGGTTGGACTAAACTTAAATAAAAGTCCATGAAAGGTTTAGCCCAAAAGGTTTATGTAATACGAAGAGTCATTAGGGTTTGCATGGTTGTAATCCTAAGCTATAAAAGAAGTCCCAAACACCTAAAATCGGCACTCATGCATGCTAAAGTAATGGCTAGCCGATTTTGAGCTCCCAAGCTTCTCTCTCAAGTCCATTCTCTTGTTCTTGCTTTGGTATAAGACATTTGAGGCATCACACTTGAGGTGCTAGGCTCCTAAAGGTCAAAGACAAGCAAGCTACTACACAAGGTAATCCTCTAACTGCTTTTTATGATTCAAATGTTGCCTTTCATGCTAGTTTAGGCTTTATGCTTTGGCAAAACTATTGGATTAGGTGTCTAAGCCATACCTATATTTGGTATGTACTTGACCCGGTTGTAGCATGGTCCTTTTGGGTTGCCTTCACTGAAGAAACTTGACTGAAAGAATAATAGATAAAGAGGTTATTGTAGTTTATTAATGTATTATTTGAATAATATATTAAAAGAGAAATCATATTATTTAATTAACATTCGTCAAGAATTAATTTAGAATTAATTTTGTGGTCAAAAGAGGTTAATTGAATTAAGGAGGCTGATATTGTACTTATGTGATAGTTGCAATATGGGCTGAGGATCCCTAAGTTAAGGGATGGACGATTTTATGGGGAAGCCAATGAAGAAATCGTCTAAGGGCTAGGTACTGGAATATTCCTATGGGTTGCTTAGAGCCTAAGCAACCGAATTAGGTCTTTGAATGAAACCCTAATTCCTCACCTATATAAGGAACCCTTGGGCACTAGAACTCGGCTACCAGAAACCCTAGAAGGAATCCAAAGCCGACTTTGTGCCCTCTCCCTCTCTCTCTTGCATTTTGCTTTGGTGTTTGTGGTCTACTAAAGGCATTACACTTGAGGTGCTAAAGTTCTCAAAAGCTCAAGATCTTCAAGCTATAATCAAAGGTAACATTCTTACTAGTTATTTTGTTGATTTCGATTTTGTAGTATGCTACATTAGGGTTTGCAAGTCTTTCACAATTATTACATGTACAACTAGAAAAACTAGATCTAATTAATAGGATTTGCTGTGCACCATAGGATTAATGTAATGCTCATAACCCAACAGTAGTATCAGAGCCTAGATCATTTTTCTTTTGTATTTGATGCATTGTTAATTTGTTCAAAGCTTGAAAATTGAAAAATTTGTGCCTCTGACTGATGAACTCGTCGAGTTACCTAATGAACTCGACGAGTCAGATGAACTTGATGAGTCTAATTTGTGACTCGGTGAGTCGGGTCGTCTGGTGGCTGATTTTTCGGGATTTTAACTGAAATAGAATTAGAATAATTACCAAAAACGTTTTTGACTGATAAAATTCGATTTTTTCAATGAGGTATTGATTATCCTAATGCAATTCAAAGATAATTGTCATAAATAAGATAATTACTTGTTTTATATGAAAAAAATTGATTATTTGTATTTTGATTTGAATTATCTTGTCAAGTAAAAGGATTAAGTCAAATTATATGATGAAGATTAATAATATGATTAATTAATTATTTTTCAAATTTGATCTAAAAGATATTTTGAAAAGTTTCAAAACTTGCCCTGAAGTTTTGGAATTTAAATTTTTTTGATTAATAGTTTTCGTTTGAAATATTTAAATTCTAAACCCTAGAGTTTTAAAAGTTAAAATTGAACCCTTATACTATTATAATATTAAAAGATTAATAATATATATATATATATATATATATATATATATATATATATATATATATATATATAAGATAAAGCTAGTCTTACCGTTAGTAGGCCTCATTCACGAAGCCGATCTATAAGGGGGTATAAGGTTGCTGCCTATAAAATGGCAGTTTAATGGGTGTCCACTCTCACCCACCGCTTCCTTGATTGGTGGAGGGTCGTTAGCCGAACAGGTAGGATAGGGCAACAAATTCCTCATTAATAAATATAATTATTATATAATGTAACTAAATGTTTTTATAAATTCGCAATCTTAGTTACTTTAGGAAAAATATGAAAATGTATGCTATTCCATGAAATTACACTTTGCACCTTGCCAATTCGTTAGTGGAGCGTGTGTGGTTAACCGTCACACTAATTTGGGACTAGCAAAGGTGGCAAAGGGTAACTTGATGTTTATCATAGATCAATGGAGCATGTGTGGCTAACCGGCACATTGATTAGGTGGTAAATGACATCGAGAGTACCAAGTACATTTGCATGGTTATTAACACTTTGATTGTGATCATCGGTATCCCAGTTACAAACTTGAAGGGCATAATCGAGATTTAAACATGCCATTGAAAAGTTCAATGAATCTCAAAAGAATCTAGGAATTTCAATTCATTTAAAACTTAAAGTCTTTTTTGTTTTTCATGGTGGAAATTGGTAAATCGTCATTTACCTACCTTCATGTTATTTACAATTAGATTATGGCATCCCTCTTCTGAATTGTAAACAATTATGTTGGGTCCTAGCCCTAATTTCTCATTTGGGTGTTTGATTAGGGATTATTATCTAATATAAACTTTGTTCCTTTTCTATTTCTGATGTCTACCCAAAACAACAACGCTTCTGGCTCGACCCCTTCTGGCTCATTCTCACTCATGAACTTGTGTGGGAGGGTGATATTCGATGGGACCAATTTCAATGATTGGATCCGCAACATTCGCATGGTCACCCGCAACGAGGACAAATAATATGTTCTCGACAAGGAGTTGAAGGAAGTCAATGTGGACACTGCTACTCCTGAAGAAATTGTCCCGTATGAAAATCATGAGCGAGATGCTACGAAGGTTCATTACATCATGCTCGCAACAATAACTGCTAAACTCCAAAAGTCCTACGAAGACTACTATCCCTACGAGATGCACCAAGATTTGATGGAAAGGTACCATTAAAGTGCTAGGCAGGAGAGGTACGAGATCATCGCTTTGATGATCACTACCAAAATAAAGGATGGAGAGTCCATCATGTCCCACTTGCAGAAAATGCAAAGGTTTGTGGACCGCTTGCTAAAGTTGAACGTGAACTTCGATGAGGAGCTGGCCATAGATATCATTCTACACTCGTTGCCTCCTTGTTACGACCAGTTTCGTATGACCTATCATATGAACAAGGAGGAGGTCACTCTGAGCAAGCTTCAAATCCTACTAAGGACTACTTTGAGTATTCTAAAAAGCAAATCTACTGCATCTACTCCTACTGCTGCTGCCTCTATCTTAGCTATTGGGCAAGGGAAAGGAAAGAAGAGGAAGGCTCCTTCTAAGAGCCACAAGGGTAAACCCCACGATAGATCCTCTTCTAGTGGGACCAAAGCTGGTTTTCCTACCTCCTCTTCCAACCCAAAAGAAGCAGAGTGCTTCTAATGTCATGACAAAGGGAATTGGAGACGAAGCTGCACGAAGTATACGCAGGACATCAAGGATGGGAAGATAAAGCCATCCTTCGCAGGTATTTATACTATTCAATCTAACAACTCATCACATGCTATTTCTTGGGTCCTTTATATAGGATGTGGTTTTCACATTTGTTCTTATTTGCAGGGTCTAAGAAGAAGTACGGATGTGGAGCATGGGAAGATGGACCTGATCATGGGGAATAGGAAAGCGTCTCCTCTCACCAAGATTGAAGTTTACTCTTTAGTGCTTAGTAGTGGGTTATGTTTAGATTTAAATGATTGTTGCTACTGGTCAGAAATGGCGAGAAACATGATTTATTTTCATTGTTTGTACAGACAAGGCATTATTTCTTTTAGATTTTCATTTAATAATGAAATTGGTTCTATTAATGCTTTCTTGAATGGTACTTTCTATTTTGACGCATTGCCTTGTAATTGAGTATATGAAACTGTGAATGTTGTAGATAACTTTGGAAATAATGTGTTGCACATTGATTTGTCCAATGGTTTGGACAAAGCATGCTTGTGTCGTTGTCGTCTTGGACATGTCAACAAGAAGCGCATAGCCCAACTCCAAAAGGATGGAGTGTTGGAGTCATTCGACCTCAAGTCGGATGATACGTGCGAATCTTGTTTGCTTGGAAAGATGACCAAGTCACCCTTCACTAGTACTTGTGAAAGGGGTGAGGGTTTATTGGATCTCATACATACGGATGTATGTGGACCCTTTAGATCCACCACAAGAGATGTGAACCGCTTCTATGTGACTTTTACCGATGACTATAGCAGATATGGGTATATCTACTTAATCAAGCACAAGTCAGAAACCTTTGAAAAGTTGAAAGAGTTTAAGCAAGAAGTGGAGAATCAGTTGGGCAGGAAAATTAAGATGCTCCGATCCGATCGAGGAGGTGAGTACCTTAGTATTGAATTCCACGACTACCTCAAGGAATGTGGAATCGTCTCGCAACTGACGCCACTTAGGACACCGCAGTTGAATGGTGTGGCTGAGAGGCGTAATCGAACCTTGTTCGATATGGTTCGTTCCATGATGAGTCGAGCTTCGTTACCTATCTCATTCTGGGGTTTGCCTTAGAGACTGCCTCCCATATCCTTAATCTAGTCTCAACTAAGAAGGTTGCCAAAACACCTCACGAGATGTGGACAGGGAAAGTTCCCTCGTTGGCACATATTAAGGTGTGGGGTTGCGAGGCTTTCCTAAGACAAGAGACTCACGACAAGATCGAACCTCGAAGTGAGCAGTGTACTTTCATCGGCTATCCACAGAAGTCCTGTGGATATCTCTTTTATAGATCGAGTGATAATGTTGTCTTCGTTGCGAGGAGATGGGTTCTCCAAGAGGACAGTGGGAGGCAAATTGATCTTGAAGAGCTTCAAGAATCAAGCGATGAAGAAACCTCTAACACTGACGCTCAACCCGAGAAGGAAACTCCTGTTGAACCGATTGACGAATCCTTACCTCTTATACGTACCAGTAGAGTTAGTGTTCCACCTGTGTTGTATGGTTTCCATATAAAAACTGAAGGTGATATGTTTATTAGTGATCGTACGCTAATAAATTTGGATGAACATAATAACTACAAGGAAGCCATGGCAGGCCCGGAATCTGCAAAATGGAAAGAGGCTATGGATAGCAAGATTCAGTCCATGTATGTTAATCAAGTTTGGAACTTGGTTGACAATCTACCAGGTCATAAGACGGTCGGGTGCAAGTGGATCTTCAAGAAGAAGACTGACATGGATGGGAAAGTACACACGTATAAGGCGCGATTGGTGGCGAAGGGCTTTACTCAAACTCCTGGAGTTGACTACGATGAGACCTTCTCACCAGTAGCGAAGATTAAGTCTATAAGGTTTATGCTAGCCACAACTGCGTTTCATAATTATGAAATATGACAGATGGATGTCAAAACCGCTTTCCTTAATGGGAAGTTGGCTGAAGATGACATGAGTCAGCCTGAGGGTTTTGTCGATGCGAAGCATCCTAATAGAGTGTGTAAGCTTGAGAAATACATCTATGGATTGAAACAAGCATCTCGCATATGGAATCTTTGTTTCGATGAAAAAGTCAAAGAATTTGGTTTCTCAAGAAGCGAGGATGAGTCCTGTGTATATGTCAAAGCCAGTGGGAGTATAGTTAGCTTTCTCATTTTGTATGTGGATGACATACTGCTCATTGGAAATGACGTCCCAACCTTGCAGGAGGTTAAGTCCTGGCTTGGGAAGTGCTTCGCTATGAAGGACCTCGGAGAAGCTTCTTATATTCTAGGGATAAGGATATTGGGAAATAGGAGTAAGAGACTGATAGGACTTAGTCAAAGTACTTACTTGGATAAAGTGTTGAAACGTTTTAGCATGGAAAATTCAAAGAAAGGGGAGTTATCGATCCAAAGCAATACCAAGTTGATCAAAACTCAGAGTCCGACTACCGATGTTGAGATAGCAGAGATGAGTAGATGTCACACCCCAAAACCGGAACGGCGGAAATGTTCGGGGGTGAAGGACGTCATGTTCAGTATCACAACAATGCAAAGTAGTAAACAAGCAACAACATCATCCATTGCATTAATAATATAATTTCATACAAGTGTGTTCTGTCAAGTTATATAGACACCAAAAATATACATCAAAATAAAAGATGAGTCTTGAACGAGCTCCATCTTCTGAAAACCTGGCACCGGTACCTGTCTACTGGTGACCTGAGAATACAAGTTATTTTGAAAGAGTTTATCAGCTTTAAAGCTGGTGAGATCATAAGTATATTAGTGGCTGTATTTGTATGAAAGTGTTTGTAAGTCTGTAATGTATAAGTTTTGTAAAAGTTTGTAATTGTTTGAACTCTCCTAGAAAACCCTATGTTTCCTACTAAAAGCAGCCTTCTACCAAGGCATCTAGTATCTGTGTGTGTGTGTCTCTTGTAAGAGTGTGTATTTTCCCAATACTGACTATCATTAACCAAAAATATAGTTTTTACATTATTGTTTATTGTGTGAATATCACAAAGTAAATGTAAAGGGAAAATCAAATAGTACAGTAATGTTGTATTAAGTAACTACCGCTGTACTAATTACTTTAAACTAATTGTTATTTTAAAGTACCATGTGATCGGCCTGTATCCTGCTACCGACTCTATAGTAAAATGACGATGTAGGACGTCCTAAGAAATGACGTTTGGCACCCGTAGACTTGCAAGTCCCACTATAGCGAGCAGCAAGGTGTAGGATAGTCAATCCAGTATATATCTATACACAAACTCATACGCTCCCCATTTAAGGAGATTCTGGATACAAAACGGGTTATGACAGGTAGTGCCATGCCCCCGTTAAGTGGCTCACATAACTGTAAGTAATGTATATGTATATATATATGTATGTGCTAGCTGTATTGTGTGTTCTTTCTCTGTCTAGCTTGTATGTTTTGTTTCTCATCACTGTGTATTATGTTTGTTTCTCATCACTATGTATTATGTTTGTTTCTCATCACTATGTATTATGTTTGTTTCTCATCACTATGTATTACTCATGAATGAACTGACTCATTGTATGTTTCATTGTTCTAGTAATAGTATCTTCCTAAACTATACCTATTATAGTTTACTAGTAATGTTGTTTGTGTATATGAATATGTTTGTATACCTTTGCTACCCAAAGGCATTGAACTGAATGAAAGAAGTAACCTTTTATATCTATACACATATACATGATATATAACTAGGATTCAAACGACCTTCGTACAAATAACCCGAATACCCTAAGTCCATAACCAAACAAGGAACAGGAAGTAAGGTGAGCTATCAGTCCTAAGTCCTTTCAATCCTACTTATATAATTATATCCATATAGATACACAAAATATAATTTAAAAGAGTTTAATAAAAGTATTTGATATGTAAAAGAGTTTGTAAAACAGTTTGAAGTAAAACAGTTTGATAACACAGTTTGAAAAGTAAGAAATCCACTTGTTTGGTAGTTATTAATCACATGTGATTGATATAATAACTATCATAGTTCAACTTGTATTCCCCCTCCCCATAAAAGCATTTAAAAACATTTAAAACGTTAATTAAGGGGTATGAACTCACCTGTAGTGAGTGGTTTGGATAAACGGAATTTATAGGATGCTAGGTGTCAAGTGAAGACTTGTACACACACAATGATCCTAGTTAACAGATAATAACACATATATGTATCCAATTAGTCTTTAAACAACTAATTAGAAAAGTTAAGACATCCTAGGATATGTAAAACACCTTATATAAGTGCTATAAGTCCTAAGGATTGCATCTAAGTGTTGTAGGACATTGCTATTGAGTTTAGGGTTCAAGGGAACCCTTTATTTGAGTTTACGATTTTGTGACGATAACTCATTGAGTTTACGGTCGTAAACCCATGAGTTTACGGCCGTAAACTCATGTTTCTTGATCAACTTGCGTTTTGAAGCCTTAAAGATCACAAGAAGCATTCCTACTTCATGTTTAAGCCTAAGGAAGAGATTAGGGCACCATTTCACTCCTTTTTAAGAGTTTATGGTCCTTGGACCATTTCCCTTTGGGTTTATGGCTGTAAACCCAAATGGTTTGTGGTCTTTTGATGTTTTCAAGTCCTAAACACATTAAGGAAGGGATCTAGGGTAGTTTCCAAGGCTTAGAAGGGACTAGGGCACACTTTGGCACCCTTAATAGGGTTTACGGTCCAAGAACACCTTGGACCATAAACACCTTGATCTTGTGTTTCTTGGGTGTTTTCTTGACGTTTAGAAGTGTAACAAGCTCTATAATACTCCAGGATAGAAGTACTTACTAGGTAGAAGCTTGGAAAGGTGTTAAAAGTCCAAGAACACTAGTGTGTGTTCTTGGTGAAACTTGAAGATCTACACTTTTGGAATGATTTCACGGATGGAATCATGTTAGATCACTAGATTAAGTAAGATATCAACTTTTTAGGGCTAGAAACATTTACAATGTTGAAGATCAAGAAGAAAAGTCGATGATACTTCAGAGAGAATTGAGTTTTTGGATCTTGAAATTGTGAAAAGTGATAAATAATGACTAAGTGTCATATTTATACCCTCTTTTAGGGTTTACGGCCGTAAACACCTTTGTTTAGGCCGTAAACTCCAAACTCTTGGAGTTTTGGAATAATATTGTTGCACAATAAACCCTAGGACATCCTCTCTCCTGTTATCTCCTGAAGTACTAATCTTAAAATACTCAAACTTATACCAAAAAGCTTGAAAATTAGCAGAAACAGTTTTGACTCCTATTGAAGTGAATGGTTGTACAGAATATAAATTTTGGGTTGTCACAATAGAGTACCTTATGCTTCCGCAGTTGGCTCAATCATGTATGTTATGACATGTACTCGCCCTAATGTGGCCTTCGCTTTGAGCATGGTCAGCAGATATCAAGGGAAACCTGATAGAGCACATTGGACAGGGGTAAAGAACATTCTTAGGTACCTGCAGAGGACTAAGGACTGGTTTCTTATCCTCGGTGGGAGCGATGACTTGAGAGTGCGAGGGTATAGTGACGCTAGTTTTCATACCGACCGAGATAATTTCCGCTCTCAGTCGGCCTGGGTCTTTACCCTGAATGGAGGAGTAGTGACATGGAAAAGTTCGAAGCAGGAGACCGTAGTTGATTCAATGTGCGAATCAGAGTACATAGCAGCGATCGAAGCATCGAAGGAAGCAATATAGCTAAAGAACTTCATCGGAGACCTTAGAGTTGTACCGGCCATAAAGGAGCCTATGGAGATTTTCTGCAATAACGAAGGTGCGGTTGCCTTGACCAAGGAACCGAGGGATCATGGCAGATCCAGGCACATCGACAAGAAATATCATTTCATTAGACATCGGGTAGAAGAGGGACTCCTCGTAGTAAAGTGGGTATCGTCTGAGGATAACCCAACATATCCCCTTACGAAGGGACTGAGTAGGGTTAAGCACTTACAACTCGCTAGGAGCATTGGGCTGATGGACGATATTAGTTTTAGTGATTAGATAGATTTTAGAAACTTGTAATAGATAAATTGTAATTAACATTTGATGATTGAATAAAAGGAGTTTTATTTATAAGTAAAATTAATATCTTGTGTGAATTATTTACTATTGTTTCATTTTGCATGTTTTGACTTCTAGAATAATAAGATTATTCAAACTATCCACAATCGATCATACTTTGGAAGTAGGTTATGTAACTAGACTATCATGAATGGGTTTTGTAAGATTATCTAAGGAGTTAGACATTGCAAAGGTTTGCTACAACATTCATGAGTACTCTTGAGATAAGATTTGAGTATTGGATCAACCCACACTCACATGAATCACTTCATGGAATTTACTATTGTTTCACTTTGCATGTTTTGACTTCCTAAATAATAAGATTATTTAAACTATCCATAGTCGATCATACGTTGGAAGCAAGTATGAAAGAAGACTGTCATGAATTGGCTTATAGATTGTCTAAGCGTTTAGACATAGCAAAAGGTTTGCTGCAACGTTCATGAGTGCTTATGAAATATGATTTGAGTATTAGATCAAACCCGCACTCACATGAATCACTTCATTGAATTAATCACGAGTGATTGTGAGATGATAATATCATATAGTCTTTAAACCTAGATATATAAGTTGTTGTTTATGAGTCAGTTATACATTGATAATGCATAAACGCATCAGTAAATTGATGTTATAAAATGCATTGTTGTGTACGATTTGATGAGTAAATTGTACAAGCATATAAGTCGAAGTTTATCTGTTCCTTTTATTCTACGAAGTTAAAAGCGATATCTTGGGCCCATCGATGATTTTGTTTTGACTTATGTGTCGGGCCCGGTCAGGACTGAATTGATGTGTTCAATTAAGTTCTATGTCAGAAAAATCAGAGATCAAGAAACAAACTTTTGGATAATTAGTATGACTATGTTCCATGTGATTGTCCACACGATATCTTGAGAACGGAGGACTATATGATCCCTTATCTATAGGACGTGTCACAGTTCGATAGCAGCTTTTCAAAGCTACGATTGCTAATCGGATTTTGAAGTCGTATTTGCATTTATAGTTATTAGACTTATC
The DNA here is from genome assembly GCF_052849685.1 of Lactuca virosa. NCBI lineage: Eukaryota > Viridiplantae > Streptophyta > Magnoliopsida > Asterales > Asteraceae > Lactuca > Lactuca virosa. Next base: position 175,563,166 of record NC_136428.1, read on the forward strand.
CAAGTGGGAGACTGTTTGATTAGGTGTCTAAGCCATAACTATATTTGGTATGTACTTGACCCGTTTGTAGCATGGTCCTTTTGGGTTGCCTTCACCGAAGCAACTTGACTGGAAAAATAACAGAGAAAGAGGTTATTGTGGTTTATTAATATATTATTTGAATAATATATTAAAAGAGATATCATATTATTTAATTAACATTGGTCAAGAATTAATTTAGAATTAATTTTGTGGTCAAAAGAGGTTAATTGAATTAAGGGGACTAATATTGTAATTATGTGATAGTTTCAATATGGGTTGAGGATCCCTAAGTTAAGAGATGGACGATTTTATGGGGTAGCCCATGAAGAAATCGTCTAAGGGCTAGGTTTTGGAATATTCCTATGGGCTGCTTAGAGCCTAAGCAACCGAATTAGGTCTTTGACTGAAACCCTAATTCCTCACCTATATAAGGAACCCTTGGGCACTAGAATTCGGCTACCAGAAACCCTAGAAGGAATCCAGAGCTGACTTTGTGCCCTCTCCCTCTCTCTCTCTCTTGAATTCTCCAATTGCTTTGGTGTTTGTGATCTACTAGAGGCATCACACTTGAGGTGCTAAAGTTCTCAAAAGCTCAAGATCTTCAAGCTACAATCAAAGGTAACATTCTTAGTTGTTATTTTGTTGATTTCGATTTTGTAGTATGCTAGATTAGGGTTTGCAAGTCTTGTAAAATTATTACGTGTACAATTAGAAAAACTAGATCCAAGCATTAGGGTTCGCATGTGCACCATAGGATTGATGTAATGCTCATAACCCAACAAAAACAATGTTGCATGTATAATTAGAGAAAACTTAGATCTAAAGCATTAGGGTTGTATGTGCACCATAAGAATGTTAGAGTACATAAAACCCATCATAAACATGATCACCGACCGATCCAATATCAGCCTACACACCCTGTTCATGAGATCCATGAACGCTGCTGGGGCGTTGGTGAGTCCGAATGGCATCACCACAAACTCTTAGTTCCCGTACCGAGTCCTGAAAGCTGTCTTCGGTATATCCTCGTCCCTAATCCTCATCTGATGGTACCCCGACCGAAGATCAGTCTTGGAAAACCAAGATGAACCCTGCATCTGATCGAACAAACCAAGATGGTACCCCGACCGAAGACTCGTCCTTCTTTTGCACAAACAAGATCGGTTCTCCACACGGGTAAGTACTTGGACGAATAAACCCTCGGTCTAGTAGTTCCTGAAGTTGCGTAGACAGCTCCTGTATCTTGGGCGGAGCTAGCCGGTACTGTGCCTTGGCTATCGGAGCGGCACCCAACACCAAATCAATGAGAAACTCCACTTGCCTCTCCGGAGGCACTCCAGGTAACTCCTTGGGAAAGACATACCGAAACTCCTGTACAACCGGCACACTGACCAAATCTGTCGAGATCTCAACCCTCGTATCCGAAAGATATGCTAAAATTCCCGAACAACCCTGCTGAAGAATTCTCCTAGCCCTCACACCTGAACAGAGGGTTGGCCCCTGCGAGGCCCTCTCTCCATGAATAACTAGTTCTCCCTACTTGGGGTTTGAATCCTCACCAGCTGGCGCTCCCAATCTATCAAGGCCCCATTGGCCCCCTACCAGTCCATCGCAATGATCACCTTCAGCCCTCGCAACGGTATCGACAATAGATCAACACGAAAGCTCTCCCCAAGCACATTCAGGACACAGTCCTGGTACACCCTGTAAGTCCCCAATCTTCTTGTGTATCAATCAGATCTGTCTGATGGTGCGGAATCCCAATCAAACGGATGATGCCAGATCACAATAAGAAGAGAAGGAGAAGAAGAAGATGATGAATCTTGTATTATTTGATGATTAGAATGTAGATCCAAATACAAGATTCACACACACTAACACACACTCTTCTTCTCTCTAGCTTTCTATCTCTACAATATGCTCTCCTTTCTCTCTCTTCTGGTCTTACACTTGCATGCACTCCTCACCCTATATATATGAGACACCAGCCGTACACCCGTGTATGGTCGTACACAGGTGTGCGGCCGTACACACGAGTACGGCCGTACACTGCCACAAAATTACATATTACAATATAGAAAAATATATTTTCCTAGAAAAGCAAAGTATAAACCATATTTTTGACCCAATAATCTCCCCCTTGGTTTATAGCTTTCTTTTCTTAATTGACCCAACAAGCCCCCCCTAAAAAGTAGCTGGCTTTTCTTGTCAATCTTCATCGAGAGCTTGGCTTCAGCGTTAATCTTCAAATTCATCACAACTTCAAGATGAACTTGATTAATCTTCAACGAATGACTTCATCTTGAGCAGTTGGGCTTTTCTTCAGAATTTGACATTGAACGCACATTGGGTGAGGATGCATCTTGTACTGTTTCTTGAAAGATAGCGCTTTCAGCTTGAGAATCTTCAGAGAGAACATCAGAGAGAACAAATCTTTTGGATCACTTCAGCAGGTTCAAGATAGCAGCAGTCTGATTGAGGAGGCTTCAATGCAATATGTCACCTAATCTTCAAGTGCAGCTTCACCTTGCTACTGGGGTTGAAGGATTGAATGTTGAAAGAATAATCTTCATTTCTTGCTCCTTCGAATGAGAATTCTTCGATGCTCACGGATGAAGCCTTGGCTCAGAAATTTCAGACACAAACTCCATGATTTTCATCTTCACCTGAATTCACCTTTCAAGACAAAACAAAACTAAAAGAAAACTTAACACACAATATTTTTGGATTTTTCATATTTTCTGAAAAAGAAATAAAACAGAAATAACACTATTTCTGGATTTTTTTAATTTTCTGATTTTTGTTTGGTTTATTTTTAAAATTTTTAATTCTCCCCCTAATATTTAAATTAGAAGAAAACTATGAACAAATTTAACAAAAATAATATCTAACTTTAAGACTGATTTGGGATCAAAGTTTTTAGACAACCTTTATCCGTTTATCAGTACCTCTCCCTTCATGAATAGATTCGATCAGTCGCCGATATTGTGGTCCACTTAAACACGAGAGATTGTGACAAAATTAGGACATATTATAAGTGACAAGACAATGTGATCCTAAGTTCCTAGATAATATTCCTTAAGGACCATTCAGCTGACGACGACCAAAGATATTGTTGTCCACCTAAATTGAGCAGCGAGATCTACAGACAACCTAGTGATTGTTCAATTTTAAATATACTAGAGCGTGTTTCCCGCTTCCTGATATACCCCAATAATCAAGAACTTCCAAAGTACTCATTACTTTAGGTGAGCAGACAATTATTATGAGAGAAGTCAGATTTAGAATGCATATGCTATACACCTAGGTCGGATCTTCCGATCACGCAGAGGGTGAAACATATGACTAACCAGATTTAGAGGGATTGAGAAGTAGAATGGTGCATATGTTGTGTACCAGGTCGGATGTATTTCAATCACGCAAAGGAGACAGCATATGACTAACAGACAGGAAGAATTGCATAGATAGAGGATGCAGAGAAACAGAATTGCATATGTTGCAGTCCAGGTCGGATGTATTTCAATCACGCAGAGGAGGCAACATATGACCAACAGAAAGAAAGCAAGAAAATAATTTCCTACAGACCTACTTTATCGGAATTCCCCAGTCGCCCCATCACTACCGAAATTAGGGACAAAGTCCGTACATCGAGGAAGAGTTAAACCACGGTTCTAGATACAAATTATTTTAGTGTGACCGATGGATTATCATGTATATCTCCCTGCTCAACCTATCTGGGCGTCGTATTGTCAGGCTAAATGGATCTATCTAGGTCAAGATTTTTCAAGTCGGCTGTTTCACTTGGTTTGGTGGCCTGTACTTCTCAACGGCAGGTTGATCAGAAGCAGCTGAGTTCGGAGCAACAGATTCAGAGTTCAAGGAGATGTTGGTTTATTCAATGGTGTTCTCCTTGTTCTCATCCTCTGCTACTTTACCTGCACATGAAGTAGATGTGCTAGAAACAGGAACATCAGTATTTTCAAACAAATCATCAAATATGTCAAAAAAATTTAACTCAACATGATCCGGAGCAGAAGCACCACAAGATGTATCATTGATTTTAACATCGGAAACAAAAGAGTTATCATTTGAAACAAAAACATCAGGTTTAGACTCAATTTTGTTATCAGAAACATATCCTTCAACTTCGTGCTTTGACTGATCTAAGGATTGATCTGCAGGGGAAGTAGAAACGTTAGTATTTTCAACATTAATAAATCCTCCTGAAACAAAACCAGATGGCTTGCCCTAAACCATGAATGGTTCGTTGGCAATCTCTTCTTTAGACAAGTGTTGATACTGATATGTATGATTAAAAGGAGGAGGTACATTATCGTATCCTAAACCCTTTTGCTGGTTTCGTTTCAACTGCAGGCAATGGTCAATCATGTTGGCAACTACCTCGCTTGATACATCAAATCTTTTAAAATCAAAATTTGCAGTTTCAAATTGTCTCTTTAATGTATCAAGCTCAGTAATTAACTCATCATTCTGTCTCTTGATGTAATCATAATTTTAACATTTTTCACTGTAGTCCTGCTGAATTCTCTTAAAGTCCTTTATTTTTGTTTCTAACTAGGCCTTTAGGGGTTTTTGTCCTTTCCTGAGTTGATATCCTTCATATCTCAGGTCCTCAACTTCTCTTTTTAATAAATCAATTTGTTCCCGAAGAAATTTAATCGTAGCTTCACATGATTGAGAACATGAAACTTCATTGACCGGAAGGTTTGCGGAACTCATTGTTTTTCCACACTTCAAAGCATCAAGTTCTTGAATTACAGCAACAAGACTAAGACGTTTGAGATCTTTTCTCTTCTTGATGACATCCACGTTCATATCCCACGACTTTGGAAGTGCATTCAGCAGCTTTTTATTTATCTCAGATTTAGTCAAGAAAATCCCAACTATACTAATCTCAGTAGTGAGTGTAGTAAACCGTTGCAACTGAGCTTCCAGGGTTTCTTTAGGGATATAATTGAACATGCTGAACTTTTGTCTTAACATATCCTGACTACTCTCTTTCATGTCTTCAATTCCCTCGTAGACCTCAAAAACCATTAAAATCACAACTAGAAGCCAAAATCAAACTTAAAAGTCAAACTATAAAAAAATGCCCTTTGACTATAAACCTCAAAAGTCAACCTTAAAAGTCAAATTTAAAAAGTCAAACTCAAAAGTTAAACTTAAAAGTTAAACCGAAAAGCTAAATTTGAAAATTTAAAAGTTAAACGAGAAAGTCAAAGTTTAAAGTCAAAAGTCAAATCTTAAAAGTCAAATCTTAAAAGTCAAAGTCAAAACTTTAAGTAAAAAGTCAAAAATAAAAGTTTAAAAATTAAAAGCTAAAATTATTGGAAGAAAATAGAATTTAAAATTAAAAGAAACTGATTTTTGGGTTAAAAGTGACAAATTTGCGAAATTAGAAACAAGAAAGTGAGTCTTTAAGAATTAAAAACGGAAGGAGGATATCATCTCCCAGCCTAGATGAGTTGGTTAAGGCGTTGCTTCATTTGGGAGGAGACTCGGGTTCGATCCCAGGCACCCCCAATTTCCCCTTTGTCTTTTTTATACGAAGCTGATGCGAGGACGAAGGTTACTGAACAAACGCATGCGAGGTGCGAGTTCGAGGATGCTGGACCGTACACGAGACCGAACCTCACACTGCGAGGCCGCACACCGAGGACCGTACACCTTCAACTGGCCGCACACCTTCAACCAGCCGCACACCTTCAACAGATGCGAAGAAAAAACAACGTTTTTCACCCTTTTTGCTCCAAAACTCGATCAAAAACTCGTTTTTATGAAAAACGCGAAGAACAAACCCCCCTTATTTTGCCACGGTCTATCCAAAATCGCAAAAATCCTTCAAAAATAAGATCAAAAAAGCTCCAGATCTGACAAAATTGATTGATACAACCAAGCTCTGATACCAATTGTAAGTCCCCAATCTGCTTGTGTATCAATCAGATCCGTTTGATGGTGTGGAATCCCAATCAAACGGATGATGCCAGATCACAATAAGAAGAGAAGGAGAAGAAGAAGATGATGAATCTTGTATTATTTGATGATTAGAATGTAGATCCAAATACAAGATTCACACACACTAACACACACTCTTCTTCTCTCTAGCTTTCTCTCTCTACAATATGCTCTCCTTTCTCCTCTTCTGGTCTTACACTTGTATGCACTCCTCACCCTATATATATGAGACACCAGCCGTACACCCGTGTACGGCCGTACACAGGTGTGCGGCCATACACACAAGTACGGCCGTACACAGCCACAAAATTACATATTACAATATAGAAAAATATATTTTCCTAGAAAAGCAAAGTATAAACCATATTTTTGACCCAACACACCCTCGCAGCACTAACGTTGTGGTCATCCGCAAACTCAACCTCAAGCGGGGAATCCAAAGTCCCCGACGCATACCGGAACTTCTTGCTAAGTGAAGAGATACAAACGACCGGGTAGCACCCGAATCAAATAGAACGTGATCCGGCATACCATTGACCAAAAAGGTCCCTATACATGGGCACATGTATACACTTAAGCAATACAAATCAATATCAATTAGGAAAGATAAAACACGTACCAACCACGACGTCTGGCGCTGCCCGAGCCTCCTCGGTAGTCAACTGAAATGTGCGGCTCTTCACCTCTGGAGCATCCGCCTTAGCAGGGCGGCCATCAGTAATCGTCATTGTGGGGGGCGTAGGCGCCGCCACTACTCCTCTTCCTCCCTGCAATTGCGAACAATCGGCCCGTTTGTGGCCGGCCTGGTTGCAGTGGAAACAAATCAAGCCCTTCTTGGGGAAATCCCTAATCATGTTGCCCGACTGGCCACATGCGTAGCATCCCGATCCTGCCACTTGACAAGCCCCACTGTGCGGTTTACCGCACTTGGCACACCGGCCATGACCCTGTTGGCCCTTACTAGAAGAATCTGAGGTCTTAGGCTTTTTAGCCTGACCTACTACTATTTGTGCCTGCTCTGGCTTCTGCTTGGTGTGGAAGTCCAACTCCATCTCTCGCTTACGGGCCTTCTCCACCATCTCATTCAGGGTTTTTCACCTTGTAAAGCTCACAAACTCTCGGATATCATCCCTCAGCATGGAGTGATACCTCGTCCTCCTCATATCCTCGTCTGTATCATACAGTGGGATAAACAGTGCTCGTTCCTGAAACTTGGCGGTGGTCTCCACCACAGTCTCGGTGGTCTGCTGGAGCTCATGAAACTCCCTCACTAGCCGTTTGTAACAACACAATTTTTTAAGAGAAAATCTTCATTTTTAATTAGCCAAAATACTTTCCACAATCATGTAATCCCAAATACAATTGTTTTCAAATTCATAACAACAACAGTTTTATTTCAAAACATCAGAGTGTCCAATAATAACGTTTGAGAGAGAGTGCACGCCGCGCCATCAATCCTTGCCCTTGCCCTTGGGCTCAGATGTACCTGAAACAAATCCACAAACTGTAAGCTAATACTTAGTGAGTTCCCAGAGCATACCCCACACACAATCCACGTATCACATATCATATTAGCTATAAAAGCCACATATATCACACAAGCCATGCATACAACATATAAGGATGCCATGGGCTCGTCCCCAGGGTCTTACTCCAGGATGCCATGGGCTCCCTACATGGTCTTGCACCTAAGTGCTATGGGCTCTCCCATGGTCTTTAATAGGAAATCCATGAGCACACCACATGGTCTTACATCCGGTTGCCATGGGCTCTCCCATGGTCTTCCATACAAGCATACCACATATACAACTAGCAAAAACATATCATAAAATGGGCCGGTCTTGGTGCCTTAGACCCATTGGGATGGTGAGGAGACTCACATCTCAAATGCTGAACTGACAAGATAAGATAAAAAATATCCCACACACTGATCCAACTCAACTGCCTATAATCATCTTGTGATTAACTTGTCACAATCCCGAAATATCATAATTATCCTCAATGTCAACCCTGGTAAACCTTGGTCAAAGTCAAGGTCAACAATCAAGGTCAATAGTCAAGGTCAACAGTCCATGTTGACCCCAACTCGTCGAGTGCATCCAGCAACTCGTCGAGTTAGCTGAATAATTCTTCAACTCACTGAGTCACCTAAGTGACTCGTCGAGTTCATCAACTGTCCAGAAAGCCTAAAGTCCATTCTGACCAAACTCTAATCCTTCACTGCACTCATTCAGATGCTCGAAAACGGGCAAGCCCCACCCCGACTCGTCGAGTCAACTAAGGGACTCGACGAGTTCCTTTAGTCCCTTTTGTGTTAAGCCCTTTTTAGTGGGATCTAAGGTCCCAAACTTCAGATCCAACCTCCCCTAGTGCAGTTGCCACGTAAATTTGTAAACTTTACGTCCATGCAAGGTCTTCCAAGGCTATTACATCAAAACTAAGCTTCCTACAATGTTTTTGTGCATGGAAAGGGCCTAAGCTAGATAAAGTGAGCAACTTTATGTCCTTCGGGACCTAGAGAGGTCCAGATCTGGAACCATATCCTTGTGATAAGTCTAGATCCGAGTATGACCCCATTTTGCACCATAAGTGACCATATCCGACCATGAAATTGTTGGATTAATGTCTAAGTCCATAACTATATTTGGTATGTACTTGACCCGACCCGGCATGGTCCATTTGGGTTGCACTTCACCGGCACAATTTATATGGATAGTCTTTTGAGAATAGTATATTTATGATTTATATTAATATATTATAAGTTCTAATATATTAATATGGAATCATATTATTTAATTAGTATTGATCAAAAATTAATTTAGAATTAATTAAGTGATCAAAAAGAACTAATTAAATATGGACTCTTATATATATGGAATGGGCCAAGTTCATTTAGGTTGGGCTAAGCTTTCATGGATGGTCCATGGAGCTTTTAACCCATGGATCCTATGTAAATGAAAGGTCATGGGTATTAGGGTTTACATGGATGTAACCCTAATCCTCCATAATATATAAAGGGGTCCTTGGCTCACAAAATTGGCACAAGTGTGTGAAAATAAGAGTGGGCCGATTTTAGTGTGCATACATATTCTCTCAAGTTCTTCCAAGGTGTTTTGGTGATTTGTGATTCCATTTGAGGCTTCCACACTATTGGGGCTAAGCTCTTAAAGCTTGAAGACATCAAGCTACATCAAAGGTATGTCATCTAACTAGAACTTTGTAGTATAGGTGCTTCATAATATGCTAGTTAGGATGAAACCTTGGAATAGTTAATATTTGCATGTATAATAGAGAAAACATAGATCCAAGGTTTATAGGGTTGCATGTACTCCATAGGAGTGTTAGAATGCTCAAAACCCAACAGAAATAAGATCTAAGCAAATAGAGATCAAGGTGGTAATTTTTTACCTCTAAATGGATGCTCACAACCAGTAGATGTCGGATCCCAAGCCTTCTCCTCTGTTCAAGCTCCTCAACCTTCAATTTTCTTTCTAACAAGCACAAGTTTTACTCTCTAAGACTCACACACACTCAAGGAAGCTCAACAATGCGGCTAGGGTTTCTTTCTGGGTTGTAAGGACGATAAGGGAGGCTACAAATGAGCCATAGGTCCTTTAAATAAGCTGCAAACCCCTGAAAATTACGGTTTCTCTCTACAGTGCCTACTCGTTAAGTCGGGGCCTTCCGACTCGTCACGTAGGGTTTAAATCCCGCGTCCTCATAATAGTCTCTACTCGATGAGTTAGAGCTCCCCAACTCACCGAGTCCACGCACAAAACCTTAAAACTTAGAAAAATTAAATAATACTTGGAACAGGTGTTACAAATCTCCCCCACTTGAACTAGAATTCATCCTCGAAGTCTGCTGGTCTAAATAAATCCGGGTACTGATCTCGCATCTCGTCCTCCGGCGCCCTTGTCAATTCGGAGCCCCTTCGGTACTGCCATTGCACCTTTACCAGCTTCACGTCCTTGTTCCGCAAAACCTTGGTCTTCCTATCGAGAATCGCAACAGGTCTCTCAATGAACTTCAGACTCTCATCCACCTGAATGTCGTCCAGAGAGACGATTGCGGCCTCGTCTGTGACACACTTCCAAATCTGTGACACACGGAAGGTGTTGTGAATCTGGATAAGCTCATCCGACAGATCCAAGCGATAGGCCACCTTGCCCACCCGGGCCGTAATCCTGAACGGTTCAATATATCGGGGCCCTAGCTTGCTCCTCTTCCGAAACCTGATGACTCCCTTCCACGGCGACACCTTTAGTAGCAAAAAGTCCCCCACCTGGAACTCAAGATCCGATCGCCGCCGGTCAGCATAACTTTTCTGACGACTTTGTGAGACCTGCAGCCGGTCGCACACCTGCTGAATCAACCCGATAGTCTTGAGCACTACCTCAGTGCTCCTCTTGATCCGTTGTCCAACCTCGCCCCAACAAACCGGGTTCCTACATCTCCCACCATACAACATCTCAAACGGGGGTCGGTCGATACTGGCATGGTAACTGTTGTTGTATGAAAACTCTGCCAAAGGGGGATATGTATCCCAACTACCTCCAAAATCCACACGCATGCCCGAAGCATATCCTCAAGTGTCTAGATCGTCCTCTCACTCTGGCCATCAGTCTGGGGGTGGTATGTCATGCTAAAATGCAACTGAGTTCCCAGTTCCTCGTGCAACTTCTTCCAGAATCTAGATGTGAATCGAACATCTCGGTCAGAGACTACCGACACTAGCACCCCGTGTCTAGCCATCACCTCTCGTACATAAATATATGCCTTATCACCAGATATACTCTCAGAGATCGGAATAAAGTGGGCACTCTTCGTCAATCTATCCACAATCACCCATATTGTGGCCGCACCCCTCGTTGTCCTCGGTAACTTCGTGATGAAGTCCATAGTGATCTCCTCCCACTTCCACATGGGAATGGGTAGCGGCTGAAGCTTTCGATGAGGCTACTGATGCTCGGCCTTGACCTTCCTGCAGGTCAAGCACCGCTCCGTGAACCAAGCGATCTCCCTCTTCATGCAGGGCCACCAGTAGCTCAGTCTCAGATCTCTATACATTTTTGTAGCTCCCGGATGTATAGAGAACTTGGACTTGTGTGCCTCCTCCAATATCTTTTGTCTCACTCCTCTAGTCACCGGTAGCCACACCCGACCACACTGCGTCAGTAGACCACGACTATCCTTAACAAACAAGGGATATTGACCCCGAATCCGCTCTATCTTCCAATTCTCTTTCTTCACACCCTCGACTTGAGCCTTCTTGATCATATCCAACAGTGGTGAAATCACCGTCATCCTCAAACATACATTCCCGATCGGGGAACCGGCCCCCCATTTCCAGATCGTGAGTGGGGTAGTTCGCCTCATGAGGCTTCAACTGCCTCGAGGAGTAGGCTATCACATGCACCCTCTGCATTAGTATCGCGCCTAACCCTGAGATCGACGCATCACAATATACCACCAAATCATCTAACCCCTCAGGTAGTACTAGAATCGGAGCCTCGCATAACCTCCGTCTCAAGGTCTCAAAATCCAACTGTTGATCTGTGCCCCATCGAAATGTAACATTCTTATTGGTCAAGCGGGTCAATGGCACAACAATCTTGGAGAAATCCTGTATAAATCTATGATAGAATCCCGCTAAACCTAAAACTCTACGGATCTCGGATGCGTTCTTCGGTACTTCCCACCGCATCAGTGCCTCCACCTTGGCTGGATCAACCGAAATGCCCTCCTGATTGACGATGTCCCCCAAAAATTGTACCTCTCACAGCCAGAAATCACACTTGGAGAACTTTGCATAAAGCTTCTCCGCCCTCAGAGTCCCTAGTGCCTCCCTCAGATGTTGCTCATGTTGCTCCCTGGTCTTAGAATATACGAGGATATAATCAATAAAAACGATCACCGACCGATCCAGCATCGGTCTACACACTCTGTTCATAAGATCCATAAATGTTGCTGGGGCATTGGTGAGCCCAAATGGCATCACCACAAACTCATAGTGCCCATACCGAGTCCTGAAAGCTGTCTGCGGTATATCCTTATCTCGAATCCTCATCTGATGGTATCCCTACCGAAGATCAATCTAGTAAAACCAAGACGCACCCTGCAACTAATCGAACAAATAATCGATCCTCGGTAATGGATAACGGTTCTTCACCGTTAATTTGTTCAGCTCTCGGTAATCAATGCACATCCTGTGAGATCCATCCTTATTTTTCACGAACAGGATCGGTGCTCCCCACGGGGAACTGCTTGGACGGATAAACTCTTGGTCTAGCAACTCCTGAAGTTGCGTAGATAGCTCCTGCATCTTGGGCGGAGCTAGCCGGTAAGGTGCCTTGGCTATTGGGGCAGCACCCGACACTAAATCAATACGAAACTCCACCTGCCTCTTTGGAGGCACTCCAGGTAATTCCTCGGGAAAGACATCCTGAAACTCCTGCACAACCGGTACACTACCCATATCTGTAGTGGTCTCAATCCTCGTATCGGAGATATAAGCCAAGAATCCCGAACAACCTTGATGAAGCAATCTCCAAGGCCTCGCAGCTGAACAGAGGGTTGGCCCCCGTGAGGCCCTTTCTCCATGAATAACCAGATCTCCCTCACTTGGCGTTCGAACCCTCACCAGTTGGTGCTCACAATCAATCATGGCCCCATTGGCCCCCAACCAATCCATCCCGACGATCACCTTCAGCCCTCGCAAGGGTATCGGGACTAGATCAATACGAAACCTCTCTCCGAGCACATTCAAGACACATTACTGATACACCCTCATAGCACTCATAGTACGGTCATCCGACATCTCCACCTCGAGCGGGGAATCTAAAGTTCCCGGCGCATCCCGAAACTTCTTACTAAGCGCAAGAGACACAAACGATCGCGTAGCTCCCGAATCGAACAAAACATGAGCCGACATACCATTGACCAAAAAGTTCCCTATACATAAGCACAATGTACACATAAGTAGTGCAAATAAATATAGAGTAGAGAAGAATAAACACATAACAGCCACGACATCATGCTCTGCCCGAGCCTCCTCAGTAGTCAACTGAAATGGGCGAGTCTTCACCGCTGGAGCATCCGCCTTAGCAGGGCGGCCATCTGTGATCCTCAGTGTGGCGGGTGCATGCACCGCTACTGCTCCTCCCCCTCCCTGCAACCTCGGACAATCGGCCCGTTTGTGGCCAGTCTGGTTGCAGTGAAAACAAATCAAGCCCTTCTTGGGGCAATCCCTGATCACGTGCCCTGACTGGCCACATGCATAACATCCCGAGCCCGCCATCCGACAAGCCCCACTGTGCGGTTTACCGCACTTGGCACACCGGCCACGGCCCTGCTGGCTCCGGCTGGAAGGATCCGAGGTCTTAGGCTTTTTAGCCTGACCCACTGCTGTGTGTGCCTGCTCAGGCTTCCACTTGGTACGGAAGTCCAACTCCATTTCCTGCTCACGGGCCTTCTCCACCAACTCGTTCATGGTTTTGCACCCTGTAAAGCTCACAAACTCCCGGATATCATCCTTCAGCATGGAATGATACCTCGTCCGCCTCATATCCTCATCTGTAGCGTACTGTGGGATCAACAAAGCTCGTTCCCGAAACTTCGCGGTGATCTCCGCCACAATCTCTGTAGTCTGCTGAAGGTCATGAAACTCCCTCACAAGCCGTTGCACCTCAATAAGTGGTGCAAAATCCATATTGAATCGCCGAACAAACTCGACCCATGTCATCTCAGCCACACCGGCTGCTCCCACCTGGCTGGTCACCTCTCCCCAACAGTCTCGGGCTCTGTCTCTCAGCATACATGAAACAAAACCCACATTTTCCGCATCAGGGCAAGAACTCGTGCGTTGGGCGTTCTCAATATCCGCCACCCAACGTCGGCTAACAATGGGGTCCCTGACCTCGAAAAACTCTAGCGCCCCGCACACCTTGGACTCCCAGAATGAGGGAGTTTGGGCCCCGACCTGGCCCGCAGCAGTCTCGGCTCTGAATGACCTGAGCCTCTCCTCCATAATCTCCATCATACCCTCCTTGACTGTCCCAAAGATCACTGGGGTAGCGTCAAGGATGCCCTTTGTCACCTCGGCTACAATGAGCTCGCGCAGCATCTCATCAATGGGCTCGGTACCGCTGGCTGACCCAGATCCAGATCCCGATCCTGATCCTGATCCCCCTGTACCCAATCGTGTCATCACCATGCTGAACTGAAATGTCATAAATCATAATGATCAGAATAGATAATTGGTGGATTCCCTCACACCAGTCCTCCTTAGAGCTTACAGATCTAACATTGGTTCGGGTACATGTCATGTGTTTCCAGTAGTACGGGCCTAATACTACCTTCCACACCTACATGTACCCTCCCCAAGGCTCTACCTGCTAACTCTAATTCCTCCCAAAAATAAATCATATCCCACAGACCATCACATATCTCAAATTCCTGGCTATCCTAAGATTTGCTCTACTCACATCAATCAGACCAATCATAACAGGTTGCCTTTATGCATACAAAAACACAGAAAAGGATCAAATAGACTTTCAAATAAAAGATTATACCCTAGGACCACAGCCAAACAAGGAACATGAAATAAGGCCAAATCAATTATTCTAAGGCTATAAGTTCCTAATCGTATACAATTTTAAAAGCATACACATAGCAAGATCCATACGATTATCATAGCTAAAATATCAGTATAACATGGCTTATCATATTGAGGAACCACATACTAGGCTCGGCCGATCACGCGCGTTCCAGTCTCAACTTTTTCATTCTTTAAAAGTTTTAACTTTTATTTTATTTTTGAAAACAATTATACCATTTCCTTAGTTTGAGTCCTGACACACCCAAGAGTGTTCCTGAATCCCTCAAAACAAGGCTCTGATACCAACTTGTAACAACCCAAAATTTTAAGAGAAAATTTTCATTTTTAATTAGCCAAAATACTTTCCATAATCATGTAATCCCAAATACAATTGTTTTCAAATTCATAACAACAACAATTTTATTTCAAAACATCAGAGTGTCCCATAATAACGCCTAAGAGAGAGTACACGTCGCGCCATTAAGCCTTGCCCTTTCCCTTGGGCTCAGATGTACCTGAAACAAATCTATAAACTGTAAGCTAATACTTAGTGAGTTCCCTAGAGCATACCCCAAACACAATCCACATATCACTTATCATATTAGCCATAAAAGCCACATATATCACATAAGCCATGCATACAACATATAGGGATGCCATGGGCTTGTCCCTAGGCTCTTACTCCAGGATGCCATGGGCTCCCCACATGGTCATACACCTAAGTGCCATGGGCTCTCCCATGTTTTAACAGGAAAGTCATGGGCTCTCCACATGGTCTTACATCCGGTTGC
The DNA here is from genome assembly GCF_052849685.1 of Lactuca virosa. Taxonomy (NCBI): domain Eukaryota; kingdom Viridiplantae; phylum Streptophyta; class Magnoliopsida; order Asterales; family Asteraceae; genus Lactuca; species Lactuca virosa. The sequence goes on from NC_136428.1 coordinate 175,578,553, forward strand.
CATGGGCTCTCTCACGGTCTTTAGTAGGAAAGTCATGGGCTCTCCACATGGTCTTACATCCAAGTGTCATGGGCTCTCCCATGGTCTTCCATATAAGCATACCACATATACAACTAGCAATCACATATCATAAAATGGGTCGGCCTTGGTGCCTTAGAACCATTGGTATGGTGATGAGACCCACCTCTCAAATGTTGAATTGACAAGCTAAGATTAGAAATATCACACACACTGCTCCAACTCAACTGCTTTTAATCATCATGTGGTTAACTTGCCACAATCCCGAAATATCATAATTATCCTCAATGTCAACCCTGGTCAAAGTCAAGGTCAACAGTCCATGTTGACCTCAACTCGTCGAGTGCATCCAACAACTCGTCGAGTTAGCTGAATAATTCTTCAACTCGTCGAGTCACCTAAGTGACTCGTCGAGTTCATCAAATGTCCAGAAAGCCTAAAGTCCATTCTGAACAAACTCTAATCCTTCACTGCACTCATTTAGAAGCTCGAAATCGGGCAAACCCCACCCCGACTCGTCGAGTCAACTAAGGGACTCGACGAGTTCCTTCGGTCCCTTTTGTGTTCATCCCTTTTTAGTGGGGTCTAAGGTCCGAAACATCAAATGCAACCCCCCTAGTGCAGTTACCACGTAAAGTTACAAACTTTACGTGCATGCAAGGTCTTCCAAGGTTATAACATCAAAACTAAGCTTCCTACAAGGTTTTTGTGCATGGAAAGGGCCTAAGCTGGATAAAGTGAGCAACTTTATGTCCTTGGGGACCTAGAGAGGTCTTGATATGCAACCATATCCTTGTGATAAGTCCAGATCCGAGAATGACCCCATTTTGCACCAAAAGTGACCATATCCTTCCATGAAATGAGATCCAAGCAAATAGAGATCAAGGTGGTTACAACCAGTAGATGTCGGATCCCATGCCTTATCCTCTCTTTAAGATCCTCAACCATCAAGTTTCCTTCTTAAAAGCACAATTACTCTCTAAGACTCACACACACTCAAGGAAGCTCAACAATGCGGCTATGGTTTCTTTTTGGGCTGTAAGGACGATAAGGGAAGCTACAAATGAGCCATAAGTCCTTTAAATAGGGTGAAAACCGCTAAAAATTAGGGTTTCTCTCTACAGCGCCTACTCGTCGAGTCGGGGCCTTTCGAATCGTCGAGTAGGGTTTAAATCTTGTGTCCTCAAAATAATCTCTACTCGAAGAGTTGGAGCTCCCCAACTCGCCGAGTCCATGCACAAAACCTTAAAACTTAGATAAATTAAATAATACCTGGAACAGGTGTTACACCGTTGCACCTCAATAGGTGGTGCAAACTCCAAATAAAAACTCTTGACGAACTCTGTCCATGTCATCTTTGCCACTCCAGTTGCCCCCACCAGACTGGTCAACTCTCCCCACCAGTCCCGGGCTTGATCCTTCAGCATACACGAAGCAATCCCCACCTTTACCGTATCGGGGCAAGAACTCGTGTGCTGGGCGTTCTCCATGTCTCCCACCCAATGTCGGCTAACTATGGGGTCCCTGACCCCGATGAACTTCGGCGCCCCGCACGCCTTGAACTCCCAGGATGAGGGAGTTCAGGCCCCGACCTGGCCCGCAGCAATCTCGACTCTAAATGACATGAGCCTCGCTTCCATAATCTCCATCATCCCTTCCTTGACCATCCCTAGCTTCAAGGATGCCCCTCGTAACCTCGGCTGCAATGATCTCTCACAACCTCTCGTCAATGGGCGTTCTACCGTCGCTCGACCCAGATCCGGATCCTGAACCCCCTGCTCCAAATCAAGTCACCACCATCCTGATAAGACAAAATGGTCATGATAATCAAAAAAGGGAGTCCACCCACACCGGTTCTCCTTAGCGCTTCCAGATCTAACATCAGTTCGGGAACAGGTCCTGTGCTTTCAGTAGTACGGGCCCAATACTACCTTCCACACCTACCTGTACCTTCCCCAAAGCTCTACCTGGTAACCCTAATTCGTCCCAGAACAAAACATATCTCACTGACTACTGCATAACTTGCTCAATCCCCTCAAATCAATCATAACAGGTAGCATTATGCATGCAAATTATACATAGAACAAGATCAAATAGAATTTCGAATAATAGACTCTACCCTACGACCACAACCAGAAAAGGAGCAGGATATAAGGCAAAATCAATTATTGTAAGGCTATAAGATCCTAACCGTATACAATTTTTAAAGCATACACATAGCAAAATCCATCAGACCATCATAATCCAGATATCAGTATAACATGGCTAACATATTGGGGAACAACTTGAGCTCGGCCGATCATACGCATTGCACTCTCCCCTTTTTCCATTTTAAGGAGTTTTTAATTTTTGATTTTTGAAAACAATTTTACCATTTCCATTGTTTGAGTCCCGACGCACCTGAGAGTGTGCCCGAATCCATAGAACCAAGGCTCTGATACCAACTTGTAACAACCCAAATTTCCAAATAATTGTTTTTCATTTTCAATTAATCAAACATTCCCATAAAATGTGAAATATCAATGATAATTTTTTTCAAATCCATAACATCAACATTTTATTTCAAATATTAGAGTGTCCCATCAAATCAAATGTCGGAGAGTGCATGTCGCACCATCAAGCCTTGCCCTTGCCTTTAGGCTCAGAAGTACGTGAAACAAATCAACAAACTATAAGCCAATGCTTAGTGAGTTCCCTAGAGCACACCCCACACAATCCACATAATCACACAAACCATATTATCTATAAAGCTACATAAACCACATAAGCCATGCATACAACATATAGGGATGACGTGGGCTCCTCCTAGGGTCTTACTCCAGGATGTCATGGGCTCCCCCACATGGTCTTACACGTAAGTGCCATGGGCTCCCCCCATGGTATTTCATTGGAGAGCCATGGACACCCCACATGGTCTGACATCCAAGTGGTATAGGCTCCCCCTATGGTCTTTACCTTAAAAGTCATGGGCTCCCCCACATGGTCTTACATCCAAGCGCCATGAGCTCCCCCATGGTCTTTCATACAAGTCTACCACATATACAACTAGCATACCACCTAGCACTACATCAACTAGTGTACCAAAAATCATAAAATAGGTCGGCCTTGGTGCCATAGACCGATTGGTATGGTGAGGAGACTCACTTCTCAAGAATATTGAACTGATAAGATAAGATCATATAAGTCCCAACGCGTAGCTCCAACTCAACCGCCTACAATCATCATATGACTACTTTGTCAAAATCCAAACATACCAATAATATTCTAAAAGTCAAACTTGGTCAACCATGGTCAAATTCAAGGTCAACAGTCCATGTTGACCAAACTCGTCGAGTGCATCTAGCAACTCGTCGAGTCCCTTCAGTGCTCAAAAAACCAGGGAAAACCCTAGCTAATTCGCCGAATTATCTTATCAACTCGCCGAGTTGCTTAGCATCCAGAAACAAGGAAACCCGTCTCAACTCGTCGAGTTGTCAGGGCAATTCGTCGAGTTTCCCTGTTCATGCATTCAGTCCTTTCCAGTCGAATCTAAAGCTCCATACCATAGATCCTTAACCATAGAGACGTCTAGAAGGGTAAATTTTCCAACTTTACCCCCCAAATACCATCTAATATGCCTTAGACTCAAACCCTATCTCCTTTGAAGAAGGTCTTGACTCATTAAGCCTTTAAAATCTCGTCTCATTGACCCAAATCATAGATTTGTTGTTCAAAGGTGGACAAATCACGTAAAGGTTCTAACTTTACGTCCATGCATGCGTGAAATACTCTCCAAGATCCATTTTGGCCTTCATTGTGGACATAATGCATAAATGGGACATGGAGGCTATTAAAGTTTGCAACTTTAATCCTCTAGAGGTCTTATAGAGGCCAGATCTACACTCCTAACCTCTGGAAACCTCTTATCTTGGGACATCCAACCCAAAGTCCCAAAACAAGCCCTAAACTACCAAAAGATGAGATCAAAAACACTACATGTCAAGGTGATGGTGTCACACCCCCAAACCAAGGATGGCAGAAACGTCTGGGGGTGGAGGACTTCATGTATAGTATCATAACAACGAGTATAATAGTGGTCAAAGTAAATACAACCGTCATAAATATGATTGAAAAAGTTACACCATAGTATGAGTTTACATGTTTCAATATCAATTACACTATGATGACAAAATGAAATGTTTGACGATTTAACGTCCCATCCTCAAAAGCTGTTGATTTCCTGTTTCACTGATTTCCTGAGAATACAAGTAATTTCGAAAAAGTGTCAACAATTAAGTTGGTGAGTTCATAAGCTTTTGGATGTAGAATTTGAAAACCCTGGTTACTACCAGTATGTATAGTAGTTTTTGTTTGAAATAAAACCGAGTATTGTATCCCGAGTTTGAAAACCTTTGTTTGTAAATGTAATGTATACTTCAAGAAAATCCAATGTTTTCCTTATAAAATGTTATGTAGTCTTAAATCCCAAGACTGACTGTATGTGTGTGAGTTGTACTTGTAACGTGTTTCTAATTTTAATGAATACCCAAGAAAATCCAATATTTTCGTTATAAAATGTTATGTAGTCTTAAATCCCAAGACCGAGTGTAAGAGTGTGTTTTGTACTTGTAACGTGTTTGTATGCAGTTTCAAAATAGATAAAACCCCTTTTTAAAGTAGAAATTCCCGTAAACTATATGTGTCGTTATCTCCCTATGTGAGTCGCTATAACCATACTATAACAGAGATGTCTGCTGCGACGTTCTTCAGGCGTCGGAATCGAAATGACATTTGTCACCCCCGATCGGCCGATCGGGCTTTTGCAAGCAGCATGGGTGTGGGTTGTCAATCCCAATATAGATATATACACAATTATCACGCTCTCCCTACAACAGGCTCTGGTTATAACTATTCAGGAATTTTAACCCGTACTCTAAGAGTACAATGAAGAGGAGTCTCACAATTTACGATAACTAGTTTACGTGTAGTATGCGAGAAAAACCTTTTCTGTGGTGAGATTGAAACCCCTTTTCGTGCGGTATGTTTGAAATGTGAAATCCCTAAACTATACCCTTTACAGTTTATTGTGTAGTAAATGAAAAACTCATTTGTATTGAGAGTAAAACCCTTTTCATGTAGTATGCTTGTATTGTAAAATCCATAAACTATACTTATTATAGTTTATTGTACTTATTAGAAGTGTTTGAAATCCTTATCATGAATGACAAATTTTCTGTTTATGATGTTGAACTAACAAGAAATACATTCATCATTTGGAAACTTATTGTTATACACTTTGCTCAACATGTTACAAAGTGTAGTAAATATTGTAAGTTGTTTAACTAGTTTTTAACTTTTTTGCACTGTTTTAGAAAAATCACAGAAAAATCATACGAATTCAAAAATTGAATCTGTAAACTCTGGGAGTTTAGAAAATGTATCTAGTTTGTTCATAATTTGTGTTATGATTTTTAGATGTCTCTAACTTGTGTGAAAATGTTCATTCTCACGGACTGGTCCGAATTCGTTTCTGAAATGATAGGCAGTTTTGTAAAAATCACCATAAATTGTAGAAACATCGTATGGAGATGTGCAAGTGGTCATTAGAAAGGGATAAATCTGAAATATTTTAATGTTAAACAGTTTTGAAAGATATTAAGTTTAAGATGTTCATAACAGTCCGTGAATGGAACTAAACTTTCCTGTTCAAAGCTGATGTTTGAGTTTAGTTAAGTTTTTGGTGTTTTAAATTGTATTCTCCCCCTAAAACTTGAAGAAAACATGAAAATGTGGGGGTATGAACTCACCTTGAGTGATTTCTTGGGATGGATGTGGAAGAAAAGAAGTTTCCAAGTCAAGAACACTTGAAAAATGGTTGAAGATTTGAAGATCCTAAGCACAAATATGACGATATTTGTGTAAGAGATTCATGATTTGAGTGAAGGAGTGTAGAGTATTCAAGTGTAGGATGAAGATACTTACCAAAAATGGAAGAAAATCCTCAAGAACAGCCTTGAAATTTCAAGTTTAGAGAGAAAAAGTGAGAGAAATGGGTTTGATTTTTTTGGTGAGAAGAATGAATATTTTGGGAGGAGAGATAAGGATTTGTCCATCCTTTGATCAAGATAACTTGCTGTAGAAGAGTGTGAGAGTACAAATAGTTGACTAGCTAGAGGTGAATAGTGACTGGAGGTTGTCATAGAGTGGGTATGGGAGGTAGCTTGTGTCATTAATTTATGGGAAAGTCAACACTCCAAATCAATATCTTGCACAAAAGATATTATTCTTAGATAAAGATTTCCCGCAAAATGTGATTAAAATATGAATATATAGGGTCTTATATGTCAAAATATGAGTTTGGATGAAAATCCCACGTTAAAATCATGAAAAATAAGCTTAAAACGCGAAACTACTCGAAAACAGGGATCAAGAAGCGAAGCTGCGAGGTTTTGAGGGTCAGAACCGAGGGTTCGGTCCAAGAAGATTGAGACCCGAAGGTAGGTGGGCTGAAAGTGGAAGGAACCGAAAGTGGTCTTCGGACCGAAGGGTAATTCAGGGTCGAAGGTTGATCCGGACCGAAAGTGAGTTCGGTTCTTAAGAGCGGGTTCGGTCCTAGGCAGGTTCGGTCCTAATGGTAGGTATCGGTCCTTATAGCAGGGTTCGGTCCTTATAGCAGGTTTCAGTCCTTATAGGGAGGCTTTGGTTCTCAGAGTAGTTTCGGCCGTACATGGCTGTTTTTCGAGAAATCTTCCCGTTTCGAGCGGTTTTTGACTAAAGTAAGGGTCGGGACGCCCCGAGAGTTCATGAAAAGTTGGAAGAGATTTTGAAGAGAGATTTGGGAGAGAGAGAGAGAGAGAGAGATAGCGAGAGAGATTGAGAGAGACTTTGTTTGTGACCTTTGCGAGTGTTTAGCTTTGAAATGCAAGGTTTCTAGACCCCATTAAGCCTCGTTATGAGTGTTATACGCCCCCCAAGGGTATGTAATAATGTTTTATCGAGTAGTTCCATCACTTACCCTGATTAGGGTTTAGATTTTCTAAACACGTGAAAACTCAAAGTGATAATTTGCATTAGAATGATGTGTTGTACAATAGTAAACATAATGTAAACTCTAATATACAAGGGTTAACTGAGTTGACTGGTTTGACTGGTTGACTTTATTTGACTTTGACTTGACCATAAGGTGACGGTTGTCACATCATCCCCCCATTAGAAGGAATTTCGTCCCGAAATTAGCATTTCGATTGGGACTTCAGGCGTTGGGGAAAAGATGTGGGTATTTTTGTTTCATCTGGTTTTTGCGTTTCCGGGTAAACTCGGGTCCTTGTTTAATGTTCCAACGGACCTTCACATTAGGGATGCGACTTTGTTTTTTTTTTTTTTTGATCTCTCGATCCACGATTTCTACCCGTTCTTCCACGAAGTGGAGACTCTCGTTGATTTCAATCTCGTCAAGAGGAATAACAAGAGTCTCGTCGGACAAGCACCTCTTTAAGTAAAACACGTGGAAGGTCGGATGTACATTATTAAGCTCTCGTGGTGGTCGAAGTTTGTATGTCACTGGGCCAATCCTGGCAAGGATTTCGAATGGCCCAATGTATCTCGAGTTCAGCTTTCCCCGCTTACCGAAACGTATCAAGCCTTTCCAGGGTGAGACTTTTAACAGCACTCGATCTCCAACCTGGAATTCCAAAGGCTTTCGCCTGTTATCCGCGTAACTTTTCTGTCTATCTCTGGAAGCCTTTAGTCGCTCTCAGATTTGGACAATATTCTTTGTAGTTTCTCTTATGATCTTCGGCCCAGTGAGGGTGCTGTTAGGGACTTGTCCCTTAGCTAGTTGTGTGTCACCAACTTCAGCCCAGCATAGAGGTGATCTGTACTTGCGGCCATAGAGGGCTTCGAAGGGTGCAACCTTGATGCTCGTGTGATAACTGTTATTGTACGAGAATTCGACAAGTGGTAAATGGGTATCCCAAGCTTTACCAAAGTCTATCACACAAGCTCTTAGCATATCTTCCAAGGTTTGAACAGTTCCTTTTACTCTGCCTGTCGGTTTGTAGGTGGTAGGCCGTACTCATATTTGGCCTAGTTCCTAGAGACTTTTGGAGTGATTGCCAAATTTGTGAAATGAATCTATTGTCTCTATCCTAGGTAATGGACATTGACACATCATGCAGTCCTACAATCTCTTTGATGTACGTTCTAGTCAATTTCTCCATCTTGTCGGTTTCTTTGATTGGTAGGAAGTGCGTGGTAACTTGGTTATGAAATCCATGGTTATCCGCTTCCATTTCCTTTCGGGTATCACTGGTTGTTGTAGGAAGCTCGAAGGCTTCTGTGATTATACCCTGACCTTGGCACAAGTCAGATACTCGCCCACATATGTAGCGAGGTCAGCATTTCTATTCGGCCACCGATATCGCTTTTTGAGGTCCATATTCATCTTATCTGAGCCTGGATGAACGGAGTAGCGAGTTTTGTGTGCTTCGTTTGTGACGACGTCTCTGAATCCACTAACTTCAGTGTCCAGATCCGGTTCATGGGATAACGTGCCCTGCCGCTCTTGCCTTCTAGGTTCTTATGATCGGTGAAGATTGTACATTTCGTGTCGTAGAAATAGTGCCTCCAGATCTCTAGGGCGAATACTAATGCTCCTAGTTCGAGGTCATGCGTGACCTAGCCGACCCTGTACGTCCTTAGCCGTCTTGAGGCATAAGTAATAACTTCTCCTCGGAGCGCTGCATAGGGCCTGCTTTAGTGATTCTCGTTTGTCGATTAGATCGGTAGGGAGCATATGGGTTCGGTTTACGTGACTAGACTCATTCGAATGGTAGAACGTCCACTCGCACTCCTGGGTAGCCTCGTCCTGATGTTCATGGTAGGACTCATACCTGGTCCGTCTATCATGAACTCGTGCATATAGGTTGTATATAATTAAAATTGGTAAGGCAGTCAGATGGATGACCCTGCCCCAAGTCCACAACCAGACAAGGAACAGGAAATAGGGCGGGAACACTCATCCAACGTCCATCGAATCTTAATTATATACCGATCTCGCGTATACACTTAGTAACGATAGGTTAACCGCATTCGCCCCAAGCCTCTGCGCTTGAACTTTATCTGTTGCATGCGTGACATTCCCGAAGGGTCTGCTGGGAATACTGTGGAAAGGTTTCGGAAGGTATAATACTCCTCCAGTGAGTGCTTCAGGGTTTCGCAACGAAGGATGACCCGGAGGTCCGTGTCTGATTTTTTTTATGAGAGATGAGGGTTTCGATATTCAATTAGGAAGGTGAGGAATAAACCAATCCAAACCGAATAATGACAACGGATCTTTTTAGTAAAACGTGTGTTAAGTTGTATTCGCACGAAATATTGGTTAGTAAGATAGAGCATCATGTGCTTCTGGTTAGTACGTTCTGTGTTGGTCGTTGTTATTATTACTGCAGATGATTCTCATTGCTGCAACTAGTACTGATAATAAGAGTGTTTTGTTAACTAGCGATGATACTTCATATTATGATCCCCGACAGATCTCTCTATGATCGCTCGGTGTATGCAAGTCGTATGTAATTTTGGCATTGATGAAACCGTCGAGTGAGTGGCTCTACCCTAACCCCACTACTAGACATGGAACATGAATTAGGACGAAATTATTTGCTTTAAGTCTGTAGTATTTTAATTATATTTAACCCTAATGTATACACCAAGTCATCACAACTCACCTCTAATGATCCTAAGTTCATATATAAGTGTTTTGATTTGATTGAACGAGAGAGTATTTTTAACTACTTTTTGAAAGACGGTAATTTTAGCAAAACATACCACAATCATACAAACGTATGGTACATAATTATTCTTGTTTTTGAAACGATCCTAAAAGTCCTAATAAGGTTCCCTGTTGCTTCTGCTGGTTCAGTTGTCACACTCCTCCTGCTCCTCCGTCATTCCTCTCAGTTGGACAGTCCCTCTTGAAGTGTCCCGTTTCACCACATAGGTAGCATATTGTGCTTACACCGCTATTGGTGATTTAAGCGATGTGTTGGGCCTGAGCCCTGCAGAAGCGGGTAGTATGCCCGTTTATGTTGCAGTTTTTACAGTGCAACACCCGACAAACCCCTTTGTGATGGTAGTTACACTTGTTACACTTTGGAAGTGTTCCCATATATTGTCTGACCGGTGCTTGAGTGACAGGTGTTGTGGCTAATGTCGATGCATGTGTCGTGATCGCTGTTGTAATTGCAGGGGCAGACACGGATTATTATCTTTTAGTTAGTTTTTGAGATAGAATGCGCTCCTTTTTGTTCCAAAACTCTCGTTTCTTGCTCTTAGGTTTCTGGTCTGAGGCGTCTTCGTTGGTAGACACTCGTTGGTGTTCTTGATTGTTACTGCAGTTAGTATTGCAGACACCGCCTTCACCTCTGCTGGCGTTGTTAGCATTGAGTTGCGCCATGACGGCTGTCACGACTGCCGTGATCGCAGCTTGAAAGGTAGCCGAGTCTATTTGCAGGATTGGTGCCTTGCTTGTTGGCTGGTTTCCTCCTTGTGAAGACATAACTCTGTTGCATGGGGAGAAACGATTTCGTGAGTGGGGATGATTATCTCTAGTTATATCCTTACCATTTATATACACATATATAAATTTCGCACTTTACTGAACTATTCTCGATGTTTCTGCTAACCTTCCTGAGATGGAGCTATGGTAGTGGGTAGAAGCAGGTTTTTACGGGCGTTAAGTTTTACCCATCCTAGGATTATCTTTGCCCAAACGCACTTAGCTGAGGAGTTCTGATGGGATCCGGTGCATTAGTGCTGGTATGATCGTACCCTATAGGCCCACGAGAAAGGCACCTTTCAACCATGACATTTAAAAGGTGAGATGAAAATGAGTCTTGAATAAGGGTTTATACTTCGTGAGTTATCTAACAAAGTTTATCTTAGTTCTGAGTGTATCGTGTTCCGATTTTTATGGTGTTCTGAAAGCAATTCATAATGAGCGTCTATATATAATAAACTTATGAATTATTAGTAGTATTGTTCCCAATGAAATAATAAGCATGCCCATTTCATTCGTATGATTCTAGTATATTTAGTTTTTAGAGAAATTTTGTGCCTGATGCAGGCCTACATCATATCATCCCATGGAAAAGTTCTGACAACAACTAAATCCCTCGACTAGTGCAATCACTAAATCGCAGGGTCGAGCTTACACATGGAGGAGAGTAGCACCAACGCATACTAATAGACCTAATCTACAAGGTCTTGTGAGTAACATGAATTCTGCTCACGACAATACGTCCCCGGTGGTGCTTGAAACGAAGTCGATGCGTCCTATAGTTCTGCCAACCTACGCTCGGTTGCGACCACTCTCTCTTCGAGTGTCGAGTGTCTATCCTGACGCTCCCTTGCCTTCGCCCGAGCGGCGAAAGGGTCCTTAACAAGTTGGTCTCTAAAATAGCAGTCTCTTTCAAAGTGTCGAGTTTGTGAGATGGCAGCGTCTGTAGCAACACGCAGCTCCCTAACTCGATGTTCGTGATCTGCTGGGTCATCACCGGGAGGGCGCTATCAGCCGGTCCCCCATGGTCGAGGTCATTGCAACCTCGTTGGTCTCCAAATGGCGATCACTGTCGCTGATGGCGACTCCGCCCCTCGATCAATGTTGCCCAACGGGGCACATGTCCGATGTAGTCGAAATGGTTTACGAGAACCCTGGCTATGTACGGAGAGTTGATAACCTCTGGCTCCACTTCCGACTCTTTTCCTAATCATCCACTATTTCCCCGGGTTCGGAAAGTAGGGGTCTCCTGGTAAGTAGAATCCGTCTATGATGTCCGTGCGAGAATAGGGGTGGGGTAAGAGGCATATAATAATCATATTCCTAGAAATACTTATGGGGGTTTGATCCTCCTTAGTTATTTCTATAATGACATGGTGCATACCAGTTACATATAAAAAAAGATATGATAGACCTTCGAATAAGTGATCATACTCTAAAACCACAACCAAACAAGGAACAGGAAGTAAAGCAATGATCACAGATTCTAAGTCTATGATATCTAAGTTATATATAACTTTAGCGTATCCACTTACTGATTGTAGACCTACTAGGAAGGATCTATTTAGTTTTCACATAAGTTATAGTACCACAAAATACTCCTATAGTATTTTAAATGTTATGTTTGGTTCTTTGCGATTTTCTGGTATGGGAAGTTTTTAGGCTTGTTGCTCACTACCACCATTCCCGGGCATACATTAGTCATACATCGGATAAATATAGTTGATCAGGTTATATTTATCCCAAGTCTGATTACATATCCCAAGGTCTACTCGTAGTGTCCAACTCCTCATTTTACTTTTGTATCGTCGTATATATGATACTATACTAGTATGAGCGCATGTATTCATACTTGTTAACCAGAAACTATTTCATTTTTAAGAGTATAGTTATTTGAAAATGTTTAATCAGAGACTTTTAGTCCCAATGCATTTATTGTTTGTGTATCTTATGTGGTTCGATATACTTAGTTCACTATAAACAGTGCTCTGATACTAATCTGTCACACCCCCAAACCAAGGATGGCGGAAACGTCCGGCGGTGGTGGACTTCATGTATAGTATCATAACAACGAGTATAATAGTGCTCAAAGTAAACACAACCATCATATATGTGATTGAAAAAGTTACACCATAGTATGAGTTTACATGTTTCAATATCAATTACACTATGATGACAAAATGAAATGTTTGACGATTTAACGTCCCATCCTCAAAAGCTATTGATTTATTGTTTCACTGATTTCCTGAGAATACAAGTAATTTCGAAAAAGTGTCAACAATTAAGTTGGTGAGTTCATAAGCTTTTGGATGTAGAATTTGAAAACCCTGGTTACTACCAGTATGTATAGTAGTTTCTGTTTGAAATAAAACCGAGTATTGTATCCCGAGTTTGAAAACCTTTGTTTGTAAATGTAATGTATACTTCAAGAAAATCCAATGTTTTCCTTATAAAATGTTATGTAGTCTTAAATCCCAAGACTGAATGTATGTGTGTGAGTTGTACTTGTAACGTGTTTGTAATTTTAATGAATACCCAAGAAAATCCAATATTTTCCTTATAAAATGTTATGTAGTCTTAAATCCCAAGACCGAGTGTAAGAGTGTGTTTTGTACTTGTAACGTGTTTGTATGCAGTTTCAAAATAGATAAAACCCCTTTTTAAAGTAGAAATTCCAGTAAACCATATGTGTCGTTATCTCCCTATGTGAGTCGCTATAGCCATACTATAACAGAGATGCCTGATGCGACGTTCTTCAGGCGTCGGAATCGAAATGACATTTGTTACCCCCGATCGGCCGATCGGGCTTTTGCAAGCAGCAGGGGTGTGGGTTGTCAATCCCAATATAGATCTATACACAATTATCATGCTCTCCCTACAAGAGACTCTGGTTATAACTATTCAGAAATTTTAACCCGTACTCTAAGAGTACAATGAAGATGAGTCTCGCAATTTACGATAACTAGTTTACGTGTAGTATGCCAGTAGAACCTTTTCTGTGGTGAAATTGAAACCCCTTTTCGTGCGGTATGTTTGAAATGTGAAATCCCTAAACTATACCCTTTACAGTTTATTGTGTAGTAAATGAAAAACCCATTTGTATTGAGAGTAAAACCCTTTTCATGTAGTATGCTTGTATTGTAAAATCCATAAACTATACTTATTATAGTTTACTGTACTTATTAGAAGTGTTTGAAATCCTTATCATGAATGACAAATTTTCTGTTTATGATCTTAAACTAACAAGAAATACATTCATCATTTGGAAACTTATTGTTATACACTTTGCTCAACATGTTACAAAGTGTAGTAAATATTGTAAGCTGTTTAACTAGTTTTTAACTTTTCTGCATTCTTTTAGAAAAATCACAGAAAAATCATACCAATTCGAAAATTGAATCCATAAACTCTGGCAGTTTATAAAATGTATCTAGTTTGTTCATAATTTTTATTATGATTTTTAGAAGTCTCTAACTTTTGTGAAAATGTTCATTCTCACAGACTGGTCCGAATTCGTTTCTAAAATGATAGGCAGTTTTGTAAAAATCACCATAAAATGTAGAAAAATCGTATGGAGATGTGAAAGTAGTCATTAGAAAGGTATAAATCTTAAATATTTGCATTTTAAACAGTTTTGAAAGATATTAAGTTTAATATGTTGAAAACAGTCCGTGAATGGAACTAAACTTTCCTGTTGAAAGCTGATGTTTGAGTTTAGTTAAGTTTATGGTGTTTTAACTTGTATTCTTCCCCCTAAAACTTGAGGAAAACATGAAAATATGGGGGTATGAACTCACCTTGAGTGATTTCTTGGGATGGATGTTGAAGAAAAGAAGTTTCCAAGTCAAAAACACTTGAAAGATACTTGAAGATTTGAAGATCCTAAGCACAAATATGACGATATTTGTGTAAGAGATTCATGATTGAGTGAAGGAGTGTAGAGTATTCAAGTGTAGGATGAAGATACTTACCAAAACTGGAGGAGAATGCTCAAGAACAGCCATGAAATTTCGAGTTTAGAGAGAAAAAGTGAGAGAGAAATGGGTTTGATTTTTTTGGTGAGAAGAATGAATATTTTGGGAGGAGAGATAAGGATTTATCCATCCTGTGATCAAGATAACTTGCTGGAGAAGAGTGTGAGAGTACAAATAGTTGACTAGCTAGAGGTGAATAGTGACTGGAGGTTGTCATAGAGTGGGTATGGGAGGTAGCTTGTGTCATTACTTTATGGGAAAGTCGACATTCCAAATCAATATCTTGCACAAAAGATATTATTCTTAGATAAAGATTTCCCCCAAAATGTGATTAAAATATGAATATATAGGGTCTTATATGTCAAAATATGAGTTTGGGTGAAAATCCCACGTTAAAATCATGAAAAACGAGCTTAAAACGCGAAACTACTCGAAAACCGAGATCAAGAAGCGAAGTTGCGAGGTTTTGACGGTCAGAACCGAGGGTTCGGCCCAAGAAGCTTGAGACCCAAAGGTAGGTGGGCCGAAAGTGGAAGGAACCGAAAGTGGTCTTCGGACCGAAGGGTAATTCAGGGCCGAAGGTTGATCCGGACCGAAAGTGAGTTCGGTTCTTAAGAGCGGGTTCGGTCCTAGGCAGGTTCGGTCCTAATGGTAGGTTTCGGTCCTTATAGCAGGGTTCGGTCCTTATAGCAGGTTTCGGTCCTTATAAGGAGGCTTCGGTTCTAAGAGTGGTTTCGGCCCTACATGGCTGTTTTTCGAGAAATCTTCCCGTTTCGAGCGATTTTTGACTAAATTAAGGGTCGGTATGCCCCCAGAGTTAATGAAAAGTTGAAAGAGATTTTGAAGAGAGATTTGGGAGAGATTTGGGAGAGAGAGAGATATAGCGAGAGAGATTGAGAGAGAGTTTGTTTGTGACCTTTGCGAGTGTTTAGCTTCGAAATGCAAGGTTTGTAGACCCCATTAAGCCTCGTTATGAGTGTTATATGCCCCTGAAGGGTATGTAATAATGTTTTATCGAGTAGTTCCGTCACTTACCCTGATTAGGGTTTAGATTTTCTGAACACGTGAAAACTCAAAGTGATACTTTGCATTAGAATGGTGTGTTGTACAATTGTAAACATAATGTAAACTCTAATATACAAAGGTTAATTGAGTTGACTGGGTTGACTGGTTGACTTTATTTGACTTTGACTTGACCATAAAGTGACGATTGTCACATATGGTTTTATACCTTCAAATGCAGCCCTTGATGTAGAGTTCTTGGATCCAAGATCACTCCTCCAAGACTGCTACTTCTCTCTTCAATGCTTCATTCAAAAATCACACCACAACACTCAAAACTTCAACAAACAAGAGGGGGAGCCGGTTCTAGGGTTTCTCTGAGTAAAGAGGGTGGTAAGGAGGCCAACCCTAATGGTTAAGTTCTTTAGATAGGGTACTAAACTCGGAAAATTAGGGTTTTCCTTTACAGTGTTTACTCGTCGAGTTGTGGCCTTCCAACTCGTCGAGTAGATCCTAAGTCCCGCGTCCAATATCGATCTCTACTCGTCGAGTTGGGCGCCCCAACTCGTCGAGTCCCAGTGCAAAACCCTAAAAACTTAAAAAATATAAATGATACCTGGAACAAGCGTTACATTAATTTAAATAATTAATTTAAAAAAATGTTCATAATTATAAAAAAATAGAACATAAAAACCGTATTTATATAATAGTGAATAATATTGCTAAAGAGTTTAATAATAAATCTCAATTTTCTTTTCCCAATTTAAATAAATAAATATTATAAAAAAAATTCGGATGCCTTTAATTTAAAATATATAATCATATATTTGATTTTGTTTGGATGCATTTAGTCCAGCTGCATTTTAAAGAAAATGAGTAACACATTTTATTTCGACGAATTAAAAAAAATGAGAAAAAAACCTAAATAAAAGTATATATTTTAAAGAGCATAAAAGTTAATGTGTCATTGTAATATTTATAAAGATACCGAAAAAAAAATGATAGTTATTAAATGCAATAATTTGTTTATATTAATCTCAATATTTAAGATCTTTAACAAATTACAATAAATATTTTAAACCTGATAAACCTAATAACGATTAAGAGGGTGTTTGGCAAACTTATTTAAATTAGCTTTTAACTTTTTAACTTATATCTTATTAACTTATAGTGGTATCAAAACTAAGATTTAAAAAAGGTAATTTATTAGAGGTTCTGTCTATAAGTTGTTTTTTAAATGGTGAAATAAAGAGTTTTTGATAAGTAAGAAGTTTCTAAGCTTTGCCAAACATCCTCTAAGATATATACACATGATATAAACTAATAAAACATTAAACAAAAACATTAAAATATCCATGATTCAATTTTAATTTTTTATTTTGCATTATTATGATCCATGATTCAATTTTAATGATCCAATTTTTTTTTTCCATTTTTTTTCTCCCGGGCATAGATCTACGCTCGATTTTATGATTTGTATTTTTTTTAGATTTTTTTTCAATTTGTTTAAGGTGTTCTCACGAGTACTCACGTTAAAATGATCGTGTTTATATATATATATATATATATATATATATATATATATATATATATATATATATATATATATATATATATATATATATATATATATATATACAAGAAATTTATCCGCACAAAACGGCAACGATAAATAGCTTTTTTGGCGAATAATTTTCTTACAGTGATATAATTATTATATTTTATTATTACTTATTATATAATCAAAAAATACCACTTTCAAATAAAATATTTGTGTTTTAACCTTATATTTATATTTCATATTTTTAAGTTTGATATATATTATTAATATCGGTATCTATCTTAAGAACAACATAAATTAATTTATATACATGAATTTAATATTTTAAAATTATCATTTTGCTCTAAATTAAATTTATTAATAATCTTCCTTAAATCTAGTTTTCAAACTTTTGGCAAGTATTAATGATATATTTATTCATAAATAATTTGTACAAAAAACTTTATATTTTGTACCTTTTAAAGTTGAAGATATAACTAATATACTTTATAATACAGTATTATATATATATATATATATATATATATATATATATATATATATATATCAAGGTTGTAAAAATCGTTCGGCGGTAGCTCGGCGGTCGACTGACGATAAACGATTAATCAGACTCGGCGATGATTAATCTGTGACCCTAAATTATTAATAAAATTATTTAAAAAATTAATATTTCATAAAAAATTAAGTATTTGGAAATTTTAAATTTTAAAATTTTGAAATTTTAAAAATTTTAGTATAATATTTTAAAATTTGAAAGCTTAAAAATTTTAAATTTTAAAATTTTGGTGTAATATTTGAAAATTATTTTTTTTTGAATTTTTTAAATATTTCCCGCCTAAGACCGCCGAGGACCGCCAAGGACCGCCAAGCCCGAGTTTGACCGATTTTGACCAATTTCCGCCAAGCACGCTAATCGTAATCGGTTCGAGGCCGCCAAGCGATTAATCGCCGATATATATATATATATATATATATATATATATATATATATATATATCTTATGAATTAAGCGTAATGAATGTAACTATAAATCAAACCACACTAGTAAACTTTGATAAGAACTTTAATTGAGAAGAAAGAATATTTAGAGAGAATATGAAAGTTATATCTCTTATAACTTTTGGTGTCTTTCATTCTTTACAATGGAGGGGTATTTATACTACAAATTTTACTAACATATAATTGTAACTAGTTAGAAATGTTGACAAATTTGCCATGCACCAATTATTATGTCATCCACCAATTGTTTACAACACTCCCCCTTGGATGACATCATTTTAGCATTCAACTTTGACGTACTGCCTCATTAAAAACCTTGCTAAAGAAGACCCAGTGGGAAAAAACATTAGCGAAGGGAAAAAGAGTGCATTGTATAGTTGACTCCCCCTTATTTAGACATCCGTCACATTATGTTCTATGCACATGTCGTATTCTGATGCCATGGACATGTTTCCTGAAGATTGCAGTAGGAAGTGCCTCCGTAAAAAGGTCTGCTGCATTGTTACTGGATTGAACATATTTGATTTCAACTTGATGGTTCTTTATAAGCTCTTGAGTGTACTCAAAAAACTTTGGAGGTATATGTTTTGTCCTGTCGCTCTTGATATATCCCTCTTTCATTTGAGTGACACATGCTGAGTTATCTTCATAAATTAAAGTTGGACATATATCCTTCTCAAGTCCACATGAAGTTAAAACTAGTTGAGTCATCGATCTTAACCATGTACATTCTCTACTAGCTTCATTTAGTGCAATTACTTCAGCATGATTTGAGGATGTGGCAACAAGTGTTTGCTTTTGAGAACGCCAGGAAATTGCAGTACCTCTATTCATGAATACATATCCAGTTTGAGATCTAACTTTATGAGGATCAGACAAATATTCTGCATCTGCATAACCAATCAAGCCTTGTTTTGAATTGTTAGGGTAAAATAACCCTAAATCACTAGTTCCTCGAAGGTATCGAAAAATATGTTTGATTCCATTCCAATGTCTTTTTCTTGGGGCTGAACTAAATCTTGCTAGCAAGTTTACAACGAAAGAAATGTCAGGTCTAGTACAATTGGTAAGATACATAAGAGCTCCAATTGCATTTAGATATGGTACTTCTGAACCAAGGACTTCTTCATTTTCTTCGCATGGACGAAATGGATCCTTGTCAATATTTAATGATCTAACAACCATTGGAGTGCTTAAAGGATTTGCATTTTCCATATTGAAACGTTTCAAGACTCTTTCTGTGTAATTTGATTGATGCACAAGTATTCCGTTAGGCATATGCTCAATCTGTAAACCAAGACAATATTTGGTTTTTCCAAGATCTTTCATTTCAAATTCTTTCTTTAAAAGTTCAATCACTTCAAGGATTTCTTTATTCGTTCCAATGATGTTTAGATCATCAACATAGACTGCTATGATCACATATCCAGATGTTGTTTTCTTAATAAATACACATGGACAAATAGTGTTATTTTTATAACCTTTACTTGTCAAATAATCGCGTAAACGATTGTACCACATGCGCCCAGATTGTTTTAACCCATACAAATATAGAATACATTTCTTTGGGTTTTGCACTTAACGCTTCAGGCATTTTAAATCCTTTAGGGATTTTCATATAGATATCACTATCAAGTGATCCATACAAGTAAGCTGTAACAACATCCATAAGACGCATCTCTAAATTTTTAGATACTGCCAAGCTGATTAAATATCTGAAAGTGGTTGCATCCATTACCGGTGAATAAGTTTCTTCATAATCAATTCCAGGTCTTTGAGAGAAACCTTGAGCAACAAGCCTGGCCTTGTATCTTACAATTTCGTCTTCCTCATTTCTTTTTCGTACGAAGATCCATCTATATCCTAATGGTTTCACAACTTCAGGTGTGAGGATAATGTTCCCAAAAACCTTTCTCTTGTTAAGAGAATTTAATTCAACTTGCATAGCTTCCTTCCATTTAGCCCAATCATTTCTTCTTTGACATTCAATGACAGATTGTGGTTCGGGATCATCATTCATAATATCACATGCAACTGAATAAGAAAATATTGCACCTATATTATCAGTTTCATTTTGGTCACATATTCCATTTGTCTGACCATAATTTAATGCATCATCCTCCTTTCCTGGGGGAATTTGAATAATTCGTGTTTCTCCAGGAACACTTTCATCGTGATCTAGTGCATTTTCTGCTCCTCTTCTTTTTCGTGGGTTCTTATCCTTAGAACCAAATGGCCTTCCACGCTTCAGGCGTGTTTTAGACTCTTGAGTGACTTTATCATCAGATTGTCCATGTGGAATGTCAATTCGAGCTGGAACATTGACAGCTGGTATATATGATTTAGTCACCCTTTTTGTGTCAGTAAATGCATCAGGTAATTGATTTGCCATTTCTTGGAAATGCATTATCTTTTGAATTTCCATGTCATATTGCTTTGTGCGAGGGTCAAGATATGATAAAGTAGGCTCATGCCATGACACATCCTTTTCCAGAATCTTCTTTTCTCCACCTAATTATGGGAAATTTGCCTCATGAAATTGACAATCTGCTAGGCGTGCTGTGAAAACATCACCTGTTAATGGTTCAATATATCTTATAATAGAGACTGACTTATAACCAACATATATTCCCAACCTTCTTTGAGGACCCATTTTTGTCTGTTGAGGTGGTGCAATAGGGACATATACTGCACACCCAAAAATTCTCAAATGGGATATATTTGGCTCTTGACCGAAAGCAAGTTGTACTGGAAAATATACATGATATGAACTTGGTCTTATGCGTATCAATGATCCAGCATGTAAGATTCCATGGCCCCAAACAGAAACAGGAAGTTTGGTCCTCATTATCAATGGTCTAGCTATTAGCTGGAGACGTTTAATCAATGATTCAGCTAAACCATTTTGTGTGTGTACATGAGCAGCTGGATGCTCAACAACAATTCCTACAGACATACAATAGTCATTAAATGCTTGTGAAGTAAATTCACCAGCATTATCAAGTCTCACTCTTTTGATAGTATAATCAGGGAAATGTGCCCTTAATTTAATAATTTAGGCAAGAAACTTTGCAAATGCCATATTACGAGTTGATAATAGGCAAACATGAGACCATTTGCTGGATGCATCTATTAAGACCATAAAGTATCTAAATGGTCAAGATGGTGGGTGAATCGGTCCACATATATCACCTTGAATTCTTTCTAGAAATCTAGGTGACTCCCTTTCAACTTTCATTGGAGAATGTTTTATAATTAATTTTCCAAGGGAACAAGATGCACATGGTTTTATGCTATTGGATTGAGGAAACTTTTGGTCCTTCAATGGATGCCCGTGTGTATTCTCAATTATCCTTCGCATCATTGTTAATCCTGGGTGGCCCATCCTATCATGCCATAAACTAAATGTCCCAGGATCACAATGTTTTCCTTCTACTACCATATTTGATTCAATCATATGTATATATGTATAACGCAGACCAGAATCAAGTGTTGGTAGTTTTTCAAGCACATGGTTTTTGTCTATAATATACGTATATTTCTTATTTTCAATGGTCATAGTTTTTGTGTCATAACCTTTGAAATATATGTCATTGAAACTTAATAAGTTTCTATTAGACTTTGGAGAAAATAAGGCATTTTCTATACAAAATCTTGTACCATTTGGTAATGTAAAATGGGCTTTCCCGGTTCCCTCTATCAAGTCTGCAGGACCTGATATTGTATGTATGACTGTTTTTGTTGGTACTAATTCTGAAAAATATTTCTTTGATTTCAGAATAGTATGTGTACTACCACTATCTGCTATACAAAGATCTCCAATCTTTTGTGCTCCAGTTGGACTCATATTAAACTTCACATATAAAAGGAATAATAAGTGAATAAACATAATCATAATTATTATTAAAAAGAAAGCTCATTTATTGTAGGAAAGACATTACATGAAAAACAAACGAAGGAAAAACAGTTTTACTAGAACAATAATAGATTTTATTTTTTTTTAGTTTATGTCTTCCATGTCATTGCAGAAATCAGCAACATTTAGTGGAGTGAATTCAACGTTATCAATGAGGTTTGCTTCTTTTCCTTTTCCTTTAATGGACTCTTGATAAAGTTGACAAAGATGTGCAGGTGTGCGACAGGTCCTTGACCAATGGCCTGTGCTACCACATCTATAACGTGAACCATCAGATTTTTGTGATGTCCCAGTGTCATGCCTTGCCACTTTGGCCTTATCTTGTGTGTGGACATTGTTTCTTTGTGAATATTGGTAATTATTTCTTTTCTGGCCACGACCAAGATTATTACCTTGTCCACGACCAGAATTATGGTTCTGATTATGGCTTTGGTTTCGATTAAAATATCCACGGCCTCGCCCTCGACCACGACCTCGCCCTCGTCCACGTGTATTGTTTCGATGACAATCAATATTTGTAGCATTTGCTTCAGGAAGTGCTACTGATCCCGTTGGACGAGATTCATGGTTTTTCATTAAGAGGTCATTGTTTTGCTCTGCAACGAGCAGACATGCATTCAGTTCAGAATATCTTGTGAACTTTTGCATCCGATATTGTTGCATCAAAGTAATGTTTGTTGCATGAAATGTTGAGTAAGTTTTCTCCAACATATCTTCATCAGTAACCTCTTGTCCACAATACTTGAGTTGTGAACATATTCTGAACAAAGCTGTTGTATTCATTTACTTTCTTGAAGTCTTGAAACCTTAGTGTTCTCCATTCATCTCTAGCATTTGGAAGTATAACTTCCTTTTGATGATCAAATCTTTCTTTCAAAAGATTCCAGAGAATACTTGGATCAGTAACATCAAGATATTCAAATCTCAACATTTCATCATTATGCTTACGAAGGAAAACTTGTGCTTTTGCTTTGTCTTGTGCCAAGCAGTTATTAAATTCATATATAGTATTTGAGATACCCATGGATTCAAGATGCATTTTTACATCTATCATCCATGGCACATAGTTTTTCCCACTAACTTCAAGTGCTGCAAACTCGAGCTTTGCAATGTTGGACATAATGTAACTATAAATTTTAAACAAAATAAAAATTAAAATTAAAATCCATTTATTTCAATAAATATTACACAAAAAAGAAGCGGTAAAGCTAACATTGCATACAAGCCTAAAAGTAAATGAAATTTCATATTATCTTCGATGTTAAGGATTGGGATGAAAAGTAACATGACTATTATAGTCATGATTATCACAAAAGGATAAATCATCTTGAAGCTTGATTTCTTGAAATTGATTTATTTGATAGAAGAGAGAAATATTTGTTGTGGGTAAAATAAGCAGGGTAAAGATGTTTATTTATGGTAAAAAAAAATATAGCCGTTGATTTGATGTTTATAACCGTTGCATATATATTCCCGTTGTGTGTATATGTATATGTATTTTATAAATCATATAATA
The DNA here is from genome assembly GCF_052849685.1 of Lactuca virosa. Lineage (NCBI taxonomy): Eukaryota > Viridiplantae > Streptophyta > Magnoliopsida > Asterales > Asteraceae > Lactuca > Lactuca virosa. The sequence goes on from NC_136428.1 coordinate 175,602,073, forward strand.
AGACTTATAACTAATACATAACTTTACTAATTAGAAACATAAATAAATATTAGTAAATGTTTAAATAAAATTATGAAGAGTATCTAAAATATAAATAAACATTGACATGTATAAATAAATATAATTTAAATGTTACTATGCACAAATAAAAGTTAGTAGCATAATATAAATGTTAGTATGCATAAATAAAAGTTAGTTGCATAATGTAAATGTTAGTTTGCATAAATAAAAATTAGTTGCATAATGTAAATGTTAGTTTGCATAAATAAAAATTAGTTGCATAATGTAAATGTTAGTATAAAAATTAGAATACATAAAGAAATGTTAGTATAAGAAATAAAAATTGTTAGTAGTCCATAATGTCCATAATGTATAAGTTTCATTAATTCATTAGTATTATTATTTTAATATGATTGATGTTTTTATAATTAATAGTGTTTTTACTAAGTAATACATACATTGATTAAGATAGATGTGATTTTCCACTTGTTTAGTAACCTTGATTAGAGCTTTCGTGCTGATAACGTGTTATGAATTAAGCGTAATTAATGTAACTATAAATCAAATCAAACTAGTAAACTTTGATAAGAACTTTAATTGAGAAGAAAGAATATTTAGAGAGAATATGAAAGTTATATCTCTTATAACTTTTGGTGTCTTTCATTCTTTATAATGGAGGAGTATTTATACTACAAATTTTACTAACATATAATTGTAACTAGTTAGAAATGTTGACAAATTTGTCATGCACCAATTATTATGTCATCCACCAATTATTTACAACACCACCAATAATTACAACAATATATATATATATATATATATATATATATATATATATATATATATATATATATATATATATATATATATATATATATATATATATATATAACCCTATGAATTCGAACAAAAAGTCAAAAAAGAAATATGTTATATAATATATATTTTAACAACAAATTAGGATATATTATTGAGCTTTTAAGTAACGATAAATTTTAGTGGAAAGTCAAAAAAAATATATTAATTTACCTCATTAAATATTGTAAAAAAATGGAACTTAAAAAAAAATTGTATTCAAACATATTTTTATATTATTACTCGAAATCTTTTCACAGATTAACTAATATATAACTCGAAATCCGTTTCATATTAGCTTATAACTGTTTTGTGTTAGTATGTGTATAACTCTAAAATGAATGTTAATCTATGTATTTGGATAAAACTTTAAAAAACATTTTTATATAATGTAAACGAAGATAACATTAATACAAACAACATTAAATACTTTATTCAAGTAAAACGTAATAGGAGAAAAATAAATGATTTTTAAAATGAAGAATATGAAGATAAATAAATATAAACAGTAATAAATAATAATATTTTATATAATTTGGATATTTGCTTTAAAAAGTAGAAATATATTTATAAATAATCTCTATTAAATTTATAATATAAAAAAACTAATTATTAGGCCGTTTGATACAAGTGAATTGATGGTTGATGTGAATGAAGCAACTGAGGAAAGTTTCATCAACCATCAATTCATTCTCATCATATATGGTCTTCGGCTCTCCGCTGCAAAACGGGATGGAAACCCTAATTATATACAAAGCAAGTCATGGTTGGTAAACTTCTCTGCTTTACTTAAAACAAAACACACAATACCTCATACTCATGTTCTTTGGTTTTTATTTCCGATAACATAATAATTAATTTACAATGGAATTATAAACGTGATACTTGAAAACTCAATTTTTGCAAGAAAAACATTATAATTATTTCTTTTAAGAAAATGGGCTTTTTTAATAGTTGTAAATCTGTCATGTCTAACTTAATGATCATATAAAAAAAAAAGTAAATGAATATTATAAACACTCAAATATATGTGCAACTACCACTGCAGTAAATGGTTTTCAGAAATTGTAACGCAATTTCGGGCCGTAGATAAGTTGTGGATAATTATTGACGAATTATCCAAGGATCATTAAGATATCACAAATCAATGACGGATTTTGGATTTGTTAGCGATCTATGGTAATACGATATAATCTACTACGACACAACAATTATTAAGTTTTGAGGTTTAATTGTCGTTTTTTTTTCATTTTTTGCACAATTTAATTTGTTAGGAAAACCAGAAGATACTTGTCAAGACTTTGAAGAGATATGATGTCACTAACTAAGTTCTAATGACCCTTGTTAGGAAGTAATGTGGATAACGCTCAAAATCAAAAGCATACAAAGATACAGTATGTACGTTGTTCAGTAAATGTGATATACGTCCATAGGCAGGAAAGGAATATTCTTTATTCACAGAGTTCTCAAACAGATATTACAACTACAATTCAACAGAGATTCAATCTACTAAGGATATAAAAGACACTTAACAAATGACTGTAAGATATCCCTATATAGATCTGACATAAAACCGTAATGGGCCAAGCCCAATAATCCATATGCACATGAAAGGTGTTAAGCTATCACAACCAATCATGTAGTCGTTTCTGGAACCTTCATCCTTGAGAGACATTGTATTGGCACCATCAATACACTACTTTTCACATCAGGTGTCATTGAGTGGCACCGCTTGTCACTTAGTCGCACATATGTCACTTGGTGACACCTCCGGTGCATTGCACTTAGTCGAGGTGCAATAATGGCACATAAGGTGCCATGGAGTAGCACCTTGTCACTTGGTGGCACCTCCTGTGCATGTCCTTGAGCAACTTCAATTTCTAAGCATCCATGGATATTCTGGAGTATCATAGTGTACATTATAGCATAAGTGACACATCAACGATTATCATGGCATATCAAGAACACATGTGGCACAACAGGAACATGTGTGGCGCATCAAGCTGCCTAATGGCACATCAAGATGCCTTAGTGGCGCATCATGATCATTAGTGGCACATACATGCTTCAACAACACATCAGCAAAACATCAATACCCCGGATTACACCATGCCACACTAGAGTGGCGCACCTTGTTCCCATGATGGCGTATCCACCTTCCATATGACACATCTTCCTTCAATATGGCACATCCTCGTTAATTATGGTGTATATTCTCTATGTTGGCTCATCCTCCTTCAAGATAGAACTTCCTCTTTCTAGATAACACATCTTTATTCCAAAGTGGCACGCCTTGTCTATAGGTGGCACTCCCTTTTCCTAAATGGTGCATCCAACATTCTAAGTGGCACATCCACTGTTAAAGTGAAACATATTCATCATGGATGGTGCATCCATGCTTAAGATGCTCCATTCCTTTCTCAGGTACTCCTTACCCCCTTGACCACTTCCCAATGAGCCTTCCCCCGATTTCCTCGAACCGCCAAAAAAGTACAAACAAGTTTGGATTGATCACAATAGAACGACCACAAGACTTTCTCAATTTAGTGAGAAATGTATAACTATCCTATTCTTATTTCCCTCCGAATCCCCATCATCACTATGTTCTTTTCAGCTCCTAAATCGATCATCACAAGCTTATTCTCTGAAGCTTCTTTAAGTTGTCTTTCCTGATATCAGCATCACCATACACTTCTTCCCTGGATCGTTTAAGGGATTCCTCACGTCTATCTTGTTCCATGCCACCTTGCTATTCCTCATTTATCACAAATCTATGTGGTGTTTGTGTTGCAAACTCTACCTTTTGGCTAGCACCCTGATCGTTCCCCGTAACACTTGTACTACCTCCACTCTGGTTACACATAGAAGATTTAAAGGTCACATCTCTGCTAATAACAAATTTTAGAGGCTTTCCTTCTTCAGCACACCATATACGATAAGCAGGGCATCCAAGCATTCATAAACAAGAATAATCATAAGGTTTTGGAGATCACACCCTTGAGGAGTCTTATAACTAATTGCAGATGATGGAGAACTATTCACCAAATATCAAGCAGTGTTTGACTGCTTCCTCCCAGAATTTCTCCAATAAATCAGTAGATAATCGCATGTACTGAGCATGCTCCACCGGTGTTTGGTTCATCTATTCTTCCACTACGCTTTGTTGTGGAGATTGTTATATAGTATGATGTCTCACTATACCTTATGTTTTGTACAAGTTGTCAATGGAAGCCTTTCAGAACTCAAACCCATTTTCTGTTATGAGTGACTTGAATTGGTTCCTGGTCTATTTTTCAACCATAGTCTTCCACTCCTTGAACTCCCCAAACACTTCATCTTTGTTTATTGTCTTTAGAAAGTAAACACAAGTCGATAAAAGTCACAAAGTATTGACATCAACCATGAGACTTCACTGGAGAGAAACCTTATAGATCTGAGTGAACACACTCGAGGATCTCCTTGCTTGAGTGTTGAACCGAACTAAAGTTCAACTTGTGTTGTGTCTATTAAACACAAGCTTCACAAGGTTTAGCATTTCCAGTTGCATCTCCACCATACAACCCCTTCTCGCTCACATGTCCCAACTTATGATGTCGCAACGTTCTTTTATCATTATAATGATCCAATGATTGGGATACAATCACCGTTCCTCTAACCGTATAGCCTTTCAGGAAATAAATCCCATGATTCATCTTCCCATTCGTAACTACAAGATCATCCTTGGAGACTCTTACCAAGTCACGCTTTCTAGAATACTCCAGTCCATCCTTCGCCAAAGTACCAAGAGAGATCAGGTTCTTCCGAAGATTTGGGACAAATACGCAATTCAATTTCTTGACCATACCATCATGCATCTTGGTATGCATTGTGCCACTACCCTTGAAATTTCTCACCTAATCATCACCCATCTTGATTGTGCTATTTCACTCTTTGAAGGAGTTGAATCAGTCGTGGTTGTAGGTCATATGATAGGATGCTCCAGAGTCCCAAGACCCAAGCATCATCAGAACGAGTTCTACATACATCCAATACTTTACCATCATCCCCTTCACCAGAGTTTCCGTGAACCACAAGAATATTGTTATTGTTGTTGTTGCATGGTTTAACCCCTTTATTATCGTTTTCCAACACTAAACAATCTCTTTTGAAGTTCCCATTTTCCTTGCAGTTATAACATATGATGTTAGCTTTAGATTCGTAACTTGACTTCCCTTTGTTACCTCTACCTCTATTTGATATTCTTCCTTTGTCTGCGAACAAACCGGAAGTAGAAACTTCTTCTACAACTTAAACCTTTCATTTCAGTTCCTTGGACATCAAATAATCCTTCATATCATTCACAATGATTGATTTCTTACCATACAACATGGTATCAACAAAATTCTTCTAAGAATTCGACAGTGAACATAAGAAGATAAGTGATTCATCTTCATCTTCAATATATACATTCATACCTTGTAAATCCAATATGATCGTATTGAATTTATCCAAGATGATCCTTCACTTGGGTACTTTCTGACATTTGAAGAGTATACAAGCATTGCTTTTGGTATAGCCTGTTTTTTAGAGAATTGTTTTGATACTTGTCACATAATTTCTCCTAAAGCTCATCAACACTCGTTTGATCCACGAACTCTCTCAATAGTTCGTTTGTCCAACTCAACAGAATAGTGCTATACACTCTTTCCAAAATACCCATTTTCCTTTCAGCCGCCATGCTGGTGCACATCCTTGTTGAACCCAAAAAGCCTTCATCTTCACCTTCCACAAAGTGAAATCACTCGAACCATTAAACTTCTCCAAATTGAATTTCTAACATGTCATATTCAATCATCTTAACACCAACTGTAGCTCTGATACCACTTGTAGGGAAACTAGAAGACGCTTGTCAGGAGTTAAAACAAATCTAATGCCACTTACGAAGTTCTGATAACCCTTGTTAGGAAGTAACACGGACAACACTCAAAACCAAAAGCACATAAATACACATTATATTACGTGGTTCAGTAAATGTGACCTACGTCCGCGGGCGGGATGGGAGTATTCTTTATTCACTCAGTTCTCAAACAGTGGTTAGGATTACAATTCAACAAAGATTCGACCTACGCACTAAGGATACAAAATAAAATTAACAAATAACTAGCAAGAATCCCTATTTACATACTAGGGATCAGACCTAAAACCCCAATGGGCTAAGACCATTAATCCATACGCCCATAAAAGGTGTCAACCAATCACAGTCCACCATCCAACTGCTTCCTGAACCATCATCCTTGAGAGACATTGTATTGGCATCATTAATACTCCACGGGCACATCGGGTGTCATTGAGTGGTACCCCTTGTCACTTAGTTGCACATCATGTCACTGTTGGGTTATGAGCATTCTAACACTCCTAAGTGTACATGCAACCCTAAATACCTTGGATCTATGTTTTCTCTATTATACATACAATTATGAACATCCAAGGTATTATCCTAATCTAGCATACAAAATAATAAATATAACAAGATAGAATACATACCTCTTTGATGTAGAATGTCTTCATGAAGCTTGAGTGCCTAGTGCCCCAAGTGTGACACCTCAAATGGTTCACACAACACCAAATACACTTGGAATAACTTGAGAGAAACTTGAACACTCCTTGAAATCATCTAGCCCTCACACTCACACATTAGTGCACGATTTCTTGAGCCATGGGATTCTTTTATATGGTGGCTATTAGGGTTACACCATGTAACTCATAACTTTACCCATTCCTTATGCTCTATGGATTTTAACCTCCATGGAGTATCCATGGGTCACCCCATGGACTTAGTCCAACATAAGGAATCTTGGATCACAAGCCCACATATATAAGAATGAATGATTTACACAATCAACCCATATATTTAATTAGTCTCCTTTTGATCACTTAATTAATTCCAAATTAATTCTTGATCAATACTAATTAAATAACCTTATTAATATATTAGAACTTATAATATATTAACCAACCTTAAGTGTTATTTCTCTCATTATAGTCTATCCAAATGCATGATGCCATGCAACCCAAATGGACCATGCCGGGTCGGGTCAAGTCTTACCAATTATAGTTATGGACTTAGACATTAATCCAACAGTCTCCCACTTGGATAAGTCTAAAACTATTATTGCGTATGACTTCAGGAACCGATCAGCAATCGTAGCTCTCAAAAGCTTCTGTCGAACTCTGACCTTGTCGATGAACTCTGACCTTTGTCAATGACTTGTCCATTAGATAAGGGATCATATATTCCTCCATTCTAGATATCATATGGACTGAGACATGGATTATCAATCATTCTCTCTGTCTATTTGTTGTTTCCCGATTTCCGATTCATGATGACTGACTGATTGAACAAATCAAATCAGTCCTGGCTTGGCCAAGCACTCACATGTATCATCTTTAAATCATCGAGGGACCCACAGATATCGCTTTTATCCCGAAGGTAAAAGGAATGGATAAACTTCGACTCATATGGCTTATTCTACTACTTGTTGAATCATACACAAAGGCACGTTTTATAACATCGAGTTACCAATGCGTTTTCGTGCAATCAATGTATAACCAACTCATAGTAACAACTCATATCTCTAGGTTTGAAGAATATAAGATATTATCATCTCATGATCACTCGTGATAAAATCCATGAAGTGATTCAAATGAGCGCGGGTTGAATCCAATACTCAGAACTTATGAGCACTTATGAGTGTTGTAGCACCACTTTGTCCACCAACTTGGACCACTACAAACCAACCCATGACAGTCTTGATTCATATCTACTTCCAACATATGACCGACTGTGGATGGTTTGAATAACTTAATCATTCAGGAAGAGCGACTTAGTTATGCTGGAAGTCAAAACATGCAAAGTGAAACACAAGAATAAATGAATCAAATATGGTATCAAACCCTATGAATATAAATAAACACTTTTATTTATCACCATATTTGTCACACCTTGCTAAAGCGGAAACACAGGGCGTGGCAGTACAAAGGGTTTCATCGCAAAAGTTAAAAGACAACACCAACCATAGTATTAAAAATCATTACAAATTCACAATGGGTTTGAACAACTTTTAAAAGAAATTACAATGTAAATTGAAATACAACACATGCGAATGCTCCTAAAAGTGAAGTGTCCCTAAGTGCCACTTACTCGATGATTCCTGAAAAAGCATGTAAAACGAGCGTCAACTATAAAAATAGTTGGTGAGTACTCACAGATAAACAAAATAATACTGGTTCCATGAATTGAAATCAAAGTTTTGATAAAAGTTTCCAATAATAAAAGTATATTGTTAAAATGAGTAAATAAGTTTGTAAAAACAAAGTTCTTTGTCATCATGAGAGATAAGGTATGTTGCCCAAATAAGATGCAACATTCATATTCTCATGGAAGATAATGTTCGTTACTCAAACGAGTAAACAAGTTTCATTGCTAAAATGAGCAATCAATTTCGTTGCTACAAGGAGCAAACAATTTCATTGCTAAAACATGTATATAAGTTTTCAGTAATAAAAGTTCGTTGTTGTAATGAGAAACAAAGTTCATTGCTATAATTAATAAACAAGTTTATTGCTATAACGAGAAACGAGTTTGTATGTGTATGAGCAAACAATGAGTCTCAACCAAACCTATGACTGAAGCCCTATCAAGATCTATGCTTATCGTTCCATAGATGAATATGGTATCATGCACTCCAGCAATAGGGCGAGTGAGGAGTTGTCAATTCCTAATAGCGCTATCCATAATGACCATTGGCTCAAAGAGTTAATGGTTAGAGATAAGGGAAGGGCCTTAGTACGATAAGTTCTCATGTTCCGTGTTGCATAGACATACATAGAGAGACATAGCAATAAAATAGCAATCATGTTTGATACAAATCAATTTAAATACAACATTCAAATAATAGTTTTTCGGGACATGCTTTTCCACCCCAAAACATAAAAACTGAAAATAGGGGAATGCGTGAATACTCACAATATGCAAAATATAGCAACCAAGTTTATACGAGTCAATTAAATACAACGAACATAAATAGTTTAGGACATGCTTTTCCACCCCAAAACATTTAAAAACCGAAAATAGGGGAGTGGTGAATACTCACAATATGCAAAATATAGCAACCAAGTTTATACGAGTCAATTAAATACAACGAACATAAATAGTTTAGGACATGCTTTTCCACCCCAAAACATTTAAAAACCGAAAATAGGGGAGTGGTGAATACTCACAATACATTGAGATGATGCAAATGGTGCCTTGAACTACGTTCCACGAGTACCACTACCGATTCCTACAATAATGGTATTCGCTAGTGAGTTTCTAATCGAAATCTAATAGTAGTATACTTACTACTACAATAGAATTATGCCAATATTGTGTCAAAATTTAATATTGATAAGTTACAAACATTTTTCTGTGAAAATTAAATTTCAATGGATCAATTGTTATATAACAATTTAAGTGGAAAATTCTCATTATTGAAATGTTAATATTTAACATTTTAAGAAGTGTTCTAATGATTAAATATTCAAAAACTAAATCAATTTAGTTCTAAATTTCCCAAACTTTGTATTTCAGTTTTAATTGAAGTCAAAGACCTTAAGATAAATTTTCTTGAATTTTTGATTTGTTTAACTATTTTTCACCATTTAATTCCTTGAATAATCATAAAATCATGGAAAAATAGTAAATTATCATGAAAAATTCTTATAATTTTTGTGTAACTGTTTTACAGTGTACATAATCTGGGAAAATTATTAATATGTGTTTTCAAAAAGTTTAACACAATGTTTATGATTTTTGTACATTTAAGTGTATTAAATCTTGGGAAAATAGAAGAAAAATAGCATACAGAAGATAAAAATCATCAAAAATTTTATTTATCATCCTAACATATTATAAGAGTTTCTGGTAAATTTTTATTAATTTTGGATGAGTAAAACTATTTTTCCTGTTTTTAATCCATTATAAACACAAAAATCATGGAAAAATAGATATACATTTTGAAAAATTCCCAAAATATTTTTCTGAGTCTTAAATGCAGGGTACAAGCTGCGAAAAATAAGAAATAATATTTTCACATTCCCTAAAGTGGTTTTATGATTTATTAGAGCTAAATAAAAAGAAAAGTAAAAACCATACTAAACAGTAACAAAAGTCATTGAAACTTCATGGGGAATGTTTGTTAACTTAAAGGATGAAAAATTGTTTTCTTATTTTTTATGTTGAAAACCATGCCTAAAGGCTCAATAAATTATAAAGAAAACTTGGTTCTTGTGATTTATGTAAAGATTATTGATGTTACTATGACAATTTTTGCAACATGTTACAAAGACTTTTGAATCAAGATCTTTTTGTAACTATTAATACATGATATTAAGAGTTCAAAAAATTTTTTTTGAATGACTTTTAGTGATGAATAAGTCCTTTGAACATGCAACACAAAACAAATGTTCATAAGGAAAGTGCTGTTTGAGCAACAGTGTTGTAAAAATTGGTAAAAATCGAAATATTTGAATTTTCCAATGAGGTTAGATGGGTTTGAAAGCTAACTCAACATATTATATTGTAGAAAAAGAATCACGAATTTTGGTTAAGAAATGAGTGAGATATGACAGTTTAAAGTCAGGTAAAGAAATCTGGCAGATTGCATGCATGATGATTGGTTAGAAAAGTGAGTTTTCATCATTTCCTTGAGTAAATCTTTTGAAGTATTTTAAATATATCATGATAAACTCATATTTTAGTCATGTTTCCAGAGATCAAAAGATTAAAACTTATCAAAATGTATACATGCATTTATGAACAAAATTTTGTTTCTCAAAAACTCTTAACTTGAGTTTGATGTTTTAATCCTTAAAATCGATTTTTGCACCAAGATCATGAACATGCAACCTTGTTTATCATACATGCATGGTGTTAAAACACATCCATCATGTTCTAAAAACCATTTTAACAAAAATAAAACAAGTTTGAAGAAGATGAAGAAGGAGAAAGTGCAAGAAAAAGAGCAAAACTTGAAGGAAAAGTGAAGTAGAAATCGATTTTACCTTCAAGAATACCACAAGATGATGAAGATTTCGAGTTTGAGGAGTGTTCTTGGGTTTGTTTTCTGGAAAATTTCATGGTTCTTAGAGGGAGGAAGAGAGAATGGAGTGGTGTTTGGAGAGAAAAATTAGAGAGAAGGTAGAGAGAGTTTTCTAGAGAGAGAAAGAAGAGAGATGTGTGTGTGTTGGAGAATGAGAGTGTGAGAGAGAGATATGGGGAGAGAGGGATCCGAATTTTATAGTATAATACCCCTTTCTCATTCATTTTCTTTTATAAAATTTAAGTTCTTTTATAAAATATCTCAATTTTTATATAAAATGTGCACTAAAATCAAGTTTTTATTCATAAAACCTTGATTTTTGATTTATAAACTAAGGGTAAATGTTAATGAGTTAAATTTTATTTTCCTTGATTATATTTCCCTGAATTTAATTGTTTTAGGATAATATTATGAGTTTCATAACTATTTTTATAGAATTCTTGATGTCAAATTTTATAAAAATTAGGTTTTAGGGTTTTTAGGGTTTTGAGAATTAATAAATCTTTAGATATCAAAATCAATAGAATCTTTTAGACTTCAATTTATCTTATGGTATTATAACTCTTTTATAGTTATAATTAATATTTGTAACTTATTTTATCGGTTTATTTGCATTCTATGTAGTGGTTTCGAGATTCAAACGAAATTGAGGAATCAAGTATACTAGTCATAGTTTTCAACTCTGACTTAAGTTTCTATGAGGCTCCAACCTAATTTCTACTGCTAGATCAAGTGCATAATGTGTGTATATGATTCATGAAAAGGTGTTTGAGTCAAAGAGTGACCCAAATATGGATAGTCACTACAGTTAAGTAGTAGTAGAATTCACATATCAATGTGAAATCTAAGTACACTATCATCCGATCCTACTTGTTTCCAAGTTTCTAGTAGGTTATAACTTAGCTTCTAGTTACTAAGTCTATTATGTGTCGTGCCTATATGTGCAACTAAGTTTATTCAAATCTAGAACCGACTCGAATTTTGACGGTTGTCACATTCTCCCCCGGTTGAAAGAATTTCGCCCCGAAATTCAATTCGTGACGTATTCTATTAGAACTCAGTCGAATACAATTATATAGCTGGAGAGGTGGTGACTTGCAGTGTTCTTTGATTATTCCGGGTTTATTTCCTCAAAGGAAGAACCCAATTCTTTAGCTATAGTCAAATTAATGTTTCCTTAATTTGAGTTCTACAATTTAGATTGCGAGAAATTAGGATCATGGAAATCATGATCCAAACATGGCGACCTAGTCGAAAAAGATCATCTAGTTAGATATTATCTGAATTAAGAGAGCTATAAGTTTTGCTGAAGCACTAACTGCACTGAGCGTTAAATCCGCATTGATCCTTAAGTCGCGTTCTAAATTAGCACTAAGTGTAAATTCGCCGCTTAATAAAGAAGAGATTAGGAACAATTTGTTCACTTCCGGGTTGGCTATTACATCTGGAAAAGATATATTATGAAATAAGAAGTGGTAGCACGAATGAAAAAGGAGCGATCAAGGGTAAGTTCCTAAAGAAAACGTACTAAGGGTAAGCAACAAAGTTTTGGTACATCTCCAATGTAAAGGCTATTTAAGTGTCGGCTACAAAATAAATTACGAAATGATTGAGGATCTCCGAGGCTATAATTACTACTACGGTTACTCTTACAATAATAGATCTATATTCGAAGAATATATATATTTAGAGAGTCAATGTTGCAAATGGAGGCGATTAAATCACATTGTATAGATAGCATTTTAGGTGTTTAGAAGTGATAAAAATCTCACTGTTATCAAAATGTGTGTTTAGAAATGATAATTTATCTCACTATTATCAAAATATGTAATAATTCCAAGATAACGAAAATACATGTGTGGCGATCAAACGAAGTAGTAAAATAATATAAAGATTATTTAAGGTTACAGGTTTAAGTCATCAATAAGGGAATTTATACAAAAATATTTTGATTACTCTTTTGAAAAATTGTCTAATTCTCTAAGTCAGGACAAATTCAAGCTTATGAGTCAGAATATTTATAAAAACAAAGTTGAGAGTTTAGGAACTCAATGAAAATTACAAAGTAGAATGCTATTTTAAGAAAGGTGTAAAAATATCGATCATTGAAAATAGTGGATTCTTAATTTAGTGTTTCTACAAAAACAATCATTTAGAGAATATATATAATAGTAAAATTCAAGACTTTTGATGTATTTAAAGAAAAGAAGAAGCATAAGAAAATGTATTCTTTCACATATATTTTATGGATTTGGAAAAATGATAAGAACAATGATATTCTTCTTGTGTGTTAATTGTAAGAAAAATACAATGAAAATTGCATTTTATATCAAGTTTCTGAGTTTAGAACGAAAGGGCAAATGTAAATAAGGATCACTTGTTTATTGAGATTTCAAAATAAAAACAAGATGTATATGATAAAAGGCGTAATTGAATATATCAAAGTTGACTAAATAAAAATTATTCCTCACGGATATACATGTATTAATTGCTCAAAACGAAAGGATAGACTTCTAGTATGTATGTGTACAAACATGATACCAGGAGAAGCAAAATAGACAGAAACAAAGTTAGACAATGTATTATGTTACTATTATGGGTGTGCGAGATCTGAAATCATAAGGAGAGCAAGAAATCAAGTGCGGGCGAAAGAAAAAGGAAGGTAGCGGCGGCAATGATTGTTATTGTTAAAATTATAAGAACAATACCTATAGGTAGATTAAAACCAGGTTGAGATATATTTCAAACTTCAATATTTGATGTATGTTGATGGTTACATAGACATGTGGGAGTTTTAAAGTGTTTGCTAAGGATTGCTAAAAATTCACGAGTTATCTATTAAGTTAAACTTCAATTGTGGAAAAAAAAAGCACTACAACTGGTAATTGAAAATCTGACAGTCTTGACCCTTTTAGGCTTGAGTACAACAATGGTTAAAACGGATAAGGTAAAGACTTAACATATTTAAATGAATAATTGTGCATTGTCGAAAGTGCGCCACTGGAACTTTAAAAGTGAACACTAAGTTTTGCAATGCTTTATATTTTAGAATCTTTATAGATTATAAAACTATATTGAAGCAAAGTACACAAATAAGGTATGTTTTGAATTACAAGCATTAAATATGTCTTATAAACTTGTTTGAAGTAGACATTTGCATAAATATCATGTTGTGTTTTCGAGAAAACACATTAAAGTAAATTACAATGTCTAAATGTGAAAGCGGTTAAATGTGTCAAAGCAAAAGTGGTTTGCAAAATCCGAGGATGCTTTTACATATAATAGGACTTCAATGTTATATGTTTAAGTTTTATAGCATAGAGTTTAAACACTTTTATAAAAGAAAATGTTTCTAAGTTTTTCGAAAACGTGTCAAAATGGTAAGCAATGTTTAAAATGGTTTATATGCCTTTAAAAGCACATCTATCCATTGAAATGGATTTGAAATGAAATTGAAATAGCAAGGTTAAAACAAATATTGGTTAAATTGAGTTTTGAAGAAAAGTGTTAAGTTAAAGCAAGTTATCAAAAGATTTTTAGCGAGAATATGACTTACATTGTTAGGAAAGGTCTAGTAAGTTGAATGAAGTGGTTATAAAATATTTTATCGATGATAAATAAAACCGATTAAGCAAAATAATTTTTCGATGGAAGATTAAGAAGTAAAGAATAAGTATGTTAGTGTAGCTGATCGTACCTAAATACTAAGGCGAGTACCGGTGTCTTTTCCTCAAAATAAAGGACAAGAAAAATTGTTTGTAAACGTTTTATGGTGTCAATGCAGTTGACGACTTTTTATAGAGGTCAAAGGGATATACTATGTTAAGTTTTAACCTCAAGGTGGAAACAACCTAGAGCTAAATCGTAACGTAGAAATAAGATCTCACATATAGGTTAAACTTCCGTGTCTCCTTGTGAGTCGAATCCGGAATGCCCACCAATGGTATCTAAGTGATTACTTAGTGGTGACTCATCTACCTCCTTACGAGATGCTCCAATTATCGTTCGTGTCGGTATCGAAACGCTTTTTCCTAGTTGTAACTCTTGAAGACGATGAAGAGGTATTGAGGAATAATTGGTATAGGTTTCGACGTAAGATTATTACTAGTGTATAACCTTACATCTAAAGTCAATAGCTACCGAGGAATACTCATTCTCAGTACTAAGTGCATTGCTCCTAGAGTGGCTAGTGATATAACCTAAGTGGTTAACCTAGCACTTGATAAGGGATAAGATTATTTCTAAATAAAGGCATTGTTATAAAAGTGCACATAGTTTCTAAGTGTATCTAGATGAATGCCTATAATATGCAATGCCCGTACGCACACCGAAAAATTTTGTTTTTCAAAAGTTTAAGTTGAAAATCGTTTTGAACATAATTCTACTATAACCGTTTCAAGCCTCACATTAAGTTTCCTTAATTAAGCATAGTTGGCCAGGCTATACTTAATTAAAGTCCAATAATGCGTACTCGAATTAGTTATACTAGTAGTATGTTCTATATTTTAAAAACGTTTAGAAATTTTTTGGCTATAGTTGTGGTTTTCCAAAGGAAAACCGGTATTCTCTATAACCTTCGGCTCTGATACCATTTCCTGTCACACCCCGCTAAAGCGGAAACACAGGGTGTGGCAGTACAAAGGGTTTCATCGCAAAAGTTAAAAGACAACACCAACCATAGTATTAAAAATCATTACAAATTCACAATGGGTTTGAACAACTTTTAAAAGAAATTACAATGTAAATTGAAATACAACACATGCGAATGCTCCTAAAAGTGAAGTGTCCCTAAGTGCCACTTACTCGATGATTCCTGAAAAAGCATGTAAAACGAGCGTCAACTATAAAAATAGTTGGTGAGTACTCACAGATAAACAAAATAATATTGGTTCCATGAATTGAAATCAAAGTTTTGATAAAAGTTTCCAATAATAAAAGTATATTGTTAAAATGAGTAAATAAGTTTGTAAAAACAAAGTTCTTTGTCATCATGAGAGATAAGGTATGTTGCCCAAATAAGATGCAACATTCATATTCTCATGGAAGATAAAGTTCGTTACTCAAACGAGTAAACAAGTTTCATTGCTAAAATGAGCAATCAATTTCGTTGCTACAAGGAGCAAACAATTTCATTGCTAAAACATGTATATAAGTTTTCAGTAATAAAATTTCGTTGTTGTAATGAGAAACAAAGTTCATTGCTATAATTAATAAACAAGTTTATTGCTATAACGAGAAACGAGTTTGTATGTGTATGAGCAAACAATGAGTCTCAACCAAACCTATGACTGAAGCCCTATCAAGATCTATGCTTATCGTTCCATAGATGAATATGGTATCATGCACTCCAGCAATAGGGCGAGTGAGGAGTTGTCAATTCCTAATAGCGCTATCCATAATGACCATTGGCTCAAAGAGTTAATGGTTAGAGATAAGGGAAGGGCCTTAGTACGATAAGTTCTCATGTTCCGTGTTGCATAGACATACATAGAGAGACATAGCAATAAAATAGCAATCATGTTTGATACATATCAATTTAAATACAACATTCAAATAATAGTTTTTCGGGACATGCTTTTCCACCCCAAAACATAAAAACTGAAAATAGGGGAGTACGTGAATACTCACAATATGCAAAATATAACAATCAAGTTTATACGAGTCAATTAAATACAACGAACATAAATAGTTTAGGACATGCTTTTCCAACCCAAAACATTTAAAAACCGAAAATAGGGGAGTGGTGAATACTCACAATATGCAAAATATAGCAACCAAGTTTATACGAGTCAATTAAATACAACGAACATAAATAGTTTAGGACATGCTTTTCCACCCCAAAACATTTAAAAACCGAAAATAGGGGAGTGGTGAATACTCACAATACATTGAGATGATGCAAATGGTGCCTTGAACTACGTTCCACGAGTACCACTACCGATTCCTACAATAATGGTATTCGCTAGTGAGTTTCTAATCGAAATCTAATACTAGTATACTTACTACTACAATAGAATTATGCCAATATTGTGTCAAAATATAATATTGATAAGTTACAAACATTTTTCTGTGAAAATTAAATTTCAATGGATCAATTGTTATATAACAATTTAAGTGGAAAATTCTCATTATTGAAATGTTAATATTTAACATTTTAAGAAGTGTTCTAATGATTAAATATTCAAAAACTAAATCAATTTAGTTCTAAATTTCCCAAACTTTGTATTTCAGTTTTAATTGAAGTCAAAGACCTTAAGATAAATTTTCTTGAATTTTTGATTTGTCTAACTATTTTTCACCATTTAATTCCTTGAATAATCATAAAATCATGGAAAAACAGTAAATTATCATGAAATTTTTTTATAATTTTTGTGTAACTGTTTTACAGTGTACATAATCTGGGAAAATTATTAATATGTGTTTTCAAAAAGTTTAACACAATTTTTATGATTTGTGTACATTTAAGTGTATTAAATCTTGGGAAAATAGAAGAAAAATAGCATACAGAAGATAAAAATCATCAAAAATTTTATTTATCATCCTAACATATTATAAGAGTTTCTGGTAAATTTTTATTAATTTTGAATGAGTAAAACTATTTTTCCTATTTTTAATCCATTATAAACACAAAAATCATGAAAAAATAGATATACATTTTGAAAAATTCCCAAAATATTTTTCTGAGTCTTAAATGCAGGGTACAAGCTGCGAAAAATAAGAAATAATATTTTCACATTCCCTAAAGTGGTTTTATGATTTATTAGAGCTAAATAAAAAGAAAAGTAAAAACCATACTAAACAGTAACAAAAGTCATTGAAACTTCATGGGGAATGTTTATTAACTTAAATGATCATCCAAGAATTTTTCCAGAACTTATTTACCAGTGTAAGTATTTTATATGATTTAACACTCTATTTTCTTATTATTTTCATATAAAAGTAAAGAAAATATATATTGAGCTGAAAATTTCCAGAATGCATCTTCATACAATTTAATAACAATGAAAAATTGTTTTCTTATAAAGAAAACTTGGTTCTTGTGATTTATGTAAAGATTATTGATGTTACTATGACAATTTTTGCAACATGTTACAAAGACTTTTGAATCAAGATCTTTTTGTACCTATTAATACATGATATTAAGAGTTCAAAAAAAAATTTTGAATGACTTTTAGTGATGAATAAGTCCTTTGAACATGCAACACAAAACAAATGTTCATAAGGAAAGTGCTGTTTGAGCAACAGTTTTGTAAAAATTGGTAAAAATCGAAATATTTGAATTTTCCAGTGAGGTCAGATGGGTTTGAAAGCTAACTCAAAATATTATATTGAAGAAAAAGAATCACGAATTTTGGTTAAGAAATGAGTGAGATATGACAGTTTAAAGTCAGGTAAAGAAATCTGGCAGATTGCATGCATGATGATTGGTTAGAAAAGTGAGTTTTCATCATTTCCTTGAGTAAATCTTTTGAAGTATTTTAAATATATCATGATAAACTCATATTTTAGTCATGTTTCCAGAGATCAAAAGATTAAAACTTATCAAAATGTATACATGCATTTATGAACAAAATTTTGTTTCTCAAAAACTCTTAACTTGAGTTTGATGTTTTAATCCTTAAAATCGATTTTTGCACTAAGATCATGAACATGCAACCTTGTTTATCATACATGCATGGTGTTAAAACACATCCATCATGTTCTAAAAACCATTTTAACAAAAATAAAACAAGTTTGAAGAAGATGAAGACGGAGAAAGTGCAAGAAAAAGAGCAAAACTTGAAAGAAAAGTGAAGTAGAAATCGATTTTACCTTCAAGAATACCACAAGATGATGAAGATTTCGAGTTTGAGGAGTGTTCTTGGGTTTGTTTTTTGGAAAATTTCATGGTTCTTAGAGGGAGGAAGAGAGAATGGAGTGGTGTTTGGAGAGAAAAATTAGAGATAAGGTAGAGAGAGTTTTCTAGAGAGAGAAAGAAGAGAGATGTGTGTGTGTTGGAGAATGAGAGTGTGAGAGAGAGATATGGGGAGAGAGGGATCCGAATTTTTTGGTATAATACCCCTTTCTCATTCATTTTATTTTATAAAATTTAAGTTCTTTTATAAAATATCTCAATTTTTATATAAAATGTGCACTAAAATCAAGTTTTTATTCATAAAACCTTGATTTTTGATTTATAAATTAAGGGTAAATGTTAATGAGTTAAATTTTATTTTCCTTGATTATATTTCCCTGAATTTAATTGTTTTAGGATAATATTATGAGTTTCATAACTATTTTTATAGAATTCTTGATGTCAAATTTTATAAAATTTAGGTTTTAGGGTTTTTAGGGTTTTGAGAATTAATAAATCTTTAGATATCAAAATCAATAGAATCTTTTAGACTTTGACATAATTATCATGCTCCCACTAACATGATGATTATTAGCATAACACTTATGCTCCCACTAACTTTGACATGTACTCAGAAATCAGCTGACTTTCTTACCAAAGTTCAGATTTCTGATACTAGATTGTTTTGATAAAACTTTATCAAAATCATACACCTCTCTTAGATAGCTCACATGTGTGTCTAAACAATTTTAGAACTATGAAAAGGGATGCCGTAATCATAGTCTCAATTGTTTAGACCTTTGCCACTTCTCACAAGTCCATGTTAGTGTGCCGGTAAACCACACACGCTCCACTAACGACTTTGAGAATGCAAATATCACAATTTCTATCTAGCTAAAATCTACTTAGTGAAAGTGCTTCCTCACCATCATTTTCATGAATCGGAGAGAAACCTTATGACACTTAGATTTAATAGTGTATGTGTTCTTATCCATGTGAATTTGTCAAAACCATAATCACAAGACAAGGTTAGTGACAAATCCAAACTCATATTGATTAAACTTGTACAATCTTAAATTCTTGCCATTTGGCAGCTCAGGTGCCTGCCATTGCTTCCAAGTAGTTGTGCAACCAATTGAGAACTCTCAGAACTCCTATGCAAAGCCAACTTGAATAGGCACAAAAATTTCAACACGATAGGTTATAAACCTCAAGTCGTGTGCTAGTGAAGGACTTTAGGTTTTATTCTTGATTAAGTCTTGAAACTTTCAAGAGCTTTAAGACTCCCACTGTCCTCTTGACATATAAGACTCCTTTGTCAAATATTCAAGAGATAGTTCGGATTCTTTATCAAGACTAACACCTTACACAATTGGCCTAAGTTGGTCTCTGTTTTATCCAAAACATCACAACTTACCAATTTCAAATGTACAGGAGTAGATAACCTTTTACTCTTACATTTGACTAGTGTTAACAAACCATCTTTAAGATATGTCACTCAAGTTACAATCTTGGAGTATGACTCTAAGAATTGTTTTGGAACGAAGTATGACTCATCTTTTTGATTTAACCATTTCAACAATTCATGACTCCTCTTCTTAGTCATAAGAATGCACTAAGATGACTTTAGAGGACCAATTGTGATATGGTATCTTAATCATTAAGATGATCATAAACATGATACTAAAGTACTCTCCCATCTTTTCAGATTTGAGAAACTTTTATCTTTCTGCCATACTTTGATTCTTCTTATTCGTTCTGTCTCACATTGAAACTTCTCCAATGCTACAGACTTATACTTAAATTTATAAGTATAACCATATTTACTGAACTTAAGTAAATCATGACGAATAGTCTTCTTGATCTTTTGTGGTGGACTTGACCAGTGCACAAGAATGTGTACTCGATCCCTTAGTCCTTTCCTTATTCACATAAGGAATTAGTCTTAATTTTCCAAGCTGAAAGTTCTCATTCATCATACTATACAACTTGCATGATTCCAAGTTTCGGTCCAATTGAACCTTGGGTGATGAGAATCTTTCCTTATTTGGTAATATTAGACACTACCACAACCGAAAGAATCAAATCCATTTTTCCAATATTGCTATCAATGGAATCTTATAAGCAACAACTTTTCACAAATGCCATTGTAAGGATACTTAAAATAAATAAAATCAAAACCTTTTTCTTTTATTTTAAAACTTTGCGGAAAAACTTATCCTTACAATCCATATGAAAACCTTGTTGTTATCTATTCCTAAGCAATATAAATATCATAACTCTTAAGTAATAGCCCAAAATTCTGATCACCGAACCATGCGATTGAAATCCATCTTCGCGATCAGAATCAGCATGTACTTAATAGAGTTAGACAATGGACTTTACCTGAAGTAGAACCAAACTTATTGACTTTAACATCCTTAGGTAAATTTGGCAGCTTCGTAACCAATGCCCTTCCTTTGGCAATAGTTACCTATGGACCCTTGATAATGGGACTATCTCAGACTTCGCCTCTCTATTTACCATTGGGTCAACCGAGTTGACTATGGCCGATCCCTTTCCATTGGGAAGAGAGAGCTTTACTGGATATCCAATGTCATCATTGTCAATGTCTATAGCGTTTTAGGAAGTTGATCTTAGCAAATAGATAAGATCATTAAGGGTCTTGTCTTAGTCTGTTTCATAGGATTCCCAAAAGAACTCACTATGTGACTTAGAAAGTAGTTGAGCCACCAACTTTCTCAAGACTTTGACACCCAACTCTCTCGGCTTGTCAATATGTGACTACATCTCCAAGATGTGATCACACCTAGACCTTGCCTTGCCAATAGGGCTTGAGTGACCTTAAACTTTTTAGGAACTTGTGGGTTAGGGAGAATAATTGGAGGAGGTGAAAGAAGTATGATATCCATGGGACATCATCTTCATTTAGGAAAGCTTGTTTCAAGAGATTTGGGAAGATCATAAATGTCTAGACCAGACATCTTTTTGGGAGATATTCAAGATAGTTGATTTAAAGTCCTTAATATGACACCCAATATGAAATATTAAGGCTAGGACCCAACAAACTATTTTATAACTTAGAAGAGGGATGCCGTAATCCAAGCTATAAAATACTTGAAGGTAGGTGAATGACGATTCACCAATTTCCACCATGAAAAACGAAATAATTTATTAGGTTTTAATTGGATTTGAAAGTCCTAGATCTTTGAGATTCATTGAACTGTTCAAAGGCATGTTTCAATCTCGAGTGTGCCCTTCAGGTTTTGTGACTGGGATGCCGAGGATCACAAAACAAGGTGTGAATAACCATGCAAATATACTTGGTACCGTTAATATTTACCCCTTAATCAGTGTGCCGGTTAACCACACACGCTCCACCGATACTATGATAAATATTAAGTTACCCTTTGCCTACCTTGTTAAGTCCAGGTTAGTGTGCCGGTTAACCACACACACTCCACTAACGACTTAAGCAAAGTGCAAAGTGTAATTTCATGGGTTAGCACCAAATTCACATTTTCCTAAGTAACTAAGATTGGGTATTAATAAGAGTTTAGTTACTTAGTATTTATCATTAATACTTTTAATGAAAGGAGAATTATAGTCCTTGGCCTACCCGTTCGGCTAACGACCTT
Source organism: Lactuca virosa (assembly GCF_052849685.1). Lineage (NCBI taxonomy): Eukaryota > Viridiplantae > Streptophyta > Magnoliopsida > Asterales > Asteraceae > Lactuca > Lactuca virosa. Next base: position 175,624,521 of record NC_136428.1, read on the forward strand.
CCACCAGTCAAGGAAGCGGTGGGTGAGAGTGGACACCCATTAAAGTGCCATTTTATAGCCAGTAACCTTATACCCCCCTTATAGACTGGCTTCGTGAATGAGTCCTACTAACGGTAAGACTGACTTTACTCTTATACATATATATATAAATATTATTAACTTATAATATTATAAAGTATAAGGGTTGAATTTTAACTTTTAAAATTCTAAGGGCTAACTTCGAATTAAAGTATTCATAAGTGAAAACTTTTCAAATTCCAAAACTTGAGGGCAAATTTTGAAACTATTCAAAACTAATTAATTCCATAACTTATGAGTTTAAAGTAGTTTTAATTAAAAAAAAAAACTCTTCAAGTTCCATAACTTGAGGACAAGTTATGGAAGACTTTAAACTAATTAATAAAAAAAAATAACTTTTTTTTATTGTAACTTATGGAACTAATTAAGATTACACTTTTTCTTTTAATTTAATGAAGAGACTCTTGAACCTCCATAACTTGAGGACAAGTTATGGAGTCATAAAACCATTTAATTAGAACTAGACTCTTCATTTTGTAACCTTCGCCAACTTTTATGAGTTTTATGATTCTTAAATGTGACTTTTCATATAACTTGAGGACAAGTTACAAAAACACACTTTGGAATCAACTCTTAGATTAAAATGGATTGAAAACAACTATTTCACACAACTTTTCTATTAATCTAAGAACCTCATAAGAACAAGATAATTCAAATCATCAATCTTCAAGAAATTAGCATGAACATACAAACTAATACAAATCTTGAAATTATGACAATTATCTTAGAAATTGGATTAGCATGAACATTACCACATCAAAAACAAGTTTATAAGTCCAAAAACATCTTAGGGTAATGTTCCTAGTCCAATTCCAGCCAAAACAATCGAATATATGCATCCAACTTGATTTTTCAGCTACTTTTGCAAGTATAACAAGAAAACAAGTCTAGGATCTGATACCACTGTTGGGTTATGAGCATTCTAACACTCCTAAATGTACATGCAACCCTAAATACCTTGGATCTATGTTTTCTCTATTATACATACAATTATGAACATCCAAGGTATTATCCTAATCTAGCATACAAAATAATAAATATAACAAGATAAAATACATACCTCTTTGGTGTAGAATGTCTTCATGAAGCTTGAGTGCCTAGTGCCCCAAGTGTGACACCTCAAATGGTTCACACAACACCAAATACACTTGGAATAACTTGAGAGAAACTTGAACACTCCTTGAAATCGTCTAGCCCTCACACTCACACATTAGTGCACGATTTCTTGAGCCATGGGATTCTTTTATATGGTGGCTATTAGGGTTACACCATGTAACTCATAACTTTACCCATTCCTTATGCTCCATGGATTTTAACCTCCATGGAGTATCCACGGGTCACCCCATGGACTTAGTCCAACATAAGGAATCTTGGATCACAAGCCCACATATATAAGAATGAATGATTTACACAATCAACCCATATATTTAATTAGTCTCCTTTTGATCACTTAATTAATTCCAAATTAATTCTTGATCAATACTAATTAGATAACCTTATTAATATAGTAGAACTTATAATATATTAACCAACCTTAAGTGTTATTTCTCTCATTATAGTCTATCCAAACGCATGATGCCATGCAACCCAAATGGACCATGCCAGGTCGGGTCAAGTCTTACCAATTATAGTTATGGACTTAGACATTAATCCAACAGTCACTTGGTAGCACGTCCAATGCATGTTACTTCGAAGAGGTTCCATGACGGCACATCAAGCACTATGGAGTGATACCTCCTGTGCATGTCCTTGATCATCTTGATATGTGCATAATTAACTACATATTTTATGCATATTGCTTTATACTTCTAGCTATAATTATGCTTATTTTGGAACAAAATGTACTTATTATGTTTGAAATATGTTTTGTAGCAGTGAAGACTTGCTTGGGAGAAAAATGAAGCAAACGAGGAGCTGGAAGCAGGAATGAAGGGGCTAAGACAAAAGAAGACACAAAAAAGGATGTTGTTGGACAACTTAACCCCTCGTCAGTATTTTGGCCATATGTCATGACTCGTAACTCCAATTGACGAGAATCGAAACGTTCCGGAAACTGGACAAAATTTTGTACGACTTTCTTTTTTGGGCCAAATGCTAATTCCCAGTTCTCACGACGTGATACCTCTTACATCATGATGTGAGATAAAAAAATCACCAAAAACTCCCTGTGTCGGTCAACGAATTCGTGTGCGGCAAGGAATCACATCACCACGATTTGGCATCTATTCCCCATGTCGTGGCAATCGAAATTTAGGAAACAATATATATTCGGACATTAAGTCGATTTCAGAGGTTGGAGGCTAGAGGGCTGAGATAACTGGTGAAGAAAAACCCTTCCAAGAACCCTTGGAAAGTGCAATTCGATTAGAGAACAAGGGATAAAGAGACTGGAGCAAGGATTCACACATATTCATTCGGTTTTCGTAGTTTAATCATCTTTAGCCTAGTTTTCCTTTTTTATGTGTTTTTCAGTTGTGATTATGGGCTAATAACCCCTGCTTTCGTTTAGATTAGATAAACTCTTGATTACTATGTGTTGATTTCTTGTTTGATGGATTGATGAAGTTAGTTTTGCTTTAAATATTGTTTGATAAATCTAAACCTAGCTTGTTAAAGTGTCTATATTTATTGCCTTGTCTCAAGATTGTATAGTTAAACTGTAGTTAAATGCATGAAATTGATTTACCTAGTTGTTTATGATCATTAAATTGCTAGAGCTAGAGATTAGCCATATCCTAAGTATAGGTGATAGTTTAGTTGCTTAACTGTGATGGAGAGCAATATTTGATCATAATATTTGCTCGATTACCAGACTTGACCAAAGAATAGTAGTCTGTAGATTGTATCATTTGGAGTCCAAATTACCTTTAAAATCAATTTAGTGTCCTTAACTTTCATGATCATTGGGGTTAAAGTTGTTAACTTGACTTATGCTAGTTAGTTTGACCATGATGACTAGTAACTTTTATTTAGTAACTAACAAAATTAATCCATTGTCTGGAAATCAACCATAGAAAAAAGGAGGAATTTGAAGCTAAACAAGAGTATCTTTTATTATTGGTTTTAAATCGTCATTTTAGTCATTAATTACGTCTTTTAGTTTAAGTTTTTTTCTAAACTTGTAAAATCATATACAACCCCCCATTTTTAGTTGTTCTTCTTAGTTTGGCTTTTAGTAATTATTATATTAATTAAATATTGTTCCCTATGATCGACACCCGACTTACCGAAGCTATTCTATAATCTGACTTGGTACACTCCTATAAGTGTATAATTTAGCTAAGTAGTTAGGTTTATAAATTTAAAGCTAGATAGGTATATAAAGTGCACATCAAGTTTTTGGCGCCGTTGCCGGGGAACGACTTAATTTTAGTTATAATTTAATTTCTTTAGGTTAATCGATCCTTTTTGCGAGGTAAAAAACGGAAAAAGTTAATTTTCTTCATTAACTAAATTTTCGGTTTTCTACAGGTCTCATGATGTGAACATTACCTGTCACGACGTGAGAACTTAATTTTTTTTTCAGTTTTTCATTTATTTTTGCTTTTGGTCGTTTTATGCATGTTTTTCTAGTTTTGTTTTAATAGGAAATATGGGGGACATCACGACCATGACAATGGAGGAGTATAATTAGAGAATGCGCATCGATAATAGGCCGGGTCTTGTTCCACCAAAAATTCCAACCACGAAAAAGTTTGAACTTCCAGGACACATTCTTGGCATGCTAAAGGAACTACCTTTTTATGGGAAAGAACACGAGGATGCTGATGAACATATATAAGAGGTGATGGAGATTTCACATTATTTTAATGCACCAAACGTGAGTAAAGATGTGGTGATTCTTTGACTTTTGTCGGTCACATTGAAGGGTAATGCTAAGGAATGGCTAAATACACTCCCCTTTGGAGCAATCACGACATTGGATGAATTTAGGATTGGGTTCATAAACCAGTTTACCCCCCTTCAAAAGCAACGAAGATTAAGAGAAATATCCATAATTTTCAACAATTAGAAGGGGAGCCGCTATACGAAGCTTGGGAGCGTTACAAGAGAATGTCATGACATTTCCCTTAGCATGACTTCAATATGCAACAAGAGATATCAATGTTTTATGATGGATTCAATGTGTGCACTCGCCAACTTCTAGGCTCTCAAGGGCTCATGACCAAGAAGTATCCAACAACAAATAAAGCTTTGATTGAAGAATTCGCTAAGCATTCAAGAGAGTATCGAACCTTAAATGAGGATTTCACTAGAGTAAGATGAAGTAAAGAAGGAGGTCAAGATGCAACCAGTTCTGTAACATCCCAAAATTTTCATAAAATTTAAACCTTTCAAAACAACTCATTTACAAATCAAAGTGTTTACAAAACATTGTTTCCAAAACATTATTTAAAATCAGAGTCTCCCAAGATCCAGTCAGTAGTAAAACCAATGATGTGTACGGTCACGCCTTTGCCTAGCCACGGTCCTCCGAAGTACCTGAAACCATAAACTAAAAACTATAAGAACAAAGCTTAGTGAGTTCCCCCAAAGTACCAACACCCACACAGATAACATATACAACATCATTGAAAGACCCACACTTTCATACTTGACAGTTGTTACTCCGAAACATGCTACATGCATATTCATAAAAACAATATTTTATATTGATAAAGTGATTACAAACTACTGGATACAAACCAACTATTTCAAAGTGTTATATATTACATAACTTCCCAGGATTCTATAGTTTTATACATATGAGAGTGCGAAATACAATAGTTTCAAACTATTCGAAAATCTTCTATCAATACAATAGTTTCAAACTATTCAAAAATCTTCTATCAGTATATAACTATACTGGATGCTTATCTCCTGCAAATTAGTTAACATTGAGAGGGGTAAGCGGTGACGCTTAGTGAGTTCAATAATAGATACAATATAACGTTATGCCATATATATACTTTAATATGGCAGAGGCAAAGAGGATCAAGGAACAACAAAGGCATATGTGAATCATGTGACAACCTTTCCATATCAATCATTGATTTGATTCAAAGATATACAATCAATGAGACATAACAATTTCCATACTTGATATACATCAATAAAGCTTTGGCCCAAATGGCACAGAAGACATACAACTTCGGATTAACCTTTTGGTAGATTTCAGGCTTATAGCCCTGTCTAACCTTCTGCCAATACCATAGAATAGAAATCATTCTCTTACGGAGACATGGTCTACATGGCCAGAGGCTACATACCAGTACCAATATGAATCTAAGTCCTTTCACTGATCACATGGTCAAAGGTATTTCTTTTGCTATTAAAAATAACGAATAAAAATAACACGGGAAAATAAACCGAAATAATAACACTGAAAAGCACGTAGCACATATAACACATAACATACAATTGTTCCTATATATTAAACTCACCGTGAAATAACCGGGGGTTAAAATAGTAATTTGGGCAGCACTTCGTTACTCTAATTAGCTTTCTTCGTTGAAAACCGGGCTCTGCGAAGGTAGAGCTTCAAAACCGAAAAGATAAATTTTTCGGGCTTCTCGGCAACTTCGGGGCGTGTTTCGGGCGTTGGAAATAATCCCGGTGCTTCAGGGGATGTCAAAGTAGTGAAAATATGGAAAAAGGGTGAAAAAGGGCAAATTTCCTAACATTAGCCGGGAGGTTTCGCAGCTACTATTTAAAGTAGCGAGGTCCGGATCCTAAGCGAGGGGGAGAGGGCAGGTGGCTGCGAGGCTCGGAACACATTCAACATGGGCGACGCTCGGATGCGAGATGGCTGCGTGCCGGCATCGGATTGGTCTAGCGCTTCGGACACGGGGCAAGTCAGAAGCGATGCGCGTCGGAAGGTCATTGGACGACACCCTCGGTCGAATCAGCAAGCGACACGCGAGTCGAGCACATGGTATGCATGCGAGTATCCGATGACGTGGCCTATTCCGGACCTTATCCTTGTGAGATTCCTCGGAAAATGAGCCCAAATTTTCTAAAATCCATAACTTTCGCATACGGTCTCCGTTCTTGACGTTCTTTATATGCACGCGTAGGGAAAATTATGCTCTACAACTTTCGGTTAGACTTCGTCGCATAGTTTTGACTTTATTTTAATATTATTATTTTTAACAGACCGGGACTAGTAAATCCGTTAAGAATTCATAACTTCTTTATCCGATGTCCGTTTTTGTCAGACTTTTTACCGTTGTACTGCTAATGACGAGACCTTCGATTCTCATTTAGGTTGTATCGGCTAAAAATCACTCGATCTAAAATTCGAGTTTTTAGCTGTCTACTGCTAAGCTGAAACTTAGAAAAATCATAACTTCCTCATACGAAGTCAGATTTTGGCGTTATTTTTATCAAAATTCTCGGTTTAATGAATACTACGACTTTCATTTAGATCACTAAGGCTAAAAAGTAGTTTATCAAAAACTCACTTTTTACGTCATTTGGCGTCATGCCTGTTTTGTCGCGGATTTTCGATTGGTCATAACTTCTTCGTTATAACTCGGATTTCGATGAGGTTTTCGCCTAAATGTTTCTAACGAGATTATCTACAACTTTCAAAAATAAAATTTTACTTATTTCAAATTTTATATTTTCGTTAAATTTCGATATTTTAACTTTTAATTGGAATCTCATAAGACTTCCAATATATTCCGAGTGATTCTAAACATAGTTTTACTTCATTTCTAGTAAAAACTATCTGTTTGAACTCAATACTCAATATCACATAATATTTCATAATATTATTTACTTAAAACACGATTTCAAAACGTACAATTTTAATCTTGTCGGTGGTGTCTTGAATCATTTCAGGGCCTCCAAGGATCTTCTGTCCTATGTCTCGCCAACATAATGGCGTACGGTATTTACGACCATATAATGGTTCATATGGTGGCATTTTAATTGAAGCGTGGTAACTGTTATTATACGAAAATTCGACAAGAGTTAAGTATTTATCCGAGTTACCACCGAACTCCAAGACACATGCATGAAGCATATCTTCTACTGTTTGGATTGTTCTCTCTATCTGACCATCTATCTGGGGATGATAAGATGTGCTGAGGGCAACTCGAGATCCCAATTCACATTGCATACTTGCCCAAAAGTGAGAAGTGAAGTGAGTATCACGATCAGAAATGATCTTTAGTAGCACACCATGTCTTGCAACAATTTCATCCAAGTATACTTGTGCGTATTTCTCCATTGGAGCCGTTTCACGCATGGCAAGAAAATGAGCGCTTTTAGTCAGGCGGTCGACGATTACCCAAATGCTATCATGCTGTCTAGCAGTCTTTGGCAATTTGGTAATAAAATCCATGGACAGTTCTTCCCATTTCCATTCAGGAACACTAAAGGCTTTCTGGGGTTCCGTAAAGCTTTTGGTGCTCTGTTTTGATTTGTAAGCATACTAAGCATTCCTGTACATATCTTCCAATGTCTCTCTTTAATGCAGGCCACCAATAATCAACTCTTATATCATAGTACATTTTACTTGTACTAGGATGTATTCACAGTTTAGACTTATGGGCTTCATCTAAAATCTTCTTTCTTAATCCACCAGTCTTTGGAATCCATAGCCGATTCTTGAATACCTTCAATCCTCGTAGATCATCAAGTAAAACATCGGTATAATGTACCATCCCTTCTTTCTTCACATTTTCTGGCTTTAGGGCCTCTACTTGCCATTTCTCTAGTTCATCTAGAATAGTGAACTTTACTGTAGTCTGAGTAATAGCATAACACATACTATTACGATAAACCTTTCTGCTAAGTGCATCGACAACTACATTAGCCTTTCCAGGGTGATACAGGATTTCACAGTCATAGTCCTTGATCAGCTCCATGGCTCGTTGTTGTCTCATATTCAGAGTTTGCTGACTAAATATATACTTGAGACTTTTGTGGTCGGTAAACAATTGGCATTTTGTACCAAAAAAATAATGTCTCCAGAGTTTTAGGGCGAATACCACCGCAGCGAGTTCGAGATCATGGGTGGGATAATTCTTCTCATAATCTTTCAGTTGTCTTGAGGCATAGGCTATCACTTTACCACGTTGCATCAACACACAACTGAATCCCAATCTTGAACCATCGCTATATACGGAGAAATCATCATCACCTTCTGGGAGTGATAAGATTGGAGCATGAGTCAAAAGATCTTTTAGTGTAAGACGCGTGAGAGGTAGGGATATATGAGAAAAGTCTTTAATGAATCTCTGGTAATATTCTGCGAGACCCAAGAAACTACGAATTTTGGAAGCATTACGGGGCACTTCCCAATTTTGAATGGCTTCGATTTTGGTAGGATCTACGGATACACCGTCACTAGAAGTCACATGGCCGAGAAATTGAACTTGAAGAAGCCAAAATTCACATTTCAAAAATTTAGCATATAGTTTCTCCTTTCGAAGAAGTTCTAATACCGCACGAATATGAATGGCATGATCAGCTTCAGACTTGGAATAGATTAGAATATCGTCAATGAATACGATGGCAGATTTATCGAGCATTGGGCGGCATACCCAATTCATCATATCCATGAATATAGCAGGAGCATTTGTTAAACCAAACGGCATGACAAGGAATTCATAATGCCCATATCGAGTACAAAAAGCAGTCTTCGGTACATCCTGCTCGTAAACTTTCAACTGATGATACCCAGATCTTAGATCAATCTTTGAGAAATAGCTAACACCCTGAAGTTGATCGAACAAATCGTCGATGCGAGGTAGTGGGTACTTGTTCTTGATAGTCACCTTATTCAGCTCACGAGAATCAATGCACATCCGCATCGATCCATCTTTCTTCTTGACAAACAGTACCAGAGCACCCCAGGGAGAGGTACTCGGTCGAATGAAACCTTTGTCGAGTAGTTCCTCCAGTTAGATCATCATTTCTTTCATCTCATATAAACATATGACCAGTCAACAGAAAATCAGGCGGATCTACAGATCACTAAACATAGCATCATCCTATATACCAGGATACCGATCTAACAGATCACTACAACACGATAACATACTATCATATAACAGGATATCTAATCCAATTGGCCAGCCTTGGTGCCTTCGACCCATATAGTTAGGAAAAACTCACCTCTCGATCTGATCATAGCTGATGAGGTCTCGACTCCGAATCTTAGCTTTAACTGATGATGGGTTTTGAGCATTCTGACACTCCTAAGGTGTACATGCAACCCTAAATACCTTGGATCTATGTTTTCTCTATTATACATGCAAACTTACATTTTCCAAGGTATTACCCTAACTAGCATACAAAACTTTGATACTTGGGCAATAAAACAAGTTAGATAACATACCTTTTGTTGTATCTTGTTGCTTGGAGGTTCAAGAGCCTAGCACCAATAATATGAATGCCTCAAGTGGAATCACAAATCACCACTAACAATTGGAAACTTGGAAGAGGACTCTTTAGCTCACAAAAATCGGCCACACTCTTGCAAAGACTCTAGGTGCCAATTTCTTGAACCAAAGGGCTTCTTATATAGTGTGGTTACATTAGGGTTACACCATGTAAACCCTAATGTGCATGATTTTCCACATTCCTCATGATCCATGGGTTTTAACCTCCATGGAATATCCATGGGTCACCACATGGGTTAAGCCCAAGATAAGGAATCATGGATCATTAGCCCACATTATAAGAATGAATGATTTACACAATCCATCGTTATATATTTAATTAGTCTCCTGTGACAACAAAATTAATTCCAAATTAACACTTGATCAATACTAATTAAATAATATGATTTCATATTAATATATTATAACTTATAATATATTAATAAATCATACATATCCTTCTCTCAAAAGTCCAAATTGTTCCGGTGAAGTGCAACCCAAATAGACCATGCTAAATCGGGTCAAGTACATACCAAATATAGTTATGGACTTAGACACCTTATCCAACAGTCTCCCACTTGGATAAGTCTAATAACTATAGTTGCAAGTACGACTTCAGGAACCGACCAACAATCGTAGCTCTTAAAACTTTGTTGAACTAAGACGCGCCATTTTAGACAAGTGATCATATAATCCTCTGTTCTCAAGATATCAGCTAGACAAATACATGCAACAATGTCATACTTATTGTCCAACAGTTTGTTTCCCGATTTCCGATTTGTTTGACATAGAACTTAAACGAACACATCAATTGAGTTCTAACCGGGCCTGACACATAAGTCAAAACAAAATGAACGAGAGGCCCAAGATATCGTTTTTAATCCTCTAAGGGCTAAAAGGAACAGATAAACTTCGAATCATATGCTTGTACTAACTATTCACCAAATCATACACAACAACATGTTTTATAACATCAAGTTACTGATGCTTTTTCGTACTATCAATGCACAAATAGCTCACAGTCATCAACTCATATCTCTTGGTTTGAAGACTTATATGATATTATCGTCTCACGATCACCCGGGATAAATTCCATGAAGTGATACAAGTGAGCGTGGGTTTAATCCAATAATCAAAACTTATGAGCACTCATGAATGTCTAACCATTTCAGACAATCTACAAGCCAAATTCATGACAGTCTTGATTCAATACCTACTTCCAAAGTATGATCGACTGTGGATAGTTTGAATAATCTTATTATCCTGGAAGTCAAAACATGAAAAACTGAAACAATAGTAAATAATTGACAAAAGATAGTAACTTTACTCATAAATAAACAACAACTTTTATTTATTCATCAAATGTCAATTACACTTTATCTATTACAAGTTTCATAAATAGCTATCTAATCATTAAAACTAATATCGTCCTTCACCCCGATGCGCCTCCCATGCTGTAAATGCTTAACCCTATTCAATCCCTTCGTGAGGGGATCTGTCGGGTTCTCTTCTGACGATACCCTCTTTTCCACGAGGAGTACTTCTTCTGTCTTGTGTCTTATGAAGTGATATTTTCTGTAAATGTGCCTGGATCTGCCATGATCCCTTGGTTCCTTGGCTAAGGAAACCGCACTGTCGTTGTCACAGAAAATCTCCATAAGCTCCTTAATAGCTCGTACAACTCCAAGATCTCCAATGAAGTTCTTCAACCATATCGCCTCCTTTTTCGCTTCGCTTGCTGCTATGTACTCTGATTCGCACGTTGAATCAGCTAAGCTTGGAACTTTTCCAAGTAACTGCTCCTCCATTCAGGGTAAATACCCAGCCCGACTGAGAGCGGAAATTATCTCTGTCGGTCTGAAAGCTGGCATTACTATACCCTGTCACTCTCAAGTCATCACTCCCACCGAGGATAAGAACCCAGTCCTTAGTCCTTCGCAGGTACTAAAGAATATTCTTTACCGCAGTCCAGTGAGCCTTACTAGGGTTCCCCTAATATTTGCTGACCATGCTCAAAGCAAAGGCCACATCAGGGCGAGCACAATTCATACCATACATGATCGACCCAACAACGAAAGCATATGGTAATCGACTCATCTCAGCTATCTCGGCCTCTGTACTCGGACTCTGAGTCTTACTCAGTTTGGCATTGCTTTGGATCGGTAAGTCACCTTTCTTGGAATTCTGCATGTTGAAACTCTTCAACACCTTGTCCAAGTAGATACTTTGACTAAGTCTAATTAGTCTCTTACTCCTATCTCTCAGTATCCTTATCCCTAGGATATAGGCAGCTTCTCCAGGGTCCTTCATAGTAAAACACTTCCCAAGCTAGGATTTCACCTCCTGCAAGGTTGGGATGTCATTTCCTATGAGTAGTATGTCATGCACATACAGTACCAAAAAGCTAACTATACTCCCACTAGCTCTCACATATACACAGAACTCATCCTCGCTTCTCGAAAAGCCAAACTCGTTGACTTTCTCATCGAAACAAAGATTCCATCTACGAGATGCTTGTTTCAATCCATAAATGGATTTATCAAGCTTACACACTCTATTAGGGTACTCTGCATTCACAAAACCCTCTGGCTGATTCATGTAAACATCCTAAGCCAACTTTCCATTAAGGAAGGAAGTTTTGACATCCATATGCCACATTTCATAATCATGAAATGCAGCTATGGCTAGCATAACCCTACTAGACTTAATCTTAGCTACTGGTGAGAAGGTCTCATCATAGTCAACTCCCGGAGCTTGAGTAAAGCCCTTCGCAACCAGTAGCACCTTATAAGTGTGTACTTTCCAATCCATGTCAGTCTTCTTCTTGAAGATCCATTTGCACCCGACTGTCTTACGACTCGGTACATTGTCAATCAAGTTCCAAACTTGATTGTCATACATAGACTGAATCTCGCTGTCCATAGCCTCTTTCCACTTTGCAGACTCAGGGCCTGCCATGTCTTCCTTGTAGCTGTTAGGGTCATCCAAATTTATCAGTGTGCTATCACTGATAAATGTATCACCTTCTGTAGTAATATGGAAACCATAAAACTCAGGTGTATTCCTAACTCTTGTGGAATGCCTCACATGTACAAATTCGTCAATCGGATCAACAGGAGTTTCCTCCTCAGGTTGATCGCTAGTGTTTGCGGTTCCTTCACCGCTTGACTCTTGAAGCTCTTCAAGGTCAATTTGCCTCCCACTGTTTCCTTGGCTTATGAATTCTCTCTCACGAAAGATTCCTCTCCTTGCAGCGAAGACAACATTGTTATTCGGTCTGTAGAAGAGATAACCAAAGGATTTCTGTGGGTAGCTGATGAAAATACACCGCTCACTCTGAGGTTCGAGCTTGTCATGAGTCTCGCGTCTCATGAAAGCCTCGCAACCCCAAACCTTGATGTGTGCCAATGAGGGAACCTTCCATGTACACATCTCGTGAGGTGTATTGGCAACCTTCTTGGTAGGGACTAGATTAGGGATATGGGCGGCAGTCTTTAAGGCACACCCACATAATGAGATAGGTAACGAAGCTCGACTCATCATGGAACGAACCATGTCGAATAAGGTTTGATTGCGCCTCTCGGCCACACCATTAAGTTGTGGTGTCCTAGGCGGCGTCAATTGTGAAACAATTCCACATTCCTTAAGATAGTCTAGGAACTTGATACTAAGATATTCTCCACCTCGATCGGATCGGAGCATCTTTATCTTCCTACCCAACTGATTCTCTAGTTCTTGCTTAAACTCTTTGAATCTTTCAATGGTTTCCGACTTATGCTTAATTAAGTAGACATAGCCATATCTACTATAATCATCAGTAAAAGTCACATAAAAATGGTTAGCATCCCTTGTGACGGTTCTAAAGGGTCCACACACATCTGTGTAGGGATGACAGTGGGTCCAAACCCGGACCAGTAGACCCGGACCCGGAAAACCCAGGAACCGGTTAACGAGATTTTTTAGGACCGGAAACCGGACTGGTATATAGGAACCGGTTCCGGTTCGGTTCCGGGTAAGGTGCCGGGTAAAGTGGGTCTAGAACCAGAAAACCTGGAAATATCAAAGTGGGTCGAATGGAACCGGGTAAAGTGGGTTGAATGCATGTTTTAAAATTTCACAAAATACAAAAATAAAGCTGAGAAAAAAAAATTTGCAGCTTTGATATCCCAACTTTGGGAGACTATAAATCAATGAATATGAAACCAAAAATGACAAAATTATAGTCTAAAATCATGTACAAACTCTATACTACACTTTGGAAAAAACCGCATGCTATTCCGACTTCAAACAAATTAAATATGCATGTTTTAAATCTATCACGAAATACAAAGAAAGCTGAAAAACATAAAATTTTCAGCTTTTGATATCCCGACTTTGAGAGACTATAAGTCAATGAATAAACACCCAAAAATAACATAATTATAGTCTAAAATCATGTACAAACTATAAATTACACTCTGGAATAAACCTCATGCCAATCCGACTTCAAACGAATGAGATATGCATGTTTTAAAACTATCACAAAATATAAAAAAAGCTGAAAAGCATAAAATTTCCAGCTTTGATATCTCAACTTTGAGAGACTATAATTCAATGAATATAAACCCAAAAATGACAAAATTGTAGTCTAAAATCATGTACAAACTATAAACTATACTATGGAAAAAACCTCATGCCAATCCGACTTTAAACGAATGAGATATGCATGTTTAAAAACTATCACAGAATACAAAAAAAAAAAATGAAAAACATAAAATTTCCAGATTTGATATCCCGACTTTGAGAGACTATAAGTCAATCAATATAAACCCAAAAATGACAAAATTATAGTCTAAAATCATGTAAAAACTATAAACTATACTATGGAAAAAACCTCATACCAATCCGACTTCAAACGAATGAGATATGCAGGTTTTAAACTTTCCATAGAAACCGGTTCCGGCCCTAATACCGGTTTCGGTTCCTAACACGGTTCCGGTTCTTAAACCTGGTTTACCCGGACCCGAAGGACCCGAAACCCGGATTAACCGGAACCCGGATAGTTCCATTCTTTAAACCCGGGACCCGGACCGGTTTTACATATTCCGGTTCTAACGGTTCCGGTTCCGGTCTGGTTTTCCGGTTCTAAATCTCATCCCTACATTTGTGTGTATGAGGTCCAACAATCCTTCACCCCTCTCACAAGTACCACTGAAGGGTGACTTAGTCATCTGTCCAAGCAAACAAGATTCAGAACTATCATCTGACTTTAAGTCAAATGATTCCAAGACTCTAGCCTTTTGGAGTTGGCCTATGCGCTTCTTGTTGACATGTCCAAGACGACAATGCCACAAGGATGCTTTATCCAAACTAGTGGAAGAATCAATATGTAATACATTATTTCCTAGGTTATCTACAACCATCACAGTTCCATATACACCATTACCAGGTAATGCTTTAAAATAAAAAACACCATTATAATAAGCATTTATTGCACCAATTTCATTATCAAACGGAAATGTGAAACCTTGTTTGTACAAACCATGAAAAGAAATAATATTTCTTGCCATTTCAGATGAGTAACAACATTTATTCAAATCTAATTTCAACCTACTACAAAGCAATAAAGAATAAACTCCAATCTTGGTGACAGGTGAAGCTTTCCTATTCCCCATGATTAAGTTTATCTTCCCGTGCTCCACATCCTCACTTCTTTTTAGTTCCTACAAATTAGAACAAATGTGATAACCACAACCTGTATCAAGGACCCAAGAATTAGTATGCACTGATTTATTAGACAATATAGTGTAAATACCTTCATGGGTGGGTTTTACTTTCCCATCCTTAACATCCTGCAAGTACTTTGGGCAGCTCCGCTTCCAGTGCCCCTTATCATGACAATAGAAACACCCTGCTTCTTTTGGGTTGGAGGAGGGAGTAGCAGCACCGACTTTAGTCTTTCTAGAAGAGGACCCATCAAGAGACTTTCCCTTATGACCCTTGGCAGGGGTCTTCCTCTTCTTTCCCTTGCCTTGCCCGATTGCCAAAACTGGGATAGTAATAGGAGTGGTAACAACATTCTTACCTTTGAGACTATTTTCAGCAGTCCTCAAAAGTCCCCGAAGTTTGCTAAGTGTGACCTCCTCCTTGTTCATATGATAGGCCATGCGGAACTGATCATAACATGGAGGTAAGGAGTGAAGAATTGTCACACCCCCAAACCAGAACGGCGGAAACGTTCAGGGGCGGAGGACTTCATCAAAGTATCACAACACATGCAATATAGTAATCAAAGTACAAACAACCATTGCATTAATAAGCATAAGTTTTACATAAGTGTTTAAACATTACATATTCTAATACCAAAGTAGGTACAGTAGAAGACAAGAGTCGCAGTACGGTACTAGGCAGTCTTCTCAAAAGCTTCGGGAGTGTACCTGTCTACTAGATTCCTATAAAGTATACTCTAAGTTCTTGGAAAAGTTTGCTGGTTCCTCCAGAAAATCCTATATTTCCTGAGGTGATAAACTGATAACCTGAATAGTTCCCTCTGCAATTACTTAGTTTACACTAATTATATATAACCTAATATCGAATGGACAGTTAAATGGGTGTATATGCCCTATGCCCACAACCAAACAAGGAAAAAGAAGAAAGGCGGAAGTCACACGTTTCACTGTCAATCGAATATTACTTATGTATAACTCTGATGTAAAAACTAAGGAATTATAGAATTAACCACTAAAGGTCCTTTATGTTATACTAGTTTTACAGAAAGTGAATGACTAAGTTCCAATTGTAAAAGTAGTTTAATCCCGTAAACCGTTTCATTTGTAAAAGTAGTTTAATCCCATAACCCGTTTCATTTGTAAAAGTAGTTTAATCCCATAAACCGTTTCATTTGTAAAAGTGGTTTAATCCCATAAACCGTTTCTTTTGTAAAAGTAGTTTAATCCCATAAACCGTTTCATTTGTAAAAGTATTCTTAGTTATATCCGTTCTACAGTAAAGCAGTAGTATTAATCCTGGAAAATATTATATTATACATAATACTGCTTTGTCGTTTTCAAATGTTCCAAAACCAGAAGTTCAAGTATATTTGCCATACTTGATTTTATGATAAGTAGTTTTTACTGTAAGTAAAAACTAACAGAAGGTATATTTGGTCAGGATGTAATTATCTTTTCTTACTGTTTTAAGAGAAGTATATTACTAAGTAATTTACTCGTTGTTTTATCCATGTGAGTTCTATTAACCATACCAATATGACTGATGTGCCTGATGCGATGTTCTTCAGGCGTTAGAAACGATATCATATTTGACACCCTAGGCCTGTCGGCCAAACTGTAGCGAACAGTGAAGGAGCGGGATTGTCAGTCCCATATAGATCTATACAAAAATTCACGCCCTCCCTACAGGAGATTCTGGTTAATAAGTCAGGACTTAAGGTCGTACTTAGATATGTACACCATGAAGAGTCTCAAAAATTCATTATTTCAACGAGATTTACGATGTATTCTTACCCTGTGATTGCAAACCCTGGTACTCTGTATTGTACCCTTCTTAATGCAAACCCGGTATGATTTATTATTACCCCGTGATTTCTAACCCTGGTACTATGTATTGTACCCTTGTTAATGCAAACTCGGTATGATGTATTATTACCCCGTGATTGCTAACCCTGGTACTCTCTAATGTACCTATGTTAATGCAAACCCGATATGATGTATTGTTACTTCTTTAATATGTTATCCATATACTAAAAGTATTATACATATCCTGGTATAGATAAATGAATTTTAGTAATTTCCTTGGAAAGTATACAATCGTGAATCATACTTGTATATGTAGTTTTGAATCCTAAATTATACCTATTATAATTTATATGTTCTATCTGATTAGCATGATTTCTCATGGATGAACACCTTTGCTCAGCATGATACAAAGGTAATGATACCGAATGAAGTAACCTTTTATATATATATATATATATATATATATATATATATATATATATATATATATATATATATATATATATATAATTAAGAAGGAAACGACCTTCGGACAAATAACACCACCTTAATTCCACATCAAAACAAGGAAAAGGAAATAAGATAATTCATTAGTCCTAAGCCCTTCAAATCTTATTTATATATTTATACATATATAAACATGATTTTGACAATTATAATTTGAAATAGTTTATAAAACCTTTTTCAAAGAATTTAACCGTATTAAACGAGTTTACATGACTTTAAAGATTTAACATGGCTTTAAGTCATTTTGGAAGTATTTGGTAATCCTTAAAAGCATAAGGAAATCCTTTGTGTGATTATTATCACATACAATTATTAACACAATTTAAATTGTGTTCAACTTGTATTCCCCCCCCCCCCCCTAAAAAGTATATAAAGCCATTTAAAAAGGTATATTATAGGGGTATGAATTCACTTGATAAGTGGTGATTTGGGCAGCGTTTTGTTTCTATAGATGATCTTTCTCGAAGAAACCGCGAGTTTTTGATTAAAAACCGGGCTTTATGCGGGCAACACTTCGACTGGAAAGAGGTTATCTTATCGAGAATTCCGGAGCTTCGGGGATTGCTTCGGGTTTTAGATACGATACCGGGGCCTTGGGGGGTCGTAAGAAAGTTTAGGGGGTGAAAAGGTGAAAAAGGCTGAAAAACCTTCATAATCTGAGAAGTCTCGCACCCTTTATATAGGGGTACGAGGGTTCGGCCGAGGTAATGAGTCATTGGACAGGTGGCTTCGGTTTGGACACCTAGTGAATGCGAAGGTGAGTCAGTAGCCACGCGTCAGAAGAAGAAGCGAAGCTGGAGGCGGTTCTCGGATGCGCGTGCGGAGGCGTCTTACGATCCGTCTTAGACGGCGCCTAGGACACGAGGCGCGTCGGATGCTCACTGGACCTCGGATTCGGACCAATCAGCGATGGACACGAGTGGACACGGGGAAGCCTTGCATGCGAGGTGACGTGTCCGGATTGAGGCCATGCGATTTTTCCCGGTTATCCACTAATTCTCGATTTTTGTGCCAAAATCTTGCGAAATTTATAACTTTCACATAAGAGCTCTGTTTTTGGTGTTCTTTACATGCACGTGTAGGTTAAATTATACTGTACGACTTTCGTTTAGACTTCGTCGGCAAATTTTGATTTATTTTTAATATTATTATTTTTAACAGACCGGGATAGGAAATCCGTTAAAAATTCATAACTTCTTCATCCAACGTCCGTTTTCGTCTGTCTTTTACCGTTGTACTACTTTTGACGAGACCTTCGATTCTCGTTTAAGTTGTGTCGGCTAAATATCGATTGATTTATATTTCGAATTTTTAGCTATCTACTGCTAAACCGAAACTTAGAAAAATCATAACTTCCTCATACGAAATCAGATTTTTACGTTCTTTTTATGAAAGTTCTCGGTTTAACATATTCTACAACTTTCATTTAGATTGTTAAGGCTAAAAAGCCTATTATCGAAAATTCACTTTTTACACTGAACAGTGTTTTGCCGGTTTTGTCGCGGATCTTTGATTGGTCATAACTTCTTCGTTATAACTCGGATTTCAGTGTTCTTTATATTTTTGGAAACCTTGTTACAATCTCTACCACTTGGTTCATCCCAATCACGATTATTGATCAATTTATTTTTGACCTAAATTTGAGTGGTGTCACATTATCCCCCCGTTAGAGGGAATTTCGTCTCGAAATTAAGTCTAAAAGTGATACTCATGGACTAGGGGAAAGATGTGGATATTTTCGTTTCATCTAGTCTTCCATTTCCCAAGTGAATTCAGGTCCCCGGTTTGTAATCCAGCGAACCTTCACTAACGGGGTAAGACTTTGCTTGGTTCTTTTGATTTCCCTATCCATGGTTTCTATTGGTTCTTTTACAAAGTGTAGACTTTTATTTAACTTGATTTCATCGAGTGAAATAACAAGTGTTTCATCGGATAGACACCTCTTTAGATTAGATATGTGAAAGGTGGGATGGATGTTATTAAGTTTTTGTGGTAGTTTAAGTTTATAAGCTACAAGACCGATTTTGTTAAGAATCTCAAATGGTCCTATGTACCTTGGATTTAGTATTCCACACTTTCTCAAGCGTATCTTGTCCTTCCGGGGTGAGACCTTCATATGACAAGGTCATCAAACTGGAATTCCAAGGGTTTTCTTTTATCGAAGCCGTAGCTTCTCTGATTAACTCTGGAAGCTTTATGTCACTTCCTGATTTGTATTTTCTTTTTGGTAGTTTCTCGGATGAATTCCGGACCAACGAAGGTGTTGTGTGGAAATTTGACCTCTAGCTAGTTGGGTGTCACCAACTTCAGTCCAGTGCAGATAGGATCTACACTTACGACCACAGAAGGTTTCGAATGTAGCAACTTTAATTGCTATCATGATAAAGGACTCGATTAATTGGTAAATGGGTATCCCATGCTTTACCAAGTTCGATCACATACGTTCTTATCCATTCTTCCCAAGGTTTCACCTGCCACATTTTCAGGTTTCAAGGCTTCCTGTTGAAGCTCCTTACTTTGTATGGACAAATTTGAATGGGTTAGCATAGTCAATGATTGGCTCTATGACCTGAGTACTCTTTCCGACATAGGGTGTTAGCTAGTATATTGGCTTTGTCGGGATGATAACGAATTTCGATTTTGTAGTCATTTAATAGCTCAACCCACTGTTGTGGTCTCACGTTGAATTCCTCCTGGTAGAATATATGATGAAGGCTTTTGCTCCGAAGTTCATGATAAGACACATACTTGGCTCATCCACCATCACCTCGTGTATAGAAGTCGTATATAATTTAGATTTCACAAAACGTTCGGATGGGTGACTATGCCCCAGGTCCACAACCAAACAAGGAACAGGAGATAGGGCAGAATTACACATCTTGAATCTTGTTAAGTCTAAATTATATACCACTCTCGTGTATACACTTAGCAGCGATAGATTAACCTAATGAGTTCTTAGTCTTTATTCTTGAACTTGACCTGCGGTACAATGATTTTCCTATGAAGTCTATTGGGGTACTTCGGTGCTTTTCGTTTGAAGTTTCCTGTCTACTTAGTAGGCTAAAAGAGCGTGGTACCCTTCGCATGGGTACTTCTGAAGTTCTGAAATGAGAGACAACCTAAGAGTTTGCGTTATGGATTGGAAGAATTTCATCTTACGGCTGATTAAGGAAAAAAGTTCTCTTACACAGCATACAAAATTTTCACATGGTAAGGGCTAGGCCAAACCATGTCGAATGAGGATGTCGGAATTTTCTCGATGAAATAGATATTAAGTCGTTCTAGGAGGAATGATTACTAGGATGATATCCTATGTACCTAAGTTTTCAGCGCTTCTGGTTTTATTTTGTTATTATCGCTACGAACCCCTTTTTGATTCGAAATTGGCGGGTATTACCAATACGAGGGTTCTGATAATTTGAAATTATGAACTTTCATGAAACGATCCTTACTAGGTCTCTCTATAATTGCTTGGTGTATACAAGTCATGTATAATTAAGATTGGTAAGACCTTTGACTGAGCAACCGTGCCCTAAATCCACAACCAAACAAGGAACAGGAAATGAGGCGGGATTACTCACTATAAGTCTACAAATCTTAATTATAAATGACCCTTATGTATACACTAAGCCATCATAGCTTACCTGTTGGGGTTTCAAATTTTATATGAATGCTGTGATTTAATTTGAACGGGAGAGTAATCATAATTATAGATAATTATCGGGGTTTGGAAGCATACCAAAATATAGCAGGGTTCTTTGATGCTTTCCCATGTATTGGGGTCAAACTCCTCCTGCTCCTCGTCGTTCTTCTCTGTTGGACAGTCCCTCTTGTAATGTCTTATTTCACCACAAAGGTGACATATGGGAATGGTTCCAACGTTGGTAGTTGAAGTGATGAACTCAACCGGAGTTCTACAGATGCGGGCGGTATGCCCCTTTATGTTGCATCAATTGCAATGCAGCTCTCGGCAAACTCCATGATGATGGTAGTTGCACTTGCTGCAGTGTGGGAGGTTTCCTAAGTATGGCGTGGTCAGTCCTAGAAAAACAGGGCTGATGGGGGTATGGAATGCCCCAGTTCGTTGCCCTCTGTTAGGTTCTTGAGTTGAACAACTCCCTTTCTTGTTCTCGAACTTTCGTTTCAGGATATTAGGCTTAAGGTTCAAAGTGTCCTTACAAGTAGGTGCTCGTTGCTGTACTTAGCCATCACCACGATCGAGATTGCCAATAGCATTACTACTAACATTTGCGTTATTAGCATTAAGGTGTGCCATGACAGCTGCTACAGCTGCTGTGACAATAGCTTGAAACGTAGACGCATCTATTTGAAGGATTGGTGTTTTGCTAGTGGGTTGGTTGCGTTCCTTCAGAGGCATGATTTTGTTTCATGATAAGAAAATGAGCTCGTAAGCGACTATCGTTGGCTTTAAATGTATTCTAACCTTTTGTATCTACGTATAAATCTTTAATTTTGTTATATTGTTCTTAATGATTCGATATGCATCCCTATGATGCAGTCCTGGTAAGGAACATAAATAAGTTTCTAGAATGGTTATGAACCGAGTATCATCCGAACTAAATTACCTTTGATTGGTGGATATCGTTTTCCAACTTTCGAAATGATTTGAAAACAATTCATAATAAAGTCTACATAAAATAGACTTATGAATTTGAGAAGTAATCACTATCAATTAAGATTTCGTGATCTGATTTATTGTTATTAGCCGTGACAGAAAAAGAGGATAAGCTCAAATCCTAATGTGAGTAATGTAATCACTAACTCACTAGGTTGAATCGATTTACTAGTTATTACTTAGATGAAAAGGTGCTCAAACACTTCACATAAATCACACGTGGTTTTCCTTTGTTCTCTGTTCTATTCTGGGTGGTAATGATTTGTTCTCTCCTAGTATCTATAGGGTGTCCTTCTCCTCTGTAGGTATATTGAATTCTTGAGCTGTCTTACTTCCGATTCTGACACTGATCCCCATTACTACATAATGAAGATTTAGAATCTCGGAAGTTCATGCGAATCTCTCATTGGTGTCTTTAATAGGGTAAGGGCACTAAATGATTTTTATAGTTTATTTACTTATCATCTGTTTCTTTCTCGAAATTCTCCTAATGAAATTCTGTTGGATCCTCCTTGACTCTTCTATTGATTGCTGGAGTAACTACATCTATCTAAGGGGTTTACACGAGAATGGGAATGTCTAAAGAATCTATGAGAAAATTCAAATTTTTACGAAGGTGATCCTTTCTGGTCCTTCTATAATCACATTGTGTGTACCGATTATATATAATCTAGATCAAATAGACCTTTGAATAAGTAATCCTACTCTAAAACCACTTCTAAATAAGGAAAAGGAAGTAGAGTGAAAATTACATATTCTAAGTCTATAAAATCTCGACTATATATAACCTTAACGTATCCACTTAGTAATTATAGACTTATCAGAAAAGATCTTTTTAGCATTTCCCCAAAGTTATTTATGGTATATAAAATACCTCCATGGTATTTTAATTATAAGTTTGATTCTTGGACTTCTAGATATAAGAACTTGACAAGTTTTCAGTTTTCTTGTTATGGCATCCTAAAATACTCCCATAGTATTTTAATCTTTATGTTTGGTTCTAGAATTCTTCTGGTACCTAGGCAAGTTTTAGACTTGTTGCAACACTACAATCACTCCCAAACACATGTTGGGCATATCTCAAATGAATATAGTTGATCAGGCTATATTGATCCCAGATATGATTACGTCACTTTCTAGGTTTAACTGTAATGTCCAA
Source organism: Lactuca virosa (assembly GCF_052849685.1). Classification (NCBI taxonomy): domain Eukaryota; kingdom Viridiplantae; phylum Streptophyta; class Magnoliopsida; order Asterales; family Asteraceae; genus Lactuca; species Lactuca virosa. The sequence goes on from NC_136428.1 coordinate 175,647,789, forward strand.
CATCCAAATACTTTTGTTTTGTTCTTCTTGTGATACTCATTCTAGTATGTATATTCTGCATGTACTTATACTTTTATAAAATATTTTTCTATTTTTAAAGTATAACTCTTGGTCAGAGTGTTTTTATCCCAATGGGTTTATAGTTGTATATCTTTTATGACTGATATACTGAGTTCACTATAAAAACTACTCTGATACCAATCTGTCACACCCCCAAACCAGAACGGCGGAAACGTTCGGGGGCAGAGGACTTCATGTAAGTATCACAACACATGCAATATAGTAATCAAAGTACAAACAACCATTGCATTAATAAGTATAAGTTTTACATAAGTGTTTAAACATTACATATTCTAACACCAAAGTAGGTACAGTAGAAGACAAGAGTCGCAGTACGGTACTAGGTAGTCTTCTCAAAAGCTTCGGGAGTGTACCTGTCTACTGGATTCCTAAGAATACAAGTTATTTTGAAAGAGTAGATCAGCATTTAAGTTGGTGAGTTCATAAGTATTTTAGTTCTATAAAGTATACTCTAAGTTCTTGGAAAAGTTCGCTGGTTCCTCCAGAAAATCCTATATTTCCTGAGGTGATAAACTGATAACCTCAATAGTTCCCTCTGCAATTACTTAGTTTACACTAATTATATATAACCTAATATCGAATGGACAGTTAAATGGGTGTATATGCCCTAAGCCCACAACCAAACAAGGAACAAGAAGTAAGGCGGAAGTCACACGTTTCACTGTCAATCGAATATTACTTATGTATAACTCTGATGTAAAAACTAAGGAATTATAGAATTAACCACTAAAGGTCCTTTATGTTATACTAGTTTTACAGAAAGTGAATGACTAAGTTCCAATTGTAAAAGTAGTTTAATCCCATAAACCGTTTCATTTGTAAAAGTAGTTTAATACCATAAACTGTTTCATTTGTAAAAGTAGTTTTTTCCCATAAACCGTTTCATTTGTAAAAGTGGTTTAATCCCATAAACCGTCTCTTTTGTAAAAGTAGTTTAATCCCATAAACCGTTTCATTTCTAAAAGTATTCTTAATTATATCCGTTCTACAGTAAAGCATTAGTAATAATCCTGGAAAATATTATATTATCCATAATACTGCTTTGTGGTTTTAAATGTTCCAAAACCAGAAGTTCAAGTATATTTGCCATACTGGATTTCATGATACGTAGTTTTTACTGTAAGTAAAAACTAACAAAAGGTATATTTGGTTAGGATGTAATTATCTTTTCTTACTGTTTTAAGAGAAGTATATTACTAAGTAATTTACTCGTTGTTTTATCCATGTGAGTTCTATTAACCATACTAATATGACTGATGTGCCTGATGCGACGTTCTTTAGGCGTCGGAAACGATATGATATTTGACACCCTAGGCCTGCCGGCCAAACTGTAGCGAACAGTGAAGGTGCGGGATTGTCAGTCCCATATAGATCTATACACAAATTCACGCCCTCCCTGCAGGAGATTCTGGTTAATAAGTCAGGACTTAAGGTCGTACTTAGATAAGTACACGATGAAGAGTCTCACAAATTTATTGTTTCAACGAGATTTACGATGTATTATTACCCCGTGATTGCTAACCCTGGTACTCTATTTGTACCCTTGTTAATGCAAACCCGGTATGATGTATTATTACCCCGTGATTGCTAACCCCGGTACTCTGTATTGTTCCCTTGTTAATGCAAACCCGGTATGATGTATTATTACCCCGTGATTGCTAACCCTGGTACTCTGTAATGTACCTTTGTTAATGCAAACCCGATATGATGTACTATTACTTCTTTAATATGTTATCCATATACTAAAAGTATTATTCATATCCTGGTATAGATAAATGATTTTTAGTAATTTCCTTGGAAAGTATACAATCGTGAATCATAATTGTATATGTAGTTTTGGATCCTAAATTATACCTATTATAATTTATATGTTCTATCTGATTAGCATGATTTCTCATGGAAAGTATAATATTACTTCTTTAATATGTTATCCACTGATGGGTTTTGAGCATACTACTACTCCTAAGGTGTACATGCAACCCTAAATACCTTGGATCTATGTTTTCTCTATTATACATGCAAAATTTAATTTTCCAAGGTATTACCCTAACTAGCATACAAAACTTTGATACTTGGGTAATAAAACAAGTTAGATAACATACCTTTTGTTGTAGCTTGTTGCTTGGAGCTTCAAGAGCCTAGCAACAATAATGTGAATGCCTCAAGTGGAATCACAAATCACCACTAACACTTGGAAACTTGGAAGAGGACTCTTTAGCTCACAAAAATCGGCCACACTCTTGCAAAGACTCAAGGTGCCAATTTCTTGAACCAAAGGGCTTCTTATATAGTGTGGTTATATTAGGGTTACACCATGTAAACCCTAATGTGCATGACATTCCACATTCCTCATGATCCATGTGTTTTAACCTCCATGGAGTATCCATGGGTCACCACATGGGTTAAGCCCAACATAAGGAATCATGGATCATTAGCCCACATTATAAGAATGAATGATTTACACAATCAATCCCTATATATTTAATTAGTCTTCTTTGACCACAAAATTAATTACAAATTAACTCTTGATCAATACTAATTAAATAATATGATTTCATATTAATATATTATAACTTATAATATTTTAATAAATCATACATATCCTCTTCTCAAAAGTCCAAATTGTTCCAGTGAAGCGCAACCCAAATGGACCATGCTAAATCGGGTCAAGTACATACCAAATATAGTTATGGACTTAGACACCTTATCCAACAACCGACACCTCCTGGAGGTCGCAACAAACATAGAAATCCCAGATCAAAAGTGCTCGGAAACTTCAAGTTCTTCTCACCACCTTCTTCTTTCTTCAAAAAACACTTCAAAACTCTCTTAAGGCTCCAAGATGCACTCTTGCTCTTAGTGTTTGCTTGAAGTTCGATTCCACAGAAAGAGGCTGAATAAGAATGAGATGTGAGGCCATTATGATGCTTAAATATGACCCAAAACCCTAAAAATTAGGGTTTGCATGAACCTCACGTACGCCATGTGTACGAGGTGAACGTACAGCGTACTAAGGCACGCCCCAGTACACTTAGTGTACGCGTAACGTAATCCTAAAGACCCAAGTTGACCAAAATGCCACAATGGCCCTTGCACACTTACATTTACTTGGGGATAAATATGCAATCAATCTCAATATAAGGGTTAACAATGAAAGTGCCTCAAAACAAGATGTTACAATTCTCTCCCACTTGACATAGACTTCGTCCTCGAAGTCTGCTGCAGTAACTAAGCCATGGTAGTATTTCGATATCTCCACCTCGTGTCACTCAGACGGTCCTCCCCAGAACCCAATCTGAACTAAAAGTCAGCTCATTCAGGCGGCTGCCTACCCTTACCATCCTTAACTTGATAACTTTCATTACCGGGGAAACCATCACAAACCTCTCAAAATTCGGACATCCTATACCTTAAATTACTCTTAAGCAAGCAAAACCATCTCGGAACGTAGATAATACGATATCTCTCACAATCCGAACCATATGGAATGTGACAACCTGAAACTTCTATCTTGTTCAACTATTCAATTCAATCAATGTTAAACTCGTTTCTGTTATCTTTTAGCACTGTTTAAGGGTTTGTTTAAGTGTTCTAAGCTTGAGTACAACCAAGGTTGAGATTAGGAATGAGTTATCAATGTCGTAAAGTAGCAAATCGGGCCATACACTCCTTTAGGAGGAGTGTACGGCCGTACAAATGGGTGTACGGTCGTACACTCCCTCATGGTCGCACACTCAAGGTGGTGGGTAGACCTCCCTTCCTTCATTCATTTCTTCTCTTGGCTGCACACTACTCCCTTTCTCTCAAGCTTATTCAACCGTGAACCCACCAAGGCTTCAAAAACGTAAGTATTCCATCGTATAGCTTGTTATACTTGAAATACCTCTTGATTCAAGCCTTGGTTCGTCAAGTTTCATCATGTTCTTCATCCTTTGAAGGAGTACGGCCGCACACCTTCATGAGGTTGGCCGTACACACCTTAAAGGCTCCCCAAAGTGAGAGTTTTGACCCCTATCATCTAGTTGGACATGATCTTGATGCACCTTAAAGCCGACAACTTTAGCATGAACATGAAGGGTGTACGGCCGCACACCCCTTTGTACGGCCGCACACACACCCTAGAGCCTTAAACCCACTTTGATGATATTTATTGGCCTCAAACTTGCATTACAACTAAGCATGGGACCTAGAACACTTCTTGGATGCTAGTTAGAACCTTGGAAACACATCAAAAGCACACCTCTTCATGAGTGTACGGTCGTACACTCATGGGCCGCACACCCATGGCCGTACACACCCTTAGGGTGGTCGTACACCTCCCTCACTCACTCACTTATGGTTTTAACAATTAGTTCAAGTGTTTCCAAGTCCCTAGAGTGGTTTCTTATCATGCCTAGTAGTGAAATACCCTAATTTGGCTCCTATATGTGTTATTACATGTTAAATAGGATCTAATTGTGTTCGAGGGTTCAATTGACACTCAGCATTCCATATCGATCTTTCATACAAACCACTCACTCGAGGTGAGTTCATACCCCCTACATTTTTCCGAGTTTTTTTTATGTTTTCAGGCGGGAATACAAGCCAAACATAAATGATTTTATGAAATTTATACAAAAAGAATTTCAAAAAACTTAAAACGGATGTCATCGGTACAAACACATAATTTCTAAAGTTTTACAAAATCTTTAGATATTTTATCCCTTCTGTATTATGTTGAGCATAAGGGACATTTTCAACTTACAAGCTTAACCTCATAGTTTTCAGACTGATACAAGGTTATACATATACAAACACACAAACTATAATTGGTATAGTTTGGGAATTCATACGTGGTTATACATATACAAACACACAAACTATAGTAGCTATAGTTTGGGAATTCATACAAGGTTATACATATACAAACACACAAACTATAGTAGGTATAGTTTCGGAATTCAAACAAGGTTATACATATATAAACACACAAACTATAATAGGTATAGTTTGGGAATTCATACAAGAGTTTACAAACTTATCCTTTATTTACCAAAAGGGTTTTTCTGTATTATTACTTGTAAAGTAGTTAATCTAATTGGAGACACGTTCTTGGGCGCATACAAACTTAACTAAATGGAGGACTACCCCTTATGATCAGAGTCTCTTCGAGGGAGAGTGTGATTTTTGTTTATAGATCTATACGGGACTGACTATCCTGCACCGTACTGCTTGCTACAGTAGGACCGGCAGGTCTACGGGTGACAATGTCATAAAGGATACTGGTGCCCGATTCGCGCCATATCAAGTTTAATGTATGGTCATAAAGCTCGCAATGTAGATAACAACGATATATTTACGTAGTAATATACTATACATGCTGGTAGTAACCAGGGTTTTCAAACAGAACATTTCATACAGAGATCTTTCTTACAAAGTTCATTATACTATACATGCTGGTAGTAACCAGGGTTTTCAAACAGAACAGTTCATACAGAGATCTTACATACAAAGTTCATCATACAATACATCTGGTAGTAATTCAATCATACAAACATTTTTACTATATTATCTCACTTTTACTAAAGAAAATACTGGATTTTCTTGGAATCATGCAAAGATTTTTACAGAGTCATCAACAGGTTTTCAATACATAAACATCTCTTATGAACTCACCAGCTTTATGCTGATACTCTTTCAAAACTACTTGTATTCTCAGGAAATCACTAGACAGGTACCTCCTGGAGTTTTGAGGAGTCAGAGCAATTAAAGTCATGTCTTTTTATTTTACTTACACTTTTGATGTATTCAAACAAGACTTAAACAGATGTAAACCTTTTTCATATGTGTATTCAATGTAATGGTTGGGTTTACTATGATTGCTATGATACAATTGTTGTGATACTATACATGACGTCATCCACCCCCGAACGTTTCCGCCGTTCCGGTTTAGGGTATGACAGACTAGTATCAGAGCTCTTGTTTATAGTGAACTAAGTATACCGAACCTTACATGGTATACAACTATAAACACTAAGGGGCTGAAGTACTCTGAACTAAAAGTATACTTTTAAAAATATAAGTATTTTATAAGAAGTATACAAATATACATACATAACAGAACCAAGGTCATAGGTAGAACAAAACAAAAGTATTTGGATGTTGGACACTATGGTTAAACCTGGGCAGTTATGTAATCATGTCTTGGGTCAATATAGCCTGATCAACTATATTCATTCGAGACATGACCAACATGTGCTTGGGAGTGACTGTGGTGTTGCAGCAAGCCTAAAACTTACCAAGCATACATACATCAGATATCGGTAGAACAAAAACATACAACTTAAAATACTATAGGAGTATTTTAGCTAGAGCCGAATGCAGTATAGAGATTCATTCCAAGTGTTTCTACATATTTCTTCTTAGCGATAGTTACTTGCAATAGTAACCCTCCTCTATATATCGCTTCGTAGAACACTTTAACTTTCAGAATGAGATATATCTTGATTCATATATTTTGATTTAAATTTAGGGGACTTATCATCCTCTTCTTCCTAATTGTTCTAGAACAAGATGCCTCCCCGAAGAAGACCCATCAGAAGGAACAACGACACTCCACCACCACCACCCCCTCAGTTCGATCCTGTTATGTTCCAGGCAGCAGTTACAGCCGCCGTGACTGCAGCAATGGCGCAAGTAAACTCTGGTGGATCTGGAAGTGGTACTCATCCCCAGAACCTCGGTGATCAGGGACATCAGAAGGAGTGTTCCTATAAGGACTTCATGAACGCAAAACCCAAATCCTTCGACGGAAACGGAGGTGTTATTTCCCTGACTCGATGGCTCGAGAAGATCAAATCCATCTTCGAAATTTGGGCTTGTTCCGAAGCAAACAAGGTGAAGTTTGCCGCCTACACCTTCACCGACAGAGCATTGACCTGGTGGAATCGTCAAGTCAAATCCCTAACCCTGCCAGTGGCTAATGCCATGGGTTGGGAAAGTCTGAAGGAACTAATGCTCGCCGAATACTGTCCAAGAGGCGAGGTGCAAAAGCTAGAGCACGAACTCTGGAACCTGAAGATGAAGGGTTCCGATATTGCTGTCTACACAGCTAGATTCTATGATCTGGCTCTCCTCTGTCCGGGAATGGTCACCCCGAAAAGCAAGAAAATTGAGCGATACATCTGGGGACTGACGCCCCGAACTCAAGGAAATGTCTTGGCTGCTAAGCCTTCTACATTTGATAGCGCCAAATGTCTGGCGCAGACCCTGATAGATCACGGGGTCGATCTTGATGAGGTGACACCTCTTCCCGAGCCACGAAAGGAGAGTGGTGGGAAGAAGAAAAAGTTCTGGAACAAATGAAAGGGTCAGTCTTCGCAGGAGCCCTCCAAGAAACAATAAACAGTGACAGTCCACGCTGCTACTACTCCGGCTGCAGTTCCCGTTACTCCAACAGCCCCCAACCGCTATGTTGGAAACCTACCTCTATGCAACAAGTACAACTACCATCATCATGGGCAGTGCCGGGAGATGTTGTGCACCAGCTGTGATAAAAAGTGGCACACAGCTCGATTCTGCAAGGCACCCGTCCAACCAACCAATCAGGCTCCTGGAGCGGGCGCTGGTCAAGCCTGTTACGGCTGTAGAGAGGTTGGGCACTTCAAAAGAAATTTCCCCAAGGCAACAACAGCTGGCAACACAAGGAGGGTGCTAGCTATGGGCCAGGAGGAAGTAATCGCTGATCCTACCGTTGTTACGGGTACGTTCCTCCTTGACAACTCTTATGCATGCATTCTTTTCGATTCTGGTGCAGAGAGGAGTTTTGTTAGTCATGCATTCAAACATCTACTCAAATGTAAATCCCAACCTTTAACTGAAACATTTATCGTCGAGATGGATAAAGGAAAGAAAGAGAGCACTAACGATATATTCATAGGTTGTACTCTTATACTACACAATCATTCCTTTCCCATCGATCTTATGCCAGTATCCATAAAGAGCTTTGATGTCATAATCGACATGGATTGGTTGAGCCCTAATCGTGCTGATATCCTTTGTTATGAGAAAGCCATGCGTCTCAATCTTCCCTCTGGCGAAGCCCTCATTATTTACGGTGATAAACTCAGTTCGAACCTTCGTATCATTTCATGCATCAAAGCCCATAAATATCTGCGGAAGGAATGCCATGCATTCCTAGCTCATGTGGTTGACGAAACGCAAAAAGTTAAAGACCTCGAGAGCATCCCCGAAGTCAATAACTTTCCTGATGTCTTCCCCGAAGATCTTCCAGGAATTCCTCCCGAGCGCCAAGTCGATTTTCGTATCTACTTAATCCCCGGAGCTACTCCAATAGCTAAATCTCCATATCGTCTCGCGCCGGCAGAAATGCAAGAGTTATCCAGCCAGCTCAATTAGCTGATCAACAAGGGATTCATAAGACCGAGTTCCTCACCCTGGGGAGCCCCGATCTTATTCGTGAAAAAAAGATGGATCCTTTCGGTTGTACATTATTTACCGAGAACCGAACAAGCTTACCATCAAGAACCGTTATCCCATACCCAGAATGGACGAACTCTTCTACCAACTTCAGAGAGCCAGTTATTTATCAAAGATAGTCCTTAGATCAGGGTACCATCAGTTACGAGTTCACAAAAATGATGTTCCCAAAACAACATTCCGAACTCATTACGGACACTACGAGTTTTATAGTAATGCCCTTCGGTCTAACCAACGCACCGACAGTATTCATGGACCTGATGAATCGGGTGTGCCGCCCTTTCCTACACAAGTTTGTGATCGTGTTAATTGACGATATACTTGTCTATTCGCGGAGTGAAGATGATCCTAAACAACACTTGAGACTAGTGCTAGAAACATTAAGGGCGGAGAAACTATATGCGGAATTCTCAAAGTGTGAGTTCTGGATCAGGAAGGTAAGTTTCCTTGGTCACGTGGTTAGCGAGGAAGGAATACACCTGGACCCTTCCAAAATCAAATCGATTGAGAATTGGTCAGCACCAAATACACCCACAAAAATCCATCAATTCTTGGGTCTCGTTGGCTATTATCGCAGGTTTATCCAAAACTTCTCCAAAATCGCTAAGCCTTTAACCACCCTGACACAGAAAGGTGTAACCTTTAGTTGGGGAGAGAAGCAAGACACTGCGTTTCAAACATTGAAGCAGGCCCTATGCAGCGCACCTATCTTGTCCCTGCTTGAAGGGACGAAATACTTCGTTGTCTACTGTGATGCATCCAATCAGGGCCTAGGCTGTGTGCTCATGCAGCGAGGAAAGGTTATCGCCTATGCCTCAAGGCAGTTGAAAACACACGAAGTCAATTACACAACTCACGGTCTAGAGTTGGGAGCAGTGGTCTTCGCGTTAAAGATCTGGAGACATTATCGCTACGGAACCAAGTGCACTGTATTCACCGACCATCAAAGCCTACATCATATCTTCGATCAGAAAGAGTTAAACATGAGGCAACGGTGATGGGTAGAGCTACTCAGTGACTACGAGTGCGAAATACGCTACCATCCCGGCAAGGCCAATGTGGTAGCGGATTCCCTCAGCCGAAAGGAGTATTCAGCTCGTAGGGTGAAGGCATTGACAATGACCATCCATTCCCATTTATCCGCACAAATCAGAGAGGCTCAACTGGAAGCCCTAAAGCCAGAAAACATGTCGAATGAAGCCCTGAAAGGAATGGAAAATAACTTAGAGGTAAAGGGAGACGAAGTTTATTATTTCATGAACCGGATCTGGACCCCAAAGTACGACGGGTACAGGGAGGTTGTCATGAATGAGGCTCACAAGACTAGATACTCTGTTCACCTAGGTTCAGATAAAATGTATCTGGATCTGAAACAACTCTATTGGTGGCCGAACATAAAAGCAGAAATCGCTATCTTTGTGGGCAAGTGGTTGACTTGCACCAAGGTGAAGGTAGAATATTAAAAGCCTTCAGGTTTACTTCAGCAGCCAGAAATATCTGAGTGGAAGTGGGAAAGGATTACAATGGATTTTATCACTAAGTTACCCAGATCTCCGAGTGGGCACGACACCATCTGGGTAATTGTCGATCGACTGACTAAATCCGCCGACTTCTTGCCAATCAAAGAAAACTTCAAAATGGAGAGACTCACACGAATATACCTTCGAGAAATAGTTCGCCTTCATGGGGTACCTGTATTCATTATCTCCGATCGAGATAGCAGGTTTACCTCGAGATTCTGGCAATCACTTCAGAAGGCTCTTGGAACTATGCTGGATATAAGCACGACTTATCATCCACAGACATATGGACAGAGTGAGAGAACAATCCAGACATTGGAAGATATGTTGAGAGCCTGCGTCATCAACTTCGGCACGTCGTGGGGCACTCATCTACCCTTGGTCGAATTTTCCTACAACAACAGCTACCATAACAGCATCAAGGCTGCGCCGTTTGAAGCCCTCTATGGCCGTAAGTGCAGATCCCCTCTGTGCTGGGCTGAAGTGGGTGACACACAACTAGTCAAGGGTCAAGTCCCCGACAACACTCTCACGGGTCCGAAAATCGTCCGAGAGACGACTGAAAGCATCAAGAGATAGACAAAAGAGCTACACCGATAAGAGACGAAAAGCTTTGGAATTCCAAGTTGGTGACCGTGTCCTTTTGAAGTTCTCACCCTGGAAAGGCATGATACGCTTTGGAAAGCATGGAAAGCTAAATCCAAGATACATTGGACCATTCGAGATCCTCGCTAGGATTGGTCCTGTAGCATACAAACTCCGGTTACCCCGAGAACTTAGCAACGTGCATCCCGTCTTCCACGTGTCGAACCTAAAGAAGTGTCTGTCCGATGAGACACTTGTGATTCCCCTCGATGAGATCGAACTAGACAAGAGCTTACACTTCGTGGAGGAACCAGTTGAAATCAAGGACCGGGAAGTCAAACGAACGAAACAAAGTCGCATCCCGATAGTGAAGGTTCACTAGAATGCCAAGCGGGGACCTGAATTCACTTGGGAGCATGAGGATTCAATGAAACAGAAGTACCCTCATCTTTTTCCAAGTCCATGATTTGTAGTTCTATTTTTTTGAATTTCGGGACGAAATTCCCTCTAACGGGGGGATTGTGTCACAACCCGGAACTTCTATCTTGTTCAACTATTCAATTCAATCAATATTAAACTCGTTTCTGTTATCTTTTAGCACTGTTTAAGGGTTCATTTAAGTGTTCTAAGCTTGAGTACAACCAAGGTTGAGATTAGGGATGAGTTACCAATGTCGTAAAGTAACAAATCGGGCCACATACTCCTTTAGGAGGAGTGTACGGCCGTACACATGGGTGTACGGCCGTACACCCCCTCATGGCCACACACTCAAGGTGGTGGGTCACCCACCCCTATATATGAGAGTAGAACTCCCTTCCTTCATTCCTTTCTTCTCTTGGCTGCACACTACTCCCTTTCTCTCAAGCTTATTCAACCGTGAACCCTCCAAGGCTTCAAAAACATAAGTATTCCATCCTCTAGCTTGTTATACTTGAAAGACCTCTTGATTCAACCCTTGGTTCATCAAGTTTCATCATGTTCTTCATCCTTTGAAGAAGTACGGCCGCACACCTTCATGAGGTTGGCCGTACACACCTTAAAGGCTCTCCAAAGTGAGAGTTTTGACTCCTATCATCTAGTTGGACATGATCCTAGCCTTGATGCAACTTAAAGTCGACAACTTTAGCATAAACATGAAGGGTGTACGGCCGCACACCCCTTTGTACGGCCGCACACACACCCTAGATCCGTAAACCCACTTTGATGATCTTTATTGGCCTCAAACTTGCATTACAACTAAGCATGGGACCGAGAACACTTCTTTGATGCTAGTTAGAACCTTGGAAACACCTCAAAAGCACACCTCTTCATGAGTGTACGGCCTTACACTCATGGGACGCACACCCATGGCCGTACACACCCTTAGGGTGGCCGTACACCTCCCTCACTCACTCACTTATGGTTTAAACACTTAGTTCAAGTGTTTCCAATTCCCTAGAGTGGTTTCTTATCATGCCTAGTAGTGAAATACCCTAATTTGGCTCGTATATGTATTATTGCATGTTAAATAGGATCCAATTGTGTTTGAGGCTTCACTTGATACTCAGCATTCCATATCGATCTTTCATACAAACCACTCACTCGAGGTGACTTCATACCCCTACATTTTTCCGAGTTTTTTTTTATGTTGTCAGGGGGGAATACAAGCCAAACATAAATGATTTTATGAAATTTATACAAAAAGAATTTCAATAAACTTAAAACGAATGTCATCGGTACAAACACATAGTTTCTACAGTTTTACAAAAGATTTAGATATTTTATCCCTTCTGTACTATGTTGAGCGTAAGGGACATTTTCTACTTACAAGCTTAACCTCATAGTTTTCAGATTCATACAAGGTTATACATATACAAACACACAAACTATAATAGGTATAGTTTAGGAATTCATACAAGGTTATACATATACAAACACACAAACTATAGTAGGTATAGTTTGGGAATTCATACAAGGTTATACATATACAAACACACAAACTATAGTAGGTATAGTTTGGGAATTCAAACAAGGTTATACATATACAAACACACAAACTATAGTAGGTATAGTTTGGGAATTCATACAACAGTTTACAAACTTATCCTTTATTTACCAAAAGGGTTTTTCTGTATTATTACTTGTAAAGTCGTTAATCTAATTGGAGGCACGTTCTTGGGCTCTTACAAACTTAACTAAGTGGAGGACTACCCCTTATGATCAGAGTCTCCTCGAGGGAGAGCGTGATTTTTGTGTATAGATCTATACGAGACTGACTATCTTGTACCTTACTGCTAGCTACAGTAGGACCGGCAGGTCTACGGGTGACAAAGTCATAAAGGATACTGGTGCCCGATTCGCGCCATATCAAGTTAATGTATGGTCATAAAGCTCGCAAGGTAGATAACAACGGTACATTTACGTAGTAATGTACTACACATGCTGGTAGTAACCAGGGTTTTCAAACAGAACATTTCATACAGAGATCTTTCATACAAAGTTCATTATACTATACATGCTGGTAGTAACCAAGGTTTTCAAACAGAATAGTTCATATAGAGATCTTACATACAAAGTTCATCATACAATACATTTGGTAGTAATTGAATCATACAAACATTTTTACTATATTATCTCACTTTTACTAAAGAAAATATTGGATTTTCTTGGAATCATGCAAACATTTTTACAGAGTCATCAATAGGTTTCAATACATATACATCGCTTATGAACTCACCAGCTTTATGCTGATACTCTTTTAAAACTGCTTGTATTCTCAGGAAATTAGTAGACAGGTACCTCCTCGAGTTTTGAGGAGTCGGAGCAATTAAAGTCATGTCTTTTTATTTTACTTACACTTTTGATGTATTCAAACAAGCAATTAAAGTCATATCTACCCCCGAACGTTTCCGCCGTTCCGGTTTGGGGGTGTGACACGGAACCCTTCAGACCCTGACTTACCTTAATGATTCCACTGGGGAATCAGGACTCCTCAGCTTTCTCTGCTACTGAACCCTTCTTCCGAAAACAAGGCGGCTCTAAACACGAGCCTCAGCTAGATAACCACTGCATGGAGGCACAAACAACGCCAACATATCCCACAATTTCCTGGCTATGACCGAATGTCTTGAGAGATCCACAAAGCTGCAGAATCCTAAGGCTATAAAAACTGCATCAATTATATCAATATGCTTCCCGAGACCGTGAACCCATCAGATCTAAATTTTAGAACCCATATTCCCGAACTGACATTCATCCATTCAATGAATCCACCCCTCGCCTTTGAGTACAACCAAACACGTGGAAAAGAACTCAAACGCATCAATCACGAATTTCCACCAATTCCAAAACCATAATATATACCAAAAGCCTTTAATAAACCCTTGACTCCTTGACACGCCATTTCAAACCACTGTTACAACGAGAAAAGATGATAAATCCAAGAATTTTCACATTTCCTCCAACCATTATCAACACAGGTGTATCCCCACCTGGCAAATCACTCGAGATATTCACAAAGAACTTCCTGATTCGAGACTCCATAACCAATACCCAACCTTGGTAGCCCAACCCCTAATAACTGCTTGTGAACAAACCTGATTTAAAATGCAAACACTCCGCATAGACTTTCTGATGTACGAATAATACTCCCAACAACCTTTAACTGATCACTTTATCCAACTAGCTGATCTGTGAGGCTCCCGACTTCCATCAACGTGCCAAAACCAAAGGTAATATAAGCAGAAGAAATCAACAATCATGATCACTGGGCCTACAACCCATGACCGGAATACCCCTACAAGGTCCTCAACATAGGTCCGGATTGCCTCCGAGCCCACAACATGAGTCTGGAAACTCACAATCAACATCACAGGGGCCTAACGATACTCGACCTCATTCCACCGCCTTGCAGGGACTTAATCAAAATCCATCTCAATGCTAACCGAGGGAAACCATGACACAATCTTTTACCACGCACAATTCCTTTCATAGAACAAGTTGCTACCAATTTAAAACCCTACAAAATTATGGTCGTACACGACCCGAGAATAGGATAAACGGTCGTACTCTTGATCCAATTCAAATGATATAACTCAAAAAGAACCAAGCATATAATTCGAACCAAGTGCTCCATTGCTATCTTGTCGAGCCCACATACACCCCTCTTGGAAATAAATAATGAATTTACCACAATGCATACCCTTAGGGAACCCATAACGTCATCCAAAATGGGGAAAAATACCAGAGTTCAAACAAAATGACAAACTTCAATCATTAACAGATGACATCCTCACGATCGGTCGAAACATGATCCCATACTTGATTGAGACTGAACAGATTCCACCAATACATAACTAGCTCGAGAAAACTTCCAAGGCGATCTTGAATGCTACCAAAACCTGAGCCTGCTATGAACCAAAATTCCACACCACTATTGAGGGTAATCATACCCAAAGACCAAAGGAATATAAAACATACCAAACTTCATGATAGGCTCACACATCCATTGAACTTCAAATGTCACAACTTGAAACTTTCGGAGAACCTTCGTTGAATGATGAACGAAACGACCAATAATCAAGGACACATTGACGTTAGATCTAATGAACCGAAACCTGCTCGGAGTTCTTCCCAAGCTAGACTATAATTAGAAATCCATACATCCAGCTGACAAATTCCTTCCGCAACCGATACTCTACCCGAGTGATCCTAGCGGCTCCTCATTTATTCATTGGCACCCCCAAAAGGAACCAATAGCTGCAACAAGTTCCTTGACCAACCACTTTCTGCTGAGAGACAAATCATGTATCTCCTGAACACATACATCAGATAGCCGTTTACTATATAGCCCTGCCTGACCAAATCCTGAACCGAGATCCCACATACTTGCACGAGAGATCCCTATGAACCACTCTTCTAATACCATGAACTCGGACAGATCGATGATCCCTCAAGAAGAATACCCAGTGCTCCCCCATTTAGGGTTCGAACTACGACCCACTAGTATTGAAACCAAACCATAACTAAAACCGGCTCAACCATGTACAAACCATCCCTGACTCTTGCAATGCATAACACATGCAGGATAACCTTCCAGATCAAGACCTCTGAATTTAAGTTGATGCCTCTGAAATTTTCCAATCATAACTACTTAACATTAAGGAATTCCTGCAACTACATAAGAAAAACACCAACTTACTATCCAAAACATACATGATTCTCCTGCAATCTCGACCGTCAATCCGGTACCTGACCTGCCTATAACCAAAGAACACAAACCCTTGATCGTATCACAAATCATCCATACCACATCAATCCTCCTGCGCACTCCCACGCTGACATACTGTCACCAAACACCGCGACCAACATACGCCATGCAGGGTTTACATCCTAACTGTGACTATCAAAAGCCTACTCACTCCTTCTCCAAACTCGGAAAAATAGAAGGGCATAATCCTTTCAACAGATAGTGACAATCCAATCCATCAATCAACCACTCAACTTCCAGTTACAATCCCCAAGCCGATCATAACAATCGTTTCCTTCTTGAGTACCGCGACTCAATGCATGACCTCGAGTAAAACCCTCGAGACCTCCAAACCAACATACTCATCTAGGTTTGTACCATTCCACCCAAACCGACATCGCCAGTGAGGTCCAAAAAAATTAACCATGCTGGCTTCCCTGACCAGCCCATAAAATCCCCGAAACTCTCCTCGATTCGAGTATGGATCTCGTGCTTCTAGTAGTACTTCCACACATATCCATACTTTCCTCAAAAATAATCTCGGGTCCTCTAAGACCTACTTATAATAATATTCCTAATACCTGCTCCACAACATAGCAATCACACTAGAATACTTCCTAGGCTCTCTTAGGATTCCCCACCTCCCTTACCATCAGCTGCTGAAGGAATCCAATCAATGTCAGCCAACCACTTCATGAATATAATTACATGCAACAAAACTTAAATAATCTTTCGACTAAAGGACCCAACCCTAAAATGGTTAGACGCAAACGAGAGCTGTGAAATAGGGCCAAATCCTTCACTCTAAGATTACTTAACCTTAACTTAATGTGTTCATTTGGGAGTTAGCTCACATCAATGTGAGTCTCACCTAGCACAAAGCAAGCATCATTCGAGCAGCGGAGTCAACTGACACTAAGACACAATAAAATCGGGCAGATCCTCATACAAACTTCTCCATCTCTATCTCCCAACATCTCGGATACACGTTTACCCTGACCTCACTCTCTCAAGAGTGGCTAATAATTCTCACGTTGACACGCCATGCACTGCACCCACTCATGAAACTTCCACCAACCCTGCATCACTCGTGTATGCTAATCATACATAACACTGGATCCTATAGACATCCGAATACTTGATTCTACCCTAAGCCCATTATCAAACAGGAATAAGAAATAAGGCTAAACCAAACATTCTCAGGCTATAGAATCTTAGTTTTGTACAACTATGATGCATACACTAAGAAACTACAGTTATGATGTTAGTTCCATATAAGAATGAAACCCGAGGCTACCAGACATCATATAATCATGTAATTTCTGAAGATCCATAGCCTATCACTAGCATGTTGTTCTAACATATCACAACATCAAGTAACAATGTGGTAATTTGGGGTCTACTTACTGGCTCCGACTGATTGTACACATCACACCCTCTTTTGGTTATTTGAAAAACAACTTTGAAAATCATTTTTGAAACCCTTTTTCTTAGTTTGAGACTGGATTCACACAAGTGATCCTCCAATTCACTCAAATCAAGGCTCTGATACCAGCTTGTAAGATACCAAAATTTTCAACAAATTTAAACATTTCAAAACAACTCATTTACTAATCAAAGTGTTTACAAAACCATTTTTTCCAAAACATTATTTAAAAATCATAGTCTCCCAAGATCCAATTAGTAGTAAAACCAATGATGTGTATGGTCACGCCTTCGCCTAGCCATGGTCCTCTGAAGTACTTGAAACCATAAACTAGAAACTGTAAGCACGAAGCTTAGTGAGTTCCCAAAAGTACCAGCACACACACAAATAACATATACAACAACATGTCGAGTCCAATCAGCCATCGGGTTGGAATACCCTAGGCCCAGTCACAATCCTGATGGGTTTTCTACAGAAAAAACAATCCTATGTGTGCATGCAACCCATATTGAAAGACCTATGTTTTCACTATTAGACATACAAGCATTAAACACAAAATCTAGAATCCCTAGGAGGCATGTACAATTTTCGAAATTAACATAAAACTAGGGTTTAGATACATACCTTTATTGTTATGTAGTAATAACAATGATTCCTTTGAAGATCTTGACTTTGAGAATAAGTACCACAAGTGTAGTACCTCTAATGGCTCACAAACACACCAAGGCAAGAGGATGATTAGGAGAGAGTGGAGAGAGGAGGTAATTGCTCATAATTTCTACTCTTCAATGTATCTAAGGGATGGACAAAATTGCTTAGGGATAAGGCTCTATTTATAGTTGAGATTGCTTAGAACCAAAGCTAGGGTTAAGATAAGGAAACCCTAATCCTTTAGCTTAAGGCATAAGTAGCCCATGGATTCCTTATCCTTAAGGCCTTGGACAAAAATCTCTAGATCCTTCCAAGGATTTTCGGCCAAGCCTTTCCAAGGGAGTCCAATAGCCCAATCCACGACTATTAATTAATTGCAAAACAGTCCCCGCACTATTAATTAATTCCTTTAATCCCAAAATTAATTCAAAATTAATTTCTGATTAAATATTAAACAATAATATGATTTCTAATTAATATATAATTTCCATAATATATTAATAAATCATTTATTTCAATTTATTAATCAGATTAATAATTATTCTCTTCCTCAATTAATCATCCTGTCTAGTTGCGAATGTGAAGGCAACCCAAAAGGACTATGCTACTATCATTTCAAGTAGATACCAAATATAGTTATAGGCTTACACACCTAATCCAACAGTCTCCCACTTGGATAAGTCTAATAATTATAATTGCATGTATAACTTCAAAAATTGGCCAGCAAATTGTAGCTGTCAAAGCCGCTGTCGAACTCTGGCCTAGTCAGCAACGTTTCCTAAGATAAGGGATCATATAATACTCCGTTCTACAAGATATCATGTGGACAAATGACATGGAACATAATCATTCTCATTGTCCAACAGTTTGTTTCCCGATTTCTGATTTGTAATGACGAAGAACTTAATTGAACACATCAATTCAGTCCTAACCGGGCCCGACACATAAGTCAACACCAAATCATCGACGGCCCAAGATATCGCTTCTCCCCCTTAGGGAAAAAGGAATAGATAAACTTTGACTCATATGCTTGCACTATTTACTCATCAAATCATGCACAACAATACGTTTTATAACACCAAGTTACTGATGCGTCTACACATTATCAATGCACAACCAACTCGTAAACAACAACTCATATATCTTGGTTTAAAGATTATACGATATTATCGTCTCATAATTACATGTGATAAATTCCATGAAGTAATTCACTGAGCGTGAGTTTAATCCAATACTTAAATCCCTATTTCAAAAAGTACTCATGAATATTGCAGCAAACCATTGCTATGTCTAAATACTTAGACAATCTACAAGCCAATTCATGACAATGTTAATTCACTACTTACTTCCAAAGTTTGATCGACTGTGGATATTTGAATAATCCAATTATTCTGGAAGTAAAATATGAAAAATGAAACACAATGATAAACAATTGACAAAAGATAGTAAACAATACTCATAAATAAATCTCCATTATTTAATCATCAAATGTCAATTACATTTATTTGTTACAAGTTTCTAAATATCTATCTAATCACTAAAAGTTGTATCACCCTTCAGACCAATGCTCCTCGCATGCTGAGTGTGCTTAACCCTATTCAGGCCCTTTGTGAGGGGATCTGCTGGATTCTATTAAGATGATACCCTCTTTACGACGAGGTGTCCTTCTTCTACTCAATTTCTGAAAAAGTGATACTTTTTGTCGATATGTCTAGATATGCCATTGTAACACCCGTAGATCCGGGCTAGTCAATTTGGAGGCCATGAGTGTCGAAAACGAATTTTCGGCAAAAGATTATTTATAATAAATAATCTTATCCAAGTTTTAGAATATTTCTCAAGGTTTCCGTACATATAAAGAACTCCGAAATCCGAGTTATAACGAAGAAGTTATAGCCCGTCGAAGTTTTACGGCAAAACCGGCACGGCACCGGGAAGCGTAAATAGTGAATTTACGATGGAGCGACTTTTAGCCTTAGCGATCTAAACAAAAGTCGTAGAAAACGTTAAACCGAGAGCGTCCATAAAAAGAACGCCCAAATCTGACTTCGTATGAGGAAGTTATGATTTTTCGAAGTTTCGGCTTAGCAGTGTACAACCCGAAACTCGAATTTTAGTTCGAGTGGTTTTTGGCTTACACGACCTAAATGAGAGTTGAAGATCTCATTAATAGGAACTCAACGGTAAAAAGACAGACAAAAACGGAGCTCGTATGCGAAAGTTATGGACGAAGCTTAGTCTCTACTTTTCGAGCGCGGCGATTTCGATACAGTTTTGTAAATCCGAGATAGAATGAGAATTAGCCAACGAGGTCTAAATGAGAGTTGAAGATCTCATTAATAGGAACTCAATGGTAAAAATACAGACAAAAACGGAGCTCGTATGCGAAAGTTATGGACGAAGCTTAGTCTCTATTTTTCGAGCGCGGCGGATTCGATATAGTTTTGTAAATCCGAGATAGAATGAGAATTAGCCAACGAGGTCTAAATGAGATTTGAATATCTCATTAATAGGAACTCAACGGTAAAAAGACAGACAAAAACGGAGCTCGTATGCGAATGTTACGGACGAAGCTTGGAGACTACTTTACTATACAATTCCTATAAATAAGAGATGAACTCTTCATAATTTCCTCACACCTTCAAACCTTTCTTTCTCTCTCTAACATCTCTCTAACCTCCCTAAACCCCTCCCAAGTCTAGGGAACCTCCCTATCACGAGAAGAAAGCCCCAGAGCGCCCGACGGCTCCGAGAAGAAAAGCTTTCGGCTCGGAAACGCTGCTCCAGCGAAGCCCAGTTTTTAATAAAAACCCGCTGTAAGTGAGCTACGCCTATACTATATTTAATATAGCTTTTATTTAATTATAGTAACATTATTAGGACCTTAAAATAATTATTTGGTCTATTATTATGAGTTATATTGAGTGTTATTTCACGCTTATATAATAGTAATAATAGCTAGACTATTAATTAGTCGCGATTAACGTTAAAACTAAACTCTAGTGGTATTAATACTAGGTTTTGGTCAAGGAAAAATTGTTTTGAGATAACGAAGTGTTGTTCAAGTACCGAGTCACCACCTAATCAAGTGAGTGCATGGTCCCTTTCATCTTACACATAGATATTAAGTATTTTATATAAATTACGTGCTATATGTGCATATTATCTGAATACTTGCTGTCTATGATGGATGAATGATTTTATACATGTTTTAAATGATTTAAATATATATTTATTTTATATCTACAAATATGTTGGGATAAAACATGGGTAGATGAAATAGTTGGTGTGCGATGAAATAAAATGATGAGAGATAGGTGATGATAGGAAGGTGATGATAATTAGGTGATGGATATGTGATGATGAATCAGTGACGTAGGATGAAAGATACTATAACCTTGTCCGTCAATGTGGAGATGTAGTCATCTACCAGAGTATAGATGGCGACCACAGACTATTCTAGACAACCCCGTGGAAAGACCAGCAGACTTATAACCTGTAGGTGATGAATTACGAGTTCAGGCGATGTTGTGACTGCGTATTCATGTGATGATACTCTAACCTTACTATGAATTACGAGTTCAGGCGATGTTGTAACTACGTATTCATGCCTTAGGAACGAACATATAAGGAAATGTGATGTAAAGAGATGAGAGGTAAATAAGACATAGGAGATGACCCTTAAGATAATTCTTTAAGGAATATTAAATGAAGAAAATGGGGATGGGTAATTGGGTTGATTGTTTGATTGTTTAAACATAATAATTATATGATTGTGGGTTGAAAACCCTATGTACTCACCAGGTTTCCCAACCTGACCCACTCAAGCTTATTTGTATCACAGGTGTCGATATGAAGCTACTTTAAACTGAGAGATTTAAAAGAGATGTAGATCACTAGTGTAAATGAATGTAAGTTCTGTTTATGCTTATGTTTCTGTATTGACGATGACATCCCAAATGTTTTAAAATGAATAAAAATACTTTTCTTCTGAAATGCTTTGATAACGTATTTATTATGTTTTACTGGGAACAAATTCCGCAACATTTTTATTAAAAGAGGTACTCTGATTTTATAAATCATAAACAAAAATCGGTCTTTTCTGGCCGTGAAAATGGGGATGTCACAGTTGGTATCAGAGCATTAGTTTAAGCGAACTAGGAATTTGTAGGAAATTTCTAGACTTAAACTTAGAGTGCTAAGCGATGATTGTGAGAAGAGTGTCTGCTATATTTTAGACACGAGCACTAGTTTATTTTAGGAATGATACCTAAAATGTTTTATGTGCTAAATGTTTTATGTTATAGCTATAGAGATGTCTTATATGCTATTATTTGTTCGGATCTATGGTCTATTGCCGACCGGATCTGGAAATTTTATGTGTTCAGATTTCTAAACGTGTAATTACGATATTAGAACTGGCATGTAACTTTTCGGAGTAATAGGGAGATTTATATGTCTATCGTAAATAAAACTTTCCTATCTTAAATTCTCGCCTCGGTACACCGAATGTCTACTTTGGTGTACAAAACGTCATGGTGAAGACAGACTAGGAAATATCTGAGGAAGTTGACAACCTGAGCCGAAGAATCTGACGGGTCATGCATCGGTCGTTGCGCCTGCACCCGAACCTATCACAATGGCAGAAGTTCAGGAAGTGATGCGAACCATGATAGACTTATAAAATAGAGGAAATAATAAGGCTTACGATAGTGAATGATACCTATCATAAGATATCGTAAGAGAGGTATCTTGCCTTTAGAATGCGTTTAATAAATAATACGTCTAGTATGGGAGAAGTACACTTTCGATTGGCAGAAAGAAAGAATTCTTGGTATAATCCATAAAGTTATCCCATGGTCTTGAATTTCCAATATCAACCGAGTTGAAGCAGAATTGATGATTGAAGATGTGCGTGGAAGAAGTCCTAGTAGAGTCTAGGGGAAAAAAAATTTATGATTATTTGGACACACTCGTATGTGTTAAATTGTTTTGTGATTTTAGGACTTGGGGACTGCGAGACAATACTTGGGACTAGTATGCGTAGGTGTGAATGGTAGTAGATGCATATACTACCGGAAGCACAGGACTCACACTTGGATCAGGGAAAGTCACAAGGTTACCAAGAAGCTAATAATTGATTTCGTTTTATTCGAGTATGTCGTTACCATCGAAGATGATTGTTATTCCGACCCTAGTGGTCATATCAAATTGAGTTCGACTACGATAAGTAGGTTACGTGGTTCAGAGAACCAAGTTTGATGTAGCGTCCGACTTAAACCAAAAGATTGAAATCAAAGCGATGAATAGAAGTATCGCGATTGTTGCTAAAAAGGCTTGTAGCTAGAGATACTAAGTTTTAAGATGTGATTATGTCACATTAGAACATGAAGGAAGGTATAATCTGTTCTGGAATTTAACTCTAAGAGATTTGAGTTTAAGCACACGATGAGAGGTCATTAGAATATGACACATCGGTACATTGTAGTTACAGAGGAGCTTATCTTAAGCTTTCTGAGAAGAAGAAGGAGTCTCCATCAAGGATCGAGATTGTGACTCGAATGTCATAGTTTGGAGTCTAACCAGCAGGTGCAAGTTCGAGCACCGTTTGCAGTCAAGAAGACCAAGAGTTAGATACACATTTGAAGGAACATAGAAGTTACGATTAATACCTAGGATGAAGAGATAACGTATGGAGTCATTATACAACCCTGTTTCGTTGATGATTTCGGGACGTAATCATCCTAAGGGGGAGATAATTGTAACACCCGTAGATCCGGGCTAGTCAATTTAGAGGCCATGAGTGCCGAAAACGAATTTTCGACAAAAGATTATTTATAATAAATACTCTTAACAAAGTTGTAGAATATTTCTCAAGGTTTCCGTACATATAAAGAACTCCGAAATCCGAGTTATAACGAAGAAGTTATGGCCCGTCAAAGTTTTACGGCAAAACCGGCACGGCACCGGGAAGCATAAATAGTGAATTTACGATGGAACGACTTGTAGCCTTAGTGATCTAAACAAAAGTCGTAGAAAACGTTAAACCGAGAGCGTCCATAAAAAGAACGCCCAAATCTGACTTCGTATGAGGAAGTTATGATTTTTCGAAGTTTCGGCTTAGCAGTGTACATCCTGAAACTCGAATTTTAGTTCGAGCGGTTTTTGGCTTACACGACCTAAATAAAAGTTGAAGATCTCATTAATAGGAACTCAACGGTAAAAAGACAGAAAAAAACGGAGCTCGGATGCGAAAGTTATGGACGATGCTTAGTCTCTACTTTTCGAGCGCGGCGAATTCGATACAGTTTTGTAAATCCGAGATAGAATGAGAATTAGCCAACGAGGTCTAAATGAGAGTTGAAGATCTCATTAATAGAAACTCAATGGTAAAAAGACAGACAAAAACGGAGCTCGTATGCGAAAGTTATGGACGAAGCTTAGTCACTACTTTTCGAGCGCGGCGGATTCGATACAGTTTTGTAAATCCGAGATAGAATGAGAATTAGCCAACGAGGTCTAAATGAGAGTTGAATATCTCATTAATAGGAACTCAACGGTAAAAAGACAGACAAAAACGGAGCTCCTATGCGAAAGTTACGGACGAAGCTGAGACTACTTTACTATACAATTCCTATAAATAAGAGATGGACTCTTCATAATTTCCTCACACCTTCAAACCTTTCTTTCTCTCTCTAACTTCTCTCTAACCTCCCTAAACCCCTCCCAAGTCTAGGGAACCTCCCTATCACGAGAAGAAAGCCCCGGAGCGCCCGAAGACTCCGAGAAGAAAAGCTTTCGGCTCGGAAACGCTGCTCCAACGAAGCCCAGTTTTTAATAAAAACCCGCTGTAAGTGAGCTACGCCTATACTATATTTAATATAGCTTTTATTTAATTATAGTAACATTATTAGGACCTTAAAATAATTATTTGGGCTATTATTATGAGTTATATTGAGTGTTATTTAACGCTTATATAATAGTAATAATAGCTAGACTATTAATTAGTCGCGATTAACGTTAAAACTAAACTCTAGTGGCATTAATACTAGGTTTTGGTCAAGGAAAAATTGTTTTGAGATAACGAAGTGCTGTTCAAGTACCGAGTCACCACCTAGTCAAGTGAGTGCATGGTCCCTTTCATCTTACACATAGATATTAAGTATTTTATATAAATTACGTGCTATGTGTGCATATTATCTGAATACTTGCTGTCTATGATGGATGAATGATTTTATACATGTTTTAAATGATTTAAATATATATTTATTTTATATCTACAAATATGTTGGGATAAAACATAGGTAGATGAAATAGTTGGTGTGTGATGAAATAAAATGATGAGAGATAGGTGATGATAGGAAGGTGATGATAATTAGGTGATGGATAGGTGATGATGAATCGGTGACGTATGATGAAAGATAATATAACCTTGTCCGTCAATGTGGAGATGTAGTCATCTACCAGAGTATAGATGGCGACCACGGACTGTTGTAGACAACCCCGTGGAAAGACCAGCAGACTTATAACCTGTAGGTGATGAATTACGAGTTCAGGCGATGTTGTGACTGCGTATTCATGTGATGATACTCTAACCCTTACTATGAATTACGAGTTCAGGCGATGTTGTAACTACGGATTCATGCCTTAGGAACGAACATATAAGGAAATGTGATGTAAAGAGATGAGAGGTAAATACGACATAGGAGATGACCCTTAAGATAATTCTTTAGGGAATATTAAATGAAGAAAATGGGGATGGGTAATTGGGTTGATTGTTTGATTGTTTAAACATAATAATTATATTATTGTGGGTTGAAAACCCTATGTACTCACCAGGTTTCCCAACCTGACCCACTCAAGCTTATTTGTATCACAGGTGTCGATATGAAGCTACTTTAAACTGAGAGATTTAAAAGAGATGTAGATCACTAGTGTAAATGAATGTAAGTTCTGTTTATGCTTATGTTTCTGTATTGACGATGACATCCCAAATATTTTAAAATGAATAAAAATACTTTTCTTGTGAAATGCTTTGATAACGTATTTATCATGTTTTACTGGGAACAAATTCCGCAACATTTTTATTAAAAGAGGTACTCTGATTTTATAAAGCATAAACAAAAATCGGTCTTTTCTGGCCGTGAAAATGGGGATGTCACAGCCATGATCTCTTGGTTCCTTGGTCAAGCTAACCGCTCCTTCATTATCGCAGAAAATCTCCATCGGATCCTTATTGGCTGGCATAACTCCAAGGTCTCCAATGAAGTTCTTTAACCATATAGCCTCTTTTGACACTTCTCTCACAGCTATATACTCTTATTTACATGTAGAATCAGCTATGGTCTCATGCTTGCAGTAAACACCCAACCTGATTGAGAACTGAAGTTGTCTCTGTCTGTCTGAAAGCTGGCATCGCTATACCGGGTAACTCTCAAGTTATCACTTCCAACAAGCACAAGGACCCAGTCCTTAGTTCTTCGCAGATACTTAAGAATGTTCTTTACCGTTATCCAATGAGCTTTACCCGGATTTCCCTGATATCGACTAACCATGCTTAAAGAAAAACCCACGTCTGGGCGAGTACATGTCATAGCATACATGATCGATCCAACGGTGGAAGCATATGGAACTCGACTCATTTCTGCTATCTCTGCATCGGTACTCAGACTCTACGTCTTACTCGGCTTGGTATGACTCTGGATCGGCAATTCTTCTTTCTTTGAATTTTCCGTGCTAAAACGCTTTAGCACCTTATCCAAATACGTGCTCTGACTAAGTCCAATTAGTCTTCTACTCTTATTTCTCAAAATCCTTATTCATAGAATATAAGCAGGCACTCCCAGATCCTTCATAATGAAACATTTTCCAAGCCATGACTTAACTTCCTGCAAAGTTGGAACGTCGTTTCCTATAAGTAGTATGCCATCAACACACAATACTAGGAAGGTGACTATACTCCCACTAGCTTTGACATATACACAAGATTCATCCTCACTTCTAGAGAAACCAAAATCTTTAACCTTCTTGTCAAAGCAAAGATTCCATCTTCGAGAAGCTTGTTTCAATCCATAGATTGATTTCTCAAGCTTACACACTCTATTGGGGTATTTAACATCCAAAAAACCATCTGGATGACTCATGTAAACATCCTCAGTCGACTTTCCATTAAAGAAAGCGGTTTTGACATCCATCTGCCAAATTTCATAGTCATGAAATGCAGCTATGGCTAACATTACCCTAATAGATTTAATCTTAGCCACTGGTGAGAAAGTCTCATCATAGTCAATCCCCGGTGTTTGAGTAATGCCCTTCCCAACCAGTTGTGCCTTGAACGTGTGTACCTTTCCTTCCATGTCAGTGTTCTTCTTGAAGATCCATTTACACCCAACTGTCTTACCACCTGATACATTATCAACCAAATTCCAAACTTGGTTGTCATACATGGACTTGATCTCGTTGTCCATTGCCTCCTTCCATTTCGCAGACTCAGGGCTCGCCATGGCTTCCTTGTAGTTAGAAGGTTCATCCATATTTACTAGTGTATTATCACTGATAAACGTATCACCATTTGTAGTAATATCAAAACCATAAAACTCTGGGGTCATTCTAACTCGGTTGGAACGTCTAAGAGGTTCCTTCATCGCTTGAATCTTGAATTTCTTCAAGATCAATGGTACTCCCACTGTCCTCTTTGCATATGATCTATCTCTCGGGAAAGACTCCCCTTCGAGCTACGAAGACCACGTTTCACTAGGTCTATAGAACAAGCATCCAAAAGACTTTTGTGGGTAGCCGATGAAAATACATTGCTCACTTCAAGGTTCAACCTTGTTGTGAGTTTCTCGTCTAACGAAAGCTTAACAAACCTTGATATGTGCAACTGAGGGAAGCTTCCCTATCCACATCTCGTGAGGTGTTTTTGCAACTTTCTTTGTTGGAACTAGATTAAGAATATGGGCGACAGTATGTAAGGCATACCCCCAGAATTATATTGGAAGTGAAGCTCGACTCATCATGGAATGAACCAAGTTCAATAAGGTTTGATTACTCCTATGAGCCACACCATTAAGTTGTGGTGTCCTAGGAGGTCTCAATAGCCATGACAAACTGATCATAACAGCTAGACAATGAGTGCAAGACTATGTCAATAGCCAATTCCTCATTGAAGTTCACATTGAGCTTCAACAGACGATCCACATATCGTTGCATGCTTTGCAAGTGGGTCGTGACAGACTCTTCGTCCTTCATCTTGCCAGTTATAAGGGACTTGACTATCTCGTATCTTCCTTGACGAGCTCATTGATGGTACTTCACCATCAAGTCCTTCTTCATCTCATACGACCAATAGTCCTTATAGAACGGTTGTAGCTCAGGAGTCATAATGGCAACCATGATGCATGACACTTTGGTCACATTGTTGCAGTTACACCTATACTCAACTATTTCTTCAGGAGTAGCTTTAGTTTCATCGATCTCGTTCAGCTCTTTTTCGAGAACATATTCCTTGTCCTCTAAGCGCAAAGCCATTATGATGTTGAGTATCCAATCATTATAATTGGTACCATCGAAAGTGACTTTGGAGCATAAGAAGTGGTTGGAGTTGTTGTTGTTGGAGGAGCCAGAAGCGTTGTTGGAAGTTGACATATGAAAAGAAGAACAAGTTTTGATTAGATAAGGAAATCCTCAATATAACACCCAAATGAAATATTAAGGCTAGGATCCAACTAAATAATTCCCAATTCAGAAGAGGAACGTCGTAATCTAATTGCAAATTATTTGAAGGTAGGTAAATGACGATTTACCAATTTCACCACGAAAAAATAAATTTAAACGAATTAGGTTTTAAATGCAATTCCTAGATCTTTTGACATTCATTGAGCTATTCAATGACATGATTAATCTCGATTATGCAATTTCCATTTGTGACTGGGATACCGAGGATCACAAAAAAGGTGTGAATAACCATAAAAATTTGCTTGGTACTCTCGATGTCATTTACCACCCAATTAATGTGCCGGTTAACTACACACACTCCATTAATCAATGATAATTTACGAGCTACCCATTACCACCCTTTATGGCTCCATATTAGTGTTCCGGTTAACCACACACGCTCCACTAACGACTTATATAATGTGCAATGTGCAATTTTATGGATTAGCTTTAAATTCACATTTTCGTAAAGTAACTAAGATTGTGAATTTTATAAAAATGTTTAGTTACTTTATTTATTCCATTATACTTATTAATAAGAATTTAATGACCTATCAAACCCGTTTGTCACACCCCAAAACCGGAACGGCGGAAACGTTCGGGGGTGGAGGACGTCATGTTCAGTATCACAACAATGCAAAGTAGTAAACAAGCAACAACATCATCCATTGCATTAATAATATAATTTCATCCAAGTGTGTTCTGTCAAGTTATATAGACACCAAAAATATACATCAAAATAAAAGATGAGTCTTGAATGAGCTCCATCTTCTAAAAACCTGGCACCGGTACCTGTCTACTGGTGACCTGAGAATACAAGTTATTTTGAAAGAGTTTATCAGCTTTAAAGCTGGTGAGATCATAAGTATATTAATGTCTGTGTTTATATGAAAGTGTTTGTAAGTCTGTAATTGTATAAGTTTGTAAAAGTTTGTAATTGTTTGAACTCTCCTAGAAAACCCTATGTTTCCTACTAAAAGTAGCCTTCTACCAAGGCATCTAGTATCTGTGTGTGTGTCTCTTGTAAGAGTGTGTATTTTCCCAAATCCTACTATCATTAACCAAAATATAGTTTTTACATTATTGTTTATTGTGTGAAGATCACAAAGTAAATGTAATGGGAAAATGAAATAGTACTGTAGTGTTGTATTAAGTAACTACTGCTCTACTAACTACCTTAAACCAATTTTTATTTAAAGTACCATCTGATCGGCCTGTATCCTGCTACCGACTCTATAGAAAAACGACGATGTAAGACATCTTAAGAAATGACGTTTGGCACCCGTAGAGTTGCAAGTCCCACTGTAGCGAGCAGAAAGGTGTAGGATAGTCAATCGAGTATAGATCTATACACAAATTCATACGCTCCCCACTTAAGCAGATTCTGGATACAAAACGGTCATGACAGGTAGTGTCACCGTTACGTGGCTCACATAAATGTAATAATGTTCTAGTATATGTATGTGCTAGCTGTATTATGTGTTCCCTCCCTATCTAGCATGTATTGTTTGATTCTCATCATAGTATTCTATTGTTTGTTTCTCATCAGAGTATCTATTGTTTGTTTCTCATCATAGTATCTATTGTTTGTTTCTCATCATAGTATCTATTTTTTGTTTCTCATCATAGTATCTATTGTTTGTTTGTTATTGACTCATGTATGAACTGATTCATTGTATGTTTCCCTGTTCTAGTAATAGTATTAGTATCTCCCTAAACTATACCTATTATAGTTTACTAGTAATGTTGTTTGAATGTATGAACATGTTTGTGTATACCTTTGCTACCCAAAGGTATTGAACTGAATGAAAGAAGGAACTTTTATATCTATATACATATACATAATATATAACTAGGATTCAAACGACCTTCGGACAAATAACCTGAATACCCTAAGTCTACAACCAAACAAGGAACAGGAAGTAAGGTGAGCTATCAGTCCTAAGTCCTTTTAATCCTACTTATATAACTGTATCTATATAGATACACAGAATATATGTTAAAAGAGTTTAATAAAAGTATTTGATATGAAAAAGAGTTTGTAAACCAGTTTTGAAGTAAAACAGTTTGATAACACAGTTTGAAAAGTAAGAAATCCACTTGTTTGGTAGTTATTAATCACATGTGATTGATATAATAACTATAATAGTTCAACTTGTATTCCCCCCATAAAAGAATTTAAAAACATTTAAAAGGTTAAGTAAGGGGTATGAACTCACCTGTAGTGAGTGATTTGGATCAACGGAATGTATAGGATACTAAGTGTCAAGTGAAGACTTGAACACACACAAGGATCCTAGTTAACATATAATAACACATATATGTATCCAATTAGTCATTAAACAACTAATTAACCAAGTTTAAGACATCCTAGGACATGCAAAACACCTTATTTAAGTGTTATAAGTGCTAAGGATTGCATCTAAGTGTTGTAGGAGATTGCTATTGGGTTTAGGGTTCAGGGGTAAACTCCCATCACTCAATGAGTTTACGATCGTAAACCCATGAGTTTACGGCCGTAAACTCATGGTACTTTGACCATTTTGAGTTTTGAAGCTTTAAAGATCATAAGAAACATTCCTACTTCATGTTTAAGCCTTAGGAAGTGTTTAGGGCACCATTTCATTCCTTTATGGAGTTTACGGTCCTTGGACCACTTCTCTTTGGGTTTACGGCTGTAAACCCAAATGATTTATGGTCGTTTTGTGTTTTCAACTACTAAGCACATCAAGGAAGGGTCTAGGCTAGTTTCCAAGGATTGGTAAGGGTCTAGGTCACATTTTGGCACCCTTTTTAGGGTTTACGGTCTAAGAACATCTTGGACCGTAAACACCTTTGATCTTGTGTTTCTTGGGTGTTTTCTTGATGATTAGAAGTGTAACAAGCCTTATAATACACTAGGGTAAGAGTACTTACTAGGTAGAAGCTTGAAAAGGTGCTACAAGTCCAAGAACACTAGTGTGTGTTCTTGGTGTTCTTTGTGAAACATGAAGATCTACACTTTTGGAATCATTTCGTGGATGGAATCATGTAAGATCACTAGAATAATTAAGATATCAACTTTTTAGGGCTAGAAACACTTACAAAGTTGAAGATCAAGAAGAAAAGTCGGATGATACTTGAGAGGATTTGAGTTTGGATCTTGAAAATGTGAAAAGTGGTAAATAATGACTAAGTGTCATATTTATACCCCCTTTTAGGGTTTACGGCTGTAAACACCTTTGTTTAGGCCGTAAACTCCAAACTATTGGAGTTTTAGGACTTTATTGTTGCACAATAAACCCTAGGGCATCCTCTCTCCTGTTATCTCCTGAAGTACTAACTTTAAAACACTCAAACTTATTCCAAAAAAGCTTGAAAGTTAGAAGAAACTGATCTGACTTCTATTGAATTGAATGGTTGTACAGAATAGAAATTTCGGGTTGTCACATCATCCCCCCGTTAGAAGGAATTTCGTCCCGAAATTAGAATTTAAGCAAATAAGTAGTTACAAATAACTAATTAAAGAGAAGAGGATATTTCAGTTTCATCTGATCCTCTCGCTCCCAAGTGAATTCAGGTCCTTGCTTGGCGTTCCAACGAACCTTCATTATCGGGATACGGCTTTGTTTCGTTTGCTTGACCTCCCGGTCCATGATCTCTAATGGTTCTTCCACGAAGTTGAGGCTCTCGTTGATCTCGATCTCGTCGAGTGGGATTACAAGAGTCTCGTCGGACAGACACTTTTTCAAGTTCGAGACGTGGAAAGTAGAATGTACGTTACTGAGTTCGCGTGGTAAGTTAAGTTTGTAAGATATAGGGCCGATTCTTGCGAGAATCTCGAAAGGCCCTATGTACCTTGGATTTAGCTTTCCACGCTTTCCGAAGCGTATCAAGCCCTTCCAGGGTGAGACCTTCAATAGAACACGGTCGCCCACCTGGAATTCCAACGGTTTCCTTTGTTTATCAGCGTAGCTTTTCTGTCGGTCTCTAGAGGCTTTCAACCGTTCACAAATCTGAATGATCTTCTCTGTCGTTTCCCGAATGATCTCCGGACCTGTGAGAGTGCTGTCAGGAACTCGTCCTTTAGCTAACTGGGTATCACCCACCTTTGCCCAACACAGAGGGGATCTACACTTTCGGCCATAGAGGGCCTCGAATGGAGTAGCCTTTATGCTTGTGTGATAACTGTTGTTGTAGGAAAATTAGACAAGGGGTAAATGAGTAACCCATGCTTTCCCAAAGTCGATCACACAGGCTCGCAACATATCTTCCAAGGTTTGGATAGTCCTCTCACTTTGCCCGTCTGTCTGTGGATGGTAGGCTGTACTCATGTCCAGCCTAGTTCCTAGGGAACTTTATAGCGACTGCCAGAACCTCGAAGTGAATCTACTATCTCTGTCCGAGATAATGGATATGGGAACACCGTGCAGTCATACAATCTCCCTAATGTAAGTTCTTGTAAGCTTCTCCATCTTGTCTGTTTCCTTGATAGACGATGACCCATATGGTATCAAGTCCACCCGTTGTTTTGGGCAACTTGGTTATGAAGTCCATAGTGATCCGCTCCCACTTCCATTCCAGTATCTCGGGTTGTTGTAGAAGACCGGAGGGTTTCTGGTATTCGACCTTGACCTTGGCGCAAGTAAGGCATTTACTCAAGAAGGTAGCAATCTCTGCTTTCATGTTAGGCCACCAGTATAGCTTTTTAAGATCCAGATACATCTTATCTGAACCCGGGTCGACGGAATAATGAGTGTTGTGCGCCTCGTTCATGACCAAGTCTCTGAAACCACCGAGTTTCGGGGTCCAGATCCGATCCATGAAATAATAAGCTCCGCCACCCATGACCTTCAAGTTCTTATCCATCCCTCTCAGGGATTCACTCGCCACATTTTCAGGTGTCAAAGCGTCGAGCTGAGCTTCCTTAATTTGTGTGGACAAGTGTGAATGGATTGTCATAGTCAAAGATTTGACTCTACGACCAGAATATTCTTTCTGACTTAGGGCGTCAGCTACTATGTTGGCTTTACGCGGATGATAACGAATTTCGCATTCGTAATCACTGAGTAGCTCGACCGATCGTCGTTGTCTCATGTTGAGCTCCTTCTGGTCGAATATATGTGGTAGGCTTTTGTGGTCTGTAAAGATAGTGCTTTTTGTACCATACATGTAGTGTCTCCAGATCTTCAGAGCAAACAGAACTGCTCCTTGCTCAAGATCGTGGGTGGTGTAGTTGACCTCGTTTGTCTTCAGCTGTCTCGAGGCATAGGCGATGACCTTACCTCGCTGCATCAGAACACATCCGAGCCCTTGATTTGACGCATCGCAATAGACAACGAAGTCTTCTATCCCTTCGGGGAGGGATAGTATTGGTGCGGTGCACAAGGCTCGCTTGAGCATTTGGAACGCTCTCTCCTGCTTCTCTTCCCAGTCAAAGGCCACGCCTTTCTGGGTCAGTGTTGTAAGAGGTTTCGCAATGCGGGAGAAGTTCTGAATGAACCTGCTATAGTAGCCAGCGAGACCTAGAAATTGACGAATTTATGTAGGTGTCTTCAGTGCTGACCAGTTCTCAATGGCCTTTATTTTGGAAGGGTCCACGTGAATTCCCTCTTCACTAACTACGTGCCCTAAGAATTCGACTCTTCGGATCCAAAATTCGCATTTCGAGAACTTTGCATAGAGCTTCTCCGAACGTAGTGTTTCTAAGACCTGTCGCAGATGTTGACTATGCTCTTCTTTACTACGAGAGTAGATAAGTATGTCATCGATGAAGACGATGACAAACTGATCCAAGTAAGGACGACACGCCCTATTCATTAAGTCCATGAATACTGCGGGCGCGTTTGTTAATCCGAACGGCATCACTACGAATTCGTAGTGCCCATAACGAGTTCGGAAGGCTGTCTTCGGAACATCCTCCCCTAACACTCGTAGTTCGTGATATCCGGCTCTTAAGTCGATTTTTGAAAAAAAATTCGCCCCCTGAAAATTGGTCGAATAAATCGTCAATACGAGGCAAAGGATAACGATTTTTGACGGTTAGCTTGTTGAGCTCCCTGTAGTCGATGCACATACGAAA
The DNA here is from genome assembly GCF_052849685.1 of Lactuca virosa. Taxonomy (NCBI): domain Eukaryota; kingdom Viridiplantae; phylum Streptophyta; class Magnoliopsida; order Asterales; family Asteraceae; genus Lactuca; species Lactuca virosa. The sequence goes on from NC_136428.1 coordinate 175,682,534, forward strand.
CGATCCATCTTTCTTCTTGACGAACAAGACTGGAGCTCCCCAGGGTGAGAAGCTTGGTCTTATAAAGCCCTTACTGAGCAGCTCGTTAAGTTGACAGGATAGTTCTTGCATCTCTGCAGGTGCTAGACGATAGGGCGATTTGGCTACGGGGGTAGCCCCTGGAACTAAGTCGATTCGGAACTCGACTTGACGTTGCGGAGGTAATCCTAGGAGTTCTTCTAGAAAGATGTCGGGAAAGTCGCGTACTACTGGAATATTCTTAATAGATTTCGTTTCTTGGCTCACATCGACCACATGAGCAAGGAATGCGTGACATTCCTTTCGTAAGAATTTCTGAGCTTGAATGCTCGAGATGATACGAAGGTTCGTGCCGGGTTTGTCGCCATAAACTACTAGAGTTTCGCCGGATGGCAGATTAAGGCGTACAACCTTCTCGTAACACATGATGTCGGCACGATGAAAACTCAACCAATCCATGCCGATAATGACGTCGAAACTTTTAATTGAGACCTGCATGAGGTCGATCGAAAATGAATGGCTATCTAGTGTTAGGGTACACCCTATGTATATACTGCTAGTGCTCTCTGTCTTTCCATTAGCCATTTCTACAGTGAACGGTTCTTTAAGTGCTCGTGATTTTTGCTTAAGTAAATGAGCAAATTTCTGGTTCACGAAACTCCTCTCCGCTCCACTATCAAACAGAATGCATGCATAAGAGTTATCGAGGAGAAACGTACCCGTGACCACTGTGGGGTCGGTAATCGCTTCCTCGTGGTCTATGGCCAGAACTCTTCCCACTCCACCGGCATTCCCTGCCTTCGGGCAGTTCCTTTTGTAGTGGCCTACCTCGCCACAACCGTAGCAAGCTTGGCCCACTCCTGTGCCTAGGACTTGGTTGATTGGCCTAGCCGAAGCTTTGCAGAAACGGGCAGTGTGCCCCTTCCCGTTGCAGTTCAAACACTGCATTTCCCGACAGGCACCGACGTGGTGGAAGTTTCATTTGTTGCACTTAGGCAAACTTCCACCATACTGCTTTACCGGAGCAGCAGCGGCAGGTGCTATCGCAGCATTAACTGCTACGACCTGCTGCTTTTTGACAGCCTTCGTCTTTCTCTTGTCATCCCAAAATTTCCGCTTGGAATCAGCGATTCTGGCAGGTTCCGAGATGGCTAGGGTTGTTGTTGCGGCCGGGGTACGAACCCCATGGTCTATAAGTCGCTGTGCCAATCGCTTGACACTATCGAATGTAGTGGGGTTTGAAGCCAAAACATTTCCCTGGAATGGAGGCACCAGCCCCCATATGTATCTTTCAATCTTCTTCCCCTCTGTATGAACCATGTTGGGACAGAGGGCCACCAGTTCACAGAACCTGGCAGTGTAGGAGACTATGTTGGAGCCCTTCATGGTTAGGCTCCACAGTTCTTCCTCTAGCTTTTGGATTTCGCCCCTCGGGCAGTACTCCTCAACCATTAGCTCTCTCAGAGCTTCCCAGCCCATAGCATTTGCCACTATAAGGGATAGTGACTTGACATGGCTATTCCACCATGTTAGGGCTTTTGCCTCAAAGGTGCAAGCGACAAACTTGACCTTGCTCCCTTCTGGACAGGAGCAGATCTCGAAGACCGACTCTGTCTTTTCGAACCATTGCGAGAGGGTGATGACTCCGCCAGTCCCTTTAAAGGACAATGGCTTGCAGTTAGTGAAGTCCTTATAGGAGCACTCTCTCAAGCGCACAGGAGCTTCACCATGAGTAGATTGAACCGGAGTTCCTCCTTCAGTGGAACCAGATGAATGATATTGAGCCATGGCTGTAGCCACAACTGCAGCTACAACAATATTCAGGGCTGCCTTGTCGAATTGAGGAGTAGGTGGTGTTGCAGTTATCGGGGGATCGCGTCTTGTTGATCGGCATGGAGGCATCTTTCAACTATAAGTTTAGAAAGATGAAGATATTGATAAGAATTTAATAGGAAATAGATAAGAATGACTCATGGACTAACTCTCCGTAGTCCAACAACACAAATGAATAACACGATTGATTGTAAACGAAAGCATTTGGATATAAATTCCATGAGATTAGATATCTGTCAATAATACTGGAAGTACAGATGTAATGAGTTCGGGAAAAAAATGACCTAGAAGTAGGCCTTACATCAACCAAGATGGGAAAATTTTGACAGATTACTACCTAATCAAGACCTAACGGGTCTAAGATTTACAAAGATAGGAAATTAGACTAGAGTTTTTACACTAACTAGGTTACATCCAAAAGAGAAGTCGATGAGACTCTAACGACGACGAGAACTACTAGAGTGAGTTCTTGACTCCGACAGAAGGCGTTCTATGTTCCTCACGCGCCTATCAGATCTTGCTTGCTGACCTCGAAGTTCCCTGACTTCAGCTTGAGTTTCAGCAAGTTCCCTTTGCAGAACTGCATTGCAGACCTGAGTCCTTTCATGAGCAGACTCTAGCTGGCGAATACGAACTGTGTTAACGCCAGAGTTGGCGTCAATCTCCACTACTCGGTCAATAGCTGCTCGACCTTGCTCAGTGTTCTGAGCAATCCTACGAACCATGATGGGTAGGACCCTGTCAGCTGAACCTCCCTCGATGAGGTGGTAGAAGCTTCTGTCTCCATTGTAGGGAATGGGTTGACCTTGTTCCTGACTCCATCTATTCAAGTTTGTGGCCCACAGGGGCGTGGGTCCTTGAAATGCTGGACGAGGATTCAGGTTTGGGTCCTGAGCAGCTGAGGGTAGGTTGTTGACTTCTGGCTCTGAGTCAGAATCCTCAGAAAAGGCTTCAGCTTCGTGATCATCCAATGGGATTGGGCGATCATCTTCTGGCTCTTCTCCCAGCCATCCTGCATTGTCGTGGTTGGGATAGTACGGGTCTCCGGGAAGATGGAATCCAGCCATTATATCTACACGAGAAAAGGGATATAAGAAATAACTAAATAGACGAACTAATTAGATAATTATAAGATGATCTTTATCAGTTACTTCAATATTTGCGTAATGCATACCAGTCATATGTAACCAAGACAGGATAGACCTTCGAATAAGTGACCCTAACTCTAAGCCCACAACCAAACAAGGAACAGCAAGTAAAGCAAAGATCACAGATTCTATGTCTATGATATCCCAGATACATATAACCTTAGTGTATCCACTCAACAACTATTGACATACTAATAAAGACCTTTAGTTCTCAGATAAGTAATTATAGTAACACAAAATACTCCTATAGTCTTTTAAGTTTATGTTCTGTTCTACTGTTCTCATTGTAGTAGTGTTGGTAAGTTTTTACACTTGTTGCAACCTCACAACCACACTTAGGCACATGCTAATCACTCCTCGGATAATGTAGTTGATCAGGCTACATCTTCCCAGGGTTGACCATATGTCTCTAAGTCTACTTGTGATGCCCAACAATCGTAATACTTTTGTTCTTTCCTAGTGACACCGATTTTAGTATGAATGCAGGTATGTATACCTGGTTAAATATTTTATTATTTAAAAGTATAAACTCTTTATCAGATTATTTTAATCCCTCTGTGTTTATAGTTCGTATATCTTTTATGGGTTGATACACTCGATTCACTATAAACAATGCTCTGATACCAATCTGTCATGCCCCAAAACCGGAACAGCGGAAACGTTCGGGGGTGGAGGACGTCATGTTCAATATCACAACAATGCAAAGTAGTAAACAAGCAACAACATCATCCATTGCATTAATAATATAATTTCATATAAGTGTGTTCTGTCAAGTTATATAGACACCAAAAATATACATCAAAATAAAAGATGAGTCTTGAACGAGCTCCATCTTCTCAAAACCTGGCACCGGTACCTGTCTACTGGTGACCTGAGAATACAAGTTATTTTGAAAAAGTTTATCAGCTTTAAAGCTGGTGAGATCATAAGTATATTAATGTCTGTGTTTGAATGAAAGTGTTTGCAAGTATGTAATTGTATAAGTTTGTAAAAGTTTGTAATTGTTTGAACTCTCCTAGAAAACCCTATGTTTACTACTAAAAGTAGCCTTCTACCAAGGCATCTAGTATCTGTGTGTGTGTCTCTTGTAAGAGTGTGTATTTTCCCAAATCCTACTATCATTAACCAAAAATATAGTTTTTACATTATTGTTTATAGTGTGAAGATCACAAAGTAAATGTAATGGGAAAATGAAATAGTACTGTAGTGTTGTAGTAAGTAACTACTGCTGTACTAACTACCTTAAACCAATTGTTATTTAAAGTACCATGTGATCGGCCTGTATCCTGCTACCGACTCTATAGAAAAACGACGATGTAACACGTCGTAAGAAATGACGTTTGGCACCCGTAGACTTGCAAGTCCCACTGTAGCGAGCAACAAGGTGTAGGATAGGCAATCCAGTATAGATCTATGAACACACTCATACGCTCCCTACTTAAGCAGATTCTGGATACAAAACAGTCATGACAGGTAGTGTCATTCCCCGTTACGTGGCTCACATAAATGTAATAATGTTCTAGTATATGTGCTAGCTGTATTATGTGTTCTCTCGCTGTCTAGCATGTATTGTTTGATTCTCATCATAGTATTCTATTGTTTGTTTCTCATCATAGTATCTATTGTTGGTTTCTCATCATAGTATCTATTGTTTGTTTCTCATCATAGTATCTATTGTTTGTTTCTCATCATAGTATCTATTGTTTGTTTGTTATTGACTCATGTATGAACTGACTCATTGTATGTTTCCCTGTTCTAGTAATAGTATTAGTATCTCCCTAAACTATACCTATTATAGTGTACTAGTAATGTTGTTTGAATGTATGAACATGTTTGTGTATACCTTTGCTACCCAAAGGTATTGAACTGAATGAAAGAAGGAACTTTTATATCTATATACATATACATAATATATAACTAGGATTCAAACGACCTTCGGACAAATAACCTGAATACCCTAAGTCCACAACCAAACAAGGAACAGGAAGTAAGGTGAGCTATCAGTCCTAAGTCCTTTCAATCCTACTTATATAACTTTATCTATATAGATACACAGAATATAAGTTAAAAGAGTTTAATAAAAGTATTTGATATGAAAAAGAGTTTGTAAACCAGTTTTGAAGTAAAACAGTTTGATAACACAGTTTTAAAAGTAAGAAATCCACTTGTTTGGTAGTTATTAATCACATGTGATTGATATAATAACTATAATAGTTCAACTTGTATTCCCCCCCATAAAAGCATTTAAAAACATTTAAAAGGTTAATTAAGGGGTATGAACTCACCTGTAGTGAGTGGTTTGGATGAACGGAATGTATAGGATGCTAACTGTCATGTGAAGACTTGAACACACACAAGGATCCTAGTTAACATATAATAACACATATATGTATCTAATTAGTCGTTAAACAACTAATTAACCAAGTTTAAGACATCCTACGACATGCAAAACACCTTATTTAAGTGTTATAAGTGCTAAGCATTGCATCTAAGTGTTGTAGGACATTGCTATTGGGTTTAGGGCTCAAGGGTAAACTCCCTTGGAGTTTACGGTTTTGTGACCATCACTCAATGAGTTTACGGTCGTAAACCCATGAGTTTACGGCCGTAAACTCATGGTACTTTGACCATTTTGTGTTTTGAAGCTTTAAATATCATAAGAAGCATTCCTACTTCATGTTTAAGCCTTAGGAAGTGTTTAGGGCACCATTTCACTCCTTTATGGAGTTTACGGTCCTTGGACCACTTCTCTTTGGGTTTACGGCCGTAAAACCAAATGATTTATGGTCTATTTGTGTTTTCAAGTACTAAGCACATCAAGGAAGGGTCTAGGCTAGTTTCCAAGGCTTGGTAAGGGTCTAGGGCACACTTTGGCACCCTTTTTAGGGTTTACGGTACAAGAACATCTTGGACCGTAAACACCTTTGATCTTGTGTTTCTTGGGTGTTTTCTTGATGATTAGAAGTGTAACAAGCCTTATAATACACTAGGGTAAGAGTACTTACTAGGTAGAAGATTGAAAAGGTGCTACAAGTCCAAGAACACTAGTGTGTGTTCTTGGTGTTCTTGGTGAAACTTGAAGATCTACACTTTTGGAATGATTTCACAGATGGAATCATGTAAGATCACTAGATTAAGTAAGATATCAACTTTTTAGGGCTAGAAACACTTACAAAGTTGAAGATCAAGAAGAAAGTCGAATGATACTTGAGAGGATTTGAGTTTGGATCTTGAAAATGTGAAAAGTGGTAAATAATGACTAAGTGTCATATTTATACCCCCTTTTAGGGTTTACGGCCGTAAACACCTTTGTTTAGGCCGTAAACTCCAAACTCTTGGATTTTTGGGACTTTATTGTCGCACAATAAACCCTAGGGCATCCTCTCTCCTGTTATCTCCTGAAGTACTAACTTTAAAACACTCAAACTTATTCTAAAAAAGCATGAACGTTAGCAGAAACTGATCTGACTTCTATTGAATTGAATGGTTGTACATAATAGAAATTTCGGGTTGTCGCGTCGTTTGGCTAACGACCCTCCACTAGTCAAGGAAGCGATGGCTGAGAGTGGACACCTATTCAATTGCCATTTTATAGGAAATTTCCTTATACACCCCTTATAGACCAACTTCGTGAATGAAGCCTACTAACGGCAAGACTGACTTTTCTTATACATATATAATATTAGACTTTTAATTTTACATATAGTATAAGGGTGTATTTTAGACTTTTAAAATACTAGGGTTTTTAATTTTATTAAAAATTTCAAAAACTAAAACCATTTAATTTTAAATTTTAAATTTTAAAAACCTTGATTTAATAATTATCCAAAAATTAAAAAATTAATTAAATTATTAAATCACATAAGGATTATCTGATTAAATTAAAAAAATTAACTTAATCTAATCCCTAATCCATGGATTTTGAAATTTATGGGTAGGGATATCCTTAATTATCCAATTAAACAATTAACAAGATAATTACCAAAAATAACAACATACTTATTTATCCATTAGATTTCGAAATCTTCTGCTTGGAGTGGAAGGCAAGGCTTTCAACCTTCCCAAATATTTGAAAACCCTAGGGTTTGGAAACCCTAGATTTCGACTCCAAGGTGGCCAAAGTAAAGGGTTTGAAAACCCTTTAGAATTTTTGAAAATTAGGTTTCTTAAACCCAAATATGTGAAAATAATAAGCCGTAGGGTTTAATGGCCATAAACCCTAATTTTGTCCAGTTCAATCAATTGTACCAAATCTAATTGAAAACTAAAACCATACGCTTTGATACCACTGATTGGTTTTCTACATAGCAAACAATCTTATGTGTGCATGCAACCCTAATTGAAAATCTTTGTTTTCACTATTAGACATACAAGCATTGAACACAAAATCTAAATACCCTATGAGGCATGTACAATTTTCGAAATTAACATAAAACTAGGGTTTAGATACATAACTTTATTGCTATGTAGTAATAATAATGATTCCTTTGAAGATCTTGACTTTGAGAACAAGTACCACAAGTGTTGTACCTCTAATGGCTCACAAACACACCAAGGCAAGAGGATTATTTTGAGAGAGAGGAGAGAGGAGGTAATTGCTCAAAATTTCTTCTCTTCAATATATCTAAGGGATGGCCAAAATTGCTTAGGGGTAAGGCTCTATTTATAGTTGAGATTGCTTAGAGCCAAAGCTAGGGTTAAGATAAGGAAATCCTAATCCCTTAGCTTAATGCATAAGCAGCCCATGGATTCGTTATCCTTAAGGCCTTGGACGAAAATATCTAGATCCTTCCAAGGATTTTCGGCCAAGCCTTTCCAAGGGAATCCAAGAGCCCAATCCACAACTATTAATTAATTGCAAAACAACCTCTGCACTATTAATTAATTCCTTTAATCCCAAAATTAATTCTAAACTATTTTTTGATTAAATATTAATTAATAATATGATTTCTACTTAATATATAATTTCCACGATATATTAATAAATAATTTATTTCAATTTATTAATCAAATTAATAAATTATCCTCTTCCTCATTTAATCATCCTGTCTAGTTGCCAGTGTAAAGGCAACCCAAAAGGACTATACTACTAAGATAAATGATCAAATATTCCTCCGTTCTACAAGATATCGTATCGACATGACACATGGATTATGGTCAATCTCATTCTCTAATATTTGTTTCCCGATTTCCCGATTTATGAAGACCGAAATCAGACTACTAGTTGAACACATTAATTTAGTCGAGGCTTGGCCAAGCACTTTAGATGTCTACATCAAATCATCAAGGGGCCCATATATATCTCTTTTCCCGTAGGGAAAAAGGATCACATAAACTTGAACTTATATGCTTGCACTATTCACTCATTAAATCATGCACAATAATATGTTTTATAACATCAAGTTACTGATGCGTTTATGTGTTATCAATGCATAACTGACTCGTAAACAACAACTCATATATCCCTATTTCAAGAATATAAGATGTTATCATCTCAAAATTACTCGTGATAGAATTCATGATGTAATTCTCTGAGCGTGGGTTTATCCAATACTCAAAATCTCCATTTTTCAAAGTACTCACGAACATTGTAGTAAAACTGTTGCTATGTCTAAAACTCTTCAGACAATCTACAATCCAGTTCTTGACAGTCTTAATTCGCTACTTACTTCCAAAATTACGATCGACTGTGGAGTTTTCGGCCCAAAATAGTGTTATTTGTGCAACATTTAAGTCACAAAACTCCAAGAGTTTGGAGTTTTCGGCCCAAAATAGTGTTAGGGTCGAAAACCCTAAAGGGTACATAAATGACACTTAGTCATTTTTAGCCATTTTTCCCATTTCCAAGTCAGGAACAATTCTCTCTCAAGTATCATCCGAATTTTTGTCAAGATCTTCAAGATTGTAAGTGTTTCCTTCCTTGTTTAGTCGATCTCTTCTATTATCTACTGATCTTACATGATTTCATCCATGAAATCATTCCATTTTCTTAGATCTTCAAGTGTTCTTCATTTCACCAAGAACATCAAGAACACACACTAGTGTTTTGGGCCGAAAACACCCTTCTTTGCTTCAATATTGTAAGTATCTATCTCCTATACTTGTTATCTAGTAAGGATACTTGATTTAGGGCCTTCAAATCGTCATTTATCGAAGAACAAAAGCTGTTTTCGGTCTAGTGCATCTCCTTAGACCGAAAACCCTTAAGAATGGTGCAAAAATGACCTTAAGCCTTTCCTAATACTTAGTATTGAGGCTAGAACACTTCTTTGAATGTTGAAAGCCCTTGGAAATCACCTTATGCATGAAAGACCATAGGTTTTCGGTCACCATTTGGACCAAAAACCATTTGGACCGAAAACCATTTGGACCGAAAACCATTTGAACCGAAAACCATTTGGACCGAAAACCATTTGAACCGAAAACCATTTGGACCGAAAACCATTTGGACTGAAAACCATTTGGACCGAAAACCATTTGAACCGAAAACCATTTGGACCGAAAACTCCTTTAAGTGGCTATACAACCCTTAGATGCAACCCTTGGTACTTCTAGCACTTAAATCAAAGTGTTTTCCATGTTCTAGGATGTCTTAACTTGGTTAATTAGTTGTTAAATGACTAATTTGATACATATATGTGTTACTATATGTTAAATAGTATCTGTGTGTGTGCTCAAGTCTTCACTTGACACTTAGCATCCTATACCATCCGTTCATCCAAACCACTCACTACAGGTGAGTTCATACCCCTTAATCAACCTTTTAAATGATTTTAAATGCTTTTATGGGGGGGGGATACAAGTAGATACATTATAGTTATTATATCAATCACATGTGATTAATGACTATCAAACATATGGATTGTCTTACTTTTCAAACTATGTTATCAATCAAACTACTTAAAACTTTTTTACAAACTCTTTTACATGTAAAATACTTTCATTAAACTCTTTTAAACTTATACTTTGTCAAATGCGTATCTATATAGATATAGTTATATAAGTAGGATTGAAAGGACTTAGGACTAATAGCTCGCCTTGCTTCCTGTTCCTTGTTTGGTTGTGGACTTAGGGTATCGGTTATTTGTCCGAAGGTTGTTTGAATCCTAGTTATATATTATGTATATGTATATAGATATAAAAGTCACTTCTTTCATTTCAATACCTTTGGGTAGCACATGTATACAAACATGTTCGTACATACAAACAACATTACTAGTAAACTATAATAGGTATAGTTTAGGAAGTTTCTAATACTATTACTCGAACAATGAAACATACAATGAGGCAGTTCATACATGAGTCAACACATACGATAACGAGAAACAGATAGAGAATACTATAACGAGATACAAACAATAACATACAGAGAGAACATACATACATACTAGACAGAGAGAGAGAACATACAATATAGCTAGTACATACTATACATTATACAAGAGAACATACTATTAGGAGAAACAGAGAGAACATACATACTTACTAGACAGAGAGAGAGAACATACAATACAACTAGCACACACAATACATATACAAGTACATTACAACAGTTATGTGAGCCACGTAACGGGGCGTGGCATCACCTGTCATGGCTCGTTTTGTATCCAGAATCTCCTTAAGTGGAGAGCGTTGAGTTTGTGTATAGATCTATACTGGATTGACTATCCTACACCTTGCTGCTCGCTACAGTGGGACTTGCAAGTCTATGGGTGCCAAATGTCATTTCTTCCGAAGTCTTTCATCGTCGTGTTTTAGTCGGTACTATGGTACAGGCATATCACATGTTACTTTAATTAACAATTAGATTAAGGTAGTTACTACAGCAGTAGTTGCCTAATACAACACTACAGTACTATTTTATTTCCCCATTGCATTCACTTTGTGATCTTCACACAATGAACGGTAATGTAAAAACTATATTTTTGGTTAATGATAGTCATATTTGGGAAAATACACACTTTTACAAGAAACTAGCATACATTTCATTTGATGCCTTGGTAGAAGGCTACGTTTAGTAGAAAATATAGGATTTTCTAGGAGATACAAACATTTACAAACATTTACAAACCTATACATTCAAGTACTTACAAAAACTTTCATACAAACAATGACACTAAAATACTTATGATCTCACCAGCTTTAAAGCTGATAAACTCTTTTAAAATAACTTGTATTCTCAGGTCACCAGTAGACAGGTACCGGTGCCAGGTTTTGAGAAGATGGAGCTCGTTCAAGACTCATCTTTTATTTTGTTTCATGTTTTTGGTGTCTTATAAACTTCATAGAACACACTTGTATTAAATTATATTATTAATGCAATGGATGATGTTGTTTCTTGTTTACTACTATGCATTGTTGTGATACTGTACATGACGTCCTCCACCCCCGAACGTTTCCGCCGTTCTGGTTTTGGGGTGTGACAGATTGGTATCAGAGCATTGTTTATAGTGAATCGAGTATATCAACCCATAAAAGATATACAAACTATAAACACAACGGGATTAAAATACTCTGACCAAGAGTTTATACTTTTAAATAATAAAATATTTAACCAAGTATACATACCTGCATTCATACTAAAATCAGTGTGACTACGACACAACAAAAGTATTACGATTGTTGGACAACATAATCAGACTTAGAGACATATAGTCAACCCTGGGAAGATATAGCCTGATCAACTATATTATCCGAGGAGTGACTAGCATGTGCCTAAGGGTGGTTGTGAGGTTGCAACAAGTCTAAAAACTTACCAACAATACTACAATGAAAACATTAGAACATAACATAAACTTAAAATACTATAGGAGTATGTTGTGTTACTATAACTACTTATCTGAGAATTAAAGGTTTTTATTAGTAGGTCAATAATTGCTAAGTGGATACGCTAAGGTTATATGTGACTAGGATGTCATAGACTTAGAATCTGTGATCTTTGCTTTTCTTCCTGTTCCTTGTTTGGTTGTGGATTTGGAGTTAGGATCAATTATTTGAAGGTCTATCCTGTTTTTCTTTCATATAACTGGTATGCATTAAGCAAGTATTGAAGTAACTAATAAAGATCATCTTATAATTATCTAGTTAGTTCGTCTATTAATTATTTCTTTACCCCTTTTCTCGCGTAGATATCATGGCTGGATTCCATATCCCCGGAGACCCGTACTATCCCAACAAGGGCAATGCGGGATGGCTGGGAGAAGAACCAGAAGATGATCACCCAATCCCTTTGGATGATCACCAAGCTGAAGGCTTTTCTGATGGTTCTGACTCAGAGCCAGAAGTCAACAACCTACCCCCAGTAGCTCCAAACCGAAACCCTCGTCCAGCATTTCAAGGACTCGCACCTCTGTGGGCCACAAACTTGAACAGATGGACTCAGGAACAGGGTCAACCCATTCCCTACAATGGGGACAGAAGCTTTTACAACCTACATGAGGGAGGTTCAGCTGATCGAGTCCTGCCCATCATGGTCTGTAGGATTGCTTGGAACACCGAGGAAGGTCGAGCATCTATTGATCGAGTCATGGAGATTGACGCCAACTCTGGCGTTAACACGGTCTGTATTCGCCAACTCGAGGTAGCTATGGAAAGGGCTAGGATAACCAATGGGACTCTGCTGCAACAGCTAACTGCATCCCAAGCTGAAGTTAGGGAACTTTGGGCTAGGCAGTCGATGTATGAAAGGCGCATGCGAGACATAGAGCGTCGTCTGTCTGAATCAAGGACTCATTCGAGTGGTTCTCGTCGTAGATAGAGCCTACTCAACCTTCTCTTTTGGATATAACTTAGTTATGTAAAACTCTAGTCTAATTTCCTATCCTTGTTAAAACTTGGACCTGTTAGGTCTTGATTAGGTCGTAGTTCTGTCAAAAATTTCCCATCCTGATTGATGTAAGGCCTACTTCTAGGTCATTTTTCCCGAACTTGTTACATCTGTAATTCCAGTAATATTTGACAGATATCTAATCTCATGGAAATTTAATATCCATATACTATCATCTGTTAGTACTAGATCTACATTCAATCATACTATTCAATTGTGTTATTGGGCTATGGGGAATTAGTCCATGAGTCACTCTCATCAATTCCTCTATTCTTACCAATATCGTCATCTTTGTAAACTCTTAGTTAAAAGATTCATCCACGCCGATCAACGAGATGCGATCCTCTGATAACTGCAACACCACCTGCTCCTCAAATCTATATGGCAACTCTAAATGCTGCAGTAGTTGCAGCTGTGGCAACAGCCATGGCTCAATATCATTCTTCGAGTGCCACCGGAGGTGGTACACCTGTTCATTCTACCCATGGTGAAGCCCCTGTGCGCTTGAGAGAGTGCTCCTATAAGGACTTCACCAACTACAAGCCATTGTCCTTTAAAGGGACTGGCGGAGTCATTGCCCTCTCGCAACGGTTTGAATAGACGGAGTCGATCTTCGAGATCTGCTCATGCCCGGAAGGAAGCAAAGTCAAATTTGCTGCATGCTTCTTCGAGACAAAAGCCTTGACATGGTGGAATAGCCATGTCAAGTCACTATCTCTCATAGTGGCTAATGCTATGGGCTGGGAAGCTCGGAGGGAGCTATTGATTGAAGAATACTGCCCGAGGGGCGAAATCCAAAAGCTGGAGCAGGAATTGTGGAGCCTAACCATGAAGGGCTCCGACATTGTGACCTACACTGCCAGGTTCTGTGAGCTGGTGGCCCTCTGTCCCAACATGGTTCACACAGAGGGAAAGAAGATAGAGAGGTACATATGGGGGCTGGTGCCTCCATTTCAGGGGAATGTTTTAGCTTCAAACCCCACTACATTTGATAGTGCCAAGCGGTTGGGACAGCGGCTTATTGACCATGGGGTTCGTACCCCGGCCTCAACAACGACCCTAGCCATCTCGAAACCCTTCTAATCCGCTAATTCCAATCGGAAGTTCTGGGATGACAAGAAGAAGCAGAAAGCTGCCAAAAAGTAGCAGGTCGTGGCAGTACATGTTGCGATAGCACCTGCCGCTGCTGCTCCGGTAAAGCAGTACGCTGGAAGTTTGCCTAAGTGCAACAAATGCAACTTCCACCACAATGGAGCTTGCCGTGAAATGCAGTGCTCTAACTGCAACAGGAAGGGGCACACTGCCCGTTTCTGCAAGGCTCCGACGAAGCCAATCACCCAAGTCCCCGGCGCTGGTGTGGGTCAATCTTGCTACGGTTATGGCAAGGCGGGCCACTACAAGAGGAACTGCCCTAAGGCAGGGATCGCCGGCGGAGTGGGAAGAGTTCTGGCTATAGGCCACGAGGAAGCGGTTGCCGAACCCACAGTGGTCATTGGTACGTTTCTCCTCGATATCTCTTATGCATGCATACTATTTGATAGTGGAGTCGAGAGGAGTTTCGTGAACCAAAAATTTGCTTATTTACTTAAGCAAAAATCACGAGCACTTAAAGAACCATTCACTGTAGAAATGGCTAATGGAAAGACGGAGAGTACTAGCTGTATATACATAGGATGTACCCTAACTCTAGATAGCCATTCATTTATGATCGACCTCATGCCGGTCTCAATTAAAAGTTTCGACGTCATTATCGGCATGGATTGGTTGAGTCTTCATCGTGCCGACATCATGTGTTACGAAAAGGCTGTTCGCCTTAATCTGCCGTCTGGCGGAACTCTGGTAGTTTATGGCGACAAACCCGGCACGAACCTTTGTATCATTTCGAGCATTCAAGCCCAGAAATTCTTGCGAAAGGAATGTCGCGCATTCCTTGCTCATGTGGTAGATGTGAGCCAAGAAACGAAAGACATTAAGTACATTCCAGTAGTATGCGATTTTCCCGATATCTTTTGTCACACCCCAAACGAGAATGGCGGAAACATTCGGGGGCGGGTGGCTTCACGTAGTATCATAAGAGTTGAATATTTGTAAAGAAAGTAAACACAACCATCATAAATATAATTTAAAAATTACATTGTTGAATACAATACATGTCTCAAAATAAATTACAATATGATGATTTAATAAGTTTTAAGACTGACGTCTTAACGTCCCTTCCCCAAAAGCTGATGATTTACCTGTATTACTAAATCCCTGAGAAATACAAGTAGTTTTGAAAGAGTATCAACAATTAAGTTGGTGAGTTCATAAGCGTTTTTGTATAAGAATAGTATCCTTTTCAGTGTAAAATAACGGAGTTTGTTCCTAGAAAATCCAATATTTTCCATGTATGTGTGGTAGTTTGAAAAAGTTCCAAAAGACTGAATGTATAAGTGTTTTCCACACTTGAATTAGTATAAGTAGATTTATATAAGTATATATATAATCACTAAGGCGTTTAACATCCCCGTAAACCGAGATGTATTAATACCCCATGTGCGTTTTTATAACCGTGCTATTGACCCAGACTGCATGTAACAACGTTGTTCAGGCGTTGGAATGATATGACGTTTGTCACCCCAGACCTGTCGGTCTAACTGTAGCTAACAGTTTAGGTGCGGGATTGTCAGTCCCATATAGATCTATACACAAATATCACGCTCTCCCTACAAGAGATTATGGCTTATAAAACAGGACTTAATCTGCGAACTGAACGGTTCGATGAATTCAGATATCTCACAAAATTTGGTATCACAGGTTTACGTATGAAAAGTCCATTTTCCTTGTGAATATAAGTATTTCCTCTTTTGTTTATAGTATGTAAAAATATCATGAATATCTCGTAACTATACCTATTATAGTTCTAAAAAGGGTGTTCCGTTAGGATGAAAAACCTTGGTGTATTACCAACCTTGCATGAAAAGTAGTCTTTAAGTTTAGTAGTTACGTTATTTTATGTATTTAACATTTATACATAAGATGTAGGTAAAACATTTGAACTTATAAGTATTTCAACGTAAGTTTTTCTTGTGTTTCACTTGTATTTCCCCCCTAAAACATAGAAAAGACGTGAAAATAAGGGGTATGAACTCACTTGATAAGTGGTCACTCGGGCAGTGTGTCGTTTCTAGGAATGATATTTCTTGACGTAACCGCGGGTTTCTGGCGAAGAAACGAGCTTCACGCGGGCATCACTTCGACTGGAAAGAATGTTTTTCTCGGGAACTTCCGGGCGTCGGGACTCGCATCATGTTTTAGGGGTGTTACCGGGGCTTCGGGGTAGTCTCGGGATGCTTAACACAGAGTAGAAGTAGGAGAGAGGATAGAAATGGGCAGCCTAAACCCGAGACCTTCGGTTTCTATTTATAGGGTCATTTTTGGGGTCTCACGTCGTGAACCAAGCTTATTCACGTTGTGAACTTGGTCGTCATCAGGTGCGTAGTCGCGACAGCAGTCTGTCAGGCTCAAGACGTCGTCAGCACTGAGTTCACGTCGTGAACCTCTTTTTCACGTCGTGAACTCTGACACAGTGTTGGGGTTCGCGCCCCAAACTTCAGAAATTCATAACTTTCGCATAAGAACTCCGTTTTCGACGTTCTTTATATCGACGCGAAAGTCAGATTATGCTCTACAACTCTCGTTTAGATTTCGTCGGCTAATTTTGACATTAAATTTTATTATATTTATTTTTAGTAGGTCAGGACAGGAAAACTCCGTCAAAAATCCATAACTTCTTCATCCGATGTCTGTTTTCGTCTGTCTTTTTACTGTTGTACTACTATTGTCGAGATCTTTGATTCTTATTTAGATTGTTTCGGCCAAAAGTTGCTCAATCTCTAGTTCGAGTTTTTAGCTGTCTACTACTATATCTGAAACTTAGAAAAATCATAACTTCCTCATACGAAATCAGATTTTGACGTTCTTTTTATGTACGCTTGTGGTTTAGTGATATCTACTACTTTCATTTAGACACCTAAGGCTAAAAGGTATTTTAGTGAAATTTCGCGTTTTACGCTTTACAGTGTTTTACCGGTTTTGACGCGGATCGTTGATTGGTCATATCTTCTTCCTTATAACTCGGATTTGAGTGTTCTTTATATTTCTGAAAACCTTGACACGATATCTATCATTTTATGCAACTCAATTGAGATTTTTGAACAATTCGTTTTTGACGCTATTTTTATTGATTCCAAAAATAGATTATAATACTTGACTTTAGGTCATTATATTGACTTTAAATATCGGGTTGTCACATCATCCCCCCGTTAGAGGGAATTTCTTCCCGAAATTATTTCGAAGATAGGCATTTATGGACTAGGGAAGAGATGCGGGTGTTTTTGTTTCATATGATCTTTGCGCTTCCAAGTGTATTCAGGTCCTCGCTTGGCATTCCAGCGGACCTTCACAATGGGTATGCGACTTTGTTTTGTTCTTTTAATTTCCCTATCCATGATTTCTACTGGTTCTTCTACGAAGTGGAGACTCTCGTTGATTTCAATTTCGTTCAGACCGATGACGAGGGTCTCATCGGAAAAGCACTTCTTTAGGTTTGACACATGAAAGGTAGGATGTACGTTATTGAGCTCCTGTGGTAATCGAAGTTTGTATGCTACCGGGCTAGTCCTGGAAAGGATCTCGAATGGTCCGATATACCTTGGATTTAGTTCCCCACGTTTTCCAAAATGTATTAATCCCTTCCAGGGTGAGACTTTGAATAGTACTCAGTCTCCAACCTGAAATTCCAAGGGCTTCCGTCTTTTGTCCGCATAACTCTTTTGTCCGTCTCTTGAAGCTTTTAGTCGTTCCCGGATTTGGACAATCTTCTTGGTCATTTCTCTTATGATTTCTGGGCCTGTGAGGGTGCTGTTAGGTACTTGTCCTCTAGGTAGTTGCGTGTTACCCACTTCAGCCCAACACAAAGGTGATCTGCACTTGCGGCCATAGATGGCTTCGAATGGAGCAACTTTGATGCTAGTGTGGTAGCTAATGTTGTACGAGAACTCGACCAATGGTAAATGGGTATCCCATGCCTTACCAAGATCGATCACACAAGCCCTTAGCATAATTTTCCAAGGTTTGAATGCTCCTCTCACTCTGTCCGTCGGTTTGTGGGTGGTAGGAGGTACTCTTGTCTAGTCTCGTTCCTAGAGATTTTTGTAGTGACTGCCAGAACCTCGAGGTGAATCTACTATCTCGGTCCGAGATAATGGATATTGGTACAACATGCAGTCGCACAATCTCCCTGATGTAGGTTCTAGTCCGTTTCTCCAGCTTGTCTGTTTCCTTTGTTGGTAGGAAGCATGCGGATTTGGATAACTTGTCGATGATCACCCAAAATGGAATCAAGTCCATCCGTTGCCTTGGTAACTTGATTTTTAAGCCCATTGCAATCCGCTACCACTCCCACTCAGGTATCTCCGGTTGTTATTGTAAGCATGCGAGCTTTTGCTCTGTAGTTCATGATAAGACTCATCCTTGGCTCATCCATCCTCACCTCGTGTATACGAGTTGTATATAATTTAAATCAACAAAAGCTTCGGTTGGGTGGCCCTGCCCCAAGTTCACAACCAGACAAGGAACAGGAAGTAGGGCAGAATCACACATCCTACATCTTGTTGAGTCGAAATTATATGCCACTCTTTCATATACAACTAGCAGCGATAGATTAACAAGATGTAGGATTGGTGTTTTATCGGAGGGTTGGTTACGTTTCTTCGTAGGCATGATTCTGTTACAAGATGAGAAAATGAGCTCGTGAGCGATTATGGTTGGCTTTAGATGTATTCCAATAATTTATCCTAATATAAATTTTTCGTTTATTCATACTAATCTCAAAGATTCGACCTACATCCCTATGATGCAGTCCTGGTAAAAGAGTAGAATGAAGTTTCTAGAATGGTTACCAGACGAGTGTCATCTGAACGAGGTTATCTTTGGTTGGTGGATACTATGATTCGGTTTTCGAAAAGATTTTAAAGTAATTCATAATAGGGTCTACAATAAATCGACTTATGAATTTGAGAAGTAATCACTATTGATTGAGGTTTCGTGATCCGAATTATTGTTATTAGCCAATACAGGAAAAGACGATAAGTTTGAAACCTAATGTGAGTAATGTATTCATTAACTCACTAGGTTGCATTATTTATTTGTTATTATTGTGATGAAAAGACACTCAAACACTTCGCGTGTAACATCTGTGGTCCTCCTACGTTCTCTGTTCTATTCTGGGTGATAATGATTTGTTCTCTCCTGATATTTATAGGGTGTCCTTCTCCTTCGTAGGTATATTGAACTTCTGTGCCGTCTTACTTCCGATTCTTACACAAATCTCCATTACTTCATAATGAAGAGTTCGAATCCCGGGGGTTCATGATAATGCAAGTTTTTTCGTTTTGTTATGTTGTTCTCGATGATTCGACCTACATCTTTGTTACGTTTCTATAGTACTGTAAAAGCATTTAAAATATTAAGACAGAGTATTGACTTTAACATTTTAAGTTGATTCGGGTTTTTTCCCGGAGGCATCTTTTACAATAAAGATTAAAAGATGAAACGATTGTAAGACATTAAGAATGAACATGAATTTGATATCTTATAACCAAAACACTTAGTTCGATAGGGATTTTGTAAGGAATTGGAATTAGAAGTTCAATATAAGTACGACTTGTAACAAAATAATGTGAAATTGAGTGGTTATTTTTCAAAATGTAAGAAGTAAATGTCGATTGTATATGTGTATTAAGTACATAGAGTTTGGAAAACTTGACCTTAAACAGGTCTACAATACACCATAATTCTGGGAAAATCATCGACATTAAAATGACCTACCGATAATGGATTTTCGCGGTCGAACTAAAAGAGCATGAAAAATAACTCTAAGACATCTCCGAAGACTTAGACTATAACCAAGAGAGTAAACAGAGGACGAGTAGATTATGATCTACTTCTTACTAGATCCGGCCCTGGATTTGACTAACTGGCGTTCTCTTTCGAATATACACCCATCTTGTACAACATGATGTTCTCGTAATCGTTGCACTTTGGCTTGCGAAGCCGCCAGTTCTGCCTGCAAGAAGTTGGTACGATCCCTTGTTGCGTTATGATTGTCTTCCAGGTTGTGAAGACGAACAACATCGACACCAGTGGTAGCCTCAATCTGTACCACTCGGTCGATGATAGCTCTTCCCTGTTCCGTGTTGTGAGAAACGCGACGAACCAGCACGGGAGGTGCTCTATCTGCTGAACCTCCGGCTTCTAGATTGTAGAAGCTTCGGTCTCCTTGGTAGGGGAAATTTTGACCTTGTTCATGAATCCACCTGTCTAGGTTTATGGCCCACAGAGGCGTCGGGCCTTGAAAGTTCTGATGAGGGTTAGGGTTCTGAGTAACTGGAGGTGGATTGTAAGCTTCTGATCCGGAATCATCGTCTTCGAGAAAGTCTTCAGCAAAATCATCGTCTAGGGGAATTTCAGGCTCATCTTCTGGTTCGGCACTGAGCCAACCAACATTCCCTTGATTAGGAAAGTACGGATCTCCGGGAGAATGGAATCCAGCCATTGTTATCTAAGCGAGAAGAGGGATATAAGAATTATCTAAAAGTAATTATTCATTAGTGTGACGCGTAAGATGTTTTAGTTTCTCTGGCTGATCACTTCTTGGAAATCTCTCCTTGTTTCTCCTTGTCTCCTCTACTGACTGCTATGATGGAGTGGTTATACCTATCTGGGTTTGTCGTGCAAGAATGGAAGTGTCTAACGAATCTATGAGATTAAGGGTAACATTATGGGGCGATCCTTAGTGGGTCCTCCTATAACCGCGCAATGTATACAAGTTGTATATAATTTAAGATTAAATAGACATTCGAATAACTGATACTACTCCAAAACCACAACCAAACAAGGAACAGGTAGTGAAGCAAAGATCGCAAATTCTAAGTCTATAAAATCTCAAGTATATAAAACCTTGGAAGTATACACTCCGGAATCATAGACCTGCCAGTAAAGGTTTTTAATTTTTATGGGTAAGATTTTATTTATTTGACGATTTCTAGATCTAACAAAATATCGAGGTTCACACGTTTATTTCAGTTCTTATAATACCATAAAATACTCCTATAGTATTTTAAATTTGTAAGTTTGATTCTAGTGTTTTTTTTGGTAAGTTTTTGACTTGTTGCTCACTACGACCATTCCCCGACATACGTTGGTCATATCTCGGACAAATATAGTTGATCAGGCTATATTTATTCTCGATCTGATTACATACCCCGAGGCCTAATCGTAGCGTCTCAACCTGCCTTAATACTTTTGTAAAATTTTGGCTATGATACTAGACCGATGCATGCATGTACTTATACTTTTATAAAACTAGCATTTTATTTTCTTAAAAGTATAGTTTGTGAAAACGTTTTGTCAGAGGGTTTTAGTCCCTTTGCATTTATAGTTTGTATATCTTATGTGGTTCGATATACTTAGTTCACTATAAACAATGCTGTTATACCAATCTGTCACACCCCCAAACCAGAATTGCGGAAACATTCGGGGGCGGGTGACTTCACGTAGTATCATAACAGTTGAATATTTGTAAAGAAAGTAAACACAACCATCATAAATATAATTTAAAAATTACATTGTTGAATACAATACATGTCTCAAAATAAATTACAATATGATGATTTAATAAGTTTTAAGACTGACGTCTTAACGTCCCTTCCCCGAAAGCTGATGATTTACTTGTATTACTGAATCCCTGAGAAATACAAGTAGTTTTGAAAGAGTATCAACAATTAAGTTGGTGAGTTCATAAGTGTTTTTGTATAAGAATAGTATCCTTTTCAGTGTAAAATAACAGAGTTTGTTCCTAGAAAATCCAATATTTTCCATGTATGTGTGGTAGTTTGAAAAAGTTCCAAAAGACTGAATGTATAAGTGTTTTCCATACTTGAATTAGTATAAGTAGATTTATATAAGTATATATATAATTACTAAGGCGTTTAACAGCCCCGTAAACCGAGATGTATTAATACCCCATGTGAGTTTTTATAACCGTGCTATTGACCCAGACTGCCTGTAGCAACGTTGTTCAGGCGTTGGAATGATATGACGTTTGTCACCCCAGACCTGTCGGTCTAACTGTAGCTAACAATTTAGGTGCGGGATTGTCAGTCCCATATAGATCTATACACAAATATCATGCTCTCCCTACAAGAGATTATGGCTTATAAAATAGGACTTAATGTGCAAACTGAACGGTTCGATGAATTCAGATATCTCACAAAATTTGGTACCACAGGTTTACGTATGAAAAGTCCATTTTCCTTGTGAATATACGTATTTCCTCTTTTGTTTATAGTATGTAAAAATATCATGAATATCTCGTAACTATACCTATTGTTGAATCATAAAAGTGACCCTCTTGAACTCAGCTACCGCAACCATCTCAGCTACCGCAACCATCTTGCTACCGCAACCATCTTTCTACCGCAACCGCTTCAGCACCCGGAGTCAATCTTGTTCAACAGCAACCGCATCAGCAACCGGAGTCAGCTACCGGTTTCTAATCTAGTATGCCTTGCACGGCTGCTTATTGAGTTGTAATCTAGTGTAGTTTCTAAGTCTCTATAAATAGAGACTTACTCTCTTTGTATTCACATATATAAAAAAGGAACCGATAACTTATGAATTCTATCTGAATACACATTCTGAAGTTATCTCTCTTATCTTTCTTCACTCATATCTTCTTACTTAAATCTTATCATAATCCTGCTGATCATAATCCCTCTTCGGAGCAAGTCTTTAAGACTTAATCACTAAGCTTGATCTTCCTTATTAATTTGGAGTGAATACATTCCTTGTTATGAATCAGCTTAAGTGTCTTCTTGATATAACAACTGCTGTCATTTCCATTCCTTTATATTTCCGCAACTAACTCTCTAACTATCTAACTATATTATTGTTGAGCTTTTAGATCCTTTGAGATTAACTATTTCGCATTATACTTGTTCTAACTTTTGTTCAAGTGTGTCTCCAAGTTTTTCTCTCAACAATTGATATCAGAGCCAAAGTGGTTGCTTTTTGAAAACGGAACTCTGATTTTTCAAAAAGCCTTCTATACCACTAAAGCTCATTTCTTCAAAACCAAAAAAAAACAATTTCAAATGGCACAATCATTATCTCTTAATGTTTCCAACAGTGTCGGTGGTTCTAACCGAGCCCCAATACTAGTCGCAAATGAATATCATCACTGGTCACAAAGAATGGAAAGGTACTTGAGAAGACTGGGTAGAAATGTATGGGGATCCGTAGAAGAAGGACCACATGTTCCAGTCCTTACACTAGTCCAAACTGACGCCGCTGCAACCAGGCTAGGAGGAGGTCAACCAGCCATGAGCCGTCCCACCAAGGATGATCTCGATAAAATGGAAAATGATGCTGTTGCTTTTTATGAAATCTCCTGCGGAGTTGCTCCTGACAACTTCGATATTATCATAAATTGCAAATCAGCGAAAGAGAAAGATTACTACCGCACTCAACGAGTTCAACAACTTCAAAGCTCATACTGGAGAAAGTTTGAAAGACTCCTTCAAAAGGTTCAACCTGATAGTCACCAAGTTATCCAATGCGGAAACCATCCGCAGTAATCATGAAATCAATCTTCAGTTTCTTAATGGTTTGGGCAGACATTGGACTACGACCAAGATGATAGTCCAAGGCGATAGAAAGATTCACTCCCTGTCACTTTACAAGCTCTATGGAGAGCTGCAAGCTCAAGAATCCACCGTACTCAAAGACTGTGCTAACTTCGGAGGACCACTTGCTCTCATAGCACAAGCTCCACCGCAGTCACCTTACCCTTCCTCGTATGACACTCTACCGCAGTCATACGAAGCGGATTCTGAATATGATGATGAAGAAGATTTTCAGAAGGCTATTGCTCTGGTTAACCAACAGTTAAACCGTCTACCACCTCCTTCCTTCCGCAAGAATCAGCAGTTCAACAAACCTCCATTCAACCGTAACTTCGGTTCTCAGAATAACCACTCTCGATTTCCCAAAAGTTCTCATCCACCACCGCAATCTCAGAATATTCAACCAAAGGAGGTACCGCAGTCTCCTCAAATCACTGACTCTGGTACTCCAGAAGACAAGACTGATGTTGTAATTTGTCACAAATGCAACAAAGAAAATCACTTTGCACGAGATTGTAAGGCCAATGTAGTAAAAGACAGAGCATTCTACCTTAGAATGGCTCAAGAGTTGGAAGACAAAGAAAAAGCTGAAAAGGCAAGGGCATACGTGGCCCATGTTAAAAGAGACCATCAAGTCTGGTCATCCGGAGACGAAGATGAGGCCATCAGCAGTGTCAAAGGAAAAGGGAAAATCTGCATGTTGGCCACTGCGGATGATGATGAGTCTACAATGTTGAACAAGAACTACTGCTACATGGCAAAGGATGGAACACTAAGCATCGTCGAACAGGTAAAACTCATGATCCAAACTCTAAACTATAGCATGCATGACTGTCAGCCTTACATAGATGATCTTAATGACACTTGTGCTGCCGTCCTTACAGACTATAATAAAGCCTTAGATGAGAAGAACATTGCGTCCCAAGAGATGTTCCACGTGAGAGGACGGCTGGATAACAAAAGACTTAAGATGGCTATATTAGAGAAGGACCTAGAGTTAGAAAAGGATGCAAGAATGTTAAGTGAAACCCAATTAGAGATAGCTTTGAACCAGAGAGATTTAGCTCAGAGAGAAATTGTACGCTTAAATCTCTTAATTGAAAAATTGTTTAATGAAAGTGAAGCTATTGAAAATTTGGTAAACAATGGAACCGTGGACAATACATACAATTGGGGTTGGTCAAATGGATATCCTACCTCAATGGATTCCTCACCCCGGTTCAACAAAGACAGACTGTATGTCCCTCCAGACCGAGAATTTCATTTCCCTGTCAATGACAAGACTTTTCCCGAAGACATTAAAACTCACTTCGGTAGACTGCACAACTTAAGCAATAATTGTGTCATTGAGGAAATTGTGCCGGAGGTTTCGGGTCACACATGTGATCAAATTCCTATCTGTGGCACCATCTATCCAAATTCTCAAACTTCATTCGTAGTTGATGAAGAGATTGTTGTTGAGGGCCCCGAAGTTTCAAAAGACTTTCCATCTCTGTCCTCAGACCGCAGTGTCTCTCACTGTAGTCAAATGTCCCACAAATGTCCCACCGAAGTCCCATCTAAGACTTACTCAGCGGTAGTCAAGTCATCCCTACCGCAGTCATGAGTTCAAGGAGCTGTAACTCTTCAGCAAATATTTCATGAACTACCTATAGAAAATTTTGAAGTAGGTCAATGTTCCCAAATTCCTGAATCCTCAAGTTCTGATGACTCAAGTCCGTGTTTTCAAAATCATTCTAAGAATTCCAGGAAACCGCAGTTGAACAACAATGACTGCGGTTCACCAAAATCTTTGGCAAAAAAGGCTTTTAAAGAAGAAATCAGATCTCGCGGCACTAATAGACAAACTTTTTCAAAAAACAAGAAGCAAGTCAGATTTCCTAAATCCAAAAGTCCTAAAAAATTTGTTTTCTCTCACTACATTTCAAAAAACCCTTCTTTCAAGAAAACAAACAAAAAGGAAAGTTCAGTTTCAAAAGTCATTCCTACTCCTTCTGACACAACCCAAAAGGGTGTTCAATCTTTTCGAAACTATGTTTTTCAGGTCTATTCTTCAAATGATCCTAAATGGAAAGGTATTTTACCCACTCCAACACTTCTAAAGTCACGTCAAAACTTCAAATGGAAGGGTATCTTACCAAATCCATCAAAAAGAATTCAGAAATCTAAACGTGCTAAAACCTTTCATAAACAGACTTTTTCAAAACCCAAAAACACTCGTGTCAGGAATTACTCATCTCGGGCCGGTAACAGATCTAAAACATCCTTAAAATCGCTGACCAATCACAGTGTTAGATCAAAAGACAAAATCTCCTTTTGTAAATGTCAGTGTAGTTGTCAAAAGGTTTTATCTCATGTCAAATCGAGTCAGAGTCAGAAACCTCGTATTTTTTCAAAAAATCACAACACTCCAAATCTACTCAAACACCCAGGACTAGGCTCAAAAGTTGACAAGAGACCTGTCCCTACAACCTCGGACCATGCATCACTCAGAAACACATCAATTGTCCCAGGCTCCAAACTTGTTTGGATGCCTAAACTAACCATGTAATTCTCAGGCTTTGTGCAAGGAGGAACAAGAAGAAGAGTGGTTAATTGACAGTGCCTGCTCCTTGCACATGACCGGAAGGTTAGAGTACCTTCAGGATTTCAAGCCTATATGCAATGGTGGAAATGTCACGTTTGGTAACAATGCAAACGGTGTTATCCGAGGTTACGGTGTTCTCACTACGGGGAACTTTTCCATTCAGAAGGTTGCTTATGTAGAAAGCCTTAAACACAATCTCATCAGTGTTGGCCAACTATGTAAAGCAGGACATCGTGTTGAATTTGATGATCAGTTTTGCTACGTAATGACGAGTGATAGAAACACTTGCCTGATCAAATCTCGATCCGAAGGTAGCATGTACCCTTTGGATGTTTCTCTAATCATTGGTAAACCGCAATTGTGTTTCTTGTCCAAAGCTGTATCCGAAGTCAGCTGGCTATGGCACCGTAAGCTAGCTCATCTCAACTTCCGGTACATCAACAACTTAGTCATTGGAGAACTAGTCCGCGGTCTCCCTATTCTTAAATTTAGCAACGATACTCTCTGTCCGGCTTGTGAATGTGGTAAGCAGTCTAAAGCAAGTCACCCTCTGATAATGGACTCTTCTATTTCTGAACCACTGGAGCTATTGCACATTGATCTCTGCGGTCCATCAACCGTAGCCAGCCTCCACCACAAGAAGTATATATTGGTTATTGTTGATGACTATACACGCTTCACATGGGTCTTCTTCCTCAGACTCAAATCAGAGACACCGCAGATCTTCATCAACTTCATCAAAGAAATCGAACTTCAGATCAAGCTTCCAGTTAGACGCATCCGCAGTGATAATGGAACCGAGTTCACTTATCATCTTCTTAACAGTTTCTTGGTGTCTAAAGGCATTTCTCACAACTTCTCAGCACCCTACACACCGCAACAAAATGGTGTAGTAGAAAGAAGGAACCGCACACTGGTAGAAGCAGCCAGATCCATGCTTAACTTCGCCCAACTTACTCTATACTTCTGGGCTGAAGCAGTAGCAACCGCATGCTTTGTCCAAAACCGAAGTATCGTGTGCAAACGCATCAATAAAACACCATATGAGGGCCTTAACAATCGCAAGCCCAATGTTCGCTTCTTTCATATTTTTGGGTGTAGATGCTTCGTGATCAACAACAGAGATCAGCTCAACAAGTTTGCACCGAAGTCCGACGAAGGCATATTCCTTGGTTACTCCACTAACAAGGTTGCTTATCGAGTGCTCATCAGGCGTACAAGGCTGATCATTGAAAGCTTCGATGTGAAATTTGATGATTCTCACATCCGCGACGCCCCTCCATCCACTGAAACCACTGCAATCATGGAAAGTGACATTCCTGCCTCTTCAGGTCCCTTGAATCTAGTTGAAGTCAACTATGAGGATCTTTTCGATCCTATTGAAACGGCGAAACTATCCGAAGTTCTTGTGTCACCCGCAGCTCAACAACAACATGCTGATGTTTCTGGACCATCTCTATCTGAAGTAGCCTCTCTCAATACTTCCACCTCTCCGGTTGAGGGGGAAAGATCTACTCCGGATCTAGCTGTAACCGTCGAGGTTCCAGTACTTGATGTTGTTCAAATTCCTGTCCGCAGAGAAGCATTACCATAAAACGTATCTTCGGATTCGGATGATGAACTCATAGAAAATTTTGACACTAGAACTGATCCAAGGATTGTCACTCTCCCATCCGCAGTCAAGAGGGAACCTTCTCAGGTTTCAGAGGAACTCCTATCTGCAACCCAGGGGGAACCTCTCCCAACTGCTCAAGAAAATTCCATTCCAATAGATCAAGATGACTCAGCAGGATGTTCTCAAGTCCAGGGGGAACTGTCATCTCCAATCGCAGATTCCTCTGACATTCAAGATATTCCCTCTACCACAGCTGCTGATCATCTACTACCACGTCTTCATGTATGGACGAAAGACCACCCACCAGGTCAAATCATTGGGAACCCATCCGTAGGCATCCAGACTCGATCTTCCAAGGACCTATCTGATCACTGCCACTATGCAGCATTTATGTCCTCGGTAGAACCTAAAACGATCAAAGAAGCATTGCTTGAACCTGACTGGATAGCCGCAATGCAAGAAGAGCTTGAAGAATTTCAAAGAAATAAAGTTTGGCAGCTCGTTCCGAAGCCACGTGGTCACTCCATTGTTGGCACTAGATGGGTGTTCAAAAATAAGTTGGATGAATCTGCTGCGATAGTCAGAAACAAGGCAAGGCTAGTTGCAAAGGGGTATAGTCAACTTGAAGGCATTGACTACGATGAAACATATGCTCCGGTAGCACGCATGGAAGCTATCCGGATCTTTCTAGCATACACAGCCCACAAAAACGTCAAGGTACACCAAATGGACGTTAAGAGTGCCTTTCTCAATGGGGAACTAAAAGAAGAGGTTTATCTTCAGCAACCTCTAGGCTTTGAAAATGTTGAATTCCCAGACCACTGCTACAAGTTTAAAAAGGCAGTCTACGGTCTGAAGCAAGCCCCAAGAGCATGGTATGAGACTCTTTCCGAATTCCTTGTCTCATCCGGGTACAAGAGAGGAGTGATTGATCCCATACTATTCAGAAAAGTAAATGGTGACCACCTCATGATGGTACAGATATATGTGGATGATATCATCTTCGGTTCGACTGATCAAGGCATGGTGGATTAATTTGCTAAGCTCATGACCAACAAGTTCAAAATGAGCAAGAATAGAGAGATTAATTTCTTTCTAGGTCTTCAAGTGAAACAAGTACCGCAAGACATATTCAGTCATCAAGAAAAATACACCACTGAACTATTGAAGAAATATTCTATGGACAACTGTTCATCTGCTAAGGTCCCCATTGATGGGTTTTGAGCATTCTAACACTCCTAAGTGTACATGCAACCCTAAATACCTTGGATCTATGTTTTCTCTATTATACATGCAATTATGAACTTTCCAAGGTATTACCCTATCTAGCATACAATACTTGATACTTGGGTAATCAAATGGATAAAATACATACCTTTGTTTGATGTAGCTTGTCTCCATGAAGCTTGAGTGCCTAGTGCCCCAAGTGTGACACCTCAAATGGTTCACACAACACCAAATGCACATGGAATGACTTGAGAGAAATGGAACACTCCTTGAAATCGTCTAGCCCTCATATTCACACATTAGTGCACTATTTCTTGAGCCATGTGATTCTTGTATATGGTGGCTATTAGGGTTACACCATGTAACTCATAACTTTACCCATTCCTTATGCTCCATGGATTTTAACCTCCATGGAGTATCCATGGGTCACCCCATGGACTTAGTCCAACATAAGGAATCTTGGATCACAAGCCCACATATATAAGAATGAATGATTTACACAATCAACCCATATATTTAATTAGTCTCCTTTTGATCACTTAATTAATTCCAAATTAATTCTTGATCAATACTAATTAAATAACCTTATTAATATATTAGAACTTATAATATATTAACCAACCTTAAGTGTTATTTCTCTCATTATAGTATATCCAAATGCATGATGCCATGCAACCCAAATGGACCATGCCGGGTCGGGTCAAGTCTTACCAATTATAGTTATGGACTTAGACATTAATCCAACAGTCTCCCACTTGGATAAGTCTAAAACTATTATTGTGTATGACTTCAGGAACCGATCAGTAATCGTAGCTCTCAAAAGCTTCTGTCGAACTCTGACCTTGTCGATGAACTCTGACCTTTGTCAATGACTTGTCCATTAGATAAGGGATCATATATTCCTCCATTCTAGATATCATATG
The DNA here is from genome assembly GCF_052849685.1 of Lactuca virosa. Lineage (NCBI taxonomy): Eukaryota > Viridiplantae > Streptophyta > Magnoliopsida > Asterales > Asteraceae > Lactuca > Lactuca virosa. The sequence continues at coordinate 175,712,438 of NC_136428.1, forward strand.
GACTGAGACATGGATTATCAATCATTCTCTCTGTCCATTTGTTGTTTCCCGATTTCCGATTCATGATGACTGATTGATTGAACAAATCAAATCAGTCCTGGCTTGGCCAAGCACTCACATGTGTCATCGCTAAATCATCGAGGGGCCCACAGATTTCGCTTTTATCCCGAAGGTAAAAGGAATGGATAAACTTCGACTCATATGGCTTGTTCTACTACTTGTTGAATCATACACAAAGGCACGTTTTATAACATCGAGTTACCAAATACGTTTTCGTGCAATCAATGTATAACCAACTCATAGTAACAACTCATATCTCTAGGTTTGAAGAATATAAGATATTATCGTCTCATGATCACTCGTGATAAAATCCATGAAGTGATTCAAATGAGCGCGGGTTGAATCCAATACTTAGAACTTATGAGCACTCATGAGTGTTGTAGCACCACTTTGTCCACCAACTTGGACCTCTACAAACCAACCCATGACAGTCTTGATTCATATATACTTCCAACATATGACCGACTGTGGATGGTTTGGATAACTTAATCATTCAGGAAGAGCGAATTAGTTATTCTGGAAGTCAAAACATGCAAAGTGAAACACAAGAATAAATGAATCAAATATGGTATCAAACCCTATGAATATAAATAAACACTTTTATTTATCACCATACTGATTACTCATTATTCATTGTTTCGGTATTATCAACTTTATACTTGAATTAAAAACACTAGTTGTCCCATGCTCCAAGCATGTACACTATGTTTTTCTTAAACAATAGCTTTGCCATACACCAAGTATGCACTCTATGTTTGTCTATGATCCTTACTTTGTGAAATAAACCAATTGAACATAATTTCAATGATTCTAATTTCACACTCCCAAATCCTTATCAAAAAATGTGAGAATTTCAAATTCCTATCATTTATCGAAATCTGTTTAGATTTTAAACTTATATGCACTGACCTTCCTTTAATGAATATGTACAAAGTCACAAAGACTTGTCAACAGTCATTATAAGGTATTCCAATGGAGATCAACTCCATGGAAACTAAGTCTCATATTCAAAGTACATTGCTTTGGACATGCTTCTTGCATTAAGTTTTCTAATCTTACACAGATAACTTCCACCTATGGAGACAACTCCATATTCCCATTTTGACTACCCCTTCTGAACAAGAGTTGCCTCTTTTCAGATTAGGTCAATATGGTCCTTCCAAAGTTAACACTATACTTCCAACTGTCCTTGAGCAACCAATCTTTGGTAAAGCCTTAGATTGTCCTCGACAATTGCTTAATCATTTTAGTCATATCCAATTGTAGACCTTTTCCCTTCTTAATGCCTCTGGGCATTTGGAAAAATTTAGAAATGACAAATATTATAGCACATGCAATCGATACTGTACCCAAAGCAAATGGTACACGATTCATGATGTCTCACATAAAGACATGATTCTAGACCAGTCTTTTGCTATAATATTTTTATTTGCCATGTTTTCAAAATTTGACTATGAAGAGGGATGCCGTAATCATAATCGAATTTTGAGAACGCAATATATAGAATTTCCTTAAGTTGAATCAATCCAACATGAAATTTATATATATATTCTTGACTAAAGATGATTAAGGTCTCAATCTAAGCCTTTAGAACTGAAATGAAGTATATCCTCTCCCTTAATTATAGCAAAACAACTTTTTCAATCCCTGCAGCCTCACAAATTGAAACTTTTGTTTTCTATAATGAACATTGCTAACTTGCAACACTAACAATAATTATCATGCTCCCACTAACATGATGATTATTAGCATAACACTTATGCTCCCACTAGCTTTGACATGTACTCAGAAATCAGCTGGACTTCTAGAAATCAATACTTTATTGACTTTCTTACCAAAGTTCAGATTTCTGATACGAGATGCTTTGATAAAACTTTATCAAAATCATACACCTTTCCTTAGATAGCATGCATGTGTGTCTAAACAATTTCAGAACTATGAAAACGGATGCCGTAATCATAGTCTCAATTGTTTATATTTTTGCCATTTCTCATAAGTCCATGTTAGTGTGCCGGATAACCATGCACGCTCCACTTAACGACTTTGAGAATGCAAAGATTACAATTGATATCTTACTTAAAATCTACTTGGTGGAAGTGTTTCCTCACCATCATTTTCATGAATCGAAGAGAAACCTTATGACCCTTAGATTTTATGGTGTATGTGTTCTTATCCACGTGAATTTGTCAAAACCATAATCACAAGACTAGGTTAGTGACAAATCCTAACTCATATGGATTAAACTTATGCAATCTTAACTTCTTGCCACCTGGCAGTACAGGGCCTGCCATTGCTTCCAAGTTGTTATGCAACCAATTGAGAACTTTCAGAACTCCTATGCAAAGCCAACTTTAACTTGAATGGGCACAGAATATGTCAACACGATAGGTTATAAACCTCAAGTCGTGTGCTAGTGAAGAACCTCAGGTTTTATTCTTGATTAGTTCTTGAAATTCTTTTTAGGTTCTTTAAGACTCCCACTATCCTCTTGACATATAAGACTATCTTGCCAAATATTCAAGAGATAGTGCGGATTCTTTTACAAACACTTCACACAATTGGTCTTAGTTGGTCTTTGTCTTATCCAAAACATCACAACTTACCAATCTCAAATGTACAAGAACAGGAAACATCTTACTTCTACATTTGACAAGTGTTAAAAACTTTCTAAAGACTATGTCACTCAAGTTACAATCTTGGAGTATAACTCCAGGATTTGTTGTTGGAACGAAGTATGATTTATCTTTTGATTTAACCATTTCAACAATTCACGATTCCTCTCCTTAGGCAAACAAATGCACTAAGGTGTCCTTAGAGGATCAATTGTGATATGATTCCATAATCACTAAGATAATCATAAAACAAGATACACAAGTACTCTCCCATCTTTTCACATTTGAGAAACTTTTATCTTTCTGCCTAATTTGATTCTTCCCATTCGTTCTGCCATACATTGAGACTTTTCCAATGTTTCAGAATTATACTTAAACTTGTAAGTATAACCATATTTACTAAACTTTAGTAAATCAAATAGTCTTAACGAGCTTTGTGGTGGACATGACCAGTGCAAAAGAATGTGTACTCGATCCCTTTAGTCCTTCACCTGACTCACACATCCATGTGAACAAGTAATTAGTCTTGATTTTCCAATGCTTGAAATTTCTCATTCATCATACTATTCAACTTGCATGATTCCAAGTTTCGGTCCAATTGAAACTTGGGTGATGAGGAACTTTCCTGATTTGGTAAATTTAGACACTACCACAAATGAAAGAATCAAATCCATTTTCCAATATTGCTGTCAGTGGAATCATATAAGCAACAATTTTCCACAACTGCCATTGTAAGGATACTTCAAATAAATAAAATTAAACAATTTTCTTTTATTTTAAAACTTTGCGGAAAAACTTATCCTTACAATCCACATGGAAAATTGTTGTTATCTATTCCTTAGCAATATATCATAACTTCTTAAGCAACTGCTCAAAATTCTGATGCGATCGAAATCCAACTTCGCGATCAGAATCAGCATATACTTCCTTTAACATTTCTCTCTATTCTTTGATTCTTAAAACATCAACATGTGACCCAGTCACATCATGTAATGAGGATCTCATAATAGAACTTAACATAGTTAGATAATGGGCTCTACCTGATGTAGAGTCAAACTTATTGACTTTAACATCCTTAGGTAAATTTGGTAGCTTTGCAATCAACGCCCCTTCCTTTTGCAAAATAAACATATGGACCCTTTGGTAATGGGACTATCTCAGACTTAGCCTTTCTCTTTACCATTTGGTCAACCGGGTTGGCTATGGCCAATCCCTTTCCATTGGGATGAGAATGTTTTTTCTGGATTTCCAGTGTCACCATTGTCACAGTCCATAAAGTTTTTTTGGAAGTTGATCTTCTAATCAAATTTGCTTTACTATCGTTCCAAATCATTGCTGATTCAGCAGCACCAAGCAAATATATATGATCATTAAGGTTCATGTCATAGTCTGTTTCATAGTAGTCCCAAAGGAACTCACTATGTGACTTAGAAAGTGATTGAACATCCAACTTTCTCAAGACTTTGACACCCAACTCTCCCGGCTTGTCAATATGTGACTTCATCTCTAAGATGTGATCACACATAGACCTTGCTTTCCATTAGGGCTTGAGTGACCTTGAACTTGTGGGTTAAGGAGAATAATTGGAGGAGGTGGAGGAAGTAAAGTTCAAAGAGATTTGGGAAGATCATAGATGTCTGAACCAGACATCTTTTGGGAGATATTCAAGATAGTTGATCTAAAGTCCTTAATATAACACCCAATATGAAATATTAAGGCTAGGATCCAACAACCTATTTATAACTGGAAGTGGGATGCCGTAATCCGAGTTATAAAATAGTTGAAGGTAGGTAAATGACGATTTACCAATTTCCACCATGAAAAACGAAATAATGTAATTAGGTTTTTAATTGGATTTGAAACTCCTAGATCTTTTGAGATTCATTGAACTTTTCAATGGCATGTTTCAATCTCGAGTGTGCCCTTCAGGTTTTGTGACTGGGATGCCGAGGATCACAAAACAAGGTGTGAAGTAACCATGCAAATATACTTGGTACCCTTAATATTTACCCCTCAATCGATGTGCCGGTTAACCTAACGAGCTCCACCGATACTATGATAAATATTAAGTTACCCTTTGCCTACTTTGTTAAATCCAGGTTAGTGTTCCGGTTAACCACACACGCTCCACTAACGGTTTAAACAAAGTGCAAAGTGTAATTTCATGGATTAGCACCTAATTCACATTTTCCTAAGTAACTAAGATTGGGAATTTATAAGTGTTTAGTTACTTAGTATTTATCATTAATACTTTTAATGAAGGGAGAATTATAGTCCTTGTCCTACCCGTTCGGCTAACGACCCTCCACCAGTCAAGGAAGCGGTGGGTGAGAGTGGAGACCCATTAAACTGCCATTTTATAGGCAGTAACCTTATACCCCCTTATGCACCGGCTTCGTGAATGAGGCCTACTAACGGTAAGACTGACTTGCTCTTATACATATATTTATTATTAACTTATAATACTATAAAGTATAAGGGTTGAATTTTAACTTTTAAAATTCTAAGGGCTAACTTGGAATTAAAGTATTCATGGGGAAAACTTTACAAATTCCAAAAATTGAGGGCAAGTTTTGAAAATATTCAAAACTAATTAATTCCATAACTTATGTGTTTAAAGTAGTTTTAGTTAAAAAAAACTCTTCAAGTTCCAGAACTTGAGGACAAGTTATGGAAGACTTTAAACTAATAAAAGAATGTAACTTTTCTTTATTTTTGTAACTTATGGAACTAATTAAGGTTACACATTTTATCATTTAATGAAGTGACTCTTGAACCTCCATAACTTGAGGACAAGTTATGGAGTCATAAAACCATTTAATGAGGACAAGACTCTTCATTTTTGTAACCATTGCCAAGTTTTTATGAGTTTTATGAAACTTAAATGTGACTTTTCATATAACTTGAGGACAAGTTACAAAAACACATTTTAGAATCAACTCTTAGATTAAAATGGATTGAAAACACATAATCAATTAACTTTTCTATTAATCTAATAAACTCATATGAACAAAGATAATTCACATCAAATTTTTTTTCAAGTAATTAGCATAACTTTTAAACTAATACAATTCGATTTTTCAGCTAATTTTGCAAGTATAACAAGAAAACAAAACCTGTCTCTTATACCACTGATGGGTTTTGAGCATTCTAACACTCCTAAGTGTACATGCAACCCTAAATACCTTGGATCTATGTTTTCTCTATTATACATGCAATTATGAACTTTCCAAGGTATTACCCTATCTAGCATACAATACTTGATACTTGGGTAATCAAATGGATAGAATACATACCTTTGTTTGATGTAGCTTGTCTCCATGAAGCTTGAGTGCCTAGTGCCCCAAGTGTGACACCTCAAATGGTTCACACAACACCAAATGCACATGGAATGACTTGAGAGAAATGGAACACTCCTTGAAATCGTCTAGCCCTCATATTCACACATTAGTGCACAATTTCTTGAGCCATGGGATTCTTTTATATGGTGGCTATTAGGGTTACACCATGTAACTCATAACTTTACCCATTCCTTATGCTCCATGGATTTTAACCTCCATGGCGTATCCATGGGTCACCCCATGGACTTAGTCCAACATAAGGAATCTTGGATCACAAGCCCACATATATAAGAATGAATGATTTACACAATCAACCCATATATTTAATTAGTCTCCTTTTGATCACTTAATTAATTCCAAATTAATTCTTGATAAATACTAATTAAATAACCTTATTAATATATTAGAACTTATAATATATTAACCAACCTTAAGTGTTATTTCTCTCATTATAGTATATCCAAATGCATGATGCCATGCAACCCAAATGGACCATGCCGGGTCGGGTCAAGTCTTACCAATTATAGTTATGGACTTAGACATTAATCCAACACCCATGGCCTTCGGTTATAAGATCTCTGCTGATCCCTCAGGCGAATCTGTGGATCACAAGACTTATAGAGGCATCATCGGCTCTTTGATGTACCTCACTGCAACTGGTGTATGTACAAGGTATCAGGCTGACCCAAAAGTCTCACATATGACTGCAGCCAAACAGATACTATGGTACCTGAAAGGAAGCAAATCTCCTGGTCTATGGTACCCCGCAGGCAATGACTTCAGCCTGCAAGCTTTCACAGATGCGGATCATGCCGGATGCAAGCTCGATCGAAAAAGCACTTCAGGAGGATGTTAATTCTTGGGTGAAAGACTAGTCAGCTGGTCCTCAAGAAAACAAAGTTGTGTCTCTCTATCAATCGCAGAAGCCGAGTATGTGGCCGCAGCCAGCTGTTGCTCTCAAGTCCTTTGGATGAAAACTCAACTAATGGACTACGGGTATAGAATGCTGCGGATACCGATCTATTGTGACTCTGAAACTGCTATTGCTATTTCTCACAATCCAATTTAGCACTCCAAGACTAAGCACATTGAACTACGGTATCATTTCATCAAAGACCACATCTTAAAAGGTAATATTGAACTCATCTTTGTCCCTTCTCATGAAGAGATTGCTGATGTGTTCACAAAAGCGCTCGATTCAACAAAGCTTAACATCTTCCTGCAAATGTTAGGAATGATGAATCCAGACCCACAATTCTTTTTGAATTGTTAGCTACCGTAGACCATCCTTGGTCTCCATTGCGGTTCTAACTGAGAATTACATGTGATAGATGGTTTTGGTACTGTTGTCTAGGTACCGCAACCATATATCATACGTATCTCTCATGGGTCTTTATGGTCTGTTATTACTAATCTTTGTACAAGTGTTTTCCTCAGTTTCTCACTACAGTATTTCCTTGTTCATCCGCAATGACGTTGCTCAACCTCAATGCAAGTTTCATCCGCAATGACGTTTCTCAACCGCAATGAAAGTTCCATCCGCGATGACGTTTCCAAGTGCAATGAATTTTCCATCCGCGATCATCATGATAATCTCTAAACTGTTTTATCAACTCTTGAATCTTTGTGTGCTATTTAATGATCCTTCATTAAGTTAAACATTAAAGACAAAAAAAACATTCTCTTTAGAAACTGTCACATTCTCTTTCTGAATAATCCTTGTATCAGACCTATTTTAGGGATGATGACAAAAAGAATGTTTTTCAATAAACTCATCCTTAATTTGTCCTTTCCTCTCCCCAATATGTCCCATCCGTTACAACTTCCTCTCCCATCACCCCCACGATCACCAGACGTATTGACATGCGTCTGACTTTACATTAAATGCAAAACCCCTTTTGGAAATCTCCCGAAATCTCTTCAAACCCGTTTTAATTATGTGTGGCTGAGATTTAATCCAAAATTCATAGATTCCCCCCAAAACCCCAATCGATGTTTTACCCTATCCTTACCATTTACCTAGGGTTAAACACTTTTTCACCCCAACAATACCCAATATCGATTCTTTCTCCCGAATTCCTCAAAACCTTCAAAAAACACTTTCAAGAACTCTGTTTTCCTCTCTCAAATCTTCAACAATGGTGAAATCAGGTGCATCAAAGAAGCAATCCAAGGCTTCAGGTTCTGTAAATCCAACAGGTTCCGACTCTCCAACAATCGCTTCAAGTAATTTCAGAGCAATATTTGAAGATCATCCTTCATATAATGCTCCCATCAAGCTTATGATCAAGTTTCTCAGGAACCACCCTCTGTTTGGTCCATTCGATGCATTTACAGACGTTGTTCCAGTTTCTACTCTATTCAAATGTGCATTCTCTGCATATCGCCCAATGGAAAACCCCCAAGAAGTTCACCTCAATCTCATGAACGATTCTTTGGTCATCTTGTCCAAAGAAAAGTTCTTAAATGCCATTAATCTTCTGGTTCACCCTTCCATCAAGATTTTCTCACCTTCAATGGCAGACGTTACATCCGCACTCTACCAGATGGGGTATCAGAAACCAATTCGAGGGATTGGTGAGTTCAAAAAGAATCAGCTGCCTGCGGTATGTCAGTTTGTGTGTCATTTTGTCATCCGCTGCCTATCCGGCAGAACCGGAGGCATCGACAACATGGGACTCAAGCTACTGGAATTGGTATGGAGCATCTACACAGGCCACGACGTAAACTATGGACAAATCCTTTGGGATGACTTCCTCCAATACATTCCCAAAGAGCACCCAAGGGAAAAACCAACCGAGCTCACATTTGCACGGTTCTGGTCACTTTGCATCTCAGACTTACATGCGGATGCTGGAATAGACATGGGTAGTGACATCAACTTTTTCGTCACTAAGGATCTTAAAAGGTACAACCCTTCTTCTGATCAAACGATATTTCGACCGATCCGCAGACTCCCTACTCATATCCTTTCTTCTCTTGGTCTTGAGACTGATGATGTCTCAGACCACATTGAGGCTACGGAGGGTATTGCCCCATACCCTCCTACCCCGCCTCTTCCATCCGCATCCATTATCCCTGAGGGTACCGCGGTCCCCTCTTCCACTACACTATTCAATCTTTCTCAAAGAAGAAAGCAGTTGGCAACCAAGAAACAAAGAACACCCAAGAAGGATGCTCCTAAACGAACCGCACCCACCAAGAAACGCAAAACAAAACCTGCCCCAACCATATCTAGCAGTGATTCAGATGAGGATAGGCATCCAATCTCTATCCTCAAGAAAAGGAAAACAACCGATACCATTATCCATATGCGTGACCGGACCGATGCTGAAGCCTATCAACAGGCTCCAGTAGTCCTTAGGGTGCCCGCACACCCATTCGACACCACCATCATTTTCCAGTCAGACTTAGAAAGTGAGTCTGATTCTCAACTACGTGGAGACTCCCCCCCAGTGCACTCCCAAGAGGACGACACTGGTTCACGCCCTAAGGTCTCCAGGGCTTCCCGACTGCATTTCTTTTCACCAGAGGAGTTGCGCTCCATCCTTCTTTCTGTCACCCAAACACTACAAACACCTTCCCACCCGCAGGGCACTTCTTTCGCCCATGCCAGAACTGAGCAGAGGCCACAGTTGATCACGGGTCAAGAAGACCGAGGAAGCTCAGGAAATCCTACTCTGCTTTCATCTTTTACAGGTGGTTTAGGCACGGTGAGCACAAATATGCAAGGATCCGTGGACCCGAAAGACACTTCGGTGCGCTTTGAAGGATTTGACGGTGATGCATCCAATGACTCTTGGTTACAGTACAATCCGGTAACTGAGTCAGACAAGAAGAAGTATGTTGCATTCCAAAGGGCTTTCCAAGCCCGCAAGGAACAACAAATCAAGCAGCAACAACAGAAAGAACAGGAGATCCAGTCCGTGGCTAGATATTGGGCAAATGCCATCAGCAATGCCAGTACCGTAGCCACCATTCAAAAAGTTCAGAACTGGATGGATCACAAGACGCAGGTACCTCCAAAGTTCCTCCTACTCCAACTCCCATTCCATCTCCCACTCGTACAGTCAATCCATCACAAGACGAAGAACCTGCAATCGAACTCAGTTCAGCTCCCACCTTCGGTCTTGATGATGAAGACATCCAAGAAGTAAACAAGCCAAGCCCTTCTGATGATGACCTCATGATGTTTGAAGAAGAGGAGTCCAGCGGTTCTCAACATTCAACTTCCAAGCCTAAAGAGAAGAAGAAAAAGAAGAAGAATGTTGTCACCCAGAAGGAGTTCATGAGCCTTCAAGCGAAAATCGATCAGATCTTGGCTGCGGTCCAGCCTACTCAACCGCAACCTGGAGACACTCCAGGACCGCAGTCACTGATTGAAAGAATAGAGTGTCTAGAAACAAGGGAACACATGGCTGCTGAACGAATCTCTCTCAAAGTAGAGATGGGGATCCGGTCCCTTGACAATAACCGCAAGGCTGACCACAAGGACTTCATGGCTGCAGCGGAACGCCTTATCACTGAGGTGACCGCAATCAAAACGGATCTTCAAGCGGCCATCGCGGATCAAGCTTCTCAATCTCATAATTGATAGATGAGACTCATACTGCTTATGAGTCCACTATCTCTGTTCTTCAAGCAACCATCAACAGACTGCAGAAATCCCTTTCCTCCAACTTCCATGGCCCTGAGATCCTCCAGCTCACCAAAGAAATCCACAAGTTGCTCTTCAGCTCCTCCACTCCAAACAACCAACATTTGGCAGAAGCTCTCAAAGCTCAGTTCCAAGAAGTCTTCAACAAGGTGGATGGACTTAAGCAATGGCTTGAGGAAGCACCGGGGTTGCATCCCTCGAGAGGGGGAAGTGATGAAGAACAAGAAGTCCATCACTCTGATACTTCTATTCATCAAAGTCCCCCCATCATCGAACAAGAAGTCCATCAGTCTGAGACTTCTATTCATCAGATTCCCCCCATCATCACTGAAAAAATTCCCACACCACCGCAACCATCTCAACATACTCCATCTCCTCACACTTCACCTCCAAAAGATACTCCCAAAAAGCCAGAGACTCCTCCGCACTTCAAGAACTTGGCTGAAAACATGTCTTCTCCAAGCACCACAGACTCCCCTGCCACCGCTCAAAGGAAGCATGATTGGAAAGCAGCCAAGCTGGCAGAGTTAATTTAGAGAGAATGCGGGTTTGACACCATGATGGATGAGTCCTTGATCAATTCTTGGATCAATCCGCACCGCAGGCTCCTAGACGAAGATTACAGACCGCACCTCACTTATGCTGAACCCCCTGCTGATGGATACTGGGATATACCAATTTCTCCAAATGCCAAGTACTTCACTGTATTTGAGAAGTTTGACCAAAGCCTTCCAGATCACAAGAGACTGCCAATGGAGTTTGAGAGACTTAGTCTTTTTCACGCTAAACATGCCTCCTCCATTGAAAACATATGTTCTAACGACAGACCATCCGCAGTCAAGAACTACAAAGTCAGGAAATTTATGAAGGCTGACTACATCCAGTATACCCTCACCAGAAGGGAGCATGACTACATCCGCACCCAGGCAGACTTTCCTTGTATGAATCCGGAAGAAATCTTCCTTATTGCCAGGGTGTTCCAAAACAAGTCAGAAAAGCACCCTAAAATCCAGATAGCGCTTGAAAAAGCCAACTCTTTTCTCAAGGATACGGTCTGTGACTTTGCCAAGATAGATGCAGATATCTACCCCACCATCCTCAAGAAGTTTGATCTCCCACCTTTTGAACCTATGCCAATGCCTACCGAAGGCTTCCAAGAAAGATCTCTAGGCGCAACAAACTACCCTGAACTTGGAGTCATATTCAAAAGGAAGACTGACAACGTCAAATATTTCATTCCTATGACTGCCATGCACCGCCTGACCAATAAACAACTTGACATCTGCCAGACTGCAATTGAAAGATCGAAGCATACTACCGCAGAAGTCAAGTTCGAGACCACAAGAAGAATCACATGGTTGGAAAACGTCAGGAAGTTCTGGTGGATTTTGATCAAGTTCCTCAAACTTGATAGCTGGACCGGAGTTAAAGAGGTCACTTAGGGGGAAATTGTTGAATCATAAAAGTGACCCTCTTGAACTCAGCTACCGCAACCATCTCAGCTACCGCAACCATCTTGCTACCACAACCATCTTTCTACCGCAACCGCTTCAGCACCTGGAGTCAATCTTGTTCATCAGCAACCGGAGTCAGCTACCGCAGTCAATTTAGCTAGATTACTTTATTTGTCTTTTATGTAATACACTCTATTATCCAGTATGCCTTGCACGACTGCTTAAAGAGTTGTAATCTAGTGTAGTTTCTAAGTCTCTATAAATAGAGAATTACTCTCTTTGTATTCATATATATAAAAAAGGAACCGATAACTTATGAATTCTATCTGAATACACATTCTGAAGTTATCTCTCTTATCTTTCTTCACTCATATCTTCTTACTTAAATCTTATCATAATCCTGCTGATCATAATCCCTCTTCGGAGCAAGTCTTTAAGACTTAATCACTAAGCTTGATCTTCCTTATTAACTTGGAGTGAATGCATTCCTTGTTATGAATCAGCTTAAGTGTCTTCTTGATATAACAATTGCTGTCATTTCCATTCCTTTACATTTCCGCAACTAACTCTCTAACTATCTAACTATATTATTGTTGAGCTTTTAGATCCTTTGAGATTAACTATTCCGCATTATACTTGTTCTAACTTTTGTTCAAGCGTGTCTCCAAGTTTTTCTCTCAACACCTATTATAGTTTTAAAAAGGGTGTACCGTTAGGATGAAAAACCTTGGTGTATTACCAACCTTGCATGAAAAGTAGTCTTTAACTGTAGTAGTTACGTTATTTTATGTATTTAACATTTATACATAAGATGTAGGTAAAACATTTAAACTTATAAGTATTTCAACGTAAGTTTTTTGGGGTCTCACGTCGTGAACCAAGCTTATTCACGTAGTGAACTTGGTCGTCATCAGGTGCCTAGTCGCGACAGCAGTCTGTCAGGCTCCAGAAGTCGTCAACACTGAGTTCACGTCGTGAACCTCTTTTTCACGTCGTGAACTCTGACACAGTGTTGGGGTTCGCTCCCCGAACTTCAGAAATTCATAACTTTCACATACGAACTCCGTTTTTGACGTTCTTTATATCGACGCGAAGATGAGATTATTCTCTACAACTCTCCTTTAGACTTCGTCGGCTAATTTTCAATTTAAGTTTTATTATATTTATTTTTAGTAGGTCGGGACAGGAAAATTCCGTCAAAAATCCATAACTTCTTCATCCGATGTCTGTTTTCGTCTGTCTTTTTACCGTTGTACTACTATTGTCGAGATCTTCGATTCTCGTTTAGATTGTTTCGGCCAAAAGTCGCTCGATCTCTATTTCGAGTTTTTAGCTGTCTACTGCTATATCCGAAACTTAGAAAAATCATAACTTCCTCATACGAAATCAGATTTTGACGTTCTTTTTATGTACGCTTGTGGTTTAGTGATATCTACTACTTTCATTTAGATACCTAAGGCTAAAAGGTATTTTATTGAAATTTCGCGTTTTACGCTTTATAGTGTTTTACCGGTTTTGACGCGGATCTTCGATTGGTCATAACTTCTTCGTTATAACTCGGATTTGAGTGTTCTTTATATTTCTGAAAACCTTGACACGATATCTATCATTTTATGCAACCCAATTGAGATTTTTGAACAATTCGTTTTTGACGCTATTTTTATTGATTCCAAAAATAGATTACAATACTTGACTTTATGTCATTATATTGACTTTAAATATCGAGTTGTCACATCTTTCCAGAAGAACTCCTAGGATTACCTCCGCAACGTCAAGTCGAGCTCAGAATCGACTTAGTTCCAGGGGCTACCCCCGTAGCCAAAACGCCCTATCGCTTAGCACCTGCAGAGATGCAAGAACTGTCATGTCAACTTAACGAACTGCTCAGCAAGGGCTTTATAAGACCAAGCTTCTCACCCTGGGGAGCTCCAGTCTTGTTCGTCAAAAAGAAAGACGGATCGTTTCGTATGTGCACCGACTACAGGGAGCTCAACAAACTAACCATCAAAAATCGTTACCCTCTGCCTCGCATAGACGATTTATTTGATCAACTTCAAGGGGCGAACTACGAGTGCTAGGGGAGGATGTCCTGAAAACAGCCTTCCGAACTCGTTATGGGTACTACGAATTCGTAGTGATGCCGTTCGGATTAACCAACGCGCCCGCGGTATTCATGGATTTAATGAATAGGGTGTGTCGTCCTTACTTGGATCAGTTCGTCATCGTCTTCATCGATGACATACTTATCTATTCTCGTAGTAAGGAGGAGCATAGTCAACATCTGCGACTAGTCTTAGAAATGCTGCGTTCGGAGAAGCTCTATGCGAAGTTCTCAAAATGCGAATTTTGGATCCGAAGAGTCGAATTCTTGGGGCACGTGGTTAGCAAAGAGGGAATACACGTGGACCCTTCCAAAATCAAGGCCATTGAGAGCTGGTCAGCACCGAATACGCCTACCAAAATTCGTCAATTTCAAGGCCTCGCTGGCTACTATCGCAGGTTCATTCAAAACTTCTCCCGCATTGCGAAACCCCTTACAACACTGACCCAGAAGGGCGTGGCCTTTGACTGGGAAGAGAAGCAAGAGAGAGCGTTCCAAACGCTCAAGCGAGCCTTGTGCACCGCACAATTACTATCCCTCCCCGAAGGGATAGAAGACTTTGTTGTCTATTGTGATGCTTCGAATCAAGGGCTCGGATGTGTTCTGATGCAACGAGGTAAGGTCATCGCATATGCCTCGAGACAACTGAAGACACACGAGGTTAACTACACCACTCACGATCTTGAACTAGGAGCGGTTGTGTTTGCTCTGAAGATCTGGAGACACTGCCTATACGGTACAAAAAGCACTATCTTTATAGACCACAAAAGCCTACAACATATATTCGACCAGAAGGAGCTCAACATGAGACAACGACGGTGGGTCGAGCTACTCAGTGATTACGAATGCAAAATTCGTTATCATCCGGGTAAATCCAACGTAGTAGCTGACGCCCTAAGTCGGAAAGAATACTCTGGTCATAGACTCAAATCATTGACTATGACTATCCATTCACACTTGTCCATGCAAATTAAGGAGGCTCAGCTCGACGCTTTGAAACCTGAAAATGTGGCGAGTGAATCCATTAGAGGGATGGATAAGAACTTGGAAGTCAAGGGTGGCGGAGCCTTATATTTCATGGATCGGATCTGGACACCGAAACACGGTGGTTTCAGAGACTTGGTCATGACCGAGGCGCATAACACTCGTTATTCCGTCCACCCAGGTTCAGATAAGATGTATCTGGATCTTAAAAAGCTATACTGGTGGCCTAACATGAAAGCAGAGATTGCTACCTTCGTAACTAAATGCCTTACATGAGTACAGCCTATCATCCATACACCGATGGACAAAGTGAGAGGACAATCCAAACCTTGGAAGATATGTTGCGAGCCTGTGTGATCGACTTTGGGAAGGCATGGGATACTCATTTACCCCTTGTCAAATTCTCTTACAATAATAGCTATCACACGAGCATAAAGGCGGCTCCATTTGAAGCCCTCTATGGCCGAAAGTGCATATCCCCTCTGTGCTGGGCTGAGGTGGGTGATACCTAGTTAGCTAAAGGACGAGTTCCTGACAGCACTCTCACGGGTCCGGAGATCATTCGGGAAATGATAGAGAAGATCGTTCAGATTCGTGAACGATTGAAAGCCTCTAGAGACCGACAGAAAAGCTACGCAGATAAACGAAGGAAACCGTTGGGATTCCAGGTGGGCGACCGTGTTCTATTGAAGGTCTCACCCTGGAAAGGCTTGATACGCTTCGGAAAGCGTGGAAAGCTAAATCCAAGATACATAGGGCCTTTCGAGATTCTCGCTAGAATCGTCCCTGTAGCTTACAAACTTAACTTACCTCGTGAACTCAGTAACGTACATTCTACTTTCCACGTCTCGAACTTGGAAAAGTGTCTGTCCGACGAGACTCTTGTGATCCCACTCGACGAGATCGAAATCAACGAGAGCCTCAACTTCATGGAAGAACCAGTCGAGATTATGAACCGAGAGGTCAAACGAACCAAGCAAAGTCGTATCCCGATAGTGAAGGTTCGCTGGAACGCCAAGCGAGGACCTGAATTCACTTGGGAGCGAGTGGATCGGATGAAACTGAAATATCCTCACCTTTTTACTTAGTTATTGTAACTACTTATTTGCTTAAACTCTAATTTTGGGACGAAATTCCTTCTAACGGGGGGATGATGTGACAACCCGAAATTTCCATTTGAACAAACTCTACCGTCTAGCACTTCAATTAAAAGTCAAATTCTTTTCTGGTAATTTTTAGCTCGGTTTAAAGTCCGGTTGAGTATTTTTAATATTTATTTTCTTGAGAGAACAAATTAGAGGAAGTATACTTTAGGATTATTTGTGCAACATTTAAGTCACAAAACTCCAAGAGTTTGGAGTTTTCGGCCCAAAATAGTGTTACGGCCGAAAACCCTAAAGGGTATATAAATGACACTTAGTCATTTTTAGCCATTTTTCCCATTTCCAAGTCAAGAACAATTCTCTCTCAAGTATCATCCGAATTTTTGTCAAGATCTTCAAGATTGTAAGTGTTTCCTTCCTTGTTTAGTCGATCTCCTCTATTATCTAGTGATCTTACATGATTTCATCCATGAAATCATTCCATTTTCTTAGATCTTCAAGTGTTCTTCATTTCACCAAGAACACCAAGAACACACACTAGTGTTTTGCGCCGAAAACACCCTTCTTTGCTTCCATATTGTAAGTATCTATCTCTTATACTTGTTATCTAGTAAGGATACTTGATTTAGGGCCTTGAAATCGTCATTTATCCAAGAACAAAAGGTGTTTTCGGTCTAGTGCATCTCCTTAGACCGAAAACCCTTAAGAATGGTGCAAAAATGACCTTAAGCCTTTCCTAATACTTAGTATTGAGGCTAGAACACTTCTTTGATTGTTGAAAGCCCTTCGAAATCACCTTATGCATCAAAGACCATGGGTTTTCGGTCACCATTTGGACCGAAAACCATTTGGACCGAAAACCATTTGAACCGAAAACCATTTGGATCGAAAACCATTTTGACCGAAAACCATTTGAACCGAAAACCATTTGGACCGAAAACTCCTTTAAGTGGCTATACAACCCTTAGATGCAACCCTTGGTACTTCTAGCACTTGAATCAATGTGTTTTCCATGTCCTAGGATGTCTTAACTTGGTTAATTAGTTGTTAAATGACTAATTTGATACATATATGTGTTATTATATGTTAAATAGGATCCGTGTGTGTGCTCAAGTCTTCACTTGACACTTAGCATCCTATACCATCCGTTCATCCAAACCACTCACTACAGGTGAGTTTATACCCCTTAATCAACCTTTTAAATGATTTTAAATGCTTTTATGGGGGGGGGGAATACAAGTAGATACATTATAGTTATTATATCAATCACATGTGATTAATGAATATTAAACATATGGATTGTCTTACTTTTCAAACTATGTTATCAATCAAACTACTTAAAACTGTTTTACAAACTCTTTTACATGTTAAATACTTTCATTAAACTCTTTTAAACTTATACTTTGTCAAATGCGTATCTATATAGATATAGTTATATTAGTAAGATTGAAAGGACTTAGGACTGATAGCTCGCCTTGCTTCCTGTTCCTTGTTTGGTTGTGGACTTAGGGTATCGTTTATTTGTCCGAAGGTCGTTTGAATCCTAGTTATATATTATGTATATGTATATAGATATAAAAGTCACTTCTTTCATTTCAATACCTTTGGGTAGCAAAGGTATACAAACATGTTCGTACATACAAACAACATTACTAGTAAACTATAATAGGTATAGTTTATAAAGTTACTAATACTATTACTATAACAATGAAACATACAATGAGTCAGTTCATAGATGAGTCAACACATACTATAACGAGAAACAGATAGAGAATACTATAACGAGAAACAAACGATAACATACAGAGAGAACATACATACATACTAGACAGAGAGAGAGAGAACATACAATACAGCTAGTACATACTATACATTATACAAGATAACATACTATTATGAGAAACAGAGAGAACATACATACTTACTAGACAGAGAGAGAGAATATATACAATACAGCTAGTACACACAATACATATACAAGTACATTACAACAGTTATGTGAGCCACGTAACGGGGCATGGCATCACCTGTCATGGTTCGTTTTGTATCCATAATCTCCTTAAGTGGAGAGCATTGAGTTTGTGTATAGATCTATACTGGATTGACTATCCTACACCTTGCTGCTCGCTACAGTGGGACTTGCAAGTCCACGGGTGCCAAATGTCATTTCTTCTGACGTCTTTCATCATCGTGTTTTAGTCGGTAGTATGGTACAGGAATATCACATGTTACTTTAATTAACAATTGGATTAAGGTATTTAGTAGAGCAGTAGTTACCTAATACAACACTACAATACTATTTTATTTCCCCATTGCATTCACTTTGTGATCTTCAAACAATGAACGGTAATGTAAAAACTATATTTTTGGTTAATGATAGTCATATTTGGGAAAATACACACTTTTACAAGAAACTAGCATACATTTCATTTGATGCCTTGGTAGAAGGCTATGTTTAGTAGAAAATAAAGGATTTTCTAGGAGATACAAAAATTTACAAACATTTACAACCCTATACATTCAAGTACTTACAAAAACTTTCATACAAACAATGACACTAAAATACTTATGATCTCACCAGCTTTAAAGCTGATAAACTCTTTCAAAATAACTTGTATTCTCAGGTCACCAGTAGACAGGTACCGGTGCCAGGTTTTGAGAAGATGGAGCTCGTTCAAGACTCATCTTTTATTTTGTTTCATGTTTTTGGTGTCTATTAAACTTCACAGAACACACTTGTATTAAATTATATTATTAATGCAATGGATGATGTTGTTGCTTGTTTACTACTATGCATTGTTGTGATACTGTACATGACGTCCTCCACCCCCGAACGTTTCCGCCGTTCTGGTTTTGGGGTGTGACAAAGGACGATCTGATGCGTAGGGACAAGGTTTGAAAGCTCAAACCTTGAATGAATGCTTAAGATCAATGTCTGCATGCTAAGGAATGTTCCAGTCAAGTCTGGCTACACCAGTCAAGTCTTATTTAATGCATTCAACAAAGTATTCAAGATATTAATGAAGAGTAAGACGAATGATCAAAGTAAAGATAATAAATGAGGAACAAGAAGAATATTTGAGAGAATAACTTGAAAGGTGAAATAACTAGATTATTGCTATATTTTTAATGAATAATCCGTCTTTTGATTTGTCATTGAAAATTCCTATAAATAGGAGAACATGATACATCGCACAAACTGACTTACATACATAAGACTGAATAATAGAGTTACTTCTGACACTCTGATTATCCAAGTTTGACAAAAGGGATTTAGTCCTATGAAATGTAACATCAAGCTAAATGACAAATACAATTAAAACAAATGGATAAAACATTGATTCAGACAACATCAACTTCGAAACATAGACATGGTTCCGGACACCATCTTCACTCCTGAAGTTAAATGACTCCTGAACGCTTCTGACTTCGGAAACTCCATCTGACTCCAGAACAGGCTGACTTCGGAACATACATGGTTAGTGATTGCTAGGGGTTCACTTTCAGGTTCCAACAATCTCCCCCTAAGTGAACTTAGCAATCTGGTGAGTTCAGCTTGAATCTTCCTTGATGAAAACGTATGTCGTGTACAACCATTCTCTAACCGCAATATACCAGGGAAGCTGGCTTACGAACTTTGCCTTTACATGCTCTGGAGCTTTGGACTTAGATCCTCTACTGATGAACTTCTGAAGAGCCATAGTGGGAACCAGGTGATTTTCTTGGAGACGGAAGAAGTCCTTCTGATTTGTTTTTCTTTGATGGTAGAGAAAGCCTAACACCGGTTCATCAATTGGTCCTTCTGCGAGGATTTCAGCTTCAGGAAGTTTGAAGTCGATTTTGGCCAAAAATTTATCTGTTCCAAACAGGTGGGCCAATTCATAATCGCATCTGCAAAACTCAGCAACATAATCCTTAAGAAAGTTTAAGGCAGAATGGTAAGCTCCCATGTTGAGATCATCTGACTGGATGCTTCAGAAGTGAGAAGCAATTCGTCAGGATATCGTTTGGATTAAGAGCATGGAAATCAACATCCGTAATGGTCTTGCAGGTTGGTTTGTTCCGGAAGATGTGAAACCGGAATAGAATGCAGTTGAGCTCAAATTTTGTCAGAACTTTTCTTCCAAATTCGGAGATCTTAGTGATCCTTTTCTGAGACCACACTTCTTTGAGACGAAGTGCGTTCTTGTCATAAAAGGTCTTCAGTCTTTCTCGCTCAGTTCGGATGATCATTTTGTTAGGTTATGAGCATGCTAACACTCCTAAGGTGTACATGCAACCCTAAATACCTTGGATCTATGTTTTCTCTATTATACATTCAAATATCAATTTTCCAAGGTATTACCATAACTAGCATACAATCATATGTACTAGGATAACGAAAACTAGATATAATACATACCTCATTGTTGTAGCTTGATTCCATGGAGCTTAATAGCCTAGTGCCCCAAGTGTGACACCTCAAATGGTTCACACAACATCATCAACATTTGGAATAACCATGAGAAGAGATACTTGACTCTTAGAAATCGGCTTGCCCTCCTTGTTATGCACTAGTGCCCATTTCACCAACCAATGGGGTCTTTATATAGTGTGGCTATTAGGGTTACACCATGTAACTCTTGACTTTATCCATTCCTTATGCTCCATGGGTTTTAACCTCCATGGAGTATCCATGGGTCACCACATGGGTTAAACCCAACATAAGGAATCATCGATCATAAGCCCACATATATAAGAATGAATGATTTACATAATCAATCCCCATATATTTAATTAGTCTCTTTTGATCACTAATTTAATTCCAAATTAATTCTTGATCAATACTAATTAAATAATATGATTTCATATTAATATATTAGAACTTATAATATATTAATAGGTCACAAATATCCTCTTCTCACAAAAGGTCTATCCAAATTGTTCCGATGCCATGCAACCCAAATGGACCATGCTAGGTCGGTTCAAGTATATACCAATTATAGTTATGGACTTAGACACTAATCCAACAGTCTCCCACTTGGATAAGTCTAAAAACTATTATTGCAAGTATGACTCCAACCTGACCAGCAATCGTAGCTCCTAAAAGCCACTGTCGAACTCTGAACAAATCAATGACGCGTCCATTAGATAAGTGATCATATATTCCTCCATTCTAGATATCATATGGACTGAGACATGGATTATAATCATTCTCTCTGTCCATTTGTTGTTTCCCGATTTCTGATTTAAGACAACCGACTAATTGAACAAATCAAATAAGTACAGGCTTGGCCAAGCACTTAGGGGTGTCATCACTAAATCATCGAGGGGCCCATAAATATCGCTTTTATCCCTTTAAGGGTAAAAGGAATGGATAAATTTTGACTCATATGCTTGTACTAACTACTTGTTGAATCATACACAAAGGCACGTTTTATAACATCGAGTTACCAATGCGTTTTCGTGCAATCAATGTATAACCAACTCATAGTCAACAACTCATATCTCTAGGTTTGAAGAATATAAGATATTATCGTCTCATGATTCAGTTGTGATAAAATCCATGAAGTGAGTCAAATGAGCGTGGGTTTAATCCAATACTCAGAACTTATGAGCACTCATGAATGCTGTAGCAACTCTTGTTATGTCCACTACCTTGGACATCTACAAACCAGCTTCATGACAGTCTTGCCTTAATACCTACTTCCAACGTATTACCGACTGTGGATGGTTTGAACAACTTAGTCATTCGGTAAGAATGACCTAGTTATTTTGGAAGTCAAAACATGCAAAGTGAAACACAAGAATAATACTAATCCTATATGGCCCCAACACTTTGAGAGTAAATAAAACACCTTTTATCTAAGCACCATATTGATTACTCATTATTCAATTTTTCGATTCATAAACTTAATACTTGAATTAAAACAATAGTCATGCCATGCTCCAAGCATGCACACTATGTTTGTCCAAACAATAGCTATGCCATACTCCAAGTATGCACACTATGTTTGTCTATGAACCTTACTTTGTGAAACATATCGATTGATAATATTTCAATGATGCTCATTTCACAATCTCAATCCTTACTTTGGAAATGTAAGAATACCAAATTCTTGCCATTTACCGTAATCTGTTAGATTCTAAACTTATATGCAATGATCCCCTTGTAATGACTATGCCCAAGTCACAAAGACTTGGCAACAAACATTACAAAGTATTCCTATGGAGATCAATTCCATGGAAACGAAGTCTCACATTCAAAGTACATTCCTTTGAATATCCTTCTTGCATTAAGTTTTCTAATCTTACACAGATTTAAAGAATAACTTCCACCTATGGAAAGATTTCCTATATGTCCATTTAGACTATCACTTGTGAACAAGAGTTGCCTTTTTTCAGAGTATATCAATATGGTCCTTTCCAAAGTTTAACACTATACTTCCAATTGTCCCTGAGCAACCAATCTTTGGTAAACCTCAGATTGTCCTCGACAATTGCTTAATCATTTTAGTCATATCCAATACTAGACCTTTTCTCCTCTTAATGCCCCCAGACATTTGGAAAATTTAGAAAGGATAAATATTATAGCATATGTAATCGATCCTATACACGAAGTATATGGGACACGATTCATGCTATAATTTTTTTTTATTTGCCATGTTCTCACAATTCGAACTATGAAGAGGGATGCCGTAATCATAATCGAATTTGAGAACGCAACATATACATAATTTCCTTATGTTGACCATTCCAACATAACATTCATGTATATCCTTGACTAAAGTTGATTAAAATCTCAATCTAAGATTGTAGAATTAGAATGAAGTATAAAACCTCTCCCTTAATTATAGCAAACAACTTTTCAAAACGAATTGAAACTTTTTGTTTTCTATAATTAACATTGCTAACTTGCAACATATTAATCATGCTGCCACTAGCATAATGATTATTATCTTACTAGCATAACACTTATGCTCCCACTAGCTTTGACATGTATCCAGGAATCAGCTGGACTTCTAGAAATCAATACTTTATTGACTTTCTTTACTAAAGTTCAGATTTTCTGATACGAGATGATTTGATAAGGTTTTATCAAAAATCATACACATTTCCTTAGATAGCTCACATGTGTGTCTATACAGTTGTGAAGAGGGATGATGTAATCATAATGTTTAGACCTTTTGCCATTCTCACAAGTCCATGTTAGTGTGCCGGTTAACCACAGGTGCTCCACTAATGACTTTGAGAATGCAAATATCACAATTGCTATCTACTTAAAATCTACTTAGTGAAAGCGTTTCCTCACCATCATTTTCATGAATCGGAGAGAAACCTTATGACACTTAGATTTTTATGGTGTATGTGTTCCTATCCATGTGAATTTGTCATAGCCATAATCCCAAGACAAGGTTAGTGACAAATCCAAACTCATATGGACTGAACTTGTTCAATCTTAATTTCTTGCCACCCGGCAGCACAAGGGCCTACCATTGCTTCTAGGTTGTTGTGCAACCAATTGAGAACTCATAGAACTCATATGCAAAGTCAACTTTTAACTGGAATAGACACAGAAATAAGAATATGTCAACACGATAGGTTACAAACCTCAAGTCGTGGGCTAGTGATTAAGAATACTCTTGATTAGTTCTTGAAAGTATCTCAATATCTTTTAAGACTCCCACTTTCCTCTTGACATATAAGATTCCCTTTGTCAAAAACCATTCCTTGACAAAACAAATATTCAAGAGTTAGTGCAGATTCTTATCAAGTTAAACACTTCATACAATTGGTCTTAGTTGGTCTTTGTTTTATCCAAAACATCACAACTAACCCACTTCAAATGTACAACCATAGGGAACATCTTACTCTACATTTGAAAAGTGTTATAAACTTACTAAAGATTATGTCACTCAAGTTACAATCTTAGAGTACGACTCTAAGATTTGATTTTGGAACGAAATATGATTTATCTTTTGATTTAACCATTTCAATAATTCATGATTCCTCTCCTTAGCCAAACAAATGCACTAAGGTGTCCTTAGAGGATCAATTGTGATATGGTTTCATAATCGCCAAGATAACCATAAACCAAGATACTTAAGCACTCTCCCACCTTTTCAGATTGGAGAAACTTTTATCTTTCTGCCTAATTTGATTCTTCTCATTCGTCCTGCCATACATTAAAACTTTTCCAATGTTTCAGAATTACACTTAAACTTGTAAGTATAACCATATTTACTAAGCTTTAGTAAATCATGACGAATAATCTTATCATTCCTTGTGGTCGACTTGACCAACGCACAACCAAGTGTACCCAATCCTTTAGTCCTTCACTTTACTCACATATACATGTGAGCAAGGACTTAGTCTTAATTTCCCAAAGATGAAAATTCTCACTCATCACACAATACAACTTGCATGATTCCAAGTTTCTATCCAACTGAAACTTGGGTGATGAGAATCTTTCCTTATTTGGTAAATTATGACACTACCACAAATGAAAGACTCAAATCCATTTTCCAATATTGCTTATCACTGGAAACATATAAACAACAATTTTTCACAAATGTCATTGTAAGGATACTTAAAATAAATAAAATCAAAACCTTTTCTTTTATTTTAAACTCGCGGAAAAATCTTATCCTTACAATGCAAATACATATGAAAACATGTTGTTTTCTATTCCTAAGCAATATATCATAACTCTTAAGTAGCAGCTCAAAATTGTGATCACCGAACCATGCGATCGAGATACATCTTCGCGATCAGATTAGCATAATCTTTCTTTAGTATTCCTTTGGTTCTTCCAAAACATCAAAATGTAATTTACATTACATCATGTATTAAGAATCTCCAAAAGAGACTTCATAGAGTTATATAATGGACTTTAACCTGAAGCAAAGTCAAAACTTTTTTACTTTTACCATCCATATGAACTTTCAGGTAAACTCGGCAGCTTCGCAACCAATGCCCCTTCTTTTGGCAAAAGAAACATATGGACCTTTTTGGAAATGGTACACTTGATTGTCTGAGACTTAGACTTTCTCTTTACCATTGGTCAAATGACTTGACCATGGTCAATCCCTTTCAATTGGGAAGAGAAAGTTTTTCTGGACTTCCAATGACACCATTGTCAATGTCCAAGTAGGTTTGGGAAGTAGATCTTCCAATCTAATTTGCTTTACCAATGCTCCAAATCATTGTTGATTAGCAGCATCAAGCAAATAGGTAAGATCACTAAGGGTCATGTCGTAATTTGTCATCAGGGAGTGACTAAAGGACCAAGTCAACAGCCAGCTACTTCGAGACTTCGACACCCGACTCTCCCGGCTTGCCAATATGTGACTTAACCTCCAAGATGTAAGCACGTATAGTCTTTGCTTGCCAATAGGGATTGAGTGACTTAGAACTTTTCAAGTTTCGAAACTTGTGGGATAGGGAGAATTATTGAAGGAGGTGGAGGAAGTGAAGCATGATTTCCAGTCCCATTAATGCACAACAAATGGATTAATCTTTCACCTTGATTGCCATGTGGGATATCATCTTCATTAGGAAGGCTTGTTCCTAAAGATTTGGGAAAACCATAGTTGTCTAAAATAGACATTTATGAGGGAGGAATTCAAGTTTAGTTGATTTAAAGTCCTTAATATAACACCCAATATGAAATATTAAGGCTAGGACCCAACAACTATTTATAACTGGAAGAGGGATGCCGTCATCCAAGTTATAAAATATTTGAAGGTAGGTAAATGACGATTTACCAATTTCCACCATGGAAAAACAAAATAAATTATTAAGTTTTAATTGGATTGAAACTCCTAGATCTTTTGAGATTCATTGAACTTTCAATGGCATGTTTAAATATCGATTGTGCCCTCTCAAGTTTGTGACTGGGATGCCGAGGATCACAAACAAGGTGTGAATAACCATGCAAATTTACTTAGTACCCTTAACTTTATCACCTAATTGATGTGCCGGTTAACCACACGCGCTCCACCAATCTATGATAAACATTAAGTTACACTTTGCCACACATTGTCAGTCCCATGTTAGTGTGCCGATTAACTACACACGCTCCACTAACGACTTAACAAAGGTGCAAAGTGCAATTTCATGGGTTAGCACCTTTTCACATTTTCCTAAGTAACTAAGATTGGGAATTTATAAGTGTTTAGTTACTTAGTATTTATCATTATACTTTTAATGAAGGGAGAATTATAGTCCTTATCCTACCCGTTCGGCTAACGACCCTCCACCAGTCAAGGAAGCGGTAGGTGAGAGTGGACACCCATTAAACTGCCATTTTATAGGCATTAACCTTATACCCCCCTTATAGATTGGTTTCGTGAATGAGACCTACTAACGGTAAGATTGACTTTATCTTATACATATCTATATAATTAAAATTATAATAATAGTATAAGGGTTGAATTTTAAACTTTTAAAATTCTAGGGTTTGATTTGGAATTAAAGCATTCATAAGCAAAACTTTACAAATTCCAAAACTTGAGGGAAAGTATTGAAACTTTTCCAATACTCTTGGATTTTCATAACTTATGAGTTTAATTAAAGTTTTAAAGACTTTAATGAAGAGACTCTTGAACATCCATAACTTGAGGACAAGTTATGAAGTCCATAAAACTATTTATGAGAAAAAGACTCTTCATTTTGTAACCTATGGCGCTTTTATGAGTTTTAAGATTCATAAATGTGACTTTTCATATAACTTGAGGACAAGTTACAAAAACACATTTTATGAACTACTTTTAGATCAATTTGGATTGAAAACAACTAATACATAATTTTTTCATTAATCTAAATTAACTCGTAAAACAAGGTGACACAAAAAACTTTAGGTAATCCATAACTTGAGGACAAGTTATGGAGTTCATACAATTTCATTAAGATCAAGAATTACACTAACAAACAATTTGCATATAATTCCTATGATCTACCAAAACTCATAAGCATGAACAATCCACATCAACAATTTTCAAGAATCATATAAGCATATATAAAACTTGAAATTTTGATAATGACTTTGAAATTGGTTTACCATAATCATTATCACATCAAAAACAGGTTTTATAAGCCCAAAACAGTATAAGGTAATGATTCTAGACCAATTCCAGCCTTAAAAGTCGAAAATATGATGTCAGGGGCTTCTACTCGTCGAGTGTATGAACGTACTCGACGAGTAGGATGAATTTCTTTATGTACTCGGCGAGTCCAGTGCCTAGGAAGCCGGAATTTTCGATTTTTAAGCTATTTCAGCATGTATAACTTGAAAACAAGCCTAGGCTCTGATACCACTGTTGGGTTATAAGCATTCTAACACTCCTAAGGTGTACATGCAACCCTAAATACCTTGGATCTATGTTTTTTCTATTATACATGCAAATATCAATTTTCCAAGGTATTACCCTAACTAGCATACAATCATATGTACTAGGATAACAAAAACTAGATAGAATACATACCTCTTTGTTGTAGCTTGATTCCATGGAGCTTAAGAGCCTAGTGCCCCAAGTGTGACACCTCAAATGGTTCACACAACATCATCAACATTTGGAATAACCATGAGAAGAGATACATGACTCTTAGAAATCGGCTTGCCCTCCTTATTATGCACTAGTGCCCATTTCACCAACCAATGGGGTCTTTATATAGTGTGGCTATTAGGGTTACACCATGTAACTCATGACTTTACCCATTATTTATGCTCCATGGGTTTTAACCTCCATGGAGTATCCATGGGTTACCACATGGGTTAAACCCAACATAAGGAATCA
Source organism: Lactuca virosa (assembly GCF_052849685.1). Classification (NCBI taxonomy): domain Eukaryota; kingdom Viridiplantae; phylum Streptophyta; class Magnoliopsida; order Asterales; family Asteraceae; genus Lactuca; species Lactuca virosa. Next base: position 175,740,527 of record NC_136428.1, read on the forward strand.
TGGATCATAAGCCCACATATATAAGAATGAATGATTTACACAATCAATCCCCATATATTTAATTAGTCTCTTTTGATCACTAAATTAATTCCAAATTAATTCTTGATCAATACTAATTAAATAATATGATTTCATATTAATATATTAGAACTTATAATATATTAATATGTAACAAATATCCTCTTCTCACAAAAGGTCTATCCAAATTGTTCCGATGCCATGCAACCCAAATGGACCATGCTGGGTCGGGTGAGGTATATACCAATTATAGTTATGGACTTAGACACTAATCCAACACATTTGAGGATCATCCTCCGGATGGAGAGGTGCGAATTTGGTGTACAACTTGTTGAATGGATAGAGAGGAAGATCGTGTTGTTCTGAATCATTATTGGGAATGTCATAGTACATGAAGGGTACTATATCGACATCCTTTAGGATTCCATCTCTGCAATGTGGAGAAATCCCTAGCATCGGATGCGGATTATCATCCTTAAAGGATTGAATCCGGATTCTTTCTTCAAGAGCTTGAAGGATCTCTTCTTGAAACCAGCCACTCCGCTCCGTCATGTGAGGAGTATTGAAGGAATGGTCCGAAATGGGCTTCTTTCATTTGTCCTTTTGTTGCTTCTGAAGAGTGGAGAGGATGTGTTGCATATTTTCATCGATAATGAACTGCTGAGAAGAGGAAGGCAGGGGCTCTTCTGGAATGTCATCTGGCTTCCAGAGTGGGAAGCCTTCGTCGATTGGAGTGATCTTTGGAGCCGGAATAGGAGGCAATATCGAGGAGGTGGATCGGAAAGCATCATCAGTCAATTGGCTTTTGGCCTTAGCCATTTCAACACTTCTTTGAAACACATCCGGCAGAGTGGATGGCCATGAGACTGCGAACCAAATTTGTTTCTCTTCTTTCGTAAGCACCTTGGCAGGAAATTTCTTTAGAGCTTGGAGTCCAACTATAGCGTTGGTGACATACTCCACTTCCTCTTCATCACTTTCATCATCATCATTTCCTAGAAGTCCGGAAAGAACTTGGACTTCATCATCAGAATTTCCATCTATATCTTGGAGCTTATATTCCGAGGCAGTTTTCGAGGGTTGACTTGGAATCTGGTGTTGAGTTGAAGGGTGAGAGTGTCATATGCTTCAGCAGTGGGTGCATGGGCTTTGAGATGGTTGAACAAGTTGGAGAGAATAGATATCATCTCATCGAACTTGTATTCGGAACATCCATAATGTTCCAGCAGGCTCAGAGAAGCTTGAGTAGGACCTGTTGCATGATGAGATTCATCTCATCCTTCTTCCGTATCTCCTTTTCTAGGCGCTGAATCTGCTTCTCATGACGGACATGAGTTTTCTTGATGAGGTTATTTGTGGAAGCAACTAGTTCATCATGAACCTTCAGCATTTGGGTAATGGTATCCAAGTAATGATCAACTGAAGCATCATACTTGTGTTTAACTTCTTCTATAGTGTGTTTGAGTCAGAGAGAGATAAGCTGATCAACCTGGGCTTCCCGTTCAACAATGGTTGGTCCGGAGGTGTTGATTGCGGACAAGGATTTCAAGATTGCGTCCAGTTTGGAATCCAATCTGGAAACCTTGACGTCAAGTCTTGTGTTGAGTCCGGCCACTGAAGCTTCTATAGCGTTCACCTTTTTCATAGTATCCGAAACAGAGTCACAGATTTCATGGAGGGGAAAAGGATCAACGTGGTCTCCTGCGGAAGATCCGGTGTCCGAAGTGGAATTCCAGGACTTGTTTTTGTCAGCCTTTGGATTAGGTGGCTGTTAAGGAGAGTCAGGAGGAGTAGGAATGGTGTTGATGTTCTTGGGGATGAACTCAGTTTCACCGTCAAGAGTATCTTGGACATGATCCTCCTTGTTTTATTGTTCGTCAGCAGGTTCCGAAGAGGAGGAGGAGAGTCTGAAGTCCAAATTTGGCCTGGATGAGGAAGGAGTTGAAGGAAATCATGAGGAGGAAAACATTTTGGGAGCAGGAATTGAGGTTTCTTCATCAGCAAGTATTACTTCATCAGGCAACTCTTCATTAGGATTGGAATGCATTCCATCATGAAGTGGATTTGAGGGAGTTTCTCCGGAAGCAAACTCCAAATCAGTTAAATCATCAGTAGGGACAATGAAAGGCATGTTTCTTTGAATTTCCTTGTTCCTCACAGAGATGAGGGTTGCTTCCACCTGAGATCTAGTGAGTTCTGGACGTCTCGATTCGGCCCTGTCAACAAAGTCTTCCCAAAGTGCGTCGTTAACACCTGGTCATCATGTACTCCTTCCGGGTATCAGACCAGTTAAGGCATCAGAAGTAGGAGGGACAACTCCAACTTCGGAATGATTGGGGTCTGGAACAGGGGTTCCAGACCGTGCTTGTGTAGAAGAGATTGGGATATCAAAAGAGACACTTAGGTTTGTTCCAGGGGGTGCAAGGAACTTTGTTGAGCACCGGCATCACCTTTTTGAGAAGGTGAGGGTGGATTATGAGAAGACTCCCCGTGAGTGTGTGCTTGTGTTTTTGAAACATCGAGGGGGTACCTCAGATGAGTGGATTGGTGGGGTGTTCGGATGGCCAGAGTCAACCTGAATTTCCTTGACACCTTCCAGTTGAGAGGAGGGGTTGACTTTGGATCTCTTTTTGGCCTTAGGCTTTGAGGGTGAAGTCTTTCTTTTAACGGACTTCTTTTTCTTGCCTGCGGAAGCCACTGCTTTGCCCGCGTTCGAAGTGGGCTCAATAGAGACATGGGTAGATTGTGTAGGGTTGTACACAACTGAAGTCTCTAGATGTTGTTTCAGATAAAGAGAATCAGACGGAATAAGGGCCAGCATATGTTCTGGTAAACGTCTAACAGGTCCGAAAGACCTTTGGTCCGGAATGCGATAGGTCTTGATCGTTTTAAAAGAGAGAAATACCTTTTCCAGAATGATGTTGACAGGAATGGGTTCTTGACGTTCCTTGTAGAACTGTTGAATAGTGAGAGCCCAAAAGCGAGGACTAGAGATCTCGTGTGGCTTACGGTTGATGGAAAACTTCCGAAAATCTTGCCATAACACTCCGGAAAGATCAACAACATTGGTGTTTCCGGAGTAGATGTTGTAGACAACATACAGCCAATCTTTGCTTAATGAATCTGTTCCGCGATGCTTTCCTGATAAACCTCAAACGATGAACTGCACTAAAGACAGTCCCCAATCCGGACACAGCTGATTTCTTGAAGTTTTTTTCTTTGTACTCTTCATTATACCCAATGTGATTCAGAAACGACTGAAACTCTTCAGCTGTGGGTTCTTGAACAGTGAAATTTGGAGGGTTTTATGCAACCCCAATAGCCTTCAAGAACATCGATTTGTGAATGGGCACAATTCTATCACCAGTAATGTGTGTTTCCAGAACTCCATCTTCAATCTTGATACGATTGAAAGCCAAATGCAGTAGAGAAAGAGGAATGGGAGGGTCTGGAACCTTTGAGAGAGGAACTACAATCGGATGATGAGCGATGAACTCGATCATCACTCGAATCGATTCACCATAGTCATTAGGATCGAGGGAGAACAATTGAGTCGTTTCCCTGAGAAAAGGTTCAGTGGACATAGTTGATGATGATCCCTTGGATGACTTCTTCTTTGTAGTAGCTTTCATGCTTTTAGGAGGAGCTTGATCGATTTTTGTGGGAGAAGAAGAATACAGCATTGTTACAGAGGTTGAGAGCTTGAAGAACACAAGAACAGAAGAACACTGAAGGAGATGTGAGGGTTTAGAACAATTTGTGAGCGTAAAGAGACAAATGAGGTTTTAAAAGAGTATTTATAGGTGATGGAAATGGGTCGGGTTGAGAAGGGTAATGATTAAATCCGGAATTGGAAATGGGTCACATTTAATGCTTTGCTATTTTTGGGGTGATTTGACCTGTAAAAACAAAAGTTCTTATTGGATCAAGGCAAAAATAAGGAACCGTCGTTTGAGTGATGGGATGTTTGCTTTTCGGAGACGTGCAGACATGGTGCGGATTTTGAGGATACATGATAGGTATCGACAAAAGTAACTGTTGGAAAATGTTTCACCTTATAAACCTTTGGACTTCACAAAGTTTGATTCCGGAAAAATTGTGTTTCGGAGGTTTGAAAACAGTTTCTTGAAAAGAGAAGTCCGGAATGAGAAATGTGATTTATTCCGGAATGAAGCATGTAATATTAAAAAGATCCGGAGTAACGTTTTGAAGATTCCATAGTCAAAATTTTAAAAGGATTTCGGAGCAAGATGTTGAAAAGATTCCGGAGTGGAAAATCTAAGATGATTCTGAAATGAAGTTTGAGAAAGATGTCCGGAATGGAAATTTGAAAAGGATTTCCGGAGCAAAGTTTGAAAAGATTCTGAAATGATCATTTAGATGTTCCGTAGTGCATTTGAAAGGATTTTCGGAACATGATTTGAAAAACTTCCGGAGTGAGATTTGAACAATTTCGGAAGTTAAGAATGTAATACCTTTCCGGATTTGAATTCCGGGATGAGCTTAGGAAGTAAGTTTCGAGGTGAAAATTTGAGCAATGGTACTATGTGGACTATGGACATCATATCATAAGATGAACTGTACAAATTAAAAATTCAAGTGGTGGTTAGAGATAAAGACAAGTAAAATGATCCTATGTATTCCGAGAGACAATAGTCCCGAGATGAAAAATAATTTTGAATTCGGAACCAGTTTTCTTTTTGATGTTTCCATCAAAGAGTGCAAGTCTCTTGAAAGAACTGAGGATCAGGCATCATCATACCCATCTTGTTCAGAAAACCATTGAATTTGGTTTCGTCTAATGCCTTAGTAAAGACATCAGCAATTTCATCGTCAGATGGAACAAAAATGAGTTCAATGTTGCCATTTAAGACATGATCTATAATGAAATGGTACCGTATGTCAATGTGCTTCGTCATGGAGTGCTGATTTGGATTGTGCGAAATCGTAATGGCACTTTGAGAATCACAATAGATAGGAATGCGTTGAAAACGGTAACCATAATCCAAGAGTTGAGATTTCATCCATAGAACTTGAGAGGTACAGCTGGCAGCATCAATGTATTTTGTTTTGGCTGTAGAGAGTGCAATGCAGTTCTGCTTCTTGGATGACCAACTAACCAATCGACCACCAAAAATTGACAGCCACCTGATGTGCTTTTCCTATCCAATTATAGACCACCATAGTTTGAATCTGAATATGCTTGAAGTAGGAAGCTCTCATTTGTTGGGTACCAGATTCCGAGATTCTTTGTACCTTTAAGGTATCAGAAAATTTGCTTAACAGCCAAAAGATGAGACATCTTTGGGTTGACTTGAAATCTGGCACACAAACATGTAGAAAACATGATGTCCGGACGACTTGCTATGAGATAGAGCAGGGATCCAATCATTCCTCTATACTTCTTTTCATCAACTGCTACACCTGAAGGGTCGGCAAAAATCTTGTGTCCGAAACCCATTGGTACCTTGGCTGAGGCACAGGTGTCCATTGAGTACTTTTTGAGGAGTTCCAAAATACACTTTTCTTGGTGAATGAAAATTCCTCTGTTAGTCTGTTTGACTTGGAGGCCAAGAAAGAAGATTAATTCCCGATTCATACTCATTTGAAATCTACTGACCATTAACTTAGCAAAGTCGGCAACCATTGAAAAATCGGTGGATCCGAAAATGATGTCGTCAAGATAAATTTGGACAAGCATGAGATGCTTCCCATTTGACCTTCGGAATAGAGTACGGTCTAGAATTCCTCTGTGAAAGCCTGAACGCTTGAGAAAATCAGTGAGGGTCTCGTACCATGCGCGAGGAGCTTGCTTAAGGCCATAAACAGCTTTCCGGAGTTTCTAGCAATAGTTCGGATATGATAGGTTGACAAAACCGGGAGGCTGTTGAAGATATACTTCAGTATCAAGTTCACCATTTAGGAAAGCACTTTTGACATCCATTTGGTAAACCTTGAAGCCTTTATGAGCAGCATAAGCAAGAAAGATTCTGATAACATCAAGACGTGCAACAGGAGCAAAGGTCTCATCATAACCAAGGCCTTCAATCTGTGTAAATCCTTTAGCCACCAATATTGCTTTCTTTCGAATGATAACTCCTACATCATCTAATTTGTTGCGAAACACTCATCTAGTACCAACAATGGGATGGTTCTGAGGGGAAGGGAGGAGAGACCAAACTTCATTTCTATCAAATTTTGCTAATTCTTCTTGCATGACTGTAATCCAATCAACATGTTCAAGCGCTTCTTTGATGGATTTGGGTTCAACCATAGAGATAAATACCGAAAAATCAAATTCATTTTGCAGACTTGTAGCAGAGCGAGTTTGTACACCAGCGTTTGGGTTTCCAATGACTTGGTTTGGAGGATGATCCTTTGTCCAGATATGTAACCTTGGAAGTTCTTGTGCAGCAGATGATCCAATATCAACAATGGGGTTATGTTGCTCCCTCTGAATAGTTTGAACGTGTGGATGATGCTCCCCCTGAACTTCTGAACCGGATAGGTTGACGTCATCTTCAGGAGGGAATTCAAAAAAGTTTGCATCATCATCAATGTTGACAGGATCGAATTCAGCAGCCGCATCTTCAAATCCATCCACATTTGATTCAAAGGAAGAGTGACCATTCTCCCCCTCAACCTGAGAAGGCTGAAACAGTTCGGAATCAAATGAAGGAAGACTTGGTGTCGGACCGGACACATTTTGAGAGACCAGAGCTTCGAACATGGTTGATCTTCTTCGAGATTCCGAATCAAGATCCATTTCTGAGGGTCCGAACAAGGTCTCAAAGTCAACTTCAAATATTGTTTGTTGGTTCGGACATCCTGGTGCTGGAGCATCGGACTCCATAATGTGAGTTGTAACATGGGTTGGGCCAGAATTCCGAACGAAATTGTCATCAAAGGTAACATCAAAGCTTTCTTCCAGAACACGAGTTCTCCGATTAAGAATTCTATAAGCCTTTGATTTAGAAGAGTATCCAAGGAAGATGGCTTCATCAGCTTTAGGTTGGAACTTGGTAAGTTGATCACGGTTGTTCTTGATGAAGCATCTGCATCCGAAAACATGAAGAAACGAGATAGTTGGCTTCCGACCGTTCATGGATTCATACAATGTTTTGTTGAGGCGTCGATTGATGATACTTCTATTATGAGTAAAGCATGCAGTAGAAACAGCTTCAGCCCAAAGATAGAGTGGAAGATTTGTAAAATTAAGCATGGATCGAGCAGCTTCAACAAGTGTTCTGTTCCGTCGTTCGACTAAACCATTTTGTTGAGGAGTGTATGGAGAAGAATAATTTTGGTCAATACCCTTCTCGGTAAGGAAGTTTTCAATGATCATGTTGATATCAAGAGTATACATGTTCTCGTTGCGATTAGACTTGATCAATAATTCATTTCGATCTTTGGACATGACGTAGCTATGCTTATTACAGAATTCAACTCGACGATTTTCATCAGTGAGTTGAGCCATACTTATCAAATTGTGCTTTAAGTCAGCTACATATGCCATGTTTGAAATGGAGAAGTTACCATTGGTAAGGATGCCAAAGCCTCAGATCTGGGAATTTGAATTGTTTCCATACGTCACATAGCCAGCATTTGGTACAAGTTTGAGATCTCGCAGGAAGTCCTTCTGCCCCGTCATGTGCATGGAGCAAGCACGATCAATATACCATATTGTCTCTAGCTCCGAAGCACAGAGTGCCTGCAAAATTAGTGAGTGGTGGAGTTTTTAGGCTCCATGTGGTTGGATAAGGTGTCTAAGTCCATAACTATTTCTGGTATGTACTTGACCCGACCCGGCATGGTCCATTTGGGTTGCATGGCACCATGCAATTGGATAAACTAAAATGAGTGAAATAACACTTATGGTTTATTAATATATTATAAGTTCTAATACATTAATAATATTATTTAATTAGTTTGATCAAGAATTAATTTAGAATTAATTAAGTGATCAAAAGATAACTAATTAAATATATGGGTAGATTATGTAAATCTTCCATATCTTATATAGTGGGCTAAGAGGCTCCATGGATTATCAAGTTGGGTTCCACCCATAGGATGCTCCATGGAGTTAACCCATGGATCATGAAATGAAGAGTCATGTTACATTAGGGTTTACCTAATGCAACACACTATATAAACAAAGGTGTTCTCCCCAAAATCGTGACACTAAGAAACAAGAGGGATAGAGCCGATTTTGCAAGTGTAAGATTCTCTCAAAGTTTACTCCTTTGCATTTGGTGTTGTGTGAAGCATTTGAGGCATCACACTTGGGGTGCTAGGCTCACAAGGTTTCAAGGATCGTAATCAACAACAAGGTAAGTTATTCTATCTTTCATTCAAGTTAAAAATGTTCCCCATGTATGCTAGATAGGAATATAACCTTGGAATTTCAACTTTGCATGCTAATTAGACAAACATAGATCCAAGGTTATTAGGGTTGCATGTACACTTATGAAGTGTTAGAATGCTCAAAAACCATCAGTGGTATCAGAGCCTAGGCTTGTTTGTTGATTTTTTGTGCAAACTGCTTGAAAAAATCGTTTTTCTGTTTTCTGCTCGTATGAACTCGCCGAGTCCATGGGGGGACTCGACGAGTCCATGAACAAATGCAAGCTACTCGTCGAGTCTGTTCTTGCACTCGACGAGTAGAGGCTGCAGTTTTCAGAATTTCGACATTTGTTGCTGGAAATGGACTAGAAACATTACCCTAAACTGTTTTGGTGTTTTAAAACTTGTTTTAGATGGTGAAATGTTTATGCTAATCCATTTACAATGGCAATTATCAAAATTACAAGTTTTTAAGTGTAATTGTTTATTCTTGAAAGTGTTCATATTCATGTTCTTGAACTTATGAAGATTAGATGATCATAGGAATTGTTTGTAACCTTCATGGTAGTTTAATTCATGATCATAATGTGTTTTAATGGAGTCCATAACTTGTCCTCAAGTTATGGAAAACCAAAAGTCACACTTTTATTAAAGCCATTAAAAGAACACAAGAGTTATAAAAAATGAAGAGTCTTCATTTTTATTACTCAATTAATTCATAAGTTAAAAGAAATGAAAAGTTTTGAAAGTTTACAAAACTTGCCCTCAAGTTTTGGAACAAGTAAAGTCTTGATTAAAACTTTAGTTCCAACCCTTAGAATTTTAAAAGTTAAAATTCAATCCTTATACTTTATAATAATATAAGTTAATAATATATATATATATATATATATATATATATATATATATATATATATATATAAGATCAAGTCGTCTTACCGCTAGTACGCATCATTCACGAAATAGATCTATAAGGGGGGTATAAGGTTGTTGCCTATAAAATGGCAACTTAATGGGTGTCCACTCTCACCCACCGCTTCCTTGATCGGTGGAGGGTCGTTAGCCGAACGGGTAGGACAATGACTTATAAATTCTCATTAAAAGTATGATGAATATTATAAAGTAACTAAATGCTTTTATTAAATTCCCAATCTTAGTTATTTTAGGAAAAATGTGAATAAGGTGTTAATCCATGAAATTACACTTTACACTTTGTTTAAGTCGTTGGTGGAGCGTGTGTGGTTAACCGGCACACTAACTTGGACTTAACAAGGTAGGTAAAGGTGACTTAAGGTTTATCATAGTATCGGTGGAGTGTGTATGGTTTACCGGCACATCGATTGAGTGATAAGCTTTAAGGGTACCAAGTGATTTGCATGGTTACTTCACACCTCGTTTTGTGATCCTCGGTATCCAAGTCACAAAACTTGGAGGGCACACTCGAGATTGAAACATGCCTTTGAAAAGTTCATTGAATCTCAAAAGAATCTAGGAATTTCTAAGAACCAATTAAAAATCTAATATTTATATTTCGTTTTTCATGGTGGAAATTGGTGAATCGTCATTCACCTACCTTTCAAATATGTTATAGCTTGGATTACGGCATACGTCTTCTAAGTTATAATATATTGTGATTGGATCCTAGCCTTAATATTACATTTGGGTGTTTTATTAAGGACTCTCTTAATATCTAAACTAATCTTGTTCTCTTCTTTCAGATGTATTCAAACAATGCTGCTTCTGGCTCTAATCCTAATGGCTCCTTTACCCTTATGAACTTGTGTGGGAAACTCACTTTTGATGGATCCAACTTCAATGAATGGATCAGAAACATCAGGATGATTACCCGCTACGAGGACAAAGAATATGTCCTTGACAAGGAGCTTAAGGAGATTAATGAGACCACTGCAACTCCCCAGGAGATCGCTGACTTCCGGGCACATGAAAGGGATGCTACAAAAGTGGCATGCATCATGTTGGCCACCATGACAGCGGAACTCCAAAAGTCCAATGAGGACTTCTACCCTTTTGAAATGCACCAAGATCTGATGGAAAGATACCATCAAAGTGCACGACAAGAGAGGTATGAAATCATATGCTCTATCATAACAACCATGAAGAAGGACGGGGAATCCGTCACGAGCCACATGCAGAAAATGCAAAGGTATGTGGATCGGTTGCTGAAGCTTAATGTGAACTTCCTTGAGGAGCTTGCAATAGATATCATTTTGCACTCCTTACCATCGTGCTATGATCAATTCCGCATGACATATCACATGAATAAGGAAGGGGTCACACTCAGCAAACTTCAGGGACTCCTCAAGACCGCAGAAACAGGTCTTAAGGGTAAGTTAGTTGTTAACACTCCTACTCCAAACTTCGCCCCGGTTTTTGCAATCGGGAACGGTCGAGGGAAGAAGAGGAAGAGCTCTTCGAAGGGTACCAAGGCTAGGACCCTTGATGGCTCTTCTTCAAGTGGAACCAAGAAAGGTTTCTTCACTCCTTCTTCTGACCCAAAAGAGGCTGAATGCTTCTATTGCCATGAAAAGTCACATTGGAAGCGGAACTGCCCAAAGTACCAGCAAGATGTGGAGGATGGGAAAGTTAAACCCAACCATGCAGGTATTTACACTATCTTATCTAATAACTCACCCCATTCTAACTCTTGGGTCCTTGATACCGGTTGTGGTATTCATATATGTTCTGATTTGCAGGGACTAAGAAGAAGTGAGAATGTGGAGCATGGAAGAATAAACTTAATCATGGGGAATAGGAAAGCTTTACCTGTCACCAAGATTGGAGTTTATACTTTATCGCTAAGTAGTGGGTTTAGTTTAGATTTGAATAAATGTTGTTATTCGCTAGAAATGGCAAAAAATATTATTTCCTTTCATGCATTGTATAAACAAGGTTTCACCTTTTCATTTGATAATGAAGTTGGTTCGATTAATGCTTTCTTTAATAATGTTCTTTATTTTAAAGCATTACCTTGTGATGGTGTGTATGAAACTGTATATGTGGTTGATAACATAGGAAATAATGTATTGTGTATTGATTATGTTAATGATAATAACTTGGATAAAGCATCATTATGGCATTGTCGTCTTGGACATATAAGCAAGACACGCATAGGCCAACTCCAAAAGGATGGAGTCTTGGTCATTTGACCTAAAGTCAGATGATAGTTGCGAATCATGCTTACTTGGAAAAATGACAAAGTCACCCTTCACAGGTTCTTGTGAGAGGGGTGAAGGTTTGTTGGATCTTATACACACGGATGTGTGTGGGCCCTTCAAACATGCCACAAGGGACACTAATCGTTATTATTTGACTTTTACTGATGATTACAGTAGATATGGATATGTCTACTTAATCAAGCATAAGTCAGAGACTTTTGAAAGGTTTAAATAATTTAAACAGGAAGTAGAGAATCAATTGGGCATGAACATTAAGATGCTTCGATCCGATCGAGGTGGTGAGTATCTTAGTTCAGAGTTCCTCGACTATCTTAGGGAATGTGGGATTGTCTCACAATTGACACCTCCCAGGACACCGCAGTTGCATGGTGTAGCTGAGAGGCGTAATCGAACCTTGTTGGATATGGTTCGTTCCATGATGAGTCGAGGTTCGCTACCAATCTCATTTTGGGGGTATGCCTTAGAGACTGCCGCCCATATCCTTAATCTAGTCCCCACAAAGAAAGTTGCCAAAACTCCTCATGAGATGTGGACTGGTAAAGTACCCAAACTAGACCACATTAAGATTTAGGGTTGCGAGGCTTTCGTGAGACGCGAGACTCATGATAAGCTCGAACCTCGAAGTGAGAGGTGTATTTTCATCGGCTACCCACAGAAATCCTTTGGTTACCTCTTCTACAGACCTAGTGAAAATGTGGTCTTTGTAGCTAGGAGAGCTTTCTTTCGAGAGAGAGAGTTCATAAGCCAAGGAGACAGTGGGAGGCAAGTTGACCTTGAAGAAATTCAAGAGTCAAGTGGTGAAGGAACTTCAAACCCTAGCACTCAACTTGAGGAGGAAACTCCTGTTGAGCCAATTGACAAGTCTGTACCTCTGAGGCGTTCCACAAGGGATAGGAATGCACCTGAGCATTACTATGGATTCCATATTACTGCGGAAGGTGATACACTTATCAGTGATGAGACACTGATAGGTCTGGATGAACCTAACAGTTACGCGGAAGCCATAGCAGGCCCTGAGTCAGCCAAGTGGAAAGAGGCAATGGACAGCGAGATACAGTCCATGTATGACAATCAAGTTTGGAACTTGGTTGAGAATGTACCAGGTCGTAAGACTGTAGGGTGCAAATGGATCTTCAAGAAAAAGACCGACATGGATGGTAATGTACACACTTATAAGGGACGACTGGTTGCAAAGGGTTTCTCACAAACTCCGGGAGTTGATTATGATGAGACCTTTTCTCCAGTGCCCAAGATTAAGTCTATTAGGGTTCTGTTAGCCATAGCTACATTTCATGACTATGAAATATGGCAAATGGATGTCAAAACCGCTTTCCTTAATGGAAAGTTGGCTGAGGATGTTTACATGAGTCAGCCAGAGGGTTTTGTCAATACAGAGTACCCTAATAGAGTGTGTAAGCTTGAGAAATCCATTTATGGGTTAAAGCAAGCACGTCGCAGATGGAATCTTTGCTTTGATTAGAAAGTCAAAGAATTTGGCTTTTTTAGGAGTGAAGATGAATCTTGTGTATATGTCAAGGCTAGTGGGACTATAGTTAGTTTTTTGGTATTGTATGTGGATGACATACTACTCATAGGAAATGACATCCCAACTCTGCAGGAAGTTAAGTCCTGGCTTGGGAAGTGTTTCTCTATGAAGCACCTAGGAGAAGCTGCCTATATTCTAGGGATAAGGATCTTGAGAGACCGGAGTAAAAGACTAATTGGACTTAGTCAGAGTACCTACTTGGATAAGGTGCTGAAGAGCTTCGGCATGCAGAACTCCAAGAAAAGGAGAGTTACCCATCCAAAGTAACGCCAGATTGAGTAAGACACAAAGCCCTAGTACTGAGGCTGAGATAGCAGAAATGAGTCGAATACCTTATGCATCGGCTGTAGGATCGATCATGTATGCTATGACGTGTACTCGACCTGATGTAGCCTTTGCTTTCAGCATGGTTAGCAGGTATCAGGGGAACCCTGGCAAGGCATACTGGACTGCGGTAAAGAATATCCTCAAGTACCTACGGAGGACTAAGGACTGGGTCCTTACCCTCAGTGGGAGTGAAGACTTGAGAGTTGTAGGGTATAGTGATGCTAGCTTTCAGATTGATAGGGATAATTTCCGCTCTCAGTCAGGCTGGGTCTTTACCTTAAACGGAGAAGCAATTTCTTGGAAGAGTTCCAAGCAAGAGACAGTGGCTGATTCATCTTGCGAATCAGAGTATATAGCAGCTAGCGAGGCAGCAAAGGAGGCGATATGGCTGAAGAACTTCATTGGAGACCTTGGAGTTGTACCAACTATTAAAGAGCCAATGGAAATTTTCTGTGATAGTTAAAGTGCAGTTGCCTTAGCAAAGGAACCAAGGGATCACGGGAGATCCAGACACATCGACAGAAAATACCATTTCATCAGACATCGAATAGAAGAAGGACTCCTCGTGGCAAAGAGGGTATCATCAGATGAGAATCCAGCAGATCCCCTCACGAAGGGACTGACTCGGGTTAAGCATCTCCAGCATGCTCGGAGCATAGGGCTGAAGGATGATATTAGATTTAGTAGTTAGATAACCTTGAAATTTGTAAAGTGTAATTGACATTAGATGATGAATAAAAGGTGTTTTATTTATGAGTAAATTGTTGCTATCTCTTGTCGATCATTTACTACATTTCTTTTGCATGTTTTGACTTCCAGAATAATTATGTTTGGTATATCATATTATTCGAACCTCCACAGTCGGTCATATGTCGGAAGTAGGTATGAATCAAGACTGTCATGATTGGTTGCAGAGGTCTAAGTTCTTGGACATGGCTACAACACTCATGAGTGCTCATAAGTTCTGAGCATTGGACTCAACCCACGCTCACTGGAATCACTTCATGGAATTTATCTCGATTGATCGTGAGACGGTAATATCATATAAGTCTTCAAACCTAGAGATATGATTTGTTACTTATGAGTTGGTTATGCATTGATTGTACGAAAACGCATTGGTAACTCGATGTTATAAAACGTGCTCTTGTGTATAATTCAATGAGTAGTAGAACAAACATATGAGTCGAAGTTTATCTGTTCCTTCTTGGATTAGAAACTGATATCTGGGCCCCTCGATGATTTTATTTTGACCTATGTACCGCGCCCGGTCAGAACTAAGTTGATGTGTTCAATTAAGTTCTTTGTCAAACAAATCGGAAATCGGGAAACAAACTGTTGGACAATAAGTAAGACATTGTTCCATGTATCTGTCCGGCTGATATCTAGAACAGAGGATTATATGATCACTTATGTTAAAATGGCGTATCATCATCTTCTCAGTTCCGAGAGACCTTGAAAGAGCTACGATTGCCAATCGGTTCCTGAAGTATTGCAGTTATAGTTATTAGACTTATCCAAGTGGGAGACTGTTGGATAAGGTGTCTAAGTCCATAACTATTTCTGGTATGTACTTGACCCGACCCGGCATGGTCCATTTGGGTTGCATGGCACCATGCAATTGGATAAACTAAAATGAGAGAAATAACACTTATGGTTTATTAATATATTATAAGTTCTAATATATTAATAATATTATTTAATTAGTTTGATCAAGAATTAATTTAGAATTAATTAAGTGATCAAAAGATAACTAATTAAATATATGGGTAGATTATGTAAATCTTCCATATCTTATATAGTGGGCTAAGAGGCTCCATGGATTATCAAGTTGGGTTCCACCCATAGGATGCTCCATGGAGTTAACCCATGGATCATGAAATGAAGAGTCATGTTACATTAGGGTTTACCTAATGCAACACACTATATAAACAAAGGTGTTCTCCCCAAAATCGTGACACTAAGAAACAAGAGGGCTAGAGCCGATTTTGCAAGTGTAAGATTCTCTCAAAGTTTACTCCTTTGCATTTGGTGTTGTGTGAAGCATTTGAGGCATCACACTTGGGGTGCTAGGCTCACAAGGTTTCAACGATCATAATCAACAACAAGGTAAGTTATTCTATCTTTCATTCAAGTTAAAAAAGTTCCCCATGTATGCTAGATAGGAATATAACCTTGGAATTTCAACTTTGCATGATAATTAGACAAACATAGATCCAAGGTTATTAGGTTTGCATGTACACTTAGGAAGTGTTAGAATGCTCAAAAACCATCAGTGGTATCAGAGCCTAGGCTTGTTTGTTGATTTTTTGTGCAAACTGCTTGAAAAAATTGTTTTTCTGTTTTCTGCTCGTATGAACTCGCCGAGTCCATGGGGGGACTCGACGAGTCCATGAACAAATGCAAGCTACTCGTCGAGTCTGTTCTTGCACTCGACGAGTAGAGGCTGCAGTTTTCAGAATTTTGACATTTGTTGCTGGAAATGGACTAGAAACATTACCCTAAACTATTTTGGTGTTTTAAAACTTGTTTTAGATGGTGTAATGTTTATGATAATCCATTTACAATGGCAATTATCAAAATTACAAGTTTTTAAGTGTAATTTTTGATTCTTGAAAGTGTTCATATTCATGTTCTTGAACTTATGAAGATTAGATGATCATAGGAATTGTTTGTAACCTTCATGGTAGTTTAATTCATGATCATAATGTGTTTTAATGGAGTCCATAACTTGTCCTCAAGTTATGGAAAACCAAAAGTCACACTTTTATTAAAGCCATTAAAAGAACACAAGAGTTATAAAAAATGAAGAGTCTTCATTTTTATTACTCAATTAATTCATAAGTTATAAGAAATGAAAAGTTTTGAAAGTTTACAAAACTTGCCCTCAAGTTTTGGAACAAGTAAAGTCTTGATTAAAACTTTAGTTCCAACCCTTAGAATTTTAAAAGTTAAAATTCAATCCTTATACTTTATAATATTATAAGTTAATATATATATATATATATATATATATATATATATATATATATATATATATATATATATAAGATCAAGTCGTCTTACCACTAGTACGCCTCATTCACGAAGCCGGTCTATAAGGCGGGTATAAGGTTGTTGCCTATAAAATGGCAACTTAATGGGTGTCCACTCTCACCCACCGCTTCCTTGATCGGTGGAGGGTCGTTAGCCGAACGGGTTGGACAATGACTTATAAATTCTCATTAAAGTATGATGAATATTATAAAGTAACTAAATGTTTTTATTAAATTCCCAATCTTAGTTATTTTAGGAAAAATGTGAATAAGGTGCTAATCCATGAAATTACACTTTACACTTTGTTTAAGTCGTTGGTGGAGCGTGTGTGGTTAACCGGCACACTAACTTGGACTTAACAAGGTAGGTAAAGGGTGACTTAAGGTTTATCATAGTATCGGTGGAGCGTGTATGGTTTACCGGCACATCGATTGAGTGATAAGCTTTAAGGGTACCAAGTGATTTGCATGGTTACTTCACACCTCGTTTTGTGATCCTCGGTATCCAAGTCACAAAACTTGGAGGGCACACTTGAGATTGAAACATGCCTTTGAAAAGTTCATTGAATCTCAAAAGAATCTAGGAATTTCTAAGAACCAATTAAAAACCTAATATTTATATTTTGTTTTTCATGGTGGAAATTGGTGAATCGTCATTCACCTACCTTTCAAATATGTTATAGCTTGGATTACGACATACCTCTTCTAATTTATAATATATTGTGATTGGATCCTAGCCTTAATATTACATTTGGGTGTTTTATTAAGGACTCTCTTAATATCTAAACTAATCTTGTTCTCTTCTTTCAGATGTATTCAAACAATGCTGCTTTTGGCTCTAATCCTAATGGCTCCTTTACCCTTATGAACTTGTGTGGGAAAGTCACTTTTGATGGATCCAACTTCAATGAATGGATCAGAAACATCAGGATGATTACCCGCTACGAGGACAAAGAATATGTCCTTGACAAGGAGCTTAAGGAGATTAATGAGACCACTGCAACTCCCCAGGAGATCGCTGACTTCCGGGCACATGAAAGGGATGCTACAAAAGTGGCATGCATCATGTTGGCCACCATGACAACGGAACTCCAAAAGTCCTATGAGGACTTCTACCCTTTTGAAATGCACCAAGATCTGATGGAAAGATACCATCAAAGTGCACGACAAGAGAGGTATGAAATCATATGCTCTATCATAACAACCATGATGAAGGACGGGGAATCCGTCACGAGCCACATGCAGAAAATGCAAAGGTATGTGGATCGGTTGCTAAAGCTTAATGTGAACTTCCCTGAGGAGCTTGCAATAGATATCATTTTGCGCTCCTTACCATCGTGTTATGATCACTTCCGCATGACATATCACATGAATAAGGAAGGGGTCACACTCAGCAAACTTCAGGGACTCCTCAAGATCGCAGAAACAGGTCTTAAGGGTAAGTCAGTTGTTAACACTCCTACTCCAAACTCCGCCCCAGTTTTTACAATCGGGAAAGGTCGAGGGAAGAAGAGGAAGAGCTCTTCGAAGGGTACCAAGGCTAGGACCCTTGATGGGTCTTCTTCAAGTGGAACCAAGAAATGTTTCGTCACTCCTTCTTCTGACCCAAAAGAGGCTGAATCCTTCTATTTCCATGAAAAGTCACATTGGAAGCAGAAGTGCCCAAAGTACCAGCAACATGTGGAGGATGGGAAAGTTAAACCCAACCATGCAGGTATTTACACTATCTTATCTAATAACTCACCCCATTCTAACTCTTGGGTCCTTGATACCGGTTGTGGTATTCATATCTGTTCTGATTTCCAGGGACTAAGAAGAAGTGAGAATGTGGAGCATGGAAGAATAAACTTAATCATGGGGAATAGGAAAGCTTTACCTGTCACCAAGATTGGAGTTTATACTTTATCGCTAAGTAGTGGGTTTAGTTTAGATTTGAATAAATGTTGTTATTCGCCAGAAATGGCAAGAAATATTATTTCCTTTCATGCATTGTAAAAACAAGGTTTCACCTTTTCATTTGATAATGAAGTTGGTTCGATTAATGCTTTCTTTAATAATGTTCTTTATTTTAAAGCATTACCTTGTGATGGTGTGTATGAAACTGTATATGTGGTTGATAACATAGGAAATAATGTATTGTGTATTGATTCTGTTAATGATAATAACTTGGATAAAGCATCATTATGACATTGTCGTCTTGGACATATAAGCAAGAAACGCATAGGCCAACTCCAAAAGGATGGAGTCTTGGAGTCATTTGACCTAAAGTCAGATGATAGTTGCGAATCATGCTTACTTGGAAAAATGACAAAGTCACCCTTCACAGGTTCTTGTGAGAGGGGTGAAGGTTTGTTGGATCTTATACACACGGATGTGTGTGGGCCCTTCAAACATGCCACAAGGGACACTAATCGTTATTATTTGACTTTTACTGATGATTACAGTAGATATGGATATGTCTACTTAATCAAGCATAAGTCAGAGACTTTTGAAAGGTTTAAAAAATTTAAACAGGAAGTAGAGAATCAATTGGGCATGAACATTAAGATGCTTCGATCCGATCGAGGTGGTGAGTATCTTAGTTCAGAGTTCCTCGACTATCTTAGGGAATGTGGGATTGTCTCACAATTGACACCTCCCAGGACACCGCAGTTGCATGGTGTAGCTGAGAGGCGTAATCGAACCTTGTTGGATATGGTTCGTTCCATGATGAGTCGAGGTTCGCTACCAATCTCATTTTGGGGGTATGCCTTAGAGACTGCCGCCCATATCCTTAATCTAGTCCCCACAAAGAAAGTTGCCAAAACTCCTCATGAGATGTGGACTGGTAAAGTACCCAAACTAGACCACATTAAGATTTAGGGTTGCGAGGCTTTCGTGAGACGCGAGACTCATGATAAGCTCGAACCTCGAAGTGAGAGGTGTATTTTCATCGGCTACCCACAGAAATCCTTTGGTTACCTCTTCTACAGACCTAGTGAAAATGTGGTCTTTGTAGCTAGGAGAGCTTTCTTTCGAGAGAGAGAGAGTTGATAAGCCAAGGAGACAGTGGGAGGCAAGTTGACCTTGAAGAAATTCAAGAGTCAAGTGGTGAAGGAACTTCAAACCCTAGCACTCAACTTGAGGAGGAAACTCCTGTTGAGCCAATTGACAAGTCTGTACCTCTGAGGCGTTCCACAAGGGTTAGGAATGCACCTGAGCATTACTATGGATTCCATATTACTGCGGAAGGTGATACACTTATCAGTGATGAGACACTGATAGGTCTGGATGAACCTAACAGTTACGCGGAAGCCATGGCAGGCCCTGAGTCAGCCAAGTGGAAAGAGGCAATGGACAGCGAGATACAGTCCATGTATGACAATCAAGTTTGGAACTTGGTTGAGAATGTACCAGGTCGTAAGACTGTAGGGTGCAAATGGATCTTCAAGAAAAAGACCGACATGGATGGTAATGTACACACTTATAAGGCACGACTGGTTGCAAAGGGTTTCTCACAAACTCCGGGAGTTGATTATGATGAGACCTTTTCTCCAGTTGCCAAGATTAAGTCTATTAGGGTTCTGTTAGCCATAGCTGCATTTCATGACTATGAAATATGGCAAATGGATGTCAAAACCGCTTTCCTTAATGGAAAGTTGGCTGAGGATGTTTACATGAGTCAGCCAGAGGGTTTTCTCAATACAGAGTACCCTCATAGAGTGTGTAAGCTTGAGAAATCCATTTATGGGTTAAAGCAAGCACCTCGCAGATGGAATCTTTGCTTTGATGAGAAAGTCAAAGAATTTGGCTTTTCTAGGAGTGAAGATGAATCTTGTGTATATGTCAAGGCTAGTGGGACTATAGTTAGTTTTTTGGTATTGTATGTGGATGACATACTACTCATAGGAAATGACATCCCAACTATGCAGGAAGTTAAGTCCTGGCTTGGGAAGTGTTTCTCTATGAAGCACCTAGGAGAAGCTGCCTATATTCTAGGGATAAGGATCTTGAGAGACCGGAGTAAAAGACCAATTGGACTTAGTCAGAGTACCTACTTGGATAAGGTGCTGAAGAGATTCGGCATGCAGGACTCCAAGAAAAGGAGAGTTACCCATCCAGAGTAACGCCAGATTGAGTAAGACACAAAGCCCTAGTACTGAGGCTGAGATAGCAGAAATGAGTCGAATACCTTATGCTTCGGCTGTAGGATCGATCATGTATGCTATGACATGTACTCGACCTGATGTAGCATTTGCTTTGAGCATGGTTAGCAGGTATCAGGGGAACCCTGGCAAGGCACACTGGACTGCGGTAAAGAATATCCTCAAGTACCTACGGAGGACTAAGGACTGGGTCCTTACCCTCGGTGGGAGTGAAGACTTGAGAGTTGTAGGGTATAGTGATGCTAGCTTTCAGACTGATAGGGATAATTTCCGCTCTCATTCAGGCTGGGTCTTTACCTTAAATGGAGGAGCAATTTCTTGGAAGAGTTCCAAGCAAGAGACAGTGGCTGATTCAACTTGCGAATCAGAGTATATAGCAGCTAGCGAGGCAGCAAAGGAGGCGATATGGCTGAAGAACTTCATTGGAGACCTTGGAGTTGTACCAACTATTAAAGAGCCAATGGAAATTTTCTGTGATAGTGAAAGTGCAGTTGCCTTAGCCAAGGAACCAAGGGATCACGGGAGATCCAGACACATCGACAGAAAATACCATTTCATCAGACATCGAATAGAAGAAGGACTCCTCGTGGCAAAGAGGGTATCATCGGATGAAAATCCAGCAGATCCCCTCACGAAGGGACTGACTCGGGTTAAGCATCTCCAGCATGCTCGGAGCATAGGGCTGAAGGATGATATTAGATTTAGTAGTTAGATAACCTTGAAATTTGTAAAGTGTAATTGACATTAGATGATGAATAAAAGGTGTTTTATTTATGAGTAAAGTGTTGATATCTCTTATCGATCGTTTACTACATTTCTTTTGCATGTTTTGACTTCCAGAATAATTATGTTTGGTATATCATATTATTCGAACCTCCACAGTCGGTCATATGTCGGAAGTAGGTATGAATATAGACTGTCATGATTGGTTGCAGAGGTCTAAGTTCTTGGACATGGCTACAACACTCATGAGTGCTTATAAGTTCTGAGTATTGGACTCAACCCACGCTCACTAGAATCACTTCATGGAATTTATCTCGATTGATCGTGAGACGGTAATATCATATAAGTCTTCAAACCTAAAGATATGATTTGTTACTTATGAGTTGGTTATGCATTGATTGTACGAAAACGCATTGGTAACTCGATGTTATAAAACGTGCTCTTGTGTATAATTCAATGAGTAGTAGAACAAACATATGAGTCGAAGTTTATCTGTTCCTTCTTGGATTAGAAGCTGATATCTGGGCCCCTCGATGATTTTGTTTTGACCTATGTACCGGGCCCGGTCAGAACTAAGTTGATGTGTTCAATTAAGTTCTTTGTCAAACAAATCGGAAATCGGGAAACAAACTGCTGGACAATAAGTAAGACATTGTTCCATGTATTTGTCCGGCTGATATCTAGAACAGAGGATTATATGATCACTTATCTTAAAATGGCGTATCATCATCTTCTCAGTTCCGAGAGACCTTGAAAGAGCTACGATTGCCGATCGGTTCCTGAAGTATTACAGTTATAGTTATTAGACTTATCCAAGTGGGAGACTGTTGGATAAGGTGTCTAAGTCCATAACTATTTCTGGTATGTACTTGACCCGACCCGACATGGTCCATTTGGGTTGCATGGCACCATGCAATTGGATAAACTAAAATGAGAGAAATAACACTTATGGTTTATTAATATATTATAAGTTCTAATATATTAATATTATTATTTAATTAGTTTGATCAAGAATTAATTTAGAATTAATTAAGTGATCAAAAGATAACTAATTAAATATATGGGTAGATTATGTAAATCTTCCATATCTTATATAGTGGGCTAAGAGGCTCCATGGATTATCAAGTTGTGTTCCACCCATAGGATGCTCTATGGAGTTAACCTATGGATCATGAAATGAAGAGTCATGTTACATTAGGGTTTACCTAATGCAACACACAATATAAATAAAGGTGTTCTCCCCAAAATCGTGACACTAAGAAACAAGAGGGCTAGAGCCGATTTTTCAAGTGTAAGATTCTCTCAAAGTTTACTCCTTTTTATTTGGTGTTGTGTGAAGCATTTGAGGCATCACACTTGGGGTGCTAGGCTCACAAGGTTTCAAGGATCATAATCAACAACAAGGTAAGTTATTCTATCTTTCATTCAAGTTAAAAATGTTCCCCATGTATGCTAGATAGGAATATAACCTTGGAATTTCAACTTTGCATGATAATTAGACAAACATAGATCCAAGGTTATTAGGGTTGCATGTACACTTAGGAAGTGTTAGAATGCTCAAAACCCATCACATGTTAGGTTTTGGGACAAAGGCACGAGTCTTAGGCTTCGGTAGTGACTTTTGAGCAACTGATGGTTTACAAGGTTTGTTCCGAGATTCCTTAGGAAACGAACAGAAGGACATGGTTCTTTCATCTATCCAGTAGTCATATTCAATGACAGGAGAGTTCGAAATAACTTTCTTCGGAATTTTAACTTCCTGAGTAGTGGGAACTACTTTGTCTACCGGAGTTGTTGTTTCATCAATGTGAGTTTTGACTTTCCAAACAAGGTTTTGTTTTGAAGATTTTGAAAAATTTGTTGTCTTAGTACTTTTTGGTTTGCTTGATGACACATTTGATTTTAAAAGTCGAGGTTTAAAAATTTGTGCAATCGGATTTTACAATGAAAACAGCTGAAACAGTCCGAGGAGAGGTGTTTCGGACAGATGTTGTGCTTACACTTGACTTTTCCTGAATGGGACTGGCCACTTTCTTTTGTTCTACAGGACTGGGAGGATTTAAAGGTCTCTTGAGGATCTTAGTGGGTGGGAAAGTGTTTTGGCTATGGGTTGATGAATGAGAGTACCGATATACACTCTTTTTAGGGTTCTCAAGGAATCTTGAATTTTTTCTAGTCTTAACTTCCTTTTTGTGTGTATTTCGAGCTTCCACTTTAGGATCTACAATATCCTTCCTATTCAACATTGGCTTTCTTTTGGGATGTGACGAAGATTTGGAAGTCTGTCCTACTAAGGGATTGTTGAACACATGCTTAATGGGAACTAGATTTGTTTTTGAAATCACTTGAGGTTAGAAATCACATGAGATTATCGACATCACTATCTAAAGATGCCCAAACACACTCTGAAGGTTCAGAAGAAGTTGATTCTGGAATAATTTCCTCAACAACACAGTTGTAAGGAGGGATGTCGTTCGGATTTTGAACAACAGACTTTCGAGTACTAAAGTTGAGTTCAGAGGTCCGATTCAGGTCCATGTTCGTTAGAGGCAGAAATTGTGTGGAATCAGGACACTTGCAAACTATAGGCTTAAACACAGGAATCAAAGATGCAAAATTGTCAAAAGTATCATTAAGGGGTGACAAGGGAGAAACATGTGTATCCGAATTTTTAATGTTCGGAACATCTCCCATAAAAGTCAGATTTTGTAACTCCTTTAAGGGATGAACAACTGGTTTCGGAAACTCGCTTCCGAGACTAGGAGCTTTTGACCAAGGATGACGAAAATTGTGAGTCATCCGTTCATTTCCTTCAAGTATGTCTATGGCATGGTGCATGACATCAATCTTAGCATTAAGATGTTTGTTATCAGAAATTAAAATATTTCTTTCAGAATAAGTGATTTCACATTTGTCTTTAAGAATGATACATTCATCTTTTGACATCACAAGCTCATGTTCTAAAGACTCAATTTTTAACTTCTTATCCTCGAAACGTAACCTAAGACGACTCAATTCACTGTCCTTCTTCTCACTGGCTTCTATGGCTGACTCATAAGCTTTGTAAATGATGATCATATCTGATTGGATCTGGGTTAGATATGGTTCACAAAGAGACAAATCAAAATTATTATCAGTAATCATAGATTTTACCTGTTGAACGATGCTTCGGCCGGGTGGATCGTTGGTAGCCATGTAGCAGTAGTTAGGTTCAGTATCTTCATCATCTCTTTCAGACCCATAAGACCAATAGTCTTCATCACATTCAATTTCTTGTCGACCCATTAGACACATGTTTCTCTCTGAAGTTAAGTCATCATCATCTCCAGACGACCAATACCCTTCCACATCCCTTGACACAGTTGTGACAAAAGCCTTTTCACTTTCAGCCAATTCTTGAGCTCAACGTGCATAGTAAGCAGAGTCCTTGATCTTTGGTTTCTGTGGGACTTCGGCTAATCAATCTTTGGAAAAGTGGTTTGCATGTCCGCACTTGTGACACACAATCTTGGGTTTCTCAGATTTCGGAAGCTGTGGAGGTTCCGAGGTGTGATTCGGAGTAGGAAGATTTGGCTTGTAGGCTGGGGGGTTTCGGAAGGTTTGTTGAATGGTTGATGATTGTTTTGGTGAGGAGCTTGAAAGCGGTTATTTTGGTAAGAAGTTTGGAATCGATTGTTGTGAGGCTTGTTGAAGGGACGGCTGTATCTCAAAGAGAGTAGGGCAAATTCTTGTTGAAAGCACAGTTCAGAGTCTATTTCATCAGGGTTAAGGTCACCCATAGATTGATAGTTAGAGTTTATGAGAGCAGGAACGTTAGGAGGTGAGGATTGAATAGGAGGAATGTATGGAACAAAAACAGTAAGAGCGTCCGAAACGATTGGGTTTGAGGTTTGTGGATCAAAGGAACTGACTAAGGCTAGAGGATCTCCAGTGAGTTCGCATAGAGTTTGAGCACCATTTGACTCATGAACTTGAAGTTCATCAAAAAGTTGATAGAGCTTGGGATTTTTCAGAGATCCATTTCTCTGAAGACATGATTTCACGTTTCCCCATCCCTTTCCTAGACTGTTAATGAACTTGAGATTATACTCAAGCGGAGTTCGGACTATCCCATGAGCTGTCATGTTGTTAACAACAATTCGATATCTGTTTGAGGCTGAGGCAACAGATTCACCAGGTGTTGTAGTGAAAGTGTCGAACTCATTTACAACCAAAGTCAAGCGCTTATCATTCATGTTCTCTGACCCTTCAAATAAATGTTGAAGTGTGTCCCAAATCTCTTCTGCGGACTTGCACAGTTTGATGTGCTCAAAGAGAGATAGTGGAACACCAAACACCATTTCCGAAAAGGAAACTTGATCAACATGCAACTTTTCGAGGTCATCAGCAGTGAGAGGTGCTTAACATTGTTGATCCTGTCCCAAGAGAGTTGCAGCAGCATCTCTAACCACGGTTCGAACTGAACATGAGGACCTTCTTTAACGGATCTCCAAATAGATTCACCTTTCTCTTTTCCAAGTAAAAATCTTTCCATTCTAACTTTCCAGTAATCATATTCTTCAACAACTAGCAGTGGGGCACGTGTAGGGCAACCCGCGCTATCTGCTATTTTCATCGAATACATTTGTTGAGTATTAGAAGCAGCCATTGAAGTTAAGATATCTTGAGCAAAAGTGGTATATAGAAGAACTTTTATCCTGAATGCAGAAATGATCGAAATACCAAGGTAATTTCGAATCAACTATAATCTGATCTTATGGATTCAAAGGACAACCACTCATGCTCTGATACCAATTGTGAGAACAAGGACGATCTGATGCACAGGGACAAGGTTTGAAAACTCAAACCTTGAATGAATGCTTAACATCAATGTATGCTTGCTAAGGAATGTTCCAGTCAAGTCAGGCTACACCAGTCAAGTCTGAGTTAATGCATTCAACAAAGTATTCAAGATATTAATGAAGAGTAAGAAGAATGATCAAAGTAAAGATAATAAATGAGGAACAAGAAGAATGTTTGAGAGAATAACTTGAAAGGTGAAATAACTAGAATATTGCTATCCTTTTAATGAATAATTCGTCTTTTGATTTGTCATTGAAAATTCCTATAAATAGAATAACATGATACATCGTACAAACTGACTTACATACATAAGACTTGATAATAGAGTTACTTCTGACACTCTGATTATCCAAGTTTCACAAAAGGGATTTAGTCCTATAAAATGTACATCAAGCTAAATGACAAATACAATTAAAACAAATGGATAAAACATTGATTCAGAAAACACCAACTCCGGAATATAGACATGGTTCCGAACACCATCTTCACTCCTGAACTTAAATGACTCCTGAACGCTTCTGACTTCGGAAACTCCATCTGACTCCGGAAGAGGCTGACTTCGGAACATACAAGGATAGTGATTGCTAGAGGTTCACTTTCAGGTTCCAACACCTCTCAATACCCAAGGCATTTGGAAAAATCAGAACAAGTGAATATTATAGCATACGCAAACGATCCTATATCCGAAGGATATGGGATTCGATACATAATGTCTTACATAAAGACCTGATATCTGATCAATATCTTGCTATAATATTTCCATATATCGAATTTTCTATGTTGAACCATTTTAACACGATATTCATATATGTCCAAGACTAAGTTATTATTAAACTTTCAATCTAAACTTTTAGATTTGAAAAGAAGTATGAATCCTCTCCCCTAAATGTTTCTATAGCGAAAAAATTCCCAAACTTTGCAATTTGCAAATCGGAAATCTTTGTTTCCTACAATTAGTATGTCCAACTTGCAACACTTAGTACAACAATTATGCTCCCCATAGCACAACATTTATGCTCCCACTAGCTTTGACATGTATCCAGAAATCAACTGAACTTCTAGAAATCAATACTTTTTAACTTTCTTACTAAAGTGCAGATTTCTGATATGTGATGCTTCGATGAGTCTTTATCTAGACTTCTCAAGCTTATACACATTCATTAGATAGCATATGTGTGTGTTTAAACCCTTTCAGAACTTATAGATATAAGTCCTGAACGTTTAAACTATTTCTTGCCATTTCTTGCTATAAGTCCTGAACTCATCTAGACTTCTCAAGCTTATACACCTCTTCATTCCGACAGATGAACACAAGGAGGCAGAGTCAGGATTAAAAAAAAGTTGTTAGAGACCAAACATGCAGATCACCCTATACCACGGGGACCATCCGTGTAATTTACCCTTTTCTCTTTTTTCTCTTTCCATATTTTTTCACACATCTTAGATATTATTTGCATTAGAGAAATTAAATATTCTCTTATATTTCTTCCAATATATTTTTCTATCAATCTTAAATGGTGACATGTGACATACAAATATATTAAAATATTATTATTTTCATTAAATGTGACACATGTTACTATTTTAAGATGAATATGATGACATTTAATTTTAATAATTGTAAACATTAACTACTATTTTTATATTATGTTAGATTAGATTTTTGGTATTAAAATTAGTAGTATATTTACTTTAAATAGTATTATCAACATCCGATCTAGTAATCAAAACTGTTTCAACCTTTTTATTTTTTTTAACATGAATTAAATTGAACAAATGTGAATTCAAATCTTGAATTTGATAATGCCCCTATTGTAGATATATATTCAAACTTTTTAAAATGTTGATATCACGATCATTAATCACCAAGAAAATATGTGAAAATCTTTTTTATTATAGATGCTTTTTTTTTCTATTTCATTGAATGAGAAATAAACCACCTTTTTAAGATGATCTAGTGAAGTGAGTGAAGTGATGATTACTTTGAATTTAAAAAGAAGAAAAGAGAGTGGCCTAAGTTTATAAATAAATAAAATTTCATTTTAGTTAATCATGTTGTTTTATAAATTTTAAACTTGCAATTAGCTTTTTTTTTTCTTTGTGATGTATAATTTGTCCAAAATCCAAGTGTGAGGAGTTAATGTTAAAGAAAAAAATGAGGCTAGTTAAGTATGAAAATGACCATGCTGTGATGTGTGGTTGAGATACTACTCACACGTACTCCCATGACCACCCCCATACATTTGGACCCGTCTAAATGCTCACACGTGCTTGTATGGCAAGTATATAGTTCTTATACGTCGTATCTACCTAAACTCCCAACCAATTACACGTGTACGATTTATTTAATTTTCCATCATTATCCAATTGATTATTATTATTGTAGATAGAAAGACAAATATAATAATATTTGTACTTTTACATTTTGAAAAATAAAAATAATATTAAGATTGATGGCAAGTTTAATGGGTTAGATATATAGTTATCAAAGTGAAAAACGGACAAATTTAGTCTAAATTTTAAATCTTTTATTTTCTAAATTAACCATTGAGAATATTATATATACAACAAATTTCGCAGTGCACACTGTAAAATGGGAACGAGCGCTGGGAAATGCATAAAACAGTGATTTATTCTCCGTATTATGATTTGTTCACATTTTTATGAAAATCATAATTATTCAAGAAAACATTTTTCTTGTTTTTTTTGTGTTATGAATATATAAATATCATTTCCACAGCAACACAGAGCTTCATATGGCTAAAACGGAGGTTGAGGTTAGTTACAAAAAAAAATATGGAGAGAGAGAGAGAGTTTCTCATTGAAAAAAAGGGCATTTATAGTGCTACCTGAGAGATGGGCGGTTAACGGGAGAATTTTCATAAATTATGGTTAATTTTTGAAAAGCAATATTAGTGACCGAGGAAAATGTAAATATTAAGTATTTTTTAAATAGAATTTTGTAATAAGCAACGAAGAAACCTATTAATTACAATTAGTATCATATTTATTATATTTAATACTTTACATATATAAATATATAAGTATTATGTGACTTTTTACTTTAAAAATTGAAAAAACACAGAAATTGACATATAGATATTATTTATTTAAAAAATAACTCACGAAAAAACACAGAAATGAACATGTGAATATTATTTATTTCAAATATATA
This sequence comes from Lactuca virosa, assembly GCF_052849685.1. Taxonomy (NCBI): domain Eukaryota; kingdom Viridiplantae; phylum Streptophyta; class Magnoliopsida; order Asterales; family Asteraceae; genus Lactuca; species Lactuca virosa. The sequence goes on from NC_136428.1 coordinate 175,769,875, forward strand.
ATAAAATGATAGATGTCAAAACTCATTAGATTGACATCTGACAAAATAAATTTTCATTTATTATAGTTATTAGAGTAAAATAATTAGTTCATTAAATTTAGAGGAATTTACTAAAATGAAAATATTAGATGAATTCTATACCTAGACAACCCCACAAACTTTATTTATTAAAATACAACCACACGACTCACGAAATAACGACTGCCTGTTAGTGATTACATGTCTCCCAAGAGTTAGCAAGCTATAGTTTCACGACTAGCAATCTATCTTTGCAAACCAATCAGTTTAGGAATTTAGCTTGCAATAGTGCTCACCAAGTACTCACGAGCGTCATCATTTAATTGTGTATCTGTAGTCTATGTTGAGATGATGACAAACAAGCAATATTTTACAGCATATATTGCCGAATAATATGATATTTCGTAAACAATGTCTGTAGAAAAAAGTGAACGATACAGACGATGATGGTGATTTTTCATATATTATGGATATATTTTGCATCTGACGACTATATACAAGTAAGTGGTCAATCAAATTTTAGCCTTACATATTTTATATTTTCACGTTTATTTGTTTCCATGTTAATCTTAATCTGGTTTAATCTGTATTATTTTTTTATTTAGTTGTAGAGAATGCATGAAAGAAGCTTAAGCATATTGCTAATGTTGACATTTTAGTTTACATAGATACTTTGTATCATCTCATTCTTGTTTTAAATTTCTATGAATAAATAATAAAGAAGGGCGGTCATTTTTATATAAGTGACTAGTAGATGATCGATAAACTACAAAAATACCATGAGGACGAAAGGTGATAAGAAGGAATAAAATCAAAGGGTCCTTTATATAAAAAACATATTGCAAATTTATCATTTAAGGGAATTAAGTCGTCATGGGGAGTTGAGGCGTTTTGGGTATAAGAGGGAAGTTGCAAGGCAGTTATAGGCCTTAATTTAAAGGACGCATTTTTTTAGAGGTCAACGGGAGTCTAGGACCGACCACTTACACCTTTGGCACTCTATATACAGATACAGATCAGGTACATTGATTTTGAGGGTTCTCTATAAAAAATAAAAATAAGTCTTTCAAAATATTTTTCTATATATGTTAGGGAATTTCATTAATAGCACGAAAAATCGATAATTGTTAAGAAAATAATAATAAAAAAAACGTTAGTAAAGTAGATAATTTTATATAGTTACATGAATTATAACACTCTCTTAGCAACCTAGCATTCAATGAAGTTATATGAGTTAAAAAACAACTATGCAAAGTGAGAAATTAAAAAACTAATTAATAAAATTAAAATACTAAAAACAATTGGGGAAGAAAGAATTGAAACATTGGTCATTTAGAAGGAGAGATTATAGGTCTACTCATGGCTACAAGTCATTTCTGGAAATGTTTGTTAAAAAACTAATTATTAAAGTTAACAAAAAAAAAAAAAAAACGTTAAAGATGAGTCTAGAAGGAGTATACAACGTTTGACGTTTTAAAAGAGTAAAGATGGGGACTAAAATCAACTGAACTACAAAGGGATTTTGAAAAAATTACTTAAACATTGTATACTAATGAAAAGCTTATTAATAAAATAAAAACGAAATAGAGGAAGCAGAATCGAACCATTGTGTATTAACACAATAAGAGAAAAAACAAGTCGCAATTGACCAACTAAAGTACAAGTCAGATTAATTATAATTACATAATCCTATATATTAACTATTAATACTATAATTTCGCTAAAACTCGAGCCCTATTTTTTGGGCTCCTAGATTTCTGTAGGTCCAGTTAATGTGCACAATTTGAACACCCTTAGACGGATCCTACCTATATAATTAAACACTACCACCCTCATTGGTGCTAAGGTAAATGCGACACAAAGAGAATGAGAGAGAGGGCACGCCATCAAGGTGCGCGGCGCACAAAGTTTTGCGGCGCGGCACACCCTCTTAAAAATCCTATAAATAGGCCACGAAATGAGCCCATTCTTTCTCACAAAATCTCCAAATATCTCTCAAATACTCTCCCACCCTTGAGTCTGATTTTCTCCCAACTTTTAGAATATTTTAGTACAATCTCTGGACCTCTAGAGGCCCAACAAAAAGAAGTGTTCGAGTTGAGATTCTGCCCGCGTAATCTCCCTGTTTTTGCTAAAATCCCCATAAGTTAAGTTGCACCGATTTTATTTCAAGTGTAACTTATATTTATGTTCATATTTTTTATTATGAACCTATAAATAAGATTTATCAGTGATTCCAAGTACTTATACTAATTGATCTACTTACGGGAATGATGTCTAGGCTGAATTTAGTAAGGTGTTTAAAGTGAGATTTCCAAACAGTATATTATGTATACCAAAAAACCCTACCTTCGATATGATCCTACCTAGTTGTTCCTTACTTGATAGATCTTGATGTAGACATTAGGATTAGTGACGAATCTACACTATCATTAGCTACCACGAATATAAGACTAAGACTTAGTGATATTCGTACCTAGGTCACATCAAAAGAAAAGTCAAATTGTTAGGCGAAACATTGCTGAATTCATCAGTCATCCACTTTTTGTTGGATTAAGGTGTCTAAGCCAATAACTAAATTGATATATTCTTGAATTATAAGCAAAATCTTTTTTGGGTTGCCCTCAAAACTAGTAATTGATTTGAATGACAATTAGAGATAGAGGATGATTTGTTAGTTTGTTATACGAATAATAAACTAATTGGAAATTGAAATATATGATTTATTAAGATATTATAAGATTAATATATTAATTGGAAATAGTGATGATGAATTGATTAATTAGAATTAATTTGGATTTAATTTTAGGAATAATTAGAGTTAATCATTCAAGGACTCTTTGGTTTCCATGGGTGCCTATTTTTGTACACCTTGGCTTGCAATCATAGAGCCGGAATTTTGCTCATGCCACCTCTCTCCTCAAGTCTTCTTGCTACTAGGGTTTTGGGTACAGGTCATTAGAGACATCTATTCCTTTGGTGCTAGCTTTCCAAAATCCAGAAGAAAGATTCTACTTTGATTATTTACAATAATAATCAAAAAGTATGTAATCCTAATTTTATATGAATTTCAATTTCATAGTGTCTCTCCTAGGGTTTCTTGATCTTCATAGTTAATTGCTATCAATGGAGAAAACATAAATCCTTTTTGGTTGCATGTGAAATTAAGGGTTTAAGTGTTTTTCCGCAACATGTATTTTTGTTTATAACTTGGAAAACCCATGAGTGGTATCAAATCCATAAGTTTTCCATTTGATTGTGCACTAAAAGGAATTGATCAAAAGAAGGATAAAGGATTAGGATTACATGTGAATTATTTAAATTAATTGTTTAATTGGTAAATAATTATTTAATCTATAAAATTAAACTATTTAATTAATTATTTAATTGGTAAATAATATGATTTAAAGTTATTTAATTGATTGTTTAACTAAGATAAAAGATTAAATCATTATTTAGTTCAAAATTAATTATTATAAATTGTTTAATTCGAAAGATTAATTTTAAACCCTTGTATTTTTAAAAATATTAAATACACCTTATACGATATATATATATATATATATATATATATATATATATATATATATATATATATATATATATATATATATATATATATATATATAGGTTCATGTGCAACCACTATATTTTGTGAGTCGGAGAGGCGCAATCCTAGCCACTCATTTTGTAGATAAAAAAAATATTTTTAAAATGCAAAATAATTGAATATTTTCAAACTTTTAAAAAAAAAATATTATTTTCGTCAATTTTTTATCCAAAAATAATAATAATAATAAATTACCGTTTTTTTGAAATATCTGTGAAATATTCTAGTTGAATATTAAAATATTCTAGTAGAATTTTAGAATATTTTACATATGTAACAAATCTACTAGAATACTAGAATATTCTAATATTCTAAAAATCACATTGGAATATTTACAGTGTAATATTCTATTAGAATATTTCACGTATTTTAAACATCACATTGCAATATTTACAGTGTAATATTCTATTAGAATATTTCACGTATTTTTCAAAAAAAAAAAGGTAAATTTTTTTTATTCAATTATATTTATTTTTTTAGGTAAAGAAACTGACAAAAATAATAATTAAAAAAAGAATTTTTGGATTTTTCCTTTTATTTTAAATTTTAAAATTATTTTTAGATTGCGTCTCACGGTCTCACAAAATTAACATGACTCTCAAATGAACCTAAACACACACACACACACACATATATATATATATATATATATATATATATATATATATATATATATATATATATATAGGGTTATGTTATTGTATTCTAACTATCTATTGTGTGCATGTAAGATTGATTGTGGACCAATTATTTTAGTTATTTTAAGAAAGAATTAATACATATTACATGTTAAAGATATAATGAGTATTAATTAAATCTTCAGCATTTAATATGCATTAATTACTTTCTTAAAATAACTAAAATGATTGGTACAGAATCAATCATACATGCACACGATAGATAGTAAAAACATTTGAACCTAACACACACACACACACACACACACTCTCTCTCTCTCTATATATATATATATATATATATATATATATATATATATATATATATATATATATAAAAGATAAGATAAGTCAGTCAAATTGCTAGTACGCCTCATTCACGAAGCCATACTCTTAGGGGGTATAAGGAAGCGACATATAAAATGACCGTTGAATGGGTGTCCACTCTCACCCACCGCTCCCCTGTATGGTGGAGGGTCGTTAGCCGAACGGATTTGATAGGACATAACCTCTTAAAAGTATGATACTATAAGGTAACTAAATCTTTTATAAATCCCACTCTAGTTACTTTAGGAAAATTGTGAAATTGTATGCTAATCCATGAAAATGCACATTGTTTCCTTATGTGTCGTTAGTGAAGCGTGTGTGGTTAACCGACACACTAATTTGGGACTATAAATGTGAAATAGTGAAACAACTCATGTTTATGATTGTTGATGGAGCGAGTGTGGTTAACCGGCACATCAATGGGAGATCATAAATCGATTGAGGGTTTTTGAGCGGGTTTGCATGGTTATTCACATCTTAAGTGTGATCCTCGACATCTCGGTCACAATTGGTAAGAGCATGATCGAGATGAAACTTTCCATTGATAAGATTAAATGAATTTCAAAAGATCTAGGAGTTTCATGTGATTGAAATTGGTGAGATGACTCTACCTACCTAAATTAAATTCGAATTTGATTACTATATCCCTCTTCCTAGGTTGAATCGAAAATATGGAGCCTAGCCTTAATTTATTTGTGGGTTCATAATTAAGCATTCAAATCAACTAACTTGAATTCTCTTTTCTCCCAATTTTACATGTCAAATCAAGATAATAATAGTCTTCCTTGTTCTTATGGAAATGGTTTTCCTCAATCTTCTGGAGATGATCTTCCACTTTCAAGCCAAGGTGAAAATGTCTTCCCTTCCTTAGGAAATGGTGAAACTAGACATCGTCTCTCTTCAAATCTTCAACCACCTCCTCATGTGACTCTCCCAACGTCATGAGTTGAAAGATATAAAACAATTTAAACCCTTTTGGCATGTAAACATGAAGATGGAAATTCTGTGTGTGTGAACGTTTTGAAAATAAAGTCGTACATTGACAAATAGGATATGATGGGTGTCGTATTTCCAAGGGAGCAAGCCATTGATTTGGTTCTTATCTCGCTTCCTAGGTCATATGGTCAGTTCGTTGAGAACTTTCATATGAGGAATCTCGATGTGACCCTAATAGACCTGACCCAAATGTTCGTGGTTGTTGAGACATAAATGCTTAAGAACACATCTGAAGTAGAGATGCTTATAGAGTTTGATTCCAAGGTTTCCATGGACATTGGCAGTGGTGAAATTGGTGATCCAGAAAAGATTTCTCTTCCCAATGGAAAGGGGTCATCTAAGGTCAAACCATTTGATCGTATGGTTAAGATAAAGGCTTGTGTGACATCCCCATTTTCACGGCCATAAAAGACCGATTATGTTTATGCTTTATAATAAAATCAAAGTAACTTTTTAAAGAAAGTGTTGCGGAATTTGTTCCCACAAATATAGATAAGAATTTATCAAAGCATTTCTGAAGAAATGTATTTTCATTACATTACAAAACTCGGGATGTCATTGTCAATACAGATCAAAAACATAAACCAAAAGCAACATAGGCCTTAAAACATTTCTATTTATTTCTACTGGCCTATAATACATAATCTCTCATCAAATCATCCAACTATGCTCTTATGACACTACCTGTGAAACAAAAAAAAAACTGAGTGGGTCAGGCTGGGCAGCCTGGTGAGCATATAAGGTTTTCAACCCATAATAAGTAAGTTTATTATTTTCAACAATCATTCGACCCGATTACCCGTTCCCGTTATACCACTTTACGTCCCTAAAGCATCTATTATAAGGGACCTATCCTAAGGAATTTCATCGGGATGAACACTACTACTAAGGGGTATCCTCAACCATATAGGTCTGTAAGACAACCATGAGGAGGATGGAGTAAACCGATGACCACATTGTTCACAAACACCTACAGGTTGCGAGCCTGCTAGCGTTCCACTGGACTTCCTAGAAAAGTCTGTGGTCGTCATCCATACTCCGCTAGATGACTGCATCATCGTCAACACCGATGCCTCTCATCATTTTATTTCATCACACACCAACTATTTATCTACCCATGTTTTTGATGGTTTTTGAGCATTCTAACACTCCTATGGTGTACATGCAACCCTATAAACCTTGGATCTATGTTTTCTCTATTATACATGCAAATATTTGATATTCCAAGGTTTCATCCTAACTAGCATATTATGAAGTACAAGTAATATAAAATTTAGTAGAATGACATACCTCTTTGTTGTAGCTTGATTCCATGGAGCTTAAGAGCCTAATGCCTCAAGTGTGACACCTCAAATGGTTCACCCAACAACAAGAACCCTTGGAATAAGTAGAGAATAAGGATACATGCACCAAATCCATTATTGCCCTCTTGTGTATACACACTAGTGCACATTTCGTGAACTAGGAACCTCTTTATGTAGTGTGGAGGATTAGGGTTACATTCATGTAAACCCTAATACCCATGACCTTTCATTTCCATAGAATCCATGGGTTAAACACTCCATGGACTATCCATTAAAGCTTAGCCCAACCTAAATGAACTTGGCCCACCACATATATAAGAGTCCATATTTAATTAGTTCCTTTTGATCACTAGATTAATTCTAAATTAATTCTTGATCAATACTAATTAAATAATATGATTTCATATTAATATATTAGAACTTATAATATATTAATACAAATCACTAGTATCCCTTTTTCTCATTTTGTCTATCCAATTGTTCTGATGCCATGCAACCCAAATGGACCATGCCAAATCGGGTCAAGTACATACCAATTATAGTTATGGGCTTAGACACTAATGCAACAGTCTCCCACTTGGATAAGTCTAAAACTATTATTGTGTATGACTCAAAACCCGACTAACAATCGTAGCTCTTAAAAGCCGCTGTCGAACTCTGAACAAATCAATGACGCGTCCATTAGATAAGGGATCATATATTCCTCCATTCTAGATATCATATGGACTGAGACATGGATTATAATCATTCTCTCTGTCCATTTGTTGTTTCTCGATTTCTGATTTATGACGACCGACTAATTAAACAAATCAAATCAGTCCAGGCTTGGCCAAGCACTTCAGGGTGTCATCACTAAATCATCGAGGGGCCCACATATATCGCTTTTATCCCTTCAAGGGTAAAAGGAATGGATAAACTTCGACTCATATGCTTGTTCTACTACTTGTTGAATCATACACAAAGGTACGTTTTATAACATCAAGTTACCAATGCGTTTTTGTACAATCAATGTATAACCAACTCATAGGCAACAACTCATATCTCTAGGTTTGAAGAATATAAGATATTATCGTCTCATGATCACTCGTGATAAAATCCAGGAAGTGAGTCAAATGAGCGTGGGTTTAATCCAATACTCAGAACTTATGAGCACTCATGAATGTTGTAGCAACTCTTGCTATGTCTAGTACCTTGGACATCTAGAAACCAGCTTCATGACAGTCTTGCCTTAATACCTACTTCCAACGTATTATCGACTGTGGATGGTTTGAATAACTTGGTCATTCGGGAAGAACGACCTGGTTATTCTGGAAGTCAAAACATGCAAAGTGAAACACAAGAATAATCGAATCCAATATGGTCTCAAAACTTATGAATATAAATAGAACACCTTTTATTTATCAACATATTGATTACACATCATTCAATGTATACTATTTCAAATTATCAACTTTATACTTGAATTAAAACAATAGTTGTCCCATGCTCCAAGCATGTACACTATGTTTTCTAAGCACTAGCCATGCCATACACCAAGTATGCACACTATGTTTGTCTATGATCTTTACTTTGTGGAATAGATCAATTGAACATAATTCCAATGATTCTCATTTCACAATCCCAAATCCTTACCGCAAATGCAAGAATTCCAAATTCCTGCCATTTACCGAAATATGTTAGATTTTAAACTTATATGCACTGATCCTCTGTAATGATTATACACAAAGTCACAAAGACTTGTCAACAGACATTACAGAGTATTCCAATGGAGATCAACTCCATGGAAATGAAGTCTCATATTCAAAGTACATTGCTTTGAACATCCTTATTGCATTAAGTTTTCTAATCTTACACAGATTGAATAGTTTCCACCCATGGAGACATTTCCATAGTCCCATTTTGACTATCACTTCTGAACAAGAGCTGCCTCCTATCAAAATATGTCAATATGGTCCTTCCAAAATTGACACTATAGTTCCAACTGTCCCTGAGAAACCAATCTTTGGTAAACCTTAGATTGTCCTCGATAATTGCTTAATCATTTTAGTCATATCCAATTCTAGACCTTTTCCCCTCTTAATTTCCCCAGGCACTTTGGAAAATTTAGAAAGGATAAATATTATAGCACATGCAATCGATCCTATACCCGAAGCATATGGGACACGGTTCATGATGTCTCAAATAAAGACATGTTTCTAAACCAATCTTTTGCTACAATATCTTTATTTGCCATGTTTTCATAATTCGACTATGAAGAGGGATGCCGTAATCATAATCGAATTTTGAGAACTCACTATATATAGAATTTCCTCAAGTTGAGCCATTCCAACATAAAATTCATATATATATCCTTGACTAAAGCTGATTAAAACTCAATCTAAGCTTTTAGATTTGAAATGAAGTATAATTTCCTCTCCCTTAATTATAGCAAAACAACTTTTCCCAATTGAACTTTTGTTTTCTATAATTAACATTGCTAACTTGCAACACTTATTATAATTATCATACTCCTACTTCCATGATGATTATTAGCATAACACTTATGCTCCCACTAGCTTTGACATGTACTCAGAAATCAGCTGGACTTCTAGAAATCAATACTTTATTGACTTTCTTACCAAAGTTCAGATATCTGATACGAGATGCTTTGATAAAACTTTATCAAAGTCATACACCTTTCCTTAGATAGCACACATGTGTGTCTAAACAATTTCAGAACTATGAAAAGGGATGCCGTAATCATAGTATCAATTGTTTAGACCTTTGCCATTTCTCACAAGTCCATGTTAGTGTGTTGGTTAACCACACACGATCCACTAACGACTTTGAGAATGCAAATATCACAATTGCTATCTGCTGAAAACCTCTTAGTGAAAGCATTGCCTCACCATCATTTTCATGAATCGGAGAGAAACCTTATCACACTTAGATTTTATGGTGTATGTGTTCCTTTCCATGTGAATTTGTCAAAACCATAATCACAAGACACAGTTAGTGATAAATTCATATGGACTGAACTTGTGCAGTCTTAACTTCTTTCCACCTGGCAGCACAAGGGCCTGCCATTGCTTCCAAGTTGTTATGCAATCAATTGAGAACTCTCAGAACTCATATGTAAAGCCAACTGTAACTAGAATGGGCACAAAAATAGGAATATGTCAACACGAAAGGTTATAAACCTCACGTCGTGTGCTAGTGATAAACTACAGTTTTTATTCTTGATTAGACTCTTTCAAGATCTTTTAGACTCCCATTGTCCTCTTGACATATAAGACTCTCTTGCCAAGACCCATTCCTTGACAAACAAATATTCAAGAGATAGTGCGGATTCTTTATCAAGACAAACACTTCACACAATTGGCCTTAATTGGTCTTTGTTTTATCTAAAACCTCACAACTTACCAATTTCAAATGTACAAGAGTAGGACACATTTTACTCTTACATTTGACAAGTGTTATAAACCTTCTCAAGATTATGTCACTCAAGTTACAATCTTGGAGTATTACTCTAAGACTCAATTTTGGAACTAAGTATGATCCATCTTTTGATAAAACCAATTCAACAATTCACGATTCCTCTTCTTAGTCAAACAAATGCACTAAGATGTCCTTAGAGAATCAATTGTGATATGGTTTCATAATCATTAAGATGATCATAAAACATGATACTAAAGTACTATCCCATCTTTTCAGATTTGAGAAACTTTTATCTTTCTGCCAAGTTTGATTCTTCTCATTCGTTCTGCCATACATCGAAACTTTTCCAATGATTCAGAATTATACTTAAACTTGTAAGTATAACCATATTTACTAAACTTCAGTAAATCATGACGAATAATCTTATCAATCTTTGTGGTGGACTTGACTAGTGCACAAGAATGTGTACTCGATCCCTTAGTCCTTCACTTGACTCACATATACATGTGAACAAGGAACTAGTCTTAATTTTCCAAAGATGAAAATTCTCATTCACCATACAATACAACTTTCATAATTCCAAGTTCCCATCTAACTGAAACTTTGTTGATGAGAATATTTCCTTATTTGGTAAATTATGACACTGCCACAAATGAAAGAATCAAATTCATATTTCCATTATTTCTATTAACGGTATCATATAAGCAACAATTTTTTCAAAAATGCTATTGTAAGGATACTTAAGATAAATAAAAACGAAACTTTTCTTTTATTTAAAACTTGCGGAAAAGCTTATCCTTACAATGTAAATGCATATGAAAACAATGTTGTTATCTATCCCTAAGCAATCTATCAAAACTCTTAAGCGGCAGCTCAAAAATTCGGATCACCAAACAATGCGATCGAAATCCATCTTCGCGATTAGAATCAGCTTACTCTTCTTTAAGCTTCCTCTCTTTTCTTTGATTCTTAAAACTTAAACATGTGACCCATTCACATCATGTAATAAGAATCTCCAAATAGGAACTTAATAGAGTTAGATAGTAGACTTACCTGAAGTAGAGTCAAAATTTTTGACTTGACCAACCTTATGATCTTTCAGGTAAATAGGGCAGCTTTGCAACCAATGCCCCTTCCTTTGGCAATATAAACATATGGACGCTTTGGGAATGGTACACGAGACTGTCTCAGACTTAGCCTTTCTCTTTACCATTTGGTCAACAGAGTGGACTATGGCCGATCCCTTTCCATTGGGAAGAGAAAGCTTTTCTGGATTTTCAATGTTACCATTGTCAATGTCCATGGAAGTTTGGGAAGTTGATATTATAATCAAATTTGCTTTACCAGTGCTCCAAATCATTGCTGATTCAGCAGCACCTAGCAAATAGATAAGATCATTAAGGGTCATGTCATTGTCTGTTTCATAGTATTCCCAAAGGAAACTCACTATGTGACTTAGAAAGTAATTGAACAACCATTTTTCTCAAGACTTTGACACCCAAATCTCCTGGCTTGTCAAAATGTGACTTCATCTCCAAGATGTGAGCACACATAGACCTTGCTTGCCAATAGGGCTTGAGTGACCTTGAACTATTCAAGACCTTGTGGGTTAGGGAGAATAATTGGAGGAGGTGAAGGAAGAGAAGTATGATTTTCATGAACCAACCATGGGTCACCATCTTCATTAGGAAAGCTTGTTCCTAGGGATTTGGAAGATGATAGTTGTCTGAACCAGACATCTACAATGGGAGATATTCAAGTTAGTTGATTTAAGTCCTTAATATAACACCCAATATGAAATATTAAGGCTAGGACCCAACACAATACTTTTATAACTTGGAAGATGGATGCCGTAATCCAAGCTATAAAATATTTGAAGGTAGGTGAATGACGATTCACCAATTTCCATCATGAAAAACAAAATAATTTATTAGGTTTTAATTGGATTTGAAACTCCTAGATCTTTTGAGATTCATTGAACTTTTCAATGGCATGTTTCAATCTCGATTTTGCCCTCTAAAGTTTTGTAACTGGGATGCCGAGGATCACAAAACAAGGTGTGAACAACCATGTAAATATACCTGGTACCCTTAATATTTATCACTTAATCGATGTGTCGGTTAACCACACGCGCTCCACCGATCCTATGATAAACATTAAGTTACCATTTACCTACCTTGTTAAATCCAGCTTAGTGTGCCGGTTAACCACACACGCTCCACTAACGATTTAAGCAAAGTGCAAAGTGTAATTTTATGGGTTAGCACCAAATTCACATTTTCCTAAAGTAACTAAGATTGGGAATTTATAAAAGGTTTAGTTACTTTATATTTATCATTATACTTATAATGAAGGGAGAATTATAGTCCTTGTCCTACCTGTTCGGCTAACGACCCTCCACTAGTCAAGGAAGCGGTGGGTGAGAGTGGACACCCATTAAGCTGCCATTTTATAGGCAACAACCTTATACCTCCCTTATAGACCGGCTTCGTGAATGAGGCGTACTAACGGTAAGACTGACTTTGTTCTTATACATATATATATATATATATATATATATATATATATATATATATATTATTAACTTATAATAGTATAAAGTATAAGGGTTGAATTTTAACTTTTAAAACTCTAAGGGTTTAACTTGGAATTAAAGTATTCATGAGAGGAAACTTTACAAATTCCAAAACTTGAGGGCAAGTTTTGAACTATTCAAAAACTTTTGGATTTTCATAACTTATGAGTTTAATTAAGGTTTTAAAAACTTTAATGAAGAGACTCTTGAACATCCATAACCTCAGGACAAGTAATGGAGTTCATAAACAAAAAAACTCTTCAATTTTGTAACCTATGCATTTTAATGGATCTTTAAAAGAAAAAAAACTTTTGGTAATCCATAACTTGAGGACAAATTATAGACTCCATTAAAACACATTTAGATCAAGAATTAACTAACAACAATTTGCAAATAATTCCTATGATCTACTAAAACTCATAAGTGTATGAACAATCATATCAACAATTTCAAGAATTACATAAACACACATAAAGCTTTAAATTTTGATAACAACTTTGAAATTGGTTTACCATAATCATTACCACATCAAAAATAGGTTTTATAAGTCCAAAATAGTTTAAGGTAATGATTCTAGACCAATTCCAACTTTAAAACTCAAAGATATGCTGTCAGGGGGTCCAACTCGTCGAGTGCATGAACCAAATCGACGAGTTGGATGGATTTAGGCATGGACTCGTCGAGTCCCTTACTGGACTCGTCGAGTCAGTTGACCAGACAGCATATAAACTTCGATTTTCAGCAATTTGCATCAAGTATAAAAGAAAACAAGCCTAGTCTCTGATACCACTGATGGTTTTTGAGCATTCTAACACTCCTATGGTGTACTTGCAACCCTATAAACCTTGGATCTATGTTTTCTCTATTATAGATGCAAATATTTGATATTCCAAGGTTTCATCCTAACTAGCATATTATGAAGTACAAGTAATATAAAATCTAGTAGAATGACATACCTCTTTGTTGTAGCTTGATTCCATGGAGCTTAAGAGCCTAGTGCCTCAAGTGTGACACCTCAAATGGTTCACATAACACCAAGAACCCTTGGAATAACTAGAGAATAAGGATACATGCACCAAATCCATTTTTGCCCTCTTGTGTATACACACTAGTGCACATTTCATGAACTAGGAACCTATTTATATAGTGAGGAGGATTAGGGTTACATTCATGTAAACCCTAATACCCATGACCTTTCATTTCCATAGGATCCATGGGTTAAACACTCCATTGACTATCCATGAAAGCTTAGCCCAACCTAAATGAACTTGGCCCACCACATATATAAGAGTCCATATTTAATTAGTTCCTTTTGATCACTAGATTAATTCTAAATTAACTCTTGATCAATACTAATTAAATAATATGATTTCATATTAATATATTAGAACTTATAATATATTAATATAAATCACTAGTATCCTTTTTTCTCATTTTGTATATCCAATTGTTCCGATGCCATGCAACCCAAATGGACCATGCCAAATTGGGTCAAGTACATACCAATTATAGTTATGGGCTTAGATACTAATCCAACAGTTTTACCCAGCATATTTGCAGATATAAAATACATATACAGTTCAGATCTGAAAAACGAAGTTTAAATCTTTCATTAAACATAGATCTCAAAGTATAATATATATATATATATATATATATATATATATATATATATATATATATATATATATATATAGTTTAGATTTAAAGAGAAAAATTTAGATCTGAAATGAGAAAGTTTAGATCTGAAGGAAAAGTTTAGATCTGAACGATAAAGTTTAGATATGAAAATAAAGAGGTTTAGAGCTTTCATCCAACATAGATATCAGGTGAACAGATAATATATACACATAACACGTAATTTATATAAAATACTTCATATCTATGTGTAAGATGAAAGTAACTATACACTCACTTGATAAGGTGGTGATTCGGACAGCACTTCGCTTCTTAAAATAATCTCCTTTGATGAAACCAGGAGGTTTGTTTGAAAATCGGGCTCTGCGGGGGCAGAGTTTCTAAACCGAAAACTCTTTTTCTTAGAGCCTTCGGAGGCTCCGGGGCTTTCTTCTAGTGCTAGGGAGGTTTCCTAGGCTTCGGGATGGTTTAGGGAGGCTAGAGAGAGAGTAGAGAGAGAAAGAAGGTGTAAAAGATGTGAAAAATACGGCAGCTCTCGCACCCCTTTTATAGAGGCGAGGCCTCACATTACGTTGGGTGTACCCTCGGTGGTACGCAGCGCGTAGAGGCACATGTCCGATCTTTGGTGGGGCGACGTGGAACGCTTCAGACTGTAGAAGAGAGAATACTGCTGAGTGTACTTCGGTCAATGAGGGCGTACTCGTATGCAAGGCGTCCAAAGGTCTACGCGGGGCATAGCCTCGCATCCAACTTCGCAATTTGCACCTCCGACTTCTAAAATTCGTAACTTTCGCATACGAGCTCTGTTTTCGACGTTCTTTATATCTACACGTCGGCTAATTTTTACTTTATTTTGAAAGTTATATTTTTAACAGGTCGGGACAGGAAAAGTCCGTTAAAAATTCATAACTTCTTCATCCGACGTCTGTTTTCGTCTATATTTTTAACGTTGAGCTACTATTAACATGATCTTTGATTCTCATTTAGGTTGTGTCGGCCAAAAATGGGTCGATCTATTATTCGAACTCCGAGCTGTGTACTGTTAATCCAAAACTTGGAAAAATCATAACTTCCTTATACGAAGTAAGATTTAGGCGTTCTTTTTATGCACGCTCTCGGTTTAATGTATGCTACGACTTTCGTTTATATCGCTAAGCCTAAAAAGCACTTTATCGTAAACTCACTTTTTACGTCACGCAGTGTCGTGCCGGTTCTGTCGCGAAACTCGACAAGTCATAACTTCTTCGTTATAACTCGGTTTTCGGTGTTCTTTATATGTCCGAAATCCTTGTCACGACCACTACCACTTTCTTCATAGATATTGGGCTTATCTAACGTTTTATTTTTGACGCTTATTTTTATTATATCTTTACAAACAAGTATATAATCACATAAAATTGCATAATTCACATAATATTCAAGTAATTCATCTTTATTACTTTAAATTAGGTTACAATGGTTGACCTTGACTATTACATCATCGAATTAATGCTAAGCCTCGAAACGCGGGCGTTACAGCTTGTTTTGGGATTGTTCGATGTGTTAAACCTAAAAAGTCCATTTGTTTCTACTGCAAATTGAAGGGACACTGGTTGCGAAGTTTCCCAAAGTACCTGAAGGATCTCAGAGATGGTAAAGTCAATTCGTATGACTCTAATTTAGGTACATCCATTATCTCAGTCCATTGCTTTATAAGTTCCTATTCTTAGACTCTTAATACATAATGTGATGATCACATTTTGATGGTATTGTAGGATCTAAAAGGAAGAAGGAAGCTTAAGTGAAGTGAACTAAATCTGATCATGGGAAATGGACTTTGGTCAGATGGTTCGATGGTCAGAAATTGGAGCTACTACTAGCGAGTTTAGATAATTTAATAGATTCCTATTACTCTTCAGAAATGTCTAGAAATATAGTTTTTCATTTCATGTATTTGATGGGTTTTGAGCATTCTAACACTTCCTAAGTGTACATGCAACCCTAATAACCTTGGATCTATGTTTGTCTAATAATCATGCAAACTTGAATTCCAAGGTTATATTCCTATCTAGCATACATGGGGAACATTTTTAACTTGAATGAAAGATAGAATAACTTACCTTGTTCTTGATTATGATCCTTGAAACCTTGTGAGCCTAGCACCCCAAGTGTGATGCCTCAAATGCTTCACACAACACCAAATGCAAAGGAGTAAACTATGAGAGAATCTTACACTTGCAAAATCGGTTCTAGCCCTCTTGTTTCTTATGTGTCGCCTATTTTGGTGGAGAATGGGTTTCTTATATAGTGTTGACACATCTAGGGTTACACCATGTAAACCCTAATGTGTCATGACTCTTCATTTCCATGATCCATGGGTTTGTAACTCCCATGGAGCATCCTATGGGTGGAACCCAACTTGATAATCCATGGAGCCTCTTAGCCCACTATATAAGATATGAAAGATTTACATAATCTACCCATATATTTAATTAGTTATCTTTTGATCACTTAATTAATTCTAAATTAATTCTTGATCAAACTAATTAAATAATATTATTAATATATTAGAACTTATAATATATTAATAAACCATAAGTGTTATTTCTCTTATTTTAGTTTATCCAATTGCATAGTGCCATGCAACCCAAATGGACCATGCCGGGTCGGGTCAAGTGTATACCAGAAATAGTTATGGACTTAGACACCTTATCCAACAGTCTCCCACTTGGATAAGTCTAATAACTATAACTGCAATACTTCAGGAACCGATCGGCAATCGTAGCTCTTTCAAGGTCTCTTGGAACTGAGAAGATGATGATACGCCATTTAAGATAAGTGATCATATAATCCTCTGTTGTAGATATCAGCCGGACAAATACATGGAACAATGTCTTACTTTGTGTCCAGCTGTTTGTTTCCCGATTTCTGATTTGTTTGACATAGAACTCTATTGAACACATCAACTTAGTTCTGACCGGGCCCGGTACATAGGTCAAAACAAAATCCTCGAGGGGCCCAGATATCAGCTTCTAATCCAAGAAGGAACAAATAAACTTCGACTCATATGTTTGTTCTACTACTCATTGAATTATACACAAGAGCACGTTTTATAACATCGAGTTACCAATGCGTTTTCGTACAATCAACGCATAACCAACTCATAAGTAACAAATCATATATCTAGGTTTGAAGACTTATATGATATTACCGTCTCACGATCACTCGAGATAAATTCCATGAAGTGATTCCAGTGAGCGTGGGTTAAGTCCAATGCTTAGAACTTATGAGCACTCATGAGTGTTGTAGCCATGTCCAACAACTTAGACCTCTGCAGCCAATCATGACAGTCTTGATTCATACCTACTTCCGACATATGACCGACTGTGGAGGTTCGAATAATATGATATACCAAACATAATTATTCTGGAAGTCAAAACATGCAAAAGAAATATAGTAAACGATCGACATGAGATAGCAACACTTTACTCATAAATAAAACACCTTTTATTCATCATCTAATGTCAATTACACTTTACAAATTTCAAGGTTATCTAACTACTAAATCTAATATCATCCTTCAGCCCTATGCTCCGAGCATGCTGGAGATGCTTAACCCGAGTCAGTCCCTTCGTGAGGGGATCTGCTGGATTCTCATCCGATGATACCCTCTTTGCCACGAGGAGTCCTTCTTCTATTCGATGTCTGATGAAATGGTATTTTTTGTCGATGTGTCTGGATCTCCCGTGATCCCTTCGTTCCTTGGCTAAGGCAACTGCACTTTCACTATCACATAAAATTTCCAATGGCTCTTTAATAGCTGGTACAACTCCAAGGTCTCCAATGAAGTTCTTCAGCCATATCGCCTCCTTTGCTGCCTCGCTAGCTGCTATATACTCTGATTCGCAAGTTGAATCAGCCACTGTCTCTTGCTTGGAACTCTTCCAAGAAATTGCTCCTCCATTTAAGGTAAAGACCCAGCCTGACTGAGAGCGGAAATTATCCCTATCAGTCTGAAAGCTAGCATCACTATGCCCTACAACTCTCAAGTCTTCACTCCCACCGAGGGTAAGGACCCAATCCTTAGTCCTCCGTAGGTACTTGAGGATATTCTTTACCGCAGTCCAGTGTGCCTTGCCAGGGTTCCCCTGATACCTGCTAACCATGCTCAAAGCAAAGGCTACATCAGGTCGAGTACACGTCATAGCATACATGATCGATCCTACAGCCGAAGCATAAGGTATTCGACTCATTTCTGCTATCTCGGCCTCAGTACTAGGGCTTTGTGTCTTACTCAATCTGGCATTACTCTGGATGGGTAACTCTCCATTCTTGGAGTCCTGCATGCCGAATCTCTTCAACACCTTATCCAAGTAAGTACTCTGACTAAGTCCAATTAGTCTTTTACTCCGGTCTCTCAAGATCCTTATCCCTAGAATATAGGCAGCTAGGTCCTTCATAGAGAAACACTTCCCAAGCAAGGACTTAACTTCCTGCAGAGTTGGGATGTCATTTCCTATGAGTAGTATGTAATCCACATATAATAGCAAAAAGCTAACTATACTCCCACTAGCCTTGACATATACACAAGATTCATCTTCACTCCTAGAAAAGCCAAATTCTTTGACTTTCTCATCAAAGCAAAGATTCCATCTGCGAGGTGCTTGCTTTAACCCATAAATGGATTTCCCAAGCTTACACACTTTATTAGGGTACTCTGTATTGACAAAACCCTCTGGCTGACTCATGTAAACATCCTCAGCCAACTTTCCATTAAGGAAAGCGGTTTTGACATCCATTTGCCATATTTCATAGTCATGAAATGCAGCTATGGCTAACAGAACCCTAATAGACTTAATCTTGGCCACTGGAGAAAAGGTCTCATCATAATCAACTCCCGGAGTTTGTGAGAAACCGTTTGCAACCAGTCGTGCCTTATAAGTGTGTACATTACCATCCATGTCGGTCTTCTTCTTGAAGATCCATTTGCACCCTATAGTCTTACGACCTGGTACATTCTCAACCAAGTTCCAAACTTGATTGTCATACATGGACTGTATCTCGCTGTCCATTGCCTCTTTCCACTTGGCTGACTCAGGGCCTGCCATGGCTTCCGCGTAACTGTTAGGTTCATCCAGACCTATCAGTGTCTCATCACTGATAAGTGTATCACCTTCCGCAGTAATATAGAATCCATAGTAATGCTCAGGTGCATTCCTAACCCTTGTGGAACGCCTCAGAGGTACAGACTTGTCAATTGGCTCAACAGAAGTTTCCTCCTCAAGTTGAGTGCTAGGGTTTGAAGTTCCTTCACCACTTGACTCTTGAATTTCTTCAAGGTCAACTTGCCTCCCACTGTCTCCTTGGCTTATGAACTCTCTCTCTCGAAAGAAATCCCTCCTAATTACAAAGACTACATTCTCACTAGGTCTGTAGAAGAGGTAACCAAAGGATTTCTGTGGGTAGCCGATGAAAATACACCTCTCACTTCGAGGTTTGAGCTTATCATGAGTCTCGCGTCTCACGAAAGCCTCGCAACCCCAAATCTTAATGTGGTCTAGTTTGGGTACTTTACCAGTCCAAATCTCATGAGGAGTTTTGGCAACTGTCTTTGTGGGAACTAGATTAAGGATATGGGCGGCAGTCTCTAAGGCATACCCCTAAAATGAGATTGGTAGCGAAGCTCGACTCATCATGGAACGAACCATATCCAACAAGGTTCGATTACGCCTCTCAGCTACACCATTCAACTGCGGTGTCCTGGGAGGTGTCAATTGTGAGACAATCCCACATTCCCTAAGATAGTCGAGGAACTCTGAACTAAGATACTCACAACCTCGATCGGATCGAAGCATCTTAATGTTCCTGCCCAATTGATTCTCGACTTCCTGTTTAAACTCTTTAAACCTCTCAAAAGTCTCTGACTTATGCTTGATTAAGTAGACATATCCATATCTACTGTAATCATCAGTAAAAGTCAAATAATAACGATTAGCATCCCTTGTGGCATGTTTGAAGGGCCCACACACATCCGTGTGTATAAGATCCAACAAACCTTCACCCCCCTCACAAGAACCTGTGAAGGGTGACATTGTCATTTTTCCAAGTAAGCATGATTCGCAACTATCATCTGACTTTAGGTCAAATGACTCCAATACTCCATCCTTTTGGAGTTGGACTATGCGTTTCTTGCTTATATGTCCAAGATGACAATGCCATAATGATGCTTTATCCAAGTTATTATCATTAACAGAATCAATACACAATACATTATTTCCTAAGATATCAACCATAGATACAGTTTCATACACACCATCACAAGGTAATGCTTTAAAATAAAGAACATTATTAAAGAAAGCATTAATCGAACCAATTTCATTATCAAATGAAAAGGTGAAACCTTGTTTATACAATGCATGAAAGGAAATAATATTTCTTGCCATTTCTAGCGAATAACAACATTTATTCAAATCTAAACTAAACCCACTACTTAGCGATAAAGTATAAATTCCAATCTTGGTGACAGGTAAAGCTTTCCTATTCCCCATGATTAAGTTTATTCTTCCATGCTCCACATTCTCACTTCTTCTTAGTCCCTGAAATCAGAACAGATATGAATACCACAACCGGTATCAAGGACCTAAGAGTTAGAATGGGGTGAGTTATTAGATATTGATAAGAATTTAATAGGAAAATTATAAGTTTAATAGGATCGCGTCTTGCTGATCGGCGTGGAGGCATCTTTAAACTATAAGTTTAGGAAGATGAAGATATTGATAAGAATTTAATAGGAAAATTGATGAGAATGACTCATTGACTAACTCTCCATAGCCCAACATCACAATTGAATAGCACGATTGAATGTAGATCTAGAACTAACAGATGATAGCATTTGGATAATAATTTCCATGAGATTAGATATCTGTCAATAATACTGGAATTACAGATGTAATGAGTTCGGGAAAAATGACCTAGAAGTAGGTCTTACATCAACCAAGATGGGAAAATTTTGACAGACTACTACCTAATCAAGACCTAACGGGTTTAAGATTTACAAAGATAGGAAATTAGACTAGAGTTTTTTTATACTAACTAGGTTATATCCAAAAGAGAAGTCGATGAGACTCTATCGGCGACGAGAACTACTAGAGTGAGTTCTTGAATCAGACAGAAGACGTTCTATGTTCCTCATAAGCCTTTCAGACCTTGCCTGCTGAGCTCGAAGTTCCCTGACTTCAGCTTGGGTTTCAGCAAGTTCCCTCTATAGAACTGTATTGCGGACCTGAGTCCTTTCATGAGTAGACTCTAGTTGGCGAATGCGGACTGTGTTAACGTCAGAGTTGGCGTCAATCTCCATGACTCGGTCGATAGTCTCTCGACCTTGCTCGGTGTTCCGAGCAATCCTACGAACCATGATGGGTAGGAACCTGTCAGCTGAACCTCCCTCAGTGAGGTTGTAGAAGCTTCTGTCTCCATTGTAGGGCATGGGTTGACCTTGTTCCTGACTCCATCTATTCAAGTTTGTGGCCCGCAGAGGTGTGTGTCCTTGAAATGCTGGACGAGGGTTCAGGTTTGGGTCTTGAGCAGCTGGGGGTAGGTTGTTGACTTCTGGTTCTGAGTCAGAACCATCAGAAAAGCCTTCAGCTTCGTGATCATCCAAAGGGATTGGGTGATCATCTTCTGGCTCTTCTCCAAGCCATCCAGCATTGCCGTGGTTGTGATAGTAAGGGTCTCCGGGGATATGGAATCCAGCCATGTTATTTACGCGAGAAAAGGGATATAAGAATCTAGCACATAAGTAGTTTATAGTAACACAAAATACTCCTATAGTATTTTAGGTTTATTTTCTATTCTATTATTTTCATTGTGGTATTGTTGGTAAGTTTTTAGACTTGTTGCAACCTCACAACCACACTTAGGCACATGCTAGTCAACCCTCGGATAATATAGTTGATCAGGCTATATCTTCCCAGTTTTGACTATATGTCTCTAAGTCTACTTGTGCTGCCCAATAACCGTAATACTTTTGTTCTGTCCTAGTGACACTGATTTTAGTATGAATGCAAGCATGTATACTTAATTAAATATTTTATTATTTAGAAGTATAAACTCTTGGTCAGAGTATTTTAATCCCGTTGTATTTATAGTCTGTATATCTTTTATGGGTTGATATACTCAATTCACTATAAACAATGCTCTGATACCAATCTGTCACACCCCAAAACCAGGAACGGCGGAAACGTTCTGGGGTGGAGGACGTCATGTACAGTATCACAACAATGAATAGTAGTAAACAAGCAACAACATCATCCATTGCATTAATAATATAATTTTAATACAAGTGTGTTCTGTCAAGTTATATAGACACCAAAATATAAATCAAAATGAAAGATGAGTCTTGAACGAGCTCCATCTTCTCTAAACCTTGCATCGGTACCTGTCTACTGGTGACCTGAGGATACAAGTTATTTTGAAAGAGAGTATCAGCTTTAAAGCTGGTGAGATCATAAGTATTTTAATGTTTGTATTTGTATAAAAGTCCTTGTAAGCATGTGATGTGTAAGTGTGTAAAAGTTCGTGAATGTTTGTAAAAGTTTTGACTCTCCTAGAAAACCCTATGTTTGCTACTAAAAGTAGCCTTCTACAAAGGCATCTAGTAACTGTGTGTGTCTCTTGTAAGAGCGTGTATTTTCCCAAATTTGACTATCATTTACCAAAAATATAGTTTTTACATTACTGTATATTGTGTGAAGATCACAAGTGAATGCAATGGGAAAATGAAATAGTATTGTAGTGTTGTATTAAGTAACTACTGCTGTACTAACTACCTTAAACCAATTGTAATTTAAAGCACCATGCGATCAGCCTGTATCCTGCTACCGACTATAGTACGCGACAATGTAAGATGTCGGAGAAAATGATGTTTGGCACCCATAGACTTGCAAAGTCCCACTGTAGCTAGCAACAAGGTGTAGGATAGTCAATCCAGTATAGATCTATACGCAAACTCATACGCTCCCCAATTAAGGAGATTTTGGATACATGAACGGTTATGACAGGTAATGCCATACCCCGTTACGTGGCTCACATAACTGAAGAAATGTATATGTAATGTATGTGCTAGCTGTATTGTATGTTCTCCCTCTGTCTAGCCTGTATTGTAATGTACTGTGTGTACTAGCTGTATTGTGTGTTCTTTCTCTATCTAGCAAGTATTGTAATGTACTGTGTGTACTAGCTGTATTGTGTGTTCTTTCTCTATCTAGCAAGTATTGACTCATGTATGAACTGACTCATTGTATGATTCATTGTTCTAGTAATAGTATTAGTAACTTCCTAAACTACGCCTATTGTAGTTTACTAGTAATATGACTTGTACGTATGAACATGATTGTATACCCTTGCTACCCGAGGGTATTGAAATAGAAATAAGGACCTTTATATCTATATACATATACATGATATATAACTAGGATTCAAACGACCTTCGGACAAATAACCGATACCCTAAGTCCACAACCAAACGAGGAACAGGAGGTAAGGTGAGTTATCAGTTCTAAGTCCTTTGAATCCTACTTATATAACTATATCTATAAAGATATACATTTAACAAAATATAAGTGTAAAAGAGTTTAAGTAAAAGTATTTGACATGTAAAAGAGTTTGATAAAAGAATTTGGTATGTAAAAGAGCTTGTAAAACCGTTTGAAAAGTAGTTTGTTGAAAACACCGTTTGAAAAGTAAGAAATCCACTAGACTGGTAGTTATTAATCACATGTGATTGATATAATAACTATAATAGATCAACTTGTATCCCCCCATAAAAGCATTTAAAAACATTGAAAACATTTAAAAGGTTAATTAAGGGGGTATGAACTCACCTGTAGTGAGTGGTTTGGATGAACGGAATGTATAGGATGCTAGGTGTCAAGTAAAGACTTCTACACACACAATGATCCTAGTTAACATATAATAACACATATAGGTATCCAATTAGTCATAAAAGAACTAATTAACCAAGTTTAAGACATCCTAAGACATGTAAAACACTTGATTTAAGTGCTATAAGTCCTAAGGATTGCATCTAAGGGTGGTAGGACCTTGTATTTGAGTTTAGGGTTCAAGGGTAAACTCCTTTAGAGTTTACGTTTTTGTGACCATAACTCATTGAGTTTACGGTCGTAAACCCATGAGTTTACGACCGTAAACTCATGGTACTTTTACCATGTTGAGTTTTGAAGCTTTACAAGTCCTTAGAAGCATTTCTACTTGAAGTATAAGCCTTAGGAAGAGATTAGGGCACCATTTCACTCCTTTGTGGAGTTTACGGTCCTTGGACCACTTCTCCTTGGGTTTACGACCGTAAACCCAAATGGTTTATGGTCTTTTGATGTTTTCAAGTACTAATCACATCAAGGAAGGGATCTAGGCTAGTTTCCAAGGCTTAGTAAGGGACTAGGGCCACTTTGGCCCCTTTGTTAGGGTTTACGGTCCAAGGTGTTCTTGGACCGTAAACACCTTTGATCCTTGATTCCTTGATGTTTTCTAGATGTTTAAGAAGTATAACAAGCCCTATAACACACTAGGGTAAGAGTACTTACAAGTAGAAGCTTGAAAAGGTGCTAAAAGTCCAAGAACACTAGTGTGTGTTCTTGGTGAAACTTGAATATCTACACATTTGGAATGATTTCACGGATGGAATCATGTTAGATCACTAGATTAAGTTGATGGGTTTTGAGCATTCTAACACTTCCTAAGTGTACATGCAACCCTAATAACCTTGGATCTATGTTTGTCTAATTATCATGCAAAGTTGAATTCCAAGGTTATATTCCTATCTAGCATACATGGGGAACAAATTTTAACTTGCATGAAAGATAGAATAAGTTACCTTGTTGTTGCTTATGATCCTTGAAACCTTGTGAGCCTAGCACCCCAAGTGTGATGCCTCAAATGCTTCACACAACACCAAATGCTTTTGGAATGACTTTAGAGAGAATACACACTTCTAAAATCGGCCTAGCCCTCTTGTTTCTTATGTGTGTCCGATTTTGGTGGAGAATGGGTTTCTTATATAGTGTTGACACATCTAGGGTTACACCATGTAAACCCTAATGTGTCATGACTCTTCATTTCCATGACCCATGGGTTTGTAACTCCCATGGAGCATCCATGGAGCATCCTATGGGTGGAACCCAACTTGATAATCCATGGAGCCTCTTAGCCCACTATATAAGATATGGAAGATTTACATAATCTACCCATATATTTAATTAGTTATCTTTTGATCACTTAATTAATTCTAAATTAATTCTTGATCAAACTAATTAAATAATATTATTAATATATTAGAACTTATAATATATTAATAAACCATAAGTGTTATTTCTCTCATTTTAGTTTATCCAATTGCATGGTGCCATGAAACCCAAATGGACCATGTCGGGTCGGGTCAAGTACATACCAGAAATAGTTATGGACTTAGACACCTTATCCAACAGTCTCCCACTTGGATAAGTCTAATAACTATAACTGCAATACTTCAGGAACCGATCGGCAATCGTAGCTCTTTCAAGGTCTCTCGGAACTGTGAAGATGATGATACGCCATTTAAGATAAGTGATCATATAATCCTCTGTTCTAGATATCAGCCGGACAAATACATGGAACAATGTCTTACTTATTGTCCAGCAGTTTGTTTCCCGATTTCCGATTTCTTTAACAAAGAACTTAATTGAACACATCAACTTAGTTCTGACCGGGCCCGATACATAGGTCAAAACAAAATCATCGGGGGGCCCAGATATCAGCTTCTAATCCAAGAAGGAACAGATAAACTTCGACTCATATGTTTGTTCTACCACTCATTGAATTATACACACAAGCACGTTTTATAACATCGAGTTACCAATGCGTTAACGTACAATCAATGCATAACCAACTCATAAGTAACAAATCATATCTCTAGGTTTGAAGACTTATATGATATTACCGTCTCACGATCACTCGAGATAAATTCCATGAAGTGATTCCAGTGAGCGTGGGTTGAGTCCAATGCTCATAACTTATGAACACTCATGAGTGTTGTAGCCATTTCCAACAACTTAGACCTCTGCAACCAATCATGACAGTCTTGATTCATACCTACTTACGACATATGACCGACTGTGGAGGTTCGAATAATATGATAAACCAAACATAATTATTCTGGAAGTCAAAACATGCAAAAGAAATATAGTAAACGATCGACAAGAGATAGCAACACTTTACTTATAAATAAAACACCTTTTATTCATCATCTAATGTAACTTACACTTTACAAATTTCAAGGTTATCTAACTACTAAATCTAATATCATCCTTCAGCTCTATGCTCCGAGCATGCTGGAGATGCTTAACCCGAGTAAGTCCCTTCGTGAGGGGATCTGCTGGATTCTCATCCGATGATACCCTCTTTGCCACGAGGAGTCCTTCTTCTATTCGATGTCTGATGAAATGGTATTTTCTGTCGTTGTGTCTGGATCTCCCGTGATCCCTTGGTTCCTTGGCTAAGGCAACTGCAATTTCACTATCACAGAAAATTTCCATTGGCACTTTAATAGCTGGTACAACTCCAAGGTCTCCAATGAAGTTCTTCAGCCATATCGCCTCCTTTGCTGCCTCGCTAGCTGCTATATACTCTGATTCGCAAGTTGAATCAGCCATTGTCTCTTGCTTGGAACTCTTCCAAGAAATTGCTCCTCCATTTAAGGTAAACACCCAGCCTGACTGAGAGCGGAAATTATCCCTATCAGTCTGAAAGTTAGCATCACTATACCCTACAACTCTCAAGTCTTCACTCCCACCGAGGGTATGGACCCAGTCCTTAGTCCTCCGTAGGTACTTGAGGATATTCTTTACCGCAGTCCAGTGTGCCTTGCCAGGGTTCCCCTGATACCTGCTAACCATGCTCAAAGCAAAGGCTACATCAGGTCGAGTACACGTCATAGCATACATGATCGATCCTACAGCCGAAGCATAAGGTATTCGACTCATTTATGCTATCTCAGCCTCAGTACTAGGGCTTTGTGTCTTACTCAATCTGGCGTTACTCTGGATGGGTAACTCTCCTTTCTTGGAGTCCTGCATGCCGAATCTCTTCAGCACCTTATCCAAGTAGGTACTCTGACTAAGTCCAATTAGTCTTTTACTCCGGTCTCTCAAGATCCTTATCCCTAGAATATAGGCAGCTTCTCCTAGGTCCTTCATAGAGAAACACTTCCCAAGCCAGGACTTAACTTCCTGCAGAGTTGGGATGTCATTTCCTATGAGTAGTATGTCATCCACATACAATACCAAAAATCTAACTATACTCCCACTAGCCTTGACATATACACAAGATTCATCTTCACTCCTAGAAAAGCCAAATTCCTTGACTTTCTCATCAAAGCAAAGATTCCATCTGCGAGGTGCTTGCTTTAACCCATAAATGGATTTCTCAAGCTTACACACTCTATTAGGGTACTCTGTGTTGACAAAACCCTCTGGCTGACTCATGTAAACATCCTCAGCCAACTTTCCATTAAGGAAAGTTGTTTTGACATCCATTTGCCATATTTCATAGTCATGAAATGCGGCTATGGCTAACAGAACCCTAATAGACTTAATCTTGGCCACTGGAGAAAAGGTCTCATCATAATCAACTCCCGGAGTTTGTGAGAAACCCTTTGCAACCAGTCGTGCCTTATAAGTGTGTACATTACCATCCATGTCGGTCTTCTTCTTGAAGATCCATTTGCACCCTACAGTCTTACGACCTGGTACATTCTCAACCAAGTTCCAAACTTGATTGTCATACATGGACTGTATCTCACTGTCCATTGCCTCTTTCCACTTGGCTGACTCAGGGCCTGCCATGGCTTCCGCGTAACTGTTAGGTTCATCCAGACCTATCAGTGTCTCATCACTGATAAGTGTATCACCTTCCGCAGTAATATGGAATCCATAGTAATGCTCAGGTGCATTCCTAACCCTTGTGGAACGCCTCAGAGGTACAGACTTGTCAATTGGCTCAACAGGAGTTTCCTCCTCAAGTTGAGTGCTAGTGTTTGAAGTTCCTTCACCACTTGACTCTTGAATTTCTTCAAGGTCAACTTGCCTCCCACTGTCTCCTTGGCTTATGAACTCTCTCTCTCGAAAGAAAGCCCTCCTAGCTACGAAGACCACATTCTCACTAGGTCTGTAGAAGAGGTAACCAAAGGATTTTTGTGGGTAGCCGATGAAAATACACCTCTCACTTCGAGGTTCGAGCTTATCATTAGTCTCGCGTCTCATGAAATCCTCGCAACCCCAAATCTTAATGTGGTCTAGTTTCGGTACTTTACCAGTCCACATCTAAAGAGGAGTTTTGGCAACTTTCTTTGTGGGAACTAGATTAAGGATATGGGCGGCGGTCTCTAAGGCATACCCCCAAAATGAGATTGGTAGCGAAGCTCGACTCATCATGGTACGAACCGTATCCAACAAGGTTCGATTACGCCTCTCAGCTACACCATTCAACTGCGGTGTCCTGGGAGGTGTCAATTGTGAGACAATCCCACATTCCCTAAGATAGTTGAGGAACTCTGAACTAAGATACTCACCACCTCGATCGGATCGAAGCATCTTAATGTTCCTGCCCAATTGATTCTCGACTTCCTGTTTAAACTCTTTAAACCTCTCAAAAGTCTCTGACTTATGCTTGATTAAGTAGACATATCCATATCTACTGTAATCATCAGTAAAAGTTAAATAATAACGATTAGCATCCCTTGTGGCATGTTTGAAGGGCCCACACACATCCGTGTGTATAAGATCCAACAAACCTTCACCCCTCTCACAAGAACCTGTGAAGGGTGACTTTGTCATTTTTCCAAGTAAGCATGATTCACGACTATCATCTGACTTTAGGTCAAATGACTCCAAGACTCCATCCTTTTGGAGTTGGCCTATACGTTTCTTGCTTATATGTCCAAGACGACAATGCCATAATGATGCTTTATCCAAGTTATTATCATTAACAGAATCAATACACAATACATTATTTCCTAAGTTATCAACCACAGATACAGTTTCATACACACCATCACAAGGTAAAGCTTTAAAATAAAGAATATTATTAAAGAAAGCTTTAATCGAACCAACTTCATTATCAAATGAAAAGGTGAAACCTTGTTTATACAATTTATGAAAGGAAATAATATTTCTTGCCATTTCTGGCGAATAACAACATTTATTCAAATCTAAACTAAACCCACTACTTAGCGATAAAGTATAAATTCCAATCTTGGTGACAGGTAAAGCTTTCCTATTCCCCATGATTAAGTTTATTCTTCCATGCTCCACATTCTCACTTCTTCTTAGTCCCTGAAATCAGAACAGATATGAATACCACAACCGGTATCAAGGACCTAAGAGTTAGAATGGGGTGAGTTATTAGATAAGATAGTGTAGATACATGCATGGTTGGGTTTAACTTTCCCATCCTTCACATCTTGCTGGTACTTTGGGCAGTTCCGCTTCCAATGTGACTTTTCATGGCAATAGAAGCATTCAGCCTCTTTTGGGTCAGAAGAAGGAGTGACGAAACCTTTCTTGGTTCCACTTGAAGAAGAGCCATCAAGGGTCCTAGCCTTGGTACCCTTCGAAGAGCTCTTCCTCTTCTTCCCTCGACCTTTCCCGATTGCCAAAACCGGGGCGGAGTTTGGAGTAGGAGTGTTAACAACCGACTTACCCTTAAGACCTGTTTCTGCGGTCTTGAGGAGTCCCTGAAGTTTGCTGAGTGTGACCTCTTCCTTATTCATGTGATATGTCATGCGGAATTGATCATAGCACGATGGTAAGGAGTGCAAAATGATATCTATTGCAAGCTCCTCAGGGAAGTTCACATTAAGCTTCAGCAACCGATCCACATACCTTTGCATTTTCTGCATGTGGCTCGTGACGGATTCCCCGTCCTTCATCATGGTTGTTATGATAGATCATATGATTTCATACCTCCCTTGTCGTGCACTTTGATGATATCTTTCCATCAGATCTTGGTGCATTTCAAAAGGGTAGAAGTCCTCATAGGACTTTTGGAGTTCCGCTGTCGTGGTGGCCAACATGATGCATGCCACTTTTGTAGCATCCCTTTCATGTGCCCGGAAGTCAGCGATCTCCTGGGGAGTTGCAGTGGTCTCATCAATCTCCTTAAGCTCCTTGTCAAGGACATATTCTTTGTCCTTGTAGCGGGTAATCATCCTGATGTTTCTGATCCATTCATTGAAGTTGGATCCATCAAAAGTGACTTTCCCACACAAGTTCATAAGGGTAAAGGAGTCATTAGGATTAGAGCCAGAAGCAGCATTGTTTGAAGACATCTGGAAGAAGAGAACAGGATTAGTTTAGATATTAAGAGAGTCCTTAATAAAACACCCAAATGTAATATTAAGGCTAGAATCCAATCACAATATATTATAACTTAGAAGAGGTATGTCGTAATCCAAGCTATAACATATTTGAAAGGTAGGTGAATGACGATTCACCAATTTCCACCATGAAAAACAAAATATAGATATTAGGTTTTTAATTGGTTCTTAGAAATTCCTAGATTCTTTTGAGATTCAATGAACTTTTCAAAGGCTTGTTTCAATCTCGAGTATGCCCTCCAAGTATGGTGACTGGGATACCGAGGATCACAAAACGAGGTGTGAAGTAACCATGCAAATCACTTGGTACACTCAATGTTTATTACTCAATCGATGTGCCGGTTAACCACACGAGCTCCACTGACCTATAATAAACTTTAAGTCACCATTTACCTACCTTGTTAAGTCCAAGTTAGTGTGCCGGTTAACCACACGAGCTCCACTAACGACTTAAACAAAGTGTAAAGTGTAATTTCATGGATTAGCACCTTATTCACATTTTCCTAATGTAACTAAGATTGGGAATTTAATAAAAGCATTTAGTTACTTTATAATATTCATCATACTTTTAATGAGAATTTATAAGTCCTTGTCTTACCCGTTCGGCTAACGACCCTCCACCGATCAAGGAAGCGGTGGGTGAGAGTGGACACCCATTAAGTTGCCATTTTATAGGCAACAACCTTATACCCCCCTTATAGACCGGCTTCGTGAATGAGGCATACTAGCGGTAAGACGACTTGACGTTATGCATATATATATTAGTAACTTATAATATTATAAAGTATAAGGGTTGAATTTTAACTTTTAAAATTCTATGGGTTGGAACTAAAGTTTTAATCAAGACTATACATGTTCCAAAACTTGAGGGAAAGTTTTGTAAAGTTCCAAAACTTTTCATTTCTTATAACTTATGAATTAATTGAGTAATAAAAATGAAGTCTCTTCATTTTTATAACTCTTGTGTTCTTTTAATGACTTTAATAAAAGTGAGACTTTTGGTTTTCCATAACTTGAGGACAAGTTGTGGACACCATTAAAACATATTATGATCATGAATTAAACTACCATGAAGGTTACAAACAATTCCTATGATCATCTAATCTTCATAAGTTCAAGAACATGAATATGAACACTTTCAAGAATCAAAAATTACACTTAAAAAAAACTTGTAATTTAACGATTTTTTTTTCAAGCTGTTTACACACAAAAAAAACAACAAACAAACCAGGCTTTGATACCACTGATGGGTTTTGAGCATTCTAACACTTCCTAAGTGTACATGCAACCCTAATAACCTTGGATCTATGTTTGTCTAATAATCATGCAAAGTTGAATTCCAAGGTTATATTCCTATCTAGCATACATGGGGAACATTTTTAACTATGAAAGATAGAATAACTTACCTTGTTGTTGATTATGATCCTTGAAACCTTGTGAGCCTAGCACCCCAAGTGTGATGCCTCAAATGCTTCACACAACACCAAATTCAAAGGAGTAAACTTTGAGAGAATCTTACACTTGCAAAATCGGCTCTAGCCCTCTTGTTTCTTATGTGTCGCCTATTTCGGTGGAGAATGGGTTTCTTATATAGTGTTGACACATCTAGGGTTACACCATGTAAACCCTAATGTGTCATGACTCTTCATTTCCATGATCCATGGGTTTGTAACTCCCATGGAGCATCCATGGAGCATCCTATGGGTGGAACCCAACTTGATAATCCATGGAGCCTCTTAGCCCACTATATAAGATATGGAAGATTTACATAATCTACCCATATATTGAATTAGTTATCTTTTGATCACTTAATTAATTCTAAATTAATTCTTGATCAAACTAATTAAATAGTATTATTAATATATTAGAACTTATAATATATTAATAAACCATAAGTGTTATTTCTCTCATTTTAGTTTATCCAATTGCATGGTGCCATGCAACCCAAATGGACCATGCCGGGTCGGGTCAAGTACATACCAGATATAGTTATGGACTTAGACACCTTATCCAACAGTATTGTAAGGATAAGTTCCAATTTTCCTTTTAGCAATAAAATGAACTTCTTGTTTATGAAGTTGCCTTATTTCCTTGTAGTGGAATTTATGAAAGTTTTGGTTATGTTTCTAATAATAGTAATGTTAATAGTGGATATTGATTCTTCTATAACGTGCTTATGACATTATCATTTTTGACCAAGTGAAAAGGAATCTCATCACCAAGTTTCAATTGGACAAAAACTTAGAGCCATACAATTCGAATTGCATGATGCATGAGAATCAAATTCATTGAAAAATTATGACTAATTCGTTGTTCACATGTTTATTTGATGCACGTGAAGGACTAATAGATCTAGTATATGTTAATATGGACTCTTCAGATCCACCACAAGGGACGATCACTCTATTCATCATGATTTACTGATGCTTCAGTAAATATGTTTTTGTTTGTAAGATTAAGTAGAATTCTAGTACTTTTGAAAAGTTCAAAGAGTAGCAGAACGAATAGAAGAAACTATCATGCAGAAAGTTAAAAGATTCTCCAATCTGAAATGAAAAAAGAAGGCTTTAGTATAATGTTTTATGACCGTCTTAGTAATTATGGAATTGTATCACAATTAATCCTCCAAGAACATCTTAGTGAAATTGTATGACTAAGAAGAGGGATCGAACATTGTTATAAATGGTTCGATCATAAGATGAGTCATACTTTGTTCCCAATCAAAGTTTTAGAGACATGCTCTAGTAACTATGAATAATATCTTGAAAACTCATTTCAAAAACAAAGAAGGATAACAGGACCTTGTAATATGTGGAGTAATAATGTTTTCTTACTCTAGCACATTTGGAATTGGAGTTGTGATGTTTTCGTTGATCGAGAAACAAAAGATAAGATAATACCTATTCTATGAAGTGTTTTCTTGTCGAAAATCAGCACAAACTTTTGAATATCTGTTTTAGCTCATCAAGGAATGTTTCTTGACAGAAAACTCATATGTCAAGAATTCAGTGGGAATCGTATTGATCTTGAGAGTTTCAAGAGCCAACTGACAATAATCCTTTTAATTACCACTAGCACGCGACTTGAGTTTGATAACCTGTTGTGTTTATTCACACATTCTAATTTCTGTGCACTTCCAGTTGAGTTGGAAACGCGCATGAGTTCTATGTTTTTTCATTTAAATACAAAAGGCTAAGTATGTTGGTTAGTGAAAGTACACTGATCAATATGGGTGAGTTGCTAGCAACATGGAAGCACTGGTGGATCTTTGAGCTGCTATAAGACAAGAAATTTAGATTAAGCGCAGTTCAGTCCATGAAGAAGAAATAAATGTGATTTTGGTTTGTCCTAAACCTTGTCTTATGACTGTAGGTTGGAAAGTAAAGTTCTACATGGATGAGAACATATGCACCTTTGAATCTAGGTGACAAAAGGTTTCACTCTAATTCATGAAAATGGTTATGAGGAAACATTTTCACTAGTAGATTTTAAAAGGTCTGATAAAGATTAATATGGATATTGGTTGCATAAATTAGATTCTCAAATTTACAATACGATTATGGCATCGCTCTTCATATTTCAAAATGTGAGAAATGACAATGAATTGTTTAGACTTTCAGGAGATATGATTATCACGTCTTGAAAGAGGTTGAACACATACACTATTCAGATAAAGTGCATAAGCTTAAGAAGTCTAATTAGAGGCTTGACGAAGTATCACGAAATAAGAATATGTACTTCCATGAGAAAGTCAAAAGATATTGATTTCTAGAACTCTAGTTGATTTCTAAGTATGTGTCAAAGCTAGTAGGAGCATAGTTGTTATGCTATTACTATATCGATAAGGAAAAATGTCTCTATTGCAAGAGTTGGGAACTATTTCGCTATTGCATTTCAACAACCTTCCCTCTTTACTTCTTTCTACTCCATCGACAATAATCCTTGTCCGATCTGCAACCATCCCCTGCCTCCCTCCGCCAGGGATGCCGACGCCGGTAACAACGCCGATACCACCGCCCACTTCTTTATGTGCTTTGGCGTTCTCAATAATCATCGTCCCCCAGTTATTCAAAATTTAGAACCTCAGAAGTGTTCCGTAACCTTCCCTCTTCCCTCTGCCAACACTCTGCCACCAATCGGTCACCGTCTCCATCATCACCGTCAACAACTCCATCCAGCTCCGCCAAACTCGTTGTCAGCAGCCATCAACAGCCATAAAGGTAAGGTTTTTTGTTGTTACCCTAAAACTCGTCCCTTTTCACTGAAATGGTGTCTTATGTTAGCAGAATCGATTTTTTTGTACTCTGAATTTGCTGGAGTCGATGTTGTTTTCCCATTTTCTAGCTAATGTGCTTCCGTTTAGTGTGGTCGACTACCTGTTTGATGAAATGGTTAGGAGAAATGTATTGGACTAAATTTGTGATAATGTTCAAATAGAGGGTTGCATAATAAGCATGCTTCGGTGGTGTATGTGGCTGATTAAAGTTAAAAATTAGAAATCATTTTAATTTGTATTAATTAGTATATGTGAAAATTGGAGTTTTGGAAATCATTTGGCTTATAAATCATTTGACATTGCTTATCATTTGTGCAGATGGTTTGTTTTCTTGTGTTTGTGTCTTTGTGATAAGTTTTGGTTTTGAAATTGAGATAATTAGGGATGAAAATGAAAATGAAAATGGCGATCTTTTATGTTATTATGTGCAGTTTCATTATGGTGTGTTTTTTACATACATGAGGCCGAGGGAGCATGAGATCAGGAATCTGTGAAGACTTTGAAGCACCAATAGAGTGTAGCAGTGGATTTGCAAGTAATAGATTGTGGTCATTAGACATTTTTTCTTGAATTGGTTTAATTGATCAACTTCTTATTGTTATTATGGTCTGTAGAAGAGCAACATGTTTCCATTCCCATGTTCAAGAACATATATGATTGTATTTGTATACATTATATTATTAATTTTGTATTGATAAAGATCTTTCCTAGTTTTACAATTATAAACTTAAGAGTACATTGTTTATATTCTTTTGTATGGTGTTTATATTTATTTTATAGTTATTTATGAATTTGGTTCAGTAATTTCATAAACAAAAAGATTGAATTCAACAAAAAATAATACACAAAGGTAAAATGGTCATTTTATAATTCAGCATAACAATTCAGAGGTTCCAACCAAATAGCATGTTAAAAATTCAGATCTTAAAAATTCAGACCCTCTTAAAAATTCAGACCTCCTAAAAATTTAGATCTTAAAAATTCAGATCCTGCCAAACAGACCCTTAATCTGAAAAAATAAGAGGATGCGTCTTAATTTTCCAATTAAGAGGCTACCAAACAGCCCTTACATACAGAGTTATGATTTTTTGCATGAGTAGTGAAAGAGATATGAAAGCCTCACTTTATATAGAAAGGTTTTGGTTCACAAGTTCTTACCACTTTAAGACCCCATTCCCCTAAAGCCTATGTGTTCCCCATGCATCAAGCCATACCGCTCTTTTGAATAAATTAATCAAAAGTTCATTACTCCTTATTTTAATCATATTGTCCATGCTTGTCTTTTTAGAGGAGTGTTCTTTTCATTAAACAAATGAAGAGCCCATACCCTTTTTTGTCTAGTCAAATTTTGATTATTATAAAGGAAAAAGAAGACAAAATACTTTTATATTTTATAAACCAAGTTTATAAAATATAATCTTTAACTTTTTGGTAAAAGACAAAAGAATTTATCTAGTTCAAAATGTTGTGCACGAGTTATTAATTCATAGCATATGAATTATATATAAGGTTACTTGTTAATGAAAGTTATTATTTCCTAGAAATAAATAATTTCCAATTTAATTATAAGAGTTTTTTGAATATTTATTAAAATCAATTTCTAGTAAATAATGAATTATATCAAGTTCTTGTTACTGTGACCCTTTACTATCATATGTTAATTAGAAATATCACTTTAATATGATTCTTGAGCAGACTAGAACTTTCAAAGGAGATTTCCAAGATTTTAGAAAATGCTGAGTGGAAGCTCGACAGTCGACCGGTGCCAAGTGATTAATCGGTGTTGGCGGAGATTAATCGGAGACCCGTAATTTTATATATATATATATATATATATATATATATATATATATATATATATATATATATATATATATAAGTCATAATCTAGTATATAAATATTTAAGTAATGAACCATCATAGTATTAGTCCATAATAAGTTTAATAATCTAAAAAACACATATTTTCATATATTTAAATCTTCATCTTTTTCTAATCTTATCCGAGTTCTTCCAATATTTAAACTCAATCTGACTCGTATTCACCTACTTCAAACACTTGCTACTCATTCTCCGACTCAGAATCTTCATCAAAAAGTTCTCTGATTGTTTAAGTTTGATGGGGTACTTCCATAACTTATATATATAAAAAAATAACATCAAATTTCAGTGAATAAGCTTCACCACTTAAATAGTGACAAAGACATAAGAAACTAACGGTAACATGAGAAACAGAAACTTAAAAACCCAAAAGAGTACCATATGTTACCAACTAGTTAAACAATGACCAAGAAAGGAAACATAACATTCATGATTTTTGCACAACAAAGTCGATTTTTGCATAGCTGTAATTGCAAGACAGGAAGCATAACATTCATCAGTTAAACAGTAACCAAACATAACATAACATTCATCATTCTATATCTAATGTTATCTATCTCCAACTTCTTTAACATTAATCAGATTATAATGAAAAACAAAAATCAGATTGTAATGTAAAACAAAAAAAAATAGCATAAAAAGCACTAGTCGATGTTTGATCGAGAAATCGATAATTACATAACATTCATAAAAGAAGTGCAAAAATCACAGAGTAAAAACTATAAAAGATTTAAAGAAAGAGGAAAAAGCTTTGTAGAGTGAAACAACAAGAGAATATTGCCAATGAAGCATCAATCGAATAACAACATACATACATGTGTTGCATCACCTTCCTCTGAGTCGACACCTGATGGTGTTGCCGAAGATGCCAACATCAGACTATGTCGCCCATCGCCAATGAAGAACGACAATGTGAGACCTCATTGAGTGCAACTGAAAGCAAGGATTTAATGGAACTTTTAGGGCTCGTAAGATTTTGGAGCCTTTTTTCTAATTTTGACCAGCCATCGACTATTTGGGAGCCTTTTTCTAATTTTAACTTAGACTTTTTTTATTAGTTGAAAAATGTTGACCGATTAGGGTGATTAGCCCGCCACGAACCGTTCTTGACTGATATTGACCCACAACCCTTAATTTGAACGCAAAAATCTAATCGTAATCGGCTGAAGGCCACCAAACCATTAATCACCGATTAATCGACCGCCAAACTCGAGTTTTGTAATACTGGAGACTTCAACGCTTTTTTAGGTGATATTTTTTGGTAGCACGATCTTGTACCTAGGTTTCAAAGGGACCTAGGAACATCCTGAACTAGGGGTAGAACTTTCTAAACTTGACAAAATAAATTTAAAAACAGAAATCTTGCTAAAATGATGCATATGAAGATTTTCAGAGCATTTCAAGGTTCTAGCCATCCAAACTTGTTTGTAACTGTTAAAGGAACAAGAATACATCTTTAATAAAAGATATGGGGTCAAATACGGCTCCAAAGTGGACGAGAAGTGCATAGAAACATGCTAGGAAGGAATGGAAGTTTTACCTGACTTGGAGGTGGTCTAAAACAAGCTCCACAAGTTCTTATTCTCCACAAAACCCTAATACAGTCCATGTCACACCCCCAAACCAGAACGATGGAAACGTCTTGGGGTGGATGACTTTCATGTACAATATCATAACAATTGAATAATAGCGATCAAAGCATTACAACCATTGTATTGAATATTTAATAAGTTTACATTTTGCTCAAAACATTGTTTACATGATATCAAATGCATATCAAAAATATATAACGTGATACGAAGACGTCCCATCCACCAAAACTCTTGTGGTTACATGTTTACTGGTTTCCTGAGAATACAAGTGATTTTGAAAAGTGTCAACAATTAAGTTGGTGAGTTCATAAGCGTTTTGTATGAGAAGGATTTGTAACTGT
Source organism: Lactuca virosa (assembly GCF_052849685.1). Lineage (NCBI taxonomy): Eukaryota > Viridiplantae > Streptophyta > Magnoliopsida > Asterales > Asteraceae > Lactuca > Lactuca virosa. The sequence continues at coordinate 175,808,931 of NC_136428.1, forward strand.
TTCGTGTAAAATGATAGTGTATACTTCCAGAAAATCCGATATTTTCTTTAAAACGAGCTGTAAGTCTTAATCCAAAGACTAAAAATGTAGGTAATGTTTTACTGGAAAATAGTGTTATGAAGTTTTATCTTTATATAAAACTACTTGAATGTATGTTAACCCGTAAACCAAATGTTTTGTTAATACCGTATGTAAGTTATTATAACCATACTTATGCGACTAGTGGCCTGAACGACGTGCTTCGGGAGTCGGAACTATTACGACATTTGTCAGCCCAGACCTTACGGTCTAACTGTAGCTAACAATTTAGGTGTGAGGTTGTCAATATCGTATAGATCTATACACAAGTGTCACGCTCTCCCTACAAGAGACTCTAGTTATAATTCAGGACTTTAATGTGTACTCTGGTAGGTATGGTGAAACCAAATGTCTCACAACCAGTATCAACCGATTTACGTAAACTGAGAACTCCTTTTTCTTGTAAATGATATAATTATACCTTTAAATAATTATATGTTTCTTCTAAAATGGTAGTATAGTGTTTGTGACTCCCAAACTATACCAATTATAGTTTATCTTGTTTGTTTGTTGAGACTACTTATATAATCTTTTATATAAATACAAAGTAGTTATCTTGGCTTGTGTCAAAATGTATGGACAAAACCTCATATTTTTGGGTTGTAACCCTCAAAATGGTGAAATAACTATAATGTAACCCTTTTGTTAGAAAAACTATATTTTCGCAAAAACCTTGTAGTTTTACAAATCATAATATTTCTTATGATTTTTATAACATAGATTATGTTTTGTTTTTGTTAGTTTTGCATTTCAAAACTAATATATCACAAATAATTGTATAAAAGCTAGTGATAACCACATCTTATGCAAATATTTGTGTGATAAACCAAACTTTACTTGTATCCCCCCCATGAAACATGAAAAATGGAAAATGTGGGGGTATGAACTCACCTTGAGTGTGTTTTTGGGTTGTTTGAAGAGATGATGTGAAGATTTCCAAGCCCAAACACTTGAATGGGGTTGATGAACTCTTTGAAGGTGATATTATCCTAAGAGTTTTAACATATAATAATATGTGTAAATAAGATGAAACTAATGTAAAGGTGTGTAAAAACACTTGATTTTTGAAGAAACACTTACCAAATCTCTAAGAGTAAGCTTGGAAATTTAATCCTTGGAAGCTTGGACTTGGTTCTTTGAGAGGAAATGAAGTAACATGAAGTAGTAATGGAAATGGTGGGGGAGTTTATGTGGTGATCTTGTCCAAAGATAAGGAAGAAAGTGATCGGATATTTACTTTGTTACCTGTTGGTTAATAATATTGATATTTGCTGGGTATTAATTTGCATTGGAGAAGGGTGAACATCAAGTCACAAAGTCGACCTTCCTTATCTTCTTTTCCAACCGAAAACCCACTGAAAACTCCTTAGTATGACCGAAATCACATGCGATTACGGTCCTAGGCATGAATTTGACCAAGTGTGATTTCGGCCTAACTATGATTTCGGCCATGGTATCACCCACTAAACGGTGATTTCGGTTTTGGCATGGGATTTGGGTCCCTAGCATGATTTCAGTCCTAGTGGTTTCATGTGATTTCAGCTTTGGGTGTTACCCACTAAAGGGTGATTTTGGTCCTAGGCGAACCGAAATCACTAGATTGTTGGGGTCCTCGGCCTAAAACTTTAAAGCAAGTTTTAATTTATGATCTTCGTTCTAACTTGTTGACTTTCAAAGGTTCATTACAAACATGGTTTTCAAAGTACGTACATATTTTTATTTATACGAATGATGTCTTTTGGCTTTCAAAGATTTATTGCAACAAAGTTACGTCGTGGATTCACTTATACATAATTACAATTTTGGCCTTGTGTAAGTTCCCAAATTGTGAACGTACTAGTGATCAAGCAATAACAATGAATCAAATCAAAATGAATCAAGAAGAAGAAGAAGCAATATCGATCCAAATGCACATGATTTAATATTAACCGAAATCTTCAGGTACAAAGGATCTAACACACAGTAATGACCGAAAACAGCTTTACGAAAACTGGTCATCTAAGTCTCCTGTTTATAGGGAACACAAACAACAACCTAGATTACAACCGAAAACGCCATAGGACCGAAAACGGGACGTTTTCGGTCCACCCCACCGAAAACTCAAATCAAGCCCTAAACAAAAAAAGAAATGACACATTATATGCCTAGCACAAACCAACAAATTATGTCCTAACAGTCTCCCCCTTGGTTTGTTGCTAGCATGAGTTCAAGGCTTATCAACTATCATCACATCAAATTTCCCCATGGCGCCAGCCCACATTCTCTTGTTGATAATTTCAGCGACCATGCCAGTAAACTCTTTAGCAGCAGTCTCCAGAATATCATCATTGACCAAGATCTGATGCTCTGCCAAAGTATGGATATCAAGCTCACCGAACTGAAGAAGATCTTTTTCTTCAATAAGACGAATATCACGAGTCGACAGCTTGATGACGGCGGTGGCTGTGACCTCATCAAATACCCAGAATTCCATGTTCTGTAGAGAACCGTCCGGTAACTGTGGAACAATAGGAATTTTTGTTATTTGTTTGGTAGGAGGCGACATCAAATTTTTTACAGTGCGGTTTGTGCTGGGATCACGTACGCCCTTAACTTTCTTGACAAAAGACTCTGAAGTCTTCATCCCATCGAACTTTTTCTTTGCTTGGTTCTCCAAAAAGAGCTTGAAGTTAATTCCACGAGGATCGTTCGATGGGTTGTGGAAGGGAGCTTCAGACAATTCTGTAAGATCAACTTTAGTCGAAGAACTAAAGTCATTTTGATGTGCTTAATACTCCACATTTCCACTTTTCCTCTTGACTGCCCACACGTTTTTCTGGTCATGATATCCCCACACCTTAATTCCCGACCTGTCTCCATACTTGGCTTTAAACCGCTTTTTCTCGAGCTCAGTCACACTCAACTGGGGTTGATCACCACGAGCGTTTTTATCAGAATTTTTCATGAAGAGAAATTTCCCTTTTCTTTGAGTAGAGGCTTTCTTCTGAGCTCGCTTCAGTATGACTCTGGGATCAGTATTGGCAGGTTCTTTTTCAAATTGGTCAACGATTCGAGTTGTACTGGTATGGCGCGGAACATCTTGTGGAACTAGGGTTGCATGTGCAGGGGTACTTTGGGATGCCTCAACTTCACTTGGCTCACTGACGGATGTTTTGAATTTGTCGCCAAATTCATTAATTAACTTGTTCTTTAGATCAAAGTATCCAGCAGATAAAGCACCAAGGTTGATCTGGAAGTCATAAATTTGTTTTGATTTTTGATAGTTTTCCTTTTCGAGCTCGGAGACTCTAATGTCTAGAGGTCCAATCAAAACATCCTTCTCGATAAGCTTCTGATTTAAGACACTAATCTCTTCCTTGAGCTCAGAGATAGATGGTTCTTTACCCCCAGAACTCCCTGCACCAATGGATATCCTGTTTCCTCTAGGTGCAGGGTCAACATCCTCTTGAGCTAAAAACCTGGCGAGCATCTCGGAGGCAGCATCATGCCCAGGTTGGGGTGCAGAGGAGCCACCAGGAGCTGACGAGCTTCCGACTTCAAAAGATGTACGAATAACACTGGGTCCCTCATGCAACGCTGGGCTATCAACATGAGCTGGTTGGGTTGGTGTAACAGTCATAGTTGATTGTTGAACAGGCTGAGATTGTTCCCTAATGAGCACTCATGGCCTTGGAAATGCTCGTCTTCTTTTTAGTGGTGGCTGGGAGGCTTGAGACTTTTACAGATCACTTTAAGATGGAATGATGGTTGGAGTAGCAACTGCTCGTGGAGGAATCCTCGCAGTTGAATCCAAATTAGCAATAATGTCTGTCATCTGATCAGGTCTTTGAAGTGGCAGCTTGAGAATATTAGAGTCTCCCTCAGTCTCAATTGTAGAAATCCCAACATCATTGACATCATCAAAGAGCGAACAGAGGTCATCATTACTCGGCTCGAAATCAAAGAAGAAATCTTCATCATCAACACCTAGTGCATCACCCGCTTGATTTATCCAAACTTCTTCATTATCATTATGGTCAACATCATCATCATCGTCATCATCATCATCATCATCATCAAGTACATGAACATGTTCCTCTACAATAATTGCTACAGGAGGAACAATGTCATCTTCAGGATCAGAGTCAGTAATCTCATCATCTTCATCATTTGAAACATTTTCTGATTCAGAAGCTTCTTCTTTCTTAGCAAAACGACCAAACTTTACCAAGGGATTCGATCCCTTAAAAACAAACTTTGAAACCTTACGGTTCTGCTTCATCAGTCCAAAGGTGTTTGGAGCTAAGGATTTCAAATCCAAGGTTTCACCTTTCCTTTCAAATTCTGGATATTGATCATTAAAGATCATCTGAGAAACCTTGCATACATCACAAATACGTCCTTCTTCTTCAATTGTAAATTGCTCTTCATGTCATGGAATCCAAGTCTTGGGAAGTTGAAGTCTAGATCCATAATTAGACCAACAATGGCACTGATGGATGAAAGATATCACTCATCTGCTCCTCCCTTTCTTCCTGAGACGCAAATAACAAAGGTGTGGGCAAGAAATTGTGAATAAGGAGGGAGCAATTTCTTTATTGTTGGAGGGAAGGTTCCTTCATATCCCATCTTTTCTAAAACCTCCAAGATCAGATCAGTATGAATTTCAGTTGGGGAACTAGGCTGATCTCCGAAGCGAAGAACTTCTCGGATAATTTGTTTAGTCACAATAACCGTCTCCCCCTTTACAATTGATTCTATCGAGCCTGCTCCATTTGCTCCTTCTTGATTAAAAAAAGGCTTTCTCCCAAAATCCACTCACTAAGCGTTTTTAGATGATGGGATTTGACCGAATTGCGTGAGTGATCCTGCAATTGTTTAACCCATGGATCATAGACTTGAACTCTTGATGACTTGGAGGTGGATCAGACAGGCAGGCAGCAATGTTGTAGTTGTCTGCAACTTCATTCCACCATTTGTCTGCATCAACCAATCCAAGTGAGAAAAAAAAATTAAACAATTAAGATCAATTTTTCTCAAATCATTAAATTTAATTAACTAAGGTCGACTTTGGTCAACCAAAGTCAATTAGGCCCCAATTTGATTTGATCCTAGTCAAAGTTAAGTTGATTAAGGGTTTTCGGCCGAAAACGCTACACCAAAAACCAAAAAAACATTTGAATATGAGTTTTTGGTCGCAAACCCTAAATCCGGTGGGCTTTTTCGAAAAAATTTAAATCCAAGCCCTAAAAGTCCATTTTTTTTAATTAAAAGAAGAAACATTTTGAAGACTTCAAATTAAACTAGAATAAAATAAAAATAAAATCTAAAATTTTAAATGCAAACTAAATTTTTTTAGAAGATAAAATAAAAAAAAAATTAAAATTAACAATAAAAATAAAAATAAAAATAAAATAACACTAACAACTCTTCAAAATTAAGAATTTTTAACATTTTTGGAAACATAAGTTCTGACACAGTCTTAAGTTGTTTTTCAGTAACTTCACTTTAATGAATAGACATGGTCAATTGTTGGTATTGTGGTCCACTTAAACACGAAGGATTTTTGACAATTTTGACAGAAAATAAAAGACAAGACATTGCACCTAAATTCCTAAATGGACGATTTAGCTGACGACGACCAAGGATATTGTTGTCCACTTAAATTCAGCAGTAAGATCTACAGACAACCTATTAAATGGTTCAATTTTAGATGTAGTAGAATGTGTTTCCCACTTCCTGATATACCCCGACAATCAAAAGCTTGCAAAGAACTCCTTACTTTAGATGAGTATACAATCATTAAGATAGAAGTCAAATTTAGAAGTGCATATGTTGTGCCCCAGGTCGGATCTCTTCCAATCACGCAGATGGGACAACATGTGACTAACACAGATAGAGGGGTTGAGAGATAGAATGTTGCATATGCTGTGTTCCAGGTCGGATTACTTCAATCACGCAAAGGAGACAACATATGACTAACAGACAGAAAGAATTGCATAGAAAAGAAGATGCATAGAGATAGAGTTGCATATGATTCATTCCAGGTCGGATATGTTCCAATCACGCAGAGGAGGTAACATATGACTGACAGATAGAAAGCAAGAAAATAATTTCCTACAAACCTACTTTATCGGAACCCCCCAGTCGCTCTATCAGTACCGAAATTAAGGACATAAGTCCGTACATCGAGGAAATATTGAGCCACAATTCTAGATACATAAGACTTTAATGTATCCTGTAGGTTCCCATGTTTATCTCACTGCTCAATCTACCCAAGCGTCGTATTGTCAGTCCAAATAGAACTATCTAAGTCCATACAGTCAAGTCTTTTGGTTTGTCAATCTAATTCTAGTACTTTTGAACCCTTCGTGCCTACCAGCACATTGACCACAGAGTCTAGACAGTTCAGATTCAATGCCTTACACTTGTTTAAACTGCCCGTTATCACTTAATATTGATATCACTTCCCAATTAAGTACCTAAAAACGAAAAACATAAGTACATATTTTTGGATTTTTTTTATAATTTTTTTGTATTTTGATTTCTCCCCCTAAATTTGTGCATATGAGAGAAAAGAAAGGAAAATGAAAAATGAAATGCGCAAATTTAAACTAAACTAAAAAGTTAGTCTTCAAAACGGATCATTTTTAGAAAGCCCACAAGCACATCGAATCGAGCTTTATTGAAAGGTTTGGTAAACAAATCCGCCACATTATTATCAGTGTGGATCTGTTCCAAACGAATGAGCGAGCGCTCATAACAGTCTCGGATAAAATGAACTTTGATATCGATGTGCTTGGTTTTGGAATAATGGACTGGATTTTTAGCAATTTGGATGGCAGCATCATTATCACAAAATATGGGAGTGTCAAGAAATTCAAACCATAATCCTGCAGTTGATGTTGAATCCAGATAACTTGAGAACAACAAGCTGAGGCAGCAACGTATTCAGCTTCAGCCGTTGAGGTTGACACAATTTGTTATTTCTTACATTGCCATGACACCAACCGTTCTCCTAAAAAATGGCATCCACCCGATGTTGATTTCCTGTCAAGATCACATCCTCCATAATTGCTGTTAGCAAACGCATATAAATCAAAATCGGAATTTTTAGGATACCAAAGGCCCAGTTTAGGGCTGCCTTTAAGATATCTAACAATCCTTTTAACAACAATTAAATGAGAAAGTTTAGGATTAGCCTGATAACAAGCGCATTGACACACAACAACATGATATCAGGTCTGCTTGTAGTCAGATACATCAGCGAACCAATCATCGAGCGATATTCTGTTTGATCAACGGATTCGTAATCTGGATCTGGAGTCAAAAGTGGTCTTTCAGCCATTAGAGTCAAAGCAATCTTTGAGTCATTAAAACGAAATTTATCGAGCATGTCTTCGACATATTTGCCTTTATGTAATAATATTCCAGCTGAATCCTGTCGAACTTGTAGCCCTAAAAACATGGTCATCTCACCCAGCGAGCTCATCTCAAACCTTTTCTTCATAACATCCTCGAACTCTTTGCATATCTCTGTTCTCGTCGACCCGAAAATGATATTGTCAACGTAGATCTGTACAAGGATCAGATCTGCATCAACATTCTTGATCAATAATGTCTGATCGATTGTTCCCTGTGTATATCCGTGCTCAAGCAAATGTTCCGTGAGGGTTGCATACCAAGCTCTTGGAGCCTGATGTAACCCATATAGAGCCTTGTCTAGCTTGTAAACATGTTCTGGAAACTTTGAATTGATAAACCCTGGAGGTTGATCAAAATAAATTTCCTCCTTCACAGCGCTGTACAAGAAGGCTGTCTTGATATCCATTTGATAAGCTGTAAATCCCATGTATGAAGCGTGTGCTAGGAATATATGAATGGCTTCCAAAAGAGCTACCGGTGCATATACTTCTGTGTAGTCCAGTCCCTCTATTTGCCTAAATCCACGAACGACCAATCGAGCTTTATTGCGCACAATAACCCCGCAATCATCTTTCTTATTTTTGAAAACCCAACGCGTGTTCAAAGACTTCTTGCCTTTTGGTAACTCAACCAGCTTCCACACACCCAATTTTTCAAACTAATTTAGTTCTTCATGCATCGCATCTACCCATCTTGGTTCGTTTAAAGCCATGACGACGCTTTTTGGCTCGATTTGAGATATGAAGCAAGAATAGAGACAGGAATTAACATCTCCACTTTGAATTATCGTTTTAACTCCATCGGCCGATGGACCGATGACATTATTGATCAGATGATCGCGTTGAGTTTTGGTAGGAATTTCATGGCTGATGTCATTGATTGAGACTGGAAGGTTGTTGATATTGATGAATTTGTCTTCAGCCAAATCACTCTCCTCAGACGATCTAGGACCGTGAGAGGTACTTGCCACATACTCATTTGAAATAGGTTCAGGAAAGAGAAGCTCCATAAACGATGGAGTGGCAGCGGAAGAATCTCTTGTCATGAATTCTCTTTCTGCAGGGGAAAGTGGAGTAGCTTCAGCATCAGAACTGATTCTTTGACTTGGTGAGACCGAGGAAGTACTTGTAGCAGCTTCATCCACTAAAGGAGACATGGGAGTCACTAGGGGTGGTTTGTATACAACATCTTCCTCTTCATCTTCAACAACAACACTTGTACCCGAGCTGGAACCTGAAACATTTTCCAAATACACATTAAAGGATTTAAACAATGATGCATAATCAAACAACCAATCAGGTCCAACTCACACATCCATCTCGTTCTTTTCCAGCCAACGCATGTCAAAGGATTCGTCACTCTTCTTGGTGATTTTGTTGTACACTTGGTAAGGGTGCGTGCAGAATATCCCACAAAATAACAATCATCGACCTTTGAGTGGAACTTGGGGGTGGATTCGATGTGAAGAAGGGTGCAAGGACATCCAAAGATTCTAAAATGAGCAACCGATGGCTTTTGATTGTATAGAATCTCATACGGGGTCTTCATCTGTGATTTGTTGATCAGAACACGGTTCTGAAAATAGCATGCTGTATTTATGGCTTCAGCCCAGAAGAAGACCGATAACTTGGAATCACAAAGCATCGTCCTTGCAGCGTCCATCAAAGTAAGATTTCACTGTTCCGTAACACCATTTTGTTGAGGTGTCCGAACAGCGTTGTACTGACGCAGGATACCCTTCTCAGCACAAAAGTGGTCCAGAATAGCATTTTTGAATTCTGTGCCATTGTCAGTTTGAAGTGCCTTCACCCTTTCATTGGTTTAATTCTCAATCATCACAATGAATTTCTTGATCAGGTCAACAATTCCGCTCTTGTTGGACAAGAAGAAAACCCATGTAAACCGAGAGTAATCATCACTCACAACCAAGTAATAAGAATTCTTATTTATACTGAGAACGTTGACAGGACCGAATAAATCCATATGCAATAACTGAAGAACCTTGCTAATTGAGTTGACCAACTTTAGCTTATATGTCTTGCGATGATGTTTTACTTGAGCACAAGCGACACACTTCTCAAAAGTTCTGAAGTGTTTGATTGGGAGACCACACACAATCTCATTTTTAGCAAGATGATTGAGGTTCTTGGCATTTGCATGGCCGAGCCAACGATGCCAGAGCATGGCATTGTGTTCAGAAACTTTTGAGAAAAGACAAGTGACTTGCTCGGGAATGTTATGATTCATGTCAATGATGTAAGCATTTCCGTCCCTTTTCGATCTAACCAAAATCTAGTGTTCAGGAATAATGATTCCGGGCTTCAAAATGAGACACACCTTGTTCATAAAATGAGTTGAATAACCTTTATCACAGATCTGAGATACACTCTACAGACTGTGTTTCAACTCGGGAGCATAGTTCACATTCTCAAAGCGAAGCACACCATTCGTTACAGTACCCTTCTGAGTGATCTTTCCACCTTCTCCCCCCGCAAAGGAAATATAACCCCCATTAAATTTTTGAATGTCATGTAGTTGGGAAATGTTTCCTGTCATGTGCTTGGAACAACCACTATCGACATACCAAGGTCTGACGATATTCCTCCATAGCTGTTCCTGCACAATGCGCGGGATTAGTTAGATTTTGGAACCCAGGCCATAGAAACACTGGGTTTACCTGTTCTATCAACAGAATTAACTTTTTCACTTTTAAAGTCAGATTGATTACCAAATACATGTAGTGGACTGTAAGGTGATTGGATTGATGAGTTTTTGGGCACCCATTTATAGTTAGGTTTAGAAACATTAACAGGTGATTTTGAAATGTTTTTCTTTGCTTTTGATCGTTTGGGTATTCGTCTATGACTAGATGAAGACCCAGACGAAGACTTTAACGATACCGACCTTGGCTTAACCAAATTCGGCCTCGTTAAAGTACTTGTTGAATTTTTTTTAAAACCTGTTTGTTCTTTTTTAAATTCAGCCCGATTTCTGTCTTTATTAGTGTTCCAATCACCATCAACTGAATGAGATCTCGAGGACTTTCTCTTAAGAGATCGTCCTCATGGCCCATTCTTTCTACCTTGTGCATAATAAGGATCATATGGATGGTTTGGACAATTTCTCGTGATATGACCAGGAATTCCACAATTGAAACATGTCCGTTTCTTCATATAGAAACTGGTAACACTCTTTTCTGATTTAGTGTGCTTATTGAGTTCTTTACTTTCCCACAAGTGCACGTGCATGGTTCAGATTGTGTGACTGGCTTAGGTGGCAGGTATTTGCTAGTGACATGTTCATTAGACTTATCAGACACATCACCACACTTATCAGAAACATCTGAATCATCAGATTTCAAAACAAAATCATCAAAAACTAAAACATCAGTTTTCAAATTAGAAACAAAAAGATCATTGTTTGAATCAGAAACATCAGTTTGCAAAACAAAGTTATTATCAGAAACACTCTCTCCAGCTGCCTGCTTGCCTTGAACTAAAGGTGAATCTGCATATGAAGTAGAAACATTAGTATTGTTCACCTTAGAACTATTTTCTATCACAACCACAGCAGGTTTACCATACTGAAGATGTGCTTGCCTGTCTATTTCTTCTTGTGTCATAGGTATGGAAGTGTATTTATGATTGAAAGGAGGAGGAACACTATCATACCCTAGAACCTTTTGCTGGTTAGCTTTAAATTTCAATTGATTTTCAATCATCATGTTTCTTACTTAACACATCAAATTATCTGAAATTAAAATCTGCATTTTAAAACTTATTTTTCAATGTGTCAAGCTCGTCAGTCAAGCTAGCAAGCTGTTTCTTAACATAAGTATAATTCGCACATTTGTTTCTATATTCTTCCGGAAGTTTCCTAAAGTCCTTGGTCTTGGCCTCTAATTGTTTTTAAGAGGTTTTTGTTCTTTCCTAAGATTATATCCTTCATACTTAAGGTCCTCATTTTCTCTACGTAATAAATCAATTAGATAACGCAGAAACTTAACACTATCTATGCATTTTTTAGAACAATAAACTTCACTGACCTCTTTCTTCTCTGGAGTGGTAGATACCATGAAAGAAAATTGAAGTTGCATCATTTCGGCTTCAGCATCCTCTTCAGCTTTTTGATCTGGAAGCTCCTTAATCTGTGCCAGATGTGCAATCTCAGGCCCTGAAATGTTCAATGCCTAAATTTGATCTTCCCAGTCAAAAGTTTGTGCCACCACTGCCAAATTTGCAGTTTCAGTGTTGGTAGCAGCTCCTCGATTATTCCCAACAGTCACCATCGTCCTATCATGGTTCTCTCTTCTATCTGTTTTTGGGCACTCACGAGCAAAATGACCTGGTTCGTGACAGTTGAAACATCTTATCTTGCCTCTGTTAAAACCAATCTTCTTTTCCCCATTCATACCCACGTTATTCTTCCATGTCTTCTTTGAAAACTGCTTAGACTTGAATATAGCCATCGTAATTTGCCATGTAATATCCATTTCTTCCACGTCTTCAGGGTGAATTTGATCAAGATCTGCCAAAGAGAGTTGAGGAGGCAAATCTCCAGCTAGAAAAGCATTGTAACAATTCACGAGACCAGAAGCTAGAGACAGATTTTCTTCAGCTTCCTTGGGATTTGAGACAGTGGCAGGAGATTTTGAGGAAGCTGAATATTGATAAGGCACAAATGGTGGAATAGCATAAGTTTGTTGAACAGTGAAAGCTTAATTTTGTGGAAAAGTGAAGGATGAAAAAGCATTGTTTGATGAAATTCCCAGATTTGTAGTGGAGTAGGAATTCACAGGGTTGATCTCGCGATGCTTATCATCCAAATCACAAGCTTTGATGATAGCCATAGTTTTAGCAATAGTGAGTCAGTGAAGATCCTTGGTCTTTTTGATCACATAAACATTCATATCCCATGATTTGGGAAGAGAGTTCAATAGTTTCTTGTTTATCTTTGAGCGTGGTACAAAAATTCCAGCAGTGCTCATCTCAGTGGTAAGAGTGATGAATCTCTGCAATTAGGCTTCAAGAGTCTTCCCCAGAACATGGTTGAACATGTTGAATTTTTTATGGAGCATGTCCTGTCTGCTTTCTTTCATGCCATCATTTCCTTTGTAAACCTCTATCAATGCTTCCCAAAGTGCTTTTGCTGAATCATACTCCCTGAATCCTTGAGCAATGTCAGGGGATAGAGCCATAGTCAGAGTTGCAACTGCTTTTTCTTGTTCCTCAATTTTTTTTTCGATCAAAAACAAAACTTGTCTAAAGGTCACAATGAAAACGGATCACAACCGAAAATGGATTGCGGTGGAAAACGGATTGCGGCCGTAAATTAACAATAACGCTCCACCGAAAACGCTCAGATTCATACTAAAAATGCCCAAATCTTGTTGAAAACGACGATCTCAAACATATTTTCGGTCCTTTTTGCCTTGAATCCTCGATGAACAGCAAAAACGAAGCAATAACAGTAGTAATCAGCAAGTAATTTGTAATGAAACGCTCAAAACAGTTTCCGATCTAATCTTGAATCAATCAAAATCATCCAAAAAACAAATTCGCTCACGGTTTGACACTAGATTGGATCTGATACCAATTGTAAGTACCCAAATTATGAACCAAGTAGTGATCAAACAATAACAATGAATCAAGAAGAAGAAGAAGAAGCAATATCGATCCAAATGCACACGATTTAATATTAACCGAAATCGTCAGGTACAAAGGATCTAACACATAGTAATGACCGAAAACTGGTCATCTAAGTCTCCTATCTATAGGGAACACAAAGGGTAACCTAGGTTACATCGAAAACGCCATAGGACCGAAAACGGGACGTTTTCGGTCCACCCCACAGAAAACTCAAATCAAGCCCTAAACAAAAGAAGAAATGCCTATAAAACATATATGCCTAGTACAAACCAACAAATTATGTCCTAACAATTTGCTTGATCCAAAATTTGCCAGTTGTCACATCATCCCCCCGTTAGAGGGAATTTCGTCCCGAAATTTGCATCTTCGACGGGTTCTTGCAAACTAGAGGAAAAGTTGTGGGTATTTCTGTTTCATTTGATCTTCCCGTTCCCAAGTAAATTCAGGTCCTCGCTTGGCGTTCCATCGGACCTTCACTAGTGGTATGCGTCTTTGTTTCGTTCTTTTGACCTCCCTGTCCATGATTTCCACAGGTTCCTCTACGAAGTGTATATTATCACTTAGATCGATTTCATCGAGTGTGACCACAAGATTCTCTTCGGACAGACACTTCTTCAGGTTGGACACATGGAAGGTGGGGTGTATGTTACTGAGTTCTTGTGGTAGTCGAAGTTTGTAAGCTATCGGGATGATTCAGGCAAGAATCTCGAATGGCCCGATATACCTTGGATTTAATTTCCCATGTTTTCCAAAACATATCATTCCCTTCCATGGTGAGACCTTCAACAGAATGCGGTCACCAACCTGGAACTCCAAGGGTTTTCGTCGCTTAACCGCATAACTCTTTTTTCGATCCTGGAATGCCTTTATTCGTTCACGGATTTGAACGATCTTCTCCATGGTTTCCCGTATGATCTCCGGGGTGGTGAGCATGCTATTAGGCCCTTATCCCCTTGCTAGCTGCGTGTCACCCACTTCAGCCTAGAACATAGGTGATCTGCACTTGCGCTCATAGAGAGCTTCAAATGACGCGACTTTGATGCTAGTGTTATAGCTGTTATTGTATGAGAACTAGATGAGCGGTAAATGGGTATCCCAGGCGTTACAAAAGTCTATCATACAAGCTCTTAACATGTGTTCTAGCGTCTGTATGGTCCTTTCACTTGAACCATCTGTTTGAGGGTGATATGCTGTACTCATATCGAGTTTGGTTCCCAAGGACTTTTGGAGTGATTGCCAAAACTGTGAGGTGAATCTACTCTCTCTGTCGGAGATGATGGATATTGACACCCCATTTAGTAGTACAATTTCTTTAATGTACGTCCTTATGAGCTTCTCCATCCTATCGGTTTCTTTTATTGGTAGGAAGTGTACGGATTTGGTTAACCTGTCAACGATCACCCAGATGGTGTCAAGTCCACCCGCTGTCTTGGGCAACATGGTTATGAAGTCCGTGGTTATCCGCTCCCACTTCCACTCGGGTATATCTGGTTGCTGAAACAAACCCGAGGGCTTTTGATATTATACTTTGACCTTGGCACAAGTCAAGCATTTTCCCACATAGGTAGTGATCTATGCCTTCATGCTTGGCCACCAATAAAGTTTCTTGAGGTACAGATACATCTCGTCTGAACTGGGATGAATTGAGTATTTTGTTTTATGAGCCTCATTCATGACAACGTCTCTACACCCGCTGGATTTCGGTGTCCAGATTCGATTCATGAGATAATAAGCTCCGTCATCCATAATTTCAAAGTTTTTATCCATTCCCCGTAAGGCCTCTCCTGCGACATTGTCGGGTTTCAAGGCTTCTAAATACGCCTCCTTAATTTGTGTGGACAGGTGTGAATAGATGGTCATGGTCAACGATTTTACTCAGCGACCTGAGTATTCTTTCCGACTTAGGGTGTCTGCTACTACGTTGGCCTTGCTCGGATGATAACGAATTTCACATTCATAGTCATTTAGCAGTTCCACCCATTGTCATCCTTAACTTCAAGGTCTTTATCCATTCCCCGTATGGCCTCTCCTGCGACGTTGTCGGGTTTAAAGGCTTATAAATGCACCTCCTTAATTTGTGTGGACAGGTGTGAATGGATGGTCATGGTCAACGATTTTACTCGGCGGCCCGAGTATTCTTTCCGACTTATGGTGTCTGCTACTACGTTGGTCTTGCCCGGATGATAACGAATTTCACATTTGTAGTCATTTAGCAGTTCCACCCATTGTCGTTGTCTCATGTTGAGTTCCTTTTGATTGAGGATGTGCTGTAGAGTCTTATGACATGGGAAGATGGCACACTTTGTGCCGTAAAGGCAGTGTCCCTATATCTTCAGGGAAAAGACCACGGGTCCTAGTTCGAGGTCGTGCGTGGTGTAGTTGACCTCATCAGTCTTGAGTTGTTTCGCGAACCTCTTTCTCCGGAACTCTGAGCTGATGGTGTCCCGAGCTTGGACTAACTTTCTGTGAAATAACTCATTCCTTGAAGTTGGTTGAACGGGTCTTCGATTCGGGAGAGGGGGTATCGGTCCTTGATGGTTAGTTCGTTCTGCTCTTGACAGTCAACACACATACGAAGTGATCCGCCTTTCTTCTTTACGAACAAGATTGGCGCTCCCCAAGGTGAGAAGGTTGGTCTGATAATTCCTTTACTCAATAGCTCATTCAGTTGACTGGACAATTCCTGCATTTCAGCTGGTGCTAAGCGGTATGGGGATTTGGCTACGGGGGTGGCTCTAGGAATCAAGTCGATTCTGAACTCGACTTGGCCTACGGGTGGTATTCCCGGAAGGTCTTCTATACATACATCGGGAAAGTTACAGATTCCTGGAATATTCCTGGATGTCCTTCACTTCCTGATTCATATTCCTATCGTGGCCTAAGGAAGAGCATGGTACCTCTTGCCTAGGTACTTATTGTCCTTGATGCAAGGTACCATTTGGAGGTTTGTGTCGGATTTGTCATCATAGATAACAAGGGTTTTGTTATTTGGTAAGTTAAGTCGAACGACCTTTTCATAACATATGGTATTGGTATGATGAGGATTTAACCAAAACATGTAAATGGTTGTGTCGAAGTTTCCTATTGTCATCGGTATTAGGTCGATTTAGAAGGAATGTTTCCTTAGAGTTAGTGTGCATCCTAGGTATGCGTTGTGGGTGGTTTCGGTTCTTCCCCTAGCCATGTCCACCGTAGATATTTTCGTGAATGTTTGGGTTTTTTTTTGAGCATGTATTTATGCTTTGTGACTCACGAGTCTCCTCTCTGTACCCTTATTATAAAGTATGCATGCATATGAGTTATTTGAGGAGACGTACCGGTAATCACACTGGGGTCCCTCATCGCTTTCTCATGTGCCGTTGTTGAAACTTTTCCCATGCCTCCATTGTTTCTGTTATTGGATTTTGGGCACTCCCTCTTGAAATGCCCCATTTCTCCACATCTGTAACAAGTCTGACCCATCCTAGCATTTGCGGCTAGGGCGGTTTTTTTTGCTGGCGCCTTACAACAGCGGGCGGTGTGCCTCTTTTTGTTGCAATTATTTCAGTGTAACTCTCGGCAGATCCCAAAGTGATGGAAGTTACACCTGCTGCACTTAGGCAGGTTCCCAGCGTATGGTTTCGTCGGTACTAAGGCAGTAGGGACATCAGTGTGGTAAGGGCTGCCACAGTTTGTTGTATTTTGGCAGGTCCTTGAGTCGGACGACCTTTTTTCTTGTTCCAGAACTTTCATTTCTTGGGTAGTACTCCACCATTGTCGTGGGAGTTCTTAGGTTTGTAATTTGGGGTGTCCTTGCAGGAACACATTTGTTGGTGTCTTTGGTTGTCACCACGATTGGAATTGTCGGCACCGTTACCGTTTCCGTTTGTGTTGTTAGCGCTAAGTTGTGCCATGACGGTTGTGACGGCGGTTGTTACAACGGCTTGGAATGTAGCGGGGTCCGTTTGTAGAATTGGTGTTGCGTCGGTGTGCTGGTTACTCTCACGTGATGGCATGATTCTTGCTGTATGGTATGAAGCAAGTTTGTAAGTAACTATGGTCATTGCTAGTTGTGTCCCATCTGCATTTATTTTTATATACATATAAACTACATGTTTAGCTGGATGATTCCCAAATGTTTCGACCAACATCATCGTAATGTACCTATGGTAGTAAGTAGTGGTAGGTATTGTACAAACGTTAAGTTACCAAAATAGAATCGAGACGTCAAAACATTAAGTTGATTCGGGGCATCCTGGCTTCAGAAGGCGTATCTCGCTTAATTTACTCCTACTGGTTGTGATAAGAGACGTAATAAGTCTAACACGTAGTGGAAGTAGCGTGGTCACTAACTCACTAGGCTATACTAGCTTATTATATGCCACAGTGACACACAAGGTACCCCGCCATCTCAAACATCTCGTGATTGGCCTCCTCCGCTCTCTGTTCTGCTATGACCGCCCTAGCTTCAGCTACGATTACCCTCTCCTCGAGAGCCGAGTGTCTCTCTTGGTACTCCCTCGTTTCCGCTCGTGCGGTGGTGAGGTCCTCATGGATTCGGTCAATGAAATGGCATGTTCGGGGGTAGTCCCTCTCCAGTAGTCGAGTGCGTGCGTCACTGGCCTCAGCAGCGGCCCCCAGCTCCAAGATCCGATTCGCCGACGCCCTTATCTGATCTCTGAGGTTTGTGATTCGCTGCACTATAACAGGGAGGGCCCTGTCTGCCGGTCCTCCGTGAGTCAGGTTATAGAAACCTCGCTCTATGTCATATGGAGAACGCTGGTGTTGCTGCCTGCTCCACTTCTCCAAATCTTCTGCCCAACGGGGCATGGGTCCCTGGAAGCCCACACGATGTGCGGGAACCCGGGCGACGTAAGGAGGATTTATGACTTCAGACTCTGTGTCCGAGTCTCCTCTTCTTCCTCTTCCTCTCAATCCTCTTCGGTCCACCCACCATTTCCCTGGTTAGGGAAATAGGGGTCACCGGGCATGTGAAATCCTGCCACGTCGTCTGTGCGAGAATAGAGATATGAGAAATACATGAAAGGTTTAAGTGTGTGTTTTTGTAGTGCTCTAAAATACTCATATAGTATTTTAACTTTATGTTTGATTCTAGAGGTTCTTGGTAGATAGGGTTGGTAAGTTTTAGACTCGTTCCCACAAACCAGAACGGCGGAAACGTCTGGGGGTGGATGACTTTCATGTACATTAGCATAACAATTAAATAATAGTGATCAAAGCATTACAACCATTGTATTGAATATTTAATAAGTTTACATTGTGCTCAAAACATTGTTTACATGATATCAAATGCATATGACAAAAATATATAACGTGATGCGACAACATCCCATTCACCAAAACTCTTGTGGTTACCTGTTTTTTGGTTTCCTAAGAATACAAGTGATTTTGAAAAGTGTCAACAATTAAGTTGCTGAGTTCATAAGTGTTTTATATGAGAATGATTCGTAACTATTTTGTGTGTAATGATAGTGTATACTTCCTGAAAATCCGATATTTTCTTTAAAATGAGTTGTAAGTCTTAATCCAAAGACTAAAAATGTAAGTAATGCTGTACTGGAATGTATGTTAACCTATAAACCAAATTTTTTGTTAATACGCTATGTAAGTTATTATCACCATACTAATGCGACTAATTGCCTGAACGACGTGCTTCGAGCGTCGGAACTGTTACGACATTTGTCACCGCAGAGCTGCCGGTCTAACTGAAGCTAAAAGTTTAGGTGCGGGGTTTTCAATCCCGTATAGATCTATACACAAGTGGCACGCTCTCCCTACAACTGACTCTAGTTATAATTCAGGACTTTAATGTGTACTCTGGTAGGTACGGTGTAACATCCCAAAATCAAGATCCAAATTTTTTTGTTAAATTATATTACATTAGAAATAGCTCACAGAAAACATAATTAAAATTGTTTCAACACCAATTTACAGATTGCAAGTCTTGAACACCATAAAAGTCAAGTGGTAAAATATCATAGTACAATCATAGAAAACTCAATGCGGAAATCATGTGTGTGTGTGTGATGCGCTGCTACACCGCCGGTTCCTTCCCCTTAGATGAAGGGGTACCTGAAACCAAAACTGAAACTATAGGCACAAAGCTTAGTGAGTTCCCCCATCATACCATATACCAAACAACATACATATTGTCGGACGGTTCTGGGGTGCCCGACCTACCCATGTCAAGCCATTCTGGGGTGCTGACCTACCCATGTAAAGCCGTTCTGGGGTGTTGACCTACCCATGTCAGGCTATTCTGGGGAACCGACCTACCCTCCAGTCTATCTCAACCGGACACGGAGACTATTTCACCCCTACCACTAGCATATAATATCATATCATAATCATACTGACATATAAACAAATCAGACATTAGCAAACCAGACAATTATCACAAAGACAATTGTCTCCACTAAACAACTAGTAGTGGGCTGGCATTGGTGACTTAGACCCACTTCTACTGGAAGGTAACTCACCTCAATGTCGCGTAGTGTCTGCACTGCCCTCAATGTGAAGATCGACTCTCCTCGACTCCTCAGTACCTACACGACAACTCTTCTATGTTATCAATTCGTACTCACAACCCCTTACAAGGGTCAACTCAAATCCGGGTCAAAGTCAACTTTGGTCAAAGTCAACCTCCAGTTGACTTGACTCGTTGAGTTGGTCCACCAACTCGTCGAGTCCCTATCTTATCAAAATGATACAACCCCCGACTCTACTCGTCGAGTCTAGCAAGAGCTCGACGGGTTCTCCTTCAACCATAATATCAGGACCATCTTCAACCGACTCACCGAGTTTATCCTGGAACTCGTCGAGTTCATCTTCATCAAATGAATGTGTTCAGTCAATGACTCGCCGAGTTATATGAGCAACTCGTCGAGTCTGTCTTCATGGGTTGGGAGATTGCCTTGGACTCGCCGAGTTTGCTCATACACTCGCCGAGTACCATAATTCCCAGGTCCATAATCACGTCCCTCTTTGTTGAGTCCCCTTCTAGACTCAACCAGATTCCTCAAAAATAGAAAAGGTTGCGGAATCAATACCTGACTCGCTGAGTCTCAAGAACGACTCGCCGAGTCCCCCAAAGTCCATGTCCATAAACTCGATTTCTGTTGAGTTCATCTCATCCAAAGGGTAGATCTGACCTTGTAGGGTCAATATAACACGTAAAGTCATGAACTTTACGTCCATGCATGGGTCTTTAAGCTCAAAAGATCCAAAAATGAGGTCTACAAGATGCATGGGGCTCTCATGGCCATAAAGTTGGCACCTTTATGCCATGAGAACCCACCAAGGTTCAAGATCTGAAGCCATTTCTGTACATTACACCCTACAATCCGAAAATGGTTTAGAAATGCCCCAAAGATGACAAAACCCAAGCCCTAGAGTAGATCTAACAAGTAAGAAGTCAAGGTAGGAGCTTTTTACCTCAAACAAGCTGGAAATGTAACCAAATCACTGGATCTACTGACTTCCTCTTGAATCTCCAAGTATTTCCTTCCTTCTTCCAACTTCAAATCACAAAGAATGGCTCAAAATAGTTCAAGAACACTCAAAAGCTGACTAGGGTTTCGTGGACAGGGTTTGGAGGTGATGGAGGCTGGGGTGGAGGCCTCATAAAGTGTTTAAATAGGGTGCAAACCCTCAAATTTAGGGTTTCATTCAGACAACTCCTACTCGCCGAGTCGGTCTCCCGAATCATTGAGTAGGTCACTTAACCCCCCAGATCCGTAGCCGATCCTACTCGACGAGTTGGGCCTCCGACTCGCTGAGTCCCTGTGTAAAATATGAATTTTTGCTTGAATTTAATTACGTACTTGAAATCGGGTGTTGCAACTCTCCCCCACTTATTTTAGACTTCGTCCTCGAAGTCTGCTGTTGAGTCCTGAAAAAGCTCGGGGTAGTGATCCCTCATCTCTTCCTTCTGCTCCCAAGTTCATTCTGACCCCTTGCGGTGCTGCCATTACACCTTCACCAGCTCCACCTTCTTGTTCCTCAGATCCTTCGACTTCCTGTCGAGGATCGCCACTGGCTGCTCGATGTAGTTCAGGCTGTCATCTACCTGAATATCCTCCAAGGGCATCACTGCTGAGTCGTCCAGCAGGAACTTCCGTAACTGGGAGACGTGAAACGTACTATGAATCTGACTGAGTTCGGCTGGCAGGTCTAACCTATACGCCACCTTGCCCACCTGGGCGACAACCCTGAAAAGTCCAATATATCTGGGGCCCAACTTCCCCACTTCCTGAATCGGATGACGCCTTTCCAAGGCGACTCCTTCAGGAGGACCATATCCCCGACCTGGACTCCAGGTCCGAACGACGCTTGTCGGCATAACTTTTCTGCCGACTTTGAGAAGTCTGAAGCCTGCTCCTAACCTGCTGAATCCTCTCTGTTATTTTGAGCACCACTTAGGTGCTCCCCATGACCCTCTGTCCGACTTCACCCCAGCATATCGGGGTTCTGCACTTGCTCCCGTACAATATCTCAAAGGGAGGACGATCGATACTCGCGTAATAACTGTTATTATTGGAAAATCCGCCAGAGGAAGGTAAGTATCCCAACTACCTCCGAAGTCTAGAACACATGCCCGCAACATATCCTCTAAAGTTTGGATGGTCCTCTCACTTTGACCATCCGTCTGTGGGTGAAAAGTGGTGCTAAAGTGCAGGCGAGTGCCCAGATCGTCATTGAATTTCTTCAAAAATCTGGAAGTGAACCGTACATCTCGGTCTAAAATCACGGAGACTGGAACTCCGTGTCGAGCTACAACCTCTCGGGTGTAGATATCGGCCAGCTTCTCGGCCGATATGCTCTCCTAGATCGGTATGAAATTGGCACTCTTGGTCAACCGATCCACGATGACCCAAATCAAATCCACTCCCCATGCGGTCCTGGGAAGCTTTGTTATGAAATCCGTAGTAATATCTTCCCATTTCCACATAGCGATATCCAACGGCTGCGTCTTGCCGTGAGGCCTCTGGTGCTCAGCCTTGACTTTCCTACAGGTCAGGCATCTCTCGGCATACCAGGCTACATCCCGTTTCATGCAGGGCCACCAATAATCAGGACGAAGATCTATGTACATCTTCGTCGCCACGGGATGAATGGAAAATCGGGATTTGTGCGCCTCCTCCATCAGCACACCCCCGTGGTATGGAACCCACAACGTGCGGTGTAGAGTCAATAACCCTCGGCTGTCGTAGTCGAAGGACGAAACCTGACCCACAATATGCTCGCTCTTCCGATGTTCCTCCTTCATAGTCTCCTGCTGGGTCTCTCGGATCTGCTCCAACAGTGGAGTCACAACCTTCATCCGCAAGCAAATATCTCTGATCGGCGCTGCCTTGCAGCTAAGCGCATCGGCCACAACATTGGCCTTCCCAGGGTGGTAAAGGATCTCACAATCGTGATCCTTCACCATGTCTAACCACCGACGCTACCTCATGTTCAGATTCGGCTGATCCATAAGGTACCTCAAAATCTTGTGGTCCGTGTAAATGGTACATCGGACCCCATAGAGGTAGTGTCGCCAAATCTTGAGGGCGAAGACGACCGCCCCCAACTCCAAATCATGCGTCGGGTAATTCTCCTCGTGAGGCTTTAGCTGCCTTGAAGCGTAGGCAATAACATGCCCCCTCTGCATCAACACTGCGCCCAAACCCGAGATGGATGCATCACAATACACCACAAAATCACCCACGCCCTCAGGCAGGGCTAAGATTGGCGCCTCGCACAATCTCTGTCTTAGCGTCTTATATGCGGCCTGCTGCTCAGGCCCCAACGAAATGCAACGACCTTTCTTCGTCAGCCGGGTCAAGGGTACGGCTATCTTGGAGAAATCATGGATGAACCTGCGATAGTAGCCGGCTAATCCCAGGGAACTCCGAATCTGAGATGGAGACTTCTGAACTTGCCATCTCATCACGGACTCCACTTTGGCCGGGTCGACCAATATCCCGTTCTGGTTGACCAGGTGCCCCAAAAACTACACCTCACGCAACTAGAACTCGCATTTGGAGAACTTGGCATACAAGCTCTCCCTCCTCAGGGTATCTAAAACCTCTCGCAGATGCTCTTCATGCTGCTCCTGCGTCTTGGAATAAACCAAGATGTCGTCAATGAAAACGATCACAGATCGATCCAACATTGGCCTACACACACGGTTGATGAGATCCATGAATGTGGAAGGAGCATTGGTGAGCCCAAAAGGCATCACCACGAACTCATAGTGACCATATCATGTCCGAAAAGCAGTCTTCTGCACATCCTCTTCTCTAACCCTCTTTTGATGATAACCCCAACGCAAATAAATTTTGGAGCACCAAGATGCTCCCTGAAGCTGGTCAAAGAGATCATAAATCCTCGGGAGTGGCTAACGGTTCTTCACCGTTACCTTATTCAGCTCCCGGTAATCTATACACATCCGATGCGACCCGTCCTTCTTCTTTACAATTAAAATCGGGGCTCCCCAGGGTGAACTGCTCTGTTTGATGAATCCATTGTCTAACAGCTCCTGCAGCTGTGTAGACAACTCCTACATCTCAGGAGGAGCCAACCGATACAGTGCCTTGGATATCGGAGCCGCACCAGGGACTAGGTCGATCCTGATCTCTACCTGCCTCTCCGGAGATATTCCAGGCAGCTCCTCGGGAAATACATCCGCGAACTTTCGCACCACTGGCACATGACTCACCATCGCCTTACCCGCCTCCCAGGTATCCAAGACATAGCCGACATACCCTGCACACCCCTGCTGGAGGTAGCGCCTAGCTCTCGCTGCTGAACATAAAGCTGGTCCATGCTGTGGCCTCTCGCCCTGAATCACCAACCTCTCCCTCACCTCGGGTCCTGACCCTAACCAACTGTTGCGCACAATCGATCACCGCCCCATTGGGGCTCCACCAATCCATGCCTATAATAACCTTGTTCCCCCGCAACGGTATGAGAACCAAGTCTACTAGGTAGCGCTCCTCGAACAACCTCAAAACACAATCCCTGAAAACCTCTGATGCTTGCACTGACCGGTCGTCCTCAATTTTGAACTCCAGAGGGCAATCCAACATGCCCGAAGACTCGGGGAACTTCTTGCTAAGCGCAAGGGAGACAAACGATCGGGTAGCACCCGAATCAAACAATACCTAAACTGGAATACCGTTCACATGGAACGATCCGAAACAGAGCACATAATATAACATATCAAAATCACAGCGACTTATAATAAAAGATTAGAGAGAAGAAATCATACCCGTCACTACATCGGGTATGACGCATGCCTCCTCGGCTGTCAACTGAAACGCTTGGCTCCGTACCACTGTAGCCTTTTCCTGGACCTTTCGGCCATCCGCAACTCGCGTTGTCGCTGGAGTCGGCGCCACCACCGGCAATGCTGCTGATGCTGCTGACAAACTAGGGCAGTTGTCCTTTTTATGGCCCCTCTGATTGCAATGAAAGCAAATCAGGTCTGATGTCTGAACTGTGGGGGCGGGGGCAGTACAATCCCTGCCAAAGTGCCCTGTCTTTCCGCACTTGTAGTAGCCCGACGATCCCGCTCTACAAGCTACCTCATGCGGCCTACCGCATTTCCTGCAGCGGCTCTAGCCTGGCTGGCCCTTCGACCTAATGTCGGATCCCTTGGGTTTCTTTCTCGAAACCTCTGTAACCTGCTCAGTATCTGCCTTCCTCTTCCTGAGGTGCTCCAAATCAATCTCCTTCTCCCACGCCCTGACAATCATGGACTCCAGGGTCGGGCAAGCTGAATAGCTGACATGCTCCCAGATATCAGCCCTCAATATATCATGGTAGCGGGTCTTCTGCATCTCCTCATCCCCCGCATACTGAGGTACCAACAAGGCCCTCTCCCTGAACTTGGCGGTGATCTCCGCCAATGTCTCGGTCGTTTGTCTCATGTCGAGAAACTCTCTGGCCAGCTGATGAAGCTCCACAGCTAGCGCAAACTCAGGTCTGAACCTGGTCACGAAATGTGACCTAGTCATAGCCTCGATGGCTGGGGCTCCTAGTGAGTCTCCGACTGAATCCCACCAATCCCTGGCTCTATCCCTCAAACAACCCGCAGCAAAGCGGACCTTCGACTCCTCCGGGAAGAAGCCCGTCAATTGCGAAGCCTCAATGTCTGCGATCCATCTCTTGGCAGCAACGGGGTCCTTCACCCCGTGAAATTCTAGTGCACCACTCCCCCTGAAGTCCTTGAAGGACATTGTGCGCGTACACGACTGGCTGGACGTCGAGTCCCTCCTGAATGCGTGGAGGCGATCCTCCGTCAACTCGATAATCCCCTCTTTGATCGACCTGAAAATCATAGGGGTCGACTCAAGGACACCTCTAGTGATATCAGACGCAATGAACTCACGTAAACCGTCATCAACCTGCTTGGATCCCGCACCCGAGGACGATCCCGAACCTGATCCAGACCCATGACGTGTAGTCACCATTCTGAAATAAAATACATAAACATCAGGGTCATACATACTCTAGAGAGGTCTCGCACACTCTCCAGGTCCTTGGTTCCATATCAGCCTCCCTTGACTCGAGTACAGATCCTCTGTTTCCAGTAGTACGGGCCCATACTACCTTCCACATCTATCCGTACTTTTGTCAAGAATTGCCTTGACTTCACCAAATTCCTTCTACCAATTCTGCTCTCTAAACTAATCTCATCCTAGGCTTGACCTACGGCCCTCTCTGACCTACTCTCCGCCATCAGCTGCACAAGGAGTCCCTACCATCCTTCTCTAGCTAGTTTGCGAATACTTTTACATATCCACTTACTAGTTACTTAAGGCTAGCTAGAACCCCTATTAGCACAAAGCACGCATCATCCGTGCATTGAGTAACCAAATCAAACATAACCCAATCAGGCTATCCTACTGCTGACTAGACAGCCCTAGCATACAGCTCAATAAGCTCATACAATAGGCATATAAGGCATCCTTCCTAGATTCTTAGTTCTATTCTAGAATGCAGTTCTCAGAATCATATAACAGGCATACAAGGCATCCTCCTAGACCCTTAGCCCTAATGTAGCATGCAGTTCTCATAATCATATCATATAACGTAACGTAACAAGTATGGGTATCTTGGGGAAAACTTACTTGAGCTCGGCCGGTCGCACACATCACACACCTTGTTCTTTCTCAAATTATTTAACTTAGATTTTAGAAGACTATTTTCTTGTAAATATCCTTCAAGCCCTCGATTTGAGTCCAGACACCCCCGAGGGTGTGTCTGAATCCCTGAAACCAAGGCTCTGATACCAACTTGTAACATCCTAAAATCAAGACCCAAAATTTTTTGTTAAATTATATTACTTCAGAAATAGCTCACAGAAAACATAAGTAAAATTGTTTCAACAACAATTTACATATTGCAAGTCTCGAACACCATAAAAGTCAAGTGGTAAAATATCAGAGTACAATCCCAGAAAACTCAATGCGGAAATCATGTGTGTGTGATGCGCTGCTACACCGCCGGCTCCTTCCCCTTGGATGAAGAGGTACCTGAAACCAAAGCTTACTGAGTTGCCCCAACATACCACATACCAAACAACATACATATTGCCGGACAGTTCTGGGGTGCCCGACCTGCCCATGTCAAGCCATTATGGGGTGCTGACCTACCCATGTCAAGCCATTCTGGGGTGCCGACCTACCCTGCGGTCTATCACAACCGGACACGGGGACTATTTCACCCCTACCACTAGCATATAATATCATATCATAATCATGCTGACATATAAACACATCAGACAATAGCAAACCAGACAATTATCACAAAGACAATTGTCTCCACTAAACAACTACTAGTGGGTCAGCATTGGTGCCTTAGACCCACTTCTACTGGAAGGTAACTCACCTCAATGTCGCGTAGTGTCTGCACTGCCCTCGATGTGAAGATCGACTCTCCTCGACTCCTCAGTCCCTACACGACAACTCTTCTAAGTTATCAATTCGTAATCACAACCCCTTACAAGGGTCAACTCAAATTCGGGTCAAATTCAACCTCCAGTTGACTTGACTCGCCGAGTTGGTCCACCAACTCGTCGAGTCCCTATCTTATCAAAATGATACAACCCCCGACTCTACTCGTCGAGTCTAGTAGGAGCTCAACGGGTTCTCCTTCAATCATAATATTGGGACCATCTTCAACCGACTTGCCGAGTTTATCTTGGAACTCGTCGAGTTCATCTTCATCAAATGAATGTGTTCAGTCTATGACTCGCAGAGTTATATGAACAACTCGCCGAGTCTCTCTTCATGGGTTGGGAGATTGCCTTGGACTCGCCGAGTTTGCTCATACACTTGCCGAGTCTCATGATTCCCAGGTCCATAATCTCGTCCCACTTTGTTGAGTCCCCTTCTAGACTCTACCAGATTCCTCAAAAACAAAAAAGGTTGGGGAATCAATACCGGACTCGCCGAGTCTCAAGAACTACTCGCCGAGTCCCCCAAAGTCCATATCCATAAACTCGATTTCTGTTGAGCTCATCTCATCCAAAGGGTAGATCTGACCTCCTAGGATCGATATAACACGTAAAGTCACGAACTTTACGTCCATGCATGGGTCTTTAAGCTCAAAAGATCCAAAAATGAGGTCTACAAGATGCATGGGGCTCTCATGGCCATAAAGTTGGCACCTTTATGCCATGAGAACCCTCCAAGGTTCAAGATCTGAAGCCATTTCTCTACATTACACCCTACAACCCGAAAATTGCTTAGAAATTCCCCAAAGATGACAAAACCCAAGCCCTAGAGTAGATCTAACAAGTAAGAAGTCAAGGTAGGAGCTTTTTACCTCAACCAAGCTGGAAATACAAGCAAATTACTGGATCTACTGATTTCCTCTTGAATCTCCAAGTATTTCATTCCTTCTTCCAACTTCAAATCACAAAGAATGGCACAAAATAGTTCAAGAACACTCAAAAGTTGACTAGGGTTTCGTGGACAGGGTTTGGAGGTGATGGAGGCTGGGGTGGAGGCCTCATAAAGTGTTTAAATAGGTGAAACCCTCAAATTTGGGGTTTCACTTAGACAACTCCTACTCGCCCAGTCGGTCTCCCGACTCATCGAGTAGGTCACTTAACCCCCCGATCCGTAGCCGATCCAACTCGACGAGTTGGGCCTCCAACTCGCCGAGTCCCAGTGTACAATATGAATTTTTGCTTGAATTTAATTACGTACCTGAAACCGGGTGTTACAACTCTTCCCCACTTATTTTAGACTTCGTCCTCGAAGTCTGCTGCTGAGTCCTGAAAAAGCTCGGGGTAGTGCTCCCTCATCTCTTCCTCCGACTCCCAAGTCCATTCCAACCCCTTGCGGTGCTGCCATTCCACCTTCACCAACTCCACCTTCCTGTTCCTCAGATCATTCGACTTCCTGTCGAGGATTGCCACTGGATTCTCGATGTAGTTCAGGCTGTCATCTACCTGAATATCCTCCAAGGGCATCACTGCCGAGTCGTCCACCAGGCGCTTCCATAAGGATAACGGGAACGGGTAACCGGGTTTGTTTGGTTTGATAAAGTTAATATATTTATTTATTGTGGGTTGAAAACCCTATGTGCTCACCAGGCTCCCAAGTTTGACTCATATAGTTTATTGTATTACAGGTAGTGGCACACGAGCATAGATATGATGTTGGGATGAGAGATTACGGATTATAGGCCTGTAAATATGAAATAATGTAGTAAGGCTTATCTTGTAGTGTTTATGCTTTTGATCTGTATGAAACATGACATCCCGAGGTTTTTAATGAAATACATTTCTTCGGAAATGCTTTGATAAATCTTTATCATATTTTATTTTGGGAACAAATTCCGCAACACTTTTATTTAAAATGTTACTCTGATTTTTAAACAAGCATAAGCAAAATCGGTCTTTTTTGGCCGTAAAAATGGGGATGTCACAATGGGAGACTAGAAGAATATAACCCTATCGTGGAGAATGACATCCCAAGCCTCTAACTGACCACCCAGCCTTAAGCAACAATCCCCAAGTCAATCACCAAAATTGCTTGCTACTTGAGTCCCACAACTCAATCTGGAACTACTACGAACAAAGCCCTCGAGACCTTAGGGTCAACCAACTCATACAAGTCTGAACTATTCAGAATCAGTCTGACACGACGCTTTAGACTCAAAAACTATTTGACTCATCCTCATCTTGAATAATCATAACTGAAATATCGATGGAGACGGAAACGTCTACAACTAACCCTAGTGATATACCACCCTATATTCCAACAATCAGCTCAATAGAAACCTTTCGACTCTTCCTGATACTTTTATTGATCCTATGCTTTCGTTAGTATTGACCAATACTACCTTCAACACTTATCTGTACTCGTCCCAAGAATTGTCTCAAGGCTCCCATGTTGCTACACATAACTACCGCTAAACATTTTATACACACACACACACACCTGCTCCACCAATTAAACATCACAACCAAACAAAAAACATGAAGTAAGGCCAAATCAAGCATTCAAAGATACAGAATCCTAATTATAAACCAAAACCATATACTTAACAACAAACAATATCAATCTAGACTTCGAGTAGCAAAAGCAAAAAATCTCCTAGGCTATAAGCCATCAAAAAAAATCAGGCAATTCTATCATGAAATACTTGTAGGGATCCTTTGCCTAACCACTAGCATGCATTTCTATCAGTTTAGACATCTGCATATATATCAAGTATGGATATTTTGGGAATGTAATATATCATAAGGTATGATTTATCAAGTCATGAACATTTTTTTTACTAGAAAAACTTTTGTCTTCAAGATAAAAGGATGAGGTGTTATATCTTATAAAAGCATGGAAGAATTTTAACAAAACTTGTTTTGTTTTGTCTATTAGAACCGTAGCAAGTTTAAGAGACACTAGTGTTAGGGTCGAAAGTGATTGTGAGATGTCGAAATTGTCTAATTCATTCCGTGTGTCAAAAGTCGGGTTGTAATGTTTTTTATAAGGGCATTTATGTTTTGAAATTGTAATGTCGAGTCCCTTATATATTTTGTATGCTTTCAGTATTCCTATAAATAGGGGATGGATACATGTTTAGAGGTAGCATGAATACTGTAATTGTACTTATTGTATAACCTCTTGTATTCTACGAAAGCAATATATTGAGACAACCAGATTATATGTAGATTTTGTGTTCTAAATCTTTTCTTAACTCTGATCTCCTGTTACATACTCGATTCAATCTACGCTACATTTGGTATCAGAGCAGGAATCATTCTGCGTTGATCTGATTTTCTCTAGTTTCAAAAGTATTTTGAGTCTTGTTCTAGATTCAAAAGTTTCCACACTTTTGATTCTGAAAATCTTATTAGATCTTTAGTAGTGATTCGTTTCTGCGATAAGATTGTTTAATCGAGTGTTCGATTTCTATTTTCTGGTTGATTCATCTATTAATTTTCGAATTCCTGAAGCTTTTCTCAAAAACTTTTCGTACATCAATGGCGAACTTTAACATGAACACCATGACCTCCTTTTCTCATCTTCTAGGATCTTCTATAAAGATTCCTATGTTAATTCCAGAGTACTACGATCAATGGGCTGATCATATGGAGGACTACTTAAATCGAATTGATGATGAACTATGGAAATGCATCACTGATGATATTCATCCTCCTTCTGTTGTTCGTAGTGTTGGAACTTCTGCTACAAATCCAAATGTTAATGAACAAACTGAAATATTGTGAAAAAATGAAAAGAGATGTATGCGAGAACTCTGTGGTGCTCTTCCACCTATCGTATACAATTATGTTTGTAGCTGCAAAACTTCAAAGGAAATCTGGAATACATTAAATGAAAAGTATCGGGGCAGTGAGAAAACAAAAATCAGTAGAGTCAAACATTGTCTTTTGGAGTTAAGAGAGTTTAAGGAAAAAGAAGGAGAATCTATTGAATTGTACTATGATCGTCTCAATGAACTCATATACAAGTGCAATAGATATGGGATCACAAGGTCGACAATGGAGTTCAATCTCACATTCATTATGGGGCTTCGCAAAGAGTGGCAAAATGTTAGTCTCATGATAAGGACTCAACAAAGTTTTGATTATTTCTCTTTGAATGATCTTTACAATGTGATGAAATCACATGAGATTGAAGTTATCGTAATTGCTCAGGTATCGAAAATAGTCATGGTGGTCCACTTGCTTTGGTTTCGAAAGTTGCTTGAAGAGAAGTTTAAAAAGAAATAGCTGAAAAAGAGAATTCGGAAGATGAAGGCCTGATTGTTAACTCAGATGATGAAGCTGTAGCTTTTTACTCAAACAACCGAGTTAAGAAGTTTTTCAAAAAGCCTTTTAACTCTAAGTCTCGTGTAAGTGAAACGAAAGGAAGTTTTGCTGGTAACTCTGGAGGTGAAGAGAAGAAAGTAGAGAAGAAGGAGATCAAGTCTGAAGAAGTGAAAGTTGAGAAAAAGCTTAAAGGTGATTCTGGATTCGACTGCCATTACTGTAATGGAGCGAATCATATGGCCAATGATTGCATGTTGCGAAAAAGGGATGAAAAGAAGAACAAGGTCAAAGATGAAGCTTATTACGTGGAGAGATTGCAGGAAGTAAGAACAAAAGCGAAGGGGATGTCACTGGTAGCCAAGGGTATGGATGAAGAAGAAGGAACCCACCAAATATGGTCCTCAAGTTTTGATGATGAAGAAATGTGAAACCCAACACATGGGACCATGCTCGCGAAGTATCAAGAAGAGAAAGAAGAAAAAATCAATGGAAAGTGCTTTATTTCGACATCAACTCACAAATCACCCATGACATCTCAGGTACGTTCTCTTTTGCAATCATTTAACATTCCTTCAAGTGCATATGATTCAATTTTATCTGATTTTGATGTTGCAATTACTTATTTAAATGATCTACTTAACTCTGCTAGTAATGATGCTAAAAGGTCTAGTACTCAATTTCTAGAAACACAAAGGATTTTGGAGTCGAAGAAAGAAAAAATAGATCATTTAGAATTACAAATTACGAATATAATGTGTGATAGAATTACAAATTACGAATATAATGTGTGATAGATCTATTGTAACACTGCAAAATGATTATATGCTAAAATAACTGCTTTACATCATTCATCTGACATAAGTAAAGAGAAGCATAGGAAAAGTTTTGCCATTTTTAGCATTTGAAAGGGAGAAGATTGATTTAAATTCCTATGACTGTGAGAAAACAATCTCTGAGTTTGATAGGGTTGCAGATGATAGATATCCATATAGGATTGTAAAAGTTGATGAATGTTTAGATGCAAATGAATTAGTTGATATTGTGAATAAGACCTTGACCAAAAACGAACAAATCAAAATTTTGAAAAGAACTGAGAGTTCGACATCTAACTCTCAAAACGATTTTGCTGATATCGAAGATGATTCTGACAATATTAGTGAAATTGAGGAGGAAGAAGTTGTTGACTGTTCTCAATTTTCTGTCATTATTGTCACTTCAATGGCTAAGGGTAAAGAAAAATGTGATGATTCTTCGGTTAAAGTTGACAAAGACCAACCCTCTACTTCAAAAGTTCATGATTATGACTATGTGACTGTCGAAGATAGACAAACACATATTGATGATGATGAAGAAGTTTCGAAGAAACAACAATTCCCCGAGTTGTTGTTGATCAGGTCTACGAAGAAACAACTAAATAAAACAACATCATGAAAAAAAGGGTTCTCATTATCTTGAACCAAATTTTGTTGTATATCCAACCTTCAAGTGCATTGATAATGTTGTTTTTCCGAATCAAGTATTTGTCACAACTGGAAATGGAGAGAAGGTTAAACCTGCAGCTAACAAAATTGTTAAGGAGGACAACAAGAAAGCTTCGAATGAAGGTTTTTTCTCAAATTAAAGCACTATTGCATATAATCTCAATAAAAATTCATCCACTTTTCAATGACAAAAACCAAGTCGAAATTGGGCCGTTAAAATTGAGAAATCAAAGGTTCAACAACAAAAAAATGCCAATGTTTTTGAAAAACCGAATCAAAAAGTTAAAATTTCAAATGAGGATATTTTGAAAATGTCTAAAGAAAATGGAATTTCAATGAACAAAGCTCGAAAGAAAGCTTATTGGCAGGATTATGAAACTAAAAAGAAACATCATGCTTAAACCAAAATGTCTGAAAATAAAACGACTGATTTTGTTACGACAACAACTCAAAAATCATTTGGTGTTCAAAACAAACGAAATTCAAAACCAATTAAAGCACCAGTTTCGAATTCATATGTTCAAACTTCTTATCATGAGAATTACATGAAACACCAACAAACAAAGAATTTTGATCAAAACAATTTTCAAAGAAGAGGTTTTCAATCAAATGAACATCAGAATTATCATCATGTTTCTCATGAAAATCAAATTTTGAATTCACAAAAAGTTTTTGCAAGAACAAAAGTTCGATATCGAAATCATTTTGAAAATCGGTATCAACCTCATGTTTCCACAAGATTATCACCAAGAAATTTTGACAAGTTGAAGGTTCAAGGGAGAATAAATGAATCTTTTAAGCAAGAACAACCCAAGTTTCCAAACCCAACCTCGAAACAAACAGGTAAAGCTTCATTTGTTAAAGGGAAAACAGAAGTAAAGAATATCAATCGCTGGTTGGAACGAAAAGGGAAAAGTTTTCAATAAGGGAAATTCTCTCAAGAATAGATTAAGGATGCTTATGAGAAGTATTTGAATAAATCTTCTCATGGAAGTTCGTCATCCAAAGAGTCGAATCCTACTGTTCAACTATGGATAGTTGTTTCGAAAGAAAAAGTCAGTGAGAAACGAACTCAGAAGAAAGAGGTGAAAGTTAATGTTGACTTTAAACCCTCGAATGATTAAATTTGTGTACCCTAATCTAACGATGTCGACTTAATTGATAGCTTAAAATCAAAAGTTCGAAATTGGATTTTAGGATCTTCGTTTCATCATGCAGTTTGTTATAATAACCAAGGACCCAAACAGCCTTGGGACCTAAATTCTTTCACTAACTGCAGGTTTTGAGTGACGAGCAATATGATGATAAATTGTATATTGATAATGGTTGCTCTCGTCACATGACTGGGAAGAAGGAAAAGCTGAGAGACTTTCGAAGTCTTGAAAATGCTGGTGTTGTGAAGTTTGGAAACAATCACAAGTGTTTTGTCAAAAGTTATGGTAAAGTAATGAATGGAAAATTTACTATGAACAGGGTAGCATATGTCGAAGGTCTTCAACATAACTTTATTAGTGTTTCTTAACTAGCTGTGGGCACTGGCAATCAAGTTGTTTTCAATGAAGAAGGAAGTGTGATTTCGAATATCGACACAAAAGAGGTATTGCTGAAATCCAAATGAAAAGGCGATATGTTTACTCTTGACATCAAACCCATTATTGGTGTTCCTTCGGTGTGTCTCGTTTCTCACCTCAATTTCAAGAATTTGAATAAATTGGTGGTAAAAGATCTTGTTCGTGGTTTGCCAGTTTTAAAATTTGATAATGATACTTTGTGTGCAGCTTGCGAATATGGGAAACAACATAGACAACGACATCTAATTGTTATTGATTCAAAGATCATCGAACCTCTGGAACTTCTCCATATTGACCTTTGTGGTCCTTCGACTATTGAAACTCTCAACCAAAAGAGGTACATTTTGGTTATTGTTAATGATTTTTCTAAGTTTACTTGGGTATATTTTCTTCATTTAAAATCAGAAACAACTTAAGTGATGATGGATTTCATCAAACATATCGAATTAAGTCTGAAGAAAAAGGTTCACAAGATCAAGGGTGATAATAGCTCAGAGTTCAAGAACAAAATCCTAGACTCGTTCTTAAATGACAAAGGAATTTCACATAATTTTTCTTCTCCTAACACACTGCAGCAAAATGTTGTTGTCGAAAGGAGAAATCGCTCTCTTTGTGAAGCAGCACGAACAATGCTGACATATGCGAATCTTCCACAGTACCTTTGGGCTGAAGCAGTTTCGACAATGTGTTTTACTCAAAATCGGTCTTTTATTCATCGACGATTTGAAATCACCCCATATGAAATCATTAACAATAGGAAACAAAATGTTAAATTTTTCCATGTTTTTGGTTGTAGGTGCTTCATTATGAATCTTAAGGATAATCTTTTGAAATTTCAGTCCAAGGATGATGAACGAATATTCTTGGGTTATTCTCATAATTCAGTGGCATACAGGATGCTCAACAAGCGAACTAGGAAAAGCGAAGAAACATATAATCTGACATTCGATGATTTTCATGTCAAAAGAGTCGAATAATGTTTTGAACTAAAACCAATCATTAATGAATCAAATGATGAAACTGAAAGTTTGAACTCATTAGATTTTGATTATGACTTAATTTTTGGTGTTCTTGACAGGGCAATTGATGCAGAGGTTAATGCTGATGATTATCAAATCCCTAATGCATCGAAACATAGTAATGATTCGACCATATCAGAAGATGTCGTTGATATGAACTCTTACACAAGTTCTCCGATGATCAACGAAAGTTTGCATATAAGACCTGATGCTCAACTGGAGGGGGAGCATTTGAGTTCAATCAGTAATAATGAGGGGGAGCATACTTTCGAGGGGGAGCAACATCAACCGGATGTTAATGTCGAGGGGAGCATCCTAATGATGATCCAATTGTTGAGGGGGAGAAAAATGGATCTTTACAAAAAAACTTCGAATAATAATACTGATATGTTTTATGACTTATCTGATTCTATGTCGAATGTACGAGAAGAATCGGAAAATGAAGAAATGTTTGAAGATGCACCATTGGATTTTGATCTTGTATATCCTCCAATGGATAGATGGACTCGAAGTCATCCAAAAGAACTAGTTCTTGGTAATCATCATGACAGATTATTAACACGAGCTCAACTTCGTGCAAAGAATGAGGTACTTAATGTTCATCAAGAATTTCGCATGTTAAATGTTTTCATTTCTAAAATCGAACCTAAATCAGTCAAGGATGCTATGGAACATCCTGATTGGGTTGTTTCTATGCAATCTGAGCTTGCTGAATTCTAGAGAAACAAATTCTATAGACTAATTCCCAAACCAAATGATGTTTCAATCGTGGGCTTAAAATGGGTTTTGAAAAACAAAACTGATAAATATGGTAATGTTGTTCGAAACAAAGCTAGGCTTGTTGTTAAAGGTTATTCGCAACAAGAAGGTATAGACTATGAGGAAACCTTCGCCCTTGTGGCAAGATTCGAGGCTGTTCGAATATTTTTAGCCTATGCAGCACACAAGGATTTTGATGTGTATCGGATGGATGTCAAGTGTTCATTTCTTAATGGTGAACTCGAAGAAACAGTGTATGTCGCGCAACCCCTAGGTTTTATTAATAAATAATTACTTGATCATTTTTATATTTTAGATAAAGTTGTTTATGGGTTAAAACAAGCACAAAGACCCTGGTATGCAACTCTTACCAATTTTTTAAAGCAATCAAAATTTAACAAGGATCAATTGATCCCACTCTCTTACTAAAGAAAGTTGGGGATCATCTCATGCGTGTTCAAATTTATGTTGATGATATTATTTTTGGCTCTACTGACTCTGGTTTATCAAGTGAATTCGAAAATTTAATGAAAAGTCAATTTGAGATGAGCATAATGGGGACAATCAACAATTTTCAGGGATTAAATATTCGACAAAGCAGAGAAGGAATCTTTATCAATCAAGAAAAATATACTCGAACTCTGTTAGAAAAGATTGGCATGACGAATAGCACGAAGTTGAGAGTACCAATGGCAGTTGGAACTAGACATGGTTCTTCGTTGGATAAACCAACTGTTGATCTCACTTTATATCGAAGCATGATAGGGTCATTATTATATCTAATAGCTAGTTAACCAGATATAATGTTTGTTGTTTGTAATTGTGCTAGGTATCAATCGAATCCCAGGGAACCATATCTAACTGCAGTCAAGAACATTTTTTGCTATCTTAAAGGAACAATTTCGTTTGGATTATGGTATCCTTCGAAGACAGGGTTTTCATTCAAGCATTCTCGGATGCTGATTTGGGTGGTTGTCAACTTGATCGAAAAGCACAAGTGGCGGATGTTAACTTTTTGATGGGAAGCTCGTGAGCTGGCAATCGAAGAAACAGACATGTCTTTCGATTTCCACAGCAGAAGCAGAATATGTTGCTGCTGGGGCTTGTACTTCTCAAATCATACGGATTCAACGTCAACTGCGTGATTATGCAATCAACATGAAGAAAATTCGTTTGTATTGTGATTCACATAGTGACATACGCATTTGTCACAATCCTGTGCAACATTCAAAAACAAAATATATTGCTCTTCGCTATCACTTTGTTATAGATCATGTTGATGACGACAACATTGAAGTTTATTTTGTAAAGAAAACTGATCATGTTGCTAATATATTTACAAAACCATTAGATGAAAAATCTTTTGTAAGAATACTGACGGGCTTAGGAATGATCGATGCAAATTCAGTTCCAGGACTGCTTTCCTTAGAATGACAAGCCAAAGGGGTGGAAAGATGTCGATTCAACGGTTATTGTTAATTATTCAACGGTTACTGTTCACAGTCAACGCTTTCGACATCATCCACAATGGTTTGACAAAATCTTTGCTACTTTTGTCATTTTCTTATTTTCACCAATCAGGTACATTTCTTTTATTGTTTGCTATTTTTCTGTAAAAATCAAAAACAACAAAAAGATTTTTTATTTTTGTCTTCCTTCTTCAAAATTTTAAAAAATATCAAAAAGATTTTCTTATTTTTGTAATTTTCTTTCATAAAATCAAAAATCCAAAAACATTTTTGTGTTCTTTTAATTTTTCTTGTGTAGCTTTTAGCGAAGATTCTTGATGATTCATGCCTGATGCTTTAGGGAAAGGTATCTTTTCGACACTTTGTCCTAGTTAGGATGTCCCTAGAAGCATGCTGCAGCATGTCGACCCAATCCTCCATAACTCAATGTGTTTCGAAGCCTAAATGGATCTCTCATCACGAGGATTCCTACCCAATCAGGCTATATTCACATTGGTTCCTGAGCTACCTTACTCTTCTCACATGAGCTAAGAGTTAACTGCTTGGTCCACTCATAGCATAGTTACTTTCAATTATTGAACCACTCTTTTTCATCCTAACATTCTTTCACGATCACACACAAAGACACATACCCAAGACATGTCTGGTCGAAACCAACCAGGTTGTAGGTATGTAAACATTATGTGTTTATGATCAGGATTCATGAGACCGTTATGAAAGTGAAACCCAATTTTTCGAACCATTAAAGGAATTGACGGGGAACTTTGTTCCAAATTTTAACGAAACATTTGTTTCAGTACCACTTTTCGATACTCCAAATCATATTCTTTCTTATTGCATGGTCTTGATAAAATGTTTGAACCCCACGACATTTTTACCCAACAAGATCCGGGAATAATTTTGTTTTGTGGAATATGATTTCAGTGTGAGTATCAATCTGATTCTTTGTTACTTGATAAATTTTTCCAAAGCATGCTTGTCCCTGACTACACTGGTCAAACAGGTAATTTCGTTTACAATTTATCACTCTTATGTTTAGTTGTGATATGTAACGAAATTTTCAACCACCCACGAAGCCTATTAAAATATGCCCTTCAATACTTCTTTATTAGTATTCGATTGTAATTCATGGGAAACCACACAAGCTTTTAGTCATCTCTCTTGATGATTAGCAAAGTGATATTTGCCTAGGATCTTCCTGCATTTGAATCAAAATATTTTTGACATCACAGAACCAAAATTTTCTTATTTTGTTTCTTATCTTTTTCTTTGGCACACTTTGCACTCACAATATCCTTGAGGTTCCGAGTAATGCCAACTCAGGCTGAAGATTTCGCATGTCTGGAAAATGACTTCACTTTTAAACCCAAAAGTGAAAGAGCCCAACCTCCATTCCGAAGGGTTTGCTATGTGATTTCCAAGGCAAAAAGTGATCATTAGTTTTACAGATGTGACGTTCTTTACGGATATTGGCCTGATTTTCAAGGTGACAATTCGCTTGAATTTAAAAGCAACCATTTGGAATTGAAATTGGGTTTGTGAATAAAAAAGGATTTGGGGATTTTATTGCAGTTTTACGCTTTTCTAAAATTCTCAAACGATCTTTGCCCTCCTCTCTCTGATATTCCTCAAGCTTTCAAAACCATAACCATGGCGGCTAAGCATGTTGATTCACATAGAACTGAAGACGTTTCTTCTATACCCATCATGAAAATTCAAAGCACCAACTATCAAGTTCAAGGCGATGTTAATGCTTACCCAGAGGGATTACATATGCTAATTGCTGCTCTTCAAAATTCAATTTTATCCACGACAATGTTTAATTCTTTTTCTGTACCGCTATCCTTGTTGTCACTTGTTGGTTCTACGACCACTTACAGCAAGACAATGAAGATTGTGTCATTCCAGATGATGAATATCAAGAAGTTCAGGTTAACGAATAACCTTTTTGCTCAGATTCTCAATATTCCAAATGATGAACCATTCTACAAGGTAACGAATGAACAAGTCATTCATATGTTCAACGAGATGGGTTATCAACCTACTCTTACCAAGATCAGTGATTTTAAGAAGTATGGATTGCCTTGTATATGGAACTTCTTATTTGGCAAATAGCTTTGATGCTTGACGGGTCGAAGTGTGGGCTTGGATAAAGCTAGATTGGAGGTTTACGCTATGGCGGATGGTATCTACAGTGATTTATCATTGGACTATGCAACTCAATTGTGGGATGAGTTTGTGAAAAGCATCAGGAATACAAATGTTCTCGATGGGATATCGTGTGCTCGCTACTGGAGCCTAATTCTGAAATTTGTCTATGAGAAGGAAGGCATTATGGTTCCTGAAAACGAAGAAACAACTGAATTCTCAATGTATCATTATCCCAAAACCGTTGAAAATAATCTTGATGTATTTCCAACAATTGGTCGCATCCCAGATGCGATGCTTCAAAAAGTTGATCCAACGAATCCCATATTGGTAGCTTACTTGCAGATTATCAATCCATCAATTGAGACTAGAGTGTTGTTGCAAAAGTCTAATGAAGGTCCTTCGAAGAAGCGCAGAGGATCAAAGAAGGATGATCAGGTTACTCCCTCAAAACCTAGTCTTGTACCAGTTGAAAAGTTGGCTAAGTCTCCCAAGAAAGCTGATAAAGGACAAAAATCTTCGAAGAAAAATCCCAAGCCTGTTTTTGAAGAAACCTCAACACATTCAAAGGAGGTGGTACCTTCGAAGTCAGGTGTGTTGAAACGGTTGAAGAAAATGGCTCATAAACCACACTATTCATTTGAATGATCTACAAGCTTTTCATCAATTCTCACTCGAAAGCCTCAGCTCAATAGAAAGGGGGTTGTGATTCATGAAATTCCAACACCAACATCTCCATCATCAAAGAAAAGGCGTGCTGAAGACATGGAAAAATGAGATTCCCAGAATCAGAAGAAACAAAGGAAGCTTCGAATTGTTGAAGATTCTATGGATGAGGATGTAGTTCCTGAATCTCCACTAGGAGATAATACAATGGGATTTCTTCAATCAAGTCAAATATCGAGGCGATTGGAAATTGTCACACCCCAAAACCAGGAATGGCGGAAACGTTCTGGCGCGGAGGACGTCATGTGCAGTATCACAACAATGAATAGTAGTAAACAAGCAACAACATCATCCATTGCATTAATAATATAATTTTAATACAAGTGTGTTCTGTCAAGTTATATAGACACCAAAATATAAATCAAAATGAAAGATGAGTCTAGAACGAGCTCCATCTTCTCTAAACCTTGCATCGGTACCTATCTAATGGTGACCTGAGGATACAAGTTATTTTGAAAGAGAGTATCACCTTAAAAGCTGGTGAGATCATAAGTATTTTAATGTCTGTATTTGTATAAAAGTGCTTGTAAGCATGTGATGTGTAAGTGTGTAAAAGTTCGTGAATGTTTGTAAAAGTTTTGACTCTCCTAGAAAACCCTATGTTTGCTACAAAAAGTAGCCTTCTACCAAGGCATCTAGTAACTGTGTGTGTGTCTCTTGTAAGAGCGTGTATTTTCCCAAATTTGACTATCATTTACCAAAAATATAGTTTTTACATTACTGTATATTGTGTGAAGATCACAAGTGAATGCAATGGTAAAATGAAATAGTATTGTAGTGTTGTATTAAGTAACTACTGCTGTACTAACTACCTTAAACCAATTGTAATTTAAAGTACCATGCGATCGGCCTGTATCCTGCTACCGACTATAGTACGCGACAATGTAAGATGTCGGAGAAAATGACGTTTGGCACCCGTAGACTTGCAAAGTCCCACTGTAGCTAGCAGCAAGGTGTAGGATAGTCAATCCAGTATAGATCTATACGCAAACTCATACGCTCCCCAATTAAGGAGATTTTGGATACATGAACGGTCATGATAGGTAGTGCCATACCCCGTTACGTGGCTCACATAACTGAAGAAATGTATATGTAATGTATGTGCTAGCTGTATTGTATGGTCTCCCTCTGTCTAGCCTGTATGGTAATGTACTGTGTGTACTAGCTGTATTGTGTGTTCTTTCTCTATCTAGCAAGTATTGTAATGTACTGTGTGTACTAGCTGTATTGTGTGTTCTTTCTCTATCTAGCAAGTATTGACTCATGTATGAACTGACTCATTGTATGATTCATTGTTCTAGTAATAGTATTAGTAACTTCCTAAACTACACCTATTGTAGTTTACTAGTAATAGGACTTGTATGTATGAACATGATTGTATACCCTTGCTACCCGAGGGTATTGAAATAGAAAGAAGGACCTTTATATCTATATACATATACATGCTATATAACTAGGATTCAAACGACCTTCGGACAAATAACCGATACCCTAAGTCCACAACCAAACGAGGAACAGGAGGTAAGGTGAGTTATCAGTTCTAAGTCCTTTGAATCCTACTTATATAACTATATCTATAAAGATATAAATTTAACAGAATATAAGTATAAAAGAGTTTAAGTAAAAGTATTTGACATGTAAAAGAGTTTGATAAAAGAATTTGGTATGTAAAAGAGCTTGTAAAACCGTTTGAAAAGTAGTTTCTTCAAAACACTGTTTGAAAAGTAAGAAATCCACTAGACTGGTAGTTATTAATCACATGTGATTGATATAATAACTATAATAGATCAACTTGTATCCCCCCCACATAAAATCATTTAAAAACATTAAAAACATTTAAAAGGTTAATTAAGGGGGTATGAACTCACCTGTAGTGAGTGGTTTGGATGAACGGAATGTATAGGATGCTAGGTGTCAAGTGAAGACTTGTACACACACAATGATCCTAGTTAACATATAATAACACATATAGGTATCCAATTAGTCATAAAACAACTAATTAACCAAGTTTCAGACATCCTAAGACATCTAAAACACTTGATTTAAGTGCTATAAGTCCTAAGGATTGCATCTAAGGGTGGTAGGACCTTGTATTTGAGTTTAGGGTTCAAGGGTAAACTCCTTTGGAGTTTACGGTTTTGTGACCATAACTCATTGAGTTTACGGTCGTAAACCCATGAGTTTACGGCCGTAAACTCATGGTACTTTTACCATGTTGAGTTTTGAAGCTTTACAAGTCCTTAGAAGCATTTCTACTTGAAGTATAAGCCTGAGGAAGAGATTAGGGCACCATTTCACTCCTTTGTGGAGTTTACGGTCCTTGGACCACTTCTCCTTGGGTTTACGATCGTAAACCCAAATGGTTTATGGTATTTTGATGTTTTCAAGTATTAAGCACATCGAGGAAGGGATCTAGGCTAGTTTCCAAGGCTTACTAAGGGACTAGGGCCACTTTGGCCCCTTTGTTAGGGTTTACGGTCCAAGATGTTCTTGGACCGTAAACACCTTTGATCCTTGATTCCTTGATGTTTTCTAGATGTTTAAGAAGTATAACAAGCCCTATAACACACTAGGGTAAGAGTACTTACAAGTAGAAGCTTGAAAAAGTGCTAAAACTCCAAGAACAC
Source organism: Lactuca virosa (assembly GCF_052849685.1). Classification (NCBI taxonomy): domain Eukaryota; kingdom Viridiplantae; phylum Streptophyta; class Magnoliopsida; order Asterales; family Asteraceae; genus Lactuca; species Lactuca virosa. The sequence goes on from NC_136428.1 coordinate 175,852,135, forward strand.
TAGTGTGTGTTCTTGGTGAAACTTGAAGATCTACACTTTTGGAATGATTTCATGGATGGAATCATGTTAGATCACTAGATTAAGTAAGATATCAACTTTTTAGGGCTAGAAACACTTACACTTTTTAAGATCAAGAAGAAAAGTCGATGATACTTGAGAGAGAATTGAGTTTTGGATCTTGAAATTGTGAAAAGTGATAAATAATGACTAAGTGTCATATTTATACCCTCTTTTAGGGTTTACGGCCGTAAACACCTTTGTTTAGGCCGTAAACTCCAAAATCTTGGAGTTTTGGGACATTATTGTTGCACAATAAACCCTTAGGGCATCCTCTCTCCTGTTATCTCCTGAAGTACTAATCTTAAAATACTCAAACTTATTCCAAAAAGCTTGAAAATTAGCAGAAACAATTTTGACTTCTATTGAATCGAATGGTTGTACAGAATAGAAATTTAGGGTTGTCACATCATCCCCCCCGTTAGAAGGAATTTCGTCCCGAAATTAGAGTTTAAGAAAATAAGTAGTTACAAATAAATAAATAAAAAGACGAGGATATTTCAGTTTCATCTGATTCTCTCGTTCCCAAGTGAATTCAGGTCCTCGCTTGGGGTTCCAGCGAACCTTCACTATCGGGATACGACTTTGTTTCGTTTGCTTGACCTCTCGGTCCATGATCTCTACAGGTTCTTCCACGAAGTTGAGGCTCTCGTTGATCTCGATCTCGTCGAGTGGGATCACAAGAGTCTCGTCGGACAGACACTTTTTCAAGTTCAAGACGTGGAAAGTAGAATGTACGTTACTGAGCTCGCGCGGTAAGTTAAGTTTGTAAGCTACAGGGCCGATTCTTGCGAGAATCTCGAAAGGCCCTATGTACCTTGGATTTAGCATTCCACGCTTTCCGAAGCGTATCAAGCCCTTCCAGGGTGATACCTTCAATAGAACACGGTCGCTCACCTGGAATTCCAACAGTTTTCTTCGTTTATCAGCGTAGCTTTTCTGTCGGTCTCTAGAGGCTTTCAATCATTCATGAATCTGAACGATCTTATTTGTCATTTCCCGAATGATCTCCGGACCTGTGAGAGTGCTTTCAGGAAGTCGTCCTTTAGCTAACTGGGTATCACCCACCTCAGCCCAGCACAGAGGAGATCTGCACTTTCGGCCATAGAGGGCCTCGAATGGAGCAGCCTTTATGCTCGTGTGATAACTGTTGTTGTAGGAAAATTCGACAAGGGGTAAATGAGTATCCCATGCTTTCCCAAAGTCGATCACACAGGCTCGCAACATATCTTCCAATGTTTGGATAGTTCTCTCACTTTGCCCGTCTGTCTGTGGGTGGTAGGCTGTACTTATGTCCAGCCTAGTTCCTAGGGAACTTTGTAGCGACTGCCAGAACCTCGAAGTGAATCTACTATCTCTGTCCGAGATAATAGATATGGGGACACCGTGCAGTCGTACAATCTCCCGAATGTAGGTTCTTGTAAGTTTCTCCATTTTGTCTATTTCTTTGATAGGCAGGAAGTGTGCAGACTTGGTCAATCTATCGACGATGACCCATATGGTATCAAGTCCACCCGTTGTCTTGGGCAACTTGGTTATGAAATCCATAGTGATCCGCTCCCACTTCCATTCCGGTATCTCCGGTTGTTGTAGAAGACCGGAGGGTTTCTGGTATTCAACCTTGACCTTGGCGCAAGTAAGGCATTTACTCACGAAGGTAGCAATCTCTGCTTTCATGTTAGGCCACCAGTATAACTTTTTAAGATCCATATACATCTTATCTGAACCTGGGTGGACGGAATTACGAGTGTTGTGCGCCTCGTTCATGACCAAGTCTCTGAAACCACCGTGTTTCGGGGTCCAAATCCGATCCATGAGATAATAAGCTCCGCCACCCTTAACCTCCAAGTTCTTATCCATCCCTCTCAGGGATTTACCCTCCATATTTTCAGGTTTCAAAGCGTCGAGCTGAGCCTCCTTAATTTGTGTGGACAAGTGCGAATAGATAGTCATGGTCAATGATTTGACTCTACGACCAGAATATTATTTCCGACTTAGGGCGTCAGCTACTATGTTGGCTTTACCCGGATGATAACGAATTTCGCGTTCGTAATCACTGAGTAGCTCGACCCACCGTGGTTGTCTCATGTTGAGCTCCTTCTGGTCGAATATGTGATGTAGGCTTTTCTGGTCTGTAAAGATAATGCTTTTTGTACCATACAGGTAGTGTCTCCAGATCTTTAGAGCAAAGACAACTGCTCCTAGTTCAAGATCGTGTGTGGTGTAGTTGACCTCGTGTGTCTTCAGTTGTCTCGAGGCACAGGCGATGACCTTACCTCGCTGCATCAGAACACATCCGAGTCCTTGATTTGACGCATCGCAATAGACAACGAAGTCTTATATCCCTTCAGGGAGGGATAGTATTGGTGCGGTGCACAAGACTCTTTTGAGCGTTTGGAATGCTCTCTCCTACTTCTCTTCCCAGTCAAAGGCCACGCCTTTCTGGTTCAGTGTTGTAAGAGGTTTCACAATGCGGGAGAAGTTCTGAATGAACCTGCGATAGTAGCCAGCGAGGCCTAGAAATTGACGAATTTCTGTAGGCGTCTTTGGTGCTGACCAACTCTCAATAGCTTTAATTTTGGAAGGGTCCACGTGTATTCCCTCTTCGCTAACCACGTGCCCTAAGAATTCGACCCGTCGGATCCAAAATTCGCATTTCGAGAACTTCACATAGAGCTTCTCCGAATAAAGTGTTTCTAAGACCTGTCGTAGATGTTGACTATGTTCCTCCTTATTACGAGAGTAGATAAGATGTCATCGATGAAGATGATGACGAACTGATCCAAGTAAGGACGACACACCCTATTCATTAAGTCCATGAATACAGCAGGCGCGTTTGTTAATCCGAACGACATCACTACGAATTCGTAGTGCCCATAACGAGTTCAGAAGGCTGTCTTCGGAATATCCTCCCCTAGCACTCATAATTGGTGATATCCGGATCTTAAGTCGATTTTTGAAAAGATGTTCGCCCCTTGAAGCTGGTCAAATAAATCGTCAATACGAGGCAAAGGATAACGATTTTTGACGGTCAGTTTGTTGAGCTTCTGTAGTCGATGCACATACGAAACGATCTGTCTTTCTTCTTGACGAACAAGACTGGAGCTCCCCAGGGTGAAAAGCTTGGTCTTATAAAGCCCTTGCTGAGTAGTTCGTTAAGTTGACCGGACAGTTCTTGCATCTCTGCAGGTGCTAGGCGATAGGGCGATTTGGCTACGGGGGTAGCCCCTGGAACTAAGTCGATGCGGAACTCTACTTGACGTTGCGGAGGTAATCCTGGGAGTTCTTCTGGAAAGATGTCGGGAAAGTCGAGTACCACTAGGATGTTCTTAATGTCTTTCGTTTCTTGGCTCACATCGACCACATGAGCAAGGAATGCGCGACATTCCTTTCGCAAGAATTTTTGAGCTTGAATGCTCGAGATGATACGAAGGTTCGTGTTGGGTTTGTCGCCATAAACTACTAGAGTTTCGCCAGACGACAGATTAAGGCGTACAGACTTTTCGTAACACATGATGTCGGCACGATGAAGACTCAACCAATCTATGCCGATAATGATGTCGAAACTTTTGATAGAGACCGGCATGAGGTCGATCGAAAATGAATGGCTATCTAGTGTTAGGGTACACCCTATGAATATATTGCTAGTGCTCTCCGTCTTTCCATTAGCCATTTCTACAGTGAACGGTTCTTTAAGTGCTCGTGATTTTTGCTTAAGTAAATGAGCAAATTTTTGGTTCACGAAACTCCTCTCCGCTCCACTATCAAACAGTATGCATGCATAAGAGTTATCGAGGAGAAACGTACCAGTGACCACTGTGGGGTCGGCAACCGCTTCCTCGTGGCCTATGGCCAGAACTCTTGCCACTCCATCGGCATTCCCTGCCTTCGGGAAGTTCCTTTTATAGTGGCCCACCTCACCACAACCGTAGCAAGCTTGACCCACACCAGCGCCGGGGACTTGGGTGATTGGTTTTGCTGGAGCCTTGCAGAAGCGGGCAGTATGCCCCTTCCTTATGCAGTTAGAGCACTGCATTTTGCGACAGACTCCAACGTAGTGGAAGTTGCACTGGTTGCACTTAGGTAAACTTCCAGCCTACTGCTTTACCAGAGCAGCAGCAGTGGCAGGTGCTATCGCAGGATGAACTGCCACGACCCGTTGCTTTTGGCAGCCTTCTTCTTCTTCTTGTCATCCCAGATCTTCCGCTTGGAATCAGCGGTTCTGACTGGTTCTGAGATGGCCAGGGTTGTTGTTGCGGCCGGGGTACGAACCCCATGGTCTATGAGCCGCTGTGCCAATCGCTTGGCACTGTCGAATGTAGTGGGGTTTGAAGCCAAAACATTTCCCTGGAATGGAGGCACCAGCCCCCATATGTATCTTTCGATCTTCTTTCCCTCTGTGTGAACCATGTTGGGATAGAGGGCCACCAGTTCGCAGAACCTGGCGGTTTAGGAGACTATGTCGGAGCCCTTCATGGTTAGGCTCCACAGTTCCTCTTCTAGCTTTTGGATTTCGCCCCTCGGGCAGTACTCCTCAATCATGAGGTCTTTCATAGTTTCCCCGCCCATAGCATTAGGAACTACAAGAGATAGTGACTTGAGATGGCTATTCCACCATGTCAGGGCTTTGTCTTCAAAGGTGCAAGTGGCGAACTTGACCTTGCTCCCCTCTGGGCAAGAGCAGATTTCGAAAACCGATTCGGTCTTCTCGAACCACTGCGAGAGGGCAATGACTCCACCAGTCCCTCTGAAGGACTTGGGCTTGCAGTTGGTGAAGTCCTTAAAGGAGCACTCTTTCAAGCGCACAGGAGCTTCACCAAGAGTAGATTGAACATGGGTTCCTCCTCCAGTGGAACCAGATGAATGATATTGGGCCATGGCTGTAGCCACGGCCGCAGCTACAACAACATTCAGAGCTGCCGTATCGATTTGAGGAGCAGGTGGTGTCGGTGCGGGAGGATCGCGTCTTGCTGATCGGCGTGGAGGCATCTTTAAACTATAAGTTTAGGAAGATGAAGATATTGATAAGAATTTAATAGGAAAATTGATGAGAATGACTCATTGACTAACTCTCCATAGCCCAACAGCACAATTGAATAGCACGATTGAATGTAGATCTAGAACTAACAGATGATAGCATTTGGATAATAATTTCCATGAGATTAGATATCTGTCAATAATACTGGAACTACAGATGTAATGAGTTCGGGAAAAATGACCTAGAAGTAGGTCTTACATCAACCAAGATGGGAAAATTTTGACAGACTACTACCTAATCAAGACCTAACGGGTTTAAGATTTACAAAGATAGGAAATTAGACTAGAGTTTTTTTATACTAACTAGGTTATATCCAAAAGAGAAGTCGATGAGACTCTATCGGCGACGAGAACTACTAGAGTGAGTTCTTGAATCCGACAGAAGACGTTCTATGTTCCTCATAAGCCTTTCAGACCTTGCCTGCTGAGCTCGAAGTTCCCTGACTTCAGCTTGGGTTTCAGCAAGTTCCCTCTATAGAACTGTATTGCGGACCTGAGTCCTTTCATGAGTAGACTCTAGTTGGCGAATGCGGACTGTGTTAACGTCAGAGTTGGCGTCAATCTCCATGACTCGGTCGATAGTCTCTCGACCTTGCTCGGTGTTCCGAGCAATCCTACGAACCATGATGGGTAGGAACCTGTCAGCTGAACCTCCCTCAGTGAGGTTGTAGAAGCTTCTGTCTCCATTGTAGGGCATGGGTTGACCTTGTTCCTGACTCCATCTATTCAAGTTTGTGGCCCGCAGAGGTGTGTGTCCTTGAAATGCTGGACGAGGGTTCAGGTTTGGGTCTTGAGCAGCTGGGGGTAGGTTGTTGACTTCTGGTTCTGAGTCAGAACCATCAGAAAAGCCTTCAGCTTCGTGATCATCCAAAGGGATTGGGTGATCATCTTCTGGCTCTTCTCCAAGCCATCCAGCATTGCCGTGGTTGTGATAGTAAGGGTCTCCGGGGATATGGAATCCAGCCATGTTATTTACGCGAGAAAAGGGATATAAAAATCTAGCACATAAGTAGTTTATAGTAACACAAAATACTCCTATAGTATTCTAGGTTTATTTTCTATTCTATTATTTTCATTGTGGTATTGTTGGTAAGTTTTTAGACTTGTTGCAACCTCACAACCACACTTAGGCACATGCTAGTCAACCCTCGGATAATATAGTTGATCAGGCTATATCTTCCCAGTTTTGACTATATGTCTCTAAGTCTACTTGTGCTGCCCAATAACCGTAATACTTTTGTTCTGTCCTAGTGACACTGATTTTAGTATGAATGCAAGCATGTATACTTAATTAAATATTTTATTATTTAGAAGTATAAACTCTTGGTCAGAGTATTTTAATCCCGTTGTATTTATAGTCTGTATATCTTTTATGGGTTGATATACTCAATTCACTATAAACAATGCTGTGATACCAATCTGTCACACCCCAAAACCAGGAACGGCGGAAACGTTCTGGGGTGGAGGACGTCATGTACAGTATCACAACAATGAATAGTAGTAAACAAGCAACAACATCATCCATTGCATTAATAATATAATTTTAATACAAGTGTGTTCTGTCAAGTTATATAGACACCAAAATATAAATCAAAATGAAAGATGAGTCTTGAACGAGCTCCATCTTCTCTAAACCTTGCATCGGTACCTGTCTACTGTTGACCTGAGGATACAAGTTATTTTGAAAGAGAGTATCAGCTTTAAAGCTGGTGAGATCATAAGTATTTTAATGTCTGTATTTGTATAAAAGTGCTTGTAAGCATGTGATGTGTAAGTGTGTAAAAGTTCGTGAATGTTTGTAAAAGTTTTGACTCTCCTAGAAAACCCTATGTTTGCTACTAAAAGTAGCCTTCTACAAAGGCATCTAGTAACTGTGTGTGTGTCTCTTGTAAGAGCGTGTATTTTCCCAAATTTGACTATCATTTACCAAAAATATAGTTTTTACATTACTGTATATTGTGTGAAGATCACAAGTGAATGCAATGGGAAAATGAAATAGTATTGTAGTGTTGTATTAAGTAACTACTGCTGTACTAACTACCTTAAACCAATTGTAATTTAAAGCACCATGCGATCGGCCTGTATCCTGCTACCGACTATAGTACGCGACAATGTAAGATGTCGGAGAAAATGATGTTTGGCACCCGTAGACTTGCAAAGTCCCACTGTAGCTAGCAGCAAGGTGTAGGATAGTCAATCCAGTATAGATCTATACGCAAACTCATACGCTCCCCAATTAAGGAGATTTTGGATACATGAACGGTCATGACAGGTAATGCCATACCCCGTTACGTGGCTCACATAACTGAAGAAATGTATATGTAATGTATGTGCTAGCTGTATTGTATGTTCTCCCTCTGTCTAGCCTGTATTGTAATGTACTGTGTGTACTAGCTGTATTGTGTGTTCTTTCTCTATCTAGCAAGTATTGTAATGTACTGTGTGTACTAGCTGTATTGTGTGTTCTTTCTCTATCTAGCAAGTATTGACTCATGTATGAACTGACTCATTGTATGATTCATTGTTCTAGTAATAGTATTAGTAACTTCCTAAACTACGCCTATTGTAGTTTACTAGTAATATGACTTGTACGTATGAACATGATTGTATACCCTTGCTACCCGAGGGTATTGAAATAGAAATAAGGACCTTTATATCTATATACATATACATGATATATAACTAGGATTCAAACGACCTTCGGACAAATAACCGATACCCTAAGTCCACAACCAAACGAGGAACAGGAGGTAAGGTGAGTTATCAGTTCTAAGTCCTTTGAATCCTACTTATATAACTATATCTATAAAGATATACATTTAACAGAATATAAGTGTAAAAGAGTTTAAGTAAAAGTATTTGACATGTAAAAGAGTTTGATAAAAGAATTTGGTATGTAAAAGAGCTTGTAAAACCGTTTGAAAAGTAGTTTGTTGAAAACACCGTTTGAAAAGTAAGAAATCCACTAGACTGGTAGTTATTAATCACATGTGATTGATATAATAACTATAATAGATCAACTTGTATCCCCCCACATAAAATCATTTAAAAACATTGAAAACATTTAAAAGGTTAATTAAGGGGGTATGAACTCACCTGTAGTTACTGGTTTGGATGAACGGAATGTATAGGATGCTAGGTGTCAAGTGAAGACTTGTATACACACAATGATCCTAGTTAACATATAATAACACATATAGGTATCCAATTAGTCATAAAACAACTAATTAACCAAGTTTCAGACATCATAAGACATGTAAAACACTTGATTTAAGTGCTATAAGTCCTAAGGATTGCATCTAAGGGTGGTAGGACCTTGTATTTGAGCTTAGGGTTCAAGGGTAAACTCCTTTGGAGTTTACGTTTTTGTGACCATAACTCATTGAGTTTACGGTCGTAAACCAATGAGTTTACGACCGTAAACTCATGGTACTTTTACCATGTTGAGTTTTGAAGCTTTACAAGTCCTTAGAAGCATTTCTACTTGAAGTATAAGCCTTAGGAAGAGATTAGGGCACCATTTCACTCCTTTGTGGAGTTTACGGTCCTTGGACCACTTCTCCTTGGGTTTACGACCGTAAACCCAAATGGTTTATGGTCTTTTGATGTTTTCAAGTACTAATCACATCAAGGAAGGGATCTAGGCTAGTTTCCAAGGCTTAGTAAGGGACTAGGGCCACTTTGGCCCCTTTGTTAGGGTTTACGGTCCAAGGTGTTCTTGGACCGTAAACACCTTTGATCCTTGATTCCTTGATGTTTTCTAGATGTTTAAGAAGTATAACAAGCCCTATAACACACTAGGGTAAGAGTACTTACAAGTAGAAGCTTGAAAAGGTGCTAAAAGTCCAAGAACACTAGTGTGTGTTCTTGGTGAAACTTGAATATCTACACATTTGGAATGATTTCACGGATGGAATCATGTTAGATCACTAGATTAAGTTGATGGGTTTTGAGCATTCTAACACTTCCTAAGTGTACATGAAACCCTAATAACCTTGGATCTATGTTTGTCTAATCATCATGCAAAGTTGAATTCCAAGGTTATATTCCTATCTAGCATACATGGGGAACAAATTTTAACTTGCATGAAAGATAGAATAAGTTACCTTGTTGTTGCTTATGATCCTTGAAACCTTGTGAGCCTAGCACCCCAAGTGTGATGCCTCAAATGCTTCACACAACACCAAATGCTTTTGGAATGACTTTAGAGAGAATACACACTTCTAAAATCGGCCTAGCCCTCTTGTTTCTTATGTGTGTCCGATTTTGGTGGAGAATGGGTTTCTTATATAGTGTTGACACATCTAGGGTTACACCATGTAAACCCTAATGTGTCATGACTCTTCATTTCCATGACCCATGGGTTTGTAACTCCCATGGAGCATCCATGGAGCATCCTATGGGTGGAACCCAACTTGATAATCCATGGAGCCTCTTAGCCCACTATATAAGATATGGAAGATTTACATAATCTACCCATATATTTAATTAGTTATCTTTTGATCACTTAATTAATTCTAAATTAATTCTTGATCAAACTAATTAAATAATATTATTAATATATTAGAACTTATAATATATTAATAAACCATAAGTGTTATTTCTCTCATTTTAGTTTATCCAATTGCATGGTGCCATGCAACCCAAATGGACCATGTCGGGTCGGGTCAAGTACATACCAGAAATAGTTATGGACTTAGACACCTTATCCAACAGTCTCCCACTTGGATAAGTCTAATAACTATAACTGCAATACTTCAGGAACCGATCGGCAATCGTAGCTCTTTCAAGGTCTCTCGGAACTGTGAAGATGATGATACGCCATTTAAGATAAGTGATCATATAATCCTCTGTTCTAGATATCAGCCGGACAAATACATGGAACAATGTCTTACTTATTGTCCAGCAGTTTGTTTCCCGATTTCCGATTTCTTTAACAAAGAACTTAATTGAACACATCAACTTAGTTCTGACCGGGCCCGGTACATAGGTCAAAACAAAATCATCGGGGGGCCCAGATATCAGCTTCTAATCCAAGAAGGAACAGATAAACTTCGACTCATATGTTTGTTCTACCACTCATTGAATTATACACAAAAGCACGTTTTATAACATCGAGTTACCAATGCGTTAACGTACAATCAATGCATAACCAACTCATAAGTAACAAATCATATCTCTAGGTTTGAAGACTTATATGATATTACCGTCTCACGATCACTTGAGATAAATTCCATGAAGTGATTCCAGTGAGCATGGGTTGAGTCCAATGCTCATAACTTATGAACACTCATGAGTGTTGTAGCCATTTCCAACAACTTAGACCTCTGCAACCAATCATGACAGTCTTGATTCATACCTACTTACGACATATGACCGACTGTGGAGGTTCGAATAATATGATATACCAAAAATAATTATTCTGGAAGTCAAAACATGCAAAAGAAATCTAGTAAACGATCGACAAGAGATAGCAACACTTTACTTATAAATAAAACACCTTTTATTCATCATCTAATGTCAATTACACTTTACAAATTTCAAGGTTATCTAACTACTAAATCTAATATCATCCTTCAGCTCTATGCTCCGAGCATGCTGGAGATGCTTAACCCGAGTAAGTCCCTTCGTGAGGGGATCTGCTGGATTCTCATCCGATGATACCCTCTTTGCCACGAGGAGTCCTTCTTCTATTCGATGTCTGATGAAATGGTATTTTCTGTCGTTGTGTCTGGATCTCCCGTGATCCCTTGGTTCCTTGGCTAAGGCAACTGCACTTTCACTATCACAGAAAATTTCCATTGGCTCTTTAATAGCTGGTACAACTCCAAGGTCTCCAATGAAATTCTTCAGCTATATCGCCTCCTTTGCTGCCTCGCTAGCTGCTATATACTCTGATTCGCAAGTTGAATCAGCCATTGTCTCTTGCTTGGAACTCTTCCAAGAAATTGCTCCTCCATTTAAGGTAAACACCCAGCCTGACTGAGAGCGGAAATTATCCCTATCAGTCTGAAAGTTAGCATCACTATACCCTACAACTCTCAAGTCTTCACTCCCACCGAGGGTATGGACCCAGTCCTTAGTCCTCCGTAGGTACTTGAGGATATTCTTTACCGCAGTCCAGTGTGCCTTGCCAGGGTTCCCCTGATACCTGCTAACCATGCTCAAAGCAAAGGCTACATCAGGTTGAGTACACGTCATAGCATACATGATCGATCCTACAGCCGAAGCATAAGGTATTCGACTCATTTCTGCTATCTCAGCCTCAGTACTAGGGCTTTGTGTCTTACTCAATCTGGCGTTACTCTGGATGGGTAACTCTCCTTTCTTGGAGTCCTGCATGCCGAATCTCTTCAGCACCTTATCCAAGTAGGTACTCTGACTAAGTCCAATTAGTCTTTTACTCCGGTCTCTCAAGATCCTTATCCCTAGAATATAGGCAGCTTCTCCTAGGTCCTTCATAGAGAAACACTTCCCAAGCCAGGACTTAACTTCCTGCAGAGTTGGGATGTCATTTCCTATGAGTAGTATGTCATCCACATACAATACCAAAAATCTAACTATACTCCCACTAGCCTTGACATATACACAAGATTCATCTTCACTCCTAGAAAAGCCAAATTCCTTGACTTTCTCATCAAAGCAAAGATTCCATCTGCGAGGTGCTTGCTTTAACCCATAAATGGATTTCTCAAGCTTACACACTCTATTAGGGGTACTCTGTGTTGACAAAACCCTCTGGCTGACTCATGTAAACATCCTCAGCCAACTTTCCATTAAGGAAAGCGGTTTTGACATCCATTTGCCATATTTCATAGTCATGAAATGCGGCTATGGCTAACAGAACCCTAATAGACTTAATCTTGGCCACTGGAGAAAAGGTCTCATCATAATCAACTCCCGGAGTTTGTGAGAAACCCTTTGCAACCAGTCGTGCCTTATAAGTGTGTACATTACCATCCATGTCGGTCTTCTTCTTGAAGATCCATTTGCACCCTACAGTCTTACGACCTGGTACATTCTCAACCAAGTTCCAAACTTGATTGTCATACATGGACTGTATCTCGCTGTCCATTGCCTCTTTCCACTTGGCTGACTCAGGGCCTGCCATGGCTTCCGCGTAACTGTTAGGTTCATCCAGACCTATCAGTGTCTCATCACTGATAAGTGTATCACCTTCCGCAGTAATATGGAATCCATAGTAATGCTCAGGTGCATTCCTAACCCTTGTGGAACGCCTCAGAGGTACAGACTTGTCAATTGGCTCAACAGGAGTTTCCTCCTCAAGTTGAGTGCTAGTGTTTGAAGTTCCTTCACCACTTGACTCTTGAATTTCTTCAAGGTCAACTTGCCTCCCACTGTCTCCTTGGCTTATGAACTCTCTCTCTCGAAAGAAAGCCCTCCTAGCTACGAAGACCACATTCTCACTAGGTCTGTAGAAGAGGTAACCAAAGGATTTTTGTGGGTAGCCGATGAAAATACACCTCTCACTTCGAGGTTCGAGCTTATCAATAGTCTCGCGTCTCATGAAATCCTCGCAACCCCAAATCTTAATGTGGTCTAGTTTCGGTACTTTACCAGTCCACATCTAAAGAGGAGTTTTGGCAACTTTCTTTGTGGGAACTAGATTAAGGATATGGGCGGCGGTCTCTAAGGCATACCCCCAAAATGAGATTGGTAGCGAAGCTCGACTCATCATGGTACGAACCGTATCCAACAAGGTTCGATTACGCCTCTCAGCTACACCATTCAACTGCGGTGTCCTGGGAGGTGTCAATTGTGAGACAATCCCACATTCCCTAAGATAGTCGAGGAACTCTGAACTAAGATACTCACCACCTCGATCGGATCGAAGCATCTTAATGTTCCTGCCCAATTGATTCTCGACTTCCTGTTTAAACTCTTTAAACCTCTCAAAAGTCTCTGACTTATGCTTGATTAAGTAGACATATCCATATCTACTGTAATCATCAGTAAAAGTCAAATAATAACGATTAGCATCCCTTGTGGCATGTTTGAAGGGCCCACACACATCCGTGTGTATAAGATCCAACAAACCTTCACCCCTCTCACAAGAACCTGTGAAGGGTGACTTTGTTATTTTTCCAAGTAAGCATGATTCACGACTATCATCTGACTTTAGGTCAAATGACTCCAAGACTCCATCCTTTTGGAGTTGGCCTATACGTTTCTTGCTTATATGTCCAAGACGACAATGCCATAATGATGCTTTATCCAAGTTATTATCATTAACAGAATCAATACACAATACATTATTTCCTAAGTTATCAACCACAGATACAGTTTCATACACACCATCAAGAGGTAATGCTTTAAAATAAAGAATATTATTAAAGAAAGCTTTAATCGAACAAACTTCATTATCAAATGAAAAGGTGAAACCTTGTTTATACAATGCATGAAAGGAAATAATATTTCTTGCCATTTCTGGCGAATAACAACATTTATTCAAATCTAAACTAAACCCACTACTTAGCGATAAAGTATAAACTCCAATCTTGGTGACAGGTAAAGCTTTCCTATTCGCCATGATTAAGTTTATTCTTCCATGCTCCACATTCTCACTTCTTCTTAGTCCCTGCAAATCAGAACAGATATGAATACCACAACCGGTATCAAGGACCCAAGAGTTTGAATGGGGTGAGTTATTGGATAAGATAGTGTAAATACCTGCATGGTTGGGTTTAACTTTCCCATCCTTCACATCTTGCTGGTACTTTGGGCAGTTCCACTTCCAATGTGACTTTTCATGGCAATAGAAGCATTCAGCCTCTTTAGGGTCAGAAGAAGGAGTGACAAAACCTTTCTTGGTTCAACTTGAAGAAGAGCCATCAAGGGTCCTAGCCTTGGTACCCTTCGAAGAGCTCTTCCTCTTCTTCCCTCTACCTTTCCCGATTGCCAAAACCGGGGCGGAGTTTGGAGTAGGAGTGTTAACAACCGACTTACCCTTAAGACCTGTTTCTACGGTCTTGAGGAGTCCCTGAAGTTTGCTGAGTGTGACCTCTTCCTTATTCATGTGATATGTCATGTGGAATTGATCATAGCACGATGGTAAGGAGTGCAAAATGATATCTATTGCAAGCTCCTCAGGGAAGTTCACATTAAGCTTCAGCAACCGATCCACATACCTTTGCATTTTCTGCATGTGGCTCGTGATGGATTCCCCGTCCTTCATCATGGTTGTTATGATAGAGCATATGATTTCATACCTCTCTTGTCGTGCACTTTGATGGTATCTTTCCATCAGATCTTGGTGCATTTCAAAAGGGTAGAAGTCCTCATAGGACTTTTGGAGTTCCGCTGTCATGGTGGCCAACATGATGCATGCCACTTTTGTAGCATCCCTTTCATGTGCCTGGAAGTCAGCGATCTCCTGGGGAGTTGCAGTGGTCTCATCAATCTCCTTAAGCTCCTTGTCAAGGACATATTCTTTGTCCTCGTAGCGGGTAATCATCCTGATGTTTCTGATCCATTCATTGAAGTTGGATCCATCAAAAGTGACTTTCCCACACAAGTTCATAAGGGTAAAGGAGCCATTAGGATTAGAGCCAGAAGCAGCATTGTTTGAAGACATCTGAAAGAATAGAACAAGATTAGTTTAGATATTAAGAGAGTTCTTAATAAAACACCCAAATGTAATATTAAGGCTAGGATCCAATCACAATATATTATAACTTAAAAGAGGTATGCCGTAATCCAAACTATAACATATTTGAAAGGTAGGTGAATGACGATTCACCAATTTCCACCATGAAAAACGAAATATAAATATTAGGTTTTTAATTGGTTCTTAGAAATTCCTAGATTCTTTTGAGATTCAATGAACTTTTCAAAGTCATGTTTCAATCTCGAGTGTGCCCTCCAAGTTTTGTGACTGGGATACCGAGGATCACAAAACGAGGTGTGAAGTAACCATGCAAATCACTTGGTACCCTCAAGGTTTATCACTCAATCGATGTGCCGGTAAACCACACACGCTCCACCGATGCTATGGTAAACCTTAAGTCACCCTTTACCTACCTTGTTAACTCCAAGTTAGTGTGTCGGTTAACCACACACGCTCCACCAACGACTTAAACAAAGTGTAAAGTGTAATTTCATGGATTAGCACCTTATTCACAGTTTCCTAAAGTAACTAAGATTGGGAATTTAATAAAAGCATTTAGTTACTTTATAATATTCATCATACTTTTAATGAGAATTTATAAGTCCTTGTCTTACCCGTTCGGCTAACGACCCTCCACCGATCAAGGAAGCGGTGGGTGAGAGTGGACACCCATTAAGTTGCCATTTTATAGGCAACAACCTTATACCCCCCTTATAGACCGGCTTCGGGAATGAGGCGTACTAGCGGTAAGACGACTTGACGTTATACATATATATATATTAGTAACTTATAATATTATAAAGTATAAGGGTTGAATTTTAACTTTTAAAATTCTAAGGGTTGGAACTAAAGTTTTAATCAAGACTTTACATGTTCCAAAACTTGAGGGCAAGTTTTGTAAACTTCCAAAACTTTTCATTTCTTATAACTTATGAATTAATTGAGTAATAAAAATGAAGACTCTTCATTTTTATAACTCTTGTGTTCTTTTAATGGCTTTAATAAAAGTGAGACTTTTGGTTTTCCTTAACTTGAGGACAAGTTATGGACTCCATTAAAACACATTATGATCATGAATTAAACTACCATGAAGGTTACAAACAATTCCTCTGATCATCTAATCTTCATAAGTTCAAGAACATGAATATGAACACTTTCAAGAATAAAAAATTACACTTAAAAAAAACTTGTAATTATAATAATTGCCATTGTAAATGGATTAACATAAACATTACACCATCTAGCGCGGAGGACGTCATGTGCAGTATCACAACAATGAATAGTACTAAACAAGCAACAACATCATCCATTGCATTAATAATATAATTTTAATACAAGTGTGTTCTGTCAAATTATATAGACACCAAAATATAAATCAAAATGAAAGATGAGTCTTGAACGAGCTCCATCTTCTCTAAACCTTGCATCGGTACCTGTCTACTGGTGACCTGAGGATACAAGTTATTTTGAAAGAGAGTATCAGCTTTAAAGCTGGTGAGATCATAAGTATTTTAATGTCTGTATTTGTATAAAAGTGCTTGTAAGCATGTGATGTGTAAGTGTGTAAAAGTTCGTGAATGTTTGTAAAAGTGTTGACTCTCCTAGAAAACCCTATGTTTGCTACTAAAAGTAGCCTTCTACAAAGGCATCTAGTAACTGTGTGTGTGTCTCTTGTAAGAGTGTGTATTTTCCCAAATTTGACTATCATTTACCAAAAATATAGTTTTTACATTACTGTATATTGTGTGAAGATCACAAGTGAATGCAATGGGAAAATGAAATAGTATTGTAGTGTTGTATTAAGTAACTACTGCTGTACTAACTACCTTAAACCAATTGTAATTTAAAGCACCATGCGATCGGCCTGTATCCTGCTACCGACTATAGTACGCGACAATGTAAGATGTCGGAGAAAATGACGTTTGGCACCCGTAGACTTGCAAAGTCCCACTGTAGCTAGCAGCAAGGTGTAGGATAGTCAATCCAGTATAGATCTATACGCAAACCCATACGCTCCCCAATTAAGGAGATTTTGGATACATGAACGTTCATGACAGGTAGTGCCATACCCCGTTACGTGGCTCACATAACTGAAGAAATGTATATGTAATGTATGTGCTAGCTGTATTGTATGTTCTCCCTCTGTCTAGCCTGTATTGTAATGTACTGTGTGTACTAGCTGTATTGTGTGTTCTTTCTCTATCTAGCAAGTATTGTAATGTACTGTGTGTACTAGCTGTATTGTGTGTTCTTTCTCTATCTAGCAAGTATTGACTCATGTATGAACTGACTCATTGTATGATTCATTGTTCTAGTAATAGTATTAGTAACTTCCTAAACTACGCCGATTGTAGTTTACTAGTAATAGGACTTGTATGTATGAACATGATTGTATACCCTTGCTACCCGAGGGTATTGAAATACAAAGAAGGACCTTTATATCTATATACATATACATGCTATATAACTAGGATTCAAACGACCTTCGGAAAAATAACCGATACCCTAAGTCCACAACCAAACGAGGAACAGGAGGTAAGGTGAGTTATCAGTTCTAAGTCGTTTGAATCCTACTTATATAACTATATCTATAAAGATATAAATTTAATAGAATATAAGTATAAAAAAGTTTAAGTAAAAGTATGTGACATGTAAAAGAGTTTGATAAAAGAATTTGGTATGTAAAAGAGCTTGTAAAACCGTTTGAAAAGTAGTTTGTTGAAAACACTGTTTGAAAAGTAAGAAATCCACTAGACTGGTAGTTATTAATCACATGTGATTGATAGAATAACTATAATAGATCAACTTGTATCCCCCCACATAAAATCATTTAAAAACATTGAAAACATTTAAAAGGTTAATTAAGGGGGTATGAACTCACCTGTAGTTACTGGTTTGGATGAACGGAATGTATAGGATGCTAGGTGTCAAGTGAAGACTTGTATACACACAATGATCCTAGTTAACATATAATAACACATATAGGTATCCAATTAGTCATAAAACAACTAATTAACCAAGTTTCAGACATCATAAGACATGTAAAACACTTGATTTAAGTGCTATAAGTCCTAAGGATTGCATCTAAGGGTGGTAGGACCTTGTATTTGAGTTTAGAGTTCAAGCGTAAACTCCTTTGGAGTTTACGGTTTTGTGACCAGAACTCATTGAGTTTACGGTCGTAAACCCATGAGTTTACGGCCGTAAACTCATGGTACTTTTACCATGTTGAGTTTTGAAGCTTTACAAGTCCTTAGAAGCATTTCTACTTTAAGTATAAGCCTTAGGAAGAGATTAGGGCACCATTTCACTCCTTTGTGGAGTTTATGGTCCTTGGACCACTTCTCCTTGGGTTTACGGCCGTAAACCTAAATGGTTTATGGTATTTTGATGTTTTCAAGTATTAAGCACATCAAGGAAGAGATCTAGGCTAGTTTCCAAGGCTTACTAAGGGACTAGGGCCACTATAGCCCCTTTGTTAGGGTTTACGGTCCAAGGTGTTCTTGGACCGTAAACACCTTTGATCCTTGATTCCTTGATGTTTTCTAGATGTTTAAGAAGTATAACAAGCCCTATAACACACTAGGGTAAGAGTACTTACAAGTAGAAGCTTGAAAAGGTGCTAAAAGTCCAAGAACACTAGTGTGTGTTCTTGGTGAAACTTGAAGATCTACACCTTTGGAATGATTTCACGGATGGAATCATGTTAGATCACTAGATTAAGTAAGATATCAACTTTTTAGGGCTAGAAACACTTACACTGTTGAAGATCAAGAAGAAAAGTCGATGATACTTGAGAGAGAATTGGGTTTTGGATCTTGAAATTGTGAAAAGTGATAAATAATGACTAAGTGTCATATTTATACCCTCTTTTAGGGTTTACGGTCGTAAACACCTTTGTTTAGGCCGTAAACTCCAAACTCTTGGAGTTTTGGGACATTATTGTTGCACAATAAACCCTTAGGGCATCCTCTCTCCTGTTATCTCCTGAAGTACTAATCTTAAAATACTCAAACTTATTCCAAAAAGCTTGAAAATTAGCAGAAACAGTTTTGACTTCTATTGAATCGAATGGTTGTACATAATAGAAATTTCGGGTTGTAATCCTAATCTTGTTATCTCATCTTCTTTCAGAACATCGGGTGTTGATACTACAGTCTCTTTACCAACATATCATATTCCTACTTCATCCAAATTACCTTTATCGACCCACTCACCTACCTTCGAAAACATCATGCAATAACCCATCACTTCCTTATTCCCATCCCAATCCACAGAAGGTCCAAAAACCGTTCAGGATGATGAAACTGATGATGGTGAATTCATGGGTACCTTTGCTGATATTGAATTCGACTTTGAAGAAGGAAACATACCCGATCACATGTTGATATCTGGGAAGAAATTTAAGATTCTAAATCGGAAGCTTAATTCATTGCTACAATTACAAGCGGATGCAGGGGGTAAACATTCAATATCTGGAATAGAAGTGGATGTGATTCTGAAAGCTCAAGAGCATCGTATTCAGAATAAACTTTATCAGATTGACAAGAACAATGAGTTAAGGGTAAAAGCTCAATCTGATTCCTTTAATGGCGTACTTAGTGACTTGAAGGCAGTTGTAAAGAACGACATGTTCTTTTTGTTAAAGATGTCAAGACTGTTCGAGAAGATGTGAATAGAAATATCGATGAGTTACGAGCTGATATGGAAAAGGAGATTAATGATTTGACTCAAAATTATTCTTTTCCTCCAATGAAGGTTGATATAATTGCTGAGGCAGTAACGAAAGTGGTTCAATGGTATAACTCCATGACTCTGAAGCTCGATAAGAAGGCTGAAGTTGATGCTACAAGTTTTGGGAATGTTGCTAAGCTGCTATGTGAATTAAAGGATCTAATGTCAAAGTCTAGATCTTTGTCGTCTTTATTACTCACTCCAGATTTTTTAACTAAGAAGTTTCGCTTGTTAGAGTCAACAAGTCACAACGATTTGGCTCCACTTGCGAAGCTTGCAAATTTGATGGCAACGGATGCACTGTCTGTTGTCACATGGGTGCAAGGGGGGGGGGAGAAAGGAGGAATGTTTGCATAAGTAAAGGCGAAGGAGGTTCTGGAAAAATAGGTGAGGATGAAAAGGTAGTTGGAAAGGTTAGAACTACTCAGATTCCAGTGACAATGCCTAAGAAGACTGATCCAATAATCTCAACAACAACAACAAAGTCTTTGACAAATGGAATTGTATTTGGAGGTTCAAGTTCTTCTTTAAAACCCAAGCCTACTGAAGCAGATAAAGGGAATAGAAAACGTGTAAGTGTTGAGCCTTCGAAAGAGGAGAATAAAGCTGCTTTAGAACAAGAGATGGAGAAACAAAAGCAAAGCAAGAGTATTCTTCGTCAAAGAGCGAATGACCCACCTAGTCTCAACAAAGGTGATCCTAAAAAGCTTTATTCTTATGAGAATATCGAAGCTTTTACTGTTGTAGGGAGATCCGTTACTTCGAAAAGGCTCCAAAGAAAGGCTTTGACACAGAGAACACAAATTTTAATCAGTTGGACTTTCCAGTCAACAAGATGATGTTCTTGGATGAGCAGTTTGAGATTGCTGATAAGTATAAAGACAAAGTTGAATTTAAGAGTTTGAAGTTTCATTTTCATGTTGCATTTGAAGTTTCTCTAGTCAAGATAGTTTGTGTTCTCGACATATCTAAAGATGTTCTGTTCGAGGGTATGGTGCATAATTATCGATATCATGTAGTCCGAGCCAACAACGTTGTATTTGACTTCTCTGTTGCAGACTTCCCTTTAATGAATCTTCATGATTTTTTGGTTGTCACGAAGATTTTGAAGAGTGTTGATGTTTCAAAGCTACAAGTGACGAACAAAGTGTTGGATAAGGTGTCTAAGTCCATAACTATATTTTGTATGTACTTGACCCGGCTTGGCATGGTCCATTTGGGTTGCATCTTCATCACAATTGTTGCATAGACAAAATAAGAAAAAGGACACCTACGATTTGTTAATATATTATAAGTTCTATTATATTAATATGAAGTCATATTATTTAATTAGTATTGACCAAAAATTAATTTGGAATTAATTTTGTGATATAAAAAGAGACTAATTAAATATATGGGGATTGATTTGTAAATCATTCATTCTTGTACAGTGGGCTTATGGTTCATGATTCACTAGATTGGGCTAGGACCCATTGGGTGCTCCATGGAGGCTCCATGGAGGTTATAACCCATGGATCATGGGGGAAATGAAAATCCATGCACATTTGGGTTTACATGGTGTAACCCTACATGTGACACACTATATAAAGAGCTCCATAGCTAGCAAAATTGGCACTATTAGAAGACAAGGAGGGCTAGCCGATTTTGTGATCAAAGTGTTCTACTCTCAAGTTATTCCAAGAGTTGTAGGTGTTGTGTGAAACATTTGAGGCATCACATTTAGGGTGCTAGGCTCACAAGTTATTAAGGAATCCAAGGTACAAGAAAGGTATGTCATTCTACTAGTGTTTATATTACAAGTACCCTGTGACATGCTAGTTAGGATGTAAACCTTGGAAAATTCTTATTTGCATGAATATTAGAGAAAACATATATCCAAGGTTTCTAGGGTTGCATGTACACCTTAGGAAGTGGTAGAATGCTCAAAACCCATCAGTGGTATCAGAGCCTACGCTTGTTTTCTTTGTATTTGATGCAAACTGCTTGAAAAAGTCGATAATTCTGCAATCTGAACAGTGAACTCGCCGAGTCCACGGGGGGACTCAATGAGTCCATGACAAAATGCATCCTACTCATCGAGTAGGTTCTTGCACTCGACGAGTAGGAGCCCCTGTGTGCAGAATTTCGAGTTTTGCTGCTGGAAATGGACTAGAATATTACCCTAAACTGTATTGGACTTGTAAAACCTGTTTTTGATGTGGTAATGATTATGCTAATCCATTTACAATGGTTACTATCAAATTTTCAAGTTTTATATGTGTTTCTGTGATTCTTGAAATTGTTGATATGAATGTTCATACTTATGAGTTTTAGAAGATCATAGGAATTATTTGTAAATTGTTTGTTTGTGTAATTCTTGATCTTAATGCCTATTGATGGAGTCCATAATTTGTCCTCAATTTATGGATTACCAAAATTTACTTCTTTAAATTGTCATTAAAGAGCCACAGGTTACATAATATGAAGTGTCTTCATTTTAATAAACCAATAAAGTCATAAGTTATGAACATGAAAGGTATTGAATAGTTTCAAAACTTTCCCTCAAGTTTTGGGAATTTGTAAAGTCTTTTAGAAAACTTTAATTCCAAACCCTAGAGTTTTAAAAGTTAAACTTCAACCCTTATACTTTCTAATATTATAAGTTAATAGTATATATATATATATATATATATATATATATATATATATATATATATATGTGTGTGTGTGTGTGTGTGTGTGTGTGTGTGTTTGTGTGTGTATAAGAGCAAGTCAGTGTTACCGTTAGTAGGCATCATTCACGAAGCCGGTCTATAAGGGGGGTATAAGGTTGTTGTCTATAAAATGGCAGCTTAATGGGTGTCTACTCTCACCCACCGCTTCCTTGACTGGTGGAGGGTCGTTAGCCGAACGGGTAGGACAAGAACAATAATTCTCATTAAAAGTATAATGAAATATATAAAGTAACTAAATCTTTTATAAATTCCCAATCTTAGTTACTTTAGGAAAATGTGAAATTGGTACTAACCCATGAAATAACACTTTGTACCTTACCAAGTCGTTGGTGGAGCGTGTGTGGGTAACCGGCACACTAACATGGACTAGTAAGAGTGACAAAGGGTGAATTAATATTTATCATAGATCGGTGGAGCGCGTGTGGGTAACTGGCACATCGATTAGTTGATAAAGATTAAGGGTACCAAGTAAATTTGCATGGTTATTCACAACTTGTTTGTGATCCTCGGCATCACAGTCACAAACTTGAGAGGGAACAATCGAGATTTAAACATGCCATTGAAAAGTTCAATCAATCTCAAAAGAATCTAGGAGTTTCAATCCAATTAAAACCTAATAATTCATTTTGTTTTTCATGGTGGAAATTGGTGAATCGTCATTCACCTACCTTCAAATATTTTATAGCTTGGATTACGGCATCCCTCTTCCAAGTTATAAAGTATTGTGTTGGGTCCTAGCCTTAATATTACATTTGGGTATCTTATTAAGGATTCTATATCTAATCTAAACTTATCTTTCTTCTTTTTCATATATCTTCCAACAATGCTGCTTCTGGCTCAATCCCTACCGGCTCCTTCTCTCCCATGAACCTTTGTGGGAGAGTCATCTTTGATGGTTCCAACTTTAATGATTGGATCAGGAACATCAGGATGGTCACTCGTTACGAGGACAAGGAATATGTCCTCGACAAGGAGCTGAAGGAAATTGATGAGTCTATTGATACTCCAGAAGAGATCGCTGACTTTAGGACACATGAGAGAGATGCTACCAAGGTGGCATGTATCATGTTAGCTACAATGAAACCTGAACTCCAGAAGTCCTATGAGGACTTTTACCCTTTTGAGATGCACATGGACTTGATGGACCGCTACCATCAAAGTGCTCGTCAAGAGAGGTATGAAATCATCTCTTCCATGATAACAAACCGAATGAAGGATGGTGAACCCATCACGGGCCACATGCAGAAAATCCAAAGGTTTGTGGGCCATTTGATCAAGTTGAATGTGAACTTCCCCGAGAAGTTGGCTATTGATATCATACTACACTACTTACCTACTTGTTATGATCAATTCCGTATGACATATCAGATAAACAAGGAGGAGGTCACACTTAGCAAACTTCAAGGGCTCCTGAAGACCACTGAAACTGGTCTTAAGGGAAAATTAGTTGTTACTACTCCTACGCCGCCCCTGTTCCGGCAATCGGGCAAAGTAGAGGGAAGAAGAGGAAGAACCCTTCAAAGGGTACCAAGGAAAAGTCTGTTGATGGCTCCTCTTCAAGTGGAACCAAAGGTGGTTCTGTCACTCCTTCTTCCAACCCAAAAGAAGCTCCATGCTTCTATTTTCAGGAAAAGGAGCACTGGAAACGAAACTGCCCCAAGTACCTGCAAGATGTTAAGGAAGGGAAGGTCAAGCCTACCCATGCAGGTATTTACACTATATTGTCTAATAACTCATCACATTCTACTTCTTGGGTTCTTGATACAGGTTGTGGAATACATATATGTTCTGATTTGCAGGGCCTAATAAGAAGTGAGGATGTGGAGCACGGAAAGATAAACTTGATCATGGGTAATAGGAAAGCTTCACCTGTCACCAAGATTGGAGTTTATTCTTTGTTGCTGAAGAGTGGGTTAGTGTTAGATTTGAATAAGTGTTGTTACTCGTTTGAAATGGCGAAAAAAATAATTTCCTTTCATGGCTTGTACAAACAAGGATTTACCTTTTCATTTGATAATGAAGTTGGTGGTATTAATGCTTTTTATAATAATGTACTTTATTTTAAAGCATTACCTTGTGATGGTGTGTATGAAACTATGTCGGTTGTAGAGAACTTAGGAAATAATGTATTACATATCGATTCTTCCACTAGTTTGGATAAAGCGTCCTTGTGGCATTTTATTCTTGGACATGTTAACAAGAAGCGCATAGGCCAACTCCAGAAGGCTGGAGTCTTGGAGTCATTTGACTTAAAGTCAGAAGATAGTTGTGAGTCTTGTTTGCCTGGAAAAATGACAAAGTTACCCTTCACTGCTACTTGTGCAAGGGATGAAGGTTTGTTGGACCTCATACACACAGATGTGTGTGGACCCTTCAGAATCGCCACAAGAGATGCTAACCACTTCTATGTGACTTTTACTGATGATTACAGTAGATATGGTTATGTATACTTAATCAAGAATAAGTCAGAAACCTTTGAAAAATTCAAAGAGTTTAAACAGGAAGTGGAGAATCAGTTGGGCAGGAACATTAAGATGCTTCTATCCGATCGAGGTGGTGAGTATCTTATTACAGAGTTCCTTAACTATCTAAGGAATGTGGGATTGTCTCATAATTGACACCTCTCAGAACAACACAAATTAATGGTGTGGCTGAGAGGCGCAATCGAACTTTTTTATACATGGTTCGTTCCATGATGAGTCCAGCTTCGTTACCAATCTCGTTCGGGGGGTATGCCTTAGAGACTGCCGCCCATATCCTTTATCTAGTCCATACCAAGAAGGTTGCCAAAACACCTCACGAGATGTGGACTGGGAAAGTTCCCAATTTGGACCACATCAAGATTTGGGGTTGCGAAGCTTTCGTGAGACGTGAGACTCAGGATAAGCTCGAACCTCGAAGTGAGCGATGTATTTTCATCGGCTACCCACAAAATTCCTTTGGTTACCTTTTCTATAGACCTAGTGAAAATGTGGTCTTTATGACAAGAAGAGGGGTCTTTGGTGGGATAGAATTCATAAGCCAAGAAAACAGTGGGAGGCAAATTGATCTTGAAGAACTTCAAGAGTCAAGCGGTGAAGGAACCTCAAACCCTAACAATCAACCTGGGGAGGAATCTCCTGTTGATGAGTTCGTAGCTCTGAGGCGTTCCACAACAGTTAGGAATCCGCCTGAGCATTACTATGGTTTTCATATTATCGCGGAAGGTAATGAATTTATCAATGATAGGACACTGGTAAATCTGGATGAGCCTAACAACTTTAAGGAAGCCATGGTAGTCCCTGAGTCTGCCAAATGGAAAGAGGCCATGGATAGCGAGATTCAGTCCATGTATGACAATCAAGTTTGGAACTTGGTTGACAATGTACCGGGTCATAAGACGGTCGGGTGCAGATGGATCTTCAAGAAGAATACCGACATGGATGGAAATGTACACACTTATAAAGTGTGATTGGTTGCGTAGGGCTTTACTCAAACTCCGGGAGTTGACTATGATGAGACCTTCTCACCAGTAGTGAAGATTAAGTCTATTAGGGTTTTGCTAGCCATAGCTGCATTTCATGATTATGAAATATGGCAAATGGTTGTCAAAACCGCTTTCCTTAATGGAAAGTTGGCTGAGGATGTTTACATGAGTCAGCCAGAGGGTTTTGTCGATACAAAATACCCTAATAGAGTGTGTAAGCTTGAGAAATCCATCTATGGATTGAAACAAGCATATGGCAGATGGAATCTTTGTTTCGGTGAGAAAGTCAAAGAGTTTGGTTTTTCAAGGAGCAAAGATGAGTCATGTGTATATGTTAAGGCTAGTGGGAGTATAGTTAGCTTTTTGGTATTGTATGTGGATGACATGCTACTCATAGGAAATGAAATCCCAACCCTGCAGAAAGTTAAGTCCTGGCTTGGGAAGTGTTTCACTATGAAGGACCTTTGAGAAGCTCCCTATATCCTAGGGATAAGAATATTGAGAGAAAGGAGTAAGAGATTAATTGGAATTAGTCAGAGTACCTACTTGGATAAGGTGCTGAAAAGGTTCAGCATGCATGATTCCAAGAAAGGTAACTTACCAATCTTGAGCAACGCCAAACTGAGTAAGACTCAGAGTCCGAGTACAAAGGCTGACATAGATGAGATGAGTCATGTACCATATGCTTCCGCTGTGGGCTCAATCATGTATGCTATGACTTGTACTCGCCCTGATGTGGCCTTTGCTTTGAGCATGGTCATCAGATATCAAGGGAATCCAGGCAAGGCTCATTGGACTGCGGTGAAGAATATTCTCAAGTACCTACGAAGGACTAGGGACTGGGTCCTTACCCTTGGAGGGAGTGATGACTTGACAGTAGTAGGGTACATTGATGTTGGCTTCTAGACTGATAGGAATAATTTCCGCTCTCAGTCGGGCTGGGTCTTTACCCTAAATGGAGGAGAAATCACTTGGAAAAGTTCCAAACAGGAAACGGTGGCTGATTCAACTTGCGAATCAGAGTATATAGTGGCAAGCGAGGCAGAAAAGGAGGCAATATGGCTAAAGAACTTCATTGGAGACCTTGGAGTTGTACCAGCTATTAAGGAGCCTATGGAGATTTTCTGTGATAATGATGGTGCAGTTGCCTTAGCTAAGGAACCTAGGGATCACGGGAGATCCAGACACATCGACAGAAAATACCATTTCATTAGACATCGGATAGAAGATGGAATCCTTGTGGTAAAGAGGGTATCATCAGATGAGAACCCATCAGATCCCCTCACGAAGGGATTGTGTAGGTTTAAGCATTTGCAACATGCGAGGCGCATCGGGCTGAAGGATGATGTTAGTTTTACAGATTAGATAGTTATTTCTAAAACTTGTAAAATGTAAATTGACATTTGATGATTAAATAAAAGTTGTTGTTTATTTATAAGTAAATTGTTGCTATCTTGTGTCAATTATTTACTATTGTTTCAATTTTGCATGATTTGACTTCCAAAATAATTTCTTTAATCAAACTCTCCACAGTCAGTCATATGTTGGAAGTAGATATGAATCAAGACTGTCATGAAGTGGGTTTGTAGATGTCTAAGGTGCTAGACATAGCAAATGGTTGCTACAACATTCATGAGTGCTCATAAGTTCTGAGTATTGGATTCAAACCACGCTAACTTATATCACTTCATGGAATTTATCTCGAGTGATCGTGAGAGGGTAATATCATATAAGTCTTCAAACCTAGAGATATGAGTTGTTGACTATGAGTTGGTTATACATTGATTGTACGAAAACGCATTGGTAACTCGATGTTATAAAACGTGCCTTTGTGTATCATTCAACAAGTAGTTGAACAAGCATATGAGTCGAAGTTTATCTGTTACTTTTAGTACTTGGAGAGTTAAAAGCGATATATGGGCCCCTTGGTGATTTTGTTTTGACCTTTGTACCGGGCTCGGTCAGAACCAAATTGATGTGTTCAGTTTAGTTCTATGTGAAACAAATCGGAAATCGGGAAACAGACTGCTAGACAATAAGTAGGACATTGTTCCATGTATTTGTTCGACTGATATCTAGAACAGAGGATTATATGATCACTTATCTTAAATGGCGCATCATCATCTCAGTTTCGTGAAACTTTGAAAGAGTTACGATTGCTGGTCGGTTCGTGAAGTCATACGTGCAACTATAGTTATTAGACTTATCCAAGTGGGAGACTGTTGGATAAGGTGTCTAAGTCCATAACTATATTTAGTATGTACTTGACCTGGCTTGGCATGGTCCATTTGGGTTACATCTTCATCACAATTGTTGGACAGACAAAACGAGAAAAAGGACACTTATGATTTGTTAATATATTATAAGTTCTAATATATTAATATGAAATCATATTATTTAATTATTATTGATCAAGAATTAATTTGAAATTAATTTTGTGATCAAAAAGAGACTAATTAAATATATGGGGATTGATTTGTAAATCATTCATTCTTGTATAGTGATCTTATGGTTCATGATTCACTAGATTGGGCTAGGACCCATTGGGTGATCCATGGATGCTCCATGGAGGTTATAACCCATAGATCATGGGGGAAATGAAAAGCCTTGCACATTAGGGTTTTCATGGTGTAACCCTACATGTGACACACTATATAAAGAGCTCCATAGCTAGCAAAATCGGTACTATTAGAAGACAAGAAGGGTTATCCGATTTTGTGATCAAAGTGTTCTACTCTCAAGTTATTCCAAGAGTTGTAGGTCTTGTGTGAAACATTTGAGGCATCACATGTGGGGTGCTAGGCTCACAAGGTCTTAAGGAATCCAAGATACAAGAAAGGTATGTCATTCTACTAGTTTTTATATTACAAGTACCCCATGCCATGCTAGTTACATGCACACCTTAGGAAGTGTTAGAATGCTCAAAACCCATCACAAAGAAGATTTTGTGAATGGTTTTGCTCAATTGAAGGTGTTTATTGATGGATACTATGGTGCTTTGGCATTAACTAATGTTGAACTGACACAAGCATTGGACAAAGAGATAACTGTTCCTCAAATTATGCTAAAGAGTAAGGCTAGTTTGAAATATTTTGAAGATGGAGAGATTTGCTTGAAACCTCTAGGAATTGTGTTTGTTGCAAAAAAAATGAATGGAAACAACTCAAAATTTATGTTTCAAGTGTGTGATGTTAAAAGGTATACCACGCCTCATTACACAAATCTCATGGTTCGAATGAATAGCTGTGCCAAGAACAACGAAAAGGAAAAGGCTGAAATTCGAAAGTTGATCAATTGGTATGCTGAAATACGAAGAGTTATTCACCAAGCTGATAAGATGCTAATGTCTTAGATTCGACATTTCTCACAAATGAGGAGAATGTTAGGGTCGAAAGTGATTGTGAGATGTCGAAATTGTCTAAGTCATTTCGTGTGTCGAAAGTCAGTTTCTAATGTTTATTATAAGGGCATTTATGTTTCGAAATTGTAATGTCGAGTCCCTTATTTTTTTGTATGCTTTCAGTATTCCTATAAATAGGGGATGTATACATGTTTAGAGGTAGCGTGAATACTGTCATTGGAATCATTGTATAACCTCTTGTATTCTCCGAAAGCAATATATTGAGCCAACCAGTTTATATTTAGATTTAGTGTTCTAAATCTTTTCTTAACTCTGATCTTGTGTTACCTACTCGATTCAATCTACACTACAACTAGTTATGTTGTTTTTATTATAATACGTTAGAAGATATGCATTAGAAGCATGGAAGTTAAATAATATAAAGTGGTGTGGCTTGTCTTACAGTGTTAAGACCACTTGGGTAAATATTGGACTTTAACAAAGGCTTGCATCTTTTCCACTTGTCTATCTTGAAAACCATAACATGCATCTCCTCTGTCTCTCATCTTCTTTCTAGTAAAATATGGTAGGATACTTTTAATGTCCCAAAAATTACAAAGAGATTTTTCATTTTAAAACAGATTAACCGATTAAACTATTGTTTAAAAAACCATTGAATAACATTTTATTGATTGAAAACCATACGTTATCAGATTTAAGTTCAGAAAAACACAGAAACAAATATCTTCGACGTGTGTGTACAGTCCTGTCGAGCTATTCTCACGAACTACCTACAAAATATTTTAACCACAACTATAAACATAAAGCTTAGTGAGTTCCACAATATACCACATATTCCACCATGTATACAATGCATACACATAAACTCCTATACTCTAGTGTGGACCTGTCAAATCTCCTATCAACATGCATATAAGATACATAACAATCATATATGAAATAAAGGGTCCATCCTAATACCAAATTCATGCTATGGGACAAATCATAATCTTACAACCACACCTTGCGATGGGCCAAATCATTGTCTTTACTTGTACAAGTATGAGGGGCGATATCCTGGTCTTTTATACCATTGACATGGGCAAAATCCTAGTCTGCCATGCAAAATCCCAGGGGCCACACCTTGGTATTACATACAAATGTCAGGGGCAAATCCCTGGTCTTCCATACAATTCTTAGCATCATCGTAGTAAGGGATCAGATAGACAGTCGAACAGATGACCCACCCGAGACCGAGTAATCAAAAAAGAACATCACAATCAGGCATTCAACCAAGAGTTCTAAGGATATCCAACTTACACTATATAGAACCCAATATATCATTATTATATAACCATGTAACATAAACAGATAAATTATCCGATCATATTAGATATCCTTGGCAACTAGCCATCACTAGTTACCATGCCATTAACCAGTTCTTAGTTAAGTCCTTTTATGTTCATTCATATGTAACCTTGATTACTATCCTTCCCCTGTCACCCTAACCAACATATCCCCTAATAGTATCATACAATTAATAGGTAAGACCCTAATAGTCGAGCATACCAAAAAATAATTGTTCTAACTAAACATGCATAACAAGGAGTTATCCTAGTCAACTAGCATATTTTTACATTAACAGTACCTCTATCCTACCATGCAAAGGATATACAATGGGATATGCGGCATAGTGAGAAACTCACATGAACTGAAGAACTAGAGAAGTACGAAAACACTCTTACACCTTGCACTGCTCAATTCGGCTAACCGACAAGTACCAAAAGAGATAAATCCTAAATCAACAATTCAAATCCTCCAAGTTTTACCCCAAGTCAAACTGGTCGAAAGTCAACGGTCAACAAAAATCAAAGATCAATGAGGTCAACAACCACCACAACGTGGAGAACTCTTGGCCACGTTGTGGGCATGTTCATAGAAAGCGGGCGACATGCAGGACATAGCCACATCGTAGGCCTTCCTTGGCCACATTGTGGGAATATCAATACAAAAACATTTGTGAAGCGAGAATCCACCATGTCGTGATCATTCTTTGGCCACGTCATGGGAATGTTAGGACCAAAAAAAAATCGTGAAGCGAGGATCCACCATTTCGTGGACATTCATTGGCCACATCGTGGCCACTGTTAGTAATCATTTTTCTCTCATTAAGGACTTAATCCATTAAGTCCTTTGCTCCAACTTTCCATAGCGCTTTCTTGACCTAAAATGAACCATAAAAATCCTTACGTTATGTACACACATGTTCAATGCATGTCACTACCAAAACTAAGTCAAAGGGTAAGAAATGTAGTTAAAACTCCTTGTGGTGCGTCAACAACATGAAAGTCTAGATCTTGAACATAGGATGGCCAAGGGACCTCAAGAATTGTTATAGTTGCCAACTTTATCAAAACCAACCTTTCATGCCAACATATCAAGAAGAAAATGAGCTCAAAATCTAGATCTACAAAGGATGAACCATAACGATGAGAACTTAGGGACTTACATAAGTCCAAAAGGTATAAGAAGAGATGGCGACAAGATGATAGCTAATCCTTTGCCTAAAAAGGCCTTTCTTCAACTTTTGAATGGCCAAAACACCAACAAGGAGCTCAAGATACAAGATGAGACGCTAGGGTTTCGAGATAGGGGGTGGGACTTGATGGAAATGAACTAACTGTAGAGCTAAGACTTTAAATATGTAGAAACCCTAATAAATATGGGCTTGGGCAGCAGCAGCTGCCGCATCGTGAACTACCTCTTGTCACCTCGTGGCGGCCATCCAAATACGCATACCTGAAATTGGTTGGCAACCTCATAACACTCCATTCACCCCACTTCGTGGCGCAAGGTTTTTCCTGAAAACCATACCTTTTATCCCTCTATACCTAAACTAATCTAATCAAGAAAACGGTGTTACAACTGTAACATCAGTCAAAATAGGTCAACATAATCACATGTGATTATGTCAAATAAGTAATATAATAAACTTAATTTGTAGTTTATGGCAAATTCTAATACACATATAAATCTCTATATCAAAAGGAATTTAAAATAGACTTAGAATTAGCTATTGTAATCTAAAATAAAGTTGTAGTACTTGGAAATACCTACGCGTGAAAAAAAGAACGTAAAAAACAGAGTTCGTATGCAATAGTTATGACTTTTTGAAGATGTAGCAGTCTAAGAGCATGACACGTGGCAGAAACCGTAATCAGCCATGCTCCACGACGTGGCTATAAATCTCACGATGTGAATGTAATCTAGGACACT
Organism: Lactuca virosa; assembly: GCF_052849685.1. NCBI lineage: Eukaryota > Viridiplantae > Streptophyta > Magnoliopsida > Asterales > Asteraceae > Lactuca > Lactuca virosa. The sequence goes on from NC_136428.1 coordinate 175,884,387, forward strand.
TCTCAAAGCTAGAATGCAGATGGAAAGTCTACGGGAGTGATGTGTTAAGACTCCACGATGTGACCATAAAGATCATGACGTGGCCATAAAGATCACGACGTGAAGTCAGTATCTTGACACCTTCCGAAGCTAGGACCCAAATCGCAAGTCTACGAGGTGATGCATGTAACAACGTAAATTTCCAAAACAATTTTTCATTTTTAAATCATACTTTCAATCACAAAACATAATGTATTCACTGTGTCATAACAAAACATGTCCCAAAATCTCAAATACATAAACTCCATAAGTGTGTACGGATCATGCCGGCGCCTTCCCGCGATCCTCGCTAGTACCTGAAACACATAACATAACAACTGTAAGCATAAATGCTTAGTGAGTTCCCCAAGATACCACATACAACACATACGCCTTTCCAGGCCATAACTCTGTAGGATCTTCCGATCCATGTGTCTCAGGGGACTTCCGTCCCGAATCCCGGTAGACCTTCCGGTCCTACCCGTATCGACCTTCCGGTCCGTAACCTCTTGACCTTCTGGTCCATGTCATCTTGACCTTCCAGTCCATATCATCTTGACCTTCCGGTCCATTCCATACATAACATACATAGCACATACATATCACATAACCGCACATATCACATACATCTCATAGCATACAAGACCTTCCGGTCACACATAGGTACGCTTCCAGGTACAGTATAGTGAGAAGACTCACCTCAATGAAGTCGGATAAACTCTCGTGCTCAACGTCCCAACGTAGCCTCCTCCTATTATTCAAATAACATTCCCGATCAATATTCTCTCATAATCTCATCTCTACAGATTGGGTAGAAGGCCATTCTACCCCTCTCTGAACTCTCTTGAATCAATCTTGACTAGAACCATAAAGTCAATGAAAGTCAGCGGTCAAACTTTGACCCGACTCGTCGAGTGCACAAGGGCGACTCAGCGAGTCCATGCGGGTTCTCTGAATCCTTCTAGCCTCTCTTGGCTCGTCGAGTCATCGTCCCACTCGCCGGGTTACACCTGTCACGAATCGCGGGGCAACCCCGACTCGACTCGTCGAGTCCCATTATGGACTCGGCGAGTTGCATCCATGGCAACACTGAAATGACCTTCTGAGGTCAGATCTATTTCTCTAACCTATAGATCTGGCCTTCCAAACCACTATAATCACGTAAAGGTCCGACCTTTACACTCATGCAATGTCCAATAAGCTCCTTTGGGTGAAATAACCTCTAGAATGGCATTCTCGGGTCATATCTCTAATGGAGTAGCAAAAAGCAAGGTAGATAGGACTCTCTGGACCTCTTAAGGTCCAGATCTAAGAAGAACTCCACCTTGGGACCTCACACACTTCGAATCCAAGCCAAAGAAGGCATAATAAAACACTAGATTCAAGTATATCACCAAATACACGAGATTGAGCACAGATTAGTACCTCTAGCAGCCTCTTCTGATCAAATGGGTGATAGATCTGAGCTCCTCAATCTTCCTTGTTTGTCCTCCTTCCTTCTTTCGTGCAAAAACACACTTAGAATGATGAATTAGCCCTCCTCTTGCACTACAAGCTTTCTCTCTGCTCTTTAGGATTTCTCAGGGGTACATTGGCCGCAAATGAAGGCCAAAAAGGCCTTTAAATAGGCCACATGCCCCGAGAGTTAGGGTTTCACTTAACAGCGCGGACTCGCCGAGTCCACGCATAGACTCGTCGAGTCCTTCATTAAATCAGACAAGATAAGTGCGCTCCTACTCGGCGAGTCTGAGCGTCTACTCGCCGAGTCCCTCCATAAAACTCAAGATAAATGAACTTTAGCATGCCTGGAAATCTGGATGTTACAATTCTCCCCCACTTAAATTAGATTTCGCCCTCGAAATCGCTCCTCAACCACATAGATAGAAACCATACACTCGAAAAGCACCACTGCGAGGTCCTCACACCAAAACGATATCTTTCTTCATCAATACCTGCATCCGACCAGGAACTCCAAATTTGGAACAAAACCGGCCCCTCTGTCGCTAAAATACCCCTTTCTGACCTTCCCAGAATCGGGAAACTCTAGTGGCCTGGCCTGCCGCCAAACCCTCCACACACGCTATCATCATGATATTCGCTCTTTGAACATTAAACCCTGACAACTCACTGCTCCTCTCATTCTCACAAAACATAATCCGACAATCGGCTAGCGATCGCTCATACCAACATACCAAAACAGTCTGAATCACGCCCCAAGGAATGAAAAGGTTTACATCCCACCAGGGCTCATCCACTGAACTACTAACAGAATCCATCCGAACAATAAACTTTCAACATCCTATTCTCTGATACAAGAGAATTATGCTCGCTCAGAAGTCCTCAGACATCTTAAATCATAAGCCTCGGCTGAGTACCAGATCTGATCTCGACCCGACAGTTGAACCTCCAGGGTCATCCGTTGAATTATCCCAACCGTCTCCATGGTTTCCTTCTTACTACGACCACATCGGCCCAAGGTGACACACGAATAACGAAGTTCGCTTAACCCAAGCAAATGCCACCTCCCCAACTGGAGATCGACTCAACCCCGACCTCTGTCATCTGTTACTCATCGATCCATGCAACTTGCGGTACCTCCCGTACCCAAGTACTGACCCACACAGGTCTAAGACATCAGATGACAAACAATACTCCTCAACATGGAACCCACCTCAGAGTCCAGAATATCATCTCACCTATTCAACGCACCACCAGAGCCAAACTCAACTCGAGGGTTTGGTCCATCCCAGAGTTGGAACCACTCGTCCCAATGAAAAACTCAACTCAGAATTGATTTCCCGCAACTCATGTGTACCTCACTTATCCCATTCTTTCGGATTGCAATGACCACACCTTACTCAGAACATAATCATCCCCTAACCTTGAGGAGACCCCGATCTTGCCCCTGGTCCGACCACCAGGTTTCCAAAAATTCACCAATCAGGGCCACCCCATGCCCAAAACTCTCTGCGCCATGCTCTGATCAAAGAGTACTTTACCATAGCAACTTCTCGCTAACTAGTGTGTACTACGTCTTCCCGTAGCACCACCTCTACCTCTCACTGACCGGTGAGTACAACGGCTTCCCACAGTATCACCACAACCTCTAACTGACTGGTGAGTACTACGGCTACACGCAGTATCACCACAACCTTTCACTAGTGAATACTACGGCTTCCCACAGCATCACAACAACCTCTGACTAGTGAGTACTACGGCTTCCCATAGCATCACAACAACCTCTGACTAGAGAGTACTACGGCTTCCCGTAGCATCACAACAACCTCTGACTAGTGAGTACTACGGCTTCCCATAGCATCACAACAACATCTGACTAGTGAGTACTACGGCTTCCCGTAGCATCACAACAACCTCTGACTAGTGAGTACTACGGCTTCCCGTAGCATCACAACAACCTCTGACTAGTGAGTACTACGGCTTCCCGTAGCATCACAACAACCTCTAACTAGTGAGTACTACGGCTTCCCGTAGCATCACAACAACCTCTGACTAGTGAGTACTACGTCTTCCCGTAGCATCACAACAACCTCTGACTAGTGAGTACTACGGCTTCCCGTAGCATCACAACAACCTCTGACTAGTGAGTACTACGCCTTCCCGTAGCATCACAACAACCTCTGACTAGTGAGTACTACGGCTTCCCGTAGCATCACAACAACCTCTGACTAGTGAGTACTACGGCTTCCCGTAGCATCACAACAACCTCTGACTAGTGAGTACTACGGCTTCCCGTAGCATCACAACAACCTCTGACTAGTGAGTACTACGGCTTCCCGTAGCATCACAACAACCTCTGACTAGTGAGTACTACGGTTTCCCGTAGCATCACGACAACCTCTGACTAGCTCACAATCCGTGAGTTAAACATAGATAGGTGCATGCACTTACCCAAATTATGCATCACTATGTCTGGCGGCAATCGTCATAACAAAACACCCTACGAGCCAACCATCTTGAATTCACCATTATGACCTTGAAGAATTCCCGTCCACCCCAAGGTCTCCGATCAACGGCCACTTGCCGTGGAGGCACTTATCCTTTTCAAACATGACACTTGCATCATCTCGCTCTGCACCTCGTCTCAATCACCAACAACCCTGGGCTTATGAGTTCGCACTGCCGATCTCTCCGTATCCAGATCTCTAACCGTTCTCGATTGAATCTATAATCCCTTCAATAAAATACCCGGTTCTTCCCCACTTAGGGTTCGAACCAACCCCAATCAGTGCACCAACAATCTATCCCACAGACTGTTTCCACCGTTAACATCGCACCAACTCCTGGAAGGTGCTACACAACGCTCGATGATCTCCTGACAGAGATCGAGCAACTCCAATGCCCCGAAACTCAGATGAAATCCTCATAACTTCCTACCATGACTGCCTTTAGTCATTCAGAATCTCACACCATTCCATCACCAGACCTCCCCAACCGTCCGGTATTAACCGTGACTCTTAGTCTGGAAGTAATGATCTACTGTACTCCTTATCATCGACTCCTCAACCAACGTTCCATCTCGTCACTTATCATAAGAGCAGAACCCATATTTCCACTCTTAATACCTATCAAAGACAATAAGGGCCACCGCCCTGATGTACTCTTCTTGATCGTCCGACGCTGCAACTAACACATGCCCTACTATACTCAATTAGGGTGTATCCTGGTCCTTGACCATCTCAGTCCCCACTGACGACCTGTTCAAGCTATACCTTTACCTCGCGGCAGACCTACTGCCATATACTCTGGTTGGAGATCACCATCCGTGCAATCCCACAGAGCTCACCCGCAAACTCAAAAACCGAAATCTCATCACCTCTTACGTCTCCCACATGAACGGAAATAGCACTACTCGGGTCATAGAAAGTGACCTCTCCATTATCGGCCGGTCGCCCAGCCCAGACCATATTCTCCCATAATACACCATCCCTACTCATTCCTGAGTCTTGCGACTCCAACTGGCATATCACCCACAATCCCTCGGAGCTCACTCGATTTCCCTTTTCAAGGGATGCTCCACTAAAACTTGTTCATCAAGGCCTTCTGGCCCCATACTCATCCACCACTGATATCAGTCTAGACAATTCCCACGGAATAACTGGTAAAAACGTGAAATACTAACCGCCACATGTCATGGTACCAAACCGCATGGCCACCTCTCGATCTGCTATGAATCATGGTACCTGCACCATGTTATCTCCTCTTAATCTTCTATGAATCATGGTACTCGAACCACGTTCCCTCTTCTCATTCCACCTCACATCATGGCACTCGAACCATGACATCACCTGTCAACCTGCTACAACTCATGGTACTCGAACCATGACGCCACTTCTCAATCCGTTACTTATCATGGTACTCGAACCCTGTCATCACTTCTCAATCCGCTGCTTATCATGGTACTCGAACCATGTCATCACTTCTCAATCCGCTACTTATCATGGTACTCGAACCACGACATCACTTCTCAATCCGCTACTCGTCATCCTCCGGATTAGCCTTCCGGATCGTCGCGATCATCTCATCATGAATCATACGGCGAATCTCACCATCGCTAACACCGCTGCTCTCCGGTGTGTGTGGTGTACCAACCATGATGTCTCTAAAACACAACACAAAGATACCAGAGACTCGATCGAGTATCTTCGCACTCGATCACCCAACCCTACTTGTTCCTTGGTACCCTAAGGATTTTTACTTGGACTGCTCACTGATCCGATGTTTTCAGTAGTACGGGCCCAATACTACCTTCCACACCGCATCAACATTCATTCCAAGTCCTCCTCCTAGGATCCCAAATCACAAGTACTCTACATCTCGCTAAGCATAGGCTACCCTTCGGTAGACTTCTCATAAGCTCCTCACTGCTACCTACTCCCTCTCAAACCATCTCAAAGCAACAGTAATCTCCTAGGCTAAGGCATCACAAATCAGGCCACTCTAGTCCTAATATGAATACCTAGCCTACTCTAGCATTCATAACATATCATATCATATCTCGTAACACATAATGTAAGGGTATTTTGGGAAATCACCGTTCGGGCGCTGGCTGATCGTACACACTGCTTCCTTCTGCCTTTCTCAAAATCTTTTACTTTCTTAGAAAAATTGTTTATCTTATGAAAAACTTTCTCAAATCCTCAGTTTGAGTTCAGATTCATCCGAAGATGCACCCGAATCCCTCAAACCAAGGGCTTGATACCAACTTGTAACAACGTAAATTTCCAAAACAATTTTTCATTTTTAAATCATACTTTCAATGACAAAACATAATGTATCCACTGTGTCATAACAAAACATGTCCCATAATCTCAAATACATAAACTCCATAAGTGTGTACGGATCATGTCGGCACCTTCCCGCGATCCTCGCTAGTACCTGAAACACATAACATAACAACTATAAGCATAAATGCTTAGTGAGTTCCCCAAGATACCACATACAACACATACGCCTTTCCAGGCCATAACTCTGTAGGATCTTCCGATCCATGTGTCTCAGGGGACTTCCGTCAAGAATCCCGGTAGACCTTCCGGTCCTACCCGTATCGACCTTCCGGTCCGTAACCTCTTGACCTTCCGGTCCATGTCATCTTGACCTTCCGGTCCATATCATCTTGACCTTCCGGTCCATACCATACATAACATACATAGCACATACATATCACATAACCGCACATAGCACATACATCTCATAGCATACAAGACCTTCCGGTCACACATAGGTACCCTTCCAGGTACAGTATAGTGAGAAGACTCACCTCAATGAAGTCGGATAAACTCTTGTGCTCAACGTCCCGACCTAGCCTCCTCCTATTATTCAAATAACATTCCCGATCAATATTCTCTCATAATCTCATCTCTACAGATTGGGTGGAAGGCCATTCTACCCCTCTCTGAACTCTCTTGAATCAATGTTGACTAGAACCCTAAAGTCAACGAAAGTCAACGGTCAAACTTTGACCTGACTTGTCGAGTGCACAAGGGCGACTCGACGAGTCCATGCGGGTTCTCTAAATCCTTCTAGCCTCTCTTGGCTCGTCGAGTCATCGTCCCACTCGATGGGTTACACCTGTCATGAATCGCGGGGCAACCCCGACTCGACTCGTCGAGTCCCATTATGGACTCGGTGAGTTGTATCCATGGCAACACTGAAATGACCTTCTAAGGTCAGATCTATTTATCTAACCTATAGATCTGGCCTTCCCAACCACTATAATCACGTAAAGGTCCGACCTTTACACTCATGCAATGTCCAATAAGCTCCTTTGGGTGAAATAACCTCTAGAATGGCATCCTAGGGTCATATCTCTAATGGAGTAGCAAAAAGCAAGGTAGATAGGACTCTCTGGACCTCTTAAGGTCCAGATCTAAGAAGAACTCCAACTTGAGACCTCACATACTTCGAATCCAAGCCAAAGAAGGCATAATAAAACCCTAGATTCAAGTATATCACCAAATACACGAGATTGAGCACAGATTAGTACCTCTAGCAGCCTCTTCTGATCAAATGGGTGATAGATCTGAGCTCCTCTATCTTCCTTGTTTGTCCTCCTTAGAATGATGAATTAGCCCTCCTCTTGCACTACAAGCTTTCTCTCTGCTCTCTAGGGTTTCTCAGGGGTGCATTGGCCGCAAATAGAGGCCATAAAGGCCTTTAAATAGGGCACAGGCCCCGAGAATTAGGGTTTCACTTAACAGCGCGGACTCACCGAGTGCACGCATAGACTCGTCGAGTCCTTCATTAAATCAGACAAGACAAGCGCGCTCCTACTCGGCGAGTCTGAGCGTCTACTCGCCGAGTCCCTCCATAAAACTCAAGATAAATGAACTTTAGCATACTTAGAAATCCGGATGTTACAATGCAGCCATGCTCCACGATGTGGACATATATGCCCATGACGTGGACTAGTTTTGGGCAACCTATAAAAAGCAAGTTCAACCTTAACACTTCTTACACCTAAATCTCTTCTCTCTCTCACGTTTTCTAAAGGCATTCCACATCCCGAGCCCGACGATCACGAACCACTGACCATTTCTAGTTAGATTCCATAAAATCATGCTACTAGGGTGAGTTTCACGGCCCCACTTTTTAATGTTTTCGGGGGCAAATACATGCTAAATATTATATAAAAGTTAATATTATGTTTATATGATAGTATGTTCATATCAACATAGATAGTTATATTAACCGAGATATACTTGTTTTGCATGATATATACCTAGAATATATTAGATATTTTGAAGTCATACAACTATCTTAAACTTGTTAGCATGTTGTTATTATAGATTTTACTAATATAAACCTGGAGTTATATTCGGGAGTTCTATATATATCATGTGCAATATAGTTCCAGAGTTATACTCGGAAGTTATATATATTGATTGCTAAGCATGTGGTTATTATTGGTTTTATGTTAAGATAAAACCTGGTTTTACTTCAAGTTATAGTTGTTGTACTGCCTGAGTATTATAAATGTTAGGAGTAATATTTAAAGCATAGTCTTGTAACTTAGGGTTTTAGACACGAATATGATTTCGCTGTAACCGTTAACCCCGTGTGAGCGAGGAAGTTGTGTGTATAGAACTATGCGGGTTAACACCCCACCCGTGGTTGCTAGCTACAACCCAACGGTTTTACGGGTGACGAACTTGCCCATTTTTCCAACGAGGAAGTTGCGTATAAATCTATGTGGGTTGACACCCCCACTCATGGTTTCTAGCTACAACCCAACGTTTTTCTGGTGACAAACTTGCCCAATTTATTCTATTCCGACGTTGATGAAGCGTGCGAAAATATATTATCGAGGTGCGACACTTGTAGCACCATTCAGAAGTAGTGGCATCGTATTAGCACCGGTTACGAACTCATGGTAGCACAATTCTAGAAGCATTATACTTTTTCGATATACAAGTATGAATGTTAAGTATAAGTTTCCCAAACACTTATATTCTAAGTACAAGGAAATTGTAGGTATACTACTTGTTCATTAAGTAGACAATTATACCTAGCACATATACTCGTATAGAATTGAAATAAGATTTATACGTAGCGGTTTTACTTGTATAGAATTGAAATAAGATTTATACCTAGCGGTTTTACTCGTATAGAATTGAAATAAGATTTATACCTAGAGGTTTTACTCGTATAGAATTGAAATAAGATTTATACTTAGCAACCTTCGGTTGTATGGGATTACAAACACTTATATTCGTAATATGAGAAATTCATAGGTATACTACTTATTTAGTAAGTAAATCATTATACCTAGGATATATATACTATATTTTAGAAATAAGTATGAGTGAGAATGATATTTTCAAACTATGTTTTATACTTTTCAAACTTGGGAAAAGTACTATTTCTACCCGGAGTCAAAACCTGTGGACTCACCAACTTTATGTTGACGTATTTTTAAATGCATGTGTTTTACGGAATTTGATAACTGTGATATAAAGATGACGTTACACCGCCCGGTGTTTCCGCCGCCGGCTGGGGTGTGACAACAAGTCTCCCATACTTAAATTATATTTCATCCTCAAAACCTGTCCTTACAACTTACTCTTATAACACCCTCCAAACCACTTCTAGGTTTTCCAAGCCCGATTTCCTCAACACAAGCCAAAGCCACTTTGGATGCCAAAAATGTGGCTCCAATGAGAAGGGTCTCAAAAACCAGACGCATAAGCCAAACCCAAGCGGAACCTCCCCTCACAAGGTCGAAATCGTATCCACTAAAGCATTGGAGAATGCTCTATATGAATATTTCCTTCAAACCCAAAATATAAATTAATCCTTAGTGACAAATATGCATCCAGAAGAAGAAACAAACACCAACGTATCACCTCAAGAAGAGCTAATTTCCTTTCACATAACTTGAAGAACCCAAGATCATGTCTGACCCCCAGGAAAGCATAGACACCTCATGCATCAATCATGAGGACCAATAACTCATGGATTTGATCAGATCAAATCCTCCCTAAACTTACGCCAGCTACTGATAAACTGGAGAGTGGAATCCACGACTAATCGTTGGAGCAGACAACCCCACACACGGACCCAAAAGCAAACTCTAATCAAAAGCCCGATAGACAAACACTAACCTTGCCTATCAATCAACACAGATCTAACAACCCTTAGGTCTAGGCAAAGGATGACTAAAAACCAACAAACAAACATTAGTAGTTTTGTTTCAACCCAAGTGAATGATATGGCGAAATCGTAGTCTTACATTACTCCCGACCTATTTCAACCAATGGTCTCTTTCAACCATATGAATGTTGTGGTTCTTGCACAGTCATAAAACACTTCCTGCCTATTTCATCGATGTGAATGTTGTGGCCTTCTAACATTCTGACAACACTTATGGTCTATTTCATCCATGTGAATGGTGTGGCCTCCCACAATCTCACAACGCTTCCATAATTTCCATAGGTTTCCCTTATGGTCTTTCAAACAAACCTATAAAGATATCAATTAAAACTGACACAAGATGAACCCCTAGTCTACTATACCCCATCAGGTGTTCGGTTCGTGCTACAAACCTTACCCGAGAAGACCATGTAGAGAGAACCTCACACAATTGTTTTTGGTCAAAAAATGAACAATCAATAATCAACCAAATTGTATGAGAGGCTGTGATGTTCTGGGTAGAATTAATATGAAACGATTCTCAAAGTAACACGAGTAATTTACAAGGAAATCCCTTAATCCTTGTTAGGATCTTCGGCACGAAACATTGGGAGGTGATAACGATCACTAACCTTGATAGTTTTATTGATTGAAAATGATGATTACAAAGATGTATGTATGAAAAGTAAGTACAAGTATCGTAGCTCTCCTAAGTGTAGTGTGTCGTGTGATGAATACAGGTGTTTTTTATAGTCTAAAGCTAATAACAAGAACTCCTACAATTTCGGGATCCTCCGAGATCAACTTATAGACGTTATTTGACATGGTCTCCCGGGTCTTTTGCATGGTTACGGTGACTATTCGTTGAGAATAAGTCTTTGGCTGATTATTTTTGCACACGTGAGAAAAATAACAAAGCATATAATCGTTATAAACGTTAGGAGACTAAACGATAATAGTCAGGACCCTGAAGTATTTTTAAGGATTCTGATGTTTGAGGATCCTGAATGTAATTTCGGCATCCTCGGCCTAAAAATTGCCCCCAAATTATTCCTGCAAAATATTTGAGTTTAGTCTATCAAATTTTAAAGGTATAATTTAGTAAAAAGAGATAAGACTGTGAAATGTTAACGGATAGGGTTAGTTTTAAATCCTCACGGTCAGAATTCTAGCCGTTGGAGTAGGTCACATCAACCTTTTACCTCTCTGTAATTCTTGTATAAATAGAACACCCAACAATTCAATTTTCCCTTACTCTTTTATCCCCCAGTCTTGACGTTCATCGAATATCCTTCGGAGGTACGTTTCTCGTTTCCTTTTCTTTTTGTTCATATTCGGTTTCGATCATGGGTAGGAAAACAACTCGACCTCGTGTAAACAACATTGCCATACCCGATGATGATTTCACGGATCAAATGATCCTGTCTTACGAGGAAACCTACACCTTCACTGATGATGATATTGAGATGTTGAAGTCGTCTGGAACCTTTCCTGTTGGCACCGTCTTTAGGGCTTTTGATGATAATATTCAACTTGATTTCATTTCTTCTACTTGGGTTTGTCTCCTGCGTATCCTTTCACCCAAGGGATTTCATACCATTTCTTTGGAATCGTTTCTGAATTTTTTAAGATCGGAAAGATCTTGTATATCCAAGCTATGCCAACGATTTGGAGGATCCTCTATTGGATTGATCATTTGAATCGTTCCATGTATCTTTCCATTGGTCTAAGTGAGTTAGCCTATGCTTACGATCTCACAACGTTTAGGAATTCCCGCTTTCTGTTGAAGGCCAAAGCCGATAGGTTTCCCCTTCTATTGAAGTCCAAGCATAATGACGGTGCCTGGGAAGGGAAATATTTCTTCGTTAGATGTGATTCTATTCATAATGGGAATCTTTTACCTCAATATTGGTTTAGAAAGGGTAGGATTTCATGTTTCTATAGTAAGGATCTCAACATTCACTTTTCTTATCTTTTCTGATGTTTTCGAGCCTTCAAGTTTGACATTTTGTTTCCACCTACTGAAGACACAGAGAACAGGATCCAAATCTTTTCCACTTTTTCCGAATCAGAGAGTTCATTCAAGCGAATACAATCTTCAAGAGAGTTTGTCTACCACTATATCCATGTCGAAAGGTAAGGATCCTAAATTCTTCTTCACTATCGTATGAGGGATCCTGACTTTTTATTCTTATGTCTAGGATCCAAAAGTACCCATTTTGGTGCCCATTTTACACTTGTTGACTTGGATACAACAATGTTCAGTGGTCAATTGATGGTGAAGAATGAGAAGGCTTTCCCCCCATCATGAGAGCCCCCATAGATCTGACCGTTAAAACTCTAAGATATAAGAAAAGAAAGAATATGGGTTACACCGAATTGAGCCTGGAGAATCTTTTGGCGGAAGATGCCCTCCAACATTGGTTTCCTTTTCTCAGGCTATAAGAATAAATATCCTCCTTCCTTTTATATTTTTACCCTTCTATACCTCTTACATCTTTCTTGTTTCAGGTCTCTAACTATGTCTGCTGAGTTGAGGGTTCATGTTGAAAGAGTCGAGCAAGTACTTAAAGAGCAACAGAAAATGTGGAAAGCAACCAACGAGGACCTCCTAACAAGGGTGGAGATCTTGAGCAAGGAAAAGACCGAAAAGGAAGAGGAGCACGTCGTGGAGATGGAGGAAGTGATTGTAGAGGAAAAGGCTAATGCTGTTGTAGCCTTCTGGGAAGCCAGGATCGAATTGGCTGAAGATGCGACTAATATGGGATCCTAGGACCTGGCACGGTGGTGGGCCGCTGTTGCCCAATGGACTGGTGAATCTACTAAATCAGGTCAGGATCCTGAAGAGCAGCGCCCAAAGGAGAGCGAGGAGGAGGGAATCCCAGGAGATCATGACCAGTCTAAGGTCTAGGCATGCAAAGAAGTAGATTAAATAGTTTTTGATTTTAAGGGTTGTAAGTGTCACACCCCCAAACCAGAACGACGGAAACGTTCGGGGGCGGAGGACGTCATGTAAGTATCACAACACATGCATTATAGTAATCAAACTACAAACAACCATTACATTAATAAGTATAAGTTTTACATAAGTGTTTAGACATTACATATTCAAACAACAAAGTAGATATGGTAGAAGACAAAAGACGCAACACGATACTAGGTTGTCTTCTCAAAAGCTCCGAAAGTGTACCTGTCTACTAGATTCCTGAGAATACAAGTTATTTTGAAAGAGTAGATCAGCATTTAAGCTGGTGAGTTCGTAATTATTTTAGTTATATAAAGTATCCTCTAAGTTCTTGGAAAAGTTCACCGGTTCCTCAATAAAATCCTATATTTTCCGATGTGATAATATGATGACCACAATAGTTACTTCTGCAATTACTTAGTTTATACTACTTATAAATAACCTAATATCAAACCGACAGTTAAATCTGTGAATCTGCCATAAGCCCACAACCAAACAAGGAACAGGAAGTAAGGCGGAAGTCACACATTCCATTGCCAGTCGGATGTTAATTATGTATAACTCTGGTGTATAAACTAAAGAATTATAGAATTAACCATTTAAAGTCCTTTATGTTATACTAGTTTTGAGAAAGTGACTGATTACGTTCCAGAAAGTCCTTTATTTTCTGCTTACAACTGATAAGAAGTTTTAATCCCATAAAACCGTTCTATTTAAGTGTTACTGTACTTAAAATAAAGTTTAGCATAATTTTAACTATCCATAAAATTATAAGAAGGATGTCTTCCTTCTTGTTGGTGAAAAGTGGTTTTAAATCCCCATAAAACCGTTCTGATAAGTAGTTTTAAATCCCCATAAAACTCTTCTGATAAGTAGTTTTAAATCCCCATAAAACCATTTCGTTTTGATTATGGAAAGTGAATACTAAAGTAGTATTTCTTAAAAAGAATAAACTACTGCTGAATAACTACCCTAATATTAACCTGGTTAATTAGGGTTTAAAATGTGATAAAGTTGTAACCATGTTGGACTAGAATGTACACGACGACCTACTGGTGTCGAAACTGAATATGTGACATTTGTCACCCCATGGCTGGTCTGTCAGACTGTAGCTAGCAGTCGGGATGTGGGATTGTCGGTCCCGTATAGATCTATACATATAATGCCCGCTCTCCCTCCAGGAGACTCTGGTTACAAGAATGTAACATAGCAAGTATTGTTATGTCCTGAATACGTACCATCACATTTTACTTTGAATAAAGATTAAATTATATCCTTTTCTTGATAAAGTAGTTTGAACCTCGTATACTTATCTAGGAAAATAGATTTTGTCGTTTGTTTCATAAATTATACCTGTTATAATTTATACGTTCTATCTGATTAGCATGATCCATCCTGAAAGTATCCCTTTGCTCAGCATGATACTAAGGTAATGATACCGAATGAAGTAACCTTTTATATTCCCATATGTATAATGTATATAATTAAGAAGGAAATGACCTTCAGACAAATAACCTCACCTTAAACCACATCCAAACAAGGAAAAGGATATAAGGCAACTCATTAGTCCTTAGCCCTTTAAGTCTTATTTATATACTTATACATATATGAACATGATTTTGACAATTATAATATGAAATAGTTTATAAGACATTTTTCAAAGAGTTTAACAGTATTAAAAGAGTTTTAATAGTATTTCAAAAAGAGTTTACATGACTTTAAAGATTTAGCATGACTTTAAGTCATTTTGGAAGTATTTGATAATCCTAATTGGCATATATTGACATATATATATATATATATATATATATATATATATATATATATATATATATATATGTGTGTGTATAATTAGTGTATATAACAACTAATCATGTAAGGTAACAACCTTAGGTGCTAGGAAACACTTGAAATGAAGTGTTACAATCACATGTGATTGAAATAAAGGAGTTTACGGCCATGTATAGGAGTTCACGGCCTCATGAGGTGTTCACGGCCCAATGAATCTATGAAGGGTTCACGGCCCTTATAAAGCGTTCACGGCCGTGATTCCTTCAAGTTCATGAAAGTGGTGATGAATCATGAAGAATCAAGGCTAGGATCTAGCAACCTTTCAAGTATAACAAGTTTAAGGTTGAAACACTTACGTTTTTTGAGCTTTGGAGTGTTCACGGTCAAAGTTTTTTTGAGAGAGAATGGGGTGTTCACGATTGAGAGGAGGAGAAGTGAGGAGAAAAAGAGGTCACTCTTATATATATAGGAGGTGGTTCACGGCCGTGAACCTAGATTTCGGCCATGAACACCTTGTGAGTGGTTTTCTGGTTCGAATTAATCCTCCCGATCTCAAGCTAACTCATCCTAACATCCATTCTTACATTACACTAGGCTCATAAACTCTCAAACAGACCCTTAAAAGTTCTAAAAGATAGCATAAACTAGTCTGACTTTGATTGAATTGACTGACTGTACAAGATAGAAATTTTCGGGTTGTCACATCATCCCCCCGTTAGAGAGAATTTCGTCTTGAAATTATAGTTTAAAGATTATATATGGACGAAGATGAAAGGTACGGACACTCATGTTCCATTTGATCTTCCTGTTCTTTATGTGAAATCGGGTCCTCACTATGCATCTCAGCGGACCTTCACTAATGGGGGTAAGGATCTGATTAGTCCTAACGACTTCGTTGTCAAGGATTTCTACGGATTCTTCCACGAAGTTGAGGATTTCGCTTACTTCGATCTAATCGAGTGGGATAACAAGAGTCTTGTCGAACAAACCGTTTGAACGATAAAGACGTGGAAGGTAGGGTGCATGATATTGAATTCTCGAGGTAGTCGAGGTCTATACGTTACTGGATCAAATCTGGTAAGAATCTCAAATGATCTTTTGTACCTTGGATTTAGTATTCCACGCTTTCCGAAGAGTATCATGTTCTTCCGGGGTGGGACCTTGACATGACGAGGTCACCAACCTGGAATTTCAAGGGTTTTCTCTTATGGAAGGCGTAGCTTTTCTGATTGACTCTGGAAGCTTTATATCGCTTCCTGATTTGTACTCTCTTCTCAGTAGTTTCTCCTATGGATTTCGAACTAACGAAGGTGCCCTCTAGAAATTGAAACTCTAGCTAGTTGTGTGTCACCTAATCTAGTCCAACACAGAGGGAATCTGCACTTACGACCACAGAAGGTGTCGAATGGAGCAACTTTAAATGCTAGCATGGTAAAAGACTCGACTAGTTGATAAAGGGGCATCCCATGCTTTACCCAAGTCGATCATATATGCTCTCAGCATGACTTCTAATGCTTGAATCGTTCACTTATTCTGTCTGTTGATTTAAGGATGGTAGGCTATGCTCATGTCTAGCCTAGTTCCCATAGATTTCTGATGTGACTGCCTGAATTGGGAGATGATTCTACTATCTCGAACAGAGATAACAGATATTAGAACACCGTGCAGTCAATTAACCTCTCGGACACACGTTCTAGTTAACTTCTCTATTTTGCCCGTTTCTTTCAATTTACAGGAAGCGTGCAGACTTGGTTAATCTGACGATGATCACCCAAAATGGCATCAAGTCAACATATTGGCTTGGTAACTTGATTTTTAAGGCCATTGTAATTCGCTACCTCTTCCACTCAGGTATTTCTGGTTATTGTAGTAAGCTTGCGGGCTTTTGATCTGAAGTTCATGATAAAACTAATACTTGGCTCATCCATCATCACCTCGTGTATACAAGTCGTATATAATTTAGATCAAGAGCCAAAAATGAAATTTTATGGTTTTATGGGCTGAAATTGTCACTTTATTTGGATTTGGGCCTAAAATGATATTTTTACAAAAATAGGGCCGAAAATGTCATTTTTATCTAAATCGAGCTAAAAATGTAAATGATATATATAACTTGGCCGAAAATGTAAATGTTTATAATAATGGGCCGAAAACTTCAATTTATATATATATGGGCCGAATATGACAATTTTTATGATAATGGGCCAAAAATGTTATTTTTAGCCAAAGTGGACTAAAAATGTAATTTTATTTGAAATGAGATCATAAAGGAAATTTAGGTCTTGAAAGACCTAAAATGTCAATTCCATCAAAAATATGCCTAAATTGTAAATTTTCGGCTTAATGGGCCAAAACTGTCATCATTACACAAAATGGGCTTTTTTTGCCATTTTAGAAAACAATCAAGCTAAAACGAACGATGTAATAACAAACGAACTAAATTCATCAATTACATGTTTATTGGGCCTAACCCTTACAATCCATGTTATTGGGCCTTAATGGCCCATTTACATGATTATTGGGTCTGGATTATACATTACAAGTTTATTGGGCCTTAGGGGCCCATTTACATGCTTATTGGGCCTAGACTATACATAACATGTTTATTGGGCCTTAGTGGTCCTCCTACATGTCTGTTGGGCCTCGTACATTAACATACATACTCGTTGGACTTATCAAACATAAAACGTACTCGGAAAAACGTTATACATAACATGATATCATATTCGCGTAAACACATATAAGGATCTAGTGAGACATGTCGCTTGACACCTCTAGTATGTACGATCGTAGCCTGTAGTTATAATCAGAGTCTCCTGGAGGGAGAGCGAGAGTTTGTGTATAGATCTATACGGGGTGACACCCCACACCTGAGTTGTTCGCTACAGTTAGATTAGGCCAGTCTAGGGTGAGAAACCTTACCTTAAACAAGTCGGCGCCTAAAAACGCCACGACAGGCAAATTCGCCATAATCAAGTATGGTTAAAACGGCTCACCTAGAGATTCTCTCTAACATAATTTTATGGAACACCCATAAAAATCTTGTTGATACGAAAACATGCAAACACTGATATTTGGTCTTAGTGTTGAGACCACAACACTCTCATAAACAGAAAATATAGGATTTTTTTGGGGAAATACACAGCTAAACAATACCTTTTACTTACAACAGAAAATACAAGATTTTTATCCGGATTACATTTTTATATACATTCCAAAAATAAAAAACACACATGCATTAATACTTGATTTTGACACATTACTTTCAAACTATTATACATAAAATATCGGATTTTCTGGCGTTTTACGAACAATACCAAATTTTTCATTCAAACATGCTTATGAACTCACCAACATTATATATGTTGACGTTTTCAAAATAACTTGTATTCTCAGGGAATCGTTAAGCGGAAAGGTCAGCAAGAAATGTGGAATTTGTTATATTTTGTTATCATCATACATTGAATATTTTGGCATGTAATTTATGATACTATACTTGATGTAAACAATGTTGGTTGTATTTTGATATGTATGAGGATGGTGTTGTCTTGTTTCAATTATATACATTGTGATGATATTACAAGATCAAGTCACGCACAAGCCCCCAGACGTCTTCCGTCGTATGGTTCAGGGGTGTGACACAAGCCCATAACTCAAAGGCTAGAGTGAAAAACACATCAGTTTTTGGTCCAAGCTACAAATAAACCCAATAATATTTCCGCCCAAGAGTAAAAACAATAAATGCTTAGAAAAGCAAAGTATAAACCAATTTTTAGACCCAACAATCTCCCCCTTGGTTTATAGATTTCTTTTATTTTGACCCAACAAACTCCCCCTAGGTTTGTAGCTTGCTTTGCTTGACAGTCTTCACTGTGTGCTTGGCTTCAGCGTTGATCTTCGATTTCTTCTCAACTTTCAAGATGAACATATGTATCTTCTATGTGAATGACTTCATCTTGAACAGTTGGGAATTTCTTCAAAATTTGACTTTGAACGCACGTTTGGAGTGTGGAGGCTTCTTATAGATATTCTTGAAAATCAGCACTTTCCACTTGAGAATCTTCAGAGAGAATAACAGAGAGAACAAATCTTCTGGATCACTTCAGTCGGTACATAGATAGCAGCAAATTAATTGAGGAGGCTTCAGTGCAATCTGTCACATAATCTTCAAGTACAACTTCACCTTGCTTCTAGGGTTGAAAGATTGAATGTTGAAAGAATAATCTTCATTTCTTGTTCCTTCGAATGAATATTCTTCAACAATCACGGATGAAGCTTTGGCTCAGAAAATCTCGATACAGTCTCCGTGAGTCTCATCTACATCTGAGTTCATTTTTCAAGACAAAGAAAATTTTGAGATAAAAACAAAACCAAAAGAAAACTTAGCACCCAATATTTTTTGATTTTTCATATTTTCTGAAAAAATAAAACAGAAACAAAAATATTTTTGAATTTTTTGGATTTTTTGAAAAAGAAATAAAACAGAAATAACACTATTTTTTGGATTCTCCCCCTAAATTTGTGCATAGAGAAAAACTATGAACAAATTTAATTTTAGATGCACTAGAACATGTTCCCTACTTCCAGATATACCCCGGCAATCAAGTGCTTCCAAAGAATTCCTTACTTTAGATGAGTAGACAATTATTGGGAGAGAAGATAGATTTAGAAGTGCATATGTTGTGCCCCAGGTCGGATCTCTTCCAATCACGTAGAGGGGACAATATGTGGCTAACACAGATAGAGGGGTTGAGAGATAGAAGGATGCATATGTTGTGTTCTAAGTCGAATTGTTTCAATCACGCAAAGGAGACATCATATGACTAACAGACAGAAAGAAATGCATAGATAAGAAGGTGTCTAGAAATAGAGTTGCATATGTTGCATTCCAGATCGGATATGTTCCAATCATGCAAAGGAAGCAACATATGACTGACAGATAGAAAGGAAGAAAATAATTTCCTACAGATCTACTTTATCAAAACCCCCCTAGTTGCCCTATCAGTACCGGAATTAAGGACACGAGTCCATACATCAAGGAAATGTTAAGCCACAACTCTAGATACATGTGATTTTTAGTGTATCCTGCAGGTTCCCATGTTTATCTCACTGCTCAATATACCCGAGCGTCGTATTGTCAGTACAGATAGAACTATCTCAGTCCATACTGTCAAGTCCTTTCATTTTCAGTCTATGTCTAGTCCTTTTGAATCCTTTGTGCCTACCAGCACATTGAACACAAAGTCTAAACAATTCAGCTTCATCGCAATATACGATTTTCAAAATGCCCTTTCGCACTAAGCTTCATATCACTTCCCAAATAATACCTACAAACGAAAAACTATAATAAAATACAAGATTGTCTTCAAAACGAATCATTGTAAGAAAAACTCAGGAGTATCGTGAAGAAAACTCAAACCGTAAGTCACTAATTGAATTTGCATACAGAAAGTCTGAGAACATCATGCATATTTCAATCTCAGAATAGATCCAACAATGTCGGATATAGTGTCTAAGTCCATAACTATATTTGGTATGTACTTGACCCGACCCGGCATGGTCCATTTGGGTTGCACTTCACCCGAACAATTTATGGATAATCGTTTGAGAATAGTATAAGTTATGATTTATTAATATATTATAAGTCCTAATATATTAATATAAAATCATATTATTTAATTAGTATTGATCTATAATTAATCTAGAATTAATTTAGAGATCAAAAGTATGACTAATTAAATATGGGCTCTTGTATTTATATAGTGTGGGCTAATGCTTATTTGGAATGGGCTAGGCTTGTATGGAAAGTCCATGGATACTCCATGGAGCTTTAACCCATGGATCTCATGGAAATGAAAAGACATGGGTATTAAGGTTTACATGAATGTAACCCTAATCCACCACACTATATAAAGGAGGCTTTGGTTCTTGAAATCACACGAGTTGTGGTGAGTAAAGTAACAGGGCCGATTTCAAGAAGGTGATTACTATTCTCTCAAAGTTCCAAGTTTGTGGTGATTTGTGATTTCCATTTGAGGCATCCACACTATTGGTGCTAGGCTCTAAAACTCCAAGCAATCAACTACAACTACAAGGTAAGTAATTCTACTAGCTTTATATGATTCAAGTTCCCCATGCCATGCTAGATAGGATAAGAACCTTGGAAAAATAATTATTTGCATGTATCATAGTCAAACATAGATCCAAGGTTTCTAGGGTTGCATGTACACCATAGGAGTGTTAGAATACTCAAAAACTTGTCAGTGGTATCAGAGCCTGGTTTGTTTATTTGATACTTGATGCAAAAAAAAAAACAAAAATAAAAAAACTTGAAAATCGAAGTTTTGTTCAAAAGTTCGTATCAAAATTTCAAGTTTTGTATATGTACTTATGATTCTTGAAATTTTTCATATGAACATTCGTAAACATATGAGTTAAGAAGATCATAGAAATTATGTGCTAATAATTGATTAGATTAATTCTTGATCTTTATGTGTTTTAATGGAGTCCATAACTAGTTCTTAAGTTATGGATAACCAAAAGTCACATTTATAAATAACCATTAAAAGAACACATAAGTTACAAAAAATGAAGAGTGTTCATTTTTAATAACCATTAACTCATAAGTTATGAGAAATGAAAAGTTTTGAAAGTTTACAAAACTTGCCCTCAAGTTTTGGAAGATGTAAAGTCATATTAAAAACTTTAGTTCCAACCCCTAGAATTTTAAAATTTAAAATTCAACCCTTATACTTTATAATATTATAAGTTTAATAATATTTATATATGTATAAGATCAAGTCGTCTTACCGCTAGTACGCCTCATTCACGAAGCCGGTCTATAAGGGGGGTATAAGGTTGTTGCCTATAAAATGGCAACTTAATGGGTGTCCACTCTCACCCACCGCTTCCTTGATCGGTGGAGGGTCATTAGCCGAACAGGTAGGAAAAGGACTTATAAATTCTCATTAAAAGTATAATGATAATACTAAAGTAACTAAACTTTATTGAATTCCCAATCTTAGTTATTTTAGGAAAATGTGAATAAGGTGCTAATCCATGAAATTACAGTTTACACTTTGTTTAAGTCGTTAGTGGAGCGTGTGTGGTTAACCGACATACTAACTTGAACTTAACAAGGTAGGTAAAGGGTGACTTAATGTTTATCATAGTATCGATCGAGCATGTGTGGTTAACCGGCACATTGATTGAGGGGTAATACATTAAGGGTACCAAGTAATTTGCATGGTTACTTCACACCTTGTTTTGTGATCCTCGGCATCCCAGTCACAAAAACTTGAAGGGCACACTCAAGATTGAAACATGCCATTGAAGAAAGTTCAATGAATCTCAAAGAATCTAGGAGTTTCTAAACCAATTAAAACCTAATTAAATATTTCGTTTTTCATGGTGGAAATTGGTGAATCGTCATTCACCTACCTTCAAATATCTTATAGCTTAGATTACGGCATCCCTCTTCTAAGTTATAAAATATTGTGTTGGGTCCTTGCCTTAGTATTACATTTGGGTGTTTTGTTAAGGACTATCTCTATATCTAATCTAATCTATTCCCTCTCCTTTTTAGATGTCTTCCAATAACAATGCTTCTGGCTCAAACCCTACTAGCTCCTTATCTCTCATGAATCTTTGTGGGAGAGTCATCTTTGATGGGTCTAACTTTACAGATTGGATCAGAAACATCAGGATGGTCACTCGGTATGAGAACAAAGAATATGTTCTCGACAAGGAGCTGAAGGTACCCGAGCCAACTGCTACTCCTGAAGAGCTTGCTGAATATGAGGTACATGAAAGAGATGCTACAAAAATGGCATGCATCATGATGGCCACCATGACAGCCGAGCTCCAAAAGTCCTCTGAGGACTATTATCCTTTTGAGATGCACCAAGACTTGATGGATCGCTACCATCAAAGTTCTCGTCAAGAGCGATATGAAATAATCTCCTCCATGATAACAACCCGAATGAAGGATGGTGAACCCATCACGGGCCACATGCAGAAAATGCAAAGGTATGTGGACCGTTTACTGAAGCTGAATGTGAACTTCCCTGAGGAGTTAGCAATAGACATCATTTTGCACTCCTTGCCATCGTGTTATGATCAATTCTGCATGACATATCACATGAACAAGGAAGAAGTCACCCTCAGCAAACTTCAAGGACTCTTAAAGACCGCCGAAAGTGGTCTAAAGGGTAAGTTGGTTGTTACTACTCCTACTCCTACTCCAACTGCGGCCAATGTCTTGGCAATCGGGCATGGCAAAGGGAAGAAGAGAAAGAACCCTTCTAAGGGTACCAAGGGTAAGACCCTTGAAGGCTCCTCTTCAAGCAAAACCAAGAAAGGTTTTGTCACTCCTTCTGCTAACCCTAATGAGGCTGAATGCTTCTATTGCCATGAAAAGTCGCACTGGAAGCGAAACTGCCCAAAGTACCAGCAAGATTTGAAGGATGGGAAAGTAAAACCCAACCATGCAGGTATATACACTATATTGTCTAATAACTCACCTCATTCTAAGTCTTGGGTCCTTGATACAGGTTGTGGTATTCACATATGTTGTGATTTGCAGGGACTAAAAAGAAGTGAGAATGTGGAGCAGGGAAAGATAAACTTGATCATGGGAAACAGGAAAGCTTCACCTGTCACCAAGATAGGAGTTTATTCCTTAGTTCTAAATAGTGGGTTTACATTAGATTTGAATAAATGTTATTATTCGCCAGAAATGGCAAGAAATGTTATTTCCTTTCATGCATTGTATAAACAAGGTTTTACCTTTTATTTTGATAATAATAATGGTAGTATTGATGCTTTCTTTAATAATGTTCTTTATTTTAAAGCATTACCTTGTGATCGCGTGTGTGAAACTGTATCTGTTGTAGATAATCTACGAAATAATGTATTGTGTATTAACTCTTCCACTAGCTTAGATAAAGCATCCTTATGGCATTGTCGTCTTGGACATGTAAGCAAGAAACGCATAGGCCAACTCCAAAAGGATGGAGTCTTGGATTCATTTGACCTAAAGTCAGATGATAGTTGTGAATCTTGTTTGCTTGGTAAAATGACAAAGTCACCTTTTACTGGCACTTGTGTTAGGGGTGAAGGTTTGTTGGACCTCATACACACGGAAGTGTGTGGAACCTTCAGAACCGCCACAAGAGATGCTAATCGGTTCTATGTGACTTTTACTGATGATTTTAGTAGATATGGATATATCTACCTAATCAAGCATAAGTCAGAAACCTTTGAGAAATTCAAAGAGTTTAAGTCAGAAACCTTCGATCCGATCGTGGTGGTGAGTATCTTAGTACTGAGTTCCTTGACTATCTTAAGGAATGTGGGATTGTCTCACAATTGACACCTCCTAGGACACCACAGTTGAATGGTGTAGCTGAGAGGCGCAATCGGACCTTGTTGGACATGGTTCGTTCCATGATGAGTCGAGCTTCGCTACCAATCTCATTTTGGGGGTATGCCTTAGAGGCTGCCGCCCATATCCTTAATCTAGTCCCTACAAAGAAGGTTGCCAAAACACCTCACGAGGTGTGGACTGGAAAAGTTCCCAATCTAGACCACATCAAGATTTTGGGTTGCGAGGCTTTCGTGAGACGCGAGACTCACGATAAGCTCGAACCCCGAAGCGAAAGGTGTATTTTCATCGGCTACCCACATAAATCATTTGGTTACATCTTCTACAGACCCAATGATAATGTGGTCTTTGTAGCAAGAAGAGGATTCTTTCGAGAGAGAGAATTCATGAGCCAAGGAGACAGTGGGAGGCAAATTGACCTTGAGGAAATTCAAGAGTCAAGTGGTGAAGGAACCTCAAACCCTAGCCCTCAACCTGAGGAGAAAACTCATGTTGAGCCGACTGAAGAATCTATACCTCTGAGGCGTTCCACCATAGTTAGGAATGCACCTGAGCATTATTATGGTTTTTATATTACTGCAGAAGGTGAGACACTTATCAGTGATAACACACTGGTAAATCTGGATGAGCCTAACAGCTACACGGAAGCCATGGCAGGCCCTGAGGCTGGTAAATGGAAAGAGGCTATGGATAGCGAGATACAGTCCATGTATGACAATCAAGTTTGGAACTTGGTTGACAATGTACCTGATCGTAAGATAGTTGGGTGCAAATGGATCTTCAAGAAGAAGACTGACATGGATGGTAATGTACACACTTATAAGGCACGACTGGTTGCAAAGGGTTATTCTCAAACTCCGAGAGTTGATTATGATGAGACCTTTTCACCAGTGGCCAAGATTAAGTATATTAGGGTTCTGTTAGCTATTGCTGCATTTCATGATTATGAAATATGGAAAATGGATGTCAAAAATGCTTTCCTTAATGGAAAGTTGGCTGAAGGTGTTTACATGGTTCAGCCAGAGGGTTTTGTCAGTACAGAGTACCCCAGTAGAGTGTGTAAGCTCGAGAAATCCATTTATGGATTAAAACAGGCACCTCGCAGATGGAATCTTTGCTTTGATGAGAAAATCAAAGAATTTGGCTTTTCAAGGAGTGAAGATGAATCTTGTGTCTATATCAAGGTTAGTGGGAGTATAGTCAGCTTTTTGGTACTGTATGTGGATGACATACTACTCATAGGAAATGACATCCCAACCCTGCAGGAAGTAAAGTCCTGGCTTGGGAAGTGTTTCGCTATGAAGGACCTTGGACAAGCTGCCTATATCCTAGGGATAAGGATTTTGAGAAACAAGAGTAAAAGACTAATTGGACTTAGTCAAAGCACCTATGTGGACAAAGTGTTGAAAAGGTTCAACATGCATAACTCCAAGAAAGGAGAGTTACCCATCCAGAGTAACACCAGATTGAGTAAGACACAAAGCCCTAGTACTGAGGCTGAGATAGCAGAAATGAGTCGAATACCTTATGCTTCAGTTGTAGGATCGATCATGTATGCTATGACGTGTACTCGACCTGATGTAGCCTTTGCTTTGAGCATGGTTAGCAGGTATCAGGGGAACCCTGGCAAGGCACACATGATTGCGGTAAAGAATATCCTCAAGTACCTACGGAGGACTAAGGACTGGGTCCTTACCCTCGGTGGCAGTGAGGACTTGAGAGTTGTAGGGTACAGTGATGCTAGCTTTCAGACTGACAGGGATAATTTCCGCTGTCAGTCGGGCTGGGTCTTTACTCTAAACGGAGGGGCAATTACTTGGAAAAGTTCCAAGCAGGAGACAGTGGCTGATTCCACTTGTGAATCAAAGTATATAGCAGCAAGCGAGGCAGCAAAGGAGGCTATATGGCTAAAGAACTTCATCGGAGACCTTGGAGTTGTACCAGCTATAAAGGAGCCAATAGAGATTTTCTGTGACAACAATAGTGCGGTTGCCTTAGCCAAGGAACCAAGAGATCATGGGAGATCCAGACACATTGACAGAAAATATCACTTCATTAGACATCGAATAGAAGAAGGAATCCTCGTGGCAAAGAGGGTATCATCGGATGAGAACCCAGCAGATCCCCTCACGAAGGGACTGACTCGGGCTAAGCATCTCCAGCATGCTCGGAGCATAGGGCTGAAGGATGATATTAGTTTTAGTAGTTAGATAATCTTGAAATTTGTAAAATGTAATTGACATTTGATGATAAATAAAAGTTGTTATTTATGAGTAAAGTGTTGTTGTCTCTTGTCAATTGTTTACTATTATTTCTTTTTTGCATGTTTTGACTTCCAGAATAATTATGTTATGGTTTATATCATATTATTCAAACTCTCCACAGTCGGTCATATGTAGGAAGTAGATATGAATCAAGACTGTCATGGGTTGGCTTGTAGAGGTCTAAGATGTTAGACAAAGCGGGGCTACAACACTCATGAGTGATCATAAGTTCTGAGTATTGGATTCAACCCACGCTCACTTGTATCACTTCATGGAATTTATCTCGAGTGATCGTGAGACGGTAATATCATATAAGTCTTCAAACCTAGAGATATGATTTGTTGCCTATGAGTTGGTTATGCATTGATTGCACGAAAACACATTGGTAACTCGATGTTATAAACTGTGCTTTTGTGTGTTATTCAACAAGTAGTAGAGCAAACATATGAGTCGAAGTGTATCTGTTCCTTCTAGGATTAGAAGCGATATCTGGGCCCCTCGATGATTTTGTTTTGACCTATGTATCGGGCCCGGTTAGAACTAAATTGATGTGTTCAGTTAAGTTCTATGTCAAACAAATCGGAAATCGGGAAACAAATGCTGGACAATGAGCAAGACCATGTTCCATGTATTTGTCCGGCTGATATCTAGAACAGAGGATTATATGATCACTTATCTAAAATGGCGCTTCATAGTTCAACAAAGTTTAAAGAGATACGATTGTTGATCGGTTCCTGAAGTCACACTTGCAACTATAGTTATTAGACTTATCCAAGTGGGAGACTGTTGGATATAGTGTCTAAGTCCATAACTATATTTGGTATGTACTTGACCCGACCCGGCATGGTCCATTTGGGTTGCACTTCACCCGAACAATTTATGTATAATCGTTTGAGAATAGTATAAGTTATGATTTATTAATATATTATAAGTCCTAATATATTAATATAAAATCATATTATCTAATTAGTATTGATATATAATTAACCTAGAATTAATTTAGAGATCAAAAGTATGACTAATTAAATATGGGCTCTTGTATTTATATAGTGTCGGCTAATGCTTATTTGGAATGGGCTAGGCTTGCATGTAAAGTCCATGGATACTCCATGGAGCTTTAACCCATGGATCTCATGGAAATGAAAAGACATGGGTATTAGGGTTTACATGAATGTAACCCTAATCCACCACACTATATAAAGGAGGCTTTGGTTCTTGAAATCACACGAGTTGTGGTGAGTAAAGTAACAGGGCCGATTTCAAGAAGGTGATTACTATTCTCTCAAAGTTCCAAGTTTGTGGTGATTTGTGATTTCCATTTGAGGCATCCACACTATTGGTGCTAGGCTCTAAAACTCCAAGCAATCAACTACAACTACAAGGTAAGTAATTCTACTAGCTTTATTTGATTCAAGTTCCCCATGCCATGCTAGATAGGATAAGAACCTTGGAAAAATAATTATTTGCATGTATCATAGTCAAACATAGATCCAAAGTTTCTAGGGTTGCATGTACACCATAGGAGTGTTAGAATGCTCAAAAACCCATCAAATAATTCTTCACATCGTTAAGCACAAACCCCATTTGTGATCCTTTCCTTTATTCCTTTTCCCGAAAAGGACACATGCTCTTAAACAAAGTTCTAAATGTTGTAAAGTTGAGAGATGTCCCTTATCATGTGCTTGGAACAGCCACTATTAACAAACCGAAGTCTGATGATATGCCTCCATAGCTATTCAAGCACATAGTGCGAGATTAGTTGGTATTTGGAACCCAATCCATTTTGAAACTGGGTTGACCTTTGTCATCAACGCAAGGTACTCTCTCCCATGACATATCCTGCTTATCACAAACAGAAGATGAAGAAATGTTAGAATCATTTGAAGATTTGGGAGTTTGAACCTTTCGTACCCATCTGTAGTTGGGTTTAACCCATTTCTTGTTCGATCGGTTGGGTGCCTTATCGCTTGTGTCACACCCCAAAACCAAGAACGGCGGAAACGTTCTGGGGCGGAGGACGTCATGTAAAGTATCACAACAATGTAAAGTAGTAAACAAGCAACAACATCATCCATTGCATTAATAGTAGAATTTTAATACATGTGTGTTCTTTCATAGAATAAGATATGAATATAATACATCAAAATAAAAGACGAGTCTTAACTGCTCCGTCTTCTCATAACCTGGTAATCATACATGTCTACTGGTGACCTGAGAATACAAGTTATTTTGAAGGCGAGTATCAGCTTTAAAGCTGGTGAGATCATAAGTATTTTAGTGTCATAGATTTGTAAAATTGTAAGGAAAAAGACTTGTAATTGTTTTATAAAAACTTTGTATAAGTATGAAAAACCCTAGAAAATCCCATATTTCCTATTAGTATAAAAGCAGTCTTCTATCAAGACCCGACTGTTTTGAAGGTTTGCACCTCTGCAAAAATGAAGGTTTTTCCCCTAGTATAACTATTATTATCTAAATATAATTATACATAAACGTGTATGTAATAAAATCACAAAGTAACTGTAATAGGGAAAATAATAATTTACCTCAGCAGTGATACTGCTGGCTATAAAGTGAATAAAACATAGACTCCAGGTGGTATCGAATGAACAATACGCCTCGAAAAGTCTAAATGAATGAAGTGTAGACTCCAGGTGGTATCGAATGAACAATATGCCTCGAAAAGTCTAAATGAATGAAGTGTAGACTCCAGGTGGTATCGAGTGAACAATACGCCTCGAAAAGTCTAAATGAATGAAGTGTAGACTCCAGGTGGTATCGAATGAACAATACGCCTTGAAAAGTCTAAATGAATGAAAAGCAGACTCCAGGTGTAGGATGGTTAGTCCCGTGGGGACTAGTGTATGTACTAGTGCATCTTCATATAGTATACAATAGTGTCTCTATATGTA
This sequence comes from Lactuca virosa, assembly GCF_052849685.1. NCBI lineage: Eukaryota > Viridiplantae > Streptophyta > Magnoliopsida > Asterales > Asteraceae > Lactuca > Lactuca virosa. The sequence goes on from NC_136428.1 coordinate 175,913,871, forward strand.
GTATGTAATAGTGTCTCTTCCTATAGTATGTAATATATTTGTATAGACTCATGAATGAACTGACTCTGGTGTGATTCCTTGCACTAGGAATGGTAAATAGTATCTCCTAACTATACCCATTATAGTTACTAGTAACATATGTATATAAATAAATGGAAGTATGCCTTTGCTACCCAAAGGTACTGAACTGACTGATAGAACTTTTATGTCTATATATGTATACACAATATATAACTAATATTTAGACGACCTTCGGAGAAATAACAGGATACCCTAAGTCCACAACCAAACAAGGAACTGGAAATAAGGCGGGTTAGCAGTCGTTAGTCCTTTAAACATTACTTATATAACTATACATATAGAGGCATGCAATTGACAATATAAAAGTTTAAAAGAAGTTTTGTTTGATATAAACAGTTTAAAGTATAAGAAATCCCTTATTTGGAACATAGTTTGAAGTACGTGAAAACCTTTGCTTGAAACATAGTCATAACAGAATTTGAAAGGAAAGATGTAGTTTAAAAAACCAGTTTGATAAAGAGTTTAACTTGTAAAACCGTTCGAGAAATCATTTTGAAGTAGTTTGCTTGATAAAGCAGCTAAAAGTGTAGTAAATCCATAGTTTTGATAGTTAATAATCATATGTGATTGATATAGTAACTATCATGATTCAACTTGTATCCCCTCATAAAGCATTTAAAAACATTTAAAGGTTAATTAAGGGGTAAGAACTCACCTGTAGTGAGTGGTTTGGATGGAAGTGCCAGATAGGATGCTAAGTGTCCAGTGAAGACTTGAACACACACACGGATCCTATTTAACATGTAGTGATACATAAATGTATCTAATTAGTCATTTAACAACTAATTCAGCAAGTAAAGACACCCTAATACATGGAAACACTTTGTTTCAAGTGCTAGGAGTACTAAAGGGTTGTATCTAAAGAGAATATGGCCTCACATTGGAGTTTACTTCCCATTTGGCAACAAAACATGAGTTTACGATTTTTGGTCATTTCCCCCATGAGTTTACGGCCGTAAACTCATGGTAATTTGTACCATTGTGTGATTTAAGGTCTTATACCCCTCAAGGAAGTTTTCTAGGTTTGTATCAAAGGCTTAGGAAGGGACTAGGGCTCGAAATGACCCTTCTTTGGAGTTTACGGTCCATGGACCACTCCCTTGGAGTTTACGGCCGTAAAGTCATGGTCACTCCTACCATTTCATGTTTTGGGGTTTCTAGCTCATGCATACAAGGTTCTAGTCCAATATCCAAGCCCTAGAAGGTGTTGGTGGCACTCAAACACCACTTGATGGTGTTTACGGTTCAAGGAGATCCCTTAACCGTAAACACATGTGTTCTTGAGGGTTTTTGATGTTCTTCAATGGTTTAACAAGTATACTAGGTAAGTAACTAGTTAAGAGGAGTGTACTTACTTATAGGAAGCTTGTAAGAGTGTTTAAAGTCCAAGAACACTAGTGTGTGTTCTTGGTGTTTTGAAGAACACTTGAAGATCTACACAAATGGGCCGGCCGTAAACACCATGTTTTGGCTGTAAACTCCAAACTCTTGGAGTTTTGAGACTTTATTGATGCACAATAAACCCTAGGGTATCCTCTCTCCAGTTATATCCTGAAGCAATAAGCTTTAAAACACTCAAACGGACTTTAAACCAACTAAAATTTAGCAGAAAAGTATTTGACTTTTCTTTGATGTGCTTGACAGTAGGGTTTGTACGAATGGAAATTTCGGGTTGTCACATCATCCCCCCGTTAGAAGGAATTTCGTCCCGAAATTAGAGTTTAGGCAGATAAGTAGTTACCAAATAACTAAGTAAAAGATGAGGATATTTTAGTTTCCACTGATCCTCTCGCTCCTAAGTGAATTCAGGTCCTCGCTTGGCGTTCCAGCGAACCTTCACTATCGGGATTCGGCTTTGCTTTGTTTGCTTGACCTCTTGGTTCATGATCTCTACAGATTCTTCCACGAAGTTGAGGCTCTTGTTGATCTCGATCTCGTCGAGTGGGATTACAAGAGTCTCGTCGGACAGACACTTTTTCAAGTTCGAGACGTGGAAAGTAGAATGTATGTTACTGAGTTCGCGGGTAAGTTAAGTTTGTAAGCTACAGGGCCGATTCTCGCGAGAATCTTGAAAAGCCCTACATAACTTTTCTGTCGGTCACTAGAGGCTTTAATCGTCCACTAAACTGAACGATCTTCTCTAATGATTCCCTCTTACTCTAGATCGTGAATTTCATAGCTAGCTTTGAGGGTTTCTAACTGATGGGAGGCTTAGGTAATGATCTTACCTCGTTACATCAAAATGCAACTAAGCCCTGGATTTGGAAGTGTTTACTTGAATTCCCTCTTCACTAACAATGTGACACAGGAATTTGACTCTTCATATCCAAACTCGTATTTAAGAGAATTTCTCTTAGAGCTCCTCTGATCGAATTGTTTGCAAGATCTGTTGACGATGTTGACTATGCTCCTCCTTACTACGAGAGCAGATAAGTATATCACCGATGAATACGATGATGAACTGATCCTAGTAAGGACGACACACCTTATCCATTAAATCTATGAATACTACGGTGCGTTTGTTAATCCGAACGACATCACTACGAATTCGTAGTGCCCATAACGAGTTCGGAAGGCTGTCTTCGGAACATCCTCCCCTAGCACTCGTAGTCGGCGATACCTGGATCTTGGATCGACTTTTGAAAAGAAGATCGCCCTTTTACAGTCGATCAATAAAATTCGTCTATGATAGGCAAAGGGTACTGATTTTTTATGGTTACTTTGTTGAGCTTCCTGTAATTGATGCATATACGAAAGTGATCAGTCTTTCTTTTTGACGAACCAGGCCGGAGTTCCCCAGGGTGAGAAGCTTGGTCCTATAAAGCTCTTGCTGAGCAGTTCGTTAAGTTGATCAGACAGTTCTTGCCTCAATGCAGGTGCTAGACGATAGGGCGGTTTGGCTACTGGGGTAGCCCCTGGAACTAAGTCGATCCTAAGTTCGATTTGACGTTGCGGAGGTAAATCCTCGGAGTTTTCTGTTCTTTCTGAATCTCTTGTCTCGATCGGTGAGAAGGCATTTGATTAGATTCTAAGTTTATCCGCATGGCAGTACGATCACTCATAGTTTTGGGCAGTCTCCGTCCTAAAGATCATATCAGAAGTCATATTTGGTTGATCAATCACAGCTTCGTGTATACGAGTCGTATATAATTAAGACTGAAAAGGCAGCCGAATAAATGATTCTTCTTTAAGCTCACATCCAAACAAGGAAAAGAAGTTAAAGCGGAATTATTAATTCTAACCCTGTAGAACCTTAATTATATACCACCATTGTGTATACCTTCTCCAGCGATAGATCAACTGTATGGGTCTTCGGGTTGAACTTGACGTACTGTACGAATGATACTCCGGGGAGGTTTTCTGAGATGTCTTCGGGAAGGATACAAAACATAAGATACTCTTCACATGAGTACCTCGGAGTTCTGAAATGACGGCTTTGCTAGAAAGGCGGTTTCGGAGAAAAGAATTTACACGTGAGACTGGTATTGTGAGGGTCGGATTTGCTCAAGTTATATGAAAATGTCGGACTACTCGGAATAAAAGGCATTAGACTTATTTCATAAAGGTGTTACAAACTAAACACAACGGTGCAACTTTTAACAGAGTTTCAGTACATTAGTTTACTACAAGACTATTGTTGCGAATAAGGTATACTACAAAAGCAAGTATACGCAGCACGAGAGCCCCTTAACTGGCGGGATCTCGCAAAAGACAAGACTCGAGTTGCACTAGTGTTTAACAGTTTACAAGTCTATTATAACGAAACGTCCTAGTATTTCAACGTGGGTCCAGAGTAGTCTCTCCTGCGGCTGTGATCCTTAGTATCTTCCCGTTTGCGCCAGAATTCTCTGTTATTGGACAATCCTTTCGGAGATGTCCAATCTTACCACATAAATGACATATCTGGCTTGTACCAGCATTAGTGGTGGAAGTGAAGTGTCGGGTCGGAGTTATGTGGACGTGGTTGTTTTCGTTGATCTTCCTTTTTGGACAATCCCTGTAATAGTGTCCTGCCTCACTAAACTATAGCAAACTTGGCTGGCTCCGGTGGTAGAGGTCGTTCTACAGAAACGAGCAATGTGTCCCGTTTTGTTGCAATTGATGCATTGAAATACCCGGCAAGCTCCATTATGATGGTAGTTACACTTGTTACACTTTGGGAGTGTTCCCTCATATCGCTTGACCGGTGCTGAGGTGGCAGGGGTCGCCACTGGTTGCTGTTGCATGGCAAGCCTTTGGAATCGCTTGCGTTCCTTTTGAGCTTGACGCTTTCGTTTCATAAACTCTGAGTTATGGCTTTGGGTGTTCGCAACAGTTATCATTTGTTGACTTCCCGGGTGGTTACAACAATTTGAATTGTCAACACCTTTTTCAGCCTTGCTTCCGTTACTAGTGTTGAGGTGTGCAAGGACAGCTGTCACGGCAGCTGGTACCGCTGCTTGGAAGGTATCGGCGTCGATATGAAGGATAGGGGTCTCGTTGCTCGGCTGGTTATTTCTGAGTGACGACATGATTCTGTTATACAAAAGAAAATGAGTTCGTGAGTGATTATGGTTGAACCTAGACGTATTTCGACCATTCATGTAAAGAGTAGGAGTAAGTTCTCGAGGGTTTGACCTACATCCCTATGATGCAGTACTATTAAAGAGTAGAAGTAAGTTCATAGAATGGTTATAAGACGATTGCTATCCAACCTTCGACAAGAATTGGAAGTGATCCCTGAGCTAAATTACCATAGCTCAATAACTTGACTAGAGTGAGTTTCAAATAGAATTCTAGCGATAGTAGGATGAAAGTATACGAACAAAGATTGACACAGAAATTAGCCGACTATCCATATCGTTGATATTTATGATGTAATAAGTTTGGGAAAATTGACCTTGTACTAGGTCTTACATCATATTTGGAGTAGAAAAGTTTTGACAACATAAAGGCCTAACTAAAAGTACTCACGGTACTGGGGTAGTTACATAGAAAAGTGATGCATAGGGCATAGATAAGAAAACGATTCCCTATAACAAGGAAGGAAAAATAAGGCATCTTTTACTGGTGACGGTCATCCATCTGGTGAACCCTTAGTTCAGCCAGTTGACATTCCATATCTAGCAGGTGTCTTTCGTACACCCTCTGGCGTACTCGGAGCTCTATGACTTCGGCTCAAGTTTCAGCTAGTGCTTGCAGTAGGGCCTCATGGTCTCCCCTAGATCTCTCGCGAGCATCTTTCAGACGAATGGTGCGGAGGGTATTCATTCTTGCATTGGCGTTAACTTCCGTGATTTGACGGAGTGCTGTCCTGCCCTGAATGTCGTTTCGGGCAACCCTGCGGACCAGGATTGGCAGAACCCTGTCTGCTGAGCTTCCCTCGCTTAGGTTATAGAAGCTTCGGTCTCCGTTAAACGACATAGGTTGATCTTGCTCTTCGCTCCATGTCTCCAAACATTCTACTCAAGGAGGCGTCGGGCCTTGAAAAGCCGGACGAGGGTTAGGATTTGGATTGGGAGCCATCGGGAGTCTGTTCTCAACCTCAGGCACGGAGTCAGAACCATCTGCAAAGCCTTCAGCATGGTGATCATCCAAAGGGATTTGATGATCATCTTTTGGCTCTTCTTCGAACCATCCAGCATTGTCTTCGTTTGGGAAGTACGGGTCGCCGTGGGGTTGGGGTCCAGCCATGTTATCTATGCGAGAATTGGGGTAACGAAATAATTATTAGACGTACTAGATAATTATATGATGATCTTCATCAGTTACTCCAATATTTGTAAAGTGCATATCAGTTATATGTAATCAAAACAGGATAGGCCTTCGAATAAGTGACCTTAACTTCAAATTCACAAGGAACAGGGGGTAAGGCAAAATTTCACAGATTCTAAGTCTATGTCATCCTAGTTACATATAACCTTAGTGTATCCACTTAGGAACTATTGACCTATTCATGAAGATCTTTAGTTCTCAACTAAGTAATTATAGTAACACAAAATACTCCTAGTGCTTTCATTGTGGTAGTGTTGGTAAGTTTTTAGACTTGTTCCCATATCACAACCATTCTTGGGCATATGCTAATCACTCCTCGGACCAGCATACTTGATCAGGCAATGCCACTCCCAGGACTGACCATACATCCCCGAGCTTACCTGTGATATTCAACAATCGTAATACTTTTGTTTTTGTTATTGTGACACTGATTTTTAGTATGAATGCAGGCATGTATACTTAGCTAAATATTTTATTATTTAAAAGTATAAACTCTTGGTCAGAGTATTTTAATCCCATTGTATTTATAGTCTGTATATCTTTTATGGGTTGATATACTCAATTCACTATAAACAATGCTCTGATACCAAACTGTCACACCCCAAAACCAAGAACGGCGGAAACGTTCTGGGGTGGAGGACGTCATGTAAAGTATCACAACAGTGTAAAGTAGTAAACAAGCAACAACATTATCCATTGCATTAATAGTAGAATTTTAATACATGTGTGTTCTTTCATAGAATAAGATATGAATATAATACATCAAAATAAAAGACGAGTCTTGAATGCTCCGTCTTCTCATAACCTGCTCATCATACCTGTCTACTGGTGACCTGAGAATACAAGTTATTTTGAAAGGGAGTATCAGCTTTAAAGCTGGTAAGATCATAAGTATTTTCGTGTCATAGATTTGTCAAACTGTAAGGAAAAAGACATGTAATTGTTTTATGAAAACTTTGTATAAATATGAAAAACCCTAGAAAATCCCATATTTCCTATTAGTATAAAAGTAGTCTTCTATAAAGACTCGACTGTTTTGAAGGTTTGCACCTCTGCAAAAATGAAGGTTTTTCCCTTAGTATAACTATTATTATCTAAATCTAATTATACATAAACGTGTATGTGATAAAATCACAAAGTAACTGTAATAGGGAAAATAATAATTTACCTCAGCAGTGATACTGCCGGCTATAAAGTGAATAAAACATAGACTCCAGGTGGTATCGAATGAACAATACGCCTCGAAAAGTCTAAATGAATGAAGTGTAGACTCCAGGTGGTATCGAATGAACAATACGCCTCGAAAAGTCTAAATGAATGAAGTGTAGACTCCAGGTGGTATCGAATGAACAATACGCCTCAAAAAGTCTAAATGAATGAAGTGTAGACTCCTGGTGGTATCGAAGGAACAATACGCCTCGAAAAGTATAAATGAATGTAAAGCAGACTCCGGGTGTAGGATGGTTAGTCCTGTGGGGAGTAGTGTATGTACTAGTGCATCTTCATATAGTATACAATAGTGTCTCTATATATAGTATGTAATAGTGTCTCTTCCTATAGTATGTAATATATTTGTATAGACTCATGAATGAACTGACTCTGGTGTGATTCCTTGCACTAGGAATGGTAAATAGTATCTCCTAACTATACCCATTATAGTTACTAGTAACATATGTATACAAATAAATGGAAGTATGCCTTTGCTACCCAAAGGTACTGAACTGACTGATAGAACTTATATGTCTATATATGTATACATAATATATAACTAATATTTAGACGACCTTCGGAGAAATAACAGGATACTCTAAGTCCACAACCAAACAAGGAACAGGAAATAAGGCGGGTTAGCAATCGTTAGTCCTTTAAACATTACTTATATAACTATACATATAGAGGCATGCAATTGACAATATAAAAGTTTAAAAGAAGTTTTGTTTGATATAAACAGTTTAAAGTATAAGAAATCCCTTATTTGGAACATAGTTTGAAGTACGTGAAAACCTTTGCTTGAAACATAGTCATAACAGAATTTGTAAGGAAAGATGTAGTTTAGAAAACCAGTTTGATAAAGAGTTTAACGTGTAAAAGCGTTCGAGAAATCATTTTGAAGTAGTTTTCTTGATAAAACAGCGAAAAGTGTAGTAAATCCATAGTTTGATAGTTAATAATCACATGTGATTGATATAGTAACTATCATGATTCAACTTGTATCCCCCCCACAAAGCATTTAAAAACATTTAAAGGTTATTTAAGGGGTATGAACTCACCTGTAGTGAGTGGTTTGGATGGAAGTGCCGGATAGGATGCTAAGTGTCCAGTGAAGACTTGAACACACACACGGATCCTATTTAACATGTAGCGATACATAAATGTATCTAATTAGTCATTTAACAACTAATTTAGCAAGTAAAGACACCCTAATACATGGAAACACTTTGTTTCAAGTGCTAGGAGTACTAAAGGGTTGTATCTAAAGAGAATATGGCATCACATTGGAGTTTACTTCCCATTTGGCAACAAAACATGAGTTTACGGTTTTTGGTCATTTCCCCATGAGTTTACGGCCGTAAACTCATGGTAATTTGTACCATTGTGTGATTTAAGGTCTTATACCCCTCAAGGAAGTGTTCTAAGTTTGTATCAAAGGCTTAGGAAGGGACTAGGGCCCGAAATGACCCTTCTTTGGAGTTTACGGTCCATGGACCACTCCCTTGGAGCTTACGGTCGTAAACCCATGAGTTTACGGCCGTAAACTCATGGTCACTCCTACCATTTCCTGTTTTGGGGATTCTAGCTCATGCATGCAAGGTTCTAGTCCAATATCCAAGCCCTAGAAGGTGTTGGTGGCACTCAAACACCACTTGATGGTGTTTACGGTTCAAGGAGATCCCTTACCGTAAACACATGTGTTCTTGAGGGTTTTTGATGTTCTTCAATGGTTTAACAAGTATACTAGGTAAGTAACTAGTTAAGAGGAGTGTACTTACTTATAGGAAGCTTGTAAGAGTGTTTAAAGTCCAACAACACTAGTGTGTGTTCTTGGTGTTCTTGGTGTTTTGAAGAACACTTGAAGATCTACACAAATGGAATGATTTCATGGATGAAATCATGTAAGCTCACTAGATTAAGGTAGAGAACAACTAATCAAGGAGGAAAAACACTTACTTTCTTGAAGACCTTGAAGAAAAGTCGGATGATACTTGAGAGAGAAATGGGTTTTCTAGGCTTGAAATGGTGAAAAAGTGATAAAAATGACTAAGTGTCATATTTATACTCCTTGGGGTTTACGGGCATAAACACCATGTTTGGGCCGTAAACTCCAAACTCTTGGAGTGTTGAGACTTTATTGATGCACAATAAACCCTAGGGTATCCTCTCTCCAGTTATCTCCTGAAGCAATAAGCTTTAAAACACTCAAACGGACTTTAAACCAGCTAAAATTTAGCAGAAAAATATTTGACTTTTATTTAAAGTGCTTGAGAGTAGGGTTTGTACGAATGGAAATTTCGGGTTGTCACAGCTTGCTTTGGAACTTGAAGCCGATTTTCAAAATGACTTTGACCTAACTGGTCTTGGTTTCACTGGATCATCTCTTGAATTGGACTTCTTGGCCAGCATTCCCTTCTTGTCCTTGGGATTTTGATTCTTGGCCTTGGGAGTTGTATTCTTGCCCTTCTGCGCATTCTAGTCACCATTGTTTGAACGTGGCCTCGAAGGGTTTGTTTTGGAAAATCTCCCTCTTGGCGCGTTCTGCCATCCTTGAGTGTAGTAGGGAACATATACACGATTTGGACAATTTCTGGCAATGTGTCCAGGTGTTCCACAGTGAAAACATGTTTGTTTCTTCACGTAGGAGTTGTTTCTTCCTGCCCCTGGTGACATACCCTTGCCTCGTTTCTTATTGTTCCTGCATGCACACATACAGAAAGTCGTCTGTTTCACTTGTTTTGGTGGCATGTATTTACCAACAGCAGGTTGATTAGATGCAACAGAATTATAAGCAATTGATTCAGAGTTCAAGGAGAGATTTGTTTGACAGTCACCAGAATTTGCAGAACTAGAATTAGTTCTGTTCTCCTTGTCCTTATCTTCCACTACTATACCTGCACATGAAGTAGAATCATTAGAATCCTTCACCTCAACACTCTCAGTTGGCCCATATTGTTCAGTCTTAATTGAAGCTGGTACAGGGGGTCGGCCATACTAAATGGGTATTTCTTCCTCATTGGTCTCAAGGGGTGGGTTATAGTTGTCATTGAAAGGAGGTGGCACACTATGATACCCTAGACCCTTATTCTGATTATCTTTAAATGTTAATTGTTTTTGAATCATGGGTGCAACTACCTCACTTGACACATCAAATTTCTTAAAGGTAAAATCTTCATCTTTATATCTAACTTTCAATGCATCAAGTTCGGCAGTCACGTTAGCAAGTTGTTCCTTAACATAGGTATAATTCTCACATTTGTTACTGTACTCTTCCTGAAGTTTCCTAAAGTCCTTGGTTTTGGCCTGTAGTTGTGCTTTTTAAGGGTTTTTCACCTTTCCTAAAGGTATATCCTTCGTACTTGAGGTCCTCATTTTCTCTTTTTAATATATCGATTTGATCACGGAGAAACTTAATAGTAGCTTCACAATATTGAGAGCATGAAACTTCATTGACTGGGGTGTTTAAGGAACTCATTGTTTCCCAGAAATGCCCTTTGACTTGAAACCTTGAAAGTCAACCATAAAAAGTCAAATTTAAAAAGTCAAACTTGAAAAGTCAAACTTAAAAGTCAAACCAAAAAGCCAGACATGAAATCTTGAAAAATTAAACGAGAAAGTCAAAGTTTAAAGTGAAAGGTCAAACTTCGAAGTCAAAGTCAAATTTTAAGGTCAAAAGTCAAAATTGATTGTTAAAAATTAAAAGTCAAAGCTTAAGGCCAAAAATCAAACTTCAAAATTTGAAAAATTGATTTTTGGGCCAAAATTGACAAAATCCGAAATTAGAACCGAAAATGTCAGGCTACTTGAACTAAACCAGGAAGACGTCAAACATGTGGCATGCTAGATCGTTTGGTAAGATTGTGGGTTGTGTGTGTAGGAGACCCGAGTTCGATCCTTGCTTGACCCCGGTTTTTTAAATACTCGCTGAACGAGGACTGCAAACGAGGAACCGAAAATGTGAAGCCTCCTTATCTAGACCGAGAATATTTGCTTCTAACCAAACACGTGCTAGACCTCGCACCGAAAACCTTCCGAGGCGGAACACATGTGCGACCTCGCACCGCAAACGACGTCCGGCTGTAAACGCTTCGGACCGCAAACTCGCTTCGGCTGTAAATGCTTCTGACCGCAAACCGGCTGCGAACCCTCGTATTCGGTTGCAAACTGGTGAACCGCAAATGTGATTTCGGCTGCAAACCCTCGCAAACCCTAGTTGCTGACCGAAAACCGCCGCCACACCCTCGCTGGTTACAACCAAAAAACACGATTTTTTCACTTTTTGGCTCCAAAACTCAATCAAAAAGTCATTTTTATGAAAAAAACGAAGAACAAACCCTCTATATTTCTTCCAAAACTATCCAAAAATGCCAAATCCTTCAAGAAAAAGTCCAAAAACGTCCAAGATCTTGCCAAAATGATTGATACGATCCAAGCTCTGATACCAACTGTATGTCCCTAAAAGCGCTTGATGTATCAATCTGATCCACTTGATGGCGTGGAATCCCAATCAAGTGGATGATGCAAAATAGAATGGAGAAGAAGAAGAAGAATAACTAGATGAATCTTCAGTGTATTGATGATATGAATGATGATCCAACATCAGATTCACACACATACTTCTTCTCTCTAACTTTCTCTCTCTAGAACATAATATGAATGAATGAATGAATGCTCCTCTAAGAATGCCCTTTCCTTGCTTAGACACCCACTAAACACTTCCCTAATGACTATTTATACAAATGGACCGAAAACCCAAGCCTATAACTGAAAGGCTAGACTGAAAAACACATGAGTTTTCGGTCCAAGCTACAAATAAACCAAATAATATTTTCGCCCAAGACTAAAACCAATAAATGCTTAGAAAAGCAAGTATAAACCAATTTTTTGACCCAACAATAAGGGTCTTTGATAAAAATCTCATGCATGGCTCAAAAACTCAACTATACTTAAGATCCAAACCACCAACCATACCAAAGGTTCCATATAATCATAAAGTTGCAAATTTTATAAGATGTCACCAGTCCAACTGACAAGAACATGAATATTAAGAGACCAAACTCAAGATCTAGGAAGCTAACATGGAAAAAATTGAGTCTTGGACACTTACTTAGGTCCAGAAGAGTACTAGGGCGAAGAATTGAGACTTGCTTGTTGAATCTTAGCTCACTTCTTCTTCTTTCTTCCTTCAATAACTTCCAAGAACACTAAAAGGGGATTTAGAAATAGAGGAATGAGATTAGGGTTTCTTCAGATCTTTATGAGGCTAATGGAGGCTGAGGGTGAGCAAACCCTTTCCTCCTTATTCCTTTAAATAAGCAGAAAACCAAGAAAATAGGGTTTTCCATCAGACAGTTGGCACGACGTGGCCATATACTGCTACGTTCTGGCAACTTAAATGAAAAACGTGTTCCAAACTTGACTCGTGACATCGTGGTGGCGCCTCTGCCATGTCGTGGTAACCCTAAAATGCCAAAAATTAAAACATAAAGTACCTCAGATATATGGGTGTTACATCGCGTGTCTCTATTATGTCTGCTAGTGGTACACCTATGTTAGTAGAGGGTGTTGCTTATATATATATATATATATATATATATATATATATATATATATATATATATATTAACAAATGTCTATTATATTCTTACACTTACTTTAAAGCTTTCTTCGGTTAATCAGTTGTGTAATTCTAGTTATTGGGTCTTCTTTTCTGATTTATTATGATGTGTATAGGACATTCAGTCTCAGAAGGTGACTGGGATAACTCGTAGACTTCGGGAGCTTTATGTTTTGGAGCAGCCACTTGATGTTGATGTTGTTGCCTATAGTGTCGATTTGTCGCCTTTTCGTTTAAGTTCGTCGTTGTCTGTTTTTTATCTTTGGAATTCTCGTTTGGGACATGTGTCAGCGTCATTTTTATAGTTTATGTTTTCTACTGGTCTTTTAGGTACTTTGAAAACTAATGATATTTCTGATTTTTATGGTTGTAAATAGGGAAATTTTTTTGCTTTACTGTTTAATAAAAGTGTCACTTGTTTTGTTTCTCCCTTTGATATTGTGCATTCATATGTGTGGGGTCCATCCCGGTTACTTCTAAATTAGGATCTAACTATTATGTTTCATTGATGATTACACTCGTTATATGTGGGTTTATTTTAAGAAGCACATGTCTGACTTTTTCACCATATATAGTGACTTTAGAGCCCTTATCAAGACTCAACGCTTTGCCGTCATAAAAAATTTCGGTATAATTTGGGATGGGAATTTACCTCCAATGATTTTAAATAGTTATTGGCATCCGATGGCACTGTGAATCAGTCATCATGTACAGACACCCCTCAGCAGAACGGTATTACAAAAACAAAATATCCACATCTTCTAGAAACTGTAAGATCCTTGCTTCTCTCTACTCAAGTTCCTAATATGTTTTGGGGAGAAGTTTTTCTTACCTCCACTTAAGTTATTAATCATATTCCTACTACTCACACTTCGGAGAAGTCTCCTTATGAAATGTTGTTTCTGCAACTTCCAGATTATTCATCATTACGAGTGTTTTGGTGTACTTGTTTTGTCTTTAAGCCTCATTTAAAAAGAGACAATTGGTATTTAAAATCAGCCCTTTGTGTATTTTTATGATACGGTATTGGTCAAAAAGTTTATCGTTGTTATGATCCATCGAATCAAAAGTTGTATTTCTCTCACAATGTCAACTTTTTGGAGCACATTTTGTTCTATAGCATTCATGTTCAGTCAAATAATGCTCGAGATGAGCTTCATAATGTTTATCCGTTTAGTGGTGACATTGATGATCCACCACCTACCACTGTTCCACTAACAGCTTCTAATACACCATTTACCACTAATCAAGCACCTACTACTCATCCACTACTAGTCGTTGGTCCAACACCTATCCTTGATCCTCTGCCTGCAGCTCAATAGGATCCCCGACCATTGAGGCGTTATCATAACAAGCAGTCCACAAAGCTTCCTGACTTTATATATTCCTCTTACAAACTAGTTTTTTCCTCCTTTATTTCTAATGTACATCCTCTCTCTGAGCCAACATCCTACAAAGATGCTATCTATGATCCCCTTGGTAGACCGCTATAATTGAGGAACTTGCAACTCTTTATCAGACTTACACATGGGATGTGGTTTCGCTTCCGCCCGAAAAACACACGATTGATTTTCGTTGGGTATATAAAATCAAAACAAACTCTTATGGATCTGTTGTGCGTTAAAAAGCTAGATATGTTCCAAAACGGTATGCACAAAAGTATGGTATGAATTATGAAGAGATCTTTGCTCATGTTGCAAAATGACGACTGTTCGAACCTTGATTGCATTTTCTTCCATTTTCACATGGAAGATGTATCAAATGGATGTCAAGAATGTGCTCTTGAATGGTGATCTTCATGAGGAAGTATACATGTCTCCTTTCCCAGGTATTGCTTACCAACCAGGTGAATTTCTAGACTTCGGAAGGCACTATATGGTCTCAAACAAGCCCCTTGTGCATGGTTTGAGAAATTTTCTATGGTGATTACTTCACTTGGTTTTCGACCAAGTAATCCTGATTCGGCTCTATTTGTTCTGCATACGAGTGTAGGTCCGACTATTCTTTCATTATATGTCAATGATATGATTATTGCTTGTGATGATCATGATGGTATAAAGTCTTTAAAGCATGATTTGGCTCACCATTATGCTATGAAATACTTGTGGTTTCTGTATTATTTCTTAGGGATTGAAGCTTCTCAATCTCCAAAGGGTTATCTTTTATCTCAAACGAAGTATATTTCAGATTTGTTTGAACCAGTGCGACTTACGGATAATCAGACAGTTGATAAGCCTATTGAGAGTAATGCAAAGTATTCTACAACTGATGGTGTTTCCTTTTAGATCCAATCTTTTATCTACCATTGTAGAGATTTTGGTTTACCTCACTGTCACTAGACCGGATTTTGCTCATGCAGTTCATGTGGTTAGCCAGTTTGTCACTACTCCTTCTACTATTCATTGGGGAGTTGTTCTTCATATTTTGAGATATTTTTGTGGTACTCAGTTCCACACCCTTGTCTTTCCATCTACATCCTCTCTTGAGCTACATGCCTATAATGATACTAATTGGGATAGTGATATTTTGAGATATGATTCTCTGTTTTAACCACATGTAACATTTTAGCTTATTTTATCATGTGTGTGTGTGGGGGGTGTGTGTGTGCGTATATATATATATATATATATATATATATATATATATATATATATATATATATATATATATATATATATATATATGTGTGTGTGTGTGTGTGTGAGTATGCATATTTTTGTTTGTTTTTATCTATATATTTATGTTTGTGCACAAATGTAATATTTATACCAAAAGTGTGTGAATATGTACTTCATTCAAATAACAAAAAATGTATTCTTTCTTCTTTTTGAATTTTTTTCAGCAAATAACAAATTATAGCAGCATCGTATCTTATTAAGATGTTTTTTTAAACATAATAAAAATATAGTTATCATATATATATATATATATATATATATATATATATATATATATATATATATATGTTCATGTACCAATGTGCATTTTGGATTTTTTTAGTTTTTTTAAAAATAAATTAAGCTCCAAAATTAAATTAAAAAAATCGAAAAATATATGTGTTTTTTTGTTGAGTTTTTGTTATGATTTGATGTATACACATTTGTTTAAAAAACTAAACCATTTGTAATCTACAGTGAAAATTTCAATAGAGAACCATTATTAATCAAGGAACCAAGAAATCAATCCAAAACGTCGAAATTTAAAGCGATCAACAGCAAAAGGAAGGGTTTTACACAATAGACGCACATGCACCGGATTATTACAAAACTCACTTCCTTTTTTTTAATTTAATTTTTTTAAGCCATGTTTTTTATCGAAAAATAAACCGAATATACCATTGTTCGTAACTTTTTGTCCTCTTTCCAAAAAGATCCATATTGATATATAAAAAATGAATTTTTTTTTCTAAAAACTCACTTCATTTTTTTTGTTTGTTGAAAAGTTAAGGTCAACTTTTTTGTAGAAAAAAATTAATAAATATATCAAAATTCGTATTTTGTGGTAGTCTTTAAACATAGATTCACATTGAAGTTTAAAAAAATCAAAATTTCATTTCAAATTCACATTGTGAAGCTGCTCAGATTTACATTGTAAACCTGATCAGATTCACAGTGTGAATAATAGTAAGTCAGATTCACAATGTGAATAAATCCATTTGTTGATTTTACAAAACTAATTTATGAGTAATAAAAATGTTAAAATATTATAAAACTACATGGAATATATTTCGATTCATTTGTAAATTTCACTAAGTTAATTCGCGAATGATCAACAAGTTGAAATAATAAGTCAAATTCACATTGTGAATGTTACAAATTGAAATATTTACAGTTTAGATTCACAGTGTCAATCTGAACTGATCGAGTTTTTTTTCTTTTAATTGGTATTGATGTTTATTAATAGAGTACAAAAAATTAATATTTTTGGTATAATTAGTTTTTTTTTGGATAAAAATAAACTTAAATATTGAAAAAAATAACAAAACGAAGTGGGTTTTTTTCGAAAAAAAAGTTTGTTTTTTATATATCAACATGTATCTCTATGAAAAGATAACGAAAATTCGTGAACAACGGTATATTCGGTTTTTTTCGATGAAAAATGTGGCATAAAAAAATTTAAACGAAAAAAAGATGGGTTTGTTGGTATAGAGCTGAATTTTTTAGTATAATCCGGTGTGTGTGCGTCCAATGTACAAGTGTACATCTATTTTCTTGGCCATTGATCATTATGATTTATGACACTCACGATTGGTTCCTTGGTTTTTTGTTAATTATGGTTCTCTATTGAACCTCACCATATATATATATATATATATATATATACATCACACCCCAAAACCAAGAACGGCGGAAACGTTCAGGGGTGGAGGACGTCATGTAAAGTATCATAACAGTGCAAAGTAGTAAACAAGCAACAACATCATCCATTGCATTAAAAGTAAAGTTTTAATACATGAGTGTTCTTTCATTGTAATAAGACACCAAAATATGTAATCAAAATAAAAGACGAGTCTTGTCTGTGCTTCGTCTTATCAAAACCCTGGTCATCGTACCTGTCTACTGGTGACCTGAGAATACAACTTATTTTGAAAGCGTAGATCAGCATAAAGCTGGTGAATTCATAAGTATTTTAATATAATTGATTTGAAAAGCTGTTATGAAAGACTTGTAAATGTTTAATGAAACATTTAGTATAAGTGTGAAAACCCTAGAAAATCCCATATTTCCTACTAGTAAAAAGAAGTAGTCTTCTACCAAGACCCGAATGCTTTGAAGGTTTGCATTTCTGTATCAATGAAGGTTTTTCCCATGTGCAACTATTGTTATAAATATATAGTCTACCTCATCATTTATGTGAATGTGTCACAAAATAAAAGTAATAGGGAAAATTATATAATCATTGAAATCGTATCCTTTTGCCTTAGGATAATCACGACGTGGAAACTCGCCGAACAGTACAACCGAGAACATCCGTCGATGAACAGGTCCCGCTGTAGCTAGTAGCCAGGTGTAGGATGGTGAGTCCCGTATAGTATATATAGTATCTCTCTCTGTATAGTATATAGTATTTCTCTCTGTATAACAAGTAATAGTATCTCTTCATATAGTATTTAGTATATTTGTATAGACTCATGAATGAACTGACTCTTGTGTAATTCCTTGTACTAGGAATAATATTTTGTATCTCCTAAACTATACCTATAATAGTTTACTGGAATGTAGATTGAATGTCCAAGTAGGTTTATACACCCTTGCTACACAAGAGTGTTGGAACTGAAGAAAGAATGAAAGCTCTCATATCAATACATATATATATGAAACATAAGTGTATAAATATGGTTTTTAACAATAAGTTGAAAGAGGTTTTGTAATACATTTAAGAGTTTTGAACAATAAGTAATAATGACTTGATGTCAGTTTATAAAACGATTCAAAAGTAGTTCAGTTGAGAACAAAGAATAAAATAACTGAAAACGATTGTATTTAACACATTTTGAAGTATGTGAAATCAGTTGGTTGAAAACACAGTTATAAATCACATATGATTGATACTATAACTTCCTGTTTTCTACTTGTATTCCCCCCCCCCCATGAAAGCATTTAAAATCATTTAAAAGGATTTATTAAGGGGTATGAACTCACTTGTAGTCAGTGGTTTGGATGAACGGATGATGTAGGATGCTAAGTGTCAAGTGAAGACTTGTACACACACAATGATCCTAGTTAACATATAATATCACATATATGTATCCAATTCGTCATAAAACAACTAATTAACCAAATTTAAGACATCCTAAGACATGTAAAACACTTGATTTAAGTGCTATAAGTCCTAAGGATTGCATCTAAGGGTGGTAGGACCTTGTAATTGAGTTTAGGGTTCAAGGGAAACTCCTTTGGAGTTTACGGTTTTGTGACCAACTCTTATCGAGTTTACGGTCGTAAACCCATGAGTTTACGGCCGTAAACTCATGGTACTTTGACCATTTTGTGTTTTGAAGCCATAAAGATCATAAGAAGCATTCCTACTTCATGTTGAAGCCTTAGGAAGGGATTAGGGCACCATTTCACTCCTTTAGGGAGTTTACGGTCCTTGGACCACTTCTCCTTGGGTTTACGGCCGTAAACCCAAATGGTTTATGGTCTTTTGATGTTTTCAAGTACTAAGAACATCAAGGAAGGGGTCTAGGCTAGTTTCCAAGGCTTGGTAAGGGACTAGGGCCACTTTGGCCCCTTTGTTAGGGTTTACGGTCCAAGGTGTGCTTGGACCGTAAACACCTTTGATCCTTTGATTCCTTGTGTTTTCTAGATGATTAAGAAGTGTAACAAGCCTTATAACAAGCCAAGGTAAGAGTACTTACTATGTAGAAGCTTGAAAGGTTGCGAAAAGTCCAAGAACACTAGTGTGTGTTCTTGGTGTTCTTGGTGAAACTTGAAGATCTACACTTTTGGAATGATTTTACGGATGAAATCATGTAAGATCACTAGATTAAGTAAGATATCAACTTTTTAGGGATAGAAACACTTACAAAGTTGAAGATCAAGAAGAAAAGTTGGATGATACTTGAGAGGATTTGAGTTTGGATCTTGAAAATGTGAAAAAGCGGTAAATAATGAGTAATTGTCATATTTATACCCCTTTTAGGGTTTACGACCGTAAACACCTTTGTTTAGGCCGTAAACTCCAAACTCTTGGAGTTTTGGGACATTAATGTTGCAAAATAAACCCTAGGGCATCCTCTCTCCTGTTATCTCCTGAAGTACTAACTTCTAAACACTTAAACTTACTCCAGAAAGCTTGAAAGTTAGCAGAAACTGTTCTAACTTCTAATGAAGTGAATGGTTGTACAGAATAGAAATTTCGGGTTGTCACATCATACCCCCGTTAGAAGGAATTTCGTCCCGAAATTAGAGTTTAAGCAAATAAGTAGTTACAAATAACTAAGTAAAAAGACGAGGATATTTCAGTTTCATCTGATCCTCTCGCTCCCAAGTGAATTAAGGTCCTCGCTTGGCGTTCCAGCGAACCTTCACTATCGGGATACGGCTTTGTTTCGTTGGCTTGACCTCCCGGTCCATGATCTGTACTGGTTCTTCCACGAAGTTGAGGCTCTCGTTGATCCCGATCTCGTCGAGTGGGATTACAAGAGTCTCGTCGGACAGACACTTTTTCAAGTTTGAGACGTGGAAAGTAGAATGTACGTTACTGAGTTCGCGTGGTAAGTTAAGTTTGTAAGCTACAGGGCCGATTCTTGCGAGAATCTCGAAAGGCCCTATGTAGCTTGGATTTAGCTTTCCATGCTTTCCGAAGCGTATCAAGCCCTTCCAGGGTGAGACCTTCAATAGAACACGGTCGCCCACCTGGAATTCCAACGGTTTCCTTCGCTTATCAGCATAGCTTTTCTGTTGGTCTCTAGAGGCTTTCAATCGTTCACGAATCTGATCGATCTTCTCTGTCGTTTTGCGAATGATCTCCGGACCTGTCAGAGTGCTTTCAGGAACTCGTCCTTTCGCTAACTGGGTATCTCCCACCTCAGCCCAGCACAGAGGGGATCTGTACTTTCGGCCATAGAGGGCTTCGAATGGAGCAGCCTTTATGCTCGTGTGATAACTGTTGTTGTAGGAAAATTCGACAAGGGGTAAATGAGTATCCCATGCTTTCCCAAAGTCGATCACACAGGCTCGCAACATATCTTCCAAGGTTTGGATAGTCCTCTCACTTTGTCCGTCGGTCTGTGGATGGTAGGCTGTACTCATGCCCAGCCTAGTTCCTAGGGAACTTTGTAGCGACTGCCAGAACCTCGAAGTGTATCTACTATATCTGTCCGAGATAATGGATATGGGAACACCGTGCAGTCGTACAATCTCCCGAATGTAGGTTCTTGTAAGTTTCTCCATTTTGTCTGATTCTTTGATAGGCAGGAAGTGTACAGACTTGGTCAATCTGTCGACGATGACCCATATGGTATCAAGTCCACCCGTTGTCTTGGGCAACTTGGTTATGAAGTCCATAGTGATCCGCTCCCACTTCCATTCCGGTATCTCTGGTTATTATAGAAGACCGGAGGGTTTCTGGTATTCGACCTTGACCTTGGCGCAAGTAAGGCATTTACTTACGAAGGTAGAAATCTTTGCTTTCATGTTACGCCACCAGTATAGCTTTTTAAGATCCAGATACATCTTATATGAACCTGGGTGGACGGAATAACGAGTGTTGTGTGCCTCAGTCATGACCAAGTCTCTGAAGCCATCGTGTTTCGGTGTCCAGATTCGATCCATGAGGTATAAGGCTCCGCCACCCTTGACTTCCAAATTCTTATCCATGCCTCTTAGGGTTTCACTCGCCACATTTGCAGGTTTCAAAGCGTCGAGCTGAGCCTCCTTAATTTGCGTGGACAAGTGTGAATGGATAGTCATAGTCAATAATTTGACTCTACGACCAGAGTATTCTTTCCGACTTAGGGCGTCGGCTACTACGTTGGCTTTAACCGGATGATAACGAATTTCACATTCGTAATCACTGAGTAGCTCGACCCACCGTCATTGTCTCATGTTGAGCTCCTTCTGGTCGAATATATGTTGTAGGCTTTTGTGGTCTGTAAAGACAGTACTTTTTGTACCATACAGGTAGTGTCTCCAGATCTTCAGAGCAAACACAACTGCTCCTAGTTCAAGATCGTGGGTGGTGTAGTTCAGCTCGTGTGTCTTCAGCTGTCTCGAGGCATATGCGATGACCTTACCTCGTTGCATCAGAACACATCCGAGGCCTTGATTTGAAGCATCACAATAGACAACAAAGTCTTCTATCCCTTCGGGGAGGGATAGTAATTGTGCGGTGCACAAGGCTCGCTTGAGCGTTTGGAACGCTCTCTCTTGCTTCTCTTCCCAGTCAAAGGCCACGCCCTTCTGGGTCAGTGTTGTAAGGGGTTTCCCAATGCGGGAGAAGTTCTGAATGAACCTGCGATAGTAGCCAGCGAGACCTAGAAACTGACGAATTTATGTAGGTGTCTTCGGTGCTGACCAGTTCTCAATGGCCTTGATTTTGGAAGGGTCCACGTGAACTCCCTCTTCACTAACTACGTGGCCCAAGAATTCGACTCTTCGAATCCAAAATTCACACTTGGAGAACTTCGCATAGAGCTTCTCTGATCGTAATGTTTCAAAGACTTGACGAAGATGTTGACTATGTTCCTCCTTACTACGAGAGTAGATGAGTATGTCATCGATGAAGACGATGTCGAACTGATCCAAGTAAGGACGACACACCCTATTCATTAAATCCATGAATATTGCGGGCGCGTTAGTTAATCTGAATGGCATCACTACGAATTCGTAGTGCCCATAACAAGTTCGGAAGGCTGTCTTGGGAACATCCTCCTCTAACACTCGTAGTTGGTGGTACCCGGATCGTAGATCTATCTTCGAGAAGTAGTTGGCTCCTTGAAGTTGATCAAATAAATCGTTAATGCAGGGTAAGGGATAACGATTTTTAATGGTAAGCTTGTTGAGTTCCCTGTAGTCGATGCACATACGAAACGATCCGTCTTTCTTCTTGATGAACAAGATCGGTGCTCCCCATGGTGAGAAGCTTGGCCTAATGAATCCCTTCTAGAGAAGTTCATTAAGCTGACTGGAAATTTCCTGCATCTCCGCTGGTGCCAGACGATATGGAGATTTGGCTACTGGACTAGCCCCTGGCACGAAGTCGATTCTGAACTCGACTTGGCGTTGTGGTGGTAATCCTGGAAGTTCTTCTGGAAAGATGTCGAGAAAGTCGCGTACTTCTGGGATGTTCTGAATATCTTTCACTTCTTGACTCGTATCGACGATGTGTGCAAGGAATGCATGATATTCCTTTCGCAAGCACTTCTGAGCTTGTATGCACGAAATGATGCGAAGGTTCGTACTAGGTTTGTCGCCGTAGATAACTAGAGTTTCGCTGTTAGGAAGGTTAAGACGAACTGCTTTTTCAAAGTACTAGATGTCGGCGCGATGAAGGCTCAACCAATCCATGCCGATAATGACGTCGAAACTTTTAATTGGGACCTGCATGAGGTCTATCTTGAAAGTATGGCCATCTAAAGTTAGAGTACAACCTACGTATGTGCAGTTAGTACTTTCCGTTTTCCCGTTTGCCATTTCTACAGTGAATGATTTATCTAGTGCACGTGGTTTTTGTTTAAGCAGGTGTGCAAATTTCTGGTTTACGAAACTTTTCTCCGCTCCACTGTCGAAAAGTATGCAAGCATATGAGTTATCGACGAGAAATGCACCAGTAACTATTGTAGGATCAGCTACGGCTTCCGCGTGGCCTATGACCAGAACTCTTCCTACTCCGCCAGCTATCCCTGCCTTAGGGCAGTTCCTCTTGTAGTGGCCCACTTCGCCACAACCGTAGCAAGGTTGGCCCACACTGGCGTTAGGAACTTGAGCGGTCGGCCTTGTAGGAGTCTTGCAGAAACAGGCAGTATGCCCCCTTCTGTTGCAGTTAGTGCACTGCATTTCCCGACAAGGTCCGTTGTGGTGGAAGGTGCATTTGTTGCACTTCGGAAGATTACCGGCATAAGGCTTAGCTGGTAAGGGATTAGCAAGGACAACAGGAGTTACCGTGGCAGCATTGATTGTAACTAGTTGTTGTCTCTTTGAGGATTTTTGCGAAGTCCCGCTTTTCCTCTTGTTCCACCCCTTTTTCTTGTTGTTGTTGTTGTTTCCCTTTTGTTGCTCGGGTGTAGAAATCGTTGGGTTCTGGTAGTTTCCGTGATCTATAAGAGATTGTGCCAGCTCTTTAGCGCTGTCAAAAGTAACAGGCCTTGATGCTAACACACTTGACTGGATCTGGGGCGACAGTCCCCAAATATATCTCTATATTTTCTTGCTCTCTAGAGCAACCAAATCAGGGCAAAG
Source organism: Lactuca virosa (assembly GCF_052849685.1). Taxonomy (NCBI): domain Eukaryota; kingdom Viridiplantae; phylum Streptophyta; class Magnoliopsida; order Asterales; family Asteraceae; genus Lactuca; species Lactuca virosa. Next base: position 175,937,439 of record NC_136428.1, read on the forward strand.
AATTGCCAGATCATAGAATCTATTAGTATAGGTTGATATGTCAGAACCAACCATTACAAGACCCCATAGTTCTTGCACGAGTTTTTGAATTTCCCCTCGTGGACAATACTCTCTCATCAGCATGGCCTTCAAGTTCTCCCAGCTTATCGAATTTGCCACTATTAGGGTCAGTGACTTAACGTGGCCATTCCACCAAGTTAATGCCCTGTCAGAAAAGGTACAAGTAGCAAACTTGACCTTATTGTTCTCTAGGCAGGCGCAGATTTCAAAGACTGCTTCTGTCTTTTCGATCCACTACCTTAAGATCATAACCCCTCCAGTTCCATTGAAATTTCTGGGTTTGGCATTCGTAAAATCCTCGTAGGTGGATTCCCGGGGGTGCCCATGGCTCTCGTCGTGGTTAGAAATAGGTGCACCAGTTCCTGATCCACTAGGGACAGGAGTATTCATGTGTGACATGGCAACCGCTACGTCCGCCGTAACAGCTGCTTGGAACATAGCAGCGTCGAACTGAGGAGGTGGTGGAGGTGGTGGTATCGGTGTTTCGTTATTATTGTTACGCCTTGGATTTCTGCGAGGAGGCAAATTTTAACTTCAAGTTTAAAAGATAGAAACAATGATAAGAATCCAAAAGTATAAAGAATGAAAGTGTCTTGTGAACTAAGTCGCCATAGTTCGATATCAAATGAGAGTATGAATTTCTAAATAGATTAGATAACTGCCGAAATTACTAGTATATAAGATGTAAATTAGTTCGGGAAGATGACCTAACTATAGGTCTTACATCATACCATAAGGAAAATGTCGATAGTTTAGAAATCTAAGAAAGTAATTGAGAGACAGGAACATTTTACAGAAAAGTGCTACTTAGAGCTCAGTTAGGAAAGGCTATTCCTTATATCAAAAGAAAAGATGTACTAGACATCTTCTACCGGCGATGGGAATTCCTGGGGAGAATCCTCATATCCGCCAGTTTACGTACCACCTCTTGGAGATGTCGCTCGTGAGCCCTCTGACGAACTCGAAGTTCTATGACTTCGGTCCGAGATGCAGCTAACTGTTGCCGCAGAGTCTCATTGGTTCTTCTCGTCCCTTCGACAACGTCTTCCAGATGTCGAATGCGGACGGTGTTAACGCCCAAGTTGGCATCAATTTACATGACTCGGTCGATGGCTGCTCGACCTTGCTCGACATTTCGAGCAATCCTACGGATCATAACAGGCAGAGCTCGATCCGCAGAGCCACCTCCGCTAAGGTCATAGAAGCTTCGGTCCCCATAGTAGGGTAAGGGTTGACCCTGTTCGTCGCTCCAGCGATTCAAGTTTGTTGCCCACAAGGGTTTGGGACCTTGAAACGCGGGTTGGGGGTTGAGATTCGGGGCCTGACCCACTTGAGGTAGGTTGTTGACTTCAGGCTCTGAGTCAAAACTATCAGAAAAGCCTTCAACATGGTGATCATCCAAAGGGATTGGGTGATTATCTTCTGGTTCTTCCTCTAGCCATCCAGCATCGCCTTGGTTTGGGAAGTACGGGTCGCCGTGGGGATGGAATCCAGCCATAATATCTACGCGAGAAAAGGGATATAAGAAATAACTAAATAGACGTACTAATTAGATAATTATAAGATGATCCTTATCAGTTACTCCAATACTTGTTTAGTGCATGCCAGTTATATGTACTCAGGACAGGATAGACATTCCAATAAGTGACCCTAACTCTAAGCCCACAACCAAACAAGGAACAAGAAGTAAAGCAAAGATCACAGATTCTAAGTCTATGACGTCCTATGTACATATAATCTTAGTGTATCCACTTAGCAACTATTGACCTACTGATAAAGACCTTTTTAGTTCGCAGATAAGTAATTATAGTAACACCAAATACTCCCACAGTATTTCATTGTGGTAATTTTGGTAAGTTTTTAGACTTGTTGCCATATCACAACCATTCTTGGGCATATGCTAATCACTCCTCGGACCAGCATACTTGATCAGGCAATGCCACTCCCAGGACTGACCATACATCCCCGAGCTTACCTGTGATATTCAACAATCGTAATACTTTTGTTTTTGTTATTGTGACACTGATTTTTAGTATGAATGCAGGCATGTATACTTAGCTAAATATTTTATTATTTAAAAGTATAAACTCTTGGTCAGAGTATTTTAATCCCATTGTATTTATAGTCTGTATATCTTTTATGGGTTGATATACTCAATTCACTATAAACAATGCTCTGATACCAAACTGTCACACCCCAAAACCAAGAACGGCGGAAACGTTCAGGGGTGGAGGAAGTCATGTAAAGTATCATAACAGTGCAAAGTAGTAAACAAGCAACAACATCATCCATTGCATTAAAAGTAAAGTTTTAATACATGAGTGTTCTTTCATTGTAATAAGACACCAAAAAATGTAATCAAAATAAAAGAGGAGTCTTGTATGTGCTCCGTCTTCTCAAAACCCTGGTCATCGTACCTGTCTACTGGTGACCTGAGAATTCAAGTTATTTTGAAAGCGTAGATCAGCATAAAGCTGGTGAATTCATAAGTATTTTAGTGTCGTTGATTTGAAAAGCTGTTATGAAAGACTTGTAAATGTTTAATGAAATATTTAGTATAAGTGTGAAAACCCTAGAAAATCCCATATTTCCTACTAGTAAAAAGAAGTAGTCTTCTACCAAGACCCGAATGCTTTGAAGGTTTGCATTTCTGTATCAATGAAGGTTTTTCCTATGTGCAACTATTATTATAAATATATAGTATACCTCATCATTTATGTGAATGTGTCACAAAATAAAAGTAATAGGGAAAATTATATAATCATTGAAATCGTATCCTTTTGCCTTAGGATAATCACGGCGTGGAAACTCGCCGAACAGTACAACCGAGAACATCAGTCGATGAACAGGTCCCGCTGTAGCTAGCAGCCAGGTGTAGGATGGTCAGTCCCGTATAGTATATATAGTATCTCTCTCTGTATAGTATATAGTATTTCTCTCTGTATAACAAGTAATAGTATCTCTTCATATAGTATTTAGTATATTTGTATAGACTCATAAATGAATTGACTCTTGTGTAATTACTTGTACTACGAATAATATTTTGTATCTCCTAAACTATACCTATAATATTTTACTGGAATGTAGATTGAATGTCCAAGTAGGTTTATACACCCTTGCTACACAAGAGTGTTGGAACTGAAGAAAGAATGAAAGCTCTCATATCAATACATATATGTATGAAACATAAGTGTATAGATATGGTTTTTAACAATAAGTTGAAAGAGGTTTTGTAATACATTTAAGATTTTGAACAATAAGTAATAATGACTTGATGTCAGTTTATAAAACGATTCAAAAGTAGTTCAGTTGATAACAAAGAATAAAATAACTGAAAACCATTGTATTTAACACATTTTGAAGTATATGAAATTAGTTGGTTGAAAACACAGTTATAAATCACATATGGTTGATTCTATAACTTCCTGTTTTCTACTTGTATTCCCCCCCCCCCCCCCCATGAAAGCATTTAAAATCATTTAAAAGGATTGATTAAGGGGTATGAACTCACCTGTAGTGAGTGGTTTGGATGAACGGATGATGTAGGATGCTAAGTGTCAAGTGAAGACTTGTACACACACAATGATCCTAGTTAACATATAATATCACATATATGTATCCAATTAGTCATAAAACAACTAATTAACTAAATTTAAGACATCCTAAGACATGTAAAACACTTGATTTAAGTGCTATAAGTCCTAAGGATTGCATCTAAGGGTGGTAGGACCATGTAATTGAATTTAGGGTTCAAAGGTAAACTCCTTTGGAGTTTACGGTTTTGTGACCAACTCTTATCGAGTTTACGGTCGTAAACCCATGAGTTTACGGCTGTAAACTCATGGTACTTTGACCATTTTGTGTTTTGAAGCCATAAAGATCATAAGATGCATTCATACTTCATGTTTAAGCCTTAGGAAGGGATTAGGGCACCATTTCACTCCTTTAGGGAGTTTACGGTCCTTGGACCACTTCTCATTGGGTTTACGGCAATAAACCCAAATGGTTTATGGTCTTTTGATGCTTTCAAGTACTAAGCACATCAAGGAAGGGGTCTAGGCTAGTTTCCAAGGCTTGGTAAGGGACTAGGGCCACTTTGGCCCCTTTGTTAGGGTTTACGGTCCAAGGTGTTCTTGGACCATAAACACCTTTGATCCTTTGATTCCTTGTGTTTTCTAGATGATTAAGAAGTGTAACAAGCCAAGGTAAGAGTAATTACTATGTAGTAGCTTGAAAGGGTGCTAAAAGTCCAAGAACACTAGTGTGTGTTCTTGGTGTTCTTGGTGAAACTTGAAGATCTACACTTTTGGAATGATTTCACGGATGGAATCATGTAAGATCACTAGATTAAGTAAGATATCAACTTTTTAGGGATAGAAACACTTACAAAGTTGTAGATCAAGAAGAAAAGTTGGATGATACTTGAGAGGATTTGAGTTTGGATCTTGAAAATGTGAAAAAGTGGTAAATAATGACTAAGTGTCATATTTATACCCCCTTTTAGGGTTTACGGCCGTAAACACCTTTGTTTAGGCTGTAAACTCCAAACTCTTGGAGTTTTGGGACATTATTGTTGCACAATAAACCCTAGGGCATCCTCTCTCCTGTTATCTCCTGAAGTACTAACTTCTAAACACTCAAACTTACTCCAGAAAGCTTGAAAGTTAGCAGAAACTGTTCTGACTTCTATTGAAGTGAATGGTTGTACAGAATAGAAATTTCAGGTTGTCACATAATGCCCCGTTCCTGGTATGCATCAGCTCATTTAATATCTTAATTTTGTAAAAGCTACTCGACCAGTTGTTAGACCTAACTTGTCGAGTTGATGCCAGATTGGACGCGAGTATTTAAATGGTCTACTCGGCGAGTCGAAGCCTTGACTCAACGAGTAGGTCTGTCAGGAGGAAACCATATTTCCGGGGTTTTTCAACCTATATAATCCACTTAACCCTTTTGGGCCTCCGTTAACAGCCTCCCTGTCCTCCAAAACCCTAATTTGGTGTGACCTTCATCCTTGAGAGATTAATGAGGTTTTGAGTGTGTTTTGTTATATAGAAGAGTGTTGGAAAAGCTTGGAGCCATCAAGCTTGTGGAGAAGATCAAGATCCAGGATTTCATCCATCTTTGGCAACCTTCTAAGGTAAAAAGCTCATAGCTTGATAACCCATTGAGAAGGATAAGTTACTCTCCATGGGTTGTATGCCAAGCAATCCCTTTTTCCTATGATGTTTAGCCTCTAGAACCATAAAAGAGGTCTTGAACCCGTTCATGTCCAAGCAATGGTCTTGTTCATGGAAGTAGGTTGCTATAACTTGAGTTTGGGTCCATTTGAGGTGTGCAAAGCCGTCAAGTCTCCAACTTTACAGAAATTGATCATGGAAACGATCCGGATCTGTATTTTTGAGCCTTAGAAGTCTGAAATCAGCTGTTTAGGTTAGATCTGCAAGGGACTCGACGAGTTCATATGGAAACTCGGCGATTCCAATCATGGATTCTCGATGATGTTCATGGAACTTGACGAGTTGCAGCATCTTGTCCCTTTTCTAACTATGCTAGTACTCGCCGAGTCTGAGGATGACTCGATGAGTTAATTCGTCCAGTAGCGATAGTGGGTAGCCTGCGAACTCGACGAATCAAAGGGGATGTGACAACCCAAAAAATTTTGCCTTGTATGTTCAGCCATTCAATTCAACCGTGATTCAGACTCATTTCTAATGACTTATAGCCTTGTTAAGGGTCATTCGAAGGAGTTTTAACCAAGTACACTTAAGGATTAAGTGTATGAATGGGTCAGCTAAAGTTCCAAACCATCAAACAAGCCATAAACCCTCAAATGAGGAGTTTACGGCCAGGACCCATGAGTTTACGACCGTAAACTCATGCTGGCCGTAAACTCCAGCCTATAAGTATGAAGCTTGGGCCATTTTCTTCACTTTTTCTATTTCCAAGGCTTGGAACTCGAAAACTCTCTCAAGTATCATAGGATTTTGCTTCAAAACCCTCAAAATGTAGGTGATTCCTTCCATCTATGTGTTAATACTTCTCTTATCCATGAATCACCATTGATTTCGTCCATGAATGTCATCTCTGAGTCTAGATCTTCAAATATTCTCAAAAACATCAAGAACATTTAGGTGTTTTGGGCCGAAAACACCCTCCTTTGCCTTCAAATCGTAAGTATCTACCCCCTATACTTGTATTCTAGTTAAGACTCATAATGCTAACCTTTAAATCAAGCTTTTCCCAAGAACATGAGGTGTTTACGGCCAAGAGCATCTCCCTTCGCCGTAAACCCTAGTTTGTAGTGCATTTGGACCTTAAACACTTCCTAAGGCATGGACAAGAACCTAGAACCCTTCCTCAATGCTTGAAAGCCCCTCAAAACACCCATATGCACAAAGTAGCATGAGTTTACGGCCGTAAACTGTTGAGGTCGTAAACACACTGGCCGAAATCACATAGGGCCGTGAACACATGGCCGTGAACTCCCTTGGTCATGCCATTTTGGCCGTAAACTCCTCTTTGTGGTCGTACACTCCCCTTTGACGAATCACATGTGATTCTAACACTTAGTCCAAGTGTTTCCTAGTCCCTAATGGTGTTTCCTTGCATGTTAGTTACATATAAACACTATATTCATGCCAATATATGCCATATATGTCATTTAGGACTCGTTTGTGTCTCGGGACTTCATTCGTGGAACTTCTCATCCTTACGTGCATATTCGTTTGAATCACCCACATAAGGTGAGTTCATACCCCGTAATCAATCTTTTAAACTGTTTTAAATGCTTTTACTGGGGGGGGGGAATACAAGTTGAACACAATGATCATTGTGTAATTGTTTGTTATAAACATCTTTCAAAAGGTTTCTTATGTCTTTTATAAGTGATAAAAACATTTCAAAAACTCTTTTAAAGTTATGTTACTTTATAGTTTAACAAAACTCCATTTTTAAAGTACAAGCATAACTTAGTAGTAAAATGAGTCTTTTCAATAACAGTTCAAGTAAAATACTAGTAAACTATAAGGGGTATAGTTTAGAAGTTCAGTTCATACTAGATGCTAGAACTTATCATAAAGAGAAACAGGGAGGTAGATACAATGCACGATAACACAAAGAGAAACAGGGAGGTAGATATAATACACGATAACATAAAGAGAAGCAGGGAGGTAGATACAATACACGATAACATAAAGAGAAATAGGGAGGTAGATACAATACTTCAAAGAGAACATACTAAGATACTATAACAGAACAAACATACTAAAATGCTATAGCATAGAACAACTACAAGATCTAATTATACCAATGAATCACGAACTCATTGTTCTTAACAAAAGGTGATAGCTAAATTGGGTATACATGATCATATAACTTTAATGTGAATTACACGGCTAGCAATTGTTTGCTGCAGTCGCGTTTGGTTCCCAGAATCTCTTGACAGGGAGAGCGTATAGTATGGGTACTACCCTTCACATTATGACCTTACTAAAACAAACATGTTTTAAGGTAATCAGTACTGCAGAATGTCAATTCAAAAGACAATTGTGTACTTATAATTTCCTATTACTTTCATTTTGTGACAGTTCCACTTGAAAGTTAATGCAAACTCTTTTAGAGTCAAGATAGTTATAAACTAGGGAAAACTTACATTTTACAAACGACACATAGAACAATCGAGTCTAGTACATTCAGTAGAAAGGGATCTATAATGCTAACTTTATGATTCCTTAGTGTATGCATTCAGGGATATATATTAATCGGGTCCGACAGTTAGTAGGATGTGTGCTTTCCGCTTCATTTCCTGTTCCTTGTTTGGTTGTGGGCTTAGAGCAGATACACCCAGCCTACTATCTATCCGAGCTTAGCTATATATATGTTCCATATACACCAAGTAATCATAAGGGGTACCATGTATGGGTCAGGTCATAGGACACTAATTCAATGCACCGTTTCTAGTACAAAACATACTTTTCAAATAAATAACTTTTGAATACAAAACTAGAAACTTACCAGTAAAGGGTTTAATCCATTTTTATTAAACTAGTAAAAATTAAAGGACCTTAGGTGGTTAATTCTATAATACCTTAGTTTATACACCAGGGTTATATATAATTAATATCCGATAGGTAGTTGGATGTGTGCCTTCCGCCTCATTCCCTATTCCTTGTTTGGTTGTGGGTTTAGGGTAGATTTACACAATTAACTATCTGTTCGATATTAGATTATATATAACTAGTAGAAACCAAGTGATTATAGAAGGAACTACTATGGTTATCATTTTATTATAAGAAATAAGGGTTTTCTTAAAGGATCTTTTCATCAAATATAAAGGAACTATTACAGTTAACTCCGTGAGTACCGAGTGAATACGCAGGGGTTATATACAACGATGATCTAACAAACAATGGGATGTGTGTCTTCCGCCTCATTTCCTGTTCCTTGTTTGGTTGTGGGCTTAGGGAAGATACACACAACCGATTGTTTGTTTACTCTGGGTTTTATATAACTTGTATCCATTTAATACTCATATAAAGGACTGTAAAGTCATGTTTACTTATCTTTCATCAAAGCATGAAATATAGGATTTTCTAGAGGAACAGGCAAACTTTTCTAATCATAACTTACTACAACTTACTACAACTTTCTACAAAGTTTCTTACTACTTACTACATCACTAAAATCTTATGAACTCACCAGCTTAAATGTTGATCTACGCTTTCAAAATAACTTGTATTCTCAGGAGACCGTAGACAGGTTCGCGCACTGGGATTCAGAAGATGGAGCAGTATAGCTTCATGTCTGTTTGTTATTTGCTATGTATTCTATATTATGTGAATCACATACTTTGTAAACACTTTATTTCTAATGAAATGGTTGTTTATTACTTTCCTTACTATGATGCATGTCTTGTGATACTAAACATGACGTCCTCCGCCCCAGAACGTTTCCGCCGTTCCGGTTTTGGGGTGTGACAGATTGGTATCAGATCATTGTTTATACTAAACTAAGTATATCAACCGATAAAAGATATACAACTATAAATACAATGGGGCCGAAGTGCTCTGGATAAGAATATATTTTAAATATATAATGATACCTTATAAAAGTATACATACTTCCTTATACATACATACATATTAGAACAAGTATCACAAGAAGAACAAAACAGAAGAAGTTAAAGGTTGAACACTATGGTCAAACCTGGACGGTTATGTAATCATAGTTAGGATCAATATATCCTGATCAACTATATTCATTCGAGATGTGATCGACATGTGTTTGGGAGTGATGTGGTGTTGCAACGGTCTTAAAACTTACCTAATACTAAGTCAAGAGAATACTAGATCAAGTATAGAGAGTTAGAATACTATAGGAGTATTCTATGATACTATAACGCGATAACAAGTTTAAAACATACCAAGTTCATTACATTAAAATACTATAGGAGTATTTTAGGCACCATATAAATAACTTATGTGATAACTTAAAAGACCCTTACGGATATGTCTATAATCTTGCAGTGTATACTCCCAAGGTTATATATATTTGAGATTTTATAGACTTAGAATTTGTGATCTACGCTTCACTACCTGTTCCTTGTTTGGTTGTAGTTTTGGAGTAGGATCACTTATTCGAAGGTCTATTTAATCTTGAATTATATACAACTTGTATACATTGTGCAATTATAGGAGGACTCTGTAAGGATCACCCCATAATGTTTCACTTAATCTCATAGATTCTTTAGTCACTTCCATTCTTGCATGAAAAGCCCAGGTAGACAACAGAAGAGTCAGGAGGAAACGAGAGCAAGTTCATGAGGAGCTTTCAAAGAAGGATCAACCGAAGTAACCAAAACGTCTTATGCGTCACAGTAATAAATAATAATCTTGTTTAACTTAATGAGCGAGTGTGGACACTGCTCACATTATGTGTTAGGATTATTTTCTTACATGCAGCTGGTAACAATTATTCAGGTAACAGATATTCATTGGAGGATAGCCATTCCAAATTCATAAAATTTATTGGGTATAGACTATTTTATGAATTGTTTCCAGAACCCTGTGGAAGTCAGGACCCGATATACCCAGAACTAGGATAACCTTGTCTTTTCAGCTTTCGGCTTGTGTCCATTGCTTTAGACTTATTCCGTCTCATCTTTGTATTCTTTTAGCAAATATGTCTCCTCGCAGATCAAACAGACGCGCTACTCCGATAACGCCAACTCAACCGTCGTAATTCGATCCTGCTGCTCTTCAAGCAGCGATATCCTCCGCAGTGGCAACTGCTCTAGCTCACTTCAGTGAAAATGGTACCCTCGGATCTGGTAGAGGTACCCACTTAACCAACCCTGGAGTTACTCACGAACACCTAAGGGAGTGTTCGTATAAGCACTTCATGAACTGCAAACCCAATTCCTTCGATGGAAATGGTGGATTCATCGCTCTGACGCGATGGTTCGAGAAAACAGATTCGGTCTTTGAAATCTATTCGTGCCCTGAAGGGAGCAAAGTGAAGTTTGCTGCCTGCACCTTCTCTGACAGAGCCCTGACATGGTGGAACAACCATGTAAAGTCACTGACGCTATCAGTGGCTAACTCAATAGGTTGGGAAAACCTAAAAGAGTTGATGCTGGAAGAATACTGCCTGTTGGGCGAAGTTCAAAAGACAGAATAAGAACTGTGGGAGCTCACGATGGTCGGCTCAGACATAGTGGCCTACACTGACCAGTTCAGCGACCTAGCAGCTCTATGCCCCGGGATAGTTACCCCGGAGAGCAAGAAGATAGAAAGATACATCTGGGGTCTAACTGCCCCGATCCAATGAGATGTGCTATCTTCTAACCCAGCCACATTTGATAGTGCTAAACGCCTAGCTCAGCGACTCATCGACCACGGAGTCCGCCATGGTGTAGAAGTCCCTGTTCCCGAGCCATCTAGGGAAGAGGACTATAAACAGAAGTTGGGGAACAAGAGGAAGAAGAAGCAAACAACACAGGACACCCCCCAAGAGGAACAAACGAGTACTATGTACGCCGCCACAACACCTGCTACTCCAACACCTGCCAGTCGATATACTGGAACCCTCCCGAAGTGTGGAAAGTGCAACTATCACCACACCGGAGTATGTCGGGAAATGCAGTGCCTGAACTGCCACAGAAAGGGACACACAGTTCGTTTCTTCAGGGCACCGGCTCAACCGATCTCCCAAGTCCCCAGAGTTGAAGAAAACCAAGCCTGCTATGGTTGTGGTGAAACTGGACACTACCAGGAGGACTGCCCGATAACAAGGAACTCAGGAGCGGATGGACGAATTCTGATGATCACCGCGGGAGAATCGACCTCGGAGTCGCCAGCGAGCAGTGGCACGTTTTCGACCCAGTAATTATTTTTGAAAATTAATTTATATTTATATAAGAGTAAAACTTGGGGATAACACTTAAAAGTAATTATAATAACTCACATAATGAAGTAGGTCACAGTATTCAAAAGAACTAAGAGATCCGTTATGAGAAGCTATGATGGCTTAGTATGTACGTTAGGGTTGTACATAGCTAAGATTTTGCAGACTTAGAGTGAGTGATTCCGCCTTAATTAATGTTCCTTGTTTGGTTGTGGATTTGAGGCAGAGTTACTCAGTCGACCATCCAATTCATCTTAATTATACATAACTTGTATATTCATGGCGATCGTAGTGGTACCAAGGAGGATCGTAGTTTAAGTATCGATTCTAGATAATAAAGCACTTTCGCGGTATACATGCACACATCGCGGTACTATACGTAGAAGTGTTAACATCAAGAGGAATACAGAAAGCACTAGAACATTTACAAAGAGTACATTTTCGAGCACACTAGGGAGTACATCATCGTATAACATACATTTCTTTCAAATCGGCCAAAACTTTGTTCAGTAAAGATTTCGTTACTATCTTTCGTCATGAGTTGGCGTGGTCCTCGCCATACTAAGTTTATATGTTCCTATCGTCTCGGCCGTCAAGTTCACGAAACCTTCGTCATTTATAACGACAGTCCGACCTAAAACCCAGTTTGTCTTTCGTATTCTAAACCCCGAAGTACTCATGCGAAGAGTACTTTGTCCTCCGAAGCCTTGTCGTCGTATGTCCGCAAACCTTTCCGAAATACCACTCGTCCAGCAGACCAAGTTCAAGCACAGAGGCTAAGGACGAATACAACCCACCTATCACTATTAAGTGTATATGCGAGGGTAGTATATGATTATGATTACGCAGATCTAGTATGTGTGCTTCTGCCCTATCTCCTGTTCCTTGTTTGGTTGTGGACCTGGGGCAGAGTCGCACATTCGACCGTCTAACTAATCCAAATTATATACGACTTGTATGCACGAGATAAGGATGGATGGGCCGAGTATGAATCATATTTGTAGTGACAAAAGAAGATGGTTTGGCTTGCAGAATTAAAGTTTGCACAATGAACATGGTGATTTGGGTGTTCAAGAGATGTATTAATTGTATATGGTGTTACACAAAAGGATCTAGATCTAGACTACATAAATAACACACACTTACACACTCAACTTTTACACCTCTCAAGCACACCTCTACAAGTGGTATGAACCCACCTTATATAGAGGTGTTTACATGTCTCTCTGTCACTCTCTATCTCTCATGTTTCATAAGGCAAATACTCCATATGCAAGTGGGTTTTACAAAAGTCAAACATTACAAAGTCATTCAAGAAAAACATTGTACCCCAACATTCTCCCCCTCAAAGATAGGAATGAATGACCCACTTCAAATCTTCCAAAATCGAGCAACTACGCGATCCGAGCCTTAAAGGTGACACATGTCGAAAAGAACATCAATCTTCAATTCTTCCATGATTCTTCAATTTGGGCTCTAGGATGTGAGACCATACAAACCGAGCATGAACGAATGATCACGAGCTTCTCAAACTCCAAATTGATCACCAAAAGTTGAGCATAAAAACACACCCCAAAAATCTTCAATAAAACCAAACCCATTTCGAAACGAACTTTCCTTAAAGGTGACACATGTCGAAACGAACTTCAATCTTCAATTCTTCCATGATTCTTCAATTTGGGCTCTAGGATGTGAGACCATACAAACCGAGCATCAACGAATGATCACGAGCTTCTCAAACTCCAAATTGATCACCAAAAGTTGAGCATAAAAACACACCCCAAAAATCTTCAATAAAACCAAACCCATTTCGAAAATAAATCACTTCCGAACATCCAATTGCATCACTTCGTAAGCTTCAAAAATTCCAGATCACTTCGGTCTTCAAATCCGCGTAATATGAAAAATTCAAGTTCGAATTTCCATATAAATTTCTCCCCTTTTTATAATCGAAAATTGATTATAAAACCTTCAAGGAAAGAGAATGTGCTCTATTCGGAATTTTTCGTGTCAAAACTCCCCCTTAACATGTGGCATAAACTTTGTGCTTCAATCCGGAAAATCCAAAAAATATTGAATTTTTAGCTTCGTTCACGGACCGCCTTTGACAAAATTTCTCAAAATGGGTAGAAATTGTCAATTTCAACATTCTGCAGTGACCCGGTGCGCCCAAAACAGCAAAATATGCAAAACTCTCCCCCTTTTCCAAAGCTGGGTAGAAAGCGTCAATTTGCACAAACTGTAGGGGCCTGAAATGTAATTTCTTCAATTTTCAGCAAAAACAGTCCTTTTTCGAATTTGGGTATGAACTGCCAAACATTCAAAGCCTTAGGGACAATTTTCGAAAATTCTGCCATTGTGCACCAAACATATGAAGAGTTGTCCCAAACATTCGAAGCTTCAGAAAATTTTCGAATTTGGGTGAAAAGTGTCAAACATTCGAAACTTCAATTAAGTCTCTAAGTGCCAAATTTTCGAAGGTTCAGGGGTTGTTTTCGAAAATTCTGCTTTTTGATCAAAACATACTAAATATTGATCATTCATACGAAGCCTTTTTCCATTTGTCAACCATTCGAAACTTGAGGGACTACTTTCGAAAATTTTTCTTTTCCATTCCAAACATACGAAATTTTCAACGCTTCGTACGAAAGCATCTCCTCTTCATACGGAAATTTTCTTCACCCAAAATTTTCTCTCTCCTCTTCGTATGAAAATTCATCCCAGATTATCAATTTCGTTCCTTGACATCAACCGGCTAGACTTCGTTCATCATTTCAACCAAAAACACGAGTTTGATATATCGACTCCAAATCGAGTTCGATTTCAATCTATCTCGATCACAAACCAACGAACCCAGAGCCAAACTTTCGAAATCCATAAACATCAAAATCTTCGCTTTTTCATCACAAATCATCAAACTTAACCAGCATAATGAAATCAAAATCCACTTCCTTTAATCCTTAACTTCGCATAATCAATTCCAATATCCACTTAGACTTCGCATCGACCATTTGTTCGTCAATGGATCCAAGTTACCATCGATTCCAATCCTTCCAAGAACGAATCCAGACTCCAACATCATCGATATCACATCCCAGTTCCAAAACGAAACCAAAATTATCCGATTCCTAACTCCAACTCAAGCCATCAATAACCAATTTCACATCCAACTTCAAAATTGAAATCCCAAATTGAACCTGATTTCGACTTTCACAGCCTCTAAACAACTTGTAATAACCAATTTCAACTTTCAATTCATTGAATCAACAAACTAAATCTGATTTTGACTTTTGTTTGACTTTTCGTTCATTAGTAGACAAACAACAAATCGACAACTTTTCAGAGCAATTTCAGATCAAACAAACTATTCCAACTGTTCTTCATCACCGTCATGAGTTCTTGACCAAGATCATCAAGATCCAAGAACCAATTTTCGATTTCTAAACTTCATCTTGAACAAAATCGATTTTGTCGTAGAACAAATTATATGAAATCGATTCCCACTTGCAGATTAACAAACAACAACCATCGATTATTAGAAACGATGGAACGAAAACGAAAATCAAGAACAAGAACTCAACAGATGAATCGGCTTGGATTATCAATGTACAACTCGTATATGCACAGAAAAAAAAATACGCAAGAAGTGATCAGCGACTAGAGACGATCGAACAGTTTAAGTGAGGTTTGGGCTTTTATCATTTTAATATTGGATCACGACAAAATGTATGGATGCAAAATTCTTACTGAATAGTAATGGACATCGAGTTTGGGCTCAAGATATGGATCAATTGAATCAAAGAGTTTTGACACAATATGACTTCGAATATAATGGAACAAAAGAATTCAATTGAAAATCAAAATGATTTTTGTATAAAATCTTGATCTAAACAAACAATTTCAATTAAGAATCAAATCGAACAAAAGAATATGAGATTGGATCGGGCATTGATCAACAAAAAATGATTGGATCATCAAATGGGTTTTTCAAAGAAAATTTGATCCAATGAGTCAAATGATCACAAATCAAAAACGCAACGCACGAATTCAATGAAATTAAGAGAGATCATAGATAGAGACTCACCAAAATTGCTTCCATTGTGACAAAAGTTGCCAAACCGAGAATCGTTCTTCAAAAATCACCTTGATCTTGAAGACCCGCTCTGATACCAATTGTAGTGACAAAAGAACATGGTTTGGCATGCGGAATTAAAGTTTGCACAATGAACATGGTGATATGGGTGTTCAAGTGATGTATTGATTGTATATGGTGTTACACAAAAAGGATCTAGATCTAGACTACATAAATAACACACACTTACACACTCAACTTTTACACCTCTCAAGCACACCTCTACAAGTGGTATGAACCCACCTTATATAGAGGTGTTTACATGTCTCTCTCTCACTCTCTATCTCTCATGTGTCATAAGGCTAATACTCCACATGCAAGTGGGTTTTACAAAAGTCAAACATTACAAAGTCATTCAAGGAAAACTTTGTACCCCAACAATATCATGAACAAAAAGGCAAAGTGTCAGGTCTTCGGGTGGGTATTCTGCAAATCAGAGGAGCACAACCCCAATTGTACTGCTAAGAGAGCTGATTTCGGGACGAAATTCCATGTAACGGGGGGACGATGTGACAACCCGAAAGTTTTTGCCTTGTAAGTTCAGCCGTTCAATTCAACCGTGAGTCAGACTCAGTTCTAATGACTTATAGCCTTGTTAAGGGTCATTCTAAGGAGTTTTAACCAAGTACACTGAAGGATTAAGTGTATGAATGGGTCAGCTAAAGTTCCAAACCATCAAACAAGCCATAAACCCTCAAATGAGGAGTTTACGGCCAGGACCCATGAGTTTACGGCCGTAAACTCAAGGTGGCCGTAAACTCTAGCCTATAAGTATGAAGCTTGGGCCATTTTCTTCACTTTTTCCATTTCCAAGGCTTGGAACTCGAAAACTCTCTCAAGTATCATAGGATTTTGCTTCAAAACCCTCAAAATGTAAGTGATTCCTTCCATTTATTTGTTAATACTTCTCTTATCCATGAATAACCATTGATTTCATCCATGGATTTCATCTTTTAGTCGAGATCTTTAAAGATTCTCAAGAACATCAAGAACACTTAGGTGTTTTGGGCCGAAAACACCCTCCTTTGCCTTCAAATCGTAAGTATCTACCCCTATACTTGTATTCTAGTTAAGACTCTTAATGCTAGCCTTGAAATCAAGCTTTTCCCAAGAACATGAGGTGTTTACGGCCAAGAGCATCTCCCTTGGCCGTAAACCCTAGTTTGTAGTGCATTTGGAACTTAAACACTTCCTAAGGCATGGACAAGAACCTAGAACCCTTCCTCAATGCTTGAAAGCCCTTCAAAACACCCATATGCACAAACTATCATGAGTTTACGACCGCAAACTCTTAAGGCCGGAAACTCATTGGCCAAAATCACATAGGGCCGTGAACTCCCTTGGTCATGCCATTTTGGCCGTAAACTCCTCTTTGTGGCCGTACACTCCCCTTTGATGAATCACATGTGATTCTAACACTTAGTCCAAGTGTTTCCTAGTCCCTAAGGGTGTTTCCTTGCATGTTAGTTGCTTATAAACACTATATTCATGCCAATATATGCCATATATGTCATTTAGGACTCGTTAGTGTCTCGAAACTTCATTCGTGGAACTTCTCATCCTTACGCGTATATTCGTTTGAATCACCAACATATGGTGAGTTCATACTCCGTAATCAATGTTTTAAACTGTATTAAATGCTTTTAAGGGAGGAGGGGGGGGGGGGGAATACAAGTTGAACACAGTGATAATTGTGTAATTGTTTGTTATAAACATCTTTCAAAAGGTTGCTTATGTCTTTTATAAGTGATCAATACATTTCAAAAACTCTTTTAAAGTTATGTTACTTTATAGTTTAACAAAACTCCATTTTTAAAGTACAAGCATAACTTAGTAGTAAAATGAGTCTTTTCAATAACAGTTCAAGTAAAATACTAGTAAACTATAAGGGGTATAGTTTAGAGGTTCAGTTCATACTAGATGCTAGAACTTATCATAAATAGAAACATGGAGGTAGATACAATGCACGATAACATAAAGAGAAACAGGGAGGTAGATACAATACACGATAACATAAAGAGAAATAGGGAGGTAGATACAATGCACGATAACATAAAGAGAAACAGGCAGGTAGATACAGTACTTCAAAGAGAACATACTAAGATACTATAACAGAAGAAACATACTAAAATGCTATAGCATAGACCAACTACAAGATCTAATTATACCAATGAATCACTAACTCATTGTTCTTAACAAAAGGTGATAGTTAAATTGGGTATACATGATCCTATAACTTTAATGTGAATTACACGGCTAGAAATTGTTTGCTGCAGTCGCGTTTGGTTCCCAGAATCTCTTGACAGGGAGAGCGTATAGTATGGGTACTAGCCTTCACATTATGACCTTACAATAACAAACATGTTTTAAGGTAATCAATACTACAGAATGTCAATTCAAAAGACAACTGTGTACTTATAATTTCCCATTACTTTCATTTTGTGACAGTTCCACTTGAAAGTTAATGCAAACTATTTTCGAGTCAAGATAGTTATAAACTAGGGAAAACTTAAATTTTAAAAACGACACACAGAACAGTCGACTGTAGTACATTCAGTAGAAAGGGATCTATAATGCTAACTTTATGATTCCTTAGTGTATAAATTCATGGATATATATTAATCGGGTCCGACAGGTAGTATGATGTGTGTTTTCCGCTTCATTTCATGTTCCTTGTTTGGTTGTGGGCTTAAAGCAGATCCACCCAGCCTACTATCTATTCGAGCTTAGCTATATATATGTTCCGTATACACCAAATAAATATAAGGGGTACCATGTATGGATCAGGTCATAGGACACTAATTCAATGCACCGTTTTCTAGTACAAAACATACTTTTCAAATAAAGAACTTTTGAATACAAAACTAGAAACTTACCAGTAAAGGGTTTAATTCATTTTTATTAAACCAGTAAAACTTAAAGAACCTTAGGTGGTTAATTCTATAATACCTTAGTTTATACACCAGGGTTATATATAATTAATATCCGATAGGTAGTTGGATGTGTGCCTTCCGCCTCATTCCCTATTCCTTGTTTAGTTGTGGGTTTAGGGCAGATTCACACAATTAACTATCTGTTCGATATTAGATTATATATAACTAGTAGAAACCAAATGATTATAGAAGGAACTACTATGGTTATCATTTTATTATAAGAAATAAGGGTTTTCTTAAAGGATCTTTTCATCAAATATAAAGGAACTATTACAGTTAACTCCGTGAGTACCGAGTGAATACGCAGGGGTTATATACAACGATGATCTAACAAACAATGGGATGTGTGTCTTCCGCCTCATTTCATGTTCCTTGTTTGGTTGTGGGCTTAGGGCAGATACACACAACCGATTGTTTTTTTACTCTAGGTTTTATATATCTTGTATCCATTTAATACTCATAGAAAGGACTGTAGAGTCATGTTTACTTAACTTTCATCAAAGCATGAAATATAGGATTTTCTAGAGGAACAGGCAAACTTTTCTAAACATAACTTACTACAACTTACAACAACTTTCTACAACCTTTCTTACTACTTACTACATCACTAAAATCTTATGAACTCACCTGCTTAAATGCTGATCTACGCTTTCAAAAGAACTTGTATTCTCAGGAGACCAGTAGACAGGTTCATGCACTAGGATTCAGAAGATGGAGCAGTATAGCTTCATGTCTTTTTGTTATTTTCTATGTATTCTATATTATGTCAATCACTTACTTTGTAAACACTTTCTTTCTAATGAAATGGTTGTTTATTACTTTTCTTACTATGATGCATGTCTTGTGATACTAAACATGACGTCCTTCGCCCCAAAGTGTTTCCGCCGTTCCGGTTTTGGGGTGTGACAGGGTGACTCGGCGAGCCAAGTCGCGATTTTAGGGTTTCAGAGTTCTAGAACTCGACGAGTCAATAGGCTGACTCGGCGAGTTAGATCAACCTGGAAGGTTGATTTTAACCAAAACATTGACTTTGACCAGGGGTAAAATGCTCATTTTACCCTAAGCAAGATTTGCCATATTTGTGACTAAGTATTATTATATAATGGTAGCCGAGGAGTTGTGGAAGCAGCCAGCAGAAATTCCTCACACACGAGTTCAGCATTCTGTTTGAGAGGTCAGTCTTCTCCTATAGGAATGGGTCTAAGGCACCAAGGGCGGCCCGTTTATGTGTGCTTTTATGTTTCAGGGTTAGCCCGATGTAGATTTTATGTTCCGGACTTCGGTCTGATGTCGGGGCAAGCTACATGAAGTTAGTATGCTTGATGTCTTTGTGATTCTTGCATGTGTCTGATTACGTGTTCCAGACTTTTGTCTGATGTCGGGGTAAGCCCGACGAATGTTAGCTTTCATGTTATTTTTATGTTTATGTTCATGTCATGCTTGTTGATATGATATGTATACCGGACTTCGGTCCGATGCCGGGCGGGGCCCGATGCAGGGGAAGGGCTCAGGATGATCGCATGGCTCACATCACAGTTTCAGCCTGGGATGTCTAGACTCTGATATTTTCTTATATGATTTTGATACAGTATTTTGACATGATGTTTTGAGATACACGACTTATGGTTTTCTTTATGATGATGGATGACTTAAGCTTTTATTATAAATGATTTTAAAAAGAAATTTTTGGTCCGTATTTTTGGGATGTTGCAATATGTGTGTGTATATATATATATATATATATATATATATATATATATATATATATATATATATATATATATATATATATATATATATAATTTTTTTCTGCCAAAACTTTTTTAAAACCAACAACACCACATAACCCTAGTAACTCGCCTAAGGCTTTCGCAAGCTAAAATCAAGAAAACTCATTTTTTTATAATGTGCATATGTGCACACTTGTATATATTTTCAAAATACGTATATGTGCATCTTCAAATGTGCATATATATATATATATATATATATATATATATATATATATATATATATATATATATATATTCTATAAAAGTGTATACAATTATAGGATCAAGACTATTGTGATATGTTGGAGAGGGTTGAGTTTGGATTGTAGATGACATCTGTGCCAGTTTATTCTCCTGATATCACAGTACAAAATAGAAAGATGATCGTTAGTCGACGTTCGGGAGAAATTCCCGGGACGAAGCTCCGACGATCAAGTTAGTATGAGGTCTTAGAGAGGTAAGAATAGATCGCAGGAAAAAGAGTTTTGTCCCCTTCTTCGTGAGGAAGATTGATCCTTTTATACATGTTTGAGAGGCATGTGCCCCTCAACTGATTCTATTGAGCATTCCCTCGTGATTTGCGACATGGACGAGCGATGCTGGAGGATCCTCCGTCACGTATTTTACCTCGTCCCCTCATTGGCTAGAGGGGAATCTTTTATATATTATGAAGATCGTGGCTCTCGTTGGAAGGGAAAGTGGAACTCTCTTATTGGTCTTATGTTTGCCGAGGTGTAATTCCTTGGAGAAGGGGTTAAGGCGCGGCTCTACACCTTAACCGCCACACCAGTGATCCTCAAGTTGTCGAAGGCCCGGCCTTGGCTTCGGACTGGGTTCTGACCAGGCCAAGCCCGACGTTAGTTCAACTTCTCCTTTTTTGACGTTCTCCCTGAGGGATACGTTAACAAGTCCCTTAGAGTCGTCGGTGTATGCGTTAGTTTGACAGCATCGCCGTTCGAGTCTATATCTCAACACGTATAGGTATGAGATTATCTCTACCATTTGACAGGCCTTAGACAGTGCCCTCAATGTGTGTCAGATCCATCGTGAGATGGTTCGTGATGCCATTTTTTTCGTTGTATCAACAAAAGCATCTTACGAATTTTTTGTTTCTATCACTCATCTATTTTCGACAATGGACAGTTATGGTAGAGTCCCCACTGTAGAGGTATTCCAATTTCTACAAGGTCGTTTCGGTTTCTTACCGGAGCGCGGTGTGATGATTCCGGCAAAGGGGGCATCGATTTACGACTGTCCTCAAGGGAAAGTGGGGGTTCCGATCCCTCTGTTAAAAGCGGGGTTGCGCCTGCCAACCTCTGATTTCTTTGACATGATTGTGCTTCGTTACGACTTATCTGTTGACGAGTTAACCCGTAGCACTGTCAATAAGATCGTCGGTTTTGAACTGATTTGTCGATCTCTGGGTTATATACCCATTTTTTAGGTTTTCATTTACTTTTTATGTTCGACTACAAATTCCGGAATCCACACTCTTGCGAAGAGAAGGGGCATTCGTCAGTTGATTTCTGAACAAGATGCTCTAAAGAGAAATTGGCAACGGTAATGGCTTTGGGTTAACCGAAACCTTGTGGGGCGTGGGTTTCGTAGAACCCGAGACTTTCTTGACCGTATTCCCAAGTTGTTTGGGAGTAACCTGACTTTTGGCAAGCGACTGGGAAACATCACTATCTTTGGGAAGAACTGGGAATATTCCATTCTTGCAGCGGCCGGTATGAGTGCCGCCTGGAAGACTCGCGGGAAGATGGCGCAGATGTTCATCATGAGATGCAGTATTAACTCATCTCCTTCTCTCCCCCACCCTTTTTTTTAAAAAAAAAGAAAAAAGAATGAGAATAGGATATCTTTTTCGCTTGTGAGATCTTATTTTTGGCGTTTGTTTTCATAGGTGATGAAGCCGAGATTTCCCTGGAGATTGCCCTGCGTGGTCACTATCAGGGTAAGCTGTGCAACCGAGAGATCAATCTTGTAGAGGCTCTTCCTCCTCCTGTGTCTGAAAAACGCATGCGAGAACTCACTGGATTGCCCTCGGTAGAAGGGATAAATGCTGGTTCTAGCGGACCTGCTTTGCCTTCCCGGCCGACCGTTGGGGTCGTTTCCCCAGTTCATTCACCGGTTCGGGCTTCTTCTAGTTTTCCTACGGGAGTAGAGGCAGAAATAGGTAATGCCCCTATTCGGAAAAGGCAAAGTTTGCGCGTGGTGCCATCGTCGGACGAGGAGACTGAATCCGATGATGCGGGTCTCCATCCTCGTAAGGCGCGTAGGACTGTGTCCATGGCCAGGCTTCTTCGTTTTATCGGGGGTGTTCTCGGTGGTAAGTTTTCTATGCCTGAGCAGAAAGAGAAAGTGGTGGTGCCTAGTTCTCTAGAGGCGTCACATTCGTTGTTTACTAGTTCACTCTCAGTTGAGCTTGGTTCCGGTTTTGTGTTTGGGGGTGCGCCGAGCTCACCTGGAGGTTCTTTCCAGCCTGAGAAGCCTTCCCCAGTTGACCAAATAGGAACTTCGTCTCACTCATTGTCTTTCGATGCATATGCTCCGGGCTGGGTGATTACTCGGGATTCCTTACTATCAGAAGATACTGCCCCCCAAGAGTGGAGTAGTTGTGCTCATCCCCCAACTACAATGAGTTCGCTTGCGAGTCAATCAAGTGCTCGTATGGCCGGTGACCTTTGTTATGCCGCTGCGAAACTCTTGTTTGAGTCCAACCGTTGTAGGGTAGCATCTCTCATTCGAAGAATTATCTACTCTTAGTGATTTGTAAAAGTATTCACAAGGTAGTTAGGGGAGGTAGCAGGGACTTATTATGCAGCTAATAGTGGAGAGTGAGTTGGTGATTAGCCTAGGGCAAGCCTAGAATGAGAGTAGCAGAGAGCAGTAGCAATACAAGGGAATTGGTGGAGTTGAGGCAGTTCTTGAGGAAAGTACGGATAGTTGTGGAATGTAGTATGGGCCAGTACTACCGAAAGCAGAGGATCCGTACTTGAATCAAGGAAGGCTGAGATGAATCCTGGAAACTGTAGTAGGTTAGATCCCTCGAGATACGATGAGTATAATGATATTTGTTATGGTGTATTTTCAGTATGGTGGTTCTACGCACTAGGCCAATGGGCACTTCAGGCAGTGGTGAGGGATCAGGCTCTGGCTTTGGAGATGGGCAGTTGGATGAGCAGATGAGGGAGTTTATTTCGTCTGAGGTTACACGCAGCATTCTCGATCAGACTCCTGTGATCTTTGGATCGGTCAAGGAGGGGATGTTAGAGCTTCTGGATGAGAAGCTGAGCGTTTTCCGCACTGAGATAACGACCATAATGGGGTCACGCACATTGACTTTCAGGGAGTTCCGAGCTTGTGGAGCTCCCAACTACCATGGGGCTAGGGACCCCATTGCGAGCACCAGATGGTTGGCGGATGTCGCCAACACATTCCACACTAGCAGATGTCCCGAGGGGGACAAGGTTCGACTTGTGTCTTGTCTTCTGAAGGACAGGCCACGAGACTGGTGGGAGGAGGTCGGACATGCCATCGGGGATGATGTAGCTCTTGATACCAAGACCTGGCTGACTTCTCAGCTCGGTTCAGAGCCGAATTTGCACCCGTGATAAAGGTGCAGCAGCTAGCTAGGGAGTTCTAGGATTTACAACAGACGACTTAGACAATGGCGGAGATTACCACCAAGTTCAGGGAGAGGTCCCTTCTCGTTCCGCAGTACGTGGCAGACGAGGAGATGAAAAAAGGCATGATATCATGAGATGTTGAGGAGCGATATCAGACAAATTATGAGCTGCTCCAGCTGCAGGACGCTGGAGGATATGATAGCGAGCACTCATGAGAGAGAGAGATTGATTTAGAGATGGAGAGGGAGAGGAAGCCAGAGGTGTCTGGCATGGAGAGTTCGGCAAGAGGCCCAAGGTGTCTGACCACAGGTTTAGGAGTCAGCAGAGCCGCAGCCAGTATGGCAAATGCGGCAAGTTGTACGATGGGGTGTGCAAGGCAGGGAGTTCTGGCTGCTTCAAGTGCTGCCAAACTGGGCATATGAGCAGGGATTATATAGCTACTACCACCACCACGACATCAACATATCTAATTTGCTTTCAGTGCAATTAGAGGGGACAAAAGCGGTCAAGAGCAGAGCCTTTCAGTTGACAGTTGAGGAGGCACGAGCAGCGCCTGACGTGGTGAAGGATCCTTTTATACCTGTTTGAGAGACGTGTGCCCCTTAACTGATTCTGTTGAGCATTCCCTCGTGAGTTGCGACGTGGTAGAGCCATACTGGAGGATCCTCTGTGACGTATTTTGCCTCGTCCCCTTATTGGATAGAGGGGAATCTTTTAAATATTATGAAGATCGTGGCTATCGTCAGAAGGGAAAGTGGAACTCTCTGATTGGTCCCATGTTTGCCGAGGTGTAATTCCTTGGAGAAGGGGTTAAGGCACGGCTTTGCACCTTAACCGCTACACCAATGATCCTTACGTTGGCGAAGGCTCGGCCTTGGCTTTGGACTGGGTTCTGACCAGGCCAATCCCGATGTTAGTTCGACTTCTCCTTTTTTGACGCTCTCCCTAAGGGATACGTTAACAAGTCCCTTAGACTCATAGGTGTATGCGTCAGCTTGATAGCATCGCCGCTTGAGTCTATATCTCAAGACGTGTATGTCTGGGATTATCTCTAGTATTTGACAGGCCTTAGACAGCGCCGTCAATGTGTGTCAGATCCATCCTGAGACGGTTCGTGATGCCAGTTTTTTCGTTGTATCAACACAAGCATCTTATGATTTTTTCGTTTCTATCACTCATCTGTTTTCGACAATGGACGGTTATGGCAGAGTACCTACTGTAGAGGAATTCCAATTTCTGCATGGTCGTTTCGGTTTCTTACCGGAGCACGGTGTGATGATTCCGGAAAAGGGGGCGTCGATTTACGACTGTCCTCAAGGGAAAGTGAGGGTTCCGATCCCTCTGTTCAAAGTGGGGTTGCGCCTGCCAACCTCTGATTTCTTTGACATGATTCTGCATCATTACGACTTCTCCGTTGACGACTTAACCCCTAGCACTGTCAATAAGATCGTCAGTTTTAAACTGATTTATCGATCTCTGGGTTATATACCCATTTTTTGGGTTTTCAGTTACTTTTTATGTTCGACTAACAATTTTGGAGTCCGCACTCTAGCGAAGAGAAGGGCATTCATCAGTTGATTTCTGAACAAGATGCTCCAAAGAAAAATTGGCAACGGCAATGGCTTTGGGTTAACCGAAACCTTGTGGGGCGTAGGTTTCATAGAACCCGAGACTTTCTTGACCGTCTTCCCAAGTTGTTTTGGAGTAACCGGACTCTTGGTAAGCAACTGGGAAACATCACTATCATTGGGAAAAACTGGGAATATTTCATTCTTGCAGCGGCCGGTATGAGTGCCGCCTGGAGTACTCGCGGGAAGATGGCGCAGATGTTCGTCGTGAGATTCGGTATTAACTCATCTCCTTCTCCCCCCCCCCCCTTTTAAAAAAAAAGAAAAAGAATGACAATTGGGTATCTTATTGGCTTGTGAGATCTTATTTTTGGCGTTGCTTTTCATAGGTGTTGAAGCCGAGATTTCCCTACAGATGCCCCTACGTGGTCATTATTACGGTAAGCTGTGCCACCGGGAGATCGATCTTGTAGAGGCTCTTCCTCCTCCTGTGTCTAAAAAACATATGCGAGAACTCACTGGATTTCCCTCGGTAGAAGGCGTAAATGTTGGTTCTAGCGGACTTGCTTCGCCTTCCCAACCGGCCGTTGGGGTCGTTTCCCCAGTTCATTCATCGGTTCCGGCTTCTTTTGGTTTGCTTGTGGGAGTACAGGCAGAAAAAGGTAATGCCCCTATTCGGAAAAGGCGAATTTTGCGCGTGGTGGCATCGGCGAACGAGGAGACTGAATCCGATGATGCGGGTCTCCGTCCTTGTAAGACGCGTAGGACTGTGTTCGTGACTAGGCTTCTTCGTGGTATTGGGGGTGTTCTCGGTGGTAAGTTTTCTATGCCTGAGCAGAAAGAGATAGTGATGGTGCCTACTTCTCTAGAGGAGTCACCTTCGTTGTTTACTAGTTCACTCTCAGTTGATCTTGGTTCCGGTTTTGTGTTTAGGGGTGCGTCGGGCTCACCTGGAGGTTCTTTCCAGCCTGAGAAGCCTTCCCCGGTTGACAAAATAGGAACTTTGTCTCACTCCTTGTCTTTTGAGGCCTATGCTCCGGGCTGGGCGATTACTATGGATTCCTTACTATCAAAAGACACCGCAGGCCAGGAGTGGAGTAGTTGTGCGCATCCCCCGGCTACAATGAGTTCGCTTGCGAGTCAATCAAGCGCTCGTATGGCCGATGACCTTTGTTATGTCGCGACTCAGACATCTGCTCTTATGGTAGCTTTCGCCGAACTGGTTTTCCGCGCCGGCATGAATGAGAAGCAGTTTAAAGCATTGCAAGGTGTCATGGCACGCATGAGGGAGGAACTCCATGATTCAGAGGCTGAGCGTCGAGTCCTTTTTGAGCAGAATTGTATTGTGGCCTGCGAGAAGGCCTATTTGGAAGTGCATGTGGCCACCTTGGAGGACCACACAGAGCTACTCGAAAGCCAAGTGAGTTCTCTTACTTGGGAGAAGGGTGTGCTAGCGAGTGAGTTGGTCAGGTGCCAATGTCAACTAGCCCGTGCTCGTGTTGATGGTGCTATCACTCGAGGTCGTTTGCATTGGATGCTGGAGAAGGGGGTGGTTCACGTAATCAATAAATTTATCCAGAGCGCGGAATTTTCCAACGGGATCCATGGTGTTTGTGAGGCATGTGAGGCCCTTGGGTTTGAAAAGGGGAAGAAATTAGGTGGTTGTTCCACTAGTGCCGGTGAACCTGAAGATCCAGATCTTGGCCGTGTCGCGAGAAAGGCCGAAGAGGTGGATTTTGCTCTTTAGTCCCTTGTGAGACGGATTTCGCGGGCCTCCTTTTCTAGGGAAAACTAGATTATGACGGCTTCCGCCAGTTTTGTCGCAGGCCGAGTCCACGAGGTTCTTCCTTAGACTCCGAGGGCTGATTTGTGTTTGTCTCTTTTGTTCGATCTGTAATGTAGTTGCCTTCATGTGTATAGTGATAAACATTGGTTGTTAATAACCATAAATTGTGCATTTTGTTTCGAATTTGGCATGGAAGTGTTCGCTTCCTTTTTTTTGTTTTTCTGTATGTATACACATATTTTGAATTGTCTTGTGGTATCATTAAGGACGGGCTGTTCGACGTTTCTACTGTAATTCTTTTTTGCACACTCCCTTGGTCTAGGGTTTGCGTTAATCGGCTAATGTGTGATTCAGTCGTCGTATAGCTGCTACTATTGAGCTATGTTTCATTGACTTGTATGCTTAATTGGGCTTATTATGGTAACCCGCGAGATGGTAGTCAATGCTGTTGACAATACTGTATGGTTTAGCTAACAATACATTGGCCGAGATCGTCACCTCAATACCTTTTACTTTTCAATTTTCAAGGGAAAGGTTATGAACCTTTTAGAACCCCTTGTTTTATGCCATTAATTTGGATGTATACATTCTCAGCACTGAGATGTTATTGGCACGCTGTAGGTAAAGATTATGACCCTTTTAAGACTTACGGTTGCATCATTGCATATATTTTGCTCAAGTAGCGTAGGAGATCAGCCGTTGTTGCTACTTGGAAAATATGCACAACCTCTATACTTTGTGTTTTTGCAATATAAAATTTTGGAATGCTCTTTCAAAATGCAAATTATATTATTTCTAGAAAGAAAAAGAAAGACATGAGACAATAGACCCTGAACGTCTAAGTGTCAGGGCGTATGCCCGGTCTTCGCTTCGGCACCTGGAGTATGGTTATCCTGTGTGGAGTTTGACCATACTCCTTTTTCTAAGCCTCTGCATTATTTTTTGATTGAGTTCTCTGCTATGGCTACCTCATTGCGGCTGTGTCTCTTTTCCTCATCTGCTGGCAGTGCTTCAATTATGTTGGGTTTTCCTCTTGTTTCCACCATCGGTGCCCAACGTGAGAGAGCTGAATTTCGTCTTTCCTGCTCTGGAGGCGCTCGCATTTTCCCTTCTTCTTGACCCACTGTGTTGAAACTGTTGGAAGCGCCTCCCTTGGCCGCGTGAGGGTACCACCTGCGCTTTTCTGCACGCCTGGCAACCTTACGTGTCACGTTGTCACTTAGGGCGTTGTTTACCTCATCAGAGGCCCTCTTCAGTTCTCTTCTATAGGAAGGCTTGTGTGTAAAAATGAGTGACCTTCTTCCTCTATTCTTGTTGCACCTGGCGCTTGTTTCTTTCATCCCACTAGATTTTTGGTCATGTTCGATATCGGCCAAAATTTTCTTTAAATCCTGAATCACTCTGTGGGAGAGATGTTGTGAGTTGAGTGAACACATCTCTTTGCCTTTTTCTGGGCTCGTGGGTCAGCACTTGTGCTGTTGCGGTTCTCTGCTATGGGTTTTCCATCTTCTGGCAACTTTCACTTAGACGCAATTAGGTTAGTTGATTTGTTTCTCGCTGGCCACCGCGTCCGTTGCATGGTTTGGTTGCCACTACCGTTGTCGATTCGTCACTCGTGCTGAATTTGAGAACACCGTAAAGATTAGACTGAATCGCTTGTAGCTGTAACAACGTTGGCCGTCCTAATAGAACTTTGTGGTGATCCGCGCGGTCAACAACCGAGATTCGAGCGCCCTTATTATCTGTTTGGTTCCATCATGACTGATCAATGTAAATAGGAGTGTGACTATTCATGTTGGCCAGATGCCATGACTGGTGAAACCGAATAGCGGGCCTTGGCGTGGTAGCTGGAGGTGCTTTTTCCATTCAATTACTAACTACTGAAGGTAGTGTTCATAAATCACGTTGACCCTGCTTATGGTATCGATGTGCATTTGTTCAACACGGTTTTGGCTAATGAAACTGGTGATGTGCAAAGGGTCATTTGCATCCCAGTGCTCTGGCCTGGGGTCCTTCATTGAAAATGCAATGTTGAGGATATTTTGATGGTATACATTCGCGCCCACGTGCTGGCTCTGGCAATTGCTGCATGGGTGGGGCGTGGTAATGGTGAGTATCTCTGACCTTAGTCTTGGTCTTTTCCGCCATCCTTTTGGTTTTTGGGCTGGTGCTTGTCCTCATCAAATTTTTCCCTGAGGTCCTTTGGTATGTCGACTATGTTCCCCACTAGTTGTTTCTCATCGATCTCCCGCTTCAATACTGTGCACTCGTTGGTATCATGCATTTTGCTTTTATGATACTCACAGATGTTGGTCATGTATTTGTTCTCCTTTGTTGTAGTCTTATTTATTGCTTGGACATCGTTATCACCACTCCTGTTATCATCCCTGTTGAATGGATTATACCTCTGTGACATGTGTCTAGAATCGCAGTTGTGCCTCTGTTGGTTGCTATCTTGCCTCTCTTGTTGGGTTGTGCTCGGTCAGGAGATATGTGTTAGCTACAGCTTTGAGATGGCTTCCTTTCGCTCTTCCCCTTCGATTTGTCGAAGGTATATTTCCACATGGAACTTGAGTTCGTCCGTGGATCTAGGAAATGTTCCTTGCATCTTCCTCGGTAGGGGTCTAGGAAGCAGACCTTGGGCGAAGGCGCCTGTCACGAAGAACTCTTCATATCCTGGGACATTCAAGCCGGCTAGCATGAATCAGTTGTAATAGTCATGGATCGATTCACCTTATTTTTGCTTGCACGCCATCACTAAGTTGGCTTCCCCTTTTCCTTTCCTCAATTACATGAAGTTGTTGAGGAAAAGGTATTTCAGCTGCTCAAAACTCGAGATACTGCCCGACCTTGGAGATTTGAACCACTAGTCTGCGTTTCCTGTTAAGGTGCAGGGGAAATACGTGCAGGTGAAGCGACGGTCCATCCTAAGAGATGTCATCGCCCACTCGTAGTTGTCGATGTGGTCATCTCGGTCTGTAATGTCGTTGTACTTTAGGATGTTTGGTATCATCGCAGTGTGCGGGATCTCGTACTGCAGGAGTTCATGGCTGAAATTGGAGCTTGCGCTTCGCATGGGGTTGTCCATGTATGAGTACGACATACCACCATAAGCCATGTGTTGTTGCATCTGGTAGGGGATCGCGCACATCTGGTTATGCATGGATGCTTGCGAGATGTACAGTTGATACTGCGGTAGGTTTGGCGGCAATCCAAAGTGCTGGATTATGTATTGCCCTGCCGGGGGAGCCATGTATGGACTTGCTTCTATGTACTGTTGTGTGTACGAGCTGAATGGTTGAGCGGCTGACATGAGGGGGTTGAATTCAGGTGCTACTAAGAACTGAACAATGGATCCATAAGAGTCAGATCCCTGATTGGTCGAGGTATGCATGCTTGTTACTTGTGGCTGAGACAGTGCATGGATTGAACCTGGGGTCTGTTGTACATGTTGGTTAAAGATCGACGGTTGTTTTACGAATAGCGGCGTATGAGGCAACCCTGTCATGATGGCGTGTGGGTGGACCATCAGGGGATATTGTGGTTGTGGCTGATTAGTGTGAGGGATCCAGGTTCCGACACTTGAAGCCTACGAGAAGGATTGTTGTTGCAAAACTGGGATCTCTGTTTGTTGCGTTGCGATGATTTGTGGATTTATGGTTACGATTGCCACTTGTGGAGTTGAGCTAGCTGTTGGGCGCCATAGACTGGCTATGTAAGTTGCCGCCATTTCAGCTGCTAAACTAGGCGGTGTTTGTGAGACCAGTGTGCGGTTTGAAGCGTGTTCTTCCTGAACAGAAGTTTTCCTGCCATCTAGTGATTGCATTGGACGCAGCAGACTTCTCTCAACTGTTCCTGATGTCACTGGGATGTCTCCTGTCATCGTTACTTTTTGGGTTTGCTTCGTGGATGTATCATTCTAGAGATACGCCCGTATGGCGCCAAATGTTGTGATATGTTGGAGAGGGTTGAGTTTAGATTGTAGATGAGATCTGTGTAGGTTTCTTCTCCTAATATCATAGTACAAAAGAGAGAGATGATCATTAGTCGACGTCCGGGAGGAATTCCCGGGACGAAGCTCCGACGATCAAGTTAGTATGAGGTCTGAGAGAGGTAATAATAGAGCACAGGAAAAAGAGTTTCGTCCCCTTCTTCATGACGAAGAAGGATCCTTTTATACCTGTTTGAGAGGCGTATGCCCCTTAACTGATTATGTTGAGCATTCCCTCGTGAGGTGCGACGTGGCTGACCCATACTAGACGATCCTCCGTCACGTCTTTTGCCTCGTCCCCTCATTGGCTAGAGGGAAATCTTTTAATGATTATGAAGATCGTGGCCATCGTTGGAAGGGCAAGTGGAACTCACTGATTGGTCCCACATTTTCCGGGGTGTAATTCCTTGGAGAAAGGGTTAAGGCGCGACTCTGCACCTTAAACGCCACACCAGTGATCCTCGTGCTGGCGAAGGCCCGGCCTTGCTTCGGACTAGGTTCTGACCTGGCCAAGCCCGGCATTAGTTCGACATATCGTTTTTTGAAGTTCTCCCTAAGTGATACGTTAACAAAGACATTTTAAGATAAATATCTAAAAAACGAAAAGAAATATTGTCCTTGAGATTGAATTTGTATGGTATTTAAATTAAATTTGAATACTATAGAGGAGAGGAGTGAAATAGATGATTGGTAAATTCGAAAATAGATGTCCCTTCTTCCTTTCAACCCAAATTCTCACTTCACCACTCCACCTCTCTAGAAACTCTAACCAGATTGGGAGCAGTCTTTACCTAATACCACATACTACTCCACCTCAATTTTTTATTCACTATTATGAAAAACAACTACCTTCAACCTCCCCTCCCCCTCCCCCCCCCCCCCCCCCGACAATAATCTTATCCCCCGCACCATTCACACACTAGGTACTATCATTTCACACTTATACCTATGCATATTCGCTCTCCACCATATGACCACAAGTTCCTTTTATATATGTTCGAAACCCTAATTATTCTACTACCTACCCTTATGGTGTTACCTTCAAACACATACCACCATCATCTATCTAGTTAAAACAAACCCTAAAACTTTCTGCAATATACAACCACAACTACATTTTATGGCTTTGGTCACTCCACGCCGTAAACGAACAGTCACTTATACTATATTTTAAGTAGTTGTAGGTCTTCATCGTGTGACTATTCGAAACCATATTGCCACACCTTCTAATAATTAGTTAGCTGAAGTGAACTGAAAGATTTTGGCAGAACGTTCAACCACATATTAATTGGGAGGCTAGACTATAGAAGATTGAGTTCAATGCATTAGTTACTATATACATAAAAAAAAGTGACAAATATACCTGAGTAAAAAAAATAACAAAAAAAGTGCCCAAGTGTCATGAATCGTCACATGAAGTAATGTTTATGTCGCTAACTCATAAACTGGAGTTTGTCTCACATGGTTTCAGTGTAGCAAAAATTTGGTACATAAGGTCCATGAGTAAAAACAACAAAGCATAAATGGAGTTTGTCTGACATGATTTCAGCTGAAGTTATCCATCGTGTGACTATTCGAAACCATAGTGCCACTATATTATGATTTTAGTGAAACTTAACTTTTTATGAGACTATATCTTAGACCGAGTTATCTAAATCCCCAAATTTTCATTCCCGCTCCGCTAAAATTTCATTTCCGCTCCCCAAATTTTAATTGCGCCTATACTTGAATCCTAATTCATAATCAAATCAAAATCACATGTCTTATGTACCTCTACAATTGCTTTTTCCCTAAAACAAATATCAAAAACCCAAATTAGAAGCGCTGACATCACACCTCATCCGCCCGAGTCATCTTCCTCACCACCATCGGCAGTGAACCACCACCCGCTCTCCAAACTTGTACCACCTCCGTTTCTGATCGCGGTCTCCACCAACTATCTATATAATCACCAATTTCAGTCATTCCCTATGTCTCCTCCGATTCAACAATTTCTCCATCAAAAGCCAATCACTTTGTCCCATAACCGATAGAGAAATTAAAAATCAAGATTAACTTCGCCACACAAAAACTTTCACTGACTTTTCTCTTTTACAGGTCTTCCAAAACATTGAACACGCATTGCCATCTCTCTTTTACCAGCAGTTAACACCTTTTGTTGTTCCATGCCCCCATGTCGACCCCTTATTGGTAAACCATCACAAACCCTTATTTTTTATGGAAACTTTTGGAAATTTCTTAAATAAATTGGAATTTTGAATTCATCTTTTTCTATCACGTACACTGTTTAGTAAAGAAGCCGTAAAAAGTAGGAGAACGATCGCTTCATGTCTAATTACAAATATTTTGTTGATTCCTTCAAACTTCTCATCTATGTTGGTCAGTTTCTATTCCATTCTTTATTGATTCGTCGGTTTTTCTTCATACGTAATTAGAAATCGGGTTATTTTTTGTGCAGAAGGTCCATTTCCCATTATGCCAAGGTTCATGCATATTGGGTGAGGTTCCAAAGAGTTGAGGAGGAATTCACAGAAAAGGTAAGTTAATTAGTATTGATTACAGTGGTATAAGTTTCAATGGTTCAATTGAAAGATCAAAATAGGCCCTTGATGTTAAATTTGAATGATCCTTTGAGTAAAGAAAAATGGAGTTCGCTCTTATCCTCAACCATTCAACCAATTGTCGTTAAACAACCCAAATTTTTACTCTTTGCAGCTGTCTCTAATTATTTAAATACAAACTCTTATTTCTATGTTTCCAGCCATCATTCTCTTATCCATCTTCCAAGCTTCTGTAAACCTTGTAGGACTATCACCATTTTACTAGCAGTTATATTAGGATTATTGATTTAGTCATCAGATTTTTTATAGGAGAGTAAAGGATGGATCTTCCAAATCTTGTTATAGTTTCGCAAGCAGCGGTTAGCCCCGATCAAGTATTATATTGTCATTGTATTGAAAGAAAATAGAGGCTTATATTAGAGGTCTTATTACTAATTTGGCTAAGTTTTATGGTATGCCTTTAGAATTTGTTAAAATCTATTGTCACACAGTTGCACTCGAAATTTTCATCTTTTGTGATTATAGGAGGAGAGGTTACTTACTATAATTTCTTTTTCATTTTTAGAATTATGATTTCAATAATGCAGTCGTATATTTTATGTATATTTAACTTTGTCTTTGGGGCCTTTCAATGTTTATATTTGAAGAATTATTTATTCACAGTGAAGGCTTGCATAAAAAAGATTTTGCTCAGTAATCGTCTTCACACTACTAGAAAACAACCCTTTAATGACACAGGAACAATGACACACACTAATTTACAATACGCATTTTTCGCGTGTCCTAAAAATAACGTCAGCTTTCTAAAATCTGAAAGACAGAGGACACGCATTTTTGCGTGCCCTAAAATTAGTGTCCAACAAAAAAAATTACAAACGCGAAGGGCGTTTATCTTAAATGTGTTTCATGTAAAGGTGCCATTTTATAAATTTTTTTCATGAACGCGTGTTACGTTTTTTTAATATCCAGAGGGGTAAATGAAATTAAAAAAATTTAAAAACCCTGCCTTGTTCTATTTCCGTTTTTCCCCTATCAATGCAGCCCATCTACCATCTACCGATGTCTTCGCATTTTTCACAAAATTAACAAGGCATTTAGTCTTCCCCCACCTCCAACCCTCGCAAACCCTAGAAAAGCTTCCTCCCCCGACGCCTCCTTCCTCTTTCATGCTCCACCAATCAATTTTATCCTTAGTTTACATCGGATGGAATTCCGTGTATAAATAATCAATATGCTAGATAGTTTTAAGAAAAAGATATTGACCCCTTCCCTGTTTATCATCCACACCTCTTCAATCTGAAGGACCACCAGCCGCCGATTACCAAAATTATCGATTCCAAACAAATTGATTGTGCTCTGCTTTGTTGAATGGATTTCAATTTTTGTGTTTTTGAAGTTGTGTGAATGAATTGATTTCGCCCTCCACTGAGGATGCTCTTCTGCTTCTCTATGCAATTTCTTTTACTCCTTCCTCAGATGTAATTTCTCTTCGGTATATGCTAATTCTCTCTCCAGCTTCTCTATTTTTGAAGATTAATTTTTAGTGAAATTAGGTTTCTGATTCAGTGAAATGTTCTCTTTTTCTTTCTGTTCTCCAATGAACAATATCAGTTCTGTTTCATATATATTTTTATATGGTCTAATCTGTGATAAAAATGAGTTTAGTTTTTTCTGCACGTTTCTTGACTTGAAGACGAATCTGTCCATCATATTTGGAGAAAATACAGGAGTTCATGTCGATATTGTAAATTTCCCTTTCTTCTCCTGCATAATATTTTCACTTCTCCTGATTATATCTCCACTTGCACAATAGAACTAGATGTATTTTGTGTTATTATTAACATAATTAGCAAGGGCACTTTATGTGTCAAGATTCTTTATTGTCTACATACTGACAGTATCTAACATTATATGATTATTACTTTTGTAAAATTAGTTGTTGTTTAGTTCATGTCTGCTTTTGGTTACCTTGATTCCTTTCAATGGTCAGGTGGATTTGAATGAGCAATATGAGGAAGAAGATGGACGACCTGGAAGAATCATATCAAACCATGTTTCACATATGGATATTTTGTACCATATGTCTTCCTCATTTCCAAGTTTTATTGCCAAGGTTTGCCTATTTTTTTAGATCAAAATTGTTATTTCCATTTAAATTTGTGGTAATATAAAGTGACTTTGTTTCGTTTGTTTCTTATCATTATTGAAGAGATCAGTGGGCAAGCTTCCTCTGGTTGGCCTGATAAGGTTGGTTTAAATCACATCCACAGAACACTTCAAAGGTGCTAATCTACTACTTTTGATTCTTATTGATAGTTAAATGAAGATAAAAGCCCATTTCAATGAACATTTGTTAATCAGGTAATTGTTATATCATATTCATAATTCATATCATTCATTAATCAGGTGATATTTATATTTTTTTTGTTTACTTTTGTATCTGTTGTACCTTTTTGGTTAGGTAAAAAGAGTTGTTGTGCCATTATGGTCAGGTAAAAAGAGGTGTTGAGATATCAAGAAAGCCTCGCTTATTAGATCAGATACACAATGTCGGTTTACTATCTTATGATATTCCTAGGTTGCAAAGAGGATTTAAGGAAATGGCTTTTTTCTGATAGTACATTTATTGTACGAAATAGATTTTTTTGTATGAAACACAAAGTAGATTAGATGAATGAATGTTGGTACATTATCGTATGAAATATATGTGTTTTGTAATATATTGTATTTTATGTTGTGTTATGAGACATTAATTGTCATTTAATTTGAAATTTATTAAATCTATAAAAATATATTTTAAAAAAATATATTTTTTAAAACATTTAAAATTATAACAGGCAATGCATGTCATAATTGCGTGTCATAAGGTTACGACATGAAAATCTGTGTCGTCTTCCTTTATGACAAGAGCTTCCTTGATACGCGTTGCATGTCATCTATGTGTGTCGTAAATGCGCGTCGTAAGTTTACGACACGCACTTGCGTCTCGTCTTCCTTTATGACACGGGCTTCCTTGACACGCATTTGTGTGTCATCTGTACCCTTTATAACACACAATGTGTTTCACTAAAGGGTATTTTCTAGCAATGCCAAGAACTAATGGAATTGCACTAGGTATTGTCAGCTTCAAGTTGAAGATTCCTGATTTTTAATTGAATATTTTACTTCTTAATAAATAAATAATATAAAATAATGTGTTTATATTGCTATGTTACCTTCTTTTTTATCCTTTTTATTGGGTTTATATTGTTTAGAGGTTTAGAAATTATTATAATGTATTATGTAACACTTGGTTTCGAATTGCATTTGTTGATGGGGGATGCGGCCCAGTCATCAACTGTCATGAGGCTTAGGGCTTCGGGAAGGGAAGGATTTAGCCCATTCCGGATATAGTTGTCATGGTGGTATTCGATTGTATATTCAGAAACGAAGGGTAGAATCGGAAATAGATATCACAGCCTTTCATAGGTTTGGGAATTTTTCGGAAGGTTTTAAGGCTCGGGTGTATTGCTAGGAGCGTAGGGCTTCTCGCCACCTTTTTATGGATATAAGGTTCATCGGAAACGGACCCAGAATGAAGGAGTTATGTTAGTTTGAAGGTTTTGGCAGTTTTGGTACCTGGATGGGAAAAGCATGCACTTCAGCATAAATACAAAGGTGACAAACAAGTGAGTACGCCCAGTATAAGCTGGGGTATGCCCAACGTAGTGTTGGATAAGTGAAACATTGGTGTGAAAGACGTACGCCCAACATACAGGGAGTACGCCCAACGTACGTCCATGATCTTCAAAACCCTAATTTTAAGTGTTGGAACACTATTTAAGGCACCTTAAGTCCAAGGGGTTGCGCCTCTCTTTAATTCTCAAAGCCTTAAACCCTAATTTTGAGTGGTAGATTCATCCAAGAGTGTTGTGAGCTTTGTGGGTGCATTTTGGTGGTTTTTGGTGCATTTCAATAAGTGGAAGCTCATTACAAGGTGGTGGTTTAAGGGAGGACTTGTGCATCTGGACTTCTTTCTACATTTTCAGCTCAAATAAGGTAAAAAGTTCTGAGCTTGATCACTAGATGTTGTTATTTATGGATATGTGGGTTTTCGGTCCCTTTTTGGCCTCATGAGCAAGATCTAGTGGTTATACACCACTCCAGAAGCTTTAGGTTGCCACTCTTAGCAGATCTGAGGATCTAAGTGTATAAAAATGCTTGATTGATGATTAGATATGGTCCATGCATCTTCTAGATGGATTAAGATGAGTAGTATTGGGTAAAGTTGATATTTGGGTCCCTTTGAGTCATAAAAATGCATAAAGGTGCCCACTTTATGCATTAAGAGCTTCATTTGAGGTTCCCTGGAAGTTCGGATGCAAAGGACTTAACAGATTAAGTCCCAAATGAGTTTTGAAGAAATAGCGGGTACTCCCCGCGTAAGTCTTTGTATGCCCCGCGTACCGACTTAAGGCCCCCGATGCCCATCCTTGTGTACACTAAGCGTACCAAGAAGGTACGCCCCGCGTTCGTCATCAATGGTCTTTGGGCTTGCTTTTGTTTGGGCTTCAGACAAAGGTTTAGGCCTGGAGTGTTGGGGTCTGTTGGTGAGGAGAGTTTTAGAATATTGGACTTTAGGTTGGGTATGCCTTTTTGGGCCAAGATTTGTATTGGGCCTAGGTGGGCCCAATGGTTTCGGGTTTTCTTAATGGCTTACAAGTGCACGGACATTGTTGGACCAACTAAGGATGCATATTGGATTGAAAATAAATTATTGGGCTTAGGGTGAGGCCTATGTAAGGATTTGAGCCCAATTTGGAAAATTGGGCGATTAGTGGGCTTTTATCGATTTTATAGTTTTGGGCCTCATTGGTTTTGGGCTTGGGCCTTAGTTATGAATCTTGATGGGCCAGTGCTAAAATGGTCATTTTACCCCAAGTAAGGATTATGAATCATGGTTTGAGACCCAATTGCTAATTGGGTATTATTTTGGTATTGATAGTTCAAGGAGTTTCCAGAGCAGCAGCCAAGGATTTCTTGCAATGGACTTCAGCAGTGTGAGGTGAGTTACCTTCCAGTAGAAGTGGGTCTCAGGCACCAATGTCGGCCCACTAGTAGGTGCTTATAGTAGGGATGATTGTCTTTGTGATAATTTTCTAGTATGCCAGTATCTGTTATGCTTTATGTGCTAATATGTTATGATATTATGTGATAGTGGTAGGAGGGGTGAAATACTCCCCGGTTATCGGTTGAAAGAGACCGAAGGGGTAGACAGTACCCAGATATGCCTAGCAGTATGTTTTTGATATGTTATTATGTGGTAGTGGTAGCGGTGAAATAGTCTTGTAACCGGTTGAGATAAACCGGAGGGTAGGTCGGGCACCCAGATATGCCTGACAGGGGTAGGTCGGACACCCCGGTATGTCTGACAGAGGTAGGTTGGGCACCCCGGTATGCCTAACATGGGTAGGTTGAGCACCCATGTATGCTCCGGGCTGGGCGATTACTAGGGATTCGTTACTATCAGAAGATACTGCCCCCCAAGAGTGGAGTAGTTGTGTTCATCGCCCAACTACAATGAGTTCGCTTGCGAGTCAATCAAGTGCTCGTATGGCCGGTGACCTTTCTTATGCCGCTGCGCAGCTCTTGTTTGAGTCCAACCGTTGTAGGGTAGCATCTCTCATTCGAAGAATTATCTACTCTTAGTGATTTGTAATTGTATTCACGAGGTAGTTAGGGGAGGTAGTAGGGACTTCTTATGCAGCTAATAGCGGAGAGTGAGTTGGTGATTAGCCTAGGGCAAGCCTAGGATGAGAGTAGCAGAGAGCAGTAGCAATACAAGGGAATTGGTGGAGTTGAGGCAGTTCTTGAGGAAAGTACGGATAGTTGTGGAAGGTAGTATGGGCCAGTACTACCGAAAGCAGAGGATCCGTACTTGAATCAAGGAAGGCTGAGATGAATCCCGGAAACTGTAGTATGTTAGATTCCTCGAGATACGATGAGTATAATGATATTTGTTATGGTGTATTTTCAGTATGGTGGTTCTACGCACTAGGCCAATGGGCACTTCAGGCAGTGGTGAGGCATCAGGCTCGGGCTTTGGAGACGGGCAGTTGGATGAGCAGACGAGGGAGTTTATTTCATCTGAGGTTACACGCAGCATTCTCGATCAGACTCCTGTGATCTTTGGATCGGTCAAGGAGGGGATGTTAGAGCTTCTGGATGAGAAGCTGAGCGTTTTCCGCACTGAGATAACGACCATAATGGGGTCGCGCACATTGACTTTCAGGGAGTTC
The DNA here is from genome assembly GCF_052849685.1 of Lactuca virosa. Taxonomy (NCBI): domain Eukaryota; kingdom Viridiplantae; phylum Streptophyta; class Magnoliopsida; order Asterales; family Asteraceae; genus Lactuca; species Lactuca virosa. Next base: position 175,977,558 of record NC_136428.1, read on the forward strand.
AGAGCTTGTGGAGCTCCCAACTACCATGGGGCTAGGGACCCCATTGCGAGCACCAGATGGTTGGCGGATGTCGCCAACACATTCCACACTAGCAGATGTCCTGAGGGGGACAAGGTTCGACTTGTGTCTTGTCTTCTGAAGGACAGGCCACGAGACTGGTGGGAGGAGGTCGGACATGCCATCGGTGATGATGTAGCTCTTGATACCAAGACCTGGCTGACTTCTCAGATCGGTTCAGAGCCGAATTTGCACCGGTGATAAAGGTGCAGCAGCTAGCTAGGGAGTTCTAGGATTTACGACAGACGACTGAGACAGTGGCGGAGATTACCACCAAGTTCAGGGAGAGGGCCCTTCTCGTTACGCAATACGTGGCAGACGAGGAGATGAAAAAAGGCCTGATATCATGAGATGTTAAGGAGCGATATCAGACAAATTGTGAGCTGCTCCAGCTACAGGACGCTGGAGGATATGATAGCGAGCACTCATGAGAGAGAGAGGTTGATTTAGAGATGGAGAGAAAGAGGAATCCAGAGGTGTCTGGCATGGAGAGTTCGGGCAAGAGGCCCAAGGTGTCTGACCACAGGTTTAGGAGTTAACAGAGCCGCAGCCAGTATGGCAAATGCGGCAAGTTGTACGATGGGGTGTGCAAGGCAGGGAGTTCTGGCTGCTTCAAGTGCTGCCGAACTGGGCATATGAGCAGGGATTGTATAGCTACTACCACCACCACGACATCAACATATCTAATTTGCTTTCAGTGCAATTAGAGGGGACACAAGCGGTCCCAGTGTCCGAGTTTAGCAGCAGCAGGGCAAGTGGCAGCACCTGCTCCTGCAACATTGAGGATCACAGACGGCTACCAGGGTCGGGCAGAGGCACCGGTGGCCAAGAGCAGAGCCTTTCAGTTGACAGTTGAGGAGGCACGAGCAGCGCCTGACGTGGTGAAGGATCCTTTTATACCAGTTTGAGAGACGTGTACCCCTTAACTGATTCTGTTGAGCATTCCCTCGTGAGTTGCGACGTGGTAGAGCCATACTGGAGGATCCTTTGTGACGTATTTTGCCTCGTCCCCTTATTGGATAGAGGGGAATATTTTAAATATTATGAAGATCGTGGATATCGTTAGAAGGGAAAGTGGAACTCTCTGATTGGTCCCATGTTTGCCGAGGTGTAATTCCTTGGAGAAGGGGTTAAGGCACGGCTTTGCACCTTAACCGCTACACCAATGATCCTTACGTTGGCGAAGACTCGGCCTTGGCTTTGGACTGGGTTCTGACCAGGCCAATCCCGATGTTAGTTCGACTTTTCCTTTTTTGACGCTCTCCCTAAGGGATACGTTAACAAGTCCCTTAGACTCGTAGGTGTATGCGTCAACTTGATAGTGTCGCCGCTTGAGTCTATATCTCAAGACGTGTATGTCTGGGATTATCTCTAGTATTTGACAGGCCTTAGACAGCGCCGTCAATGTGTGTCGGATCCATCCTGAGATGGTTCGTGATGCTAGTTTTTTTGTTGTATCAACACAAGCATCTTATGAATTTTTTGTTTCTATCACTCATCTGTTTTCGACAATGGACGGTTATGGTAGAGTCCCTACTGTAGAGGAATTCCAATTTCTGCATGGTCGTTTCGGTTTCTTACCGGGGCACGGTGTGATGATTCTGAAAAAGGGGGCGTCGATTTACGACTGTCCTCAAGGGAAAGTGAGGGTTGCGATCCCTCTGTTCAAAGTGGGGGTGCGCCTGCCAACCTCTGATTTCTTTGACATGATTCTGCATCATTACGACTTCTCCGTTGACGACTTAACCCCTAGCACTGTCAATAAGATCGTCAGTTTTAAACTGATTTATCGATCTCTGGGTTATATACCCATTTTTTGGGTTTTCAGTTACTTTTTATGTTCGACTAACAATTTTGGAGTCCGCACTCTAGCGAAGAGAAGGGCATTCATCAGTTGATTTCTGAACAAGATGCTCCAAAGAAAAATTGGCAACGGCAATGGCTTTGGGTTAACCGAAACCTTGTGGGGCGTAGGTTTCATAGAACCCGAGACTTTCTTGACCGTCTTCCCAAGTTGTTTTGGAGTAACCGGACTCTTGGTAAGCAACTGGGAAACATCACTATCATTGGGAAAAACTGGGAATATTTCATTCTTGCAGCGGCCGGTATGAGTGTCGCCTGGAGTACTCACGGGAAGATGGCGCAGATGTTCGTCGTGAGATTCGGTATTAACTCATCTCCTTCTCCCCCACCTTTTTTTAAAAAAAAAAAGAAAAAGAATGACAATAGGGTATCTTATTGGCTTGTGAGATCTTATTTTTGGCGTTGCTTTTCATTGGTGTTGAAGCCGAGATTTCCCTGCAGATGGCCCTGCGTGGTCACTATTAGGGTAAGTTGTGCCACCGGGAGATCGATCTTGTAGAGGCTCTTCCTCCTCCTGTGTCTAAAAAACACATGCGAGAACTCACTGGATTTCCCTCGGTAGAAGGGGTAAATGTTGGTTCTAGCGGACCTGCTTCGCCTTCCCAACCGGCCGTTGGGGTCGTTTTCCCAGTTCATTCATTGGTTCCGGCTTCTTTTGGTTTGCCTGTGGGAGTACAGGCAGAAACAGGTAATGCCCCTATCCGGAAAAGGAGAATTTTGCGCGTGGTGGCATCGGCGGACGAGGAGACTGAATCCGATGATGCGGGTCTCCGTCCTTGTAAGACGCGTAGGATTGTGTTCGTGACTAGGCTTCTTGGTGGTATTGGGGGTGTTCTCGGTGGTAAGTTTTCTATGCCTGAGCAGAAAGAGATAATGGTGGTGCCTACTTCTCTAGAGGAGTCACCTTCGTTGTTTACTAGTTCACTCTCAGTTGATCTTGGTTCCGGTTTTGTGTTTGGGGGTGCGTCGGGCTCACCTGGAGGTTCTTTCCAGCCCGAGTAGCCTTCCCCGGTTGACAAAATAGGAACTTTATCTCACTCCTTGTCTTTTGAGGCCTATGCTTCGGGCTGGGCGATTACTATGGATTCCTTAGTATCAAAAGACACCGCCAGCCAGGAGTGGAGTAGTTGTGTGCATCCCCCGGCTACAATGAGTTCGCTTGCGAGTCAATCAAGCGCTCGTATGGCCGGTGACCTTTGTTATGTCGACTCAGACATATGCTCTTATGGTAGCTTCCGCCGATCTGGTATTCCACGCCGGCATGAATGAAAAGCAGTTTAAAGCATTGCAAGGTGTCATGGCACGCACGAGGGAGGAACTCCATGATTCAGAGGCTGAGCGTCGAGTCCTTTTTGAGCAGAATTGTATTGTGTCCTGCGAGAAGGCCTATTTGGAAGTGCATGTGGCCACCTTGGAGGACCACACAGAGCTACTCGAAAGCCAAGTGAGTTCTCTTACTTGGGAGAAGGGTGTGCTAGCGAGTGAGTTGGTCAGGTGCCAACGTCAACTGGCACGTGCTCGTGTTGATGGTGCTATCACTCAAGGCCGTTTGCAATGGATGCTGGAGAAGGGGGTGGTTCGCGTCATCAATAAATTTATCCGGAGCGCGGAATTTTCCAGCGGGATCCATGTGTTTGTGAGGCATGTGAGGCCCTTGGGTTTGAAAAGGGGAAGAAATTAGGTGGTTGTTTCACTAGTGCCGGTGAACCTGAAGCTCCAGATCTTGGCCGTGTCGCGAGAAAGGCCGAAGAGGTGGATTTTGCTCTTTCGTCACTTGTGAGACGGATTTCGCGGGCCTCCTTTGCTAGGGAAAACTAGATTATGACGGCTTCCGCCAGTTTTGTCGCAGGCCGAGTCCAGGAGGTTCTTCCTTAGACTCCGAGGGCTGATTTGTGTTTGTCTCTTTTGTTCGATCTGTAGTGTAGTTGCCTTCATGTGTATAGTGATAAACATTGGTTGTTAATAACCATAAATTGTGCATTTTGTTTCGAATTTGGCATGGAAGTGTTTGCTTCCTTTTTTTTGTTTTTCTGTATGTATAGACATATTTTGAATTGTCTTGTGGTATCATTAATGACGGGCTGTTTGACGTTTCTACTGTAATTCTTTTTTGCAGACTCCCTTGGTCTAGGGTTTGCGTTAATCGGCTAATGTGTGATTCAGTCGTCGTATAGCTGCTACTATTGAGCTATGTTCCGTTCACTTGTATGCTTAATTGGGCTTATTATGGTAAGCCGCGAGATGGTAGTCAATGCTGTTGACAATACTGTATGGTTTAGCTACCAATAAATTGGCCGAGATCGTCACCTCAATACCTTTTACTGTTCAATTTTCAAGGGAAAGGTTATGAACCTTTTAGAACCCCTTGTTTTATGCCATTAATTTGGATGTATACATTCTCAGCACTGAGATGTTATTGGCATGCTGTAGGTAAAGATTATGACTCTTTTAAGACTTACGGTTGCATCATTGCATAGATTTTGCTCAAGTAGCATAGGAGATCAGCCGTTGTTGCTACTTGGAAAATATGCACAACCTCTATACTTTGTGTTTTTGCAATATAGAATTTTGGAATGCTCTTTCAAAATGCAAATTATATTATTTCTAGAAAGAAAAAGAAAGACATGAGACAATAGACCCTGAACGTGTAATTGTCAGGGCGTATGCCCGGTCTTCGCTTCGGCACCTGGAGTATGGTTATCCTGTGTGGAGTTTGACCATACTCCTTTTTCTAAGCCTCTGCTTTATTTTTTTGATTGAGTTCTCTGCTATGGCTACCTCATTGCGGTTGTGTCTCTTTTCCTCATCTGCTGGCAGTGCTTCAATTATGTTGGGTTTTCCTCTCGTTTCCACCATCGGTGCCCAACGTGAGAGAGCTGAATTTTGTCTTTCCTGCTCTGGAGGCGCTCGCATTTTCCCTTCTTCTTGACCCACTGTGTTGATACTGTTGGAAGCGCCTCCCTTGGCCGCGTGAGGGTACCACCTGCGCTTTTCTGCACGCCTGGCAACCTTACGTGTCACGTTGTCACTTAGGGCGTTGTTTACCTCATCAGAGGCCCTCTTCAGTTCTCTTCTATAGGAAGGCTTGTGTGTAAAAATGAGTGGCCTTCTTCCTCTATTTTTGTTGCACCTGGCGCTTGTCTCTTTCATCCCACTAGATTTTTGGTCATGTTCGATATCGGCCAAAATTTTCTTTAAATCCTGAATCACTCTTTGGGAGAGATGTTGTGAGCCGAGTGAACACATTTTTTGCCTTTTTTGGGCTCGTGGGTCAGCCCTTGTGCTGTTGCGGTTCTCTGCTATGGGTTTTCCATCTTCTGGCTGTTGGATAAGATGTCTAAGTCCATAACTTATTTGGTATATACTTGACCCGACCCGGCATGGTCCATTTGGGTTGCACTTCACCCAAACTAGTTATGGATAATTTTATGAGAGTTGTATACTTACGATTTATTAATATATTATAAGTTATAATATATTAATATAAAGTCATGTTACTTAATTAGTTTTAATCTTGAATTAATTATGAATTAATTTAGTGATTAAAAGGAAGACTAATTAAATCATGGGCTATTATATTTATATGGTGTGGGCTAACACTCATTTGGAATGGGCTAAGCTTATATGGAAGTCCATGGATGATCCATGGAGCTTTTACCCATGGATCCTTGGAAGAGGAAAAGACATGGGTTATTAGGGTTTCATCCTAACCATGTACACTATATAAACAAGCTTATGTTGCATGAAAAAAAACACTAATATATGTGTGTAAGTGTGGTGGCCAAAGTCAAGTGTTAGTATACTCTCTCATACATTTTCCAAGTTTGTGGTGATTTGTGATTTCCATTTGAGGCATTCACATTATTGGTGCTTGGCTCTCAAACTCCAAGGAATCAACAATCAACAAAAGGTATGTAATTCATCTAGTTCTTTTATGGTTAAAAGTACCCCATGTCATGCTAGATAGGTTATAAACCTTGGAAAATAATATTTTGCATGTATCTTAGACAAACATAGATCCAAGGTTTAATAGGGTTGCATGTACACTTAGTAAGTGTTAGAATGCTCAAAACCCAACAGTGGTATCAGAGCCTAGGCTTGTTTGTTTGATACTTGATGCAAAATAGTGATAAAAAGTTGATTTTTTTGCTGTCTGACTGATGAACTCGCCGAGTCCATGGGGGGACTCGCCGAGTTCATGTGTAAACTCATCCTACTCGCCAAGTAGGTTTGTGCACTTGGCGAGTAGGAGCCTCAGAATGCAGATTTTCGACTTTTGCTGCTGGAAATGGACTAGAAACATTACCCTAAACTGTTTTGGTGTTTTAAAACTTGTTTTAGCTGGTGTAATGGTTGTTCTAATCCATTTACAATAGCTTATATCAAAATTTCATGCTTTGTATGTGTTCATATAATTCTTGAAACTTTGATGATCATGTTCATGTTCTTATGAATTTAGAAGATGATAGGAATTATTTGCTGAATTGTTTTGGATTAATTCTTGATCATTTATGTGTTTTAATGGAGTCCATAATTTGTCCTCAAGTTATGGATATCCAAAGGTCACTTCTTTTAAACACACACTTAAAACACATAAGTTACATGGAAATGAAGAGTCTTCAGTTTTATGAACCTTTAATTCATAAGTTATGAAATGAAAAGTTTTGAATAGTTTCAAAACTTGTCCTCAAGTTTTGGAATTTGTAAAGTTACACACACTTTAATATACTTTAATTCCAAACCCTTAGAGTTTTAAAAGTTAAAATTCAACCCTTATACTATTTATAACATTAATGGTTAATTATTATATATATGTATAAGATCAAAGTCGTCTTACCGCTAGTACGCCTCATTCACGAAGCCAGTCTATAAGGTGGGTATAAGGTTGTTGCCTATAAAATGGCAACTTAATGGGTGTCCACTCTCACCCACCGCTTGCTTGACTGGTGGAGGGTCGTTAGCCTAACGGGTAGGACAAGGACTTATAAATTCTCATTAAAAGTATGATGAATATTATAAAGTAACTAAACCTTTTATAAATTCCCAATCTTAGTTACTTTAGGAAAATGTGAATATGGTGCTAACCCATGAAATTCACACTTTGTACCTTACCAAGTCGTTGGTGGAGCGTGTGTGGTTAACCGGCACACTAACTTGGACTAGTAAGGATCACGAAGGGTAACTTAATGTTTATCATAGATCGGTGGAGCATGTGTAGTTAACCGGCACATTGATTAGGTGATAATATTAAGGGTACCAAGTGAATTTGCATGGTTATTCACACCTTGTTTTGTGATCCTCGGCATCCCAGTCACAAAACTTGAAGGGCACAATCGAGATTGAAACATGCCATTGAAAAGTTCAATGAATCTCAAAAGAATCTAGGAATTTCAAAAACCAATTAAACCTAATAATTCATTTCGTTGTCATGGTGGAAATTGGTGAATCGTCATTCACCTACCTTCAAATATATTATAGCTTAGATTACGGCATCCCTCTTCTAAGTTATAATATATTGTGTTGGATCATAGCCTTAATATTACATTTGGGTGTATTATTAAGGATTCGATATATCTAATATAAACTTGTTTTCTTCTTTTCAGATGTCTTCCAACAATAAAGCTTCGGGCTCTAACCCTACTGGCTCCTTTTCCCTCATGAACCTTTGTGGGAGGGTCATCTTTGATGGTTCCAACTTCATGGATTGGATCTGGAACATCAGGATGGTTACTCGTTACGAGGACAAGGAATATGTCCTCGATAAGGAGCTAAAGGAGCTTGATGAGTCCACTGCTACTCCTGAGGAGGTCGCTGAGTATCAGGCACATGAAAGAGATGCCACCAAGGTGGCATGCATCATGATGGTCACCATGACAGCTGAACTCCAAAAGTCCTATGAGGACTATTACCGTTTTGAGATGCATCAGGATCTGATGGAAAGGTACCATCAGAGTGCTCGTCAAGAGCGGTATGAAATAATCTCCTCCATGATCACTACCCGTATGAAGGATAGCGAACCAATCACGAGACACATGCAGAAAATGCAAAGGTATGTGGACCGTCTAATGAAACTGAATGTGAACTTCCCTGAGGAGTTGGCAATTGATATCATTTTGCACTCCTTGCCATCGTGTTATGATCAATTTCGTATGACATACCACATGAACAAGGAGGAAGTCACACTCAGTAAGCTTCAAGGACTTCTGAAGACTGCCGAAAGTGGTCTTAAAAGTAAGTCGGTTGCTACTCCTACTCCTACTACTACCCCTGTTTTGGCTATCGGTCAAGGCAAAGGGAAGAAGAGGAAGCACCCTTCGAAGGGTACCAAGGGAAAGTCCCTTGAAGGCTCCTCATCTGGAACCAAAGGTGGTTCTATCACACCTTCTACCATCCCTAAGGATGCTGAATGCTTCTACTGTCAAAATAAGGGGCACTGGAAGCGAAACTGCCCAAAGTACTTGCAGGATGTCAAGGATGGGAAAGTGAAACCATCCCATGCAGGTATTTACACTATATTGTCTAATAACTCACCATATTCTAATTCTTGGGTTCTTGATACAGTTTGTGGTATTCACATCTGTTGTGACTTGCAGGGCCTAAGAAGAAGTGAGGATGTGGAGCATGGAAAGATAAACTTAATCATGGGGAACAAGAAGGTTGCACCTGTTACCAAGATTGGAGTTTATACTTTGTTGCTAGATAGTGGGTTAAAGTTAGATTTGAATAAATGTGTTTACTCGTCTGAAATGGCGAGGAATATTATTTCCTTTCATGCTTTGTACAAACAAGGTTTTACCTTTTCTTTTGACAATGAAGTTGGTAGTATTAATGCTTTCTTTAATAATGTTCTTTATTTTAAAGCATTACCTTCTGATGGTGTGTATGAAGCTGTATCGGTTGTAGATAATTTAGGAAATAATGTATTATGTATTGATTCTTCTACTAGCTTGGATAAAGCATCTTTGTGGCATTATCGTCTTGGACATGTAAGCAAGAAATGCATAGGCCAGCTCCAAAAGGATGGAATCTTGGAGTCGTTCGACCTCAAGCCGGATGATAGTTGTGAGTCTTGTCTACTTGGAAAAATGACAAAATCACCCTTCACTGGTACTTGTGCAAGGGGTGAGGGTTTGTTGGACCTTATACATACTGATGTATGTGGACCATTCAAAACCGCCACAAGGGATGCTAATCGTTATTATGTGACTTTTATTGATGATTTTAGTAGATATGGTTATGTCTACTTAATTAAACATAAGTCAGAAGGTTGCCAAAACACCTTAATCTAGTCCCTACAAAGAAGGTTGCCAAAACACCTCATGAGATGTGTACTGGGAAAGTTCCCAATTTGGACCACATCAAGATTTGGGGTTGCGAGGCTTTCGTGAGGCGTGAGACTCATGACAAGCTTGAACCTCGAAGTGAAAGGTGTATTTTCATCGGCTATCCACAAAAATCCTTTGGTTACCTCTTCTACAGACCCAATGAGAATGTGGTCTTTGTGGCTAGGAGAGGAGTCTTTCGAGAGAGAGAATTTATAAGCCAAGGAGACAGTGGGAGGCAAATTGACCTTGAAGAAATTCAAGAGTCAATTGGTGAAGGAGCTTCAAATACTAGCAATCAACCCGATGAGGAAACTCCTGTTGATCCAGCTGATGAGTCTGTACTTCCGAGGCGTTCCACAAGGGTTAGGAACACACCTAAGTTTTATTATGGATTTCATATTACTACGGAAGGTGATACATTTATCAGTGACAGTACACTGGTAAATCTGGATGAACCTAACAGTGTTAAGGAAGCCATGGCAGGCCCAAAGTCTGCTAAATGGAAGGAGGCTATGGACAGCGAGATACAGTCCATGTATGACAATCAAGTTTGGAACTTGGTTGACAATGTACCAGGCCGTAAAACAGTCGGGTGCAAATGGATCTTCAAGAAGAAGACCGACATGGATGGGAAAGTGCACACTTATAAGGCTCGACTGGTTGCGAAGGGTTTTACTCAGACTCAGGGTATTGATTATGATGAAACCTTTTCACCAGTAGCAAATATTAAGTCTATTAGGGTTATGCTAGCCATTGCTGCATTTCATGATTATGAAATATGGCAAATGGATGTCAAAACCGCTTTCCTTAACGGAAAGTTGGCTGAGGATGTTTACATGAATCAGCCATAAGGTTTTGTCAGTGCAGAGTACCTCAATAGAGTGTGTAAGCTTGAGAAATCCATTTATGGATTGAAACAATCATCTCGAAGTTGGAATCTTTGTTTCGATGAGAAGGTCAAAGAGTTTGGTTTCTCAAGAAGTGAAGATGAGTCATGCGTGTATGTCAGAGCCAGTGGGAGTATAGTTAGTTTTTTGGTACTGTATGTGGATGACATACTACTCATAGGAAATGACATCCCAACCTTGCAGGAGGTTAAGTCCTGGCTTGGGAAGTGCTTTGCTATGAAGGACCTTGGAGAAGCTACCTATATCCTAGGGATAAGGATATTAAGAGAAAGGAGTAAAAGACTAATTGGACTTAGTCAGAGTATCTACTTGGATAAGGGGTTGAAAAGGTTCAACATGCAGAATTCCAAGAATGGAGAATTACCGATCCAAACCAATGCCAAACTGAGCAAGGCTCAGAGCCCGAGTATAGAAGATGAGATAGCTGAGATGAGTCGATTACCTTATGCTTCCGCCGTTGGTTCGATCATGTATGCTATGACTTGTACCCGTCCTGATGTGGCCTTCGCTTTGAGCATGGTCAGCAGATATCAGGGGAACCCTGGCAAGGCTCATTGGACAGCGGTAAAGAATATTCTCAAGTACCTGCGGAGGACTAAGGATTGGATCCTTACCCTTGGTGGGAGTGATGACTTGAGAGTAGTAGGGTATAGTGATGCTAGATTTCAGACTGATAGGGATAACTTCCGCTCTCAGTCGGGCTGGGTCTTTACCTTAAATGAAGGGGTAATCACTTGGAAGAGTTCCAAACAGGAGACTGTAGCTGATTCGACTTGTGAATCAGAGTACATAGCAGCGAGTGAAGAGGCAAAGGAGGCGATATGGCTGAGGAACTTCATCGGAGACCTTGGAGTTGTACCAGCTATTAAGGAGCCTATGGAGATTTTCTGTGACAGCAATAGTGCGGTTGCCTTAGCCAAGGAACCAAGAGATCATGGCAGATCCCGACACATTGACAGAAAATATCACTTCATAAGACACAAGATAGAAGAAGGACTCCTCGTGGCAAAGAGGGTATCGTCAGATGAGAACCCTGCAGATCCCCTTACGAAGGGACTGACGAGGGTTAAGCATTTGCAGCATGCGAGGCGCATCGGGCTGAGGGACGATATTAGTTTTACATATTAGATAGTTTTTCTGAAACTTGTAAAATGTAATCGACGTTTGATGATGAATAAAATGTGTGATTTATTTATGAGGAAAGTGTTACTATCATTGTCAATTATTTACTATTGTTTCAGTTTTGCATGTTTTGACTTCCAGAATAATTAATTTATTCAAACCTCCACAATCAGTCATACGTCGGAAGTAGGTATGAATCAAGATTGTCATGAATTGGGATTGTAGATGACTAAAGGTGTTTAGCCATAGCAATGGTTGCTACAACATTCATGAGTACTCATAAGTTATGAGTATTGGAATAAACCCACGCTCACTTGTATCACTTCATGGAATTTATCTCGAGTGATCGTGAGACGGTAATATCATATATGTCTTCAAACCTAGAGATATGAGTTGTTACCTATGAGTTGGTTGTGCATTGATTGCACGTAAATGCATCAGTAACTTGATGTTATAAAACGTGCATTTGTATGCAATTCAATAAGTAGTAGAACAAGCATATGAGTCGAAGTTTATCTGTTCCTTCTAGAAATAGAAGCGATATCTGGGCCCCTCGATGATTTTGTGTTGACCCATGTATCGGGCCCGGTCAGAACTAAATTGATGTGTTCAGTTAAGTTCTTTGTCAAACAAATCGGAAATCGAGAAACAACTGCTAGACAATAAGTAAGACATTGTTCCATGTATTTGTCCGGCTGATATCATGAGAGCAGAGGATTATATGATCACTTATCTAAAATGGCGCTTCATAGTTCACAAGAGTTTTCGAGAGCTACGATTGCCGGTTGGTTCCTGAAGTAATATAGGCAAATACAGTTATTAGACTTATCCTAGTGCGAGTCTGTTGGATAAGATGTCTAAGTCCATAACTTATTTGGTATATACTTGACCCGACCCGGCATGGTCCATTTGGGTTGCACTTCACCCAAACTAGTTATGGATAATTTTATGAGAGTTGTATACTTACGATTTATTAATATATTATAAGTTATAATATATTAATATAAATTCATGTTACTTAATTAGTTTTAATCTTGAATTAATTATGAATTAATTTAGTGATTAAAAGGAAGACTAATTAAATCATGGGCTATTATATTTATATGGTGTGGGCTAACACTCATTTGGAATGGGCTAAGCTTATATGGAAGTCCATGGATGATCCATGGAGCTTTTACCCATGGATCCTTGGAAGAGGAAAAGACATGGGTTATTAGGGTTTCATCCTAACCATGTACACTATATAAACAAGCTTATGTTGCATGAAAAAGACACTAATGTGTGTGTGTAAGTGTGGTGGCCAAAGTCAAGAGTTAGTATACTCTCTCATACATTTTCCAAGTTTGTGGTGATTTGTGATTTCCATTTGAGGCATTCACATTATTGGTGATTGGCTCTCAAACTCCAAGGAATCAACAATCAACAAAAGGTATGTAATTCATCTAGTTCTTTTATGGTTAAAAGTACCCCATGCCATGCAAGATAGGTTATAAACCTTGGAAAATAATATTTTGCATGTATCTTAGACAAACATAGATCCAAGGTTTAATAGGGTTGCATGTACACTTAGGAAGTGTTAGAATGCTCAAAACCCAACACTGGCAACTTTCACTTAGACGCAATTAGGTTAGTTGCTTTGTTTCTCGTTGGCCACCGCGTCCGTTGCATGGTTTGGTTGCCACTACCGTTGTCGATTCGTCACTCGTGCTGAACTTGAGAACACCGTAAAGAGTAGACTGAATCGCTTGTAGTTGTAACAACGTTGGCCGTCCTAGTAGAACATTGTTGTGATCCGGGCGGTCAACAACCGAGATTCGAGCGCCCTTATTATCTGTTTGGTTCCATCATGACTGATCAATGTAAATGGGAGTGTGACTATTCATGTTGGCCAGATGCCATGACTGGTGAAACCGAATAGCGGGCCTTGGCGTGGTAGCTGGAGGTGCTTTTTCCATTCATTTACTAACTACTGAAGGCAGTGTTCATAAATCACGTTGACCCTGCTTATGGTATCGATGTGCATTTGTTCAACACGGTTTTGGCTAATGAAACTGGTGATGTGCAAAGGGTCATTTGCATCCCAGTGCTCTGGCCTGGGGTCCTTCATTGAAAATGCAATGTTGAGGATATTTTGATGGTATACATTCACGCCCACGTGCTGGCTCTGGCGATTGCTGCATGGGTGGGGCGTGGTAATGGTGAGTATCTCTGCCCTTTAGTCTTGGTCTTTTCCGCCATCCTTTTGGTTTTTGGGCTGGTGCTTATCCTCATCAAATTTTTCCCTGAGGTCCTTTGGTATGTCGACTATGTTCCCCGCTAGTTGTTTCTCATCGATCTCCCGCTTCAATACTGCGCACTCGCTGGTATCATGCATTTTGCTTTTATGATACTCACAGATGTTGCTCTTGTATTTGTTCTCCTTTGTTGTAGTCTTATTTATTGCTTGGACATCGTTATCACCACTCCTGCTATCATACCTGTTGAATGGATTATACCTCTGTGACATGTGTCTAGAATGGCGGTTGTGCCTCTGTTGGTTGCTATCTTGCCTCTCTTGTTGGGTTGTGCTCGGTCAGGAGATATGTGTTAGCCACAGCTTTGAGATGGCATCGTTTCGCTCTTCCCCTTCGATTTGTCGAAGGTATTTTTCCACATGGAACTTGAGTTCGTCCGTGGATCTAGGAACTGTTCCTTGCATCTTCCTCGATAGGGGTCTAGGAAGCAGACCTTGGGCGAAGGCGCCTGTCACCAAGAACTATTCATATCTTGGGACATTCAAGCCGGCTAGCATGAATCAGTTGTAATAGTCATGGATCGATTCTCCTTATTTTTGCTTGCACGCCATCACTGAGTTGGCTTCCCCTTTTCCTTTCCTCAATTACATGAAGTTGTTGAGGAAAAGGTATTTCAGCTGCTCAAAACTCGAGATACTGCCCGACCTTGGAGATTTGAACCACTTGTCTGCGTTTCCTGTTAAGGTGCAGGTGAAGCGAAGGTCCATCCTAAGAGATGTCATTGTCCACTCGTAGTTGTCGATGTGGTCATCTCGGTCTGTAATGTCGTTTTACTTTAGCATGTTTGGTATCATCGCAGTGTGCGGGATCTCATACTGCAGGAGTTCATGGCTGAAATTGGAGCTTACGCTTCGCATGGGGTTATCCATGTATGAGTATGGGGTTGTCCATGTACGATTGCCACTTGTGGACTTGAGCTAGCTGTTGGGCGCCATAGACTGGCTATGTAAGTTGCCGCCATTTCAGCTGCTAAACTAGGTGGTGTTTGTGAGACCGGTGTGCGGTTTGAAGCGTGTTCTTCCTGAACAGAAGTTTGCCCGCCATCTAGTGATTCCATTGGACTCAGCAGACTTCTCTCCACTGTTCCTGATGTCACTGGGATGTCTCCTGGCATCGTTACTTTTTGGGTTTGCTTCGTGGATGTATCATTCTAGAGATACGCCCCTATGGCGCCAAATGTTGTGATATGTTGGAGAGGGTTGAGTTTAGATTGTAGATGAGATCTGTGCAGGTTTCTTCTCCTAATATCATAGTACAAAAGAGAGAGATGATCATTAGTCGACGTCCGGGAGGAATTCCCGAGACGAAGCTCCGACGATCAAGTTAGTATGAGGTCTGAGAGAGGTAATAATAGATCACAGGAAAAAGAGTTTTGTCCCCTTCTTCATGACGAAGAAGGATCCTTTTATACCTGTTTGAGAGGCGTATGCCCCTTAACTGATTCTGTTGAGCATTCCCTCGTGAGGTGCGACGTGGCTGACCCATACTAGACGATCCTCCGTCACGTCTTTTGCCTCGTCCCCTCATTGGCTAGAGGGAAATCTTTTAATGATTATGAAGATCGTGGCCATCGTTGGAAGGGCAAGTGGAACTCACTGATTGGTCCCACATTTTCTGGGGTGTAATTCCTTGGAGAAAGGGTTAAGGCGCGGCTCTGCACCTTAAACGCCACACCAGTGATCCTCGTGTTGGCGAAGGCCCGGCCTTGCTTCGGACTAGGTTCTGACCTGGCCAAGCCCGGCATTAGTTCGACATATCATTTTTTGAAGTTCTCCCTAAGGGATACGTTAACAAAGACATTTTAAGTTAAATATCTAAAAAAGCGAAAAGAAATATTGTCCTTGAGATTGAATTTGTATGGTATTTAAATTAAATTTGAATACTATAGAGGAGAGGAGTGAAATAGATGATTGGTAAATTCGAAAATAGATGTCCCTTCTTCCTTTCAACCTAAATTCTCACTTCACCACTCCACCTCTCTAGAAACTCTAACCAGATTGGGAGTAGTCTTTACCTAATACCACATACTACTCCACCTCAACTTTTTATTCACTATTATGAAAAACAACTACCTTCAACCTCCCCTCCCCCTCCCCCCCCCCTCCGACAATAATCTCATCCCTCGCACCATTCACACACTAGGTACTATCATTTCACACTTATACCTATGCATATTCGCTCTCCACCATATGACCACAAGTTCCTTTTATATCTGTTCGAAACCCTAATTATTCTACTACCTACCCTTATGGTGTTACCTTCAACCACATACCACCATCATCTATCTAGTTAAAACAAACCCTAAAACTTTCAGCAATATACAACCACCACTACATTTTATGGCTTTGGTCACTCCACGCCGTAAACGAACAGTCACTTATACTATATTTTAAGTAGTTGTAGGTCTTCATCGTGTGACTATTCGAAACCATATTGCCACACCTTCTAATAATTACTTAGCTGAAGTGAACTGAAAGATTTTGGCAGAACGTTTAACCACATATTAGTTGGGAGGCTAGACTATAGAAGATTGAGTTCAATGCATTAGTTACTATATACATAAAAAAAAGTGACAAATATACCTGAGTAAAAAAAATAACAAAAAAAGTGCCCAAATGTCATAAATCGTCACATGAAGTAATGTTTATGTCGCTAACTCATAAACTGGAGTTTGTCTCACATGGTTTCAGTGTAGCAAAAATTTGGTACATAAGGTCCATGAGTAAAAACAACAAAGCATAAATGGAGTTTGTCTGACATGATTTCAGCTGAAGTTATCCATCGTGTGACTATTCGAAACCATAGTGCCACTATATTATGATTTTAGTGAAACTTACCTTTTTGTGAGACTATATCTTAGACCGAGTTATCTAAATCCCCAAATTTTCATTCCCGCTCCCCTAAAATTTCATTTCCGCTCCCCAAATTTTAATTGCCGCTACACTTGAATCCTAATTCATAATAAAATTGAAATCACATGTCTTATGTACCTCTACAATTTCTTTTTCCCTAAAACAAATATCAAAAACCCTAATTAGAAGCGCTGACATCACACCTCATCCGCCCGAGTCATCTTCCTCACCACCATCGGCAGTGAACCACCACCCGCTCTCCAAACTTGTACCACCTCCGTTTCTGATCGCCGTCTCCACCAACTATCTATATAATCACCAATTTCAGTCATTCCCTATGTCTCCTCCAATTCAACAATTTATCCATCAAAAGCCAATCACTTTGTCCCATAACCGATAGAGAAATTAAAAATGAAGATTAACTTCGCCACACACAAACTTTCACTGACTTTTCTCTTTTACAGGTCTTCCAAAACATTGAACACGCATTGCCATCTCTCTTTTACCAGTAGTTAACACCTTTTGTTGTTGCATGCCCCCATGTCGACCCCTTATTGGTAAACCATCACAAACCCTTATTTTTTATGGAAACTTTTGGAAATTTCTTAAATAAATTGGAATTTTGAATTCATCTTTTTCTATCACGTACACTGTTTAGTAAAGAAGCCGTAAAAAGTAGGAGAACGATCGCTTCATGTCTAATTACAAATATTTTGTTAATTCCTTCAAACTTCTCATCTATGTTGGTCAGTTTCTATTCCATTCTTTATTGATTCGTCGGTTTTTCTTCATACGTAATTAGAAATCGGGTTATTTTTTGTGCAGAAGGTCCATTTCCCATTATGCCAAGGTTCATGCATATTGGGTGAGGTTCCAATGAGTTGAGGAGGAATTCACAGAAAAGGTAAGTTAATTAGTATTGATTACAGTGGTATAAGTTTCAATGGTTCAATTGAAAGATCAAAATAGGCCCTTGATGTTAAATTTGAATGATCCTTTGAGTAAAGAAAAATGGAGTTCGCTCTTATCCTCAACCATTCAACCAATTGTCGTTAAACAACCCAAATTTTAACTCTTTGCAGCTGTCTCTAATGATTTAAATACAAACTCTTATTTCTATGTTGCCAGCCATCATTCTCTTATCCATCTTCCAAGCTTCTGTAAACCTTGTAGGACTATCACCATTTTACTGGCAGTTATATTAGGATTATTGATTTAGTCATCAGATTTTTTATAGGAGAGTAAAGGATGGATCTTCCAAATCTTGTTATAGTTTCGCAAGCAGCGGTTAGCCCCGATCAGGTATTATATTGTTATTGTATTGAAAGAAAATAGAGGCTTATATTAGAGGTCTTATTACTAATTTGGCTAAGTTTTATGGTATGCCTTTAGAATTTGTTAAAATCTATTGTCACACAGTTGCACTCGAAATTTTCATCTTTTGTGATTATAGGAGGAGAGGTTACTTACTATAATTTCTTTTTCTTTTTTAGAATTATGATTTCAATAATGTAGTCTTATATTTTATGTATATTTAACTTTGTCTTTGGGGCCTTTCAATGTTTATATTTGAAGAATTATTTATTCACAGTGAAGGCTTGCATAAAAAAGATTTTGCTCAGTAATCGTCTTCACACTACTAGAAAACAACCATTTAATGACACAGGAACAATGACACACACTAATTTACAATACACATTTTTCGCGTGTCCTAAAAATAACGTCAGCTTTCTAAAATCTGAAGGACAGAGGACACGTATTTTTGCATGCCCTAAAATTAGTGTCCAACAAAAAAAATAACAAACGCGAAGGGCGTTTATCTTAAATGTGTTTCATGTAAAGGTGTCATTTTATAAATTTTTTTCATGAACGCGTGTTACGTTTGTTTAATATCCAGAGGGGTAAATGAAATTAAAAAAATTTAAAAACCCTGCCTTGTTCTATTTCCGTTTTTCCCCTATGAATGCAGCCCATCTACCATCTACCGATGTCTCTGCAATTTTCACAAAATTGACAAGGCAATTAGTCTTCCCCCACCTCCAACCCTCGCAAACCCTAGAAAAGCTTCCTCCCCCGACGCCTCCTTCCTCTTTCATGCTCCACCAATCAATTTTATCCTTAGTTTACATCGGATGGAATTCTGTGTATAAATAATCAATATGCTAGATAGTTTTAAGAAAAAGATATTGTGCTCTGCTTTGTTGAATGGATTTCAATTTTTGTGTTTTTGAAGTTGTGTGAATGAATTGATTTCGCCCTCCACTGAGGATGCTCTTCTGCTTCTCTATGCAATTTCTTTTTCTCCTTCCTCAGATGTAATTTCTCTTCGGTATATGCTAATTCTCTCTCCAGCTTCTCTATTTTTGAAGATGAATTTTTAGTGAAATTAGGTTTCTGATTCAGTGAAATGTTCTCTTTTTCTTTCTGTTCTCCAATGAACATTATCAGTTCTGTTTCATATATATTTTTATATGGTCTAATTCTCTCTTTGTTTATTAAGTTTTATGTGTTAATCTGTGATAAAAATGAGTTTACTTTTTTCTGCAGGTTTCTTGACTTGAAGACGAATCTGTCCATCATATTTGGAGAAAATACAGGAGTTCATGTCGATATTGTAAATTTCCCTTTCTTCTCCTGCATAATATTTTCACTTCTCCTGATTATATCTCCACTTGCACAATAGAACTAGATGTGTTTTGTGTTATTATTAACATAATTAGCAAGGGCACTTTATGTGTCAAGATTCTTTATTGTCTACATACTGACAGTATCTAACAGTTATAGTTTAAACATTATATGATTATTACTTTTGTAAAATCAGTTGTTGTTTAGTTCATGTCTTCTTTTGGTTACCTTGATTCCTTTCAATGGTCAGGTAGATTTGAATGAGCAATATGAGGAAGAAGATGGACGACCTGGAAGAATCATATCAAACCATGTTTCACATATGGATATTTTGTACCATATGTCTTCCTCATTTCCAAGTTTTATTGCCAAGGTTTGCCTATTTTTTTAGATCAAAATTGTTATTTCCATTTAAATTTGTGGTAATATAAAGTGACTTTGTTTCGTTTGTTTCTTATCATTATTGAAGAGATCAGTGGGCAAGCTTCCTCTGGTTGGCCTGATAAGGTTGGTTTAAATCACATCCACAGAACACTTCAAAGGTGCTAATCTATTACTTTTGATTCTTATTGATAGTTAAATGAAGATAAAATCCCATTTCAATGAACATTTGTTAATCAGGTAATTGTTATATCATATTCTTAATTCATATCATTCATTAATCAGGTGATATTTATATTTTTTTTGTTTACTTTTGTATCTGTTGTACCTTTTTGGTTAGGTAAAAAGAGTTGTTGTGCCATTATGGTCAGGTAAAAAGAGGTGCTGAGATGTCAAGAAAGCCTCGCTTATTAGATCAGATACACAATGTCGGTTTACTATCTTATGATATTCCTAGGTTGCAAAGAGGATTTAAGGAAATGGCTTTTTTCTGATAGTACATTTATTGTACGAAATAGATTTTTTTGTATGAAACACAAAGTAGATTAGATGAATGAATGTTGGTACATTATCGTATGAAATATATGTGTTTTGTAATATATTGTATTTTATGTTGTGTTATGAGACATTAATTGTCATTTAATTTGAAATTTATTAAATCTATAAAAAAATATTTTAAAAAAATATATTTTTTAAAACATTTAAAATTATGACACGCAATGCATGTCATAATTGCGTGTCATAAGGTTACGACATGAAAATCTGTGTCGTCTTCCTTTATGACAAGAGCTTCCTTGATACGCGTTGCATGTCATCTATGTGTGTTGTAAATGCGCGTCGTAAGTTTACGACACGCACTTGCGTCTCGTCTTCCTTTATGACACGGGCTTCCTTGACACGCATTTGCGTGTCATCTGTACCCTTTATAACACACAATGTGTTTCACTAAAGGGTATTTTCTAGCAATGCCAAGAACTAATGGAATTGCACTAGGTATTGTCAGCTTCAAGTTGAAGATTCCTGATTTTTAATTGAATATTTTACTTCTTAATAAATAAATAATATAAAATATTGTGTTTATATTGCTATGTTACCTTCTTTTTTATCCTTTTTATTGAGTTTATATTGTTTAGAGGTTTAGAAATTATTATAATGTATTATGTAACACTTGGTTTCGGATTGCTTTTGTTGATGGGGGATGCGGCCCAGTCATCAGCTGTCATGAGGCTTAGGGCGTCGGGAAGGGAAGGATTTAGCCCATTCCGGATATAGTTGTCATGGTGGTATTCGATTGTATATTCAGAAGCGAAGGGTAGAATCGGAAATAGATATCACAGCCTTTCATAGGTTTGGGAATTTTTCGGAAGGTTTTAAGGCTCGGGTGTATTGCTAGGAGCGTAGGGCTTCTCGCCACCTTTTTGTGGATATAAGGTTCATCGGAAACGGACCTAGAATGAAGGAGTTATGTTAGTTTGAAGGTTTTGGCAGTTTTGGTACCTGGATGGGAAAAGCATGCACTTCAGCATAAATACTAAGGTGATAAACAAGTGAGTACGCCCAGCATAAGCTAGGGTATGCCCAAGGTAGTGTTGGATGAGTGAAACATTGGTGTGAAAGACGTACGCCCAACATACAGGGAGTACGCCCAGCGTACGTCCATGATCTTCAAAACCCTAATTTTAAGTGTTGGCACACTATTTAAGGCACCTTAAGTCCAAGGGGTTGCGCCTCTCTTTCATTCTCAAAGCCTTAAACCCTAATTTTGGGTGGTAGATTCATCCAAGAGTGTTGTGAGCTTTGTGGGTGCATTTTAGTGGTTTTTGGTGCATTTCAATAAGTGGAAGCTCATTACAAGGTGGTGGTTTAAGGGAGGACTTGTGCATCTGGACTTCTTTCTACATTTTCAGCTCAAATAAGGTAAAAAGTTCTGAGCTTGATCACTAGATGTTGTTATTTATGGATATGTGGGTTTTTGGTCCCTTTTTGGCCTCATGAGCAAGATCTAGTGGTTATACACCACTCCAGAAGCTTTGGGTTGCCACTCTTAGCAGATCTGAGGATCTAAGTGTATAAAAATGCTTGCTTGATGATTAGATATGGTCCATGCATCTTCTAGATGGATTAAGATGAGTAGTATTGGGTAAAGTTGATCTTTGGGTCCCTTTGAGTCATAAAAATGCATAAAGGTCCCAACTTTATGCATTAAGAGCTTCATTTGAGGTTCCCTGGAAGTTTGGATGCAAAGGACTTAACAGATTAAGTCCTAAATGAGTTTTGAAGAAATAGCGGGTACTCCCCGCGTAAGTCTTTGTATGCCCCATCGTACCGACTTAAGGCCCCCGATTCCCATCCTTGTGTACACTAAGCGTACCAAGAAGGTACGCCCCGCGTTCGTCATCAGTGGTCTTTGGGCTTGCTTTTGTTTGGGATTCAGACAAAGGTTTGGACCTGGAGTGTTGGGGTCTGTTGGTGAGGAGAGTTTTAGAATATTAGACTTTAGGTTGGGTATGCCTTTTTGGGCCAAGATTTGTATTGGGCCTAGGTGGGCCCAATGGTTTCGGGTTTTCTTAATGGCTTACAAGTGCACGGACATTGCTGGACCAACTAAGGATGCATATTGGATTGAAAATAAATTATTGGGCTTAGGGTGAGGCCTATGTAAGGATTTGAGCCCAATTTGGAAAATTGGGGGATTAGTGGGCTTTTATCGATTTTATAGTTTTGGGCCTCATTGGTTTTGGGCTTGGGCCTTAGTTATGAATCTTGATGGGCCAGTGGTAAAATGGTCATTTTACCCCAAGTAAGGATTCTGAATCATGGTTTGAGACCCAATTGCTAATTGGGTATTATTTTGGTATTGATAGTTCAAGGAGTTTCCAGAGCAGCAGCCAAGGATTTCTTGCAATGGACTTCAGCAGTGTGAGGTGAGTTACCTTCCAATAGAAGTGGGTCTCAGGCACCAATGTCGGCCCACTAGTAGGTGCTTATAGTAGGGATGATTGTCTTTGTGATAATTTTCTAGTATGCCAGTATCTGTTATGCTTTATGTGCTAATATGTTATGATATTATGTGATAGTGGTAGGAGGGGTGAAATACTCCCCGGTTATCGGTTGAAAGAGACCGAAGGGGTAGACAGTACCCAAATATGCCTAGCAGTATGTTTTTGATATGTTATTATGTGGTAGTGGTAGCGGTGAAATAGTCTTGTAACCGGTTGAGATAAACCGAAGGGTAGGTCGGGCACCCAGATATGCCTGACAGGGGTAGGTCGGACACCCCGGTATGTCTGACAGAGGTAGGTTGGGCACCCCGGTATGCCTAACATGGGTAGGTTGAGCACCCATGTATGCTCAGCAGGTTAGGTCGGGCACCTAGATATGCCTAACAGTATGTGTTTATGTGGTATGAGGGGGGAACTCACTAAGCTTCGTGCTTACGGATTTTAGTTTTGGTTTCAGGTACTTCTTCCTCGAAAGGGAAGGGGTCGGCATGACTGCAGCGCATCACACACACGATTTTCCACACACGAGATTCTTGGTATTTGTACTCTGACATTATTTTATATGATATGTTTTTGAGATGTTTGACTTATGGTTTCTCATGATATGAGATAGCACTGATGATATTTTCAGTAATCTGTTTTGTGAATCATTAAATTAAAAACGAAATTTTTGGTCATGAATTTTGGGATGTTACAAGTTGGTATAAGAGACTTGGTTTGAGGGATTCGGACACACCTTCGGGGGTGTCTGGACTCAAATCGAGGATTTGAAAAGTTTTTACAAAATTAAATTTTCCAAAATTTAAAATTAAGGTTTTTGAGAAAGAGAAATGAGTGTGATGCGTGTAATCGGCCGAGGTCAAGTATGTTTTCCCCAAGATACCCATACATGTTATGATATGATATGCTATGATTATGAGAACGACATCCTAGATTAGGTATGAGGATCTAGGAAGGATGCCTTATATGCCTACTGTATGTGTATGAGAACTGTATGCTAGATTAGGGCTAAGGATCTAGGAAGGATGTCTTATATGCCTACTGTATGTGTTTGAGAACTGCATGCCAGATTAGGGCTAAGGATCTAGGAAGATGCTTTATGTGCTTGCTATATATGTGCTTATTGAATTACATGCTAGAACTGATTAGTTGGTGATATGATGGCATGATTAGGATATGCTTGGTTTTGGTTACTTAAAGGCCGAATGTTGCTTGCTTTGTGCTTTTAGGAGTTCTAGTTATCTTTAATTAAATATTAAACGAATACGTTAAGTTACATATAATGAGGCATAAGTAATTTCAGAAGATTAGGTCTATCCCCATTTCGCATCTCTTGCTTGAGTCCAACCGTTGTAGGGTAGGACTTCCCATTCGAAGAATTATCTGATCTTAGTAATACGTAATGGTATTCGCGAGCTAGTTAGGGAGGGATAGCAGGGACTTCTTACGTATCTGATGGCGGAGAGTGGGAGGGAGATTACCGTATGGTAAGCCTAGGATGAGATTAGCATGGAGAGTAATAATAGTAGAAGGGACTTGGTGAAGTCAAGGAAATCCTTGAGGAAAGTACGGATAGATGTGGAAGGTAGTATGGACTGTACTACTGAAAGCAGAGGATCCGTACTCGAGTCAAGGAGGGCTGAGATGAAACCAATAAACTTGTAGTACATATGTGATCCCTCGGTATTGAAGGAGTATTCAAATGGTTGTTATAGTATGTTTCAGCATGGTGATGCTACATGGTAGACCAGATGACAGCTCTAGCGTCGGAGAGGGATTAGGCTCGGGCTCTGAAGCCGACAGCTCGAGGATCAGATGAGGGAGTTTATCCTGGTTGAGATTACGTGCAGTGTTATAGACCAGACTCCTATGATCTTTGGTACGGTCAAGGAGGGATTTTTAGAGATACTTGATGAGAGGATGAGCGCATTTCACTCTAAGGTGATGACTATGATAGGGACGCGCGCGATGACGTTTCAGGAGTTCCGAGCTTGTGGAACTCTGGACTATCATGGGATTGGGGACCACATTCTCAGTAGGATGTGGTTAGCAGATATGGCTAACGCGTTCAGGACAAGTTCTGCCCCGAGGAGGCGAAGGTCAGATGTGCTTCCTGCCTGTTGAAGGACCGAGCATGTGATTGGTGGAAGAGATTGGCAGTGATTTGGGTGATGATGCGGTTGATGTTTTGTTATGGGACAATTTCTCGACCAGGTTTCTAGCGGAGTTTGCTCTGGAACTTTATGTGCAGCAGTTGGTGTGAGAGTTTTTGGGTCTCCGCCAGACTACTGAGGATGTGGCAGAGGTTGCTGCTAGGTCCCAGGAGAGGGATTTGTTAGTACTGCAACATGCAGCAGAAGAGAAGATGAACAAAGTAAGGAATCATGACACGCTGGGGGATGATATCAGGGAGTTCGTGAGTATTTCGGAGTGTGAGACCCAGAATGATATGATTTCTAGATCCCGTAAGTGGGAGATAGATTTAGAGTACATTGGTAAGAGGGGGTTAGATCAGGTGCAGACACTGGAGGGTCCTGGGAAGAGACCCAAGATTCTGACCAGTACATGAAAGGCCAGCAAGGCCGAAATTGGGCAAACATGTGAGGGAAACTGCATGAGGGGACTTGTCGTTCCAGAAGTTTGGGTTGCCGCAAATGTGGCCGGTTTGGTCATGATAGCAGGGTTTGCCCTCCGGGGGCAAGCTCGTTATGTCTCCTCTACAGCCAGGTCTGCCACAATAAGGCCAACTGCCCGATGTTGAGGGGAGGAGCAGTGAGTGTGCCTGCTCCGACCACTTTTAGATCACCAATGGACGAGAGGATAGGCAGAAGCCTCAGCAGGGAGGAGTCGGTATTTGCAGTGTCAGACAGAGGAGGCCAGAACTCCAGCAGGCGACATTACGAGGACGTTATCTATTGTTATCTTCATGGTTTTATCAGTATGAAGTGTGATATTCCATTTGCATACCATAGGTCGTTGGTGGATTAGCAAGGGTTCGTATCTTGTATAAGCAAGTTCCAAGTGTTCAGATGTTATTTTGGGTTAAGGTCGAGACCGGCTCCGGGGTATTGCGTGAGAGGCATGTGGTTAGTTCATCGGGCTAGCTCCCCTGTATCGTTGGGGTATAGTGATTTCATCATCTGTTTGGGTACGGTCAGTGGTGGCATATAGGAGAACTTCTGGGTTCAAGCACTACCGTCACTAGGATAGGAGCGGTAGCAGAAGGATACGGGTGTTAGACGCATAGGTGTTTGGTCATCGGATGTGCCAAGGGAATTGTATTTTTCGCATGGGTCGTGTTTGATTAGAGTCTAGTGGTTCTGCGAGCATTCGTTAGCCAGAGTAAAGGTTAAGGTTCCTAGTCTCCAGCATGGGAAACTCAAGGAGTTGGTATAGTATCATGGAAGGAGGATTGAGGTATCGAACTGGACCAGATTTCAAGAGTACCCTTCAAGATTTTCGAAGACGGGCGATCTTAGGATTGACTGGTAATCGATCGTTAGAACTAGGTAAGTGCAGGTCGTCAACAGTTGGATTTTTGAGGGTAAGAAGGATTGGGAATCCCTGAATTCTCATGTACCATGAAGACGTAGTCGAATCTAAGTGGGGGAGAATCGTCCATGGGTTCAGAAGCATGATTGGTTTTCAAACTGGGAAACGTTTTGCATCCACGCCAAGAATAAAGACGGCCCAAGCGGCTGTTTGGATTGAGGATTGGGTGAGTTGGAAGTTAGGTAAACTCACCAACATTGAGATCGCGTTCTCATGGTGCTTGATAGCAAACTTTGGGAGCAGTATTGAGGTTCCAGTCAAAACTCGATTTCAGCTTGGGGGTTCGATCGAGTGGGAGCTCGATTATGGGCGTGTTCGAGTTGATAGATTAGGGGTATGGCTTTGGGTTATGATTAGGTTAGCATAGTGTTGTAAGACTGCGGGAGTAGTAGTAGCATTCACAAGGTTGGCAGATAGTGCTAGAGTGTTGTAAGACTACAGGAGTAGCCGTAGCATTCACAAGGTTGGCAGATAGTGCTAGAGTGTTGTAAGACTATGGGTATAGCCGTAGCATTCACAAGGTTGGCAGATAGTTCTAGAGTGTTGTAAGACTGCGGGTGTAGCCGCAACATTCATAAGGTTGGCAGATAGTGCTAGAGTATTGGAAGACTGCGGGTGTAGCCGTAGCATTCACTAGGTTGGTAGATAGCATGGGAGTGTTGTTAGATCGAGGAAGGAACAGTAGTACCCACAAGTTCGGGTGCAGTAGTCAGGACATGGAAAATCCACAGATTGGGTTAGATCTGGTTGAGCCAGAGATAAGACCGTGGGAACACCACGACAGTCATGGGATCATGGAAGCGATGGACCGTAAAAGCTCGTTTGTGATATAATGCTATTTTTAGTCATGAGGTATTCACTTTTAGCTTTGGTTTTGGTGACGTCAGGATTCGACGTATGGACCCAATCAGTTGGATCAGGAGGTCGTTAGAGCCACAGTGGCAAGATAACTAGTGGCAACTATTGTCAGACGAGGATTTCGTTCGAAAGTCGTGTGGGGTGACTGTGTGGGAATCTATAGGCTCAGCAACCAGGCTGGAACACAGTATATAAAATGACTGGTAGACGAACTGAGACCAGGAAGGTCTCGGTGTATTTTGGAAAGCAGCCAGGAGGCAGCATACTGTTTCAGGCAGTTCAGTGTTACAGGCAGTTCGGTGCTTCGTGCAGCTTCGGTGTCATGAGCGGTAATAGTGTTATAGGATGTCATGTACGGAAGAAGTGACTGATTGATTGGGAAGGTATGAGTCACTCGCAGTGGGATTAAATAATCTCAGAGTAGTTGATTTTCCCTGTTGCGCAGCTCTCGTATAAGTCTAACCGTTGCAGGGATGAATCTTCTACTCGAAGGATTATCTGAGCCTTATGTCAAGTATATGAATTCTGCAGCAGGGTTATGGTTAAGGACTTTATTTTCGAAGGATACATCTGTTGGATATAGTGTCTAAGTCCATAACTATATTTGGTATGTACTTGACCCGACCCGGCATGGTCCATTTGGGTTGCACTTCACTCGAACAATTTATGGATAATCGTTTGAGAATAGTATAAGTTATGATTTATTAATATATTATGAGTCCTAATATATTAATATAAAATCATATTATTTAATTAGTATTGATCTATAATTAATCTAGAATTAATTTAGAGATCAAAAGTATGACTAATTAAATATTGGCTCTTGTATTTATATAGTGTGGGCTAATGCTTATTTGGAATGGGCTAGACTTGCATGGAAAGTCCATGGATATTCCATGGAGCTTTAACCCATGGATCTCATGGAAATGAAAAGACATGGGTATTAGGGTTTACATGAATGTAACCCTAATCCACCACACTATATAAAGGAGGCTTTGGTTCTTGAAATTACATGAGTTGTGGTGAGTAAAGTAAGAGGGCCGATTTCAAGAAAGGTGATTACTATTCTCTCAAAATTCCAAGTTTGTGGTGATTTGTGATTTCCATTTGAGGCATCCACACTATTGGTGCTAGGCTCTAAAACGCCAAGCAATCAACTACAACTACAAGGTAAGTAATTCTACTAGCTTTATTTGATTCAAGTTCCCCATGCCATGCTAGATAGGATAAGAACCTTGGAAAAATAATTATTTGCATGTATCTTAGTCAAACAAAGATCCAAGGTTTCTAGGGTTGCATGTACACCATAGGAGTGTTAGAATGCTCAAAACCCATCAGTGGTATCAGAGTCAGGTTTGTTTATTTGATACTTGATGCAAAAAAACAAAAAAAACAAAAAAAAAAAAAAAAAAAAACTTGAAAATCGAAGTTTTGTTCAAAAGCTCGTATCAAAATTTCAAGTTTTGTATATGTACTTACGATTCTTGAAATTTTTGATATGAACATTCATAAACATATGAGTTTAGAAGAACATAGAAATTATGTGCTAATAATTGATTAGATTAATTCTTGATCTTTATGTGTTTTAATGGAGTCCATAACTAGTTCTTAAGTTATGGATAACCAAAAGTCACATTTATAAATAACCATTAAAAGAACACATAGGTTACAAAAAATGATGAGTCTTCATTTTTAATAACCATTAACTCATAAGTTATGAGAAATGAAAAGTTTTGAAAGTTTACAAAACTTGCCCTCAAGTTTTGGAACATGTAAAGTCATATTAAAAACTTTAGTTCCAACCCCTAGAATTTTAAAAGTTAAAATTCAACCCTTATACTTTATAATATTATAAGTTTAATAATATTTATATACGTATAAGATCAAGTCGTCTTACCGCTAGTACGCCTCATTCACGAAGTCGGTCTATAAGGGGGGTATAAGGTTGTTGCCTATAAAATGGCAACTTAATGGGTGTCCACTCTCACCCACCGTTTCCTTGATCGGTGGAGGGTCGTTAGCCGAACGGGTAGGACAAGGACTTATAAATTCTCATTAAAAGTATAATAATAATACTAAAGTAACTAAACTTTATTGAAATCCCAATCTTAGTTATTTTAGGAAAATGTGAATAAGGTGCTAATCCATGAAATTACACTTTACACTTTGTTTAAGTCGTTAGTGGAGCGTGTGTGGTTAACCGGCACACTAACTTGAACTTAACAAGGTAGGTAAAGGGTGACTTAATGTTTATCATAGTATCGATGGAGCGTGTGTGGTTAACCGGCACATCGATTGAGGGGTAATACATTAAGGGTACCAAGTAATTTGCATGGTTACTTCACACCTTGTTTTGTGATCCTCGGCATCCCAGTCACAAAACTTGAAGGGCACACTCGAGATTGAAACATGCCATTGAAGAAAGTTCAATGAATCTCAAAGAATCTAGGAGTTTCTAAACCAATTAAAACCTAATTAAATATTTCGTTTTTCATGGTGGAAATTGGTGAATCGTCATTCACCTACCTTCAAATATCTTATAGCTTAGATTACGGCATCCCTCTTCTAAGTTATAAAATATTGTGTTGGGTCCTAGCCTTAATATTGCATTTGGGTGTTTTGTTAAGGATTATCTCTATATCTAATCTAATCTACTCCCTCTTCTTTTCAGATGTCTTCCAATAACAATGCTTCTGGCTCAAACCCTACTAGCTCCTTCTCTCTCATGAATCTTTGTGGGAGAGTCATCTTTGATGGGTCCAACTTTACAGATTGGATCAGAAACATCAGGATGCTCACTCGGTATGAGAAAAAAGAATATGTTCTCGACAAGGAGCTGAAGGTAACCGAGCGAACTGCTACTCCTGAAGAGCTTGCTGAATATGAGGTACATGAAAGAGATGCTACAAAAGTGGCATGCATCATGATGGCCACCATGACAGCCGAGCTCCAAAAGTCCTATGAGGACTATTATCCTTTTGAGATGCACCAGGACTTGATGGACCGCTACCATCAAAGTGCTCGTCAAGAGCGATATGAAATAATCTCCTCCATGATAACAACCCGAATGAAGGATGGTGAACCCATCACGGGCCACATGCAGAAAATGCAAAGGTATGTGGACCGTTTACTGAAGTTGAATGTGAACTTCCCTGAGGAGTTAGCAATAGACATCATTTTGCACTCCTTGCCATCGTGTTATGATCAATTCTGCATGACATATCACATGAACAAGGAAGAAGTCACCCTCAGCAAACTTCTAGGACTCTTGAAGACCGCCGAAAGTGGTCTAAAGGGTAAGTCGGTTGTTACTACTCCTACTCATACTCCAACTGCGGCCAATGTCTTGGCAATCGAGCATGGCAAAGGGAAGAAGAGAAAGAACCCTTCTAAGGGTACCAAGGGTAAGACCCTTGAAGGCTCCTCTTCAAGCAAAACCAAGAAAGGTTTTGTCACTCCTTCTGCTAACCCTAATGAGGCTGAATGCTTCTATTGCCATGAAAAGTCGCACTGGAAGCGAAACTACCCAAAGTACCTGCAAGATTTGAAGGATGGGAAAGTAAAACCCAACCATGCAGGTATATACACTATATTGTCTAATAACTCACCTCATTCTATGTCTTGGGTCCTTGATACAGGTTGTGGTATTCACATATGTTGTGATTTGCAGGGACTAAAAAGAAGTGAGAATGTGGAGCAGGGAAAGATAAACTTGATTATGGGAAACAGGAAAGCTTCACCTGTCACCAAGATAGGAGTTTATTCCTTAGTGCTAAATAGTGGGTTTACATTAGATTTGAATAAATGTTATTATTCGCCAGAAATGGCAAGAAATGTTATTTCCTTTCATGCATTGTATAAACAAGGTTTTACCTTTTATTTTGATAATAATAATGGTAGTATTGATGCTTTCTTTAATAATGTTCTTTATTTTAAAGCATTACCTTGTGATGGCGTGTATGAAACTGTATTTGTTGTAGATAATCTAGGAAATAATGTATTGTGTATTAACTCTTCCACTAGCTTAGATAAAGCATCCTTATGGCATTGTCGTCTTGGACATGTAAGCAAGAAACGCATAGGCCAACTCCAAAAGGATGGAGTCTTGGAGTCATTTGACCTAAAGTTAGATGATAGTTGTGAATCTTGTTTGCTTGGTAAAATGACAAAGTCACCTTTTACTGGCACTTGTGCTAGGGGTGAAGGTTTGTTGGACCTCATACACACGGATGTGTGTGGACCCTTCAGAACCACCACAAGAGATGCTAATCGGTTCTATTTGACTTTTACTGATGATTTTAGTAGATATGGATATGTCTACCTAATCAAGCATAAGTCAGAAACCTTTGAGAAATTCAAAGAGTTTAAGCAAGAAGTGGAGAATCAGTTGGGCAGGAACATTAAGATGCTTCGATCCGATCTTGGTGGTGAGTATCTTAGTACTGAGTTCCTTGACTATCTTAAGGAATGTGGGATTGTCTCACAATTGACACCTCCTAGGACACCACAGTTGAATGGTGTAGCTGAGCGCGCAATCCGAGCTTGTTGGACATGGTTCGTTCCATGATGAGTCGAGCTTCGCTACCAATCTCATTTTGGGGGTATGCCTTAGAGACTGCCGCCCATATCCTTAATCTAGTCCCTACAAAGAAGGTTGCCAAAACACCTCACGAGGTGTGGACTGGAAAAGTTCCCAATCTAGTTCACATCAAGATTTGGGGTTGCGAGGCTTTCGTGAGACGCGAGACTCACGATAAGCTCGAACCCCGAAGCGAAAGGTGTATTTTCATCGGCTACCCACAGAAATCCTTTGGTTACATCTTCTACAGACCCAGTGATAATGTGGTCTTTGTAGCAAGAAGAGGATTCTTTCGAGAGAGAGAATTAATGAGCCAAGGAGACAGTGGGAGGCAAATTGACCTTGAGGAAATTCAAGATTCAAGTGGTGAAGGAACCTCAAACCCTAGCCCTCAACCTGAGGAGGAAACTCCTGTTGAGCCGACTGAAGAATCTATACCTCTGAGGCGTTCCACCAGAGTTAGGAATGCACCTGAGCATTATTATGGTTTTCATATTACTGCAGAAGGTGAGACACTTATCAGTGATAACACACTGGTAAATCTGGATGAGCCTAACAACTACACGGAAGCCATGGCAGGCCCTGAGGCTGCTAAATGGAAAGAGGCTATGGATAGCGAGATACAGTCCACGTATGACAATCAAGTTTGGAACTTGGTTGACAATGTACCTGATCGTAAGATAGTTGGGTGCAAATGGATCTTCAAGAAGAAGACCGACATGGATGGTAATGTATACACTTATAAGGCACGACTGGTTGCAAAGGGTTATTCTCAAACTCCGGGAGTTGATTATGATGAGACCTTTTCACCAGTGGCCAAGATTAAGTCTATTAGGGTTCTATTAGCCATTGCTGCATTTCATGACTATGAAATATGGCAAATGGATGTCAAAACCGCTTTCCTTAATGGAAAGTTGACTGAAGATGTTTACATGGTTCAGCCAGAGGGTTTTGTCAGTACATAGTACCCCAATAGAGTGTGTAAGCTCGAGAAATCCATTTATGGATTGAAACAGGCACCTCGCAGATGGAATCTTTGAATTGATGAGAAAGTCAAAGAATTTGGCTTTTCAAGAAGTGAAGATGAATCTTGTGTCTATATCAAGGCTAGTGGGAGTATAGTAAGCTTCTTGGTACTGTATGTGGATGACATACTACTCATAGGAAATGACATCCCAACCCTGCAGGAATTAAAGTCCTGGCTTGGGAAGTGTTTCTCTATGAAGGACCTTGGAGAAGCTGCCTATATCCTAGGGATAAGGATTTTGAGAAACAAGAGTAAAATACTAATTGGACTTAGTCAAAGCACCTATGTGGACAAAGTGTTGAAAAGGTTCAACATGCATAATTCCAAGAAAGGAGAGTTACCCATCCAGAGTAACACCAGATTGAGTAAGACACAAAGCCCTAGTACTGAGGCTGAGATAGCAGAAATGAGTCGAATTCCTTATGCTTCATCTGTAGGATCGATCATGTATGCTATGACGTGTACTCGACCTGATGTAGCCTTTGCTTTGAGCATGATTAGCAGGTATCAGGGGAACCCTGGCAAGGCACACTGGACTGGGGTAAAGAATATCCTCAAGTACCTGCGAAGGACTAAGGACTGGGTTCTTACCCTCGGTGGGAGTGATGACTTGAGAGTTGTAGGGTACAGTGATGCTAGCTTTCAGACGGACAGCGATAATTTCCGCTCTCAGTCGGGCTGGGTCTTTACCCTAAACGGAGGGGCAATTACTTGCAAAAGTTCCAAGCAGGAGACAGTGGTTGACTCCACTTGTGAATCAGAGTATATAGCAGCAAGCGAGGCAGCAAAGGAGGCTATATGGCTAAACAACTTCATCGGAGACCTTGGAGTTGTACCAGCTATAAAGGAGCCAATGGAGATTTTCTGTGACATCAATAGTGCGGTTGCCTTAGCCAAGGAACCAAGAGATCATGGGAGATCCAGACACATTGACAGAAAATATCACTTCATTAGACATCGAATAGAAGAAGGAATCATCGTGGCAAAGAGCGTATCATCGGATGAGAACCCAGCAGATCCCCTCACGAAGGGACTGGCTCGGGCTAAGCATCTCCAGCATGCTCGGAGCATAGGGCTGAAGGATGATATTAGTTTTAGTAGTTTGATAATCTTGAAATTTGTAAAATGTAATTGACATTTGATGATAAATAAAAGCTGTTATTTATGAGTAAAGTGTTGCTATCTCTTGTCAATCGTTTACTATTATTTCTTTTTGCATGTTTTGACTTCCAGAATAATTATGTTATGGTTTATATCATATTATTCAAACTCGCCACAGTCGGTCATATGTTGGAAGTAGATATGAATCAAGACTGTCATGGGTTGGCTTGTAGAGGTCTAAGATGTTAGACAAAGCGGGGCTACAACACTCATGAGTGCTCATAAGTTCTGAGTATTGGATTCAACCCACGCTCACTTGTATCACTTCATGGAATTTATCTCAAGTGATCGTGAGACGGTAATATCATATAAGTCTTCAAACCTAGAGATATGTTTTGTTGCCTATGAGTTGGTTATGCATTGATTGCACGAAAACGCATTGGTAACTCGATGTTATAAACTGTGCTTTTGTGTGTAATTCAACAAGTAGTAGAGTAAACATATGAGTCGAAGTTTATCTGTTCCTTCTAGGATTAGAAGCGATATCTGGGCCCCTCGATGATTTTGTTTTGACCTATGTATCGGACCCGGTCAGAACTAAATTGATGTGTTCAGTTAAGTTCTATGTCAAACAAATCAGAAATCGGGAAACAAATGCTGGACAATACGCAAGACCATGTTCCATGTATTTGTCCAGCTGATATCTAGAACAGAGTATTATATGATCACTTATCTAAAATGGCGCTTCATAGTTCAACAGAGTTTAAAGAGCTACGATTGCTGATCGGTTCCTGAAGTCATACTTGCAACTATAGTTATTAGACTTATCCAAGTGGGAGACTATTGGATATAGTGTCTAAGTCCATAACTATATTTGGTATGTACTTGACCCGACCCGGCATGGTCCATTTGGGTTTCACTTCACCCGAACAATTTATGGATAATCGTTTGAGAATAGTATAAGTTATGATATATTAATATATATTATAAGTCCTAATATATTAATATAAAATCATATTATTTAATTAGTATTGATCTATAATTAATCTTGAATTAATTTAGAGATCAAAAGTATGACTAATTAAATATGGGCTCTTGTATTTATATAGTGTGGGCTAATGCTTATTTGGAATGGGCTAGGCTTGCATGGAAAGTCCATGGATACTCCATGGAGCCTTAACCCATGGATCTCATGGAAATGAAAAGACATTGATCTATAATTTATCCCCCCCTTGTTTCGGATGGACACCAGTCGTCGGAACACCTTCAATGCGACTCAACACATCTA
Source organism: Lactuca virosa (assembly GCF_052849685.1). Taxonomy (NCBI): domain Eukaryota; kingdom Viridiplantae; phylum Streptophyta; class Magnoliopsida; order Asterales; family Asteraceae; genus Lactuca; species Lactuca virosa. Next base: position 176,012,392 of record NC_136428.1, read on the forward strand.
ATGTAGGTCTTAGCTTTTCAGCCAAGTGGCGTCGGATGGAGATGGTCAGAATGGAGTCGTGAGCTTCCAGTAGATGTAAGAGAATGGAATGCACATCCCCATCTGAGCTTTTAATCACCTCTCGCTCAGATTTTAAATCTTTAACCTCTTTGGTGGCATTCTTAAGCTTGAAATTCTGAATCTTAAGCTGTGAGGTTCGCTTGTCCAGTTTATCCAGAATTTTATTCTCAACTGCAATTTCGGCTTCAATTTGAGTCAACCGATCACCGATCGAAGTATGAAGCTCTTGGTTAGCAGCCTCAATAGCTTTGCGAGCTTCCTCGAGATGTGTCTTTTCGGCTGCCAGTGAACGCGTAAGATCATCAACCGAAGCATTCACTGTTTCAGCATTCTTTTGTGCAGCGGCTTGGACGGAATCAAGAAAAATATGTGCCTCTGAAACTAGTTTTTCGACTTTTGCGGTCGCTTCCTTGCAATCTTTTGTAGAAGCTTCAACAACAAGAGAAGATTTATGGCATGTGGAGGTGGAGGCTTCAATGGCTTTGGCAGCATTGGAGATGGAGGCCTCATGATCTTTGACAACAGAGGAGAACAGAGCTTGGAGAGAAACCTATGGATATGCACCAGTAGAAGACGACAAAAGCAATTGATCAAGCTTTTCTGTGACAGCCTTGAGATTCTTCTTGGTAATCGGTGCGTCATCATCGTCATCTCTTTGTACGCGATAAGGACTGAAATATGTGGAATCAAATTACATGTCTTCACCGCCAAGAACAGGTTCAGGTGATGTAGGTGGGGTTAAAGGATTTGAGGTAACAGGGGGAGTAACAGGTGGAGTAGAACCGACAGTGGATGTCCCCATATCAAATACGTTGACATGAACTGTAGGTTCGGGTGTAGTAGTGGTTGTGGTAGTAGTTGTTGTAGAGAATAGAGGGGTTAGAATGGGGATAGATGAAGCGATTGTAGATGTGATAGGTGGAGGACAAGGAGCGATCGGAATATGAACCGAAACAAGAACAGAATGTGGAGGCGAGGTTCGGTTGCTATCGTTAGTAGGTGAGGGAGGAGGCGATTTACCTCTAGATGGACTATCGGTAGTCTGAGGATCTGGCTGTCCATCAGAAGGAACGTACTCAGGATCACTTGTAGAAGGGGAAGGAGACTTCGGTCGTCGAGCTTGCTTTTTGACCTTTCGTTTCTTTGAAGCAGTAGGCACAGCTTGCTCTGCCTTGTGTTTTTTAGGAGTTGAAACCTTGGAGGATTGACCCTCTTTGTCGCCTTTGGGATCAGCCTTCTTCCCTCGTTTTGTTGGCTTGTCTGCAGCATCCAATGAACCCTGCATCTCGGGAGTTAGTTGGTGTGGACCTGAAGGGGTCAACCTTCTGTAATCGGCCATTATTTTACTTTCCTGGGAGACACATCGGTACATCGATTATAGAATTGAGCCGATAGACATGAACTTCGTTGGATCAGTCATAATAAATTTGATTGTGTGAAAGGTCGCAATTGAAGACCGCAAAGCACCTTCCATTACAGGAATCTGAAAAGACTGAATAGCTCTGTTAGTGATCAAAGTCCAGAAACGGCCGCAGGAGATCTCTAAATGTTTCGTTGAGGAGTTTAGCCTCTGCACCAGTTGAGCCCAAATAAGTGTTCCATAATCAAGATTGATTTCGTTGTAGAGACCATAGAGAATGGTCAGGAACCCTTTGCTTGCACCATCCGACCCTGCCACACGTTCTGCTAAACCCTTGTAGAGAAAGGTAAGCAGACCATTCCACTGAGGTGGCAAACAAGACTTCTTGAACTTCTTTACCATCGTTAGAATGTCTGTGTAACCCATATCATAGAGCATTTGAAATAACTGAGTCATAGTGATAAATTCTAGTGAGATGATGGAGGCATCAGCTGCAAGCCCTAGCAGCGAAAAAAATCTTGCCATGGAAACAGATGTCTTTTAATTGAAGATATCGAAGAAGATCCGTTCCTTGCGCTTTTCGTATGCAGCAGTAAAATACACCTGGGATAGAAGAGACATCCGAACGGATTCGACCTGTGTGAGTGCAATCACCAATGGAGAATACTTGAGGCACTCAACAACATGGAGCATGTAGGAATCGTAGAGAAAAGGATCCAGTTGAATAATGATGTTTTGATTGGGTTTGATCGTTAGCAACGATGATGACACAGTTTGATCTTGGACAGAGGATGATTCCGCCATTGTTGCAGTGAGGAAGAAGATGAACATTGTATAATCGTCGATGAGTTTGTGAAAGAGTGAGAAGAGTTGGTAAAGGAGTCCAAGAGGTTCGAGAAAATCTTTTATACCATCTCTAGGAGGGAGAAAAATCTGGTTGTGATGATGACTGAATCTCTGAAACGTCGCCTGAAAAAGCGCGATATGACAGCCTGGTATCCCTAGAAATGCGTCAGCAGGCGTGGGTATAGAAACCATTTCAAATTCACGCGCCTTCTCGACCTTATCTCTTATTCAAATTTCGAACCGTTTCAACTTCATGCTAACTCAACCTCATTTGTTTTTTTTATTAGTACAAAAATAAATCAGCGTCACCCTCAATTGTTGGAAATCAACTATCGCTTCTCCATAATTAAGGAGATCACCATATCTTGGTACAACCGAAAGCACAAATCTGAAGATTGCTATTAGAACCACGAACAAGAATTTGGAAAATCATAAAGACTTTCGTGCAAGAGTGTGCCAATGATAAAGAAATAAAGCAAAATATTTGTGGGATTTAAGTGATGTCTATTGAGACATGAAACTGATGATCTTGGGCACGAATCTCTTCCTTTAAAGTCTAGAGAGACTGAGAAGTGTCTGTGTGGTTTCCCATGAAATACGATCAAATGTTTGTAAAGAAGCATTGAAAGGCATCTTTTCAATTATAGGCTTTATAGGGTAGCTTACCTTTAACCGAACCTTGATATTTAAAATAAGACCGAAAGTCGGGTGAAGTACTTGTGAAACCAATGTGGTTTGTTGAGCAAGTAGGTTTGAAAATATATTTTGTGACATGAAAATAGTAAGAAATCTCAAAAAAAAAAAACTGGATCTTATAGGAAGAAACGTCCTGCTTTTAGACAGTTTCATAAAGATCACGCAAAAAGAAAAAGAGAATTCATGAGGTAACAAGTAATAGCTTGAACATTAGAGCGTCCACCGTCAATGCATTCAAGGTGTTGGATTTTAGGTTTCACTTAGCACGTGGTAAACAAAACTAAGATCATCAACACAGAGATTGTGTAACCATAAACCTCAGTGGTAATTGCTGAGATTCTCAAGGGTTACTTTTATGAAGCGAAACTGAAATGGAGAAATGTGAGGTGGTTAAGGAACCGAAAGTACCTCTGCTATATTAGAAGGACAAAGCAGAAAACTCTTAACAGTTTGGTAGCTCGTGACTTGAGTGATTTAAGAAGCCTGATTTGGAAGAAACGATTGGTCTTTATCGAATCATTAAGGCTTCACTCAGAGTCATGGAGGCTTCGGTCGACATGCAGCAGCATGCTTCTAGGGACACTTAACTAGTATAAAGAGAAGAAAATTATACCTGCCCCATCATCATCGTGTTTCGCATCTGTGAACATGATATTAGACAATTGATGTTTAGAATAGAAATATAAAAACAAAAGAAAACATAGAAATATTTTTTAATTTATGGTTTTTCTGAAAAATAATAAAAACAGAAAAGAAAATATGTTTGGATTTTTGGTTTTTTCTGAAAAAGAATAAAAATAGAAAAGAAAATAATTTTGGATTTTTTGTTTTTCTGAAAAAGAATAAAAACAAAAAAGAAAATATTTTTGGATTTTTGGATTTCTGAAAAAGAATAAAAACAGAAAAGAAAATATTTTTGGATTTTTGGATTTTCTGAAAAATAATAAAAACAGAAAAGATTCTGAATGTAAACACTCGAAAGAATAAGAAAGCTTTACAAGATTATACAACCGAAACCAATCCTTATAAAAGATGAAGCGAAATAGACCGAGATCAGTGTCTTTCGGTACATTAAAAACCCTATCATTTGACTGGCATCCACCCATTGTGCTCTTTCGGTCCAATCCACATCCACCAAGATCAGTGTCTGAGAAAGCTTGAATAAAGAAGCCAGATTTTGCAGGATACCAAAGACCGAGAGACGAGGTTCGCTTTAAATAACGGAAGATATTTTTCACTGCAATCATATGAGGTTCTCTTGTATTAGCTTGAAACCTAGCACAATAACAGACAGAAAACATTATGTCTGGCCTACTAGCCGTTAGATACATTAAAAACCCTATCATTTGACGATAAAGAGTCATATCAACAACCGGTTTCTCTAGAGATGGAGTCAGCTTCGTGCCAAATGCCATTGGAACCTTTACTTTGGAATCACCCGTCATGCCGAACTTTGTTAATAGAGTCTTCGTATATGCTTCCTGATTAATGAAAATGCCCTATGGACCCTTTCTTATATTCAATCCAAGGAAAAAGTTAATTGGACCCATTGCGCTCATTTCAAATTTAGTCTCCATCAACTTCCTAAATTTAGCTGTTAAGGTAGGATTCGTGGAGCCGAAGATGATTTCATCGACATAAATCTGAACTATCATTAAGTGTTTGCCTTCTTTCTTGCGAAAGAAGGTTGGGTCAACCGAACCTTGCTTGAATTTTAACATTTTGAGAAAACGAGTAAGAGTTTCATACCAGGCTCTCGGGGCTTGCTTCAGTCCATAGACTGCTTTATCCAGAATGTACCAGTGATCAGGATACTTCTCGTTCACAAATCCGGGTGGTTGCTCCACATATACCGTTTCTTCTAGTTCTCCATTTAAGAAAGCGCACTTAACGTCCATTTGGAAAACTTCGAAGTTTTTGTGTGCAGCATATGCCAAAAATATTCTTACAGATTCCAACCTTGCTACTGGAGCGAAGGTCTCTTCATAGTCTATCCCTTCTTCTTGGCAATATCCTTTCACCACCAGTCTCGCTTTTTTGCGAATAACATTTCCCTCTTTATCCAATTTATTTCTAAACACCCACTTTAAGCCGACTACAGATGCATTCTTTGGTGTGGGAATCAGTCTCCAAACACGATTACATTCAAAATCATGGAGTTCGTCTTGCATAGCTTGCACCCAATCAGAGTGATCAAGAAAAGCGTTTACCGTCTTCAGTTCTACTTTAGAGACAAACGAATTAAACATGCAGAATTCTACTTGAGAGAATAAAGCAGTTTGCTTCGCTTTCATTTGTGAGCGTGTGAGAACACCCTCAGATGATTCACCAATAATTTGTGTTTTAGGATAATCCTTTGTCCATTTTATAAGAGGAGGGTAATTGTGATCATAGGCAGGATCCAGTTCAGCATTGACTTCTTCTTCCATTTCTGACATATTGCCTTCGTCATTTGCATTTTCATTCTCCCCCTCAAATGGCGAACCGAATCCTATGTCAGATTCAGTGCTCTCCTCCTCAGATGGATCTTCATGGGTTGGGGCATTTGAAGAATTCTCCCCCTGGAAAGGCATGTCCTGTGGTTTTGGAGTAGACGAAACCTCCCCCTGGATTATTGAGCTTTCTCTTGGAGGGTCATCAGTCGCTGGATAATCACTTGCTATAGTAGGTTCGCTTTGAGACTGTTTCTTGGTTGGTTGGTGAGGTTCGCTTTCCATGTCTTTAGCAGCTTCATTGATGATATTCTTCAGGTTATCGATTTTGTTATCTGCTGCTTTCGCTTCTGAGTGGATCGCCTTTTCTGGTTCATCAAAGAGATGTATGTACTCTTCAAACAGATTGGAAATAGGAACCGTGACATGACCTGATTTTGGAAAGATTTCCTCCGTTGGTCTTTCGGTTGTTTGCATCTTCTTCACGTAGTTGTCGTCAAAAGTAACGTAATAGGTTTCTTCAATCTTCTTTGAGCGTTTATTTAGAACCCTATATGCTTTTGAAGTAAGTGAATAACCGAGAAAAATTCCTTGGTCTGCCTTAACATCAAACTTGTTTCGGTTCTCTTTGGAGTTGAAAATGAAGCATCTTGAACCGAACACGTGGAAAAACTTCACATTTAGCTTTCTACCATTCAATATTTCATACGGAGTGATGGCGAATATCTTGTTCAAGAAGGATCGGTTCTGAGTATAGCATGCAGCAGCAATTGCATCCGCCCAGAAATATAGAGGAAGTGAGGCGAAGCTCAGCATGGTTCTCGCTGCTTCACATAAGGAACGGTTTTCGCCTTTCGACGATCCCATTCTACTGTGGAGTGTAGGGAGCAGAGAAGTTGTGAGTTACTCCCTTTTCAGCCAGAAAATCTTCGAAATCTTTATTCTTGAACTCAAGACCATTATCGCTTCTTATATTTCGTACCACCTTTCGCAGCTGGACTTCCATTTGTTTGATGAAGACTTTCAGCTTGGGCGTCGCTTCTGATTTCTGTTTAAGAAAGAAAACCCAGGTAAAGCGTGAAAAATCATCTACAATTACGAGTATATACTTACTACCACCGAAGCTCTCAATAACTGAAGGACCACATAAGTCGATGTGCAGTAGTTCGAGGGGTTCGATGATCTTTGTATTGATGCGAGTAGGGTGACTCTTTCGGCTTTGCTTGCCCATTTCGCATGCTGCGCACAGATGTTCCTTGTTAAATTTGAGAACAGGAAGTCCACGCACGTGATCACCAAGCACCAGTTTATTGATATCTTTGAAGTTCAGGTGTGATATTCTTCGGTGCCACAACCAACTTTCATTTGAGTTCGCCTTTGACAACAAACATATTGCAGGCTTTCCTTTTATCGGGTTGAGATTTAGAGGAAACATTTCCCCTTTTCGCTCAGATTTTAACAGAATTTTCTTCGTTTGTTTTTCAATTATTTCAGAGCCCTCATCGTCAAACGAGACTTTCAAACCTGTTCCTGCCACTAGTTGAGAAACGTTGATGAGGTTATGCTGGAATCCTTCCACGTAGGCTACCCTTCGTATAGAAAACTCTCCGTTGGTTATCATGCCATATCCTTTAATCGTGCCGTAAGAGTTGTTTTACGTATTTCACACATCCACCATCCTTAAGGGACCGAAACTCCCTAAGTTCTTCCCTTCTTCCAGTCATTTGACGAGAGCAGCCACTATCAATATATCATTCTTCGTCAAACTGCTCGTCACTGATAACCTGCAAAATTAAGCAGATTTAGGAACCCAAAGTCTCTTGGGTCCTTGTGAGTCTTTTTTACAGAATAGGGAATTGCAACCGAAAGATCAACCATATATGTTCTTTTTATTAATTTGGTTTCATCTTTTCGTTTTATGGTGTAAACTTTTATTTTATTTTTATCTTGTTTTAACCGGTGTGTGTTTTTGTTAGTAGGTTTCTCAGTATAGGTTTTCTTGGAGGATCTAGGGGTAGCTGGCTTTTTGGTGTTTTGGTTTTCAGTATCTGAGTAAAGCTTTCCTTTTCCTTTGACATCCTTCACGGAGTTGGGTTTAGGATGAGAGTGAGGAGGATGGGATTTGGGACCGAAACTTGACTTTCGGTTCTGAGCTCTTGTGTTTGGACCGAAACTGGACCTTCGATTTTTGGCGTAGTAAGAGTTGGGTCCAAAACTTGTCTTTTGGTTCTTGTGACCACAAGTATTAGGGCCGAAATGGGTCGTTCGGTTCGTCTGACGGTACGATTGATGTGGATTGCTGGAATGAGACTTGGCCTGTGCTTCCTTTTTTAGAGTAGAAGCTTTTTCAGAGCGAACATAAGAGGCGTTTTGTGAGTGCCAAAACTGCTTTCTCTCATTGAGATTTTTCATGTATCTTTTGTTCCTCTGTCGTTTCTGTTCAGCGATTTGCTCTTGAGTCAAGTAAATGTTGGCCTTAGGCTTCGCTTTCTTCTCATGAGCACTGGTTGTAGTTGATGAATCGCTAGTAGCTTTCAGTGGTTCCTCTGGTATATCTTTTGTACCACTTGTGCTGGGTTTATCGAAGCTTGAGGGCTTGTTGAGGGGTTCGGGTATGTATCGTCCCTTAACTCTCCATGAGGTTTGCTCTGACAGACCAACTGTTTCGTCTGCATTATCGATGGGAGCTGACCAGAAGAAGTTATCACACCCTTCAGCATTATCTTTGTCAACCATTGATTTTAACTCCGCCGTTTGCTTCTTAGTTACACCAGTCACTGCATACACTTGGTTTGGAGTTGTTTGAACCTTCTGATAGACAACAGCCTTTTCTTTGAGCTTCTTTGATTTGTCCTTTGACACCCGAGCGTATTCAACCGAATTTTCAAATATGAGGGGTTTTGTTGGTTCGGGTTCGCTTTTGATGAATTCTGAACAATCGACAACGTCTTCTACAGAGATTTCACTCATCTCACTCTCCTCATCAAATTCAGGAGTGGTTTCTAAATTGATTTTATTTTCTGAACTCAATTTGGCGTTGGACGAGTCAAATTTTTTTATAGTCTCGGTCTTTATTTTTAATTTATCATTTTCGTCCAGCAAATTCTTAAGCATGCACTTATGTTCCTTAGACTCAATGAAAGATTCAATTTTGTCCAGTCCATATTTGTAGGTGACAGAGATTTCATCCGAGGACATTATAGATTCACATTCAGCAATGATTTCGTCCTCCTTGAATTCAAGGAAAGGCAAAATCATTTTATGAATCTGTTTTCCTATCTCACATTCTAAATGTAACTAAGTGATATTAGTATATAGACGTTTAGCAATCTAACAGAAAACATTTCATTGTTTCAAAATTTTCAAATTGTCTCTTTGCAAATAAATAAGTTCATCCCTAGCCCTACTCAACTCTAACTCCTTCTGCTGAATCCATATTCTTCTCTCCTCACTCTTGGAAGACTCCCTGCTGAGTTAGTCAGTTAGGTTAGAATTGGCTAAGCGAGTTTGCATAAGACTACCACTTAAATTGGAAAACTTGGATTTTAAATCATGTAAGTCTTTTTCATAGTTTGTTATTGGTACTTTATAAGATTCTAGGATAGTTTGTACCTTCTTGATCAACTGATCGCAGTCGCTGATCTTTTCACTCATGGGCTTGGCTGCGAAACATCTGTCTTCCATGACCTTCGCTTCCTCATGCTTTGTGACAACCGTCAATTTTTGGCCAAGTCAAAGTCAACAAGTCCAACCGGTCAACTCATCTAACCCTTGTACATTAGGGTTTCCATTATGTTTCTTATTGTACAACTCGCAATCTTAATACAAAGTATCACTTAGAGTTTTCACGTGTTCGGAAAATCTAAACCCTAATCAGGGCAAGTGATGAAACTACTTGATAAAACATTATTCGATACCCATCGAGGGCGTATAACATTCATAACGAGACTTAACGGGATTTTCGAAGCTTACTTTACGAAGCCAAACACTCAAAAAGGTCACAAAAGAAGTCTCTCCCAATCTCTTTCACTCTATCTCTCTCTATTAAAAATCTCTCCCAAATCTCTCTCAAAACTTCCTTTAACTTTTTATAATCATTTGGGGCATCCCGACACTTAACCGGGTCAAAAACCACTTGAAACGGGGTAATATTTGGTAAAACAGCCTTAATAGGCCGAAGCCTCTCGGACCGAAACTAGGAAGAACCGAAGGTCCCTAAAGGGACCGAACTGCTGAAGAACCGAAACCATGCGAACCGAAGCCCTTAGGACTGAACCGAAGCCTGATGACCCGAACCCTCTGACACGAACCCGAAGCCTCTCGCCTTCGCTTCCTACCTTCGCCTTCGGGGTATTTCGCTCCAACTCATCTTCGGCCCAATAGCAGTAGGGACCGAACCTCGGCCCAGTACCGAGAAGTCTCGCAGGAAGCCCTTTTCGACCCGGTTTTCGATCACGATTTCGTTTTAAGCCCGTTTTCGATGATTTTCGCATGGGATTTTCGTATAAATCTATATTTTAATATTTCTAAACTTCCAAGATCATAAATTAAGCACATTTTTAGGGAAATCTTTATTTAAAAATAAAGATCAAGTGGGTGAGATATTTAGGTAGAGTGTTGACTTATCCTTTGGGCAAGGACACAACTTACCTCCCATACCCACTCCATGATCATCCCTAGTCACTATTCACATCAACCAATACCCACTCTTTATACCTTTTTTCTTTCCCCACAAGTTTCCTGGAACACACACACACACAATTAACCCATACCACCCTCATTCCCTAGAATCACCAACACTTCATTAAAAAGCAAAAACACTTCTCTCTCTCACATCTCTTCAAATTTTCGAGATTTCTCCAGGAGTTCTTGAGTTCTCATCCACCTTGGTAAGTAAATCTCTTCTCACACTTGATTTCCTTACATTTCTTCAATCAAAACATGAGTTCCTTACACAATTATCGTCATATTTGTTGTTAGATCTTCGAATCTTCAAGCTTCATCTAAGTGTTCTTGAGTTGAACACTTCTCTTCTTCATCATCCATCTACTGAAATCACTCAAGGTGAGTTCATACCCCTACATTTTCATGTTTTCTTCAAGTTTTAAGGGGGGGAATACAAGTTAAAACACCAAAAACTTAACTAAACTCAAATAACAGCTTTCATCAGAAAAGTTAAGACTTATTCACGGACTGTTTTTACTATCTTAAACTTAATATTTTTCAAAACTGTTTAATATGCCAATAGCTCAGGTTCATACCTTTAAAATGACTACTTGCACATCTCCATACGATTTTTCTACGATTTATGGTTATTTTTACAAAATTGCCTATCATTTCAGAAACGAATTCGGACCAGTCTGTGAATATGAACATTTTAGCACAAGTTAAAGACTTCTAAAACTCATAATAAAAATGATGAATAAACTAGACACATTTTGTGAACTCTCAGAATTTACGGATTCAGTTTTCAACTTCGTATGATTTTTCTATAATTCTTCTAAAACAGTGTAGAAAGGTCAAAATCTAGATAACAGCTTAATACTTTCAACACACTTTGCAACATGTTGAGCAAAGTGTTAATCTTTAATGACTTCATATTTTACATGTGTTTCTTGTTGTGGGATAATTGTATAACAGAAAATACTCACTGTATTTTAAGAATCATCCATCATTACCAATAGTACAAAACAAGGCCTGATAAACATAGTTATATTTTGCTATACATTCTACGTACATAAAAAAGGGTTCTTATACACCACAAACAAAAATAGTAAACTATAATAGGTATAGTTAGGTTGCATATACATTACAAACATTTTGATAGACTATAATAGGTATAGTTTATGTTCATTTACATTACGAATTCATTACAAAAGGTTTTTAAACAAAAAGGGGTACAAACACAAAGTACCAAGTTTTTCATACGAAAAGGGGTACAAATACAAAGTACCAGGTTTTCATACGAAAAGGGGTACAAATACAAAGTACCGGTTTCATACCAAAAAAGGGTATAAATACAAAGTACCAGGTTTTTCATACGAAAAGGGGTACAAATACAAAGTACATGTTTCATACCAAAAAGGGGTACAAATACAAAGTACCAGGTTTTTCATACGAAAAGGGGTATAAATACAAAGTACCAGGTTTTCATACGAAAAGGGGTACAAATACAAAGTACCGGTTTCATACCAAAAAGGGGTACAAATACAAAGTACTAGGTTCACACAAAATGGTTTTTATGATATTAAAACTATATTTCATCTAGAATTGTTAGACTTCAGCTATAATTGCTAAGTGCATATACTAGAGTTATATAAGAATCTAGTCACAATCGACTTAGAATTGGTGGGCCCGCCTTATCTCCTGTTCCTCGTTTGGTTGTGGACCTAGGGCAGACTCATTATATTCAACGATTTATTTAACTTAAATTTTATATAACTTGTATATGCTGGGCGATTATAGAAGGAATCTATGGGTCTTTCTAGGGTTCATTATCGCATATCATAGGAGCATTCATTTCTCACTTAACTAAGAAAATATTGGATTTTCTTTGGAAACATATTTCTATTAAAACTATTTCATCTAGAATTGTTAGACTTCAGCTATAATTGCTAAGTGTATATGCTAGAGTTATATAAGAATCTAGTCACAATCGACTTAGAATTGGTGGGCCCGCCCTATCTCCTGTTCCTTGTTTGGTTGTGGACCTAGGGTAGACCCATTATATTCAATGGTTTATTTAACTTAAATTTTATATAACTTATATACGCTGGACGATTATAGAAGGAATCTACGGGTCTTTCTAGGGTTCATTATCGCATATCATAGGAGCATTCATTTCTCACTTAACTAAGAAAATATTGGATTTTCTTTGGAAACATATTTTTATTAAAACTATTTCATCTAGAATTGTTAGACTTCAGCTATAATTGCTAAGTGTATATGCTAGAGTTATATAAGAATCTAGTCACAATCGACTTAGAATTGGTGGGCCCGCCCTATCTCCTCTTCCTTGTTTGGTTGTGGACCTAGGGCAGACCCATTATATTCAACGGTTTATTGAACTTAAATTTTATATAACTTATATACGCTGGATGATTATAGAAGGAATCTACGGGTCCTTCTAGGGTCCCTTATCGCATAACATAGGAGCATTCATTTCACACTTAACTAAGAAAATATTGGATTTTCTAGAAATCATACTCTATCGCTTTTACAAGGAAAATGGTTTCTTCCTCAAACAAGATTCTTATGAACTCACCAACTTAATTGTTGACACTTTTTCAAAACTACTTGTATTCTCAGGAAATCAGTGAAACAGGAAAATATCAGCACTTTGAGGATGGGACGTTAAATCGTCAAACGGTTTATTTTGTCATCATAATGTAATTGATTTTGAAACATGTAAACATATACTATGGTGTAACCTTTTCAATTATATTTATGATGGTTGTATTTACTTTGAGCGCTATTATACTCGTTGTTGTGATACTTTACATGAAGTCCTCCACCCCCGGACGTTTCCGCCATCCTTGGTTTGGGGGTGTAACAGATTGGTATCAGAGCATTGTTTATAGTGAACTAAGTATATCTAACCACATAAGATATACAAACTATAAATGCATTGGGACTAAGGTCTCTGATTTAACATTTTCAAATAACTATACATTTAGAAATAAATAGTTTCTTGTTAAAAGTATACATGCATGCATACATACTAAGGTCAGCATCATTCTAGAACAAAACAAAAGTTGTGATTGTTGAATGGCACAAGTAGGCTTGGGGATGTATGGTCAGGTCTGGGAATGACATAGCCTGATCAACTATGTCTAACCCAGAAGTGATTAGGATATGCCCGGGAATGGTTGTGGCGTTGCAACAAGTCTAAAAACTTACCAATTCTATCTACAAACAAACATTGAAAAGCATAAGTCAAACATTAAAATACTATAGGAGTATTTTGTGATACTATAACCAACTTACGTGAAAACTAAAGACCCCTATTAGTAGGTCTATAATGACTGAGTGCATACGCTAAGGTTATACATAATTAAAGATATTATAGACTCAGAATCTATGACTATTGCTCTACTTCCTGTTCCTTGTTTGGTTGTGGACTTAGAGTAGAGTCATTTATTCGAAGGTCTATTCTATCTCATATTATGTATAACTGGTATGCACTATGTGATTATAGACGTGACTAATAAGGATCACCCCCTATAAGTAATTATAGGATTAGATGTCTATTAATTATCTCTTCTACCCCTATTCTCGCACGAGCAACATGATGGGTAAATCTTAACGCCCGTACAAAACCTACTTCTACCCACTACCATAACTCCGTCTCAGGAACATTAGCAGAAAACACCGAGAATAGTTCAGTAAAGTGAGAAATTTATATATGTGTATATAAATGGTAAGGATATAACTAAAGTATATCAATAAAAATTGGGATGCATTTTATTTCAGTCGGAGTTTACCACATATTTCATAACCTGTTATTACAAACGATTTGCTTATGATAACTCTAAGATTACTTAATGTATACCTCAAGGTTATGTGTAATTAAGAGACGATCGGCTTAGAAATGGTAAGTCCGCCTTAGGTCCTGTTCCTTGTTTGGTTGTGGGCTTAAGGCGGGGTCACCCATCCGAATGCCCTTGCAATCTTAATAATATACGACTAGTTTACACCAAGCGATTATAAAAGAACTGGTAGGACTTATAATGCAAATTTCATCACAATTTGTTGAAACATTCGTAATGCTGGAACTCGCTAACTACATTATAAAATATTCATAGTGGTAATACCAAGTATAAAGCTGAGAGCATAAAGGCACACGTAGAATACACTATCATTCCAAAACAATAACTCCTTTTAAATCGACTCAGCTCAAGTTACAATAAGAAATTCCAAGGTCGTCATTTAACATCAGGCGGGTTGTTCCGCACCGTAATCAATTTCTTGTACCACGAAAAGTTCCCCCATCTTTCCTCCAAATTCTTGAAGTCCCAGTCGAAACACTAATTTCGGGACGAAATTCTTTCTAACGGGGGGATGATGTGACAACCGTCAATTTATGGCCAAGTCAAAGTCAACTAAAGTCAACAAGTCAAACCGGTCAACTCATCTAACCCTTGTACATTAGGGTTTCCATTATGTTTCTTATTGTCCAACTCGCAATCTTAATACAAAGTATCACTTAGAGTTTTCACGTGTTCGGAAAATCTAAACCCTAATCAGGGCAAGTGATGAAACTACTCGATAAAACATTATTCCATACCCATCGAGGGCGTATAACATTCATAACGAGACTTAACGGGATTTTCGAAGCTTACTTTACGAAGCCAAACACTCAAAAAGGTCACAAAAGAAGTCTCTCTCAATCTCTTTCACTCTATCTCTCTCTATTAAAAATCTCTCCCAAATCTCTCTCAAAACTTCCTTTAACTTTTTATAATCATTTGGGGAATCCCGACACTTAACCGGGTCAAAAACCGCTTGAAACGGGGTAATATTTGGTAAAACAGCCTTAATAGGCCGAAGCCACTCGGACCGAAACTAGGAAGAACCGAAGGTCCCTAAAGGGACCGCACTGCTGAAGAACCGAAACCATGCGAACCGAAGCCCTTAGAACCGAACCGAATCCTGATGACTCGAACCCTCTGACCCGAACCCGAAGCCTCTCGCCTTCGCTTCCTACCTTCGCCTTCGGGCTATTTCGCTCCAACTCATCTTCGGCCCAGCAGCAGTAGGGACCGAACCTCGACCCAGTACCGAGAAGTCTCGCAGGAAGCCCTTTTCCACCCGGTTCTTGATCACGATTTCGTT
The DNA here is from genome assembly GCF_052849685.1 of Lactuca virosa. Classification (NCBI taxonomy): domain Eukaryota; kingdom Viridiplantae; phylum Streptophyta; class Magnoliopsida; order Asterales; family Asteraceae; genus Lactuca; species Lactuca virosa. The sequence continues at coordinate 176,027,620 of NC_136428.1, forward strand.
TTAAGCCTATCTTCGATGATTTTCGCATGGGATTTTCGTATAAATCCATATTTTAATATTTCTAAACTTCCAAGATCATAAATTAAGCACATTTTTACGGAAATCTTTATTTAAGAATAAAGATCAAGTGGGTGAGATATTTAGGTGGAGTGTTGACTTATCCTTTGGGCAAGGACACAAGTTACCTCCCATACCCACTCCATGACCATCCCTAGTCACTATTCACATCAGCCATTAACCACTCTTTGTACCTTTTTTCTTTCCCCACAAGTTTCCTTGAACACACACACACACACAATTAACCCATACCACCCTCATTCCCTAGAATCACCAACACTTCATTAAAAAGCAAAAACACTTCTCTCTCTCTCACATCTCTTCAAATTTTCGGCAAAAACACTTCTCTCTCTCACATCTCTTCAAATTTTCGAGATTTCTCCAGGAGTTCTTGAGTTCTCATCCACCTTGGTAAGTAAATCTCTTCCCACACTTGATTTCCTTACATTTCTTCACTTAAAACATGAGTTCCTTACACAAATATCGTCATATTTGTCGTTAGATCTTCGAATCTTCAAGCTTCATCTAAGTGTTCATGAGTTGAACACTTCTCTTCTTCATCATCCATCTACTGAAATCACTCAAGGTGAGTTCATACCCCTACATTTTCATGTTTTCTTCAACTTTTTAAGGGGGGGAATACAAGTTAAAACACCAAAAACTTAACTAAACTCAAACAGCAGCTTTCATCAGAAAAGTTGAGTCTTATTCACGGACTGTTTTGACTATCTTAAACTTAATATTTTTCAATACTGTTTAATATGAAAATAGTGCAGATTCATACCTTTAAAATGAATACTTGCACATCTCCATACGATTTTTCTACGATTTATGGTGATTTTTACAAAACTGTCTATCATTTCAGAAACGAATTCGGACCAGTCTGTGAATATGAACATTTTAGCACAAGTTAAAGACTTCTAAAACTCATAATAAAAATGATGAATAAACTAGACACATTTTGTGAACTCTCAGAATTTACGGATTCAGTTTTCAACTTCGTATGATTTTTCTATAATTCTTCTAAAACAGTGTAGAAAGGTCAAAATCTAGATAACAGCTTCATACTTTCAACACACTTTGTAACATGTTGAGCAAAGTGTTAATCTTTAATGACTTCATATTTTACATGTGTTTCTTGTTGTGGGATAATTGTATAACAGAAAATACTCACTTAATTTTACGAATCCTCCATCATTACCAATAGTACAAAACAAGGCCTGATAAACATAGTTATATTTTGCTATACATTCGACGTACATAGAAAAGGGTTCTTATACACCACAAACAAACATACTAAACTATAATAGGTATAGTTAGGTTGCATATACATTGCAAACATTTGATAGACTATAATAGGTATAGTTTATGTTCATTTACATTACGAATTCATTACAAAAGGTTTTTAAACAAAAAGGGGTACAAATACAAAGTACCAGGTTTTTCAAACGAAAAGGGGTACAAATACAAAGTACTAGGTTTTCATACGAAAAGGGTACAAATACAAAGTACCGGTTTCATACCAAAAAGGGGTACAAATAGAAAGTACCAGGTTTTTCATACGAAAAGGGGTACAAATACAAAGTACCAGGTTTTCATACGAAAAGGGGTACAAATACAAAGTACCGGTTTCATACCAAAAAGGGGTAAAAATACAAAGTACCAGGTTTTTCATACGAAAAGGGGTACAAATACAAAGTACCAGGTTTTCATACGAAAAGAGGTACAAATACAAAGTACCTGTTTCATACCAAAAAAGGGTACAAATACAAAGTACCAGGTTCACACAAAATGGTTTTTATGATATTAAAACTATATTTCATCTAGAACTGTTAGACTTCAGCTATAATTGCTAAGTGTATATACTAGAGTTATATAAGAATCTAGTCACAATCGACTTAGAATTGGTGGGCCCGCCTTATCTCCTGTTCCTTGTTTCGTTGTGGACCTAAGGCAGACCCATTATATTCAACGGTTTATTTAACTTAAATTTTATATAACTTGTATACGTTAGGCGATTATAGAAGGAATCTATGGGTCTTTCTAGGGTTCATTATCACATATCATAGGAGCATTCATTTCTCACTTAACTAAGAAAATATTGGATTTTCTTTGGAAACATATTTCTATTAAAACTATTTCATCTAGAATTGTTAGACTTCAACTATAATTGCTAAGTGTATATGCTAGAGTTATATAAGAATCTAGTCACAATCGACTTAGAATTGGTGGGCCCGCCCTATCTCATGTTCCTTGTTTGGTTGTGGACCTAGGGCATACCCATTATATTCAACGGTTTATTTAACTTAAATTTTATATAACTTATATACGCTGGACGATTATAGAAGGAATCTACGGGTCTTTCTAGGGTTCATTATCGCATATCATAGGAGCATTCATTTCTCACTTAACTAAGAAAATATTAGATTTTCTTTGGAAACATATTTCTATTAAAACTATTTCATCTAGAATTGTTAGACTTCAGCTATAATTTCTAAGTGTATATGCTAGAGTTATATAAGAATCTAGTCACAATCGACTTAGAATTGGTGGGCCCGCCCTATCTCCTGTTCCTTGTTTGGTTGTGGACCTAGGGCAGACCCATTATATTCAACGGTTTATTTAAATTAAATTTTATATAACTTATATACGTTGGACGATTATAGAAAGAATCTATGGGTCCTTCTAGGGTCCCTTATCGCATAACATAGGAGCATTCATTCCACACTTAACTAAGAAAATATTGGATTTTCTGGAAATCATACTCTATCGCTTTTATAAGGAAAACGGTTTCTTCCTCAAACAAGATTCTTATGAACTCACCAACTTAATTGTTGACACTTTTTCAAAACTACTTGTAATCTCAGGAAATCAGTGAAACAGGAAAATATCAGCACTTTGAGGATGGGACGTTAAATCGTCAAACAGTTTATTTTGTCATCATAATGTAATTGATTTTGAAACATGTAAACATATACTATGGTGTAACCTTTTCAATTATATTTATGATGGTTGTATTTACTTTGAGCGCTATTATACTCGTTGTTGTGATACTTTTCATGAAGTCCTCCACCCCCGGACGTTTCCGCCATCCTTGGTTTGGGGGTGTGACATGCTTACTTTCGGTTGTAACCATTAAGCATTTCCCAGCCGAATCAGCAACTCCTTCTCTCGCTACATATGCTCTTCCATGTGAGGGTCTGCGTACCCCTTCATCCTTAGAATTTGTAGACCAAACTTCCACTCCACCGAATTCATCATCAACAACGTTTTCCTGTACACTCAAAGCATTCATGGAAACGTTAGCAGTTTTCTTTTTCTTTATCTCCTCCAGCTTTCTCATGTAGTAAGTCTCGTCATCTTCACCCTCGTTCTTCTCAGCCATCTTTCTTAGCATGCAATCCTTGGCAAAGTGGTTCTTGCCATGACAGTAGTTGCAATCATACCCTGAGTCTCCCACAGGCTTACTCTCCTTCTTCTCATCGTCCTTTTGGGTGTTGTTCTTCGATTCTTCCTTCACCTTTTCAGAACTATAGCTTCCCTGCCAGTTTCGGTTCTTATTGACTGGGAACTTTCTGCGAGCAAACTTCTTTGGGTTTGTGACCATCATAGCATATTCTTCGTTGGATAGATCACACTCAGACAAATCAGATTCCTCCTCCTCGTTTGCTACATTCTTGCTTTTAGAAACGAGGGCTAGAGAACCCACACCCGAAACTACTTTCGCTTCCTTCGTCACCACGATTTCATGAGATTTTAGAATACCCATCAGTTTTGCCAGTGAATATGATTTAAATTGCTCATGAGCCTTTACAGTCGAAACTACCGCCATCCATTCGGCCCTTAATCCATTCATGAAGGTAACCTTTTGTTCAATCACCTTCCTTTCAATGCCATGCCTCATCATCTTACTGAGCAGATGATTGAATCGCTCGAATGTCTGAACAAGCTTCTCTTCAGGTTTCTGTTCAAAAGCACCAAACTCAGAGAGCAAAAAGGTTTGGATCGAGTGCTCTAGATCTTCATTTTTTGAATATAATTCTTTCAACCTATCCCATATTTCTTTAGCTGTTGTGCATGAACTCAGCAGACAAAAGGTATCGGATTGTAATGTGAATCGGATCATCCTCATGGCTTTGACGTTACATAACACCTTGTCTTTTTCGTCTTGAGGCATCTTATCTTGGTCCGCCAGGAGTTGGTTATACTCTTTTTGAGTCTTGATTGTTCGATTTGTTCCAGAGTGAACAAACGGACCCAATGTTATTGCTTCCCAGATCAAGTAGCCATTGTCTTCAGATCCAACTACATAATCTTCGAAGTGATGCGCCCATATTTTATAATCTTGAGTGTAGAGTATGGGAATCCTTGTAGTTGATCCTATGTTGTTGGAGATGTTGATTGGATTGCTTTGAGAGTCATCGTGAGACATGATGAACGTATTCTATTAGAATCAGACTTGTAACGTTCAACTTAGGGTTTTATCAAACACTAGAGATACCGTCAACAGAAGGAAGACAGCGTCTTTATATTGATAAAAGCGGAAACCCTAAAGGATTCTTCAAACAGAAGAGATGCGTATGTATTACACAGTCTCCTGCTCTGATACCAATTGTTAGAATAAAAGAGTTGTAGATCGATAAATTCCAAACAGAAACACAATATTTGATCAAGTAAAGAACACGAGAATGGATCAATGGTGTTGAATGATTAATAACTCACACCTCAGAAGAGCTCGATGAAGAACTTCGACTGTAGAGGTGTGCTAGGGTTACAATGCAAGTAATTAATGAGAACGATCAATCTAAAAGCTATACATGCATGCAATATTTATATGCTAACCCTAATGTTTATCCACGGTTGGACAGGCCCAAACCGGGTTAACTAAATGGACTTACAACCGAGCCCAAAGACGCAACACCAGACCCAACAGTTTTCAATTTTGTTTTCAGGTACTTCTTCTTCGAAAGGGAAGGGGACGGCATGACTGCAGCACATCACACACACTATTTTCCGCACATGAGATTCTTGCAATTTGTACTCTGACATTGTTTTATATGATATGCTTTTGAGATGTTTGACTTTTGGTTTTTCATGATATGAGATAACATTGATGATATTTTCAATAATCTGTTTTGTGAATCATTAAATTTAAAATGAAAATTTTGGTCATGAATTTTGGGATGTTACATATTATGTGCATCTTGATACTATTTATGGTGAACCAGCAAAATGGGTCTGTCAGGGTATTTATATGTTGGGGCTTAGCTAAATTTGTAGTTATATTACTTGATATTGCATTCAATATTGCTTGGATGTATACACTTTTGTTGTGATTGTTACATTAACAAGTAGTTCATACTTGTAGAATTTAAGCAAAATAATGCCAAAAGGAAGTCATACACATCAAAATCAAAGGAATCCAAAAAGAGAAAAACATAAGAGTCTTCAATGGAGAATGGAAAAGTAGAGGAAACTGAAGCTGAATATGTAAATCATGTTGCCAATGGGGAGTGAGTGTTTACGTCATATGGTTTCTTTTGGATATGGGCTTTTGAATGAAGAAGGTTAGTGTAGAGCTTCTCTCTTGTATTCCTCTAGGAGATTTTCTAATGGAAATATGAAACTGAATGACATGTTTGGATTATCAAAGTTTGGTCTGAAACTAGAAATATTGCAGATTTTCACTTTAAGTAATAAAAAAGTTATTTATGAAAGATTGACTAAACAAAATTTTGTAAATGTGAAATGGGTCGGTTTGTTTAAATTGATCCTAAACACTTTTATACAGACATTTTATGTTGCAAGCTCTTCCCCATTATTAAAAGGTATTTGATTTAGTTTGTTTAACCCTAAACCCACCAAATTCACATATTTCAAGTTCCAGGGTCTGGACCTGAAAACATGCAATCAATTCAAGTTGAAATTGTAAGTTCAAACCCATTATATTTAACCCTTTATCAGATAGGGATATACTTGATTTTGCCATTAAATTTTTTCTTTTGTTTCTGATTGGGTCAAGTTGCAGCTTCCTTGAACTCCTCCTACTGTTTCATATTACAAAAGGATACACTTGTCTTTATGTGTAATGGAAACCAGACTACTACTAAGGACCATGAACTTTCTCAAAGGAAATTCAACCTTATAAAGGTGCATACATGCATACATAGATACATATATACATACATACATACAAACCACAATTCAGAAATCTATATATAATATATTCACTTTTGATCAAAATGCGTGCAGCCTGATATGTAGAATATTTTATTGAAGTTGATGAATACATACTTAATAAGAAAGGTCCAATGAAGATTCAAAAGAATTTATAGTTGTGATTATTAAATGTTATATAGATCTTTTTGATATGTTACTTTAGGATTTTATTTAATTTGTACGAAATTACAATTGTACTTTTGAATTAATTAATTACGTAAATTATTCCAATTTTGTTGGGTTTGGGTTTTCCTTTTGATTTGCTTTATATAAATAAATAAACAAATATATATGTGTGTGTATATATATATATATATATATATATATATATATATATGTATATATATATATATAATCATATTTGTCACATAAATAATGGATTTTTTAGAGTGACTACATATACCAAACGTCACACAATCGTTGCGTCATCAAATATACAAAAGGCTACGCATTTACTTGACTTTAAAAGTCATGTATTCACTCTTTTTAACACCTTAGTCCACTCATTGCTTAATTGTAAGTGACGAAATCCCTCAAAAAAACCAATGGTTGTGTCACCAAATATACAAAAGGCTACACAAACATAAATATTCATGTGGCAATTAGATTGACTAATGTCAATCAAAATACACTTTTTTCAAGATTATTAATACATTTGGCCACTCTTTTTAACACCTTAGGCCACTCATTGTTTAATTGTAAGTGACGAAATCCCCCAAAAAAAACCAATGGGTGTGTCACCTAATATATATATGGCTACACAAACATCATATTCATGTGGCAATTAGATGGACTAATGTTACTCAAAATACACTTTTACATGACTTTTAAAACCATTTGGTCTCTCATTTTATGCCTTTCACCACTCTTTTTAAATGGATACAACCACTAACTCGCTAATGTGACCGTATGTACTTCATGTCACTCGACCTTCGGTCACACATGTAGTGAAAACGAATGTGTGGCTGTATGCATACAGTCACTCATTTGTTGTATGACGGAAGCCCGTTTTTGTACTAGTGCACCACCATCAATTTGTTTAAAACAAACCCTAAAAGTTATCACCATTACCCCATAAAGGTATATCAGTTTTATTGTGTTACAAAAAGTGTATGACTACAATTTGTCTTTTAGCATATGGTTGCAGAGCCGATATTGTGGATGATTATTTGGAGATGTCTTAGAGAACTAAATAAAAATGTATGTATAGATTTTGTGAATACATCATCGAGCTTTACAACAATATATTTACGAAAACATACTTATAGTGATGCATGTTGAACAATTATTTTGGCATACCACTACAAGAAAACAAGCCTTTACCTGTGACACCTTTAGCGGCGACACAAGCAATTGTCGTTGGTAAATGATGTTTTCGTCGTTAATTCCTAAAGGTCTGAATCTGCATCAAGCGTTTCTAGTGAATCCTATACGTCCAATCGAGTATCAAATCCAATGGTTAGGGCTCCTTTTTGCACAAACCTAATACCGACAATAACAAGTCGTTGCTAAATGTCGAAAAAAGTCACCACTAAATGTCGAAAAAAATATGTGGCATAAGCTCCCTCCAGAGTTGTCGCCACTATTGGTTATAGTCGTCGCAATTGGTTGTGTGTCTCCGCTATTGATTGTCGTCACTATTGATCGTCGAACTTATGCCCTTTTCTGTCTACATTTTTCATTCCTATTGTTATCTCCTTTTACGATCTTCCTCTCCTCGACGACACCGAAAATCGAAGAACAACCATCCGTTTCTTTCTTCCTTCTCTATCAACCACCGGCCGACTACCACAGTACCACCGGATTCAAACGATGATTTGGTTGTTAACACCGGCGACATTTGGAGTTTCACCGATGACGGTTTTCATCTCATTTCTCATTTCTCTTTCTCTTTATCTTTCTCTTATAAAGACGATTTCCAGTTTATATATGAGTTTAATTGCATAACAACGTCGAATTTTAGTTTTTCCCCGACTATTGTTGTTCACTGGCCGACTGTTGCTATCACCGACGACGGCCACCACCATCACTTCACCATCAGCTGATTTCCGGCCACCATAGGTTCTAATTTATTGTGAATTTCGAGATTATATGCAAAGTAAGTGTATTTGTATATATTATGTTAAATTTGGCATATGTATGTATATTTGATATATGTATGTGAATGTATATGTATTTGGTGTATGTATGTGCAAGTATGTGTATTTAGTGTATGTGTGCATGTATAATATGTATATGAGAGTATGTGTATTTGGTATAAGTAGGATTCTATTATATATGTATATGAAAGTATGTATATTTGGTGTAAGTAGGATGTCATTGCGTATTTGATATATGTATGTGAATGTATGTGCATTTGGTGTATATATGGTATATGTATGTGAAAGTATGTGTATTTTGTATAAGTAGGATACTATTGTGTATTTGATATATATATATATATATATATATATATATATATATATATATATATATATATATATATATATATATATATATATGTATGTATATATATATATATATATATATATATATATATATATATGTGTGTGAATGTATATGTATTTGGTGTATATGTGGTTTATGTATGTGAAAGTATATGTATTTGGTATAGGTAGGATGTTATTGTGTATGTATGTGAAAGTATGTGTATTTGGTATAAGTAGGATGCTATTGTGTATTTGATATATATATGTGAGTGTATGTGTATTTGGTGTATTTGTGTTATATGTATGTGAAATTAAGTGCATTTCGTATAAGTAGGATGTTATTATGTATATATATGAAAGTATGTGTATTTGGTATAAGTAGGATGTTATTGTGTATTTGATATATGTATGTGAATGTATGCATATTTGGTGTATATGTGTTATATGTATGTGTATTTGGTATAATTAGGATGCTATTATTTGACAATGTTATTTAAAGTAAAGCGCTATAATTTAAAAAAAACGAATAAAGTACGATGCTATATTTGAAAATGGTATTTAAAGTAACCCATTATAATGGAAAAAAAAGTATGATGTTATTATTGATGACGTTCTTCAAAATAAACCACTACAATAGAAAACAATAGCATAATATAATTGTTTAAAATACAATGCTATATTTGGAAAAAAACAATAATAAAATGTTATAGATAACAAAAATATGAAAAGTACAATGCTAAAAGAGAAAAACAAAACAATGTAATATTTAAAGTACAATTTTGTTATAGAAAACTTAAAACAAAATCAAATACCATAAATAAAAATATACATATATACAAAAGTACGATGCTATAAATAACAAAAAAAAATCCTCCAAATTCTGTTCGTTTGTGTGTCTTCTTTGTAATCATCATGAGCCTAGAAATACCCACCTAAAATTGATTTCGAAATTAATTTCAGGTTGTCCCCGTTTTGGGACTGTTTTTTTTAGTACTTTATCTTATCTAAAATGTGAACTTGTATTACGTGATTGTTTGTTTAAGACAGATTCAGTTGTCATTTTATCTTTTCTCTCTGGGTATATATATATATATATATATATATATATATATATATATATATATATACTTGGGACATAAGGGGAAATGTTGCCGAATTTTTCTTAAACATACAATCATGTAATGTGTGACATCCCCATTTTTCACGGCCAGAAAAGACCGATTTTGTTTATGCTTTATAAAAATCAGAGTACTTCTTTTAATAAAAATGTTGCGAAATTTGTTCCCAGTAAAACATGATAAATATGTTATCAAAGCATTTCCAAAGAAATGTATTTTTTTCATTTTAAAACATTTGGGATGTCATTGTCAATATAGAAACATAAGCATAAACAGAACTTACATTCATTTACACTAGTGATCTACACCTCTTTAATCTCTCAGTGTAATGTAACTTTGTATCGGCACCTGTGATTCAAATAAGCTTGAGTGGGTTAGGTTGGGAAACCTGGTGAGTACATAGGGTTTTCAACCCATGGTAATATAATTATTATGTTTAAACATCAAACAATCAACCCAATTACCCATCCCCATTATCTTCTTTACTCTTGAGGATCTACCCTAAGAATTAGCTATTCCTCATTCATTCATTCCTAAGGATCATCCTAAGGAATCGGCACGAAATCCATCGTTGCCAGGGTTTACTCAACAGGCACTAAGTCGCATACTCGCCAGGGTTTAGGCACTAAGTGTCATAGTCGCCAGGGTTTATACAACAGGCACTACATCGCATAGTCGCCAGGGTTTAGGCACTAAGTCTCATAGTCGCCAGGGTTTATAAAACAGGCACTACGTCGCATAGTCGCCAGGGATTAGGCACTAAGTCTCATAGTCGCCAGGGTCTAGGCACTAAGTCTCATAGTCGCCAATGTTTACTTATATCCCCTTTCATCCCTCCTCGTTCATCTACCAATGTTTTACCCAACATATTCGTAGATATAAAATGCATATACATTTTAAATCATTTAAAACATGTATAAAATCGTTCATCCATCATAGATAACAAGTACACAGGTTATATGCACACATACCACGTAATTTATATAAAATACTTCATATCTATGTGTAAGATGAAAGCAACTATGCACTTACTTGATAAGGTGGTGACTCGGTAATCGGAGAGCACTTCGTTTACTTTAAAATAATTTCCTTCGACGAAACCTAGTATTATTATTACCACTAGATTTTAGTCTAATATTTACCGTGACTAATTATTAGTCTTATTATTATTATTATTATTATTATTATTATTATTATTATTATTATTATTATTATTATTATTATTATTATTATTATATAAGCGTTTAAACAATACTTTCCAACCACTATGTACAGACAGGGGCCAGACATAAAACACCGGAGGGCAGGACCATTTTGGCATATAGCACTTCTGAAATCCAACAACCCTATGCGGCCCTTTAAACTAGATTCCCCGTACCGCGAGTAGTTAAAAAGATATGATAACGACAATTATATAAGTCATAATAATAGCTCAAATATTTATTATAAGTTCATAATAAAAAAACTAATTTTAAATATAAACTATATTTAAAATAGGGTAAGAATAAGTTACCTACAAGGGGGTTTTAGCTAGGAATCGAGCTCTGCAGGGGCAGAACTTCGTCGCTGAATCTTTCTAAGAAAGATTCGTGTAGCGCTTCAGCGCTCACCTTACTATACTAAAACTACAGAAAGAGAAGTCGAATCACGAGGGACCAAAATGTTCGGGGGATAAGAAGAGAAAGACTCTTGAATCACGAGAATGGTGCAAGAAATATGAGAGCCCAAGCCTCTTATTTATAGTAATTGAATTTACAAAAACTACCCTCTATAATTACTTAATGACCTTATAGTTATATAAACGACTAAACACCCCTTCATAATACTATTTTAAATAGATTTAACGATATTTGTACTAAACTAATGTCGAAAGTACTCAACACTAGTCTTATAATAACCGCATCGTCGATAGCTTTCTAATGATATATACATTTGTATATATATATGTGTACGTATATATGATTTATACTTTATTTTAATACGTAAATATGCTATTATAATTTGTAACTCGTTCATACGAACTCCGTTTTTTACGTTTTTTATATCAACGCGTTGGTATTTACGAGTACTACAACTTTCATCTAGACGTCGTTAGCTAATTCTCATTCTATCTCAGATTTACAAAACTGTATCGAATTTATCGCGCTCGAAGAGTAGGGACCAAGTTTCGTCCATATCTTTAACATACGAGCTCTACTCTTGACATTCTTTATATCCACGCGTAGGTAAAAACAATATCTAAAACTTTCATTCAGACTCCGTCGGCGAAGTCTCGACCGATCTTAAATTTAACAGTAGGAGGAGATTATACTGTTAAATGTCCGCGTAAAATTCATAACTTCTACATACGGACTCCGTTTTCGTCAGTCTTTTTACCGTTGAGTTCCTATTAATGAGATCTTCAACTCTCATTTAGGTCGCGTAGGCCAAAAACTGCTCGAACTGAAATTTGAGTTTCGGGTCGTGCACTACTATGCCAAATCTTCGAAAATTCATAACTTCCTCATACGAAGTCAGATTTGGGCGTTTCTTTTTTGTATGTTCTCGGTTTAACGTATACTACAAATTTTGTTTAGATCACTAAGGCTAAAAAGTCATCTACCGTAAATTCACTATTTACGTCTCCCAGTGTCGTGCCGGTTTTGCCATAAAACTTCGACGGGCCATAACTTCTTCGTTATAACTCGGATTTCGGCGTTCTTTATATGTACGGAACCCTTGTAACATATACTAAAACTTCGTTAAGATTAATCCTTCTAAATAATCTCCCATCAAAAACTCATTTTTGATGCTCATCGTCTCTAAATTGACTAGCCCGAATCTGCGAGCGATACAATTATCTCCCCCTTAGGATGATTACGTCCCAGAATCATCAACAAAACAGGGCAGTATAATGATTCGATACGCTATCTCTTCATCCTAGGTAATAATCGTAACTTCTTTGTTCCTTCGAATGACTATCTAACTCTTGGACTCCTTGACTGCAGGCGGTGCTCGATCTTGCACTTGCTCCCTATCTCACGTTAGACTCCAAATTATGACCTTCAAGTCACAATCTCGATCCTCACTGGATACGAACTTAAGATAAGTTCTTTTATTACTACAATGGAACGATGTGTCATATTCTAATGACCTATTATCATATTTTGCAAGGCTTAGACTCAGATCTCTTAGAGTCTTCCAGAACAGACTATACTCTCCTCCATGTTCTAATCTCATCTTAAAAGGTAGCATTTCTAGCTACAAACAACCCTTGTGATACCTCTACTGATCGCTTTGATTAATTCTTCCGGCTTAAGTCAGGTGCTACATCGAACTTGGTTCTCGGAACCATGCAACATACTCGTCGTAGTCGGACTCAATTTGGTATGACCACTAGGGTCGGAATAACAATCATCTTCTTAATCTTTACTGAAACAATGGTAATGACATACTTGAATAAAACGAAATCAATTACTAGCTTCTTGGTAACCTTGTGACTTTCACTGATCCAAGCATGAGTCCTGTGCTTCCGGTAGTATAGGCCTCTTCTACCATTCACACCTACTCATACTCGTCCCAAGTATTGTCTCGCAGTTTTCCAAGTCACCATACAAGAAGATCACATAACAACTTAACACACCAGATAACAAAACAAAGGTTTTATATTACTCCTTCAAATGATTACATAGGTGTTCAAGTTCACCTTAGACTATGCCTCTAATAGGCTACACCATACGACACTATCCATATGGCTGCTGCATAACTTGATGAAGTCCTCATCCTCGATTCCTAGCATTGTTTTCTGCTTCGTCGAGGATCATGTGGAATGCCCTTGGCTTTGGTGGTGTGTTTGGCCTTGCTGCCTCATTTTTCTTTGGGCAATCTCTAGAAATATTCACTTCTTTGTTACATCCGTAGCATACCTTCTTGTTGGACGCGCACTTGTTGGCGTAATGCCCTGTCTTTCCACATTTGTAGCAAGTCATCTCCTCGCTACATATCCTGAAGTGTTTCTTTTTACACCCCTCACACCACTTAGCTTCACCTCCACCTCCAAATTTTGAGAATTTGCTTTCTTTGTTGGTCTTTGATGATCCCTCATGCTTCCTTTTCTCGCCAACTTCGACCTTTTTGGCGGCTCTACTCTTGATCATATCTTCTACAGACTTAGCAGCCCAGATAGCCGCCTCAAGAGTAGGTGTCTGGCATACTGGCACCGCATACTCCCATAGAAGTCTCTTAGCATACCTGTCAATTTTCGTCAGCTCGTCTGGGACAAGGCGCAAGGCAAATTCCATTTTATCGGAGAAGTTGTTGGTGTATTCATCGATGGACATGCTCCCTTTCTTCAAAGTCAGGAATTGGTTTTCTAGCTCAAGCAAATTTTGGGCTGAGCAGTACTTGCGCTTGAAATGCACCAAAAACCCTGCCCAAGTCGGTTGCAGGGGCTCATTGGGGCTTAGAGTCTTCCCCAGGGTGTTCCACCAGCGAACAGCGCCTCCTCTGAACTGACGTACTACAAACGTGGTTTGTAGCTTGCCCTTGCAACCACATGTCACGAAGGCTAATTCCATCTCTGAGATCCAATCCATGACTCCGATCAGATCTTCCTTCCCAGTGAAAGTCGATGGCCTGCAAGTTAGAAAATCTTTGTACTTGCATTCATTCCTCTCGACTCCGTCATCTTGATTGTTCCTCCTAATCATCGGTGGATCAGCTTGACCAACGGTCCTGCTGTCGTTCCCTTCCTCAGACTGCCCGTCATTCAACTCGGTTTGTTCAATAGCCACCGTAAGTTCCTCTCGATTTTGTTGAAGTAAACGCCTTGTTTCCTCCATTTGACGATCCAACATCATCTAGATCAACGCTTGCACTCCGGCCATCGTGATTGGCTCAGGAGTGGCTACTACAACAGGTATTTGCTCAATCACTGGTGGTTGATTCCTATTTCCATTTGCATTCCCGACTCCACTTCGGTTTCTTGCCATTTTGATCTATACACCAAATCAGACGTTTGGTGTGTAATGACGAGAATTAAGATAGGAGAGATTTTATTTAAAATCAACGTGTAAACCTCCCCATCACTTCGAAAAGTTAGATGCCAGTTCTAATACCGTATTTAAATGTTTAGAAATCTGAACACATAAAGTTTCCAGATCCGGTCGGAAACAGACCATAGATATGATCATACATTTAGCATCATAAAGCATCATAAATCATTTAGCACATAAAAGCATGTTAGGCATTTTCCCTAAATAAGCTAGTGCTTGTGTCTATTAAGGTGTATTACCTAAATTTTATTAGACACACTCCTCACGATCATCACTTCGCATTCTAAGTTTAAGTCTAGAAATAAATCCATATTCCTAGTTCACTTAAACTAATGCTCTGATACCAACTGTGACATCCCTATTTTTCACGGCCAGAAAAGACCGATTTTGTTTATGCTTTATAAAAATCAGAGTACTTCTTTTAATAAAAATGTTGCGGAATTTGTTCCCAGTAAAACATGATAAATACATTATCAAAGCATTTCCTAAGAAATGTATTTTTATTCATTTTAAAACATTTGGGATGTCATTGTCAATACAGAAACATAAGCATAAACAGAACATACATTCATTTACACTAGTGATCTACACCTCTTTAATCTCTCAGTGTAATGTAACTTCGTATCGGCACCTGTGATTCAAATAAGTTTGACTAGGTTATGTTGGGAAACTTGGTGAGTACATATGGTTTTCAACCCACAATAATATAATTATTATGTTTAAACATCAAACAATCAACCCAATTACCCATCCCCATTATCTTCTTTACTCTTATGGATCTACCCTAAGAATTAGTTATTCCTCATTCATTCATTCCTAAGGATCATCCTAAGGAATCGGCATGAAATCCATTGTTGCCAGGGTTTACTCAACAGGCACTAAGTCGCATAGTCGCCAGCCTTTAGGCACTAAGTCTCAAAGTCGCCAGGGTTATACAACAGGCACTACGTCGCATAGTCGTCGGGGTTTAGGCACTAAGTCTCATAGTCGCCAGGGTTTATACAACAGGCACTGCATCGCATATTCGCCAAGGCTTAGGCACTAAGTCTCATAGTCGCCAATGTTTACTTATATCCCCTTTCATCCCTCCTCGTTCATCTACCCATGTTTTACCCAACATATTCGTAGATATAAAATACATATACAGTTTAAATCATTTAAAACATGTATAAAATCGCTAATCCAGCATAGATAACAAGTATACAGGTTATATGCACACATAGCACGTAATTTATATAAAATACTTCATATCTATGTGTAAGATGAAAGTAACTATGCACTCACTTGATAAGGTGGTGACTCGGTACACGGACAGTGCTTCGTTTACTTTAAAATAATTTCCTTCGATGAAACCTAGTATTATTTCCACTAGATTTTAGTCTAATATTTACCGTGACTAATTATTAGTCTTATTATTATTATTATTATTTTTATTATTATTATTATTATTATTATTATTATTATTATATAAGCGTTTAAACAATACTTTCCAACCACTATGTACAGACAGGGGCCAGACATAAAACACCGGAGGGCAGGACCATTTTGGCATATAGCACTTCTGAAATCCAACTACCCTATGCGGCCCTTTAAACCAGATTACCCGTACCGCGAGTAGTTAAAAAGATATTATAACGACACTTATATAAGTCATAATAATAGCTCAAATATTTATTATAAGTTCATAATAACAATACTAATTTAAATATAAACTATATTTAAAATAGGGTAAGCATAAGTTATCTACAATGGGGTTTTAGCTAGAAGTCGGGCTCTGCAGGGGCAGAACTTCGTCGCTGAATCTTTCAAAGAAAGATTTGTGCAGCGCTTCAGCGCTCACCTTACTATACTAAAACTACAGAAAGAGAAGTCGAATCACGAGGGACCGAAATGCTCGGGGGATAAGAAGAGAAAGACTCTTGAATCAAGAGAATGGTGCAAGAAATATGAGAGCCCAAGCCTCTTATTTATAGTAATTGAATTTAAAAAAACTACCCTCTATAATTACTTAATCACCTTATAGTTATATAAACGACTAAAGACCCCTTCATAATACTATTTTAAATAGATTTAACGATATTTGTACTAAACTAATGTCGATAGTACTCAGCACTAGTCTTATACTAACCACATCGTCGATACCTTTCTAATGATATATACATATATATATATATATATATATATATATATATATATATATATATATATATATATATATATATATATGTGTGTACGTATATATGATTTACACTTTATTTTAATACGTAAATATGCTATTATAATTTGTAACTCGTTCATAAGAACTCCATTTTTGACGTTCTTTATATCCACGCGTTGGTATTTACGAGTACTACAACTTTCATTTAGACGCCGTCAGCTAATTCTCATTCTATCTCAGATTTACAAAACTGTATCGAATTTATCGCGCTCGAAGAGTAGGGACCAAGTTTCGTCCATATCTTTAACATACGAGCTCTACTCTCGACATTCTTTATATCCACGCGTAGGTAAGAACAAGATCTAAAACTTTCATTTAGACTCCGTGGGCGAATTCTCGACGGAGATTATACTGTTAAAGGTCCGCATAAAATTCATAACTTCTACATACAGACTCCGTTTTCGTCTGTCTTTTTACCGTTGAGTTCCTATTAATGAGATCTTCAACTCTCATTTAGGTCGCGTAGGCCAAAAACTGCTCAAACTAAAATTCGAGTTTCGGGTCGTGCACTACTATGCCAAATCTTAGAAAATTCATAACTTCCTCATACGAAGTCGGATTTGGGCGTTCTTTTTTTGTATGTTCTCGGTTTAACGTATACTACAAATTTTGTTTAGATAAATAAGGATAAAAAGTCCTCTACCGTAAATTCACTATTTACGTCTCCTGGTGTCGTGTCGGTTTTGCCGTAAAACTTCGACGGGCCATAACTTTTTCGTTATAACTCGGATTTTGACGTTCTTTATATGTACGGAACCCTTGTAACATATATTAAAACTTGGTTAAGATTAATCCTTATAAATAATATTCCATCAAAAACTCATTTTTCATGCTCATCGTCTCTAAATTGACTAGCCCGGATCTGCGGGCGTTACATAATGCACATTCACATATGACATAAACTATTCAAAAAGTGGGTTTAGAAGCATACCCTTGTGAGTAGTCTATTTGTTATCGAATTGGTGTCCGCGTTTCAGCGAATACTTTTCGAATCATCTACTTTCTAAATACCCTATCTGATTTTTGTTTTCCGTAGAGTAAACTCTAAACCCGAAATTATGTTTCAACAACATTCTGTCTATTGATAAAAGTTAGACTGCTAATCCACATTGAAACTATCCCGAGTTCCAACTAGGACTCAACTCTTTTATCGTGATGTCTAAGTCACACGTTGATAGTAATGATAAAATAAGATGTGTGTGTCAACAATGTAATAACTGTTACCTCAAGGTACCGACAACAGTGAAACATCAGATATTTATAAATGGTTTAGTAAGTCATACACAAATTGGATCTATCATGGAGAACATTTAATTCCTCCAGTTGTAGATGGCATAGTGCTAAGTAATGAAATGTTGGACGTTATCAACGATGTGATGTGGGAAATCGAGAGAAAATGATGCCAACCTCCATGAAGAAACCTCGAATACACGGGGTAGCAGTGTGGATGATGATTTTGTACATTTGTTAGAAGAAGTGGAAACTAAATTGTATCCTAGTTGCACTTTTTCTTCCCTTGATCTTTTTGGCAAAGTTAATGCATATCAAGGTGAACAACAAATGGGCTGATAGTTCATTTGATCAACTCCTTTAGTTGTTTCAATCAGCATTTCCCAAAGACAACAAGGTTCCCTTTTCACATTATCTAGCCAAAATGAAACTGAAGAAGATTGGTTTCGGTTACGAGTTAATAAATATGTGAAAAAACTATTTTTTTTTTTTGGAAAGAACATGAGTCATTACAGATTTGCCTTGTTTGTCAAGAGAGCTGATGGATCGACAAAAATATCAATGGTAAGAAAGTAGCTCATAAGGTTTTATGGTACTTTCTTGTGACCCCTAGACTACGATGTTTATATTGTTCGAGGCATACTACCAAAAATAAGATTTGACATAGTACCAGACTATCAGAAGAGGATGCGATGTGTCATCCTGTTGATGGGGAACATTGGAAAGATTTTGATAAAAAATATACTCCGACTTCTCGAGTAAACCCCGTAACATACAACTAGGTCTTTCAGCTAACGATTTTAATCCATTTGGTAACATGTGTAATCCACATAGCACATGGCTAGTCATACTCACCACATTCAATCTGCCACTATGGATTATCATGAAAGAGTCATCATTCATGTTGACTTTGTTGATTCTCGAACCTAAAGCACCAAGTAAGGATATGGATTTTTCCTTAGTTCGTTAGTGGAAGAGCTTAAACTTTGATGTAACTCAGACGTATGTACTAAAGATGCGGCGACAAACACATTCTTCAAGAGGAGAATTATGTCTCCGTGGAAAATAAATGACTTTTCAACTTGTAGTAGTCTACTGAATTGGAGCGGGAAAGGGTACCAAGCTTGTCCTACATGCAATGAAGAGACTCCTTCGCACCGTGAAAGGTTGGATTTTAACGGGCTAGAGGATACAAGACCCACTCTAAGACATTTTAGTAATGATAACATTGTTAGGGTGCAAAGTCACGCTTGGATGTAGTTTGTTCTTACCCTCTTGTATTGTGTAATCTAGTTTGATCCTCCTCGATAATTGGATTTTCATTGAGATTCTCCCCCTTGACATATTCATTCGTCTGAATATGCTCCCCCTCAAAAGTATGCTCCCCCTCAACATTGGGTGTCAAAATCAAGTGCTCCCCCTCCACTTGATCACCAGTCACACACTGGATGACTTGCGACATATATTAGAGAATTCGTTGTGGATTGTGAACTGCCATCATCCTGAGTTATAGTCGAATCATTAGAGTGCTTCGACACTTTAGGAATCTGATTGTCAAACGTATGAAGTTCTGCATCGATTGCCCTATCAGGAACACCAAAAATTAAATCAAAATCAAAATCTAAAGAATTCGAATTTTGAGATTCATCAGCAGTTTCATTGATGACTGGTTTTTGTTCAAATTTCTTTTCAAATCGCTTGACATAATGATCATCAAATGTAAGATTAAAAGTTT
This sequence comes from Lactuca virosa, assembly GCF_052849685.1. Lineage (NCBI taxonomy): Eukaryota > Viridiplantae > Streptophyta > Magnoliopsida > Asterales > Asteraceae > Lactuca > Lactuca virosa. Next base: position 176,047,659 of record NC_136428.1, read on the forward strand.
CTTCAATCTTCCTTCTTCGTTTATTCAACACCCTATATGCAACATAATTTTTAGAATATCCGAAAAATATACCTTCATCAGCCTTAGACTGAAATTTCGAAAGGTTATCTTTAAGATTCATGATAAAACACCTACAACCAAAAACATGGAAAATTTTGACATTTGGTTTCCTATTGTTAATGATTTCATATGGAGTGATGTTAAAACAATGATGAATAAAAGATCTATTTTGAGTGAAACAAGCTGTCGAAACCGCTTCAGCCTAGAGATACTGTGGAAGATTTGCATAAGTAAGCATGGTCTGTGCTGCTTCGCAAAGTTACCTATTCCACCTTTCAACAACATCATTCTGTTGAGGTGTGTAAAGGGATGAAAAAGTATGAGTTATCCCACGATCAGCTAGAAATGAATCAAGAACATGGTTCTTGAATTCTGAGCCATTATCACTTTTGATTTTTTTTTACTCTCTTTCGTAGACTGAGTTCAATATTCTTGATTAAATCAATCATTACTTATGTTGTTTCTAACTTCAATCGAAGAAAGTAAACCCAAGTAAACCATGAAAAATCATCAATAATGACCAAGATGTACCTCTTCTTGTTAAGAGTTTCAACATTCGAAGGTCCACAAAGGTCAATGTGAAGATGTTCCAAAGGTTCAATGATCTTCGAATAGATGACTATTGGATGACCTTGTCGATGTTGCTTCCCTTGTTCGCACGCTGCACATAAAGAATCATTATCAAATTTTAAAACAGGTAAACCACGAACAAGATCATTTACCACCAATTTGTTCAAATTTTTGAAATTCACGTGAGAGAGTCTTCAATGCCATAGCCAGCTCAAATTAGATGATGCTTTCCAAAGTAAACAGACCGAGGGAACACCAACAATTGGTTTGATGTCAAGGGTAAACATATCGCCTTTTCTCTTTGATTTGAGTAAAACCTCTTTTGATTCTTTGTTAGAAATCACACTTCCTTCTTCATCGAATACAACTTGATTACCAGTGCCCACAAGAAGTTACGAAATACTTAGCAAGTTGTCTTGAAGACCTTCGACATAAGCTACCCGATTTACTGTAAACTTCTCATTTGTGACCTTCCCATAAACTTTGACTTGACATTTATGATTGTTTCCAAACTTCACCACACCATTATTTTCCAATTTTCGAAAATCTCGCAAGTTTTCCATCCTTCCATTAACTGCAGGTTTTATGTGATGAGAAATATGATGAGCATTGGTCCATCGATAGTGGTTAATCTCGTCATTGCAAAGTCACGCTTGGATGTAGTTTGTGCTTACCCATTTGTATTGTGTAATGAGTTGTCTTTCCTATAAATAGGAAGTGAGTGACACTCATTTATGTAAGTAACATTTGTGAGAGATTAGTTTTAGAGAGAGAAATAGCAAGACCCACTTGTAGTCTTTCTCACAAAACTAATGAGAGCTTAAACCCATATTTATTTACTCTCTTTTGTTCTTCATGTTCATGATTTTTACAATGACTCACTAGATCTTTCACATTCCACATTTGTCATCATAATCAACACCACTACAATTGGTATCAGAGCGGGTGTTCTTGATTTGATCAATAATTGATCCATGATGACATTTTTTATTTGGTGATTTGTCATGGCTTTTTGTTCTTCGTGTTTAGAGAGTGTTTTGTTTTCTAGAAATCGAATTATTCCTTGATTTGGTCAATTATTCGATTTTCTCTCTCTAGAATACTTGTTTGTGTCACTTTCTCTCTCTAGAAATTTTTCAAGTTTTTGTAATCATGGTGTATTTGACTTATGATTCTTGGGTTGTGATCATTGAAGATGTCAAATACAAAGTCAACGAAAATCAATTTTATGGGTTATTATTAAGCGGGTTGATTTCATGGGGTAATATGGTTTCTTAAGGAGGCTTGAAGGATGATCATGAAAGCTTAATGTTTCAACGACTTGTGCAGATTGAATGTTTAACCAAAATCACATTGTCCATATTAACCCGTAGTAGAGATAAAAAGGAAGGAGAAGAAAGAGATTTGTTTAATAAGAATTGCATTTCTCTTATTAAAGACCCAAATGATCTTTATGCTCTTAAGTTTGTTGAAGTTAAAGACTATGGAGTTCAATGTGATGTTCTTGATGTTCTTGAAGTTCATGACAAGAAGATTCAAGTTGATTTTCAAGAAAATGAAAAAGTTTTTTGCTCAATTGGAGTTCAAAACGATGATATTTTGTGTTCTTGTGATTCGTTTGAAGGAATGATTCCTTATCGAAAGCCATTATTCCAAGAAATTCACAAATATCAAACTCCAAAAGATATGATCCAAACTTGTCAAGTTGAAGTTGTGGAAAGTGCGTTTGTCCATGAATTCAAATCTTCAAGTTCTAAGAAGATGAGAAAGAAATAGAAGAAGAAGATCAAACGTAGGAAAAAGTGGATTTATTCACAAAAATCGTCATGTCTATCATATTGAGCCCAAATAGATTTGATTACGGATCATCGTTCAATCTCAAATCTACTTCCTTCTCGTTATTTCTTTATCACATCAGACTTGAATCAATTTGTTTGAGATCGACTGGAATGGGAAGAATTCATAATATTGGAATCGATGTATCGAGGTTGGGTATCCAAGTCGAATACTATGATTTTGAAATCGAATGGCAATATTGATTTTGGTTGAATGGTTGTAAGAAAACAAAGAACATGAAAGAATTTGTGTTTAATCTAAAAATTGACATGTAGAAGTTGGATTTGGTGTTTGTCGACTGATGAACTGAAAGTCAACTGGAAAAGTCAAAATCAAATTGAAAGGATCGATTTCGAAGCTTAAGAGATTGATGGTCAAGTGTTGAGATTTGTGATTTCGAATGGTTACAGGTCCAGGGTCCATCGATGTCGATGGCCGATAGTTCGTTGTTGAGGGTCCTTCACTGGGAATCGAATCTGATTTGGGGAGGATGTACAATCGAAGTTTCATTGTCGATGGTTGCAGGTTTGATGTTGATGGCGGTTCACTGAAATTTGAGGAAGGCTTGCTATCGAGTGGTCATCTCATCAATCGAAGGTTTGAGATTGATCGAGAAAATTGGTGTGGATGAAAGTCAAAGACTGATTTTGGAGTCGATAGTCGATGTTATTTGTTAAAAGCGAAGGTTTGGAATTCGTTTTTGTGGTCTTACTGTTTTGATGTCGACGATTGAAGATGTGTTAATCAAGGGTCGATTTGCAAGTAACTTGGTCGATTGATTTTGAAGGCTTCGCTTTTGTGTTGGTGTATCGATGACGAACATGTTTTGGGTTAGTAACAAAAGCGAAGTGTGATGTTTTGGGTTACTGAAAAACGAAGGATGTGTTTGGGAATTCGATTTTGGAGTCGATGGTTTGATGTCTATTTATTAAAAACGAAGTGGGTGTATAATCGATTTCGTTATTGGTGTTTTGGGTTGGAGTCAAGAATCGAATCTACTAAAAGAGAAGGTTGTGGATTCGTTCTTCGTTGTCAAGGAATAGTGAGTGATTCGTTGTCGATGCCCAAACATGGTTCGTTAACAAAGGGTTGTAGTTCGTTAGCAAAGTCTTGAGGTCGATGGAGATTTGTTAAAAGCGAAGATATGGTGTTCATTAACGAAGGGTTGAGTTGAAAATCGAAGGGTTGAATGTTGGGTTGATCATTCGTGCTTCGTTTTTTTGTCGATGTCTTGTAGCAGATGAAAAGAGAATTGGCATCTGAGAAACGAAGTGAAGAAGAAAAGAAATATTTTTGAATTATACCGTTGCTCTTTCACAGAATTGGCAGTTTTAGTCCACATTCGACATTAGGATCAAAGTTTGTGTTAAATACAGAATTTTCGTTTCACATCCCTGATGTTTCGAAGACTTGGCAGAAATTACCCAACTTCGAAATTGGGCTAATAATTCTGAGAAATAGAGAATTTCACGAGTTCAGTCCCTGTAGTTTATATGAATTAACACTTTATACCCAGTTTTGCAATTGGGAGAGTGTTTCGCATCTTAGACTGTTTTTGGCACAACAGGTACTTGCAAAATTCTGATATTGGCAGTTTTTACCCGAATTTTCGAAATTCTTGCAACTCTCACCCAAAAGTCGAAAATTTTCATAAATCTGGAAATCTTTCGTGGCTTTTTCGTGATTGTTTTTCCATGCAAGTTTTTCGCGGTTTCATTTTGTCACACATCAAGGGGGAGTTATGTGAAGATTATTCCTCGGGCGTTTCTCACCCTTAATGGGTTTTATAATCATTTTTTGATTATAAAAAGGGGGAATGAAGAATGGGCATTCAAAGCTTCTCGGGTATTCATTTGTGGATTTGAAGACCGGTATTACTTCGAGCGGGAGTTGGTCTTGATCACGCGAGCTCGTTGGATATTGAAGCCGGGACATCCAATCCTAACTTTTAGGGGTAGAATGTTAGGGTGCAAAGTCACACTTGGATGTAGTTTGTGGTTACCCTCTTGTATTGTGTAATGAGTTGTCTTTACTATAAATACGAAGTGAGTGACACTCATTTATGTAAGGAACATTTGTGAGAGATTAGTTTTAGAGAGAGAAATAGCAAGACCCACTTGTACTCTTTCTAACAAAACTAATGAGAGCTTAAACCTAGATTTATTTAAACTCTTGTGTTCTTCATGTTCATGATTCTTACAATGATTCACTAGATCTTTCATATTCCGCATTTGTCATCATAATCAACATCACTACAGACATAAAGGATGGTAAGTCTTGAAATAGAAACTTTATTTGATTTCCTAGTTCAAATAAAAATGTTTATTCCTATGTAATGTGTATTTGTAATAGAAATTATATATGTATATCTTATAATTTTTCTGGTAATAGCATCAATTTGGATCTTGATTCTTTACACATAGCTATGGTTATAGACCATGAACATGGGGACGATGGGGTCGGGGATCCACCATACCCAGGCGGTTGAGGTCCTGGTTAGAATCAGTAGGATGGTAACTCTTATTATGAATTCTTATTTACTATTTTTATTCTGTTATTATAAAATATCTTTTCTAATAATTTGTAATTATATTTGTAGTTGTGCCACAGAGGAGAGTCAGAAGAAAAGCCAAAAGTATTAAACTTGAAAAAACACTCTTAAATAATAAGGGAAACCAATTGAATTTGACTATGATATGGATATGACATTTGATCTCGCAGGAAAACCAGAAGACATGCTTGTACGTGAAATTGGGAAAATAATTTGGCGGATAGTCCCTTTTGATACAAGAAGTTCGAAAAAAGTTTTCCCCGCGACAAAGGATACAGTAAAACAACATATAAGGGTAAATTATTTATATAAGAATATTTTTATGCTTAATTATGACTAGTTTATACTTAGGTAACTTTTTTTTTGTTTTTGTAGATAGAGTTTGATTTTGATCGTGTTTCCCTGGATCCAGAGGCTGCTAGGTTGTTAGAGAGTTTTGAAGAGGCTTTATTAAAAGGTTTTAGAGAGTGTAAAGCTGACGCAAAAAAATATTTTTTTGACAGTCGAAGGGTATGACGATATCCCGAGAGCATTAGCAACACTTCGTATGATATGGATGTTGATAATTAGAGGAAAGCAATCAAGTATTTCCAAACACATGAACACAAAACTGCTTCGGAAATAAACAAAAAAGTCCATGAACTACAAACATCCGTGAACCGTGGGGTATATGTGATTATTTATTTAAAATATAATCTATTTTTAATGTTAAACAGAACCTGAAGAGTGGAAACATTCCTCGCTACTCATACCGATAAGAATGGTGTATTTGTTTATGATATAGTATAGCAACAATACGTAAGTATATTTATACTAAATTGTTAATCATTTTTGGAAAACACGTATTCGGTTGGTGCAAGAGATCTTAGAACAAACACAAGGGTTAAATCGTGAAAGAGATTTAACACCCGCTGAAGAAAGAGCATGCTTCGAGAAAGTATTAGGTTCTCAGTGTGGCCATATCAGAGGCATCGTCCGAAACCTTATGTTATCCTGCCGATTGCACAACCATCGCAGCCACCACCACAGTCATAACCATCACATGTAAAACAATATTGTTTGATTTAGATGTCTCATATAATGATTAATATATGCATGTTGATTTGGTAATTGTGGTTTGTGGTGATTATTTGCTAAAGGCTTTGGTAATTGGTTTTTTGTCCCAAGTGCAAGAAATAACAATGTAGTTTGATCCTTTTGTCCTAAGTGCAAGAAATAGCAATGTACTTTGGTATCAATAAATGCATGTTGATTTGGTAATTGTGTTTTTGTCCAAAGTACAAGAAATAGCAATGTACATTGGTATTTTTTTTGTATTTAAGGTTCTTTAGCATAAAATAAGTAGAAAGTAAGTTACCATTTCTTGTAAAAAACTATTTATTTCGAAGTCCCATATATCCATATAATGATCAATAAATGCAGGTTAATTTGGTAATTCTAAGTGTAAGAAATAGCAATGTATTTTGGTTTTTTGTCCCTAGTCTAAAAATAGCAATGTACTTTGGCATCAATAAATACATGTTGATTTGGTAATTGTGTTTTTGTCTTAAGTGCAAGAAATAGCAATGTACTTTGGTATTTCTTGTATTTAAGGTTCTTTAGCTCAAAATAAGTAGAAATTAAGCTACCATTTCTTGTAAAACAAGACTACTTAATTTCAAAGTCTCATATTACTATATAATGATCAATAAATGCATGTGGATTTGGTAATTGTGTTTATGTTCCAAGTGCAAGAAATAACAATGTACTTTGGCTTTTTGTCCCTAGTTTAAAAATAACAATGTACTTTGGCATCAATAAATGCATGTTGATTTGGTAATTGTGTTTATATCCCAAGTGCAAGAAATAGCAATGTAATTTTGGTATTTATTGTATTTAAGTGCAAGAAATACCAATGTAGTTTGGTAGTTTTTGTTTATGTTGATAGCATAACTTATAAATTTATGTATCTTGTCATTTATTATGTAGTTGGAAAATGTTCGTGTAATGCTTAACGAACCGACATATACGGAGGAACTTTATGCGTTTTTTCAATCGGGGAAACCACAAAGTGATGATCAATGAGGAAATGAGGGGAGCGGAGTTCATGGTTCATCGGATAATAGTTTGTGTTTTGCACGTTAGACTTGTTGTGACATAAATTTATAACAGTTTTGTTGGCTAACTATTTTGCTATTTGTATGGAGTTATAACACTTTGGTACCTAACTAGATGTCGTCATGTAAGTTTTTTTCTGTATATAATGTTGTTATCTATCGGTTTTTCTGCACCCGAAAAATTTTGATTTAAAAAAAATGAAAAATAAAAGAATGAGAAATAATAATACCGACGACACTATTATCGACGACATATATTATTACTAGCAACATAGGTATTATCGACGACAAAAGGTGTTACTGGTGACAAAAATCTTTAGTAATCACATTTTGAGAAATAGCGGGAGACTTTTTAGCGACGACGTGCCGCCGATATTGCTTTTACCAAAGACAAATCAAAGCTTTAGCAGCGATTTTTGTCGCCGCTAATGCCTCTTTTCGTTTTCTTGTAGGGATACAAAGTCAAACATGTTGTCCAGTGAATCCATTTATGCATTGAAGTTGGAAAATTTGTCTAAAGACACTGAGAAGTCAAACACATTCGATGTGATCATCGAGCTTTACAACAAAGTCTAACTTTTGAAATATCATATTGTTTAGTTCTATAAATGGAAGATTGATACCAATAATAATTGAATGTGTTACTGTTTTCAGGATAAATTATAATTTTTAGTATATAAATTATGAGAAATTAAATATCCTTCTACTTTTCTTCCTACAAATTCTCTTACCTAATTAAATAATGATATTTGTCATATTAGTAAACTAAAATATCATTAAATGTTACACATGTCACTATTTAATTGGGTAAGAGGATTTGTAGAAAAAAAACAAGAAGTTATTTAATTTCTCATAAATTATATTAGGGGTTTTCACGTGTTCTAGAAAGAGTTTTCTTTATACGCGTTTATTGTTTGCATGCTTTATCTTGAGAACTCCTTGCCTAATTGATGAGTTAAGGCTACTCGGAGTGGGCAACGCCCACTCCCGTTATTGTGCCTAATAACACGTGATAACGCCAATAAACACCGCCTCTCCCTCCCGTTATTGCGTGTTAAAGGCATTCTCGTTGTTTCCCGTTACCACCATAACATTTGGTAACGACGTTTCCTTGTTTTTTCTCCAAATAACTCGTGTGGAGAATTTTTTTGCCACATGTCACACGCTCATTGATTTGGTCACATATCATTTTGTGGTTATTTTCAATTAATTTTTTTCCACATTCCATTTTGTGGTTTTTTTTTCATTTTATTAATTTCCACATAATATTTAAATGTAATAATTGCAATAAATGTAATAATAAATGCATATCAATTTCATTAATTGACTTTCTTTTAATTTCTAAATTTCTAAATTAAAGTTTCATTAATTTCCTTTGTTTATTTATCTAAAATATTTGCTTAATTTAAAGAAAAACAAACAATTTAATTTTTCAATATTTTTCTTATAAATTCAAACTTGTCAAATATTTAGAATTTCATATTTGTTTTTTTAAAGATGAACTCATGTAATATATGGGTCTTACACCTACTTATATTAGCCAAAAACAAACATTACTCGTCAACAACCAAAGGACGACCAACAATACATATCTTGCATCTTATAAACCACGTGCTCCCTATAACCTACGAGAATAACAACATATATGTTTGAACATCTTCAAATCATAAAAATATTAAAATTAAATAGGAAAACTATTAAAAAAGGTAAAAATTATATTTTTATTTTCAACAAAAATTAAGAACGTAACATCTGTCCCTGCCTTAAGTTTCATAGAAACAAGAAATTATAAAACCGATCTATAAGTGACATAATATTATCGAAAATGTTTTATAAGGATATTGTAGTGATAGTCTGTCGATCAATAAATATTAAATTTAAAAATAGGGCTTCCATTTTGAGGTACAAAATTTATTGCCGTATTTATATAGCCTCTAGTTTAGGCAAATGTTTAGCTTTATGGGACCGGGATGACTGTCGTTCTATGTTTACTTTCTTTTTGAGTAAATTACATAAAGCACCATGTATCTTTCATTGAATTGCAAAAACAATCATCATTTATGAATAATGACATACCACTCTAGTATATTTTTAATCAAAGTAAATTTATTTTCTGAACGGCAGATATATTAAGATAAAAACTAACGAAACACTAGAAAAGTAACTTGATACAAGTGAAAGTATAAGAGGAAAAACAACACCAATCCAATTTAAAGACGTCAAACTAGCTCTATAAATCGATTTGAAATATAAAAGTTGAATATTATCCGCCAGTTTTAAAGAAATAATCTTGGCGTTATTGAAGATGAGGGAATTACGGGAGCCCAAAACATCGAGAAAATCAAAGCCCATCAAAGTTTTTTTGATTTTTACCTAATGTTGAGGAGTGCAAAGTAGCCATCAAGTTTGATCTAGACTTTTGGGGAATTCGATAAAACACCACTCTAGGAGCAGAACCAGCCCCAAATCAAACGGGGAGAAGGAACAAGAAAAAACAAATGGTCAACATCTTATTTACCCTTCGAGTTAAACCTGCAGAGAGAGGACAAAAAACTAACACGCCTTAGAACAAGATTCGTAACCATATGGATTATGTTTAAAGATAAACACAACGCAAGGCAATTGGTTTTCAAAGGAACCCAATTCCTTTATTTAGAATTAAAATCATTATCCTTCCCCTTACTTCTAACATCAACACACACAAAGAGTGAGACAAGAAACTTCCAGAAGCATTTCCCTTCCATTTCGAAGATTTTGCAATTGTCGACAGCTTCACCATCTAAATTTTGATGCACAGACATTCCAACGCTCTAACTTCCCTCCCCCTTCTTAACTTCTCCAATTCTTGAAAAAGGAAACAACAACCTTATGGTTCCGGATACAAGTCTTTAAGAATGACCTTACATAACCACTTATCTTTCAAGAAGTGAGTCTTTCTTCCATCATCAACATCTATGAAATTAATTATCTATGTTTAAATCCCATTTTCTCTAACTATATACCCATTTTAAGAAATATGAAGCCAAGCGTCCAAAAGACAAGTTGTTGCTAACACTGTTCCATCAATGGTATATATTTTATAAAATGATATTAAGCAATTCGACCATATGTCACACCCCCAAACCAAGGATGGCGGAAAAGTCCGGGGGTGGAGGACTTCATGTATAGTATCACAACAACGAGTATAATAGTGCTCAAAGTAAATACCACCATCATAAATATAATTGAAAAGGTTACACCATAGTATATGTTTACATGTTTCAAAATCAATTACATTATGATGACAAAATGAACTGTTTGACGATTTAACGTCCCATCCTCGAAGTGCTGATGTTTTCCTGTTTCACTGATTTCCTGAGAATACAAGTAGTTTTGAAAAAGTGTCAACAATTAAGTTGGTGAGTTCATAAGAGTTTTGTTTGAGGAAGAAACTGTTTTCCTTGTAAAAGCGACAAAGTATGTTTCCAGAAAATCCAATATTTTCTTTATTAAGTGAAATGAATGCTTCTATGTTATGCGATAATGAACCCTAGAAAGACCCATAGATTTCCTTCTATAATCGCCCAGTGTATATAAGTTATAAAAATTCTAAGTTAAATAAACCGTTGAATATAATGAGTCTGCCCTAGGTCCACAACCAAACAAGGAACAGGAAGTAAGGCGGACCCACCAATTCTAAGTCGATTATAACTAGATTCTTATATAACTCTATCATATACACTTAGCAATTATAGCTGAAGTCTAACAATTCTAGATGAAATATAGTTTTAACAGAGATATGATTCTAAAGAAAATCCTATATTTTCCTTATAAAAGTTATGTGGTCCTAAATCCTAGGATCCGAAAGTAAACAAGTATTTTCCATACTTAAAGATATAAAAGCAATTTTAAATCGGCATAAAACCCTTTTTAAAGTTAGGTGGTCCTAAATCCCAGGACCGAAGATAAACAAGTATTTTTCCATACTTAAAGTATTTCCTGTGAGTTAAATCGACATAACTCGCTAATTTAAAAGTAAGAACCCGTAAATCTTATGATTTGTTAATACCACATGTGAGCTATTATAACCATGCTAAGACTAGTTTAGATGGCCTCGTAACACGACGTTCTTCAGGCGTCGTACGTTAAATGACACTTGTCACCACAGACCTGCCGGTCTAGCTGTTGCATGCAGCTCAGGTGTGGGTTTGTCAAACCCAATATAGATCTATACACAACTATCACGCTCTCCCTACAAGAGACTCTGGTTATAATTACAGGACTTTTTGATTTATTATCATGAAGGTAACACGAAGCGAATGACTCACAAATTTATTCATTAACATATTTACGTGAACTTAACTGAAAATCTTTGGTAAATGAGTTTGAAATGTAAATGATACATAAACTATACCTATTATAGTTTATCCAAAACGTTTGTACTGAAAAAGAACTCTTTTATGAAAATACATTAGTGCTATGAATCCATAAACTATGTTTATTATAGCTTATTATATGTGTTCGAAATGAATGAAAAATCTTATCATGAATGACTAAATTTCAGTTTACGATGATAAACTAACAAGAAATTACATTCAATATTTAGAACTTAATGTTATACACTTTGCTCAACATAATACAAAGTGTTATGAAAGTTATAAGCTGTTAACTAGTTTTTAAGCTTTCTGCACTGTTTTAGAAAAATCATACGAAGTTGAAAACTGAATCCGTAAATTCTGAGAGTTCATAAAATGTGTCTAGTTTATTCATAATTTTTAGTATGATTTTTAGAAGTCTTTAACTTGTGTTAAAATGTTCATATTCACAGACTGGTCCGAATTTGTTTCTGAAATGATAGGCAGTTTTGTAAAAATCACCATAAATCGTATAAAAATCATATGGAGATGTGCAAATAGTCATTTTAAAGGTATGAACCTGAACTATTTGCACCTAATACAGTTTTGAAAACTAAAATGTTTAAGTTGACCAAAACAATCCGTGAATGGAGTTGAACTTTTCTGATGAAGGCTGTTAAATGAGTTTAGTTATGTTCTTGGTGGTTTAACTTGTATTCCCCCCCTTAAAACTTAAGATAAACATGAAAAGATAGGGGTATGAACTCACCTTGAGTGATTTCAGTAGATGGATGATGGAGAAAAGAAGTGTTCAACTCAAGAACACTTGGGAGATGCTTGAAGATTTGAAGATCTAACAACAAATATGACGATATTTGTGTAAGATATCTATGATTTGTGTAGAAGGAAGTGAAATAATTATATGGAGGATGAATATACTTACCAAAAGTGAAAGAAAACTTGATGATCAGCCCTTGAATCTCGAATTTGAGAGGGAGAGAAGTGAGAGAGAAAATGTTTGTTCTTTGGAGGAATAATGAGAGAAATGAGAGAAAGTGTTGGGAGAGAGGATAGATTTCAGCCTTAACCAAGAGTATGGCTGGTCAAATGGTGGGGAAAGTACTCTTGAATGACCAGTTATGGTGGGGAAGGGTGTGGGCTGGTCATGGAGTGGGCATGGGGGTGGTTGCTTGTGTCATAAACTAAAGTAAAGTCAACACTCCACCTCAAATATCCACCACTAGATTTTATTCTTAAATAAAGATTTCCATAAAAATATGTTTAAATTATGAATATTTAGGGTCTTATATGTTAAAATATGATTTTTGGAGAAAATCCCGCGTTAAAATAATTAAAAACGGACTTAAAATGGAGTCGTGGTCGAAAACCGGGTGGAAAATGGCAAAATCCGAAGTCAGGAGGGTGGTTCCGGTGTTAGCAGCTACTTATCCGAAGTGAAGGCTTGGTCGCGGACGAAGAGGTCGAAGAAGGAAGGCGCTGCGGTCCGAGCAGGCTGCGGTCGGTCCGAGGTGGCTGCGGTCGGTGGCTGCGGCTCGCCGGCTGCGGCTCACTGGCTGCGGCTGCTCAAGGAGACTCCGGTCCAAGGAGGGTTTGGCCCCTATAGGGGGACTTCGGCCCTAAAAGGCTATTTTCCAAGGCATCGTCCCGTTTCGAAGGGTTTTTCACCAAGTCAAGTGTCGGGATGCCCAAATGATTACAAAAAATATCAAAAGAGGTTCAAAGAGAGATTTGGGAGAGATTTTACATTCTTGGAGAGATTTCTCATACAAAGAGAGATTTGGGAGAGATTTTACATTCTTGGAGAGATTTCTCATACAGAGAGAGATTTGGGAGAGATTTCACATTCTTGGAGAGATTTCTCATACAAAGAGAGATTTGGGAGAGATTTTACATTCTTGGAGAGATTTCTCATACAAAGAGAGATTTGGGAGAGATTTTACATTCTTGGAGTGATTTCTCATACAAAGAGAGATTTGGGAGAGATTTTACATTCTTGGAGAGATCTCCCATACAAAGAGAGATTTGGGAGAGATTTTACATTCTTGGAGAGATCTCCCATACAAAGAGAGATTTGGGAGAGTTAGAGTGGAAGAGATTGGGAGAGACTTCTTTTGTGACCTTTTTGAGTGTTTGGCTTCGTAATTTAAGGTTTGTAAACCTCGTTAAGTCTTGTTATGATTGTTATATGCCCCCGAGGGTTAAGGAATAATGTTTTATCGAGTAGTTTCATCACTTGCCCTGATTAGGGTTTAGAGTTTCCGAACACATGAAAATTCCAAGTGATACTTTGTATTAGGATTGTGAGTTGTTCGATAAGAAACATAATGGAAACCCTAATATAAAGGGTTACATGAGTTGACCGGTTTGACTTGTTGACTTTAGTTGACTTTGACTTGGCCAAAATTGACGGTTGTCACATCATCCCCCCGTTAGAAAGAATTTCGTCCCGAAATTAGTGTTTCGATTGGGACTTCCAGAATTTGGAGGAAAGATGGGGGAACTTTTCGTAGTACAAGAATTGATATGGCGCGGACCAACCCGCCTGATGTTAAATAACGACCTTGGAATTTCTTATTGTGACTTGAGCTGAGTCGATTAAAAAGGAGTTATTGTTTTGGAATGATGGTGTATTCTATGCGTGCCTTTATGCTCTCTGCTCTATACTTGGCATTACCACTATGAGTATCTTATAATGTAGTTAGCGAGTTCCAGTATTACGAATGTTTCAACAATTGGTGACGAGATTTGCATTATAAGTCCTACCAGTTCTTTTATAATCAATTGGTGTAAACTAGTCGTATATCATTAAGATTGCAAGGGCATTCGGATGGGTAACCCCGCCTTAAGCCCACAACCAAACAAGGAACAGGGAATGAGGCGGAATCACACATTCTAAGTCCATAGAATCTTAATGATATATGACCATAATGTTTACACTAGCCATCATAGATTCACTAGTAAAAACCCTGCGTTTTTATATAGGTGATAAGACTTATTTGGGTTTTGCCGTGTTCTCGAGATTTATGGTTAATATACTTGAATCGATGCTAGTTTTAGTAATAAAAAGAAATTTAGAATTCAAACGTCGATGTTAGAAGCACGTACTGATAATTACGGGCGGTTCCGGGGTGGTCTCTCCTACAGTGATCGCGGGCACCCTTCCACCATCACCAGCATTTTGTGCTCTTGGGCAGTCCCTTTTAAAGTGTCCCGTTTCGCCGCAATTGTAACAGGCTTAGCTTACTCCAGTGCCAGGGACCTGGTTGATGGGTCATGTCGGTGCCTTACAGAAACGGGCAGTGTGCCCCTTCCTGTTACAATTTTTGCAATGCATTTCTTGACAAACACCAGTGTGATGGAAGTTACATTTGTTGCATTTCGGAAGGGTTCCAGCGTATCGATTTATGGGTGTTGGCGCGGCGTGGGTTGTGGCAGCATGAACAGCAACGATCTGTTGCTTCTTAGTGAAGTCCTGGGTTGGTTGGTCCTTCTTGTTGTCGCAGAACGTCCTTTTGTTGTTTCCTCCTCTTGCTTGATCAGGGGTGGTTGTCGCAGTGTCATGGCTGGCACGATGGTCGATGAGTTGTTGTGCCAATTCCTTGGCACTCTCAAAGGTAGTTGGTCTTGAGGCCAACACAGCTATCTTGAATTTCGGAGGACAATCCCCAGAGGTATCGCTCCAACTTTTTGTCTTCCGGGGTGACCATAGCGGGACAAAGGAGTGCTAGATCACAAAATCGGGCGGTATAAGTCGCAAGGTCAGAGCCTGTCATTTTGAGGTTCCAAAGTTCTTGCTCTAGCTTTTGCACCTCGCCCCTTGGGCAATACTCTTTTAGCATCCTTGCCTTCAACTCCTCCCAATTCATCGAGTTAGCCACTGTAAGCGTCAGTGACTTAACGTGGCCGTTCCACCAAGTAAGGGCCCGGCCGGAGAAAGTGCGAGCTGCGAATTTGACCTTGTTTGCTTCGGGGCACGCACAGATCTCGAAGACAGATTCGGTCTTCTCGAACCACTGCATCAAGTCGATGACTCCCCCACTACCATTGAACGAATCGGGTTTACCATTGGTGAAGTCCTTAAAGGAGCATTCTCTAGAACGCCCTTCGCTATCTCCTTGAGTGGAGTTATTAGTACCGCTCCCTGCCCGTCCTGCACTATCAGTACTGATTTGGGACATAGCAGCTGCCACTGCGGCCGTGACCGCAGCTTGGAACATAACAGGATCATATTGGGGAGGCGGCGGTGGTGGATTTGTTTGCGTTCCGCTAGTGCGTCTAGCAGACCTTCGAGGCGGCATCTTTCTGTTATAGAATTTCAAAGACGCAATGAGCATAAGTCTTTTAGTAATGGTTATTAGTTTTTAAGTATAATATTTCCCAATTTTTCGAATGTGGAAAACAATTCATACCAGAGGTCTATATAAATAAACTTATGAATTTAGTAGAAATGACTCGAATGTAATCTTGTGATTTGTTCCATGCACGATTTCACTCCTAAGATCACTCAATGTATACCAGTTGTGTGTAATTAAGGTCCGATAGGCCGTTGAACTTAATGAGTCTGCCCTAAGCCCACAACCAAACAAGGAACAGGACCTAAGGCGGACTTACCATTTCTAAGTCGATCGTCTCTTAATTACACATAACCTTGAGGTATACATCAAGTAATCTTAGAGTTACCATAAGCAAATTGTTTGTAATAACAGGTTATGAAATATGTGGTAAACTCCCACTGAAATGAAATGCATGTCAATTTTTATTGATATACTTTTTGGTTATATCTTTACCGTTTATATATACACGTATAAATTTCGCACTTTACTGAACTATTCTCGGTGTTTCTGCTAACGTCCCTGAGGCGGAGTTATGGTAGTGGATAGAAGTGGGTTTTGCACGGGCGTTAAGATTTACCCATCACGTTGCTCGTACGAGAATAGGGGTAGAAGAGATAATTAATAGACGTCTAATCCTATAATTACTTATAGGGGTGATCCTTATTAGTCACGTCTATAATTACATAGTGCATACCAGTTATACATAACCTGAGATAGAATAGACCTTCGAATAAACGACCCTACTCTAAGTCCACAACCAAACAAGGAACAGGAAGTAGAGCAATAGTCATAGATTCTAAGTCTATACTATCTTTGATTATGTATAACCTTGGCGTATGCACTTAGTCATTATAGACCTACTAATAGGGGTCTTTAGTTTTCACATAAGTTGGTTATAGTATCACAAAATACTCCTATAGTATTTTAATGTTTGATCTATGTTTTTCAATGCTTGTTCGTAGATAGAATTGGTATGTTTTTAGACTTGTTGCAACGCCACAACCATTCCCGGGCATATGCTAATCACTTCTGGGTCAGACATAGTTGATCAGGCTATGTCATTCCCAGACCTGACCATACATCCCCAAGCCTACTTGTGTCGTTCAACAATCACAACTTTTGTTTTGTTCTAGAATGATGCTGACCTTAGTATGTATGCATGCATGTATACTTTTAACAAGAAACTATTTATTTCTAAAAGTATAGTTATTTGAAAAATGTTAAATCAGAGACCTTAGTCCCAATGCATTTATAGTTTATATATCTTATGTGGTTCGATATACTTAGTTCACTATAAACAATGCTCTGATACCAATCTGTCACACCCCCAAACCAAGGATGGCGGAAACATCCGGGGGTGGAGGACTTCATGTATAGTATCACAACAACGAGTATAATAGCGCTCAAAGTAAATACCACCATCATAAATATAATTGAAAAGGTTACACCATAGTATATGCTTACATGTTTCAAAATCAATTACATTATGATGACAAAATGAACTGTTTGACGATTTAACGTCCCATCCTCAAAGTGCTGATGTTTTCCTGTTTCACTAATTTCCTAAGAATACAAGTAGTTTTGAAAAAGTGTCAACAATTAAGTTGGTGAGTTCATAAGAGTTTTGTTTGAGGAAGAAACCGTTTTCCTTGTAAAAGCGACAAAGTATGTTTCCAGAAAATCCAATATTTTCTTTATTAAGTGAAATGAATGCTTCTATGTTATGCGATAATGAACCCTAGAAAGACCCATAGATTTCCTTCTATAATCGCCCAGTGTATATAAGTTATAAAAATTCTAAGTTAAATAAACCGTTGAATATAATGGGTCTGCCCTAGGTCCACAACCAAACAAGGAACAGGAAGTAAGGCGGGCCCATCAATTCTAAGTCGATTATGACTAGATTCTTATATAACTCTATCATATACACTTAGCAATTATAGTTGAAGTCTAACAATTCTAGATGAAATATAGTTTTAACAGAGATATGATTCCAAAGAAAATCCTATATTTGCCTTATAAAAGTTATGTGGTCCTAAATCCAGGACCGAAAGTAAACAAGTATTTTCCATACTTAAAGATATAAAAGCAATTTTAAATCGGCATAAAACCCTTTTTAAAGTTAGGTGGTCCTAAATCCCAGGACCGAAGATAAACAAGTATTTTTCCATACTTAAAGTATTTCTTGTGAGTTAAATCGACATAACTCGCTAATTTAAAAGTAAGAACCCGTAAATCTTATGATTTGTTAATACCACATGTGAGCTATTATAACCATGCTAAGACTAGTTTAGATGGCCTCGTAACACGACGTTCTTCAGGCGTCGTACGTTAAATGACACTTGTCACCACAGACCTGCCGGTCTAGCTGTTGCATGCAGCTCAAGTGTGGGTTTGTCAAACCCAATATAGATCTATACACAACTATCACGCTCTCCCTCCAGGAGACTCCGGTTACAATTTACAGGACTTTTGACTTTGTTACTTTGAAGGTAACACGAAGTGAATGACTCACAAATTTATTCATTAACAGATTTACGTGAACTGAACTGAAAACCTTTGGTAAATGAGTTTGAAAGGTAAATGATACATAAACTATACATATTATAGTTTATCCAAAACGTTTGTAACGTAAAAAAATCTTACTGAAATGTAAATGATACCTAAACTATACCTACTATAGTTTATCCGAAAACACATTAGTACTATAAGTCCATAAACTATTACTATTATGTAGTTATGAAAAACCCATTTGTTTGAGAGTGAAACCTTTCTCATGTAGTAAAAATCCATAACTATGCTTATTATAGCTTATTATATGTGTTCGAATGAATGAAGAATTCTTATCATGAATGACTAAATTTCAGTTTATGATGATAAACTAACAAGAAATTACATTCATTATTTAGAACTTATTGTTATACACTTTGCTCAACATAATACAAAGTGTTATGAAAGTTATAAGCTGTTAACTAGTTTTTAAGCTTTCTGCACTGTTTTAGAAAAATCAGAGAAAAATCATACGAAGTCGAAAACTAAATCTGTAAATTCTGAGAGTTCATAAAATGTGTCTAGTTTATTCATAATTTTTATTATGATTTTTAGAAGTCTTTAACTTGTGTTAAAATGTTCATATTCACAAACTGGTCCGAATTTGTTTCTGAAATGATATGAAGTTTTGTAAAAATCACCATAAATCGTAGAAAAATCGTATGGTGATGTGAAAGTAGTCATTTTAAAGGTATGAACCTGAACTCTTTGCACCTAATACAGTTTTGAAAACTAAAATGTTTAAGTTGACCAAAACAGTCCGTGAATGGAGTTGAACTTTTCTGATGAAGGCTGTTAAATGAGTTTAGTTGTGTTCTTGGTGTTTTAACTTGTATTCCCCCCCTTAAAACTTAAGAAAAACATGAAAAGATAGGGGTATGAACTCACCTTGAGTGATTTCAATAGATGGATGATGGAGAAAAGAAGTGTTCAACTCAAGAACACTTGGGAGATGCTTGAAGATTTGAAGATTTGAAGATCTAGCAACAAATATGACGATATTTGTGTAAGATATCTATGATTTGTGTAGAAGGAAGTGAAATAATTATATGGAGGATGAATATACTTACCAAAAGTAAAAGAAAACTTTATGATCAGCCCTTGAATCTCGAATTTGAGAGGGAGAGAAGTGAGAGAGAAAGTGTTTGTTCTTTGGAGGGGTGTGGGTTGGTCATGGAGTGGGTATGGGTGGTTGCTTGTGTCATAAATCAAAGAAAAGTCAACACTCCACCCCCTTGTACTTGACCCACTAAATCTTGGATCTGATTGGCACTAAAAACGTGGGGATTAATGAAATATGGGGCTTTAATTGTTAAAATATAAGTTTGGGTGAAAATCCCTCGTTAAAATAATTAAAAACAGGCTTAAAACGGAGTCGTGGTCGAAAACCGGGTGGAAAGTGGTAAATCCGAAGTCAGGAGGGTGATTCCGGTCTTAACAACCTTAGAACCGGAGTGGTCTTGGTCGCTGAAGTGGATCCGAAGGGAGAAGGGGGCTGCGGTCCGAGCAGGTACCGCAGGCGGGTTCCTCAGGAGAAGCTCGAATGCGGCGCTCCAGGTCCGATGGCTCTAGTTGGATGGCTGCGGCTCGCTGGCTGCGGCTAGATGGCTGCGGCTGCTCAAGGAGACTCCGGTCCAAGGAGGGTTTGGCCCCTATAGGGGGACTTCGGCCCTAAAAGGCTATTTTCCAAGGCATCGTCCCGTTTCGAAGGGTTTTTCACCAAGTCAAGTGTCAGGATGCCCCAAATGATTACAAAAAATATCAAAAGAGGTTCAAAGAGAGATTTGGGAGAGATTTTACATTCTTGGAGAGATTTCTCATACAAAGAGAGATTTGGGAGAGATTTTACATTCTTGGAGAGATTTCTCATACAGAGAGAGATTTAGGAGAGATTTCACATTCTTGGAGAGATTTCTTATACAAAGAGAGATTTGGGAGAGATTTTACATTCTTGGAGAGATTTCTCATACAAAGAGAGATTTGGGAGAGATTTTACATTCTTGGAGAGATTTCTCATACAAAGAGAGATTTGGGAGAGATTTTACATTCTTGGAGAGATCTCCCATACAAAGAGAGATTTGGGAGAGTTAGAGTGGAAGAGATTGGGAGAGACTTCTTTTGTGACCTTTTTCAGTGTTTGGCTCCGTAATTTAAGGTTTGTAAACCTCGTTAAGTCTTGTTATGATTGTTATATGCCCTCGAGGGTTAAGGAATAATGTTTTATCGAGTAGTTTCATCACTTGCCCTGATTAGGGTTTAGAGTTTCCGAACACGTGAAAATTCCAAGTGATACTTTGTATTAGGATTGTGAGTTGTTCGATAAGAAACATAATGGAAAACCTAATATACAAGGGTTAGATGAGTTGACCGGTTTGACTTGTTGACTTTAGTTGACTTTGATTTGGCCAAAATTGACGGTTGTCACACCATATGCTATTTAACTTTGTTTTCAACTTCCACCACCATCTAGATAATAATGCCATATTTAAGAACTCAGGACATCTGATATTGCCATATTTATACACATTTTTATGCAATATTTTAATGCATTTTGATTAATATTTTGGTTATTTGCAAAGAGTACTTATGAGATTAAATTATATTTTGTAACCAAAAGGAACACTCTTGAAGATAAAGGACCAAAAACGACAAGAATTGGAACTTTGGAGGATTAATTGGAGCTTAAAAGGAGAAGAATGTAGCTAAAAAGTCAATCTCACGACGTGAGGAATCCTTCTCACGACGTGAGCCTCGAGCTTCTAGAAGATAGACATTCGGAGGACAGAATCTGTGTTCGATACGGATAACAACTAAGCTCACGACATGATGAATCCTTCTCATGGCGTGAGCAGAGCTTTTCTGAAAAATATATAAAGTCATTGGCACTTACGATTTTGGAGAGTTTTTCTGGAGACTTGGAGGGTTTAGAGAACGATTTCTGGAGGAAGATTAATCAGAAAAACCAAGTCCAAGCATTGAAGGAAGGATAATTGATTAAAGGTTTAGAGATTGAAGATTATAATCATCATTTTAGTTTGGTACATTCAATCATGTCTTTATTTGTTGAATTTATGTGTGTGATTCCAGCCATGAGTAGCTGAATCTAGCTGCTTCTGTTCAGTTAGATGAAGCTTGAACTTTATTAAATAATTTAATTAATTATGGATTTATAGTAGTTGGTTATGTGCTTGTGTTTGATTGTTAATACCTAGCATGCTAATAGTAGATACTTTAATTGCTTGAATTCATGTTCTGTGTTGCTTAGTGACTATTAAATTACATGAACTTAACACCTAGTGATTTAGTGACCATTGAACTGCTAGAGCTAGGATCGACCCAATCTTAGATAAGTAATAAAAGTAATTAAATTTAGCTGTGCTGGAGAACATAAATTATCACCATAATTGTGTTTGTTAAACAAATCTTGCATAGCCCAATTTATAATCCATAACTAATTATGTGTTTGATTGTGTGTGACCATACATAGTTTTACATGAATTAGTGAAACATTAGTAAATTTGGACTTAAATTACTAATAATATAAAATTTGGTAACCAACTTTAATAATCCATAATAAGAAGCTAACCATAGAGGAGAAGTGGATTCGAACTAAACATAAGTGTTTTTAGTAATTGATTGAATTTCATAGTTAAGTGATCAAGTTTATCTAAACTTGCAAAATCGAATAAAAACCCAATTAAATTTTGTTTGTTTAGATTATTTTTTAGTAGTTAAATTAGTTAATTAAATATGTTCCATGTGATCGACACACGACTTACCGAAGCTATACTATAATCTGACTAGGTACACTGCCTATAGGTGCATAGTTAGTATAAGTTTGTTAGGTTATAAATTTAAAAGTTGATAGGTATAATTTGTGCACATCAAGTTTTTGGCGCCGTTGTCGGGGATCGAACCTGGGTCACCCGCGTGACAGTCGGGAATACTTACGACTATACTACAACGACTAATACTCTCCCTCAAGCCGGGGCATGTAAATTATTAGTGCCCATCTTGTCAAGTAGAAAACGCAACTCTTCAGTTCCCAATCCTTTGGTGAAAAGGTCAACAATTTGTATTGTGGAAGTAATAGGAAGTGGTTCAATGTATTTTGACTCCACTCTTTCACATACAAATTTTTTTTCCATCTCAACATGTTTGGTTCGTTCATGGAACACTGGATTGTTGGCGATGTGATGGGTAGCTTCATTATCATAAATCAAAGGAGGGGGTTCAGTTGATTGAACGTCTAGCTCAGTTAAAAGCCATCTAACCCATAGGATTTCACTTACAATGGATGCCATTGACCTATATTACGCTTCAGCAAACGAACGTGACACAACCGATTGTTTCTTTGTTTTCTAGGAATTGGGGGCATGTCCACGTAGAAGAAGATATCTAGTCCTAGACTTTCGAGTGTAGGGGCATCCAAGCCAGTCTTAGGCACAATATGTCGTGAGAGTGCATGTTCCCTCACGTGGAAAAATGACTCATTATCCTATTGTTTCCTTTAAATAATGAAAAACCCTATGTGCAGCATCCAGGTGGGATTATTGAGGATCAACAAAGAACTGGCTTAACACATTCACTGAATACGTGATATCTGACCAAGTGACTTGTAAGTAGAGTAAGCCTCCAACTATATGACGGTAACGACTAGCATCAACTTTTGGATCCTTCTCAGCTTTGTCAAGTTTTAGATTTTGCTCAACAAAAGAAAGAACTCGGTTTGCATCCTTGTAAACCACAATCTTCAAGGATATCAAGTATATATTTTCTTTGAATTAGAACCAGTACTTCAAGGGTGTCAGCGAATTTTATTCCAAAAAAATATTTAAGGTTTCCTAGATATTTAATGTTGAACTTGTGGTCTAAATCATCCTTTGTGGATTGTATTCTCTAGTCTTCATTGCCAACAAAAACGAAGTCATCGACGTAGATGAGGGTGGCAACGAAACTATCACCTTGTTTGTAAATAAAGAGGGAATAGTCGGTTCGTGACTATTTGAAACCGAGGTAGATCACGTCAGTGGTAAACTTTTGGTACCAATTGTGTGAGGCTTGTTTTAGGTCGTACAACAACTTCCGTAGATGACAAACTCTTGTCTCTCTTTCCTTTGCACAACATTGGGGAATTTTCATGTAGCTTTCTTCATTTAGGTCATCGTGTAAGAAGGCATTGTTGACGTCGAGTTGATGGATGACCCAATTTCTTTTCACCACCATGGCTAGAAGAGTTCTGACAGTGAAAAGCTTTCCACCTGGTGCAAACATGTCGTGATAATCCACACCCTCCATTTGTGTGAACCCCTTTGCAATGAGACGAGCTTTATATCTTTCTACTTTTCCATTGGGTTTATACTTCACTTTGTAAACCCATTTTGAATCAATAGCATGTGTTCCTTTAGGGAGATTTTCCAAATTCCACGTCCCATTCTTCTCCAAGGCTAGAATTTCCATTTTCATCGCTTCTTTCCACCTGTCATTTTTAACAGTCTGGTGGAAATATTTTGGCTCATCATTGGAATAAATTGTCGTGAGGTTAGCCTTGTGAGTATTAGAAAACTTTTGATATGAAACAAAATTAGATAAGGGACGTACCGTAGAGGACACTTGACTTAATGGAGTTTGCGTATGGTCAATTGAGATGGTCTGTTGGACATGATAATTAACAAAGTGTCTCGCTTGAGATTTTTTTCTTTTCGCACAAGCTAGAACAATGGATTTGTTGATGATGCCTTGAGGTTCCTGATATGTTTTTTGGTCATCACCGATGGTTCCTAGGCCCATCGGTTTCGGATGAAGAGGTATATTCATTGAGACTTTGGGCTGGAATGTTTAATTCAACATGATCTTGATCATCACTAGGTTGTACTTTGTTGTAATACCATGAATTTTGTACAACATTATGATCTAGAGGTCTAGTAACTTCCAATGGATCATCATCTGTGTGTTCATCGTTCTTGTTGGAAAATGGAAATTCGTCTTCATGGAGCCTCTCAAGAGACAATGATTCTTTTATAACCTTTAGTCCCTTGTGGGTAACCTAAAACCACATGAGACCTCCCCCTTGCTTCACATTTATCTCCTTTTGTTTCATTACTTTTAAAATAAACTAAAATAAACTAAATAACCAAAGATTCACATTTATCTCCTTTTGTTTCATTACTTTTTCCATAGACTGATCTTTGTTGAAAAATGATTTCATATGGAGTTTTATTTCTTATAACTTTAGAAGGCATCCTATTGATAATATAAGCAGCAGTTAAAACACACTCACCCCAAAAATCCTTTTGGTAAATTGGCTTCAAACCAAAGAGTAGGTATAATTTCAAGGATATGCACGTGCTTTCACTCAACAACCCCGTTTTGTTGTGGGGTGTGGGGACTGGTGGTCTCAAGTAAAATTTGTTGGGTTTTTATTCAAAATTAGTTTCAAAAACTTGAGATTTTAGCAACGGAAAACTTTAAAAATTAGAATAGACATGAAACATCCCAAAAATATGACCCAAAAATTTTTGTTTTGATATTACTAAAAATCACATCATCGAATGTCATACATACTAAGAACCATAAAATGAGTAACTCAAAAGTCACATAACTGTGTCAAACAAATACTGTATCAATCATATCAAAATATCTGAATGAAACTCCCAGGATAAAACTGAAGCTGTGGTGTGTGCCATGCCATCATCCCGAGCTCTTCCCCTTACTTGCGGAAGTACCTGAAACCAAAACTGAAACTGTAAGCACAAAGCTTAGTGAGTTTCCCCCAAACTACCACATACCATACAACGACATGTAAGCAAATACTGGGCCCCGCCCGGCATCGGACCGAAGTCCGGAACTAGCTTGGGCCCCGCCCACTACATCGGGCCCCGCCTGACATCGGACCGAAGTCCGGAACTAGCTTGGGCCCCGCCCGACATCGGACCGAAGTCCGGAACTAGCTTGGGCCCCGCCCGGCATTGGACTGAAGCCCGGAACTATAGCACATAACATAACCGAACATAACATGCACGAATCACGAAGACAACAAGCATACATATCTACTTCTCGGAACTACTGCTAACTAAACGGGTCGGTATTGTGGCCGTAGACCTGTTCCTACTGGAAAGAAACTCACCTCGTAAACTGAATGCTGAAAAAGCTACTCGGGAACTGTCTGCTGCTGCTCCGGTATCTCCCCGGCTACAATTCCCATAAATATACTCGATCAAATACTGATAACTAAACTGAGGGTGAAATGACTATTTTACCCCCGGTTAAAGTCAACTTCCTAGTCAAAGTCAACTTCCTGGTCAAAGTCAACTTCCTGGTCAAAGTCGACTTCCAGTTGACCGGACTCGCCGAGTTGGGCCGCCAACTCGCCGAGCCCCTTTCATCCGTTCTAGTCCTCTACTTGCTTCTACTCGTCGAGTTTGGCGAAGACTCGACGAGTTCCTCTTCGATATGTACATCGAGCCTATCATCATCCGACTCGCCGAGTTGTATGAACAACTCGTCGAGTTCTCCTTCATCATATGAACACGTCCAGTCTGCGACTCGCCGAGTCGTAAGAACAACTCGTCGAGTCTAAAGAACAACTCGTCGAGTTGAAGAACAACTCGCCGAGTCCCAAGCATGCTATTACTATACAGTCGATTCTAATCGATTTCAGTGCTTCCAAATCATAGATCTAGGCTCTTAGGGTTGGTTTTACACGTAAAGTTTTCAACTTTACGTGCATGCATGAAGAAATGAGGCTAGAACATCAAAATAAGCTAAGAATGGGGTCTTAGGGTTTGAAACTCGACCTTGGGTGCATAAAGGCAGCTACTTTGAGCTCCTACAGCTCAAATATACTCAGATCTATGATCCATTTCCTTATAGGAGTCCCAATCTCGAGTTTGGATCCAAAAATTCCCAAAAAGAAGCACGTCTAAGCATACGAGACAGTCAAATGGAAATAAAAAGCAAGGTACAAGCTTTAGTACCAGGATGTGAGGCTGATGATCAAGAGACTCTGGATCTTCTTCTTCTCCTTTGGATCTTCCTTCTTTCTTTCTCTTCCAAAACCTCCAAACTAGCACAAACACACTCAAGCTCAGCAATGTGGGCTAGGGTTTACAGGGGAAATGCTATAAAGGTGCTGGAGGCTGGGGTGGGAGGCTATAATGACGTTTATATAGGGTACAAACCCTTGAAATTAGGGCTTCATCCAGACAGGTAGACTCGCCGAGTCCCTTCATATGGACTCGCCGAGTAGTCAACTTAAAATGCGTGAACAAATTGTCACTACTCGACGAGTTGGGCTACAGACTCGTCGAGTATCCCTTAAGAAAATGAAAATTACTTTATTTAAATCACATACCAGAAATGGGGCGTTACAACTCTCCCCCACTTATCTTAGACTTCGTCCTCGAAGTCTGTTGATGCTGAATCTATAAACAACTCTGGATAATGCTCCCTTATTTCCTCCTCGGCCTCCCACGTCCACTCTGAACCCTTTCGGTGCTGCCACTGCACCTTCACTAGCTGGACTACCTTGTTCGTCAGAGTCTTTGTTTTCCGATCCAAGATCACAACTGGTCTGTCGATATAATTCAGGCTGTTATCAACCTGAATATCCTCCAAGGGTACAACCGCTGACTCGTCCACCAAACACTTCCTCAACTGAGAAACATGGAAAGTGTTGTGTATCTGGCTAAGCTCTGCTGGAAGATCCAACCGATTGGCGACCCGACCTACTCGTGCCAAAACCCTAAAAGGACCAATGAACCTGGGGCCCAGCTTGCCCCTCTTTCGGAACCTAATAACACCCTTCCAGGGTGATACCTTCAGGAGGACCATATCGCCCACCTGAAACTCCAAATCCGCACGCCTCCTGTCGGCGTAACTCTTCTGCCGACTCTGCGCAGTCTGCAGTATGCTACGGATCTGCTGGATCAACTCTGTGGTCTTGAGTACCACCTCTGTACTCCCCATGACTCGCTGACCGACCTCACCCCAACAGATTGGGGCCCTGCACTTCCTCCCGTAGATCATCTCGAAGGGAGGTCGGTCTATACTGGAGTGGTAGCTGTTGTTATACGAAAACTCCGCTAACGGAAGATACGTATCCCAACTGCCACCGATATCTAATACACATGCCCGAAGCATGTCCTCGAGAGTCTGAATCGTCCTCTCGCTTTGTCCATCCGTCTGAGGGTGGAAAGCGGTGCTGAAATGGAGACGAGTACCCATCTCGTCATGAAACCGCTTCCAAAATCCGGAAGTAAACCGGACATCTCGGTCTGACACCACCGAGACAGGCACTCCATGCCGTGCCACTACTTCGCGCACATAAATATCAGCTAGCTTCTCGGCCGATATACTCTCCTAAATCGGTATAAAATGCCCGCTCTTGGTCTGCCGATCCACTATGACCCAAATCGAATCAACTCCACGTGCGGCCCTGGGAAGCTTAGTGATGAAATCCATGGTGATATCCTCCCATTTCCACACGGGAATGTCTAACGGCTGCATCTTGGCATGGGGTCTCTGATGCTCCGCCTTGAGCTTCCTGCAGGTCAGGCATCTCTCCACGTACCAAGCTACGTCCCGCTTCATGCAGGGCCACCAATAGTCGGGTCGAAGATCTCTGTACATCTTCGTCGCCCCTGGGTGGATGGAAAACCGAGACTTGTGGGCCTCATCCAACAGTACCTGCCGTACTCCTCCCCAGTACGGTACCCAAACTCTCCCATGAAGGGTCAACAATCCTCGACTGTCATAGTCAAAGGGAGATACTCGGCCCACAATCCTCTCACACTTCTGTCTCTCCTCCTTTAGGCCCTCAACCTGTGCCTCTTTGATCTGCTCCAATAATGGAGTAATCACCGTCATCCTTAGACAAATATCCCTGATCGGGGCGGCTACCGCCTTGCGGCTCAGGGCGTCGGCCACTACGTTGGCCTTGCCCGGATGATAAAGGATCTCACAATCGTAGTCCTTTACCACATCTAACCATCGGCGCTGCCTCATGTTCAGATTCGGCTGATCCATGAGGTACCTCAAACTCTTGTGATCCGTGTAAATGATACAGCGGACCCCATAGAGGTAATGTCTCCAAATCTTGAGGGCAAACACTACTGCCCCCAACTCTAAGTCATGTTTCGGATAGTTAGCCTCGTGAGGCTTCAACTGTCTAGAGGCGTAAGCTATCACATGCCCTCGCTGCATCAACACTGCTCCCATACCTGTGATCGAAGCATCACAATAAACTACAAAATCCTCTACTCCTTCTGGCAGGGTGAGAATCGGCGCCTCGCACAATCTCTGCCTGAGGGTCTCAAATGCTGCCTGCTGCTTACGCCCCCAGCGAAACACCACCGACTTCTTGGTCAGTCGGGTGAGCGGAACTGCTATCTTGGAGAAATCCTGAATGAATCTCCTGTAGTACCCTGCTAATCCTAGGAAGCTCCGAATCTCAGTTGGAGATCTCGGGACCTCCCACCGCATCACGGCCTCTATCTTGGCTGGATCCACTAGTATACCCCTCTGGTTGACGAGGTGTCCAAGGAACTGCACCTCGCGCAACCAGAACTCGCACTTGGAGAACTTCGCGTAAAGTCTCTCCCTCCTCAGCGTCTCTAGCACCTCTCTCAGGTGCTCCTCGTGCTACTCCTGAGTCTTGGAATAAACCAAGATGTCATCAATGAGCACTATCACAGACCGATCCAGCATCGGTCTGCATACACGGTTCATGAGATCCATGAACGCGGCTGGAGCGTTGGTAAGCCCGAACGGCATCACCACAAACTCATAATGACCATAGCGGGTCCTAAAAGCGGTCTTCTGCACATCCTCATCCCTGACCCGCATCTGGTGATATCCTGACCGTAGATCAATCTTGGAGAACCAAGATGCTCCCTGAAGCTGGTCAAACAAGTCCTCTATCCTCGGAAGTGGGTAACGGTTCTTCACCGTTACCTTGTTCAACTCCCGGTAATCTATGCACATACGGTGCGACCCATCCTTCTTCCTCACGAAAAGGATCGGGGCTCCCCATGGTGAACTACTTGGCCTGATGAAACCCTTGTCTAGCAGCTCCTGCAGCTGCGTAGACAACTCCTGCATCTCTGGAGGAGCCAACCGATACGGTGCTTTGGCTATCGGAGCCGCACCGGGAACCAGGTCAATCCGAAACTCGACCTGTCTCTCCGGAGGTATTCCAGGCAAATCTTCTGGGAATACGTCCGGGTACTCTCGTACTACTGTCACATCGTCAACTGTCGCCTTACCCTTCTCCCGGGCATCTATGACATAGGCGACGTACCCTGCGCAACCCTGCTGAACGTAGCGCCTCGCTCTCGCTGCTGAACACAGTATCGGTCCGCGCTGTGGCCTCTCGCCCTGAATCACTAAGTCTCCCCCATTGGGAGTGCGAACCCTCACTAACTGCAGCTCACAATCAATCACTGCCCCATTGGGGCTCAGCCAATCCATACCCACTATAACCTTATTCCCTCGCAGGGGAATGGGAACCAAGTCCACTGAAAACTGCTCATCGAATAACTGCAGCGAACACGCCCTATGAACTCTCGCGACCCTGGCGGTCCTGTCATCAGCTATCTCAACCTCTAGTGGGCAATCCAGCTCCCCCGGAGCTCTGCTAAACCTCTTGCTAAGCGCAAGAGACACAAATGATCTGGTAGCCCCTGAGTCAAACAATACTGTAGCTGAAATGCCGTTCACTAAGAACGACCCTATACGAAAACATATAATCATGAGAAACAATCAATATCACTAAAGAGTTAAGAGGAATATACATACCCGTCACCACATCAGGAGTCGCTCGCGCCTCCTCTGCTGTCATCTGAAAAGCTCTACTCTTCGCCACTGGCGCCTCACCCTGGCCCTGACGGCCGTCTGTAATCCTCAAAGTAGCAGGGGCAGGTGCTGCCACCTTCCCGGCTGCTGCTAAACTCGGGCACTGGGATTTTTTATGTCCCCTCTGATTGCAATGAAAGCAAATCAGATCTGATGTTGTGGTGGTGGTAGTAGCTGTACAGTCTCTGCTCATATGCCCAGTCCGGCCGCACTTAAAGCAACCGGGACTCCCTGCCTTGCACACCCCATCGTGAACTCTCCCACACTTGCCACATCGACTGTGGCTCTGCTGTCCTCTAGGTATGTGATATGATACCTTGGGCTTTTTGCCCGAACTCCCTGTACCAGAAGCCACCTCTGGCTTCCTCTTCCTCTCCATCTCCAGATCTATCTCCCTCTCTCGAGCCCTCGCAATCATATCATCCACCGTCTCATGATAACGGGCCTTCTTCATTTCCTCATCAGCTGCGTACTGAGGAACAAGAAGAGCCCTCTCCCTGAACTTGGCGGTAATCTCCGCCACTGTCTCTGAAGTCTGAGTGAGATCCTGAAAATCCCTGGCTAACTGCTGCACCTCAATAACCGATGCAAACTCGGCTCTGAACCTGGTAGAAAAATCAGCCCAAGTCATGGCATCAAGCGTTGCGTCATCCCCGATGACATGTCCGACCTCCTCCCACCAATCTCGTGCCCTGTCCTCCAGAAGACAGGATGCTAGTCTAACCTTGTCCTCCTCGGGACATCTGCTGGTGCGAAACGCATTGGCGACATCCGCCAACCACCTGGTACTCGCAATGGGATCCCGTGCCCCATGGTAGTCTGGAGCTCCACAAGTCCGGAACTCCCTGAAGGTGAGTGTGCGCGACCCCATCATAGCCGCCACCTCAGCACGGAAGGTGCTCAACCTCTCGTCCATCAGCTCTAAGATACCCTCCTTGATCGAACCGAAGATCACAAGAGTCTGCTCAAGTATGGTGCGAGTAACCTCTGAAGAGAGAAACTCCCTAGTCTGCTCGTCCAACTGCCCGGCCTCCGGGCCTGATCCTGATCCCTCTTCGGCACCTGAACTGCCGACTGCTGGTCTAGGGCGTAAAACCACCATTCTGAAAACACATCATGACAAACATCAGAAACACTGATATATCTCGAGAGATCGCTACTACTACCAGTTTCCTGGTCTCATCTCAGCTTTCCTTGGTTCAAGTACGAATCCTCTGCTTTCAGTAGTACGAGCCCATACTACCTTCCACATCTATCCGTACTTTCCTCAAGTACTGCCTCGACTCCACCAAGACACTTTTACTGCTACTGATCTCTGCTACTCTCATCCTAGCCTTGCCCTAGGGAAATCTCTGACTCCACCCAATCCAGTCCTCAGCTGCTGAAGGCCTCCTTGTAATGCCAATTAGCCATCACCTGAATACCATCACATGTGGCGAGGCTCAGATCATCCTTCGAGTAAAAGACTCGTTCCTACAACGGTTAGACTCAAACAAGAGCTGCGCAATAGGGCCAAATCTAGCACTCTGAGATTATTCAACCCTGATCACATGTGACGTGACGTATTCACCTAATGGCTAACTCCCATCACTCCGAGTCCCACAAAGCACGAAGCAAGCAGCATTCAGACACAGGAGACTACTCAAACAATTATATCCTCATAACAAGGAACTGTGCTAGCATACAATGCTAAGCTCATACTATCAGACATAACCTAAACAGGCTATCCCACTGCTGTCTACTCAATACTAGCATGCAATTCTCATAAAGCTGAAACACATATAGCAGGCACATAAGGCATCCTCCTAGATCCTTAGTCCTATTCTAGCATGCTGTTCTACTGAAACTGGAAATGATATACTTAACATAAACTTGTATGGGTAATTTGGGAGTACTTACTTGAGCTCGGCTGATCGCATGCACCACACCCTTTTCCTTTTCTCAAAACACTTTTTCTTTTAAAGTTTCTTTTTCAAAAATTTATTTCGAAAACATTTTTCTTTTGAAAATCCTTTACCATTTCCTTAGTTTGAGTCCAGTCATACCCGAAAGTGTGCCTGAATCCCTCAAACCAAGGCTCTGATACCAACTTGAAACATCCCAAAATATGACCCAAAATTTTTTGTTTTGATATTACTAAAAATCACATCATCGAATGTCATACATACTAAGAACCATAAAGTTAGTAACTCAAAAGTCACATAACTGTGTCAAACAAATACTGTATCGATCATATCAATATATCTGAATGAAACTCCCAGGATAAAACTGAAGTTGTGGTGTGTGCCATGCCATCATCCCGAGCTCTTCCCCTTACTTGCGGAAGTACCTGAAACCAAAACTGAAACTGTAAGCACAAAGCTTAGTGAGTTTCCCCCAAACTACCACATACCATACAACAACATGTAAGCAAATACTGGGCCCCACCCGGCATCGGTCCGAAATCCGGAACTAGCTTGGGCCCCGCCCGACATCGGACCGAAGTCCGGAACTAGCTTGGGCCCCGCCCACAAAATCGGGCCCCACCCAACATCGGACCGAAGTCCGGAACTAGCTTGGGCCCTGCCCAATACATCGGGCCCCGCCCGGCATCGGACCGAAGCCCGGAACTATAGCACATAACATAACCGAACATAACATGCATGAATTACGAAGACAACAAGCATACATATCTACTTCTCGGGACCCTCTCGGCATCGGACCGAAGTCCGGAACTACTGCTAACTAAACGGGTCGGCATTGTGGCCGTAGACCCGTTCCTACTGGAAAGAAACTCACCTCGTAAACTGAATGCTGAAAAAGCTACTCGGGAACTGTCTGCTGCTGCTCCGGTATCTCCCCGGCTACAATTCCCATAAATATACTCGATTAAATACTGATAACTAAACTGAGGATGAAAAGACTATTTTACCCCCGGTCAAAGTCAACTTCCTGGTCAAAGTCGACTTCCAGTTGACCGAACTCGCCGAGTTGGGCTGCCAACTCGCTGAGCCCCTTTCATCCGTTCTAGTCCTCTACTTGCTTCTACTCGTCGAGTTTGGCGAAGACTCGACGAGTTCCTCTTCGATATGTACATCGAGCCTATCATCATCCGACTCGCCGAGTTGTATGAACAACTCGCCGAGTTCTCCTTCATCATATGAACACGTCCAGTCTGCGACTCGCCGAGTCGTAAGAACAACTCGTCGAGTCTGAAGAACAACTCGTCGAGTTGAAGAACAACTCGCCGAGTCCTAAGCATGCTATTACTATACAGTCGATTCTAATCGATTTCAGTGCTTCCAAATCATAGATCTGGGCTCTTAGGGTTGGTTTTACACGTAAAGTTTCCAACTTTACGTGCATGCATGAAGAAATGAGGCTAGAACATCAAAATAAGCTAAGAATGGGGTCTTAGGGTTTGAAACTCGACCTTGGGTGCATAAAGGCAGCTACTTTGAGCTCCTACAGCTCAAATATACTCAGATCTATGATCCATTTCCTTATAGGAGTCCCAATCTCGAGTTTGGATCCAAAAATTCCCAAAAAGAAGCACGTCTAAGCATACAAGACTGTCAAATGGAAATAAAAAGCAAGGTACAAGCTTTAGTACCAGGATGTGAGGCTGATGATCAAGAGACTCTGGATCTTCTTCTTCTCCTTTGGATCTTCCTTCTTTCTTTCTCTTCCAAAACCTCCAAACTAGCACAAACACACTCAAGCTCAGCAATTTGGGCTAGGGTTTACAGGGGAAATGCTATAAAGGTGCTGGAGGCTGGGGTGGGAGGCTATAATGACGTTTATATAGGGTACAAACCCTTGAAATTAGGGATTCATCCAGACAGGTAGACTCGCCGAGTCCCTTCATATGGACTCGCCGAGTAGTCAACTTAAAATGCGTGAACAAATTGTCACTACTCGACGAGTTGGGCTACAGACTCGTCGAGTATCCCTTAAGAAAATGAAAATTACTTTATTTAAATCACATACCAGAAATGGGGCGTTACAAGACATAAAACAAGTTTATACCCACCATGGATCTTCTTGCAAAGTTTGGAAAGAAAACAACACCAATCAAAGAAAAGATGAAGAAGTAACAACCTTCATAGTTATTTGGATCTTCTTGGGAGGATTGGAAGTTGATGAAAAATGATGAACTTTAGAGACACCAACAATGTATCAACTTGATGTAGAATGCTAGTTCTTTTGTATAAAACTCTTGAGACTCTTAAGCTTTATGTTCTTATCAAAATAAGAACATAAAAGATGCAAGTAATTTCCAAACGAATGAACAAAATGAAGAGAGTATGCATACTCTCTCCAACTTACGTTTTTGGCATGAATGAGGAAAAAGGAATGAAAGCAAAGCTCATCGTTGGACCATAAGTCCTTAACACTTTAAGAACCCGTGTACCTAAAGCCTAAGTGTTCCCCATGCTTGTAAGTCATGTATTCTTTTGATTAAACAAATCAAACAACAATGCCTTCTTTCTTCTCCATAATTTCGAAATTAAGAAGACTAAAGAGGAAAAAACCTTTCTATTTTATTATCCAAGTTTATAAAATATAAACTTTAACTTTTTCGTAAAAGACAAAAGAATTCATCTAGTCCAAAATGTTGTGCATGACTTATTAGTTCTTACCATATGAATTATGTAATGTTACCTGTTAATGAAAATTATTATTTCCAAGAAATAAATATTTTCCATATAATTATAAGAGTTTATTCAATATTTATTTTTATCAATTTTTAATAAATAATAAATTATATCAAGTTATTGTTAGTGTGACCCATTAGTCATATGTTAATTAACAATATCACTTTAATATGAATCTTAAGCATACACGATCTTTCAATCTCCCAGTTGTATAATATTAATATTAGACTGATACAGACAGTGGAGAACGTCTAGTAATATTTTACTTCCCCATCAACATACAACTTTGTGCCAAAAGCTCCCAGCTACACTTGGTGTATAAGGTGTATTTATCATTTATCCCTTTGTCATAGAAATCATGTTGAACATGAGATACGAATCGCGATCAATCTCATCAGGTGTTCAACATTTGGTAAGGCACTTTAGATGTCTAACTCTTAACACATAAGAGGAAAAATCCCATCTTGACTACATGAGACTCTTGCATAGTTAATACTATACCTAAAAATGGATTTTATAACTACTCGGTTAAGGACCGGCGTTTGACCATATCTCAGATGTTAAGGATACAGAGATAGTACCTTTTAATCAAGTATCATTCATGATAGCGTTCCGTGAGATGATCTTGATGCAGGTCAGTTCAATACCAGTTCTCTGACAAGTACCTATGAAACTTGGTTACAACCCATTACCTACCTTCATCTAGTGAAAGTCAACCAACCCAATTCATATTAGTCTTACTTCATAATTGCTCCCACAATTATAACCGACTATGAACTTGTAAAATAATAAGATTATTCATGGAGTAAACATGCTAATATAGAACATAACAAGTATTGATGTTATGATCATATCCCAGTACATCAAACATTTTATAATAGTTTTTGTCACAATGTTTCAATATCCAAATACTAAATCCAAATCAAAACCACATTTCTAGAATAATAAAGTCTTATAGTTGAAGTGTGACCATTCATACTTAGCTCGGAAGAAGGACTTTATTAATGGGTTCGACTAAACTTAATTTGTGTGAATTTTTCAAATACTATCATCTCCATATTTGACTTTACTCTAGGTATAGTTAAATATCATGGAATATATGATTGGTGTTCTTTCGTGATATAGAGCCTCTTAGCTCGATTAAGCATACTCTCGAAGTCACAAAGATTTTTATGTGATCTTTGAAAGGCAGAAAATCAACATAGTTTTTTAATGAACTCATTCATCCAATCATATTAGATTTCAACTTATAAAGTAATGTTTTCTTATTTTGTAGTAGATTGTGGCAATTTGTTTTGCTTGGACCTCATTCTAATTAAACCTACTCTTCATCCCACAATGAAGTCATAATCCAATTATAATTCATAATTATCTCTATTTGCTTAGAAATCAGAATCTTATGTAGCTATTTACATGAAGATTCTATTCTAAATTAATTGTCTCATATATATTCTCTTAGTTCTTCTAAAAGTACTCTTAGAATGTTCATATAGTCATTCGGTGGCTTAACCATGTATTCAATTGGTATATTATGATATGATTATAGCATGATCATATACCAGGTCTTATGCATAATATGGCATAAATGATGGATTCATTTACCAACAAAATCGCATCTAAATCATTTTAGCTAGTTCAAACCTATGAGCTAGGTTCCTTTTGAGGCTGGCTCAAATTTAGTGCCATGTGACAATGCTGAGACTCATCCAAAAGAATTTTGTGTCTTGATCTCTTTGAAGATGTATATTTTTAATATATGCATAAAATATAAAACTTTTAACATTTATTTTATCTATCTCTATAGATTTTACATTCCAAGAATGTATCTTGTCGTTCCTAAGTCTTTCATTTTAGAAACACATTCTGAGTCAAGGTGAAAAGGCTTGGCATGGTCAGAATGTAATTTCTTATGATTAAGTATGTCTCACTCATACAAAATTAGGAATTTCACTATGCTCCCACTAGTTCTTACTAAACACACATGTTCTATTCATTTTGATATAATAACATACCTTGTAATTTTATACTAAAATGATGATTGCAACATTGAGATGTTTGCTTTATATCCACAAGTGGATGTCAAGCTTTACACTCTTTGTTAAGATAACATGGATTAAGAAAACCTCCAAACTAATATATATATATATATATATATATATATATATATATATATATATATATATATATATATATATTCTAGTAGATGTCTATAAATGAAAGCGGTCTTTCTTGAAATCTATTTGCTATATCTCATATTGAGAATATGAATTTATAGTAAATAATATCCTTGTTGATCTAATCATAGCTTACTTGTGAAAAATGTTTGAAAATAGTCAATGTCATAAGTATGATGAGAACCATAGTCAACGAAATGAGTATGAGAAAATCCTTTTATAACAAGTCTTGCATTAAATGTGTATGGTTATCCATGTAATGTATCCATTCTAGAAAAATCACCTACTCCTTCTAGCCTAGCTATAGAGAGGAAGTTTAATGAAGAACATACTTTATTATTACACATGGATTACATTTCATGTTCATGACTCTAAGTCATTTATCAGATTCGATATATGACATAGCATCTTGGTATTTGGTGGATTTACCAGAAATCATCAAGAAAAACTCATCAATGAGAGATTACACATTTCTCAAGTCATTGATGATCTATACCACTAATGCAAACAATTTGTTTTTGTGAATATCTATTATTCAATTTTAATAATTCATGTTAATACTAGTGCCAAGTGTAACTACATCAGGTTATGGTTCTTGAGTTGCTTCAAGTTCCATGTATCTCTCACTTGTTTTGTCATCAGAAGCTTGCTTTCTAGTAACTCAACTATCAAAGGAATAAGAAAACTTATTCTTGGTGGGTTTGCATATAATAATCTAAGCGACATTTATAGTATTATATACAAATATGTATTTAGTAGATTCTGGGTTTAGAAGCTTTAGTCCAACATAGGCTTGAAATCCATAAAACATTTAAGTAAGATAGGGATGGAGCCTTTCCAAAATAAATATTATGAATAAAGTGTTATATCTACTTGTTAGTTGGTGTTTGTACTCAAGGTACAATCGATAGTGTTTTAGGTGTTATCCCAAGGAAATAAAAGGAGGACATTTCTACCGATTAGAAAGTAAATCATACCAAGTAAGATTTAATTCATCCTTTATTATCATTAAGGCCTTAAATAGCTCTCACCAGTTGGTATCTCAACTTTACATTTTAAAACTTCAACAAAGATTTCACAATTATGTTTTACCATGTGAAGTATAATTAAAACTATTATAGTTGTTAATAAGTTGATTTGGTATCTTATGCTTAATCTTAGTCATTCATTAGAAAGGAAGCCATACACCATAGTGCATTGTTCCTCAATAACTTATTTTCTCTACTACTTAGTGAAACTAACATTAGGAATCTTTTATATATAAATAAGATTTACATATGTCAAATAAATTACATTATTTGCCTTTAAAGATCCCTTTCTTGAAGTTGGAATATGTGAATGTTATTTATATAATAATGATAACAATGTCAAAGATGAGTTTGATTTATAACAAGTTTAAGTCAAAGGTATTTTGCATATAGAACTTGTTATTTATAAAATATTGATATTTACTTTATAATTCTTATTAAGATATCTAGTCTCATAAAAAAAATTTAATCATTTCTGAATATGAAGGTGATCGTTATGAAAAATGATTTAAGTAAATAATCAATCATTCACAAATTAAAATAACTGAGACATATGTTTAGACAAACTAAATTAAAAACATACATTATTCCAAAACAAACATTGTTTTATAATACAAGTGCATTATGATCCTAGCGTAATTAATAAACTAAACTCCAAGAGTGTAGTTCCAACTTGATTGTACTCAGCTGGTTATTGTTCTGTAAATATTTGCAATCCATTTATAGATATTAGTTTAACATTTAAGTACCAAGTACCTAAGTGTTATATGAAAATATGAGTTTTATCTAGTATATTCCTGAAGTACTAGTCTATTCAAGACTTTCTTTCCAGATAAGAGAAGTATATCATCTTCCCGTGTCCAGTTTCTCCACAAAAGAAACAAGATCCATCTATATGAGCCTTATTGGATTTCTTAGGCTTAAAGGTGTTCAGTCCATAAAACATGGACCTCTTAGATCACACAGTGTAACTCTTTTAGCCTTACATTATTCCATTGTTTAAACTAGTTTAAAAAAATATCATTGTATTTTATTGGAATATTGCTTAACCTGTTATATCATCAGATATATGTATCTAAATTATTCAAGACTTTCTAGAAGTCAGGAATAACTATTCCTAGTTTGATGTTACAAGCATCTTTAGCATCACAGTGATGCCTTTACCAGGTGTCATGTTCAGGTCAATTGCTCAAAGCAAATAGTTTAGGATTAGCACATTTAAGAGTATACAATTTCATATCTATCACGAGATTGTGTTTTAAGACATGAACCCATTCATTGAAGTTGTTATTAATGAATTTTATTTTTTCATTAAGCCGTTAAAGAAAATGACAATTCATTATAATGAGAATGGATTATTTAACTACAATTTTTAAAAAAAATTCATTTAGTATTTTCAGTATTTAAACTCTTTAATAATTAATACCCTTTTAGTTTCCAAAAACATTAATTATCAAAGTCTATGATCCAAGTTGCAAAACAAATAAATGGTTAGGTATCATTTATCCCATTCATTTGAATCCAACCGGTAGATATCGATTATTAGTTATATCTTACTATATAATTCCTAGATTTATGGGATCGCAAATAACAAATTTAATTAGACATGTTTGATCCCATCTATGCCTCCGATTTCTCTTGCTTAGGTATCCTTTATCACAAAAGATATCCGATCAAATCATCCAATTTGAAAAAGTTGTGTAATCGGCCTATAAATTGGTTAAAGAAATCGCGAATACACCCCGACCATCAAAAGATAACACTAAGCGTTTAGGTATCCTTTATCCCACTAGTGCATATAAGAGATGTAGGAGTACTCTTTAAAGAGGATTGCATAAATTTGATGTTTGAAAGGGTCTTTTATATGTTTTGTAATTCTATTTTTAAAAAACATATGATATCATAGTTATTACATGCATATAATAAACCATGGTACCAATTTTCATAAGAAAATCACTTTTAAAGGTTCTATATAAAAAGCTAGCTTTTATATAATTTGACTCGATTCAATTTTAATAACCGGTATTAAGTTTAAGTGCATTTGAACCTTTTATATCTTTAATAAAACTTCCTTCTATTAATTATATATTTGGAGTTTGTATAAGTTATAAACATCACCATTTTAAAACTTATATTTTAGTATTTCAAAATTTAACGTTATTAACATTTTTATAAAACCGAATTTAAAACAATAACTTGTTACATCTTATGTCCACATAATAAATTTTGAAAACCAAACTCCATGTGATGTTTATTTTGTCTAAAAATTATTTTTGCATGTGAAAAACTAATTTATCAACCACACATAATAATTGCATAAAATAAACAACACAAACGCGCATAAAAATAAATGTGCATAAACATTACCAACTAATGACATTTTTCTGAGCCAACACAAAAACGTCAAATCCATTCGTAAAAGGGACATTTTAAGGGATCAGATAAATCTTCTTGTAATGTTGTTGTAGAAGCTCCCACTTGAGAAAACACTCTTTGCTTGCAAAATATTGTGAAAGCTTCTTGAAAGCAATATTTCAGCAACTGACGCTAAAAGTCCAACAACCCTTAAGAAACACCATTAATGACAATTTTCAGAAACTGTCACTAACATTCAGCATGCTCTTAAACTCGAAAATTGCTCTTTGGTCTTCAAAAACTGGCTCCAACTTCATTTATTGTTACATTTTTGTACAAATAAATTATTTATAACAACTAATCTATTACTTACAAAAATAAATCAAGAAAACTAATCAATTTAATTTATTACATATCATATGAATAAATAGATTACTACGACCATTTTCATAATAAAAACAACTAACACAGCAATACACCAAACACAATGGTCTTTAGCTAGTTTATGCACATCATACATAAACATTAAACAACCTTTGTTTTTCCAAGACAACTTTAAATGACAAAAGATGCATGAAACTTTGGTCACATAATGAAAATAACAATCATAAAGTTGTCATAAAAAATATGTATGAACTTGTTTTTATACAAATCCAAGTTATCGATATTCTACAAAAACTAAGATTTCCAAAAATCAAAAAATCTAACTAAACTTGCAAGGTGGCTCTTGATACCAATTGTTGTGTTTTTATTCAAAATTAGTTTCAAAAACTTGAGATTTGAGCGACGGAACACCTTAAAAATTAGAATAAACATAAAACAAGTTTATACCCACCACGGATATTCTTGCAAAGTTTGGAAAGAAAACAACACCAACCAAAGAAGAGATGAATAAATAACAATATTTGTAGTTCTTTGGATTCTCTTTGGAGACTTGAAAGTTGACGAAGAATGATGAACTTTAGAGACACCAAAAATATATCAACTTGATGTAGAATGCTAGTTCTTTTGTATAAAAATCTTAAGAATCTTAAGCTTTATGTTATTATCAAAATAAGAACATAAAAGATGCAAGTAATTTCCAAAAGGAATGAACAAAATGGAGAGAGTATGCATACTCTCTCCAACTTATGGTTTTGGCATGAATGAGGAAAAAGGAATGAAAGCCTTACTACATAAAGCTCATCTTTGGACCATAAGTCCTTAACACTTTAAGAACCCATGCACTTAAAGCCTAAGTATTCCTGATGCTTGTAAGTCATGTATTTTTTTTATTAAACAAATCAAACAACAATGCCTTCTTTCTTCTTCCATAATTTCGAAATTAAGAAGACTAAAGAGGACAAAACCTTTTTATTTTATAACCAAGTTTATAAAATATAAACTTTAACTTTTTGGTAAAAGACAAAAGAATTCATCTAGTCCAAAATGTTGTGCATGACTTATTAATTCTTACCATATGAATTATGTAATGTTACCTGCTAATGAAAATTCTTATTTCCAAGAAATAAATAATTTCCAATTAATTATAAGAGTTTATTCAATATTTATTAAAATCCAATTTTAATAAATAATCAATTATATCAAGTTGTTGTTAGTATGACCCATTAGTATCATATGTTAATTAGCAGTATCACTTTAATATGATTCTTGAGCATACAAGATCTTTCAAATTTCCTATTATAAAAGTTGATCAATTCGTGTGAATTCCCCTCCGTTGTCACTTCTAATTTTCTTAACCTGTTTTCCAAATTATGTCTTTATCAAATTATAGAAGTTAATGATACATTTACCTGGTTCTTGTTTTTGCTTGATTAGAAAGACCCAAACACCCCTACTAAATCATTTACAATGATTAAAAAAATAGTTGGCCCCCGAAATGGAAGATGTACAATACTTTCCCCAAACATCA
Source organism: Lactuca virosa (assembly GCF_052849685.1). Lineage (NCBI taxonomy): Eukaryota > Viridiplantae > Streptophyta > Magnoliopsida > Asterales > Asteraceae > Lactuca > Lactuca virosa. The sequence continues at coordinate 176,089,970 of NC_136428.1, forward strand.
CAATGCAATAATTCAAAGCAATCATTTGTTTTAATTTCACTAACATGAAAGGGTAATCTAGTGTGTTTTGCTTTTGAACAAGAATCACAAAGTTTATGAAAAGAAGCGTTCTTAAGGAAGTCGATTTGGATGATTTTTTTATTAGAAGCATGACCGAATCTTTTGTACTAAACATCATTGGTTTCCATGAAACCCTTCTTATCGTGTCGAAACATCCCCATTCGATAAATACCTTTTTTGCATTCACTCACGCCAATCAAGATCCTTGTGTGTAGCTTTTGCATAACAGAAAAACCAGGAAAGAAGGTTATAGCCGATAAAAGGTTTGTACTTAATCGACTAACCGATAGAATATTGCAAGTGAACTTAGGTATATATAGAACATTTTTTATTTTTGCACCTCCTATTAAGGTGCATTCACCTTTTACTTTGATGGGTATGAATTCTCCATTGGGAATGACAACTAGAGTCTCATTCCTAGTTTGGGCTATGTTATCAAGGATCTTGGCGTTATCTGTAATATGTTCGGTGGACCCCAAATCAGTTATCCAATTGTCTATAAAATAAGTTTTACATGTCATAAAGGCAGTGGGAGTCGTATTACCCTTTGTGGTCTTCAAGTTGTCTCCAAAGTGTCTCAAGAAGGTCTCTTACTACTTATTGGTCAAGCCTGGAACGAAGCTCGTACCAGTCTCGATGCAAGCTACCTTCGGCTTGTTTTCATCCTGTATTTTGTTTCCCGACGACCAGTCAGGGTATCCAACCCGTTTGAAGCAGCCTTCCCGATTGTGACCATCTTTTCCATAGAAGGTACAATGTTCTTGTGGTTCGCTGTGCTTGTCTTTGGTCGATGTAACATTGCGTCGCTGACTAGGGTTCCATTCTCTTTGGGTCTGAGTGAATGTTTTGAAAGCAACATACTCAGTTGTGGGTTTCTTATCATTGGGTATTCTTCTCTATCTTTCATCTTCTACAACAAGGTTATAGGGATTTCCCAAGCTGGGAATCGGGTTCACGACAAGAATTTGTGTCTTGATAACTGAGAATTCACTGTCGAGTCCCATGAGAAACTCATAATGTCTTTCATTCTCACTGATTTCCACTATTTGTCTTCCAATGTTGCATGTACAACCATTACATTCACATCGTGTAATTGCGAGTACTGCCTACATCTCGTCCCAAATTCCTCGTAACTTCATGTAGCAAGCAGAAACTGAGGCCCCTTCTTGTCGTGTTCCTATAAGAATCTACTTTAATTCATATGCCCTAGGGGAACTTTCCTTCCAAAGACGTTCTGGGAGATCATTCCAGATTTCACTGGTTGTGGTTGCATATTTCACATTGTTTCAGATGTTCTTCTCCATGGTTGTTGTAAGCCATACTCTCACCATGGCATCATAACGCATCTATGTTATATAATCTGCATCCATTTCTCTGGTTTCTTTATGGACCTATCAAGAAAACTAACTTTGTTTTTGACAAACAAGAATTTCATCTCTCCTGTGACATGTCAGTGTAATTGTTGTCAGTGAGAACATCATTAACTTGCATTTGTTTTGGGTAATCTGAGGGATGTATATAGAGTGGGGAGTTAGCATCAGGACCAGTCTCATTCTTCAACCCTTGGCTAGATCCTGATTCATCATCGGCCATGGTGGAGAAGAACGATAATGAGGGTTTTGTGTTTTTAGGTTAAACCCGCTCTGATACCATGTAAAATTCCATGGTACATATTTTTTTCTTATTCGACGTGAAGAAAAGGAAAAGCCTTGAATACAAAGCAATAGAAACAAAATATGCTATAAAAAATGAATCTATATCAATCTATATCAAGAAGGGATAAGTAGCATCTTTTAAAACCAATAACATCGAGACCTCATCTATCCTTAGGCCTAGTTAAGGTGCTCCACGCCACCTCATTAAATAATTGGTTGTTCACCTTACCTCCCCAAAGAATCCGCCTTCTAATACCTTCTGATGAATCAATAGTATTTGTGAGAGATTTAAATAAAGAAAAAGTAAAATAAAGGGAGACTAACCAAGACAAAATTCACAAGAGTAAGGCGAACTCTAAAAAAGAGGTTATTAGCTTTCCAATTTGATAGTTTCTTCTTAAAGTTATCAACAATCATAAGCATAATTTTTTAAAGCTTAATATTAGCACCAATTAGAAGACCAGGATAAGTAAACAAAAATTTACTGCCCTCACAACTTCGAATACTAGCAAGTTGATCAATCTCAACATCATCAAATCCAACATCGTAAACTCTACCTTTGTGAAGACTGACCTTCAAGCTAAAAGCAAGAAAAACACATCTATGGATCCTATTTAGATTCACAAAAATTTGTCTCAGACCATTCACCAATAAATGTAACATCATCTGTATGAAATAAGACGAGACAAAAGATGACCATTATATGGGAGAGAGATACCTTGAAAAAGATGATGATCACAAACTTCTTTCATAGTTATTCTTAACCCCTCCATAGCAAAAACAAAAAGAAAAGAGAAAGATGGTCATGTTTCTTAACAAATCTCTTCATGTCAAACTCTCTAGTAGCGGAGCCATATACTAAAATCGAAGCTCTATCAGAAGATAGACAACCACTAATCCAATACCTCCATTTGCTACTAATTTCCATTTGTTGCAAAATAGAATCCAAAAATCTCCAATTTTGTGAATCAATCATTTTGTCAAACTCTAGTTAAAAAATAAAAAATTTCTATTTCACTTTTTGGCCCGCAAAAGTAATCATTGAGAATACTTGTTCCTTCGGTGTAAGCCGATTGTTCCGAACTAACGATCTTGCCTATGAATTTCTTGAGTCGTAAGGAAACAAAATTGGAAAAAATATTCTACATACATGTTATCAAATTCGTCGATCTATAATATTTTTAAAGCAGTGAGTCTCTTACTTTGGGAATAAGCGAAATAAATGATGCATTGCACCTTTCGCTTATCAGGTCGGTCTTCTCTACATCTTTAATAAAATTGAAAAGCTTATTTTTTAAAGATCTCTCAATACTCTTTTAATGAAATTAAAAGTAAAGCCATTTGCTCCGAGACGTTATCATTTACACATCTCCAAACCACATTTTTAATTTCTGAAAGGGCTAAAGAAGTATCGAAATACTCACAATGCATAGAATATAGTTTCATGAAATTTTCATTTACAAGCATCGGTCTCACATGCATATTTTCATTGAGATTAGACGCAAAAATCTTCAATACCCTCATCTTTGAAGGATTCGTAGACCAAGTCTCTTCAATTGTGAGCCAATGAACATCTTTGAAGGATTCGTAGACCAAGTCTCTTCAATTTTGAGCCAATGAATATTGTTTTTCCTTTTCTTTATGTTTATGATTCCACGAAAAAATTATTATCTTCCTCTCGTTCAACGTTCAATTTCATGAAACTGTAAAAAATTATCCCATATATTTTTTAATTACTTGTAGAGAAATTACGCTAGGTTTTAGAACATACTCCCTCCGTCCCAAATTAATTGTTCACTTTTGACTTTTGAAGTCTTTTTTCTTCAACTTTGACCTTAAATACTTTTAATTGTGTTATATATTATTTGATAAAACTTATAACAATAAAAAGACATTTAAAATACAATCCATTCATATATTTTTCATCAAGTAGTATCTATGGAAAAAAAATATTTAAAATCAAAGTTGAAGAATAAAGACTTCAAAAGTCAAATGTAGACAATTAATTTGAGACAGAGGTAGTATAAGATAAAATAAAAATCCGATTTTTGATGTTCCATTTTTAGACCATTTGTTAATTACAACGTTCTGTTTCATGAAACTGTATAAAATTATCCCATATATTTTTTAATTGTTTGTAGAAAAATTAGGCTAGGTTTAAGAACATATATGATAAAATAAAAATCTAATTTTTGATGTTCCATTTTTAGACTATTTGTTAATTACAACATTCCATTTCATGAAACTGTATTAAATTATCCCATATATTTTTTAATTGTTTGTAGAAAACTTAGGAAAGGTTTTTGAACATATAAGATAAAATAAAAATCCAATTTTTATGTTTCATTTTTAGACCATTTGTTAATTACATCGTTCAATTTCATGAAACTGTATAAAATTATCCCATATAATTTTTAATTGTTTGTAGAAAAATTAGGCAAGGTTTTAGAACATGTAAGATAAAATAAAAATCCGATTTTTAATGTTCCATTTTAGACCATTTGTTAATTACAACGTTCAATTTCATGAAACTGTATAAAGTTATCCCATATTTTTTTAAATGTTTGTAGAAAAATTAGGTTATGTTTTAGAATATATAAGATAAAATAAAAAATCCAATTTTTGATGTTCCATTTTTAGACTATTTGTTAATTACAATCAGGATGTTCTTGAAAGCCTTTACTAAGACTGAACGGTATCATATTTGTTTTACCGTCGGTATCCTAGGTGGCATATTTTGCCGGTGGTAAACACCTTAGTCCATATTTGCCGGCGTTAATATTGCCGACGGTAGACTATTACCGCTATCTCTCTCTATTTTTACCAATGAAAACATTTTTGTATAGATTAGGAAGCTACATCAAATGGTTGTGCTTTTACGTATTAGAAAAATATCACCAACCACACTCCTGTCACATGCGCAAAGATTGATATGAAAGGCAAATGCTTATATGACATCTATGTAACACTCTTTTACCATTATCGAAAACATCACACACCCTTTAGCATAATAGGAGTAATTATTAACGATTAACTATCATCATTAAATTGCACCAAAAGTTATTGAAGGAAGCTTTTAGGTGTAATAATAATTTGTATATAATCATCAATAACTTCTTGAGGAGTAATAGGTTGGGCTGATACCTCTATTATGAATATTCGTAAAGAGTTTCCTCTTGATGCAAAAACCAAACATCGACTCTATTATATTTAGTAAAATTTTAAAATTGGAAGGTTTTTATTTTCTTTTTCTTTTTATATTCTTAAGTAATAATAATTATGAATAATTACTTACCATCATTTTAAGTTGATCAAAGTTTACTGAAATGGTTATTAGATTTTAATTCTTATAAACCATCTAAAGCAATAATTTGTTGAGGTGTAATTGGCTAGAGTCATGTATCCACTTTGAAAACTGAATTTAGAGTAAACCGTAGAAATGCTCCCTCTGGTTTATCATTTTTTTTGTTTTGAATCGAGTCATTGAAAATTTATTTTTTAAGACACTTTATCGTAAGCTTTCATTGTGCTTTTGATATATATATTTTTTTAAGTAAAACGACTAATTTGTCTCAAACTCTCAATTATATATTTATAAACAATTTTCTTTCATTTACTTTATTTATTATTATTACTAGTTGTGAGACCCGTATATTATACAGGTTGATTAAAAGATAATGTTAAATAGGAGTGATTAAACGAGAAGTTTACTTGAATTTGAAATATGAAATAAGTGAAAATTATTAGAAAAAAAACATGCAAAAAAAATTAATTAAAATTATGTGTTTAATTGTCAGACCCGTGTACTAAATGAGTTATTATAACAAAATGTTAAATACAAAGGTTTAAAGTGTAAATTTATTTGAAATTGAAATTGAAATTTCAAATTTTAAATTTGAAATTAATAGTCATTATGGTAGGTTTAATTTATGGAAACTAAATTAATGATATATTGAAAATGAATAATGAAGTAAATGACAAGTGGAAAATAAATATATCTCAAAATTATAACAAAATGACATGTGGCCAATTGAATAAGAGAAAGCCAAGTGTCAAAAACATTTTCATTTATTATGGTAGATTATAAAATAGCAAAGGGTCTCTCACAAAACCCATCCCATCCCACTTCTTGAAACTCACCTCTAACCCCTCAACTTCACTGAAGACTCCCTCCCCCTCCCGTCCCTAGCCCTGTTTTGGTATGCCAAACCAATAAAAAAAACAAAATGAATTAAGTCCATATGCTACCTTTGTTTGATCCTAAAAGGGTTAAGCTATAACTAAATAACTTAGAGTCAATTAACTTATGGAAAAATGATTTATTATCAATTTGTCAACGTTATAAGTTATTTTTATTAAAACAATTTTTTAGTTTATAATTGTGTGGAACCGTTAACAAACTAATAAGTTGTTTTGTCAGACACGTTCTAAATAGGAAAATGTTTCGATATGCGAAGGTATAATCTAGATCGAAGATGATGAATCTTGGATCGTTATCGACCTTCCATCTAAGTAGGTATTGAAGAATATCGGACTGGTACCGGTTCCATCTTATGATCATCCCTACTTTGAAATCCAAATTAGCAAGTTGAGCAATGCATCTAGAGTGATGTCTATTTTCTATTGTAGATTTGTAGTGTCGTATCAGTATTTGAAGCATAAACTAAAGAGGTTGAAATGTTGAATAATATCTTCAACATTATGGTGATTATTAATATTCAGTTCAAAATAAGAAAAATTTAGATAACTAACTAAAATCATTTTAATAAACATAGACTATCACATTTCATCATTTTTTTCCCATTTCAACATCACCTCAATTACCTCTGTTCTCTTTCCACTTTTCAAATCACTTCACCTCACTTTAAAAAAAGAAACAAAATCACTTCATGGGTTTTTTTTTTTTTACCATTTTTAGTTTTTTCAAATGTCAAATGTTCACTGAAATTCATTTTATTGTTCGAATATTATTTTAATTTTTAACATTTCCTCCGGTTTGCTGAATTCTGATGCATTTGAAGAAGACCCATTCCTTTTCGTATCCCTCGTATCCATTGGGCGGACAATGTCTTTTAACTCGAGCTTCTCATCTTCATTTAAGTCTAACCCGACACGAGCATCAGAAGAAGTTCTATAACTGGTCGAGCACTTTTTTGTTCTTTTTCTTGTAGCGACTCCGGCCTCTTTCTTTGCATATCTTTCCATTTTGGATTAAGTGTTAAACTTTCCAAAGGCCATTATATTTGAATTGCCTTGCATTGGTTCCCTCACGAATTGATACGTTGTTTGGAGAATGACTTTATCACTTTGTCTACTTTTCCTTTGACTTTTTACGTTGTATAACTCATTCATCTTAGTAACTTTCTTGTTGATATTTCAAAACATTGTATTCTGTTGGTGTTTATTATGTTAGTCACCGCCATTCATTTCTTCAAGAAATTATTCAGTAATGTGGAACCAAAAAAGATTAATGGATTGTGCATTTCCTACCTTTGCATCCTCGGATATGTCGACTCATCATTTTATCAACACTAATTCTTCCCCCGGAGTCCACCCTTGAGGGGTTTCCTTCATTTTAGTAGATGTCGCTTCTTTTCGTTTGCAGCGGAGAAGGGGTTGGTTCCAAAAAAAATGTCGTACGGTGAGGGGGTTGTGTTTACTAGGAATGAAAGTGAGTCCAAACCCGACCCAGAAAACCCGGAAACTAGTTAATGGGATTTTGAAGGACCGAAAATCGGACCGATATATAAGAACCGGTTTCGGGTAAGGTATCGGGTAAAGTGGGTATATAAAACCGGAAAACCCGAAAATGTCAAAGTGGGTCGGGTTGAACAAGGTAAAGTGGGTCTAGCACCAAAAAACCCGATTTTTTTTGTAATTACTTAGTCGGTTGAACTTTAAAAATTTTCAACTTTGATATCCCGACTTTAAGGGACTGTAAGACATTGAATATTAAACTAGAAATGACAAAATTATAGTCTAAAATCATGCAAAAACTCTGAAATACAAGTTGAAAAAAAATTGTATGCTAATCCAACTTGAAAGGAATTAGATATGAATGTTATAAAATTTTCACAGAATACAAAAAATGGCTGAAAAGCAGAATTTTTTTAGCTTTAAGATCTCGAATTTGGGGGACTGTAAGTCAATAAATACATAACCAAAAATGACAAAATTATAGTCTAAAATCATATACAAACTCTAAACTACACGTTGGAAAAAAAACCGCATGTTAAGACTTTTTAAAATGAATAGATATACATGTTTTAAAATTTTCACAAAATACAAAAAAAAAATCTGAAAAGCAGAATATTTCCAGCTTTGATATCCCGACTTTGGAGGACTTTAATTCATTAAATATGAAACAAAAAATGAAATAATTATGGTCTAAAATCATGTACAAACTTTAAACTACACACTGGAAAAAAAACACATGTCAATTCGATCTCAAACAAATAAGATATGTATATTTTAAACTTTTCACAAAAACCGGTATCGTCCCCTAAAATCGGTTCCGGTTCCTAACAACGGTTCTTGTTCTTAAACCCGGTTTACCCGACCAGAAGTACCTGAACCTAGATTACCCGGAACCCGGATTAAGCCATTCTTTAAACCCGCAACCCATACCCGTTTTTACATATTCCGGTTCTAACGGTTCCGGTTTTAAATCTAATCCCTAGTGTTTTCCGTATGGTGTCGTCATCTAACTCGTCGAGGGTTTGGGTTTATGACTTGTAGGGGGTTTGGATTTGTGGCATGATATGAGGTAGGTTTGTGTAACATGATTGGGAAATGTCACAAAGTTTTTGAGTTCGGGGTAATATTTTGCATAACCATGAGATAATATGGTGAACATTTTGAAATTGAAATTATAAGGGGAATAAATAGGGGGTCTAATTAGGGACGTTAAATAGGAATCGAAGGATCGAAAGGGAAAAGACATCTAGTTTGTGTGCTTGAACTAGAAGCACAAGATATTCTTCGACCAAATTTTGGGGTGTGGTTTTTGGAATTAATTTTGTTGTAAAAATGATTGAAATAGAGAAAAAAGAGAACATGATGTGAGATTAAAGATTAAAAATGGTTAATATTTATAAATTGGAAAACAGTTAACAAAATTATATATTTTAAGTAGTTTGAAGATATATATATATATATATATATATATATATATATATATATATATATATATATATATATATATATAGAGAGAGAGAGAGAGAGAGAACATTGCAATATAATCGTGCGATGCCTCCCTGGCCTTTATCACACCCAACGTCGCTGCGGTGAAATAACCACCCAAACCTATCGCACCTCACAGTGAGGGCATACCTATCGGTCTTGGAAAGTTTGTGTATTTTACATTAGGGTAAATCATACAAAAGAAACTAAGTTTTCACAAAAAATTGATTTTGACACCATGCTTATTTTTCTTCCAATCAAGACACTAAGTTTGTATACAAGTCTGATTTTGACACTATATTTTTAAATTTGTTTTAATGTTAACCATTTAACCGGTCACCCCAGTTGCTAGCTGATGTGGCATGGTAACATGTCAGTCTTTGGTGACATATCGCTGACGAGTAAATCTTTGATGACATGACATTGATGTGACATTATCACTTGACACTTTTTGAGCGTGAAAAGTCAAAACAAATATAGCGACTTAATTAAAAAATGACACATCAAAATCAATTTTTTATGCAGTTTAGTGTCTTCTGTGCTATTTTTACTTATTATAACTTAATAATCCGGACTTGTTGGAGGGTTGGAGACCCTTTGTGGGATGCTAATGGAGCCAAACAACAAAACAAAAATAGAGTCTACACATATATTGTCATAATCTCATTGTTATTAGTTTTCATTCTAATCTCCGTCTCTAGGATTCTAGCATCGAGATTCTGGCGTTTCATGTGTAGATGCCAATTTTGTTTTGTTGTTTTTCCCAAAAAGTTTGTCCATAAAAGGTCTCCAACCCTACAACAAGTCGTGTGTAACGTCCCAAAATACTAACAAAATTCTTCATTTTTAAAATCATCAAACGTACATCATGTGTCTAAAAAACAATCATATTACAAATTTATCAAAATCATCAGAGTAAAAGAATCATCGATGCATAAATCATAAGGGGATGTTGTGTAGTCAAGCCAGGCCCTTCCCTCAAGAACTGGAAGTGCCCCAAAATAGAACATACCATACATAATCTCGGGCCCCGCCCATCAAGACGAGCCCTGCCTAACATACAAATGGGCTCCAAACAACGTACATAACGGGCCTCGCCCAAACTACATAACGAGCCCCAACCTATCATACAAATGGGCCTAGACCAACATACAGTCGGGCCCCACCCAACATAGAATGCAAGAGTCACAAAGACAGCTAGCATCCTATAAAATATAGTGACAAGACTCACCTTGCAAATGCAGTTAAATGTCAACAACTCATATAATTAGGAAATAGGTTCTAAACGCCACCTAGAGAAGCACAGAAGATAAATCATTAGTCCACCTATCACACCAAGCAATTTGACCAAAAGTCAACTAGGTCATAGGTCAACCCTCAAAGTAAATGGTCAAAGTCAAAGTCAAAACTGCCAACAACAAGCCTCCACGTTGTGGCCTCCCGTTGGCCATGTCATGAGCACAAGACAGCAAAATAGTCGACTAATCCCACAGTCGCCACGTCATGGCAACCCAAGGCCCCGCCGTGGGAATTGGTATGAAAACTTAATCAGGTTAAGCTGCTTTCAGCCAATTCCAAGGACTCTAAAGCCGAAATCTGATCCTTCTCAAGGTCTTGATGGATAAAGTTTTCAACTTTATCCAATATGACATCTTAATAAGACAAGATTTCTAAACCTAGATCCTTAAAGGCTTTAAGAAGAAAGACCTAACCATTAAGACCTTAATCACCAAAGACACTCCTCCAAACTTTCCAAAAGGTTTTCTTTACCTAATGGATTATAAAGATTGGTGCTTTATGGACATGCATGCCTAATTTATATATTAGTTTCACTCAAAATCCACCAAACTTTCCATTTTAGGTAAAAAATATGGATAAGAAGGAATCAAAATCATGCATGATTTCCAAAACACAATGAACTCCTAGATCTATGAGATAAAATGATCTTGGGACACAGAGAAATCATATAGTTGCAAAATTTATATCTTAGTTTCACTCAAAATCCACCAAAGGGTTTTGACATGCTAGATAATCTTAGATCCACTAAGAAGAAACTAAAAGATTAGATCGAGAAACCATATAAATGGTCCAACAAGGTGCTTTCAGAGATTGGGGAGTGTTTCTTGCTTGCTTCTTGCTCCAAAGATTTCTCTACTTCCTTTAAAATGTAGCAAAACACCAAAGAGAGCTTAAGAATTACCAATATGAACTCAAAAATCACCAAAAGGAATTAGGGTTATGGTTATGAGGTTAAGAGTGAAGGAGGCTGAGGTTGAACAAACCCTAGCCCATACATTCCTTTAAATACTTGAAAATTAGGGTTTGTAATCATATGTTGCCACGTCGTGGTGAATATGTTGCAACACTGTAGGAACCAACTTAAGACCCGTGAACATTCCAGATATGCCAAGTCGTGGCAAATCATACTCAACCTTCTAAACTACATAAATAAAACAAACATACCTCAAGGAATCTAGAAGTTACAACTCTCCCCCACTTGAATCAGGCTTCCTTATCAAAGTACACCACAGGAAATAACTCGGTGTAATGATCCCTCATCTCCTCCTCGAGTTCTCATGTCCATTCGAAACCCTTCCGATGTTGTCATTGCACCTTCACCAATCTCACTATTTGTTGCGTAAGGTATTTGTCTTCCTGTCAAGTATCGCCACTAGTCTCTCCAGGTAGTTCGGGTGTCACAACTAGGAATTCTAATGCTTTTGTAAACATTAACAATGATAACATTTGTGACTTAAACTTGAAAGTATGCATGATGTTTATTCGATAACACCAAAGTTCCATCAATCACCCTATGCAAACACTTCAAATAGTCAACAAAAGATTGGAAACCCTAAAACTCCCGGTTTAAGTCCATTATGGACTAGGATTTCCTTATTGGGCCTAATGGACCAATAAGTTTCCAATTTGACTAGTTTGGGCTTAGAACACTTAATTGGGCTCTAATTCAACCCAACTTCATGAGATTTGACATTTTTGGGCCATATTGGGCCTAAAATGGAAATAAACTACTTCAATAAGCCTTATTGGGCCACAGCTAGCCTAATTAACCTTGTTGGGCCATAACTAATCTAATTAGCCCTAATGCTTCGAATCAGGGTTTGGGCCGTGAACCACCCTAAGGGCCCAATGGGCCGAAAACTTCTTTATGGACCTCATGATTTCAAGTAAAGATCAAGAATTGGGCCAAAATGAATCCTCTTCCCTTCTTAATGCAATTCTCGACCTATTTAAAAAGAAAGAAAAAATTAGAAGAAGAATTAAGATAAAATGGATTAAGGAGGAAAATTATGAGCATGCCACCTCTTTATTACATGGTGGATATCCATGCAATGTCACCTCACCCTCTCTCCGCTCTTCTTCTTCTACACTCGGCCGAGAGCATCAACACACACACACTTAATTCACTTCCAAATACTTCCAAATCCTCTCAAGAACACCTTCATTATTCCATCAAAATTTCGAGATTTGCAAGCATTCCAAGAAGGTTCTTCACTCATATCACAAATCCTTGGTAAGTTTTTACTTAGATCCACGGATTAACTTCTATATCTTATCAAAAATCTTCTCTTAATTCATTCAAATTCATGATCATGCTTCTTAGAACCCATCTAAGCCCAAAGATTTCTCAAAAAGCTTGCTAGGGCCGAGAATCACCTCAACCCCTTCCATTTCTTCTTCAAAACCGTGAGCAACAAAGCAAGGTGAGTTCATACCCCCTTGTTTTCGGTTTTTACTTGTTTTTGGGGGAGAATACAAGTACTATCTGTTGATCTATGTGTGTATGCTTGTTATATGTGATTTCTTTGGTTTATGTTGTGAAAATATGATGTTATTTGCTAAATCTTGAAATCTATGGCTAAAGTGTGAAGAATACATAAACAAAGTACAAAATAAACAATTTACTTCAAAGATCTAAGGATCTTTAGGCTTAAGAAGTGAAAACAAAGTCAAAGTCCTTTTAAGTGTCATTTTTGCAAAAATAATCAAAGTTTGGGTAAAATATGTAATTTTCAGTTTTATAAGGACAAAATGGTATTATTTACATAGAAACCTAACTTTTATGAAAATAACACTTTTCTAGGGGTCAAAAACATAAATTTTAGCTTATTGGGCTTTAATTTGGGCCTCACGAGTTTTTGGGCCCAAAGTTGCGAAAAATTGAAATCTTGAGGGGCTGAATTGGAAAACTTAACAAACTATGAGTCTAAAACAGGAATAAACTATTTTTAGGGGCTGAAAATGAATTTGATGCAAGAATTGGACTAAAAATGCAAAGTTTTTGATTTTGGGGTCAAAATTGTAAAGCTTACGAAATTTGAGCCAAAAGTGTAAACTTTTTACAATTAAGGGCTGGAAATGACAAATACAATATTTTTGGGCTGAAATTATTATTTAAATAAAATTTGGGTCTAAAATGTCAAGAAAAACGGTTTAAGGACCAAATATGTCAATTTTCATAAAAGGGGACTGAAAGTGCAATTTTTATAGATTAAGGGGCTGAAATGGTCAAACTAAATGTTTTTGGGCCAAGTAGACAAATATTAAATTATTGGGCTAAAAATATTAAGTTTATAAAGCATGGTTTTAAATACATATATATATATATATATATATATATATATATATATATATATATATATATATATATATATATAACCAAGCTTCGTTATAAATCAAACGTCAAAACATTTTAACACTTCGAATAAACATCTCACTTACAACAAACAGCTACATTAGGAACTTTAGATCACTAAATTATAAATGATTCAATGGTTGGGCTCAAATATTTTCTATTCGTGCTATTGGGCCTTAATGGCCCAATATCCTGATTATTGGGCCCAATATAATTACACATGTTTAATGCGCTTCCGGTGATGCAATTACATACCCAGTGGGCCTTTATTAGCTTTAACATACTATTGGACCTTAACGGTCCACTTGTATTGCTAATAAGACCTTAAACCTTTATATTATGCTTAATGGGCTATAACGTGTCCGTAGCATACTCGACAGCCTGTAATAACATACAAAGTTAGTGGGCCTTCGTAGTCCTCTTTTCTTCGTCTGTTAGGCTTACCTTTATTCAAGTAAACATAAATCGGGTCGTGAAACAATGTTATACAATTTCTTTTGGATTAGTGAGAAATAACGGGCGACACCAATAAGTGTCGGTCGTAGTCTGTAGTTATAATCAAAGTCTCCTGGAGGGAGAGCGAGAGTTTGTGTATAGATCTATACGGGGGTGACTCCCCTACACTTAAGTTGTTCGCTACAGTTACATTCGGCCAGTCTAGGGTGACAAAATCTTAATTCAATACCGGCATTCACTAGAATGCCAAACAGGCGAATTAGTCATTATTATGCATGGATACAATGACTCACATAGAGATCCATTACCATCTAAGTAATCATTGGGAAATCATGTTCATATGCTGTGACGATACAATAATACAAAACTATCATGCTATTTATATCGGAAAACATCGGGTTTTCCGGGGGAACAACCTTATTCACTTTTACTTACAACAACTATAATACAAGAAACTATTATGAAAAACATTCCACTTTTGCATGTTTTGAAATCATTTACACGTATACTTATGGATCATCACACCCTTTTTCGTAAACAATTTCTGTTTCAGAAAATATCGGATTTTCTAGGTTTTACAAACAATACAAAACATTTTCATATCAAACCTGCTTATGAACTCACCAACATTATATATGTTGACCGTTTTCAAAATAACTTGTGTTCTCAGGTAACCGTTAGAATGAAGAATTATCAAGCGTGTGTATGAATGTCTTTTGTGTGATGTCATTTGATAAACAATTTATTTTTGGGATTATGTAATGTAAACAATGTACTGGATGTGAACAATGACGGTTGTAATGTATTAATGCATGGTGATGTTTATGTTATGTTTCATGTATATTCATTGTGATGATATTTCAATTTAAGTCACACGAGCCCTCAGACGTTTCCGCCGTCTGGTTCAGGAGTGTGACATCGGGTGCTCATCCACCTGAATATCATCCAATGGAACTACTACAAAATCATCGGCTAAGCACCTCTGTAACTGAGAGACATGGAAAGTGTTGTGAATCTGGTTGAGCTCGTCAGGGAGGTCCAACCGGTACGCAACCTTGCCCACCCAGGCGATAATCCGAAAAGGACCAATGTACCTAGGGCCCAGCATTCCCCGCTTCCGAAACTAGATGACACCTTTCAAGGTGACACCTTTCCAAGGTGACACCTTCGGTAGCAAAAAACCCCCAACCTAGATCTCGAGGTCTTAATGCCGCCAGACGACATAAATCTTTTGGCGACTCTATGTGGCTTGCAACCATCCGTGTACATACTGTATCAAATTGGTGGTATTAAGTACTACCTCAGTACTCCTTATAACCTGTGTCTGACCTCGACCCAACAAACCGAGGTCTGACATTTCCTCCCATAAATCATCTCGAAGGGAGATCGATTGATACTTGCGAGATAATTGTTGTTGTATGAGAACTCGGCGAATAGAAGGTAGGTATCCCAACACCAGCCAAAGTCTAACACGCAAGCCTAAAGCATATCCTCAAGGGTCTGAATAGGTTGCTCACTGTAACATCTAAAAAATATGAGGTAAAAATTACATTTTTAATTCAACCAAACTGCCAATTATCTTTTATTTAAAACATTCAAAAGTATATCGTAATAAACAGTCATAAGAGTACAATCCCAAAATCATCATATTGCGGAAACATGGGTGGATGCGCTGCGATCAAGCCGAACCCTTCCCTTTTGAACCGGAAGTACTTGAAATCATCACCATAAAAACCGTAAGCACAAAGATTAGTGAGTTCCACAAAATACCATATACCATACATATCAAACATAAAACAGGCCATGCCCAACAACCTGTGGGCCTTGCCCGGCATCAAGCCCCGTTCGGAACAAATCTTTCAATAATATGAGATGGGCCCCTCCACATCACATTCATCAGGCCTCACCCGACATTCATACATACAATTAAAACACATTCAATAATCACTAAGATAAATAGCATACAATGCACTCATCAGGCCCTGCCTGGCATCGGACCCCGCACGATATATATATATATATATACATATATATATATATATATATATATATATATATATATATATATATATATATATATATATATATATATATATCACATAACATACATAAAAGAGTCACACATACAACTAGATTCCTAATCATAATAAACCATAGGCCGACATTGGTGCCATCGACCCGCCAAGCACAGTAAGGAAACTAACCTCAAACCGCTGAACATCAGATAAACGCTTGGACTGCTGATCCGGATAATCCCCACGCTAATCCATCAAATAAAACCCCAATTAACAATTGGGCCATAAAGCATAACTAGGAATCTAATTCATTTGTCTATCTCCTAGGGTAAAAGACCATTTTACCATTTCCTCACTTGGCCCAATAATCGAGGCCCAAACCAATGGCTCCAAAAGCCCAATATGGCCCAAATTCCTAAATGACACCCAAAGCCCATTATGGATCCAAATCCCAGAAGGCCTAAAGCCTAACAATGTCCCAAAGTTAGAAAGACTAGTGGCGCAAAAAGGCCCAAAACCCTAATAGTCCAAATATGGCCCAAAACACAAAAGTCAACAAAAGTCAATGGTAGTTGAGTAGGCCCGACGTACTCAGACTTACACCCGGCGTACTTCGCAACCACCCCAAGTCTCCATTAAGAGCTTAAACGGTTAAGACGCCAAGCCAAATTCTCTGATCTGATCCTAAATGATGTCTTAACACATAAAGTTGGCAACTTTACACCCTTCATGGCTTAATGGGACATATAACTCATAAAGAACCATAATAATAACCCTAACTCATGCATGGTCCAAAATAACTCATCAAGATTGCATTTTTATGAACAAGAGATCTAAAAAATGCCAAGATCTACCATCCCTAGCTTCTGGAGTAGCTCATACTCTCAAGCATGGCTTAAAGGACCATAAAAGCATAAAAACAAGCTGTAACTAGATCTAACCAAATGATCCATCAAGTTAAGAGCGTTATACCTTAAATAGCTTGCAAAGTTGATGAAGATTCTGGATCCTCAAGTTCCAAGTCCACCAAAGCTTCACCACGAAGCTTCACTTCCTTTAAGGGATCCAAAAACAGCACAAAATCACACAATGGCTCACAAACACTTAAATGAAGTCTAGGGTTTCGTTCTTAGATTTTGGAGAGGTGGAGGCTAAACATAAGAACCACCTAAAGCAACATAAGTTGTTTAAATAGGTCACAAACCCTAAAAATTAGGGTTTGTCCCAACCAAACGTACACCCTGCGTACTCCCTCGTATGTGGGTTCCCTCCGCGACAAGACTTTGATCCAGTACGCCTAACGTACTTATAGCATACACCCAACATACTCGACCATGGACTAAAACCACCAAAATTCTGAAGGTCATAACTTCTTCGTTCTAAGTCCGATCATGACGTTCTTTATATCCATGGAAAGGTGATAAGATGCTCTACAATTTTATCAACTCTTATTCGCCTTAAATATTCCCGAGCTTAAATACAAAATTCATAAAAGGCTCAAACTATCACTTTATGGTTATACCCTTGGGCTCCAAAACACAACTGAACTTTCAGATCACCTAATCTTCATTCTCCACATCCAAGGGGTCTAAATCTCTCCTTCCCCATGGCCCATATCCTTATAATAACTGATCTTCGGGTCATGGACCCGAATTAGGAAACAATTTGAAACAGGGTGTTACAATTGTCCCCCACTTAAATTAGATTTTGTCTTCAAAATCACATCCTTACCATCCTCCTGGAACCCAAACGCTCCGACCAGTAGCTCTTGATTTCTCGAATCACCAGAAAGGCTGTCTCTTACCCTTATCGACCCTCCAAGGCCACCATCGAACTCCAACCTAGTTAGAATTGATATTCCTAATGATGAACAAATCTTTGATCCTTTAACTATCGAAACAGCACCTCACTGTTATATTTCCGAAAACCTAAAACTTTTCCAGACCTCCACACATGTAGGACCATCCCGAACATAACCACTAGAACTCCACACTGCAATTCAAACAGAAAAACGTCCTTTTGGACCTGTACTATCCAACTAATACCTTTGATTGACAGATTCCTTAAATATAAATTGATGATAAAATGATCTTCGACTCTCAACGCGAGTCCCGCCTATTTGCCAACCCGATACAGGAACCATATCCCGAAATCCTCAGATTTACACTTGCATTTTATCTGAAATATTCTGATTCCACGAAGACCTTTCACTAAACTGAAATATAAAATCCCTAATCTACTGCTGAAATTGATAGTCTCACACCTGGTCCAATCACCAGGCTCGTACTGAGAGTCTAACTGATAAAGGATACCCTAACCTACACGACATACGAATACCAATCACTGAATGCAAAGTTTTCCCACTCTAAACATAATCCAATACCTTGCCCCATCCAATCTCCACCGGGTCTCATCCATACTATCATAACCATGTTGGCCTCGCCCACGGGTCTCACCTAGACTGCACAATCGAACAGGCCTCCCCTAAGGTCTCACCCAATCGAGTGTTGTACAGGCGCAACCTCGCCTCGGTTCCAATGATCCTCATACCAACTAAGAGTAATCTCCCGACGATAATGTAGGCCTCGATTGTTGGGTTTTGAGCATTCTAACACTCCTAAGTGTACATGCAACCCTAAATACCTTGGATCAATGTTTTCTCTATTATACATGCAAATATGAACTTTCCAAGGTATTCATCCTAACTAGCATAATAACACTGATTCAAATGAATATCTCAAGTTAGAATTACATACCTCTTTGATATAGAATGTCTTCATGAAGCTTGAGTGCCTAGTGCCCCAAGTGTGACACCTCAAATGGTTCACACAACATCAAATGCACATGAAATGACTTGAGAGAAATTGGAACACTTCATAAAATCGGCTAGCCCTTTTTTCTCACACATAGTCTCCGATTTCTTGAGCCATGGGATTCTTTTATATGGTGGCTATTAGGGTTACACTAGAGATGCACACAAAAACCGGTTTCACTATTCAAAACCGGATCCAATCCGAAACCGGATTGGGTCAAAACCGGTTTTGACCAAACCAGATCGGATCGGATTTAAAACCGGATTTTCAATCGGATCGTAATCCAACATTCCAAATCGGATTTGATACCGGATCGTAAACCGGATTCGTTAAAAACCGGATCCAAATCCGCCCCAAAATCCGATTAAAACCCACTAAAATCGGTTTAAACCGGTTTCAAATCGGATTAGAATCAGATTCGGATTTTGGTTGGAACCGGATCGGATTTTGACCGGATTCGGATCGGATTTTGACCGGATCGGATTTTTGATGATGTAAGTGAAACCGGATCGGATTCGGATCCGGATCGGATCGGATCGGATTCAGGTTTTGTGCACCTCTAGGTTACACCATGTAACTCATAACTTTATCCATTCCTTATGCTCCATGGATTTTAACCTCCATGGAGTATCCATGGGTCACCCCATGGACTTAGTCCAACATAAGGAATCTTGGATCACAAGCCCACATATAAAAGAATGAATGATTTACACAATTAACCCATATATTTAATTAGTCTCCTTTTGATCACTTAATTAATTCCAAATTAATTCTTGATCAATACTAATTAAATAACCTTATTAATATATTAGAACTTATAATATATTAATAAACCTTAAGTGTTATTTCTCTCATTTTAGTCTATCCAAATGCATGATGCCATGCAACCCAAATGGACCATGCCGGGTCGGGTCAAGTCTTACCAATTATAGTTATGGACTTAGACATTAATCCAACATCGACCCGGGCATGCACTGATCATTCCTTTGTCCCACGACCACTCCCACAATGGCCTACCTCATTCTGATGAATCCTATGATCCCATTGCAGACTTACAACACTTCCCTGACAGCCTATCATCCTTTTGTATGCTACGGCTACACCATAGTCTTACAACATTCCTACATCAGCCTACCAACCCCGTGAATGCTACGGCTATTCCATAGTCTTACAACACTTCCATACTGCCATAGGCCCAACCATGGTCTTGCAGTCTATCAACCAAACCAACCATAATCATTATAAGTCAAACCCGCTTCCGACTATACCCAATCAAATGTTCAGGTCAGGTTTTGAATCGCGAAGCCTTAGTTTGACATGAACATGGTGAGAGAGACTCTAACAAAACCCTCAACCTGGATCCATCCACATACCCACCATGCGTCAATACTGATGTGCAAAGAAACCTGAATATCTATTCATGTGCAACCCTTAGACCAAACGATTCTCCCAACTTGAATTCGATCGTGCTCTTCCGATCCACAAAGAATTTGGTGGATTCCTACTCAATCTTAAAACCTATCAGTTCAACTGTTAACAACCAAGGCTTACAGGAACTAGCATTCCATTACTAGCCAATCTCCTCAACCACACATATTCCAAAAATCAGATGAACAATTCCCGAATTCTCAATGAGCTTAATAATCCCAAGTACTTCCCATGATACAACCCCAAATCCATAAGCCACCTCGGCTCCTGGCATAAAACTATAGCCCTTAACTTGGAACGGATGAATCATCAATTCAAAAACTCACCTGCCGAAGGATCGATGTATTCAAAGTTTGCCAATAGATACCATTCGATTTTGTTGAAAATCCCAATGACTAAAATAACTTATGCCAACAACACTTTCCCAATAATTAAAAGTAATAGGTTACCATTGCTTAATCCCTACTGATGGCAATAGCCGACAACCTGAGCTTTAAAACAACTAGTTTTCCTTGACCAGCCAAACCTAGCACTTATACGTTCTAAGACTGGATGATCATTCCCAATATCTCAATGAATTTCAAGATCCTAAGGAACTTCTCGCCGAATCTACTACAGTTCATTGGCGATTGATCGGTTGATGAGGAACAATATATCAATATCGAACAAGTACCCAATCCGTTCGACCACTTACTTGCGCTTAGAGCAATTCCCATGCACCCTGCAACAGACCTCTCTTTGAAGGTGTGAACTTCAAAACTACCGATCTTACACCCATGACCGAACCATTTCCTAACCACCTTGAGGCCATGAACAACCCTACACATCTTGCATTCAAGCCCGACATGTCTACCATACAGATTCCTTGAATTCTCGCTTATACTACTAAAGATCTAACCGGCTGCTGGCCTCCCATGCGGAGTTCTCACACCTCTTCTAAACACGACGCACGATATGCAAAATGACATATGAAACTTTCCAGATAAAATAACTATATTACTCATACAGGTTTTCCTATTCTTAGATAATCACGGTATAACATTTCACACACACCAACACAGAATTATTAGCATAATAATTAAAGTGTGAAAGAGAAGAATATGATACATACTCGTAGTGTCACAGGGTCCTACTCCCCTTTCCTGTAGAGGCACTTGCAATGGAACATGGGCCACCCTAACCACTAAACGTGGGCAATTTTCCCTAAAATGATCAAGCTGATGACAACGATGACATAATTCTACTTCCAGGATGCATTCTTCGCGAAGGTGGCCCTTCCATCCGCACCTGCCGCATTAAGACTTGCCACGCACATGCTCATGGGTTCCCTCACCCTTAGCACAAATGTCGTGGCCCCTCATATCTCTATCACCAGGCATGACAACATCAAACTGCTCAGATGATGCTAGCAGAGTCGTATCATGAGTCCGCTTCCTCTTCACCAGTTGCCTCTCCAAACTAAGCTCCTGCTTCCGAGTCACCTCGACCATCCCATCGACTTCCTGAACGGCTGAGACCTGATTCTCGAACCTAGCAACCAGTCTGTCAGTGACACGACCAATAATGACGGGTAACTCCTCGCGTAAACCTCGCAAAACCTCAGTGGCAATCCTATCATGGAATCGATCCCCTAGAAGGAATGATGTATAATTCACCTTCAATCCCTTATAATAAGAGCTAGCAATAGGATCCTCCTCCCCGAAAGATTCTAGGGCTCCACAAGCCTTGAGCTCCCTATGGGCCCCCAACTGTCCTTCTACAATCTCATCCCTAAAATCTCCTAAACGATCATCCAAGAGTTCCATGATCCCTTCCTTGATGTTACCAAACATCACATGAGTCTGCTCCAAAATCCTGCAAGTAATCTCTGACGAGATGAACTCCCGCGTCCGCTCATCCATCGGCTCAGTTCCAACACTTGAGCCCGAACCAGAACTTGAACCTCTTCCACGAGTGTTCTCACCATTTTGAAAACCAATCACACAAATGATCAAACATTCCCGAAAATCCTCATCCCACAGGCTTCCTTGATTATCTGCGACTCTCCTCGATTCGAGTATGGATCCAGTGCTTTCAGTAGTACATGCCCAATACTACCTTCCGCACCTATCCATACTTTCCTCAAGAATCATTCTGAATCTTCTAGGTCACCTTCTCAAGCTGGTACTCCAAATATTTGCTAAACAGCGCAACCAACCCACTAAAGCACTTCCTAGGATCTCCTAGGTTCCCGACCTCACCCCGGCCATCAACTGCTGAAGAACTCCCACTAATAAATGTTAACTACCTCATGAATATAATCACATACCACAGATCTTAGATAATCCTTCGAGTAACAGTTTCAACCCTACAATGGTTAGACTCAAACGAGAGATGCGCAATAGAGTAAAATCCATCACTCTGAGATTATTTAATCTTTACAGCATGTGACGTGACATCTTCACTTAGTATTTAACTCGTATCACTAAGAGTCCCACAAAGCACAAAGCAAGCAACATTTGTGCAGTAACACTCCAAGCCATAGAATAACCAAAGAACATCCAAGCTCACATTCTACAACCCATGCTAGGAACCTCCACTCTCACTGCCAGTTGCCTTATGCATGCAAATTATACACAATACATGATCAAATACATTGCCGTTAAAAGACTCTACCCTAGGACCACAACCAAACGAGGAACATGAAATAAGGCCAAATAAGTAATTCTACGACTATATGATCCTAATCGTATATAATTTTTAAAGCATACACTTAGCAATTATTGATACCAATACATATTCCCAATCAATCATAACATCCAATGCCTCTTAGGCTACAAGGCATCACATATCAGGCCAATCTATCATGCAATTCCTGAAAGTATCCCTAGCCTTATCCTTGCATGCAAACATTCATATCGTATAATATATCAACATGTATGGGTATTCTCGGAATCACTTACTTGAGCTCGCCCGATTGGACGCATCATACCCTCTTTTCTTTACAAAAGTCTTTTTTAGAATTTTTTTTATCTTTTACAAGGTTACAAATTCCTCAGTTTGAGTTCAGTCACACCCATGAGTGTGCCCGAATCCCTCAAACCAAGTCTCTGATACCAACTTGTAATATCTGAGAAATATGAGGTAAAAATTTCATTTTTAATACAATCAAAATGCCAAATATCTTTTATTTCAAACATTCAAAAGTATATTGTAATAAAATGTCATCAGAGTACAATCCTAAAATCATCATATTGCAGAAACATGGGTGGATGTGTTGAAATCAATCCGGTCCCTTCCCTTTCAAATTCGAATTACCTGAAATCATAACCATAAAAACCGTAAGCACAAAGCTTAGCGAGTTTCCCAAAATACCACACACCATACATATCAAACATACAATGGGCCATGCCCAACAACCTTCGGGCCTCGCTTAGCATCGAGCCCTGCTCGAAACAGATCTGTCAATAATATGAGATGGGCCCTGCCTCATCACATTCATCAGGCCTCGTCTGGCATCGGGCCCCACCCGACATTCATACAGACACATAAAACACATGCAAGAATCACTAAGATATATAACATACAATACACTCATCAGGCCCCGCCTAGCATCGGACCCCGCCCAGTATACATATCACATAACATACATGCAAGAGTCACACAAACAACTAGAATCCTAATCGTAATAAACCATGGGCCGGAATTGGTGCCTTCGACCCGCCAAGCATAGTGAGGAAGCTCATGTTAAACCGCTGAACATCAGATACATGCTTGGACTACTGATCCTGATAATCCCCACGCTAATCCATCAAATAAAACCCCAACTAATAATTGGGCCATAAACCATAACTAGGAATCTAATTCATGTGTCTAATTCATAGGGTAAAAGACCATTTTACCCTTTCCTCACTTGGCCCAATAACCGAGGCCCAACCCAATGGCTCTAAAAGCCTAATATGGCCGAAATTCCTAAATGAAACCCAAAGCCCATTATGGGTCCAAATCTTAGAAGGCCCAAAGCCTAACAGTGTCTCGAAGTCAGAAAGACAAGTGGCCCAACAAGGCCCAAAACCCTAATAGTCCAAATATGGCCCAAAACACAAAAGTCAACAAAAGTCAATGGCAGTTGAGTATGCCCGATGTACTCAGACTTACGCCCAACGTACTACTTCCGTGGCCAGTACGTGCAGCATACGAGTTGGTTACGCCTAGCATATTATCCAGCCACCCTAACACTCTATTAAGATCTTAAACGGTTAGGACACCAAGCCAAATTCTCAGATCTGATCCTAAATGATGTCTTAACACGTAAAGTTGGCAACTTTACACCATTCATGGCTTAATGGGAACCATAACTCAAAAAGAACCATAATAATAACCCTAACTCATGCATGGTCCAAAATAACTCATCAAAATTGCATTTTTATGAATAAGGGACTTCAGAAATGCGAAGATCTACCATCCCTAGCTTTCGGAGTAGCCCATACTCTCAAACATGGCTTAAAGGACCATAAAAGCATAAAAACAAGCCCTAACTAGATCTAACGAAATGATCCATCAAGTTAAGAGCTTTATACCTCAAATAGCTTGCAAATTTGATGCAGATTATGGATCTTCAACTTCCAAGTCCACCAAAGCTTCACCACCAAGCTTCACTTCCTTCAAGGTATCCAAAAACACCATAAAATCACATAATGGCTCACAAACACTCAAATGAATGCTAGGGTTTCGTTCTTAGGGTTCGGAGAGGTGTAGCCTAGACATAAGAACCACCCAAAGAAACATAAGTTGTTTAAATAGTGCACAAACCCTACAAATTAGGATTTTTCCCAGCCGAGCGTACGCCCAACGTACATGGGTTCCCTCTGCGACCAGACTTCGACCCATGGACTAAAACCACCAAAATTCCGAAGGCCATAATTCTTCGTTCTAAGTTTGATTTCGAAGTTCTTTATATCCACAGAAAGGTGATGAGAAGATCTACAATTCTATCAAAACTCCTCTTAAAACTTCCTGGTCTTAAATCCAAAATTCATAAAAGGCCCGAACTATCACTTTATGGTTATACCATTGGGCTCCAAATCATAGACTGAACTCTCAGATCACCTAATCTTCATTATCCACATCCAAGGCGTCTAAATCTCTCCTGCACCAAGGCTCATATCCTTATAATAACTGATCTTCGGGTCACAGACCCGAATTAGGAAATGATTCGGAACAGGATGTTACACTCACCCCGCCCCTCGGTTTGTATGTGGTATGTTGTGCTGAAATGCCGCTGAGTACCCAACTTCTCATTAAATTTCCTCCATAATCAGGAGGCGCAATGAACATCGTGGTCAGAGACCACAAAAACTACAACCCCATGACAAACAACTTTTGGATTTAGGTGTCTAAGGTCCTAACTAAATTGGTATAAAATTGATGAATAAGAGTAAATTCATTTTTGGGTTGCCCTCATAACCAAGAAATTGCTTAGATTGATTTTAGAGAGAGATAAATGATTAATTAATATATTATATGTAACGCCCATAGATCCGGGCTTGTCAATTTAGAGACGTTAAGCGTCAAAAATGACGTTTTGATGGAATATTATTTAGAAGGAGTAATCTCAACCAAGTTATAGTATATGTTACAAGGATTCCGTATATATAAAGAACGCCAAAATCCGAGTTATAACGAAGAAGTTATGACATGTCGAAGTTCCGCGACAGAACCGGCGCGACACTGCGTGACGTAAATAGTGAATTTACGTTAGAGTGATATCTAGCCTTAGTGATCTAAATGAAAGTCATGGAATACGTTAAACCGAGCGTGTGCATCAAAATAACGTCCAAATCTGACTTCATATGAGGAAGTTATGATTTTTCTAAGTTTCGACTTAGTGGTATACAACCAAAATCTCGAAATTGAGATCGAGTGATATTTGGCTGAAACAATCTAAACGAGAATCGAAGATCTCGTCGTTAGTAGTCCAACAGTAAAAAGACAGACGAAAACGGACGTCGGATGAAGAAGTTATGATTTTATAATGGAGTTTCCTGTCCTGGCCTACTAAAAATAATATAATAAAAATAAATTCAAAATTAGCCGACGGAGTCTAAATGAAAGTTGTAGAGCATAGTCTCACCTACGCGTGGATATAAAGAACGTCGAAAATGGAGCTCGTATGTGAAATTTATGAATTTTTGAAGTTCGAGGCACGCATACCAAAGCTTATCCGAAGAGTACGCCCAGCGTAACCGAAGTACACCCAGCGTACTGCTTGTAGAGGGAGTATGCCCATCGTACTCTGAAGTTATGCCCAACGTAATCGCAGGGATCAGCCCCTATAAATAGAACTCAAGGGCTGCCGAGTTTTGTTGCTCATTTCTTCTCTCTCACGTGTTATTCCCTCGTTTTGTGTGCAACTTGTACCCCGAAGCCCCAGTATCATTCCCGAGACCCGAAGCAAGTCCCGAAGCCCCGAGGATCCCGAGAAGTAAAGTTTCCGAGCTGAAACTCTACCCGCGAGAGGCCCGATTTTCAAGAAAGCATCCCGGTTTCACCGGAGAATTTCTACTCGAAGAGCCGTAGTACTGCCCGATCATCGTCTTATCAAGTGCATGCATAGTCCCTTTCATGAACATGATTTTAATACAAGTATTGTTTGAATGTATTAAATATATGATTTGTGTGAGTTATTTGATGATGTCTGAATTAAGTGTTAAAGAACATACCTGATTGTTTATGATAACTTAGGTTAAAGAGTAAACCAAAGGTTTGTTATAATGGTTATGGGGTAGTATCTCTTTATGAGTACGAGTGAGATATATACGGAGAATAGAACTTTGAAATATGTCATTGATCCGGAAGCATGGATTAGACATAGTTATTCGTCCCTAGTCCGAGAGTATGGATTGGACTTAGTTAATTGTCATTAATCCGGGAGTATAGATTAAGACTTAGTCAGTTGTCATTAATCCGGGAGTATGGATTAAGACATAGTCAGTTGTGCTTAGTCCGGGAGTCTGGTCAGGACATGTAATCTGTCATTAGTCCGGGAGTATGCATTTAGACATAGATCAATTGTCCCTTATTCGTGAGTATGGAATGGACTCGAGAATATGGATTAGATCCAGGAGTAAGAGTTAAAATTTAAGGTCCAAGGGAATGGATAGTCTCGTTTTGAGGATTGACGGCGTGGGGTAAGAGTTGGATATATATATATATATATATATATATATATATATATATATATATATATATATATATATAGAGAGAGAGAGAGAGAGAGAAAAATTTTTATATTGTGTGAATTCTAAATTATATATATATATATATATATATATATATATATATATATATATATATATGTTATAACATTATGGGATTGAAATCCCTATGTACTCACCAGGTTTTCCAAACCTGACCCACTCAATATTTTTGTATCATTAGTCTAGATGAATGTAGGTTCGGTTTATGCTTATGTGTCTGTATTGACCAGGACATCCCAAATGTTTTAAAACGAATAAAATACATCTCTTCAGAGATGCTTGGATAAAATATTTATCATGTTTTCTGGGAACAAATTCCGCAACAGTTTTCTTTAAACGATTACTCTGATTTTAAAACAAAGCATAAAAAAATCGGTCTTTTCTGGCCGTGAAATTGGGGATGTCACAGTTGGTATCAGAGCATTAGTTTAAGCGAACTAGGAATTTGTAGGATTTCTAGACTTAAACTTAGAATGCTAAGTGAAGATTATGAGATGAGTGTCTGTTATATTTAAGACACGAGCACTAGTTTATTTTAGGAAAGTTGCCGAAAATGCTTTTATGTGCTAAATGTTATATGTTTTCCATATATGATATTATATGTTCGGATCTATGGTTTGTTGCCAACCGGATCTGGAAACCTTATGTGTTTAGGATTCTAAGCGTATGACCACGGTATTAGAACTATCATGTAAACGTTTCGGAGTGATAAGGATGATTAGATTTTCTATCGTAATTGAGGATCTAAATTCACCTAGTTCGTTGTATAGATCAACGATGGCAAGAACAAGAACTGGCGTTGGAAACGCAGACGAAAACAGGAATCAACGGCCTCTACCACCGGTGATTGAGCAAATACTTGTTGTAGCTGCTGCACCCCAGCCAATAACAATGGCTGGTGTACAATTGATGTTTCAAACGATGTTGGATCGTCAGATGGAAGAAACGAGACGTCTGCTTCAGCAGAATCGTGAAGAACCTTCGATGCCTATTGAACAACCCGAATTAAGTGAAGGGCAGTCGGAAGGAGGAAACTTCAGTAAGATTATTGGTTAAGCCAACCCACCGATGGTTAGACGTAACAATCAGAATGGAGGAAATGACGGACGTGGATGCAAGTATAAAGATTTCATGGCATCCAAACCACCATGTCTATCCGGAAGCCCGACGCCGGTAGAAGTTATAAACTGGATCTCCGAAATGGAGACAATGTTTGAAAGTTGCGAATGCAGCAACAGGCAGAAGACCGCTCTTGTGATCCCTCTATTAAAATCTGGAGTGTTGAGTTGGTGGAAGCTGTTAGCTGACTCGATGCCCAAGGGAGAAGCGAGCAGGATGTCTTGGGAAGACTTTGTGGTACAACTCAAATTGCAATACTGCTCCGAGCAGGACCTTCTGGAAATCAATAATGAGTTTCAGAATTTGAAAAAGGGAAAAATGAGCGTTACTGAATACGCTGCTAGTTTCATAGAAAAGATGAAGCTTATTCCATATTTATTTCCAACTGAACTCTCCAAGGTTAACAAGTTTTCACGTGGATTACCAGCAGACTTTGGTCTGATGGTCAAGCAAGCAACCACTTTGAAAGCGCCATCCGAGGTGCTAAGAACGTCGAGACCCAG
Source organism: Lactuca virosa (assembly GCF_052849685.1). NCBI lineage: Eukaryota > Viridiplantae > Streptophyta > Magnoliopsida > Asterales > Asteraceae > Lactuca > Lactuca virosa. The sequence goes on from NC_136428.1 coordinate 176,119,093, forward strand.
GTAAGGGAAAAGAATCTGGAGAGGACCGAAGTGGGCGAGAAAAGAAAGTTTGAAGGATCCTCAAGGTCCGATGAGAAGAGAAAATTCTCGAAGTCTGATTCGAAGGAGTTCGAAGAAGGAGCACAATGGTGTGATAAGTGCAAGAGGAAGCACATTGGGAGATGCTTTAAGAGATGACCTGCTTCAAATGCGGGAAGACTGGTCATTATGCCATTGAATGCACAACCAAGAGATAAGCCTGCTTTAAGTGTGGTGAAGAAGGACACTTTAAGCAAAATTGCCCAAGAAAAGTCGAATGTGCTGCCACAGCCAAAGGCAAGAGCATTTCAAATGATCCTTGACGAAGCAGATGTCAATGCGAGGAATCAAGGATGAAGACTTCATATCAGGATATAGCTAGTACGAGGAAGTGTAGCCTATTAGAGGCATAGTATAGGGTTAACTTGAACCTCTGTGTAATCGTTTCAAGAAATAATATAAACCTGGTTTTGATATCTATGTGATATTTATGGTTTTAATACCAGATATGTTAAATGACTGTGTGATTTTTGTATGGTGACTTGGTTAGACTGAGAGACAATACTTGGGATGAGTATGAGTAGGTGTGAATAGTAGTAGAGATCTATACTACTCGAAGCACAGGACTCACGCTTGGATCAGGGAAAGTCACAAGGTTACCAAGAAGCTAGTAATTGATTCTATTTTATTCAAGTATGTCATTACCATTGTTTCGGTAATGACTAGTAAGATGGTTGTTATTCCGACCCTAGTGGTAATATCGAATTGAGTCCGAATACAATGAGTTTGTTACGTGGTTCGGAGAACCAAGTTCGAGGTAGCATCTGACTTAAGTCAGAAGATTGAAATCAATGCGACCAATAGCATCGCGCTCGTTAGTAGCTAGAGATGCTACATGTTAAAATGTGACTATATCACATTAGAATATGAAGGAAGGTATATTCCATTTTTGAATTTGACTCTAAGAGACTTGAGTCAAATCATTGCATCATACGATGAGAGGTCATTAGAACATGACCCATCGATCTATTACAATAGATAAGGGGAAGTACTTATCCTACGAAGAAGAAGGAGTCCTCAATAAGGATTTATTTTGTAACTTGTAGGTTACGATTGAAAGTCCAACATAGTACGAAGAACAGGTGCAAGATTTAGCATCATGGTTATTACATAGGATGGACAGATAACGTATGGAATCATTATACAAGCCCTATTTCGTTGATGATTCCGGGACGTAATCATCCTAATGGGGAGATAATTTTAACGCCCGTAGATCCGGGCTAGTCAATTTAGAGACGTTAAGCGTCAAAAATGACTTTTTGATGGAATATTATTTAGAAGGAATAATCTTAACCAAGTTTTAGTATATGTTACAAGGATTCTGTACATATAAAGAACGCCGAAATCCGAGTTATAACGAAGAAGTTATGACCTGTCGAAGTTCCGCGACAGAACCGGCGCGACACTACATGACGTAAATAATGAATTTACGTTAAAGTGATATCTAGTCTTACTGATCTAAACGAAATTCGTGGAATACGTTAAACCGAGAGTGTGCATAAAAAGAACGTCTAAATCTGACTTCGTATGAGGAAGTTATGATTTTTGTAAGTTTCGACTTAGCGGTATACAGCCCAAATCTCGAAATTGAGATCGAGTGATATTTGGCCGAAACAATCTAAACGAGAATCGAATATCTCATCGTTAGTAGTCCAACGGTAAAAAGACAGACGAAAACGGACATCGGATGAAGAAGTTATGATTTTATAACGGAGTTTTCCTGTCCCGGCCTACTAAAAATAATATAATAAAAATAAATTCAAAATTAGCCGACGGAGTCTAAATGAAATTTGTAGAACATAGTCTCACCTACGCGTGGATATAAAGAACGTCAAAAACGGAGCTCGTATGCGAATGTTATGAATTTTTGAAGTTCGAGGCACGCATACCAAAGCTTATCCGAAGAGTACGCCCAGCGTACTGCTTGTAGAGGGAGTACGCCCCGCGTAGTCTGAAGTTACACCCAACGTAATCGCATGGATCAGCCCCTATAAATAGAACTCAAGGGCTGCCGAGTTTTGTTGCTCATTTCTTCTCTCTCACTTGTTATTGCCACGTTTTGCGTGCAACTTATACCCCGCATCCCCTATATCATTCCCGAGACCCGAATCAAGTCTCGAAGCCCCGAGGATCCCGATAAGTAAAGTTTCCGAGCCGAAACTCTGCCCGCGAGAGGCCCGGTTTTCAAGAAAGCATCCTGGTTTCACCGGAGAATTTCTACTCGAAGAGCCGTAGTGCTGCCCGATCATCATCTTATCAAGTGAGTGCATAGTCCCTTTCATGAACATGATTTTAATACAAGTATTGTTTGAATGTATTAAATATATTATTTGTGTGAGTTATTTGATGATGTCTGAATTAAGTGTTAAAGAGCATACCTGATTCTTTATGATAACTTAGGTTAAAGAGTAAACCTAAGGTTTGTTATAATGGTTATGGGGTAGTATCTCTTTATGAGTACGAGTGAGATATATACGGAGAATAGAACTTTAAAATATGTCATTGATCCGGAAGCATGGATTAGACATAGTTATTCATCCCTAGTCCGAGAGTATGGATTTGACTTAGTTAATTGTCATTAATCCGGGAGTATGGATTAAGACTTAGTTAGTTGTCATTAATCCGGGAGTATGAATTAAGACATAGTCAGTTGTCCTTAGTCCGGGAGTATGGTCAGGACATGTAATCTATCATTAGTCCGGGAGTATGGATTTAGACATAGACCAATTGTCCCTTATCCGGGAGTATGGAATGGGCACAATCATGGACTCGAGAATATGGATTAGATCCGGGAGTAAGAGTTAAAATTTAAGGGCCACGGGAATGGATAGTCTCGTTTTGAGGATTGACGGGGTGGGGTAAGAGTTGGATATATATATATATATATATATATATATATATATATATATATATATATAGAGAGAGAGAGAGAGAGAGAGAGGGAGAGAAAATTTTATATTGTGTGAATTCTAAGTTATATATATGTTATAACATTGTGGGATTGAAATCCCTATGTACTCTCCAGGTTTTCCAAACCTGACCCACTCAATATTTTTGTATCACAGGTATCGATACAAAGGCACATTACACTGAGAGATTAAAGAGGTGTATATCATTAGTGTAGATGAATGTAAGTTCAGTTTATGCTTATGTGTCTGTATTGACCAGGACATCCCAAATGTTTTAAAACGAATAAAATACATCTCTTCGGAGATGCTTGGATAAAATATTTATCATGTTTTCTGGGAAAAAATTCCGCAACAGTTTTCTTTAAACGATTACTTTGATTTTAAAACAAAGCATAAACAAATCCGTCTTTTCTGGCCGTGAAATTAGGGATGTCACATTATATGACTAATATATTAACTAGAAATTTTTATAATTAATTTAGAATTAATTTGAATTAATTTGAAATTAGTTATGGGTTAATTAGAATTACTTTAAAGTTGAAGGACTATAGTTGTAACCGTTCAAAAGTTGACTAGATGACATGTTCTAGAACTCTCATGATTGGGACAGTTTTGAGGATATCTTGGAGCCTTCGTGAGGATAAACTAGGAACTAGATAATTAGTTTATTTGAAATAATATTATTTTATGTTCACATCAGGGTTTCTAGGTGTTTCCTAATAAGATATAAATAGAGCCTTAGACATGCAATTTTTGGCCATGACATCGGATGAAGAAGTTATGATTTTATAACGGAGTTTTCCTGTCCCGACCTACTAAAAATAATATAATAAAAATAAATTCAAAATTAGCCGACGGAGTCTAAATGAAATTTGTAGAACATAGTCTCACCTACGCGTGGATATAAAGAACGTCAAAAACGGAGCTCGTATGCGAATGTTATGAATTTTTGAAGTTCGAGGCACGCATACCAAAGCTTATCCGAAGAGTACGCCCAGCGTACTGCTTGTAGAGGGAGTACGCCCAGCGTAGTCTGAAGTTACACCCAACGTAATCGCATGGATCAGCCCCTATAAATAGAACTCAAGGGCTGCCGAGTTTTGTTGCTCATTTCTTCTCTCTCACTTGTTATTGCCACGTTTTGCGTGCAACTTATACCCCGCATCCCCTATATCATTCCCGAGACCCGAATCAAGTCTCGAAGCCCCGAGGATCCCGATAAGTAAAGTTTCCGAGCCGAAACTCTGCCCGCGAGAGGCCCGGTTTTCAAGAAAGCATCCTGGTTTCACCGGAGAATTTCTACTCGAAGAGCCGTAGTGCTGCCTGATCATCGTCTTATCAAGTGAGTGCATAGTCCCTTTCATGAACATGATTTTAATACAAGTATTGTTTGAATGTATTAAATATATGATTTGTGTGAGTTATTTGATGATGTCTGAATTAAGTGTTAAAGAGCATACCTGATTCTTTATGATAACTTAGGTTAAAGAGTAAACCTAAGGTTTGTTATAATGGTTATGGGGTAGTATCTCTTTATGAGTACGAGTGAGATATATACGGAGAATAGAACTTTAAAATATGTCATTGATCCGGAAGCATGGATTAGACATAGTTATTCATCCCTAGTCCGAGAGTATGGATTTGACTTAGTTAATTGTCATTAATCCGGGAGTATGGATTAAGACTTAGTTAGTTGTCATTAATCCGGGAGTATGAATTAAGACATAGTCAGTTGTCCTTAGTCCGGGAGTATGGTCAGGACATGTAATCTATCATTAGTCCGGGAGTATGGATTTAGACATAGACCAATTGTCCCTTATCCGGGAGTATGGAATGGGCACAATCATGGACTCGAGAATATGGATTAGATCCGGGAGTAAGAGTAAAAATTTAAGGGCCACGGGAATGGATAGTCTCGTTTTGAGGATTGACGGGGTGGGGTAAGAGTTGGATATATATATATATATATATATATATATATATATATATATATATATATATATATATATATATATATATATATAGAGAGAGAGAGAGAGAGGGAGAGAAAATTTTATATTGTGTGAATTCTAAGTTATATATATGTTATAACATTGTGGGATTGAAATCCCTATGTACTCTCCAGGTTTTCCAAACCTGACCCACTCAATATTTTTGTATCACAGGTATCGATACAAAGGCACATTACACTGAGAGATTAAAGAGGTGTATATCATTAGTGTAGATCAATGTAAGTTCAGTTTATGCTTATGTGTCTGTATTGACCAGGACATCCCAAATGTTTTAAAACGAATAAAATACATCTCTTCGGAGATGCTTGGATAAAATATTTATCATGTTTTCTGGGAAAAAATTCCGCAACAGTTTTCTTTAAACGATTACTTTGATTTTAAAACAAAGCATAAACAAATCCGTCTTTTCTGGCCGTGAAATTAGGGATGTCACATTATATGACTAATATATTAACTAGAAATTTTTATAATTAATTTAGAATTAATTTGAATTAATTTGAAATTAGTTATGGGTTAATTAGAATTACTTTAAAGTTGAAGGACTATAGTTGTAACCGTTCAAAAGTTGACTAGATGACATGTTCTAGAACTCTCATGATTGGGACAGTTTTGAGGATATCTTGGAGCCTTCGTGAGGATAAACTAGGAACTAGATAATTAGTTTATTTGAAATAATATTATTTTATGTTCAAATCAGGGTTTCTAGGTGTTTCCTAATAAGATATAAATAGAGCCTTAGACATGCAATTTTTGGCCATGACATTCTAAGAGGCAAATGCCGAAAATTTGATACCTCTACCCTCTCTCCTAAATCTTCTAGGGTTCTTGTGTTGTGCATGTGAGCTATTAGAGGCTTGCACACAATTGAACTTAGTTTTCAAGAAACTATTGGATTGATTCAAGGGTTTGTTTACTACAACAAGCAGGAGGTATGTAATATACTTTGTAAATTTCAATTTACACTAGGATTAGATTTTTGTTGTTCAATAGTATGTTGCTTCAATAGAGTTATGACATAGATCAAATGGGGTTGCATGTACACTTAAGAGTTTAAGGTATTTTCCTCATTATTACATGTAAAACCCATCAGTGGTATCAAAGAGTAGGTTTTCTAAGAATTTAATGTGCAAAATTAAACTTAAACAATTGGAGAACAAACAAAATTGACATTCTCTTTTGCCACCACGACGTGGGCTCTTCTGCCACGTCGTGGCCAACTGTCTGATTCATGTAATTATCTTCTGCCATGACGTCGAGTCTTCTGCCACGTCATGGTGGACCTCCTGTTAAGCAATATTTTTGTTGATAATTAAGATCTTGATTAGGATAATTACATTTAAAGATATGTTTTAATTAGATAACATTTGAATATTTAAATTGGTAATAAGGTCTCCTAATATCCAGTATCTTTGAATTATCCTCATGATTTAATTAAATTGTATTATTTGATTAATTAAAAAGATTAATTTGGAAATTGGTAATATAAATTTCTGAACTTTATTTTAAATGTTTAAAATACACCCTTATACTATTCAAATCAATAATACTTGCATTTACAATTCTTGGGTTCTTGATACAAGATGTGGTTTCCACATTTGTTATGATATGTAGGGACTAAAGGAAAGTGAAGAGGTCGAGCAAGGGAAGCTAAGCCTAATCATGGGAAACAACAGAAGATTGGCTATTACCAGGATTGGAACTTATGAGCTTATGTTTGATAGTTTTAGGGTTGATTTGGATAATTGTTGTTGCTCATCAGAAATGGCTCAAAACATAATTTCTTTTCATGTTTTGTTTAGATAAGGATATCATTATGGTTTTGATAATAACGGTGGTACTATTTTAGTTTATTTTAATGGTGCATTTATTTTCAAAGTTTATCCTTGTGATGGTGTGTATGAAACTATTGTTTGTGTGAATGAATTAGGAAACAATTTGTATAATATTGGTTCTTCTAATAGTTTAGACAAGTCATGCCTATGGTATTATTGACTTGGGCACATCAATAAGAAATGCATCGCCTAACTCCAAAAAGATGGAGTGTTGGAATCGTTTGACCTAAAATCAGACGATGAGTGCGAGTCTTGTTTTTTGGGCAAGATGACTAAGTCACCTTTCACTGGTTCATGTGAAAGAGCTGAAGATTTGTTGGCCCTAATCCATACGGATGTGTGTGGACCATTCAGATCAACCAAAAAGGATGCAAATCGCTGGTACGTTACATTTATTGACGATTATAGTAGACATGGGTATATTTACTTGATCAAACATAAACCAGAAACTTTTGAAAGTTTCAAATAGTTTAAGAGTGAAGTAGAGAACCAATTAGGAAAAAAGTTAAAGATGCTATGATCTGTTACAGGTAGTGAGTATCTTTGTATCAAGCTTAACGATTATCTGAAGGAATATGGAATTGTTTCACAATTGACACCTCCTAGGACACCACAACTCAATGGTGTGGTTGAGAGGCGTAATTGGACCTTATTTGTTATGGTTCGTTCCATGACGAGTCTAGCTTCACTTCCAATATATTTATAGGGGTATGCCTTAGAAACAGCTGCCCATATCCTCAATCTTGTTCCAACTAAGAAAGTTGCTAAGACACCTCATGAAGTGTGGACAGGGAAACCACCCTCACTCGCACATATGAAGGTTTAGGGTTGTGAGGTTATTGTTAGGCAAGATACTTCATACAAACTTGAACCTAGAGTTGAAAAGTGTTTTTTCACCGGTTATCCATAGAAATCCTTTGGATACTTGTTTTGCAGACCTAGTGTGAACGTGGTGTTTGTAGCTCGAAGAGGAGTCTTGAGAGAGAGAGAGAGAGAGAGGGGGAGAGAGAGAGAGAGAGAGTCATTTGATGAAGTGGGAGCACATTGATCTTGAGGAGAATCAAGAGTCATCTGATGAGCAACTTCTGAAGATACTAACAATCAACTTGAGAATGAAACTGTTGAGCCCATTGACAATTCATCGCCTCTTCGTCGGTCCATTAGGGTTAGCATGCCACCTTCCTTCTATGGTTTCCATATAACTGCAGAAGGTGATACATTTATTAGTGATGAAGGACTAGTAAATTTGGATGAGCCTGCTAACTGCAAGCAAGAAATAGGAGGCCCTAAGGATGCTAAGTGGACAGAGGCAATGGATAGCGAGATATAATCTATGTATTAACCATGTGTGGACCTTGTTTGATCAAGCACTTGGTAAAAAGATAGTGGGGTGTAAATGGATCTTCAAGATGAATACCGACATGGTTGGTAATGTACATAATAATAAAGCAAAGACGGTTGCAAAAGGCTTTACTCAAACCCAAGGGATTAACTATGATCAAACCTTTTCAGCTGTTGCCAAGATTAAGTCAATTAGGGTAATGGTTGACATAGTTGCTCATTATGACTATGAATTATGGAAAATGGTTGTCAAAATTGATTTCCTTAATGGGAAATTGGTTGAGGATGTTTACATGGATCAACCAGAGGGCTTTGTTCATACCAAATTCCCTAATAAGGTGTGCAAGCTTAAGAAGTCCATCTATGGACTGAAACAAGCATCTCATAGCTGGAATCTTTGCTTCCATGAAAAGGTCAAAGAGTTTTTATTTTCTAGGAGTGAAGATGAATCTTGCGTGTATGTCAAAGCTAGTGGGAGCATTGTAACTTTTCTAGTTATGTATGTGGATGACATACTCCTAATAGGAAACATTATTCCAACCATGCAAGAAGTGAAGTCTTGGCTTGGGAGATGTTTCGCTATGAAGGATCTAGGATAATCTACATATATTCTTGGTATAAGAATATATAGGAATAGGCAGGAACGGTTACTAGGATTAAGTCAGAGTACATACTCGGATAAGATATTGAAAATATTCAATATGGAAAATTCCAAGAAGGGAGACTTACCCATGCATCATACTGTTAAGTTGAGCAAGTGTCAATGCCCCAGTAGTGATAATGATATAGATACTATGAGTTATATTCCATATGCTTCTACTATTGGATCAATCATGTATGATATGACATGTACTCGACCTGATGTGGCTTTTGCTTTGAGCATGGTGAGTAGATATCAAGGAAATCCTGGTTTAACTCATTGGGAAGCAGTGAAGAATATTCGTAAGTATTTGCGAAAAACGAAAGATATGATCTTAGTTTTTGGCAGCAAGGATTAACTTAAGGTAAGTGGATATAGTGATGCCAATTTTCAAATAGATCGAAATAACAGTTATTCTCAATATGGCTGGGTTTTCTTATTAAATGGTGGAGCGGTAACTTGGAAAAGTTCCAAACAAAAAACGGTAGCCGACTCTACCTGTGAATCAGAGTATATCGCAGCAAGCGAGATGGCTAAGGAGGTTATGTGGTTAAAGAATTTTATTGGAGATGTTGGAGTTGTTCTATCAATCCAAGAATAAATGGAGATTTTCTGCGACAGCGAAGGTGCAGTAGCTTTGAAAAAAGAACCTAAAGATCATGGTCGATCTAGGCACATCGAGAGGAAATATCACTATATTAGACATAAGGTTGCAGAGGTTGCACTCATGGTAAATCGTGTATCATTGGAAGAAAATCCTGCTGATCCTCTCACAAAGGGTCTGAGCAAGGCCAAACACTTTGAGCATGCTAGGAGCATTGGACTAAGAGACGATATTAGATTATAGATGTTAGTGTTGATGTTATTTTGAAACTATATAACAATAAAATTTGTAATTGAGTAGTAGTTAATTAAATAGAGATTTCTTTATATTCAATGTGCTTGATGCTATTTTTCAATTAATTTTATTGCGTTTCACTTTGCATGTTTTACTTCCTGAATGCAAGTTATTCAAAGCACCACAGTCGGTCATACTTTGGAAGTAAGTAATGATTTAAGATTATCATGAATCGTTTGTAGATTGATCATTGAGACTGGTCATTGTATTGGAATTGATGCAAAATTCATGAGTACTTAGAAATAGAGATTTTAAGTGTTGGTTAAACCCACGCTTCGAGATTACTTCATGGGTTGCCCTCATAACCAAGAAATTTCTTAGATTGGTTTTTGTCACACCCCAGAACCGAGAACGGCGGAATACGTTCTGGAGTGGAGGACGTCATGTACAATATCATAACAATGCATAATAGTAAAGACAAGCAACAACATCCATTGCATTAATATAATAATTGTAATACAAGCGTGTTCCGTACAGTTTGTTAGACACCAAAAGTATAATCAAAATAAAGAGGAGTCTTGTATGTGCTCCATCTTCTCAAAAGCTGCATCTGCACCTGTCTACTGATGACCTGAGAATACAAGTTATTTTGAAAGCGAGTATCAGCATAAAGCTGGTGAGTTCATGAGTATTTAGTGTCATTGCTTGTATAAAAATGATTACAACCATGTAGTATAATATTTGATCTCAATGTTGGAAAATAGTATGCTCCCTAGGAAAACCCTATGTTTTCCAGTAAAAGTGGTCTTCTAACAAGACCCGGTTGTATGTATGTTTGATCCTTTGAAAATGTAAAAGTTTTCCCAGAGAAACTATTAGTAGGAAAATATAGTTTTAGACTTCATTCATGTAAAGTAATTGGGAAAATAGTGTTTTACCCCAGCAGCATCACTGCCAGCTAATGAAATGAAAGTGCAGACTCCAGGTAGTATTAAATGTACAATACACCTCGGGGAGTCTGTTTTGCCTTTAATTCTTAATGTATTAATTAAAGGTCGAAATGTGAACTTGTATGTAACCATGCTGATTGACGATCGAATCCCTGATGACCCTCCGAGTTATCTGTAGAAATGTGACATTTTGTCACCCCTGGGCCTAGTCGGCTCGGACTGTAGCTAGCAGTCGGGATGTGAGAGTGTCTGTCCCGTATAGATCTATACACATAATTCCCGCTCTCCCTCCAGGAGACTCTGGTTACACGGTGATAGCACAGTGAAGTGTCGTATCGAGAGATAGTATGTCACATTCTGTTGTAGTATGTTCTATTTGTATCATGTATAATGTACTTTCTGGTATAGTGTATAGAGTGTTCTCTTGTATAGTATATAGTATTCTCTTTTTATAGTGTTTAGCATGTATTGACTCATAACTGTTCGGACTCTGGTAGGTACCATTGTAATAGTATACACGAGTAGTAATCCTTAACTATACCTATTATAGTTAAATAGTAAGGTTGGTTGCATGCCTTTGATACACAAAGGTATTGTACTGAAGTGAAGACTTTAATATTCAACACGAATATATATAATATATAACTAAGAATTCAACGACAGTCGGACAGATAACAATATACCCTAAGTCCACAATCAAACAAGAACAGGAAGTAAGGTGAGCTATCAGTCCTAAGTACTTCAAGTCTTACTTATATAAATATAGTGGTGTAGATATGGTTTGGGAACAGAAGGAGTTTAAAAGAGTTTAGAAATATTTTTATAACAATTTAACATGAAAATGAGTTTGATAAACACTTAAAGCAGTTTTGTTGGTAAAGCAGTTAAAAGTATAAAAATCCTTTTGGTTGCAAGTTATAAATCACATGTGATTGATACTATAACTTGATTGATTCAACTTGTATCCCCCCCCCCCCCCCCCATAAAAGCATTTAATAACATTTAAAAGGTTGATTAAGGGGTATGAACTCACCTGCAATGAGTGAAGTGGATGGAAGTGTCGGGTAGGATGCTAGGTGTCAAGTGAGGACTTGAACACACACACGGATCCTATGTAGCATGTAGTGATACATAAATGTATCTAATTAGTTATTTAATCACTAATTAGGTAAGTAAAGACACTCTAATGCATGAAGACACTTTGTTTCAAGTGCAAGGAGTGCTAAAGGTTGCATCTAAGGAGTGTATGGCCTCACTATGGAGTTTACACTTCAATTGGTTACACTTAAGTGTGTTTACAGTTTCTGGACCATTGTCCCCATGAGTTTACGGCCGTAAACTCATGGTAATGGTGCCATTGGGTGTTCAAAGGTCTTAAACTACTCAAGGAATTATGCTAGACTCGAATCCATGGCTTAGGAAGTGATTGGGGCTAGAAATGGACACTTCTTGGAGTTTACGGTCCTTGGACCACTCCCTTGGGAGTTTACGGCCGTAAACACATGAGTTTACGGTCGTAAACTCATGTTGGTTTGTTTCTCTTGTGTTTTGGTGGTTCTAGGCTATGCATGCAAGGTTCTAGTCACTTACACAAGCATAGGAAGGTTTTTAAGGCACTTAAACATTCTTAGAAGGTGTTTACGGTTTTGGGAGGCCTTCCCAAACCGTAAACTCAGGTTTTGCTCATCCTTACACGTTTTTAGGGTTCCTAGTTCATGCATGTAAGTCCTTAGTGCATTACTCAAGCATTGGAAGGAGTTTGGGGCTTCAAAACCCTTCTTTGGGGTGTTTACGGTTTTGGAATGTTCCAAAACCGTAAACCCATGTTCTTGGGGTTCTTGGGTGTTTAATCCATGAATACTAAGCCAATAACTAGTTAGATGAAGTATACTTACTTATAGGAAGCTTGTAGAGGTGATTTAGGACCCAAAAACGCAAATGTCTTCTTGGTGTTCTTGAAGATTTGAAGATTCTTTGAAGATCTAAGTAAAAATCGGAATCCTTTGGATGAGAAGGTGTAGAAACACTAGATTAAGTGTTGTTTAAAAGGATCTAGGAAGAAAACTTACATTTTTGGGCGGATTTGGAAGAAGAAGGTGATGATACTTGAGAGAAAAACTTGTGTTCTTGAGTGGAAGGTGGTAAAAAGTGAGGACAAGGGGTAAACTCATGTTGTATGCATGAGTTCTTGGAGAGAAGGGTGTTTACGGCCCAAACACCCCATGTTTGGCCGTGAACACCTAGTTAAGGTGTCGGGTTGTCCGGTTTATTACACGCCACTAATTACGTCACTTCCAATTAATAAATTGTTTGATGAAAAATAAAATAAAACACCAAACGGGTTTAAATCCGGCCAAAATGCATTTGAAATGTTTTTGAATATTATTATTTGACGTATTTAACCGTGGAAATTATACAAAGAAAATTTCGGGTTGTCACAGTTTTAGAGAGAGATAAATGATTTATTAATGTGTTATATGACTAATATATTAGTTAGAAATTGTTATAATTAAATTTGAATTAATAAGAATTAATTCTGGGCTAATTAGAATTAATTAAAAGTTAAAGGACTATAGTTGTAACTGTTCAAACGATGAGCAGAGGACATGTTCTAGAACTCTCCTGCTTGGGACGGTTTTGAGGCTCTCTTGGTGCCTTCATGAGGACAAACTAGGAACTAGATAATTACCTTATTTCAAATAATATTATTTTATGTTCAAATCAGGGTTTCGAGGTGTTTCCTAATCATCTATAAATAGAACCTTGGATATGAAATTTTCGGCCATGACATTTTAAGTGGTAAAGGCCGAAAATTTGATATCTCTCCCCCTCTCCTAAATCTTACAGGGTTCTTGTGTTGTGGGTGTGAACCATTAGAGGCTTACACATAATTGAAGCTCAGGAAACTATTGGATTGATTTAAGGGTTTGTTTACTACAACAGGCAAGAGGTATGTAATATACCTTTTGAATTTCAAGTTACACTAGGATTAGATTTTTGTTGTTAAATAGTATGTTGCTTCAATAGATTAACGACATAGATCAAATTAGGTTGCATGTACCCTGAAGAGTTTAAGGTATTTTCCGCATTATTAGATGTAAAACTCGTCAACAACCACCTCCATGATGTATGTGTCGCCCAATTTCTCGGCAGAAATACTCTCAACAATGGATATAAAATTAGCACTTTTTGTCAATTTTTCAACAATATCCCAGATAAAATCCACCCCCGCTTTGTCCTAGGTAACTTCGTGATAAAATCCATGGCGATCCATTCCCGTTTACACATGGGAATGAGTAACGGTTGCATCTTGTCTTTGGGTCTCTGATGTTCGACCTTGAATTTTCGGTAAGTCATGCGCCACTCAGCAAACCATGTTATCTCCCTCTTCATAGAGGGCCACCAGTAGCTCAATCTCAAATCTATACATATTTGTGGCCTCCGGATGGATCGAAAACATCAATTGATGAGCTTCATCCAGTAATGTCGACCTAACTTCCCTAGCAACCAGGACCCAAACCCTGCCATACTGAGTCAATAACCCATGACTATCCCTAAAAAATAACGAAATCTTACCCCTGATCCTTTCTTCCTTCCAATTTTCCTTTTTCAACCCCTCTACTTGTGCTTCCTTGATTATATCCAACAGTGGTGAAACAATGACCAACCTCAAATACAGATCTCTGATAGGTGTACTCCTGGACTTGCGACTCAAGGTGTCCGCCACAACATTGGACTACCCAGTGTGATACAAGATCTCGCAATCATAATCCTTCACCACATCCAACCATTTTCTCTATCGCATGTTCAGGTTTGACTGATCCATCAAATATCTCGGACTCTTGTGATCGGTATAAATATTGCACTTAAACCCATAAAAATAATACCTACAAATCTTGAGGGCAAAAACCACAGCCCCCAACTCCAAATCGTGTGTCGGGTAATTCACCTCGTGAGGCTTCAACTGCCTCGAAGCGTAAGCATTCACATGACGCCTCTTCATAAGAACTGCTCCTAATCCCAAAACCGTAGCGTCACAATAAAACACAAAATCATCCATACCCTTTGTAAGAGCGAGAATCAGAGCCTTACATGTCTCAAGGTCTTGAAAGCTGTCTGCTGATCAAGCCCCCACCAGAAAGTAAAATCCTTCTTCGTTAAGCGGGTCAGAGGTACATAAATCTTGGAGATATCCTTAATAAATCTCCGATAATAACACGCTAGACCAAGGAAACTCTGGGTCTCGGATGGTGCCCTCAGAACCTCCGACCGCATCACCGCCTCAATCTTGGTCGGATCGACCAATATACCCTTCTGGTTGACGATGTGCCCCAAACACTTCACCTCTTGCAACCGGAACTCGTATTTGGAGAATTTGGCATAAAGCCTCTCCCTCATCAGGGTTTCCAAAACCTCCCATAAGTGCTCCTCATGTTGCTCCTTGGTCTTGGAGTAGACCAAAATAACATCAATAAAAACAATCACCGACCGATCCAACATCGGTTTGCACATCTAGTTCATCAGATCCATGAATGTTTTCGGTGTATTGGTGAGCCCGAATGGCATCACCACAAACTCGTAATGATCATAACGAGTCTCGAAGGTTGTCTTCTGTACATCCTCGTCCCTGACCCTCATCTGATGATATCCGGATTACAAATCCATCTTAGAGAATTGTAAGGTCACACCTTATGATCTGATGAGTCAAACACTTCACATGTTGACCGCCAACACCAACGTCAACATCATCACCAGCTCCACCGCCTCAGGACCTTATTAGCGTCACCGTCTAGATAGTGATATTATGTAATCTTTGTATATTAGGTAGTTATACTGATATGTAACAAATATATATAGCAGATCCGATATCTTGGTGATAAAGATTAGTTCTTATTATAGATTAGATGCAATCCCTTGATTATAGGGATATACTAGTATATTTTAGTATATATTCAACATTAGGGTGAAACACTAATGTGCGTCTTGCTGACCGAGTTTATGACATTTGTTTTCTTGGTGAGAACAACCCCTTTCTTGTTGAAAGACATATTTGTGACTAATTCATGTTCTTTACTTTTTCTGTTCGTTATATGGTTTAGTTAGTTTGTTCTTTGTTAATTATACTTGAAGCGTATGCGATTGATCCAAACTTTTAATTGGTATCAAAGAAGGTTTTTGATACATTCAAGTTGTCATGTCGGCCTCTTACAATCCCAAATCGACTGCTTGCAACAAGATCCCTCCTTTTGATGAACTCAACTTTACTTTTTGGAAATCAAAGGCCATGGACGCTCTCGATATCATGGACTATAACATGATCGACATCATCAAAAAGGGTCCCATTGCCGTTATGCATAAATCATCCAATTATGGTGCACCTAATAGTGAGCTAAAGAAGAAATATGTGCTAGGATACACCAAAGAAGAGAAAATGGTTCTAAATCTCGATGTAAAGGAGAGAACTGCTATTGAAAAATCACTCCCATATGTTTTCTATCGTCTGGTTTAAAACCGCTCAACTTCACAAGAGATGATGATCACTCTATCATTTGCTTTTAATAAAGAAAATCTCCTATATATCAAAGTTTCAAAAAGTAAGTGTCTTATGGCTCAGATCGTTGAATCTCACACTGATACATCGAATGACAGTGTTGGCACTCTTGACATTGATCTTTCTCAAGCTGCTACAGACCTTAAGTCTAACTAGGACTCAACATCAGTGTATCAGGTATAAAATCTTGCTAACTATTCTTCCATCGATAACATTGAAAAAACTGACATGATTGATCACTTGTATCTCTCTAACCAATAATTTTATTCACTCCGAAAAGGAAAAAGTTATTGATCATGCTAGATGCACTCAACTTATTTTAAAAAATTGGGCCTCTTCTCACTATAATGTCACGAGAATCATTAACGATCAGATTCTTGATCAGTGTGAGAAAATTCTTTGAGGCGATATAAAGGTGTTGTCTCCTTAATCAAATAGGTAGAGACTAAACAAACCTTTTATAATGTTGATATTCTAGATAAAGACTTTAAAAGTAGATTTGTAAGTACTTATTAATAAATAAAACTTTAATTAAATCTCATTGAACTACTGACTCTAATGGTTACACCAAATGTGTGTCTGGTTTATCTACTCTTGAACCTTCCCTCCAACCTCCTCATCATGATTATGTTCTGCCCTCCACTAAGATTTTGCTGAAATTTCCTATATCTAATGGTGAAGTTCATTCGGTAAATGGAATTCTTAACATTTTTCCTTAGTGCTCCATTAGAAACGCTGAACCTGGAGATCTGTCACACCCCGCTAAAGCGGAAACACAGGGCGTGGCAGTACAAAGGGTTTCATCGTAAAAGTTAAAAGACAACACCAACCATAGTATTAAAAATCATTACAAATTCACAATGGGTTTGAACAACTTTTAAAAGAAATTACAATGTAAATTGAAATACAACACATGCGAATGCTCCTAAAAGTGAAGTGTCCCTAAGTGCCACTTACTCGATGATTCCTGAAAAAGCATGTAAAACGAGCGTCAACAATAAAAATAGTTGGTGAGTACTCACAAGTTTAAAAATAATATTGGTTTCATGAATCGAAATCAAATTTTGATATAAGTTTCCATAGATAAAAATATATTGCTAAAATGAGTAAATAAGTTTGTGTAAACAAAGTTCGTTGTCATCATGAGAAATAAAGTTTGTTACTAAAATGAGTAATCAAGTTTCATTGCTACAAGGAGCAAACAAGTTTGTTACTATAAGAAGCAACCAATTTTGTTGCTAAAACAAGTAAATAAGTATTTAGTAACAAAAGTTCGTTGTTATAATGAGATACAAAGTTTATTGCTATAATAAGAAACAAAGTTGATTGCTATAATTGATAAACGAGTTTATTGCCATAATAAATAACAAGTTTATTGCTATAACGAGAAACGAGTTTGTATGTGTATGAGCAACCAATGAGTCTCAACCAAACCTGTGACTGAAGCCCTATCAAGATCTATGTTTATCGTTCCATAGATGAATATGGTATCATGCACTCCAGCAATAGGGCGAGTGAGGAGTTGTCAATTCCTAATAGCGCTATCCATAATGACCATTGGCTCAAAGAGTTAATGGTTAGAGATAAGGGAAGGGCCTTAGTACGATAAGTTCTCATGTTCCGTGTTGCATAGACATACATAGAGAGACATAGAAATAAAATAACAATCATGTTTGATACAAATCAATTTAAATACAACATTCAAATAATAGTTTTTCGGGACATGTTTTTCCACCCCAAAACATAAAAACTGAAAATAGGGGAGTGCGTGAATACTCACAATGCATTGAGATGATGCAAATGATGCCTTGATCTACGCTCCACTCGTACCACTATTGTTTTCCTACAACGATGTTACACACTAATGAGTCTCTAATTGAAATCTAATACTAGTATACTTACTACTACAATAGAATTATGCCAATAATGTGTTAAAATTTAATATTGATAAGTTACAAACATTTTTCTGTGGAAATTAAGTTTCAAAGAATCAATTGTTATATAACAATTTAAGTGGAAAATTTCCATTATTGAAATGTTAATATTTAACATTTTAGAGGTGTTCCAATGATTAAATATTCAAAACGAAATCAATTTAGTTCTAAACTTTCCCAAACTTTGTATTTCATTTTTAATTGAAGTCAAACACCTTAAGATAAATTTTCTTGAATTTTTGATTTGTCTAACTATTTTTCACCATTTAATTCCTTGAATAATCATAAAATCACGGAAAAATAGTAAATTATCATGAAAAATTCTTATAATTTTTGTGTAACTGTTTTACAGTGTACATAATCTGGGAAAATTATTAATATGTGTTTTCAAAAAGTTTAACACAACTTTTATGATTTTTGTACATTTAAGTGTATTAAATCTTGGGAAAATAGAAGAAAAATAGCATACAGAAGATAAAAATCATCAAAAATTTTATGTATCATCCTAACATATTATAAGAGTTTTTGGTAAATTTTCATGAATTTTGGATTAGTAAAACTATTTTTCCTGTTTTTAGTCCATTATAAACACAAAAATTCAAGAGAAATAGATATACATTTTCAAAAATTCCCAAAATATTTTTCGGAGTCTTAAATATAAGGTACAAGCTGCGAAAAATAAGAAATAATATTTTTACATTCCCTAAAGTGGTTTTATGATTTATTAGAGCTAAATAAAAAGAAAATTAAAAACAATACTAAACAGTAACAAAAATCGATGAAACTTCATGAGAGATGTTTATTAACTTAAAGGATCATCCAAGAATTTTTCCAGAACTTATTTACTAGTGTAAGTATTTTATATGATTTAACACTCTATTTTCTTATTATTTTCATATAAAAATAAAGAAAATATATATTGAGCTGAAAATTTCCAGAATGCATCTTCATACAATTTAATAACAATGAAAAATTGTTTTCTTATTTTTGATGTTGAAAACCATGCCTAAAGGCTCAATAAATGTATAGAGAAAACTTGGTTCTTGTGATTTATGTAAAGATTATTGATGTTACTTTGACAATTTTTGCAACATGTTACAAAGACTTTTGAATCAAGATCTTCTTGTTCCTATTAATACATGATATTAAGAGTTTAAAATAATTTTTGAATGATTTGTAGTGATGAATATGTCCTTTGAACATGCAACACAAAACAAATGTTCATAAGGAAAGTGCTGTTTGAGCAACAGTTTTGTAAAAATTGGTAAAAATCGAAATATTGGAATTTTCCAGTGAGGTCAGATGGGTTTGAAAGCTAACTCAAAATATTATATTTCAGAAAAAGAATCACGAATTTTGGTTAAGAAATGAGTGAGATATGGCAGTTTAAAGTCAGGTAAAGAAATCTGGCAGATTGCATGCATGATGATTGGTTAGAAAAGTGAGTTTTCATCATTTCCTTGAGTAAATCTTTTGAAGTATTTTAAATATATCATGATAAACTCATATTTTAGTCATGTTTCCAGAGATCAAAAGATTAAAACTTATCAAAATGTATACATGCATTTATGAACAAAATTTTGTTTCTCAAAAACTCTTAACTTGAGTTTGATGTTTTAATCCTTAAAATCGATTTTTGCACTAAGATCATGAACATGCAACCTTGTTTATCATACATGCATGGTGTTAAAACACATCCATCATGTTCTAAAAACCATTTTAACAAAAATAAAACAAGTTTGAAGAAGATGAAGAAGGAGAAATTGTAAGAAAAAGAGCAAAACTTGAAGGAAAAGTGAAGTAGAAATCGATTTTACCTTCAAGAATACCACAAGATGATGAAGATTTCGAGTTTGAGGAGTGTTCTTAGGTTTGTTTTCTGGAAAATTTCTTGGTTCTTAGAGGGAGGAAGAGAGAATGGAGTGGTGTTTGGAGAGAAAAAGTAGAGAGAAGGTAGAGAGAGTTTTCTAGAGAGAGAAAGAAGAGAGATGTTTGTGTGTTGGAGAATGAGAGTGTGAGAGAGAGATATGGGAAGAGAGGGGTCCGAAATTTTGAGTATAATAACCCTTTCTCATTCATTTTGTTTTATAAAATTTAAGTTATTTTATAAAATATCTAAATTTTATATAAAATGTGCACTAAAATCAAGTTTTTATTCATGAAACCTTGATTTTTGACTTATAAATTAAGGATGAATGTTAATGACTTAAATATTTATTTTCCTTGATTATATCTCCCTGAATTTAATTGTTTTAAGATAATATTATAAGTTTCATAACTATTTTTATAGAATTCTTGATGTTAAACTTTATAAAATTTAAGTTTTAGGGTTTTTAGGGTTTTTGAGAGTTTGTAAAAATTTGGATATCAAAATAAATAGAATATTTGAGACTTTAAATTATCTTATGGTATTATAACTCTTTTATAGTTATAAATAATGTTTGTAATTTATTTTTATCGGTTTATTGGCATTCTATGTAGTGATTCCGAGATTCAAGCGAAATTGAGGAATCAAGTATACTAGTCCTAGTCTTCAACTTTGACTTAAGTTTCTATGAGACTTTGACCTAATTTCTACTTCTAGGTCAAGTGCATGATGTGTGTATATGATTCATGAAAAGGTGTTCGAGTCAAAGACTGACCCGAATATGGATAGACTCTACAGTTAAGTAGTTGTAGAATTCACATATCAATGTGAAATCTAAGTACATTATCCATTGTTTCTAGTTGCTTCCAAGTTTCTAGTAGGTTATAACTGAGCTTCTAGTCACTAAGTCCAGTATGTGTCGTGCGTATATGTGCAACTAAGTTTATTCAAATCTAGAACCGACTCGAATTTTGACGGTTGTCACATTCTCCCCCGGTTGAAAGAATTTCGCCCCGAAATTCAATTCCTGACGTATTCTATTAGAACTCAGTCGAATACAATTATATAGTTGGAGAGGTGGTGACTTGCAATGTTCTTTGATTATTTCGGGTTTATTTCCTCAAGGGAAAAGCCCAATTCTTTAGCTATAGTCAAATTAATGTTTCCTTAATTCGAGTTCTACAATTTAGATTGCGAGAAATTAGGATCATGGAAATCATGATCCAAACATGGCGACGTAGTCGAAAAAGATCATCTAGTTAGATATTATCTGAATTAAGAGAGCTATAAGTTTTGCTGAAGCACTAACAGCACTGAGCGTTAAATCCGCATTGATCCTTAAGTCGCGTTCTAAATTAGCACTAAGTGTAAATTCGCAGCCTAATAAAGAAGAGATTAGGAACAATTTGTTCACTTCCGGGTTGGCTACTACATCTGGAAAGGATATATTTTGAAATAAGAAGGGGTAGCACGAATGAAAGAGAAGCGATTGAGGGTAAGTTCCTAAAAATACGTACTAAGGGTAGGCAACGAAGTTTTGGTACATCTCAAATGTAAAGACTAATTAAGTGTCGTCGACAAAATAAATTACGAATGATTGAGCATCTCCGAGGCTATAATTACTACTACGGTTACTCTTACAATAATAAAACCTTATTCGAAGAATAAATATATTTAGAGAGTCATTGGTGCAAATGGAGGCGATGAAAATTTATGATAAATTAAATCACATTGTGTATATAGCATTTTAAGTGTTTAGAAGTGATTAAAAATCTCATTGTTATAAAAATGTCTGTTTAGAAATGATAATTAATCTCACTATTATCAAAATGTGTAATAATTCCAAGATAATGAAGATACATGTGTGGCGATCCAACAAAGTAGTAAAATAATATAAAGATTAATTAAAGTTAAAGGTTTAAGTCGTCATTAAGGGAAATTTTTTTTATTGAAATTATTGATATTACGCTATTTGAAAAATTGACTAATTGTCTAAGTTAGGACAAATCTAAGTTTACGAGGAGTCAAAATACTTATGAAAACAAGCTTGAGAGTTTAGGAACTCACTGAAAATTGCAAAGTAAATTACTATTTTAAGAAAGGTGTAAAAATGTCAATCTTCAAAATAGGGTATTCATAGTTTAGTGTTTCTACAAAAACAATCATTTAGAGAATAGATAATCGTAAAATTCAAAATTCTTGATGTATTTAAAGAAAAGAAGAAACATAAGGATACATATCCTTCACATATATTTTCCGGATATAGAAAAATTATAAGCATAAGAGTATTCATCTTGTGTATTAATTATAAGGAAAAATACAATGAAAATTGCATTTTATATAAAGTTTCTGAATTTAGAACGAAAGAGCAAATGTAAATAAGGATCACTTGTTTATAGAGATTTCAAAATAAAAACAAGATGTATATGATAAAAAGGCGTAATTGAATATATCAAAGTTGACTAAATAAAAATTATTCCTCACGGCTATACATGTATTAATCGCTCAAAATGAAAGGATAGACTTCTAGTATGTATATGTACAAACATGATACTAGGAGAAGCAAAATAGACAGAAACAAAGTTAGACAATGTATTATGTTACTATTATGGGTGTGCGAGATCTAAAATCATAAGGAGAGCAATAAATCAAGTGCGTGGGAAAGAAAAAGGAAGGTAGCGGCGGCAATGATTGTTATTGTTAAAATTATAAGAACAATACCTATAGGTAGATTAAAACCAGGTTGAAATATATTTCAAACTTTAATATTTGATGTATATTGATGATTAAATAGACATGTGAGAGTCTTAGAATGTTTGCTAATAATCACGAGTTACCTTATTAAGTTAAACTCCATTTGTGAAAAAGAAGAAGCACTACAAACGGTAGTTGAAAATCTGACAATTTGACTTTTTAGAATGGAGTTCAATAATAGTTAAAACATATAAGGTAAAGACTCAATAGATTTAGAAGAGTAATTATACATTGTTGAAGGTGTCACTGGAATTTTAAAAGTGAACACTAAGTTTTGCAATGTTGTAAGTTTTATAAACACAGATTATAAAACTAATTTGAAATAAAATAAACAAATAAGGTGTGTTTTGAAATGTAGGCATCGGTGATGTCTTGTAAACACATTTGGATTAGAAAGTTGTAAAAATACCATGTTGGGTTTCAAGAAAACACATTTAAGTAAAGTACGATGCCTAAATGGGGAAGTAGTCAAAAGTCTTAAAACAAAAGTGGTTTGAAGATCCGATGAAGCTTTTACACATAATATGAACTTTAACGTCATATGTTTAAGTTTTATAGTAAAGAGTTTAAACACGATTATAAAAGAAAATGTTTCTAGTTTTTCGAAGACGTGTCAAAATGGTAAGCAATGTTTAAAATGGTTTATATGCCCTTAAAAGCAAATCAATCCATTGAAATGAATTTGAAATGAAATTGAAATAGCAAGGTTAAAACCAATATTGGTTAAATTGAGTTTTGAAGAAAAGTGTTAAATTAAAGCAAGTTGTCAAAAAAATAATTTTAGCGAGAATATGGCTTACATTGTTAGGAAATGTCTACTAAGTTGACTGAAGTGGTTATAAAATATTTTATTGATGATAAATAAAACCGATGAAGCGAAATAATTTTTCGATGGAAGATTAAGAAGTAAGGAGAAAGTATGTTAGTGTAGTTGATCGTACCTAAATACTAAGGCGAGTATAAGGGGAGTACCGATGTCTTTTTCCCCAAGATAAAGGACAAGAAAAATTGTTTGAAAAACATTTTATGGTGTCAATGCAGTTGACGACCTTTTATAGAGTTCAAAGGGATATCCTATGTTAAGTTTTAACCTCGAGGTGGAAACAACCTAAAGCTAAATCGTAGCGTAGTAATAAGGTCTCACATATTAGTAGCAATAGGTTAAACCTTTTTGTCTCCTTGTGAGTCGAATCCAGAATGCCCGCCAATGGTATCCAAGTGATTACTTAGTGGTGACTCATCTACATCCTTACGCGATGCTCCAATTATCATTCGTGTCGGTATCGAAACGCTTTTTCCTAGTTGTAACTCTAGTACGAAGACGATGAAGAGGTATTGAGGGATAATTGGTATTGGTTTCGACTTAAGATTATTACTAGTGTATATCTAACTACTAACCTTATATCTAAAGTCAATAGCTACCGAGGAATACCCATTATCAGTACTATGTGCATTGCTCTTAGAGTGGCTAGTGATATAACCTAAGTGGTTAACCTAGCATTTGATAAGGGATAAGAATATTTCTAAATAAGGGCATTGATATAACAGTGAACTTAGTTTCTAAGTGTATCTAGATGAATGCCAATAATATGCAATGCCCGTACGCACACCAAAAATTTTGTTTTTCAAAAGTTTAAGTTGAAAATTGTTTTGAACATAATTCTACTATAACCGTTTCAAGCCTCGCATTAAGTTTCCTTAATTAAGCATAGTTGGCCAGGCTATACTTAGTTAAAGTCCAATAATGCGTACTCGAATTAGTTATACCAGTAGTATGTTCTATATTTTAAAAACGTTTAGAAATTTTTTTTTTGGCTATAGTTGTGGTTCTCCAAAGGAAAACCGGTATTCTCTATAACCTTCGGCTCTGATACCATTTCCTGTCACACCCCGCTAAAGCGGAAACACAGGGCGTGGCAGTACAAAGGGTTTCATCGCAAAAGTTAAAAGACAACACCAACCATAGTATTAAAAATCATTACAAATTCACAATGGGTTTGAACAACTTTTACAAGAAATTACAATGTAAATTGAAATACAACACATGCGAATGCTCCTAAAAGTGAAGTGTCCCTAAGTGCCACTTACTCGATGATTCCTGAAAAAGCATGTAAAACGAGCGTCAACAATAAAAATAGTTGGTGAGTACTCACAAGTTTAAAAATAATATTGGTTTCATGAATCGAAATCAAATTTTGATATAAGTTTCCATAGATAAAAATATATTGCTAAAATGAGTAAATAAGTTTGTGTAAACAAAGTTCGTTGTCATCATGAGAAATAAAGTTTGTTACTAAAATGAGTAATCAAGTTTCATTGCTACAAGGAGCAAACAAGTTTGTTACTATAAGAATCAACCAATTTTGTTGCTAAAACAAGTAAATAAGTATTTAGTAACAAAAGTTCGTTGTTATAATGAGATACAAAGTTTATTGCTATAATAAGAAACAAAGTTGATTGCTATAATTGATAAACGAGTTTATTGCCATAATAAATAACAAGTTTATTGCTATAACGAGAAACGAGTTTGTATGTGTATGAGCAAACAATGAGTCTCAACCAAACCTGTGACTGAAGCCCTATCAAGATCTATGTTTATCGTTCCATAGATGAATATGGTATCATGCACTCCAGCAATAGGGCGAGTGAGGAGTTGTCAATTCCTAATAGCGCTATCCATAATGACCATTGGCTCAAAGAGTTAATGGTTAGAGATAAGGGAAGGGCCTTAGTACGATAAGTTCTCATGTTCCGTGTTGCATAGACACACATAGAGAGACATAACAATAAAATAGCAATCATGTTTGATACAAATCAATTTAAATACAACATTCAAATAATAGTTTTTCGGGACATGCTTTTCCACCCCAAAACATAAAAACTGAAAATAGGGGAGTGCGTGAATACTCACAATGCATTGAGATGATGCAAATGATGCCTTGATCTACGCTCCACTCGTACCACTATTGTTTTCCTACAACGATGTTACACATTAATGAGTCTCTAATTGAAATCTAATACTAGTATACTTACTACTACAATAGAATTATGCCAATAATGTGTTAAAATTTAATATTGATAAGTTACAAACATTTTTCTGTGGAAATTAAGTTTCAAAGAATCAATTGTTATATAACAATTTAAGTGGAAAATTTCCATTATTGAAATGTTAATATTTAACATTTTAGAGGTGTTCCAATGATTAAATATTCAAAACGAAATCAATTTAGTTCTAAACTTTCCCAAACTTTGTATTTCATTTTTAATTGAAGTCAAACACCTTAAGATAAATTTTCTTGAATTTTTTATTTGTCTAACTATTTTTCACCATTTAATTCCTTGAATAATCATAAAATCATGGAAAAATAGTAAATTATCATGAAAAATTCTTATAATTTTTGTGTAACTGTTTTACAGTGTACATAATCTGGGAAAATTATTAATATGTGTTTTCAAAAAGTTTAACATAATTTTTATGATTTTTGTACATTTAAGTGTATTAAATCTTGGGAAAATAGAAGAAAAATAGCATACAGAAGATAAAAATCATCAAAAATTTTATGTATCATCCTAACATATTATAAGAGTTTCTGGTAAATTTTCATGAATTTTGGATTAGCAAAACTATTTTTCCTGTTTTTATTCCATTATAAACAAAAAACTTCAAGAGAAATAGATATACATTTTCAAAAATTCCCAAAATATTTTTCGGAGTCTTAAATATAAGGTACAAGCTGCGAAAAAGAAGAAATAATATTTTTACATTCCCTAAAGTGGTTTTATGATTTATTAGAGCTAAATAAAAAGAAAATTAAAAACAATACTAAACAGTAACAAAAATCGATGACACTTCATGAGAGATGTTTATTAACTTAAAGGATCATCCAAGAATTTTTCCAGAACTTATTTACTAGTGTAAGTATTTTATATGATTTAACACTCTATTTTCTTATTATTTTCATATAAAAATAAAGAAAATATATATTGAGCTGAAAATTTCCAGAATGCATCTTCATACAATTTAATAACAATGAAAAATTGTTTTCTTATTTTTGATGTTGAAAACCATGCCTAAAGGCTCAATAAATGTATAGAGAAAACTTGGTTCTTGTGATTTATGTAAAGATTATTGATGTTACTTTGACAATTTTTGCAACATGTTACAAAGACTTTTGAATCAAGATCTTTTTGTTCCTATTAATACATGATATTAAGAGTTTAAAATAATTTTTGAATGATTTGTAGTGATGAATAAGTCCTTTGAACATGCAACACAAAACAAATGTTCATAAGGAAAGTGCTGTTTGAGCAACAGTTTTGTAAAAATTGGTAAAAATCGAAATATTGGAATTTTCCAGTGACGTCAGATGGGTTTGAAAGCTAACTCAAAATATTATATTTCAGAAAACGAATCACGAATTTTGGTTATGAAATGAGTGAGATATGGCAGTTTAAAGTCAGGTAAAGAAATCTGGCAGATTGCATGGATGATGATTGGTTAGAAATGTGAGTTTTCATCATTTCCTTGAGTAAATCTTTTGAAGTATTTTAAATATATCATGATAAACTCATATTTTAGTCATGTTTCCAGAGATCAAAAGATTAAAACTTATCAAAATGTATACATGCATTTATGAACAAAATTTTGTTTCTAAAAAACTCTTAACTTGAGTTTGATGTTTTAATCCTTAAAATCGATTTTTGCACTAAGATCATGAACATGCAACCTTGTTTATCATACATGCATGGTGTTAAAACACATCCATCATGTTCTAAAAACCATTTTAACAAAAATAAAACAAGTTTGAAGAAGATGAAGAAGGAGAAATTGTAAGAAAAAGAGCAAAACTTGAAGGAAAAGTGAAGTAGAAATCGATTTTACCTTCAAGAATACCACAAGATGATGAAGATTTCGAGTTTGAGGAGTGTTCTTGGGTTAGTTTTCTGGAAAATTCCTTGGTTCTTAGAGGGAGGAAGAGAGAATGGAGTGGTGTTTGGAGAGAAAAAGTAGAGAGAAGGTAGAGAGAGTTTTCTAGAGAGAGAAAGAAGAGAGATGTTTGTGTGTTGGAGAATGAGAGTGTGAGAGAGAGATATGGGAAGAGAGGGGTCCGAAATTTTGAGTATAATAACCCTTTCTCATTCATTTTGTTTTATAAAATTTAAGTTATTTTATAAAATATCTAAATTTTATATAAAATGTGCACTAAAATCAAGTTTTTATTCATGAAACCTTGATTTTTGACTTATAAATTAAGGATGAATGTTAATGACTTAAATTTTTATTTTCCTTGATTATATTTCCCTGAATTTAATTGTTTTAAGATAATATTATAAGTTTCATAACTATTTTTATAGAATTCTTGATGTTAAACTTTATAAAATTTAAGTTTTAGGGTTTTTAGGGTTTTTGAGAGTTTGTAAAAATTTGGATATCAAAATAAATAGAATATTTGAGACTTTAAATTATCTTATGGTATTATAACTCTTTTATAGTTATAAATAATGTTTGTAATTTATTTTTATCGGTTTATTGGCATTCTATGTAGTGATTCCGAGATTCAAGTGAAATTGAGGAATCAAGTATACTAGTCCTAGTCTTCAACTTTGACTTAAGTTTCTATGAGACTTTGACCTAATTTTTACTTCTAGGTCAAGTGCATGATGTGTGTATATGATTCATGAAAAGGTGTTCGAGTCAAAGACTGACCCGAATATGGATAGACTCTACAGTTAAGTAGTTGTAGAATTCACATATCAATGTGAAATCTAAGTACATTATCCATTTTTTCCAGTTGCTTCCAAGTTTCTAGTAGGTTATAACTGAGCTTCTAGTCACTAAGTCCAGTATGTGTCGTGCGTATATGTGCAACTAAGTTTATTCAAATCTAGAACCGACTCGAATTTTGACGGTTGTCACAAGATCAATCAATGTCTTCTAATCCTAATGTCTCTTTAATATCTCATGTGCATCGTGACAAAGTGTCATCTAAGCATACCATCGATGACATTCCTTGGTTTAGAACTAAAGCAAGAGTTTTTAAATCTAATGATCCAAGTTCTTCGGATTTAGTAGTTAAAAAGGAACTAAAAATCTAATGTTAAATGAAAGAATCCTGGAATTAGAGTTTATAATCGATGTGGTGATTCTTCCCACAAAGTCGGCGAGCGCAC
Organism: Lactuca virosa; assembly: GCF_052849685.1. Classification (NCBI taxonomy): domain Eukaryota; kingdom Viridiplantae; phylum Streptophyta; class Magnoliopsida; order Asterales; family Asteraceae; genus Lactuca; species Lactuca virosa. The sequence continues at coordinate 176,147,970 of NC_136428.1, forward strand.
TTTCCAGAAGAGCTCCATTCGTGTTGACAATATCATGACTCGAAATGATAACTGGATCAAAAAGGGAAACTCTTTAGATTGTCTCCTTGATGATTGTTATAATATTTTTTCTTAAGTGACCCATTGCAAAATGGGTCAGTGTATATTAATTGTATATTTTAGTTTTAGGGTAAAGAATATATTTGGTATTTAGATGGTGGTTGCTCAAGACATATGACCAGATTCAAGTCTCTTATGGAATATTTCATAGAGAAGGATGGTCCTACTATTACATATGGAGATAATGGAAATGGAGCTACATTGGGATATGGAACCATCAAGTGCAATTCTGTTGTATTCAAGAATGTCTCTTACATGAAAGGTCTTCAGCATAATCTCATTTCAATCAGCCAACTGTGTGACATTGGTTATCAAGTTCACTTTAACCAGAGATAAGGAATGCTTTTTGATCAAAAGAATGTCATTGTTCTGAATGAAAATTGTTAGAATGACATTTAGGTCTTGGATATGTTCTCTGCCGACAACTATCTTCTTTACTGCTTTTTCTCTCATGCTTAGTCTCGTCTAAATTTCTTGTGGCACAAAAGGTTATCTCACTTGAACTTTAAGAACATATCAAAGATTTCTGGGAATCAGCTAGTAAGAGTAATTCCTAAGATGCAATTTGTCAAAGATAAACTATGCTTAGCGTGTGAAAAGGAAACGAAAACAAGTCCTGCTTCAAGCCAAAGTCTTGTTCTTCCAATATCAAACCACTTTATCTTCTCCACATGGACCTTTTTGGACCAGTCCCGATTAAGTCAAGGGTTGGGAATAAGTTAATATCGTTATTGTCGATGAATTTTAAATATTTATCTAGGTAGTGATCATGGAACTAAATTTAAAAATTCCTCCCTGGAAGACTTTTGCTCAATCTCAGGAATCTATCATAGCTTCTCTGCTGTTGCAACTCACCAACAAAATGACATTGCTAAAAGAATAAATAGAACTCTTATTGAAGCTGGAATAACCATGGCCGTCAAAGCTGGCCTTCCTCTGTCATTTTGGGATGAAGTTGTCAACACAATGTGTTATACCCAAAACCGTTCCATCATTGTTAAGCGTCATGGGAAAACTGCCTATGAGCTACATAAGGGTAGTAAACCTGGCATCGCTTACTTTCATGTGTTTGGGTGTGTTTATTACGTTTTGAATCAAAGAGGTCAGCGCTCTAATTTTGAAGCTAAAGATGATGAAAGAGTGTTTCTAGGTCACTCTAGTGTGTCCAAGGCTTTCAGGGTATTCAATCTTTCAAGGTAAACTGTTGAGGAAACTGCTCATGTCACTTTCGATAAAGGCTCAATAATTGATGATCAGATTGATCATCATTCATCCATTCTGAATGAACTTACTTGCAGTCCTTCATACATTGTTTCTGATTTCTTGCCGAATGACATGGACCCTGTTGTTCCCAATGTTGATCAAATTTTCAACTCCCTATCTAACTCTGAAGATTAGCCTATTGTCTTTGATGAAGCAGAGCCATCTAATCAGGAAGATCATGTTCCAAATACTACGAATGAATGTTCTAATCCTAGGATTCTTCGAGATCATCCTGAATTTTAAATCAGTGGAGATGTAAATTCTGGGATTCTCACTCGTACTAGAGTCATCAGCAACTTCTTCATGTTTGTGAATTTTGTTTTAATGATTGAACCAAAGAAGCTGAAGCACTGAAAGAAGCTGACTAGATCAAGGCTATACAGGATGAAGTGAATAAATTTGAACATCAACGTGTGTGGACTCTTGTTCCCAATCCTCAAGAAAAAACTATCATTGGCACTTGCTTGGTGTTCAGAAACAAGATGGATGAAGATGGGATCTTCATTAGAAACAAAGCAAGACTTGTGGCTCAAGGATTTTGTCAAATGGAAGGGTTAAACTATGACAAAAAGTTTTCCTATGTTGCTAGACTTGAAGCAATTCGTCTGTTTCTTGCTTTTGCTTCATTCAAGAACTTCAAAGTCTATCAAATGGACATTAATATTGCCTTCTTACATGGGGATCTTCAAGAATAATTCTTTCTAAATCAACCTTGAGGTTTTAAAAGTGAAGAATTTCCAATTCATGTAGATCGTCTTGATAAACCTGTCTATGGTTTTAAGCAGGCACCTAGAGCATGGTATGACACATTGGCGAGTTATCTTCTTGTAACCGGATAGCAATGAGGAAAAATTGACAACACTTTGTTCATAAAGCATTCAGGATCTCACATCATTCTTTATCAATTGTATGTCGATGATATAACTTTCGGTTCCACTGATGAGAAACTAAGTTCTGAATTCGCTGAGATTGTGGCTCAGAAGTTTGAGATGAGCATGATGGGTGAACTAAATTTCTTTTTAGGTTTGCAGGTGAAACAGCTAACTGATGGAATTTTTGTTTGTCAAGATAAATACATTTGCAGACATGCTAAAGAAGTTGGTGTTTTTTATTGCAAGCCAACAAAGACTCCAATGTCCTCATTAGCGACTATTGACGCTGATCCAACTAGCGTTGATGTCAATGCAACCCTATACCGAGGAATAATAGGTTCACTTCTCTATCTTACTAGCAGTCGTCTCGACATTATGTTTGCTACCATATTGTGTGCACGTTATCAAGCCATTACTATGGAATCTCATCTTCTCGGTGTAAAGTGGATATTTCGTTACTTAAAGCATACACCCAATCTTAGGTTATGGTATCCTCGCTATTCTGAGTTCAAGCTGGTGGGATACACTGACTCTGATCATGCTTGATGTGGCATTGATCGTAAAAGTACTTTAGGAGGGGCTTAAATGATTAGAGATAGATTGGTGAGCTGGTCCAGCAAGAAGCAGACATCACTGGCTTGCTTTACCGCCGAAGCTGAATATGTAGCTGCTAGAAGGTGTTGTGCTCGGATTCTTTAGACTCAAAAACTATTTCCTAGATTATGTTCTACACTTCTCAAAGACTCCTATCTGCCGTGACAACACCAGCACCATTCAGATGATACAAAATCCAATGCATCATTCCAAAACCAAGCATATTGACATCCGTCATCACTTCATCAAAGACATTGTTCATAAAGGAAAAGTAGAGTTGTTCTACATTCCATCCATTGATCAACTGGTTGACATTTTCACCAGGGGATTGGATGAGAAGACACTAAACAAATTAATTGCAGATCTTGGCATTCTTTCTATGACTTAATCATTTTCTATTTTTGTTGAAATAACTTTGCTTCTACTTTCTTTCTCAAATCGCAAAAACACAAAAACAAGTCCTACTTTTTTTATGTTTTTCTCTTACAGAACTTTACATAGTTTGATTAAGCTTTGCTTCTAATGTTTAAACGTATTCTCTTTTCTTTCTATTATCTATCTTTCAGGCCTATCTACGATTTATTTGCACCTCTTCCTTCCAGAGTTAGAAAGAGCTGGAGTGATCCAGATTGTTCTGTGCAAGGAGCAACCATCAATACAATGAGTCTTACTTTCATCTATTGACTCATAATTTGATAAAACCTCAAATGCTCTCTTGTTGATATTCTCAACGTGATGATTTCAAGGATTTGAGCCAGTTAAATCATAGGTTACAAAGATTGGTTTCTGCCTCTCTCTTACTCTTCGTGAACATGAACCTTAGAATCCATTTGTAAGATCTCAACGATAAATGGCTTCAACAATTTTGGCTTGTAGTAAGTTGTATTGTATATTAATGTGTTTGTTCTTGCTTGTGTTTTCTTTTATAGCCAGATTTGAGGATAGATATCTCGAAGAAAGGAAATTGATTAATGAGTATTTATTTCAAAAGATCTCTCTTTGGTGATTCTACTAAAAAACCATCTTCTTTTATGATTCTCCTGAAAAGGCTACGTAAAGAGCCTCTGAAAAGGCTGTATATTCCTTTTTTTAACTATTCTTCTGTTGACTATCTCTTAAGATTTTATCTGCTTTCCTATTTTGTATTGTATAACATTAAATGATTTAGCAGTGCATTACAAAGTTCTAGACTGCAACTCAGTTGTACGATACAGAAGTTGAACCACTTCTTGTTGATGAACTGACACCATTTATGATTCACACTGATTCCACCTCAGCTTGAGTGAAACAATCCATTCTCTCCTTAATTTATTCTCAACAAAACTTGACGATTAATTATGATATACGACACACTGATAAAAGTTTGAAACGTTCTGTCGATGCTTAGTTTATGTACCATAAACTATTACATGTACCAACCCCTTCTTGCCCTTACATTTTTTTAAAGATATATGATTCAGCATAATGTACCGTACGCTGATGAGAGCTTGAAAAATTTATGCAGATGGTTAAGCTAAAACACCACAGCTTATTACACGCATCAATCCATTCTCTCCATATATTCTTCTTTATAATTTTTTGATTCAGCATACAAAGCCAGACGCTAATGAGATTTCAAAAAATTTGTGCCAATGGGTATATCAATGTCCCTGATATATTACACGCACCTACCTATTATTTCCCAACAATTTTTATATTTAAGAAGTTAATGATTCACTGTATTACCCATACACTGATAAAACTTCGACACTCTTTGCCGATGGGTACATTTAATTCTGGAATGTATTACACGCATCATTCCATTATTGCCCTTTATTATTCTAATGAAAGTGGTAATGAGTCAGCGTATAAAACCATACGCTGGTGAGACCTTGCAATACTATGTCAGTGAATGTTACTTCAAACCTATACTATCAAGAGACATCACAAACTCACTAGTTTACTAGCTGCAACTCTGATACACTGATCGCTTTCTCTAATACCATATTTTCTGCTGATGTCAAAAAGGGGGAGAGACTGAGCACGCTTTATATTTGATCTGAAGACGAGCTAAATAAAAGGGGGAGTATGTATCTACTGAGCCTCTATTATACACTAGTACACTGATTGTCTTGATGCGATGGCGAAGATTCTAAATGACGACGCTAACTACTAGGCAATTGGAAAAGTATTGAATATGAAAAGGGTAATCATATTGTATATATGTCAAGAAGAGTTATACATTATTTCAGGGGGATCATTCGTTAAAGATTAGTGTTTCTCAAATGATAACCTTGATAATTTTGATGACTTTGTTGAAGATTAGTTTTGACATCATCGGATAGGGGGGATTGTAAGGTCACACCTTATGATCTGATGAGTCAAACACTTTACACGCTGAACGCCAGCACCAGCTCCAAAATCAGCACCAACAACATCCCTTCAAGACCTTATCACCATCACCATCTAGATAGTGATCTTATGTAATCTTTGTATATTAGGAAGTTATATTTATATGTATAGAATAGATAGCAGATCAGATATCTTGGTGATAAGGATCAGTTCTTATTGTAGATTAGATGCAATCCCTTGATTAAAGGGATATGCTAGTATATTTTAGTATATATTCAACATTAGGGTGAAACTCTAATGTACGTCTTGGTGACCGTCTTTATGACATTCATTTTCTTGGTGATAACAACCCCTTTCTTGGTGAAATACTTCTTTTTGATTAATTGGTGATAACAACCCCTTTCTTGGTGATAACAACCCCTTTCTTGGTGAAATATCCGATCCATACAAAACTTAAAAAACCATGATGCACCATGAAGTTGGTCGAATAACTCATTTATCCTCAGGAGTGGATAACGGTTCTTCACCATCAGCTTGTTCAGGTCCCGATAAACAATAGACATTCGGTGTGAACCATCCTTATTCTTCACAAACAGAATCGGTGCTTCCCAAGGAGAATTACTCGGTCTCTTGAATCTGTTGTGTAATAGTTCATGTAGTTTTGTAGACAACTCTTGCATCTTCGGAGGTGCTAAACAATAGGGTGCCTTGGCTATCGATGCTGCACCCGGAATCAAATCAATGTGAAACTCAACATGTGTCTTAGGAGGAACTCTTGGGAAATACTTGGGAAATACATATGGAAAATCATGAATAATAAGCACATCGCCCATGGTTGTCATCTCCACAACTCGGGCATCCGTCACAAAGGCCAGGAATCAAGAACAACCTTGCTAAACATATCTCCCGGCTCTTGCAGCTGAACAGAGATTCATCCACGCTAAGCACCCTCATCACGGATAACCCCTTATTAGGTTTTGAACTCTCACCAATTGGTGCTCACAATCAATCATAGCCCCATTGGGGCCCAACCAATCCAACCCAACAATCACCTTCGAACCTCAACAAGGAATCATAACCAAAAATTGATCCAATACCTCTCCCTAAACATATTCTGAATACATCCCTGATGAACCCTCAAAGCACTAACAGATCGGTCATCTTCAATATTTTCCTTCAATGGAGAATCTAGTCCTTGGAGCATCACTAAACTACTTGCTAAGTGCAAGAGACATAAAAGATAAGGTAGCCCCCGAATCGAAAAGGACATCAGGAAACATACCATTGAATAAGAATGTTCTATACATGTGACAACCCGAACCTTTTTCCATTACCATTAACAAATTTTCGTTAATAAAATTTATGTTTTATTAAGTTCCGTCAAATTAATTTTGGTTTGGAAAATCATTTCGTTATATAATTGAACTTTATATATGAGTCGGGACCAAAATCACGCGAAATTTCGAGTTTTCCTTCGATCAAAACAGCATTCACGGCCTGACTTGTGTTCACGGCCGTAAACCTGTTTACGACCGTACACTCGTTTACGGCCAGCGTCTAGTGGACCCCACCACCGACCACGAAAACCCCCTATAAATACGAGTTCGTACCCCTCATTTACACTTTTCTGGCCGAAAACTCTCTCCTTCTGTCTCTAGACTCTTCACCGTAAACACCAAAAACACCCTTATTCTTCCAAGAATCATCAGGAAAAACTTCTGGAGGTTCTTTAGGAGCATGTAAAACATGTTTTTCATCGAATCAGACATACTTGTTCTTGAGCTTACGGTCGTACACACTTCATACCTTCAAATGTTCAAAGGCCGTAAACCCGTTTACGGCCATAAACTCATCAAACCTTCAAAGGCCGTAAACCCTTCAAGAGGCAGTTCATGGCCGTAAACTCCATTCATGGCCGTAAACCCCCTTCACGGCCGCAAACTTTCCCTAAGTGGTGAATTGGACTGAAAACCTATTTCCCTCGATTCAATCAAGTCCCGGTAACATTCCTTAACCGAGAGCAAGTGTTTTTCTAACACTTTATCTAACGAAATCGCTAATTTAGATACATATATGTATTTAAATGTTACTAGGATTCCGTTAAGTACCACATACAACAACTTGAGGGTCTTCATTTCACGTCTGCTGGTTCAACGTTTGCACACAACTAACAGTGAGTTAATACCCCTAAGCTTTTATGATTTTTAATGTTTTCAAGGGGGGGAATACAAGCCAAACACAAATGATTTTGTGAACCAAAAACAAAAGGTTTTTAACAAGTTTAAAACTTATAAAATTGATACAGTCAAACGATTCCCACGTTTCTAAAATATTTAGATATTTTATCCATTTTGTACTATGTTGAGCATAAGGGACACTTTCAACTTGGAAACATAATTGCCTAGTTTTCAGATAAACTTTACAAAACAAGTACATAACATTTCAAGCAAACTATAATAGGTATAGTTTGGGGAATTCAATACACAACTTTTACTGATTCAGACTACATACATGGGTAAACATATAAACTATGACTGATTTAGTTTATGATATAAATTACTACGAGAGTACAACATTTAATAATTATTTAAGTATAATTATTACCTTATACAGTATACATACGGGTTACAATACAGTAAAATATTACAGGACTACACGTAAACTAGTTAATACATAATTGTGAGACTCTACTTCAAAACTATACCTTTTGGTGTACTGAATTAAATCCTATCATAGTATAACCAGAGTCTCCTAGAGGGAGAGCGTGAGATTTATGAATAGATCTATCCGAGACTGACAATCCCACACCTGAAATGCTAGCTACAGTTAGGCAGGCATGCCAGGGGTGACAAATATCATATCATCCGACGCCTAAAGAATGTCGTAGAGGTCACTAGGTCATATCGAGCATGGTTATACGACGCACAATAGTATAAACTAACCATTTGTTTACGGGATTTCATTCTTCATTAGTCTTATTTTAAGTAATGAAACTACTATACATACTGTTAGTAGCCAGGGTTTTCAAACAGAACATACTATACATACTCGTGGTAGCCAGGGTTTTCATACAGATCATACTATACATATTGGTGGTAGCCAAGGTTTCATACAGATCATACTATACATACTGGTGGTAGCTAGGGCTTCATACAGATCATACTATACATACTGGTGGTAACCAGGGTCTTTCAGACAGAACATTCTATACGAAGGTTTTCATACATAATTCATCATACAATACATCTAGTAGTAACCAAGCATACAAACTACTATGTTTCATATACTACCATATGATACAGTAACAAACAATTTAGTTAATTCTATAATTCCTTAGTTTATCCATCAGGGTTATGTATGAAGAATATTCGATAGACTGTGGAGTATGTGGTTTCCACCTCATTTCATGTTCCTTGTTTGGTTGTGGGCTTAGGGCAGATCCACATAATCAACTGTTTGTTCGATACTAGTTTATACATGGCTAGCATGAACTAAGTGGTCATAGATGGAACTGATATTATCACACTTTTACTAAAGAAAATATTGGATTTTCTTGGAAACGTACGAATATTTTTACAGAGTCATCAACAGGTTTTCATTACAAAAACATCGCTTATGAACTTACCAGCTTTATACTGATACTCTTTCAAAACTGCTTGTATTCTCAGGAAATCAGTAGACAGGTACCTCCTGGAGTTTTGAGAAGACGGAGCATATAGAGTCACGTCTTTTTCTTTTGATTGTACTTTTGATGTATAAAAATAAGAATCAAACAGATGTAAATACCCTTTTTATATATGTATTCAATGTAATGGTTGTGTTTACTATGATTACTATGATGCAATTGTTGTGATACTCCATATGACGTCATCCACCCCCGAACGTTTCCGCCGTTCCAGTTTGGGGGTGTGACAGATTGGTATCAGAGCTCTTGTTTATAGTGAACTAAGTATACCAAACCTTACATGGTATACAACTATAAACACTATGGGGCCGAAGTGCTCTGAACTAGAAGTATACTTTTAAAATATAAGTATTTTATAAGAAGTATACAAGTATACATACGTGCCAGAAACAGTATCATAAGTAGAACAAAACAAAAGCATTTGGGTGTTGGTCACTGCGGTTAAACCTGGATAGTTATGTAATCATGTATGGGATCAATATAGCCTGATCAACTATATTTATTTGAGACATGACCAACATGTGTCCGGGAGTGATCATGATGTTGCAGCAAGCCTAAAACTTACCAAGCTATATACATCAAGATATCGATATAACAGAGCATACAACTTAAAATACTATAGGAGTATTTTAGCTAGAGCTGAATACAGTGTATAGATTCATTCCAAGTGTTGCTACTTATTTCTTCCTAGCGATAGTTTACTTGCATTGGTAACCATTCTCTGTTTATCGTTTAGTAGAACACTTTATCTATCAGGATGAGATATATCTTGTTTCATATCTCTTGATTTAAAGATCTAGGGGACTTACCATCCTCTTCTCCCTGATTATTTTTTTTACAAAAAGATGCCTCCCAGAAAGAGACCCAACAAGAAGAACAACGACCCTCCGCCGCCACCAACTCCTCAGTTCGATCCTGCCATGTTCCAGGCAACAGTTACAGCCGTTGTGGCTGCAGTAATGGCGCAAATAAACCCTGGTGGGGCTAGCGGATCCGGAGGTGGTACTCATCCCCAGAATTTTGTCGATCAGGGACATCAAAAGGAGTGTTGTTATAAGGATTTCATGAATGTGAAACCAAACCCTTCGACAGCAATGGAGGAGTCATTGCCTTAACCCGATGGTTCGAGATGATCGAATCCATTTTTGAGATTTACGCTTGTTCCGAGGTAAACAAAGTGAAGTTCGCCGCCTGCACCATCACCGATAGAGCACTGACCTGGTGGAATGGTCGACTCAAATCCCTAACTCTACTGGTAGCGAATGCCATGGGGTGGGAAAGCTTAAAGGAGCTTATGCTTACTGAATACTGCCCTAGGTGCGAGATGCAGAAGTTAGAGCACGAGCTTTGGAACCTGAAGATGAAGGGTTCCGAAATTGCTGCCTACACAGTTAGATTCTGCGATCTGGCTCTTCTATGTCCAAGAATATTCACCCTGGAAAGCAATAAAATAGAAAGGTACATTTGGGGATTGACGCCCCCAACTCAAGGAAATATCTTGGCTGCTAAGCCTTCTACATTTGACAGCGCCAAGTGCCTGGCGCAGACCTTGATAGATCATGGGGTTGGTCTCGATGAAGTGACAACTGCTCCTGAACCACCAAAGACGAGTGGTGGGAAGAAGAAGTTTTGGAACAAACGAAAGGGCCAGTCTTTGCAGGAGCCCTCCAAGAAACAACAAACAGTGGCAGTCCACGCTGCTACTACTCCTGCTGATGTTCCAACCACCCAAGCACCTACCAGTAGGTATGCTAGTACTCTTCCAAGGTACGACAAGTGCAACTTCCATCATCATGAGCAGTGCCAGGAGATGTTGTGCAACAGCTGTGGTAAGAAGGGACACACAACACGATTCTGCAAGGCACCAGTCCAACCAACCAATTAGGCTCCTGGAGCGGGCACTGGTCAAGCCTGTTATGGATGTGGGGAGGTTGGGCACTTCAAGAGAAATTGCCCCAAGGCAACAACAACTGACAAGACAGGGAGAGTGCTGGCAATGGTCCAGGAGGAGGCAATTGCTGATCCCACCGTTGTTACGGGTACGTTCCCCCTCGACAACTCTTATGCATGCATTCTTTTCGATTCTGGTGCGGAGAGAAGTTTTGTTAGTCATGCATTTAAACATCTACTCAAATGTAAATCCCAACCTTTAATCGAAACATTTACCGTTGAGATGGCTAACGGAAAGAAAGAGAGCACTAACAACATATTCATAGGCTGTACCCTTACCCTAAATGACCATTCCTTCCCCATCGATCTTATGCCAGTTTCCATAAAAAGCTTCGACATCATCGTCGGCATGGATTGGTTGAGCCCCAATCGTGCCCATATCCTTTTAAATGAAAAGCCATTCGCCTCAATCTTCCCTTGGGCGAAGCTCTCATAGTTTACGGCGATAAAATCAGCTCAAACCTTCGTATCATTTCATGCATCAAGGCCCATAAGTACCTGCGAAAGGAGTGCCATGCATTCCTAGCCCATGTCGTTAACGAAAAGCAGGAAGTTAAGTACCTCGAGAGCATCCCCGAAGTCTGCAACTTTCCTGATTTCTTCCCCGCAGATCTTCCCGGAATCCCTCCCGAGCGCCAATTCGAGTTCTGTATCGACTTAATTCTCGGAGCTACTCCCGTAGTTAAATCCCTATACCGTCTGGCACCGGCAGAAATGCAAGAGTTATCCAGCCAGCTCAATGAGCTACTCAGCAAAGGATTCATAAGACCAAGTTCCTCACCCCGGGGAGCCCCAGTCTTGTTTGTGAAGAAGAAAGATGGATCCTTTCGGATGTGCATAGATTATCGTGAATTGAACAAGCTCACCATCAAGAACCGTTATCCCTTAACCAGAATCGACGACCTCTTCGATCAACTTCAGGGAGCCAGTTACTTCTCAAAGATAGACCTAAGATTAGGGTACCATCAGTTGCGAGTCCATGAGAGTGAAGTTCCCAAGACAGCATTCCGAACTCGCTATGGTCACTACGAGTTTGTAGTTATGCCCTTTGGTCTAACCAACGCACCGGCGGTATTCATGGATCTGATGAATCGGGTGTGCCGCCCTTTCCTATACAAGTTTCTAATTGTGTTCATTGATGATATACTTGTCTACTCTCAGAATGAGGAAGACCATAGACAACACTTGAGACTAGTGCTAGAAACACTAAGGGCGGAGAAACTCTATGCAGTTTTCAAAGTGCGAATTCTGGATCAGGAAGGTCACTTTCCTTGGTCATGTGGTTAGCGAGGAAGGCATACACGTGGACCCTTCCAAGATCAAAGCGATTGAGAATTGGTCAGCACCGAAAACGCCCACAGAACTCTGTAAATTCTTAGGTCTCGCTGGCTACTATCGCATGTTTATCCAGAACTACTCCAGAATTGCTAAGACTTTAACCACCCTGACTCAGAAAGGTGTACCCTTTTTTTGGGGGAGAAAAGCAAGACTCTGCATTTCAAACATTGAAGCAAGCCCTATGCAGCGCACCTATCTTGTCTCTGCCCGAAGGGACGGATGATTTCGTTCTCTACTGTGATGCATCCAATCAGGGCCTAGGCTGTATGCTCATGCAGCGAAGAAAGGTTATTTCCTATGTCTCGAGACAGCTAAAAACACACGAAGTCAATTACACAACTCACGATCTAGAGCTGGGAGCAATGGTCTTTGCGTTAAAGATTTGGAGACATTATCTCTACGGAGCCAAGTGCACTGTCTTCACCGACCATAAGAGCCTACAACATATCTTCGATCAGAAAGAGTTGAACATGAGACAGGGACGATGGCTAGAGCTACTCAGTGATTATGAGTGTGAAATACACTCTCATCCCGGCAAGGCCAATGTGGTAGCGGATGCCCTCAGCCGAAAAGAGTATTCAGGTCGTAGAGTGAAGGCACTGACAATGACCATCCATTCCCATCTATCCGCTCAAATCAAAGAGGCTCAGTTGGAAGCCTTAAAACCAGAGAACATGTCGGATGAAGCTTTGAGAGGAATGGAAAAGAACTTAGAGATCAAGGGAGACAGAGTTTACTATTTCATGAACCGGATCTGGACCCCGAAGTACGGCGGTTACATGGAGGTTGTCATGAACGAAACTCACAAGACTAAATACTCTGTTCATCCAGGTTCAGAAAAGATGTATATGGATCTCAAACAACTCTATTGGTGGCCGAACATGAAAGCAGAGATCGCTACCTTCGTGGGCAAGTGCCTGACTTGCGCCAAGGTGAAGGTGGAATATCAAAAGCCCTCAGGTCTACTCCAGCAACCAGAAATACCTGAGTGGAAGTAGGAAAGGATTACGATGGATTTCATCACTAAGTTACCCAAGTCTTAAAGTGAGCACGACGCCATCTGGGTAATTGTCGATCGACAAACTAAATCCGCCCACTTCCTGCCAATCAAAGAAAACTTTAAAAAGGAGAGAATGACACAAATTTACCTTCGAGATATAGTCCGCCTGCATGGTGTACCTGTATCCATTATATCCGATCGGTATAGCAAGTTTACCTCGAGATTTTGGCAGTCACTACAGAAGGCTCTTGAAACTAAGTTGGATATAAGCACAGCTTACCATCCACAGACAGATGGGCAGAGTGAGAGGACCATTCCAACGTTGGAAGACATTTTGAGAGCCTGCGTCATTATCACACCCCCAAACCAAGGATGGCAGAAACGTCCGGGGGTGGAGGACTTCATGTATAGTATCACAACAACGAGTATAATAGTGTTCAAAGTAAATACAGCCATCATGGATATAATTGAAAAAAGTTACACCATAGTATGTGTTTACAGGTTTCAAATCAATTACACTACGATGACAAAATGAAATGTTTGACGATTTAACGTCCCATCCTCAAAAGCTGTTGATTTCCTGTTTCACTGATTTCCTGAGAATACAAGTAGTTTTGAAAAAGTGTCAACAATTAAGTTGGTGAGTTCATAAGAGTTTTATTTGAGAAAGACGCTGTTTTCACTATGAAAAGCGATAGAGTATGATTCCAGAAAATTCAATATTTTCTTTATTAAACGCGAAAAGAACGCTTCTATGTTATGCAATAATGTACGCTAGAAAGACCCGTAGATTCCTTCTATAATCACCCAGTGTGTATAAGTTATATAAGATTTAAGTTAAATAAATCGTCGAATATAATGGGTCTACCCTAGGTCCACAACCAAACAAGGAACAGGAAGTAAGGCGGACCCACCGCTTCTAAGTCGATTGCGACTAAATTCTCATATAACTCTAACATGTACACCTAGCAAATTATAGCTGAAGTCTAACAATTGTAGATGAAACGTAGTTTTAATATCATGAAAGCCATTTAGTGTAAACCTGGTACTTTGTGATGTATACTTCAAGAAAAATCTCTTATTTTCCTTATAAAAAAAGTTATGTAGACTTAAATCCCAAGACCAAGAATATGTGTGTGTGTTTTGTACTTATAATGTTTATAATCGTAATACATTTCCAAAGAAAATCCAATATTTTCCTTATAAAAAGTTATGTAGCCTTAAATCCCAAGACCGATGATATGTATGGGTTTTGTACCTATAATGTTTATAATAGTTTTTAAATAGATAAAACCCCTTTTCTAAGTAGAATTTTCCCTGTAAACTTGAAAGATTGTTAACTACCTATGTGAGTTGTTATAACCATACTATAACTCGAGGACCTTGTACTCGATGTTCTTCAGGCGTCGGAATGTTATGACACTTGTCACCCCAGACCTGCCGGTCTAGCTGTTGCAAGCAGCTCAGGTGCGGGTTTGTCAGACCCAATATAGATCTATACACAACTATCACGCTCTCCCTACAAGAGATTCTGATTATAACTACATGACTTTTCTGTGGTACTTAAGAGTACCCCGAAGGAGAATGTCTCACAAATTACGTTAACTAGTTTACATATAGTTTGAGTATAAAACTTCTTCCGTGGTGGAAGTGAAATCACCTTTTATGAAATAATTTAGGGATATGGAATCCTTAAACTATTACTATTATAGTTTATCATGTAGTATATGAAAAACCCATTTGTTTTGAGAGTAAAACCTTTTTCATGTAGGATGCTTTTATCGAAAAATCCATAAACTATACTTATTGTGGTTTATTATATGTGCTCGAAATGAATGGAAAAGCCTTATCATGAATGACTAATTTCTGTTTATGATGATAAACTAACAAGAATGCATTCAACATTTAGAAACTTAATGTTATGCACTTTACTCAACATACTACAAAGTGTTGTTAATATGGTAAGTTATGTAGCTAGTTTTTAACCTTTCTGCACTGTTTTAAAAACATCATAGAAAAATCATACGAGGTCTCTAACTTGTGTGAAAAGGTTCATATTCACAGACTGGTCCGAATTCGTTTCTGAAATGTTAGGCAGTTTTGTAAAAATCACCATAAATTGTGGAAAAATCATATGAAGATGTGCAAGTAGTCATTTTAAAAGTATAGACCTGAACTATTTTCATATTAAACAGTTTTGAAAAATACTAAGCTTAAGTTGGGTAAAACAGTTCGTGAACAGGTCACAACTTTTCTGTTGTAAGCTGTCAAGTTAAGTTTCAAATATGTTTTGGTGTTTTAGCTTGTATTCCCCCCCTGAAAACTAAGAAAACTGGAAAATGTAGGGGTATGAACTCACCTTGAGTGATTTCTTGATGAACATGTGAAAGCTTGGATGATCCTAGGAACGACTTTTGGTGTTAAATGTGTGTAGATGATTCAAGGATGTTAGGAAAACATGGAATGACACCTGAGTTTAGATGAAATACTTACCAAAAAGTGAAGTAGTAGCTCAAGAACACTAGCACAAAATGGTCGGAAGTAGAGAGAAGAGAAGCTTTCTTGAGGGGTTAAGAAGTGTGTAAGTTTGGAATGATCAAGGTAAACCAAGAAATCTTCCAGGGATTTCTTTATATAGAGAAGGTTCCTGGAGCAATTTGCAAGTTGAAATGATGTTTACTTTGGTTTGTGTGATGTAGATAAGGTTGGGCTAATGAGAGGATGACACATGGAGGCAAGTGGGCACACTTGACCCACTTGTGGGGTAAAATACTCCTCTTAATATAAAATAATGATTTTTAATTAATAAATCCTTGAGAAAATATGAGTTTTGGGTGTTTAAAATGGTAAAAATATGAATTTGGTGAAAAATCCTCGTCAAAAACGTCAAAAACGGGCTTAGGAAGCGAAAGTAGTCGAAAACCGGGCATTAAGGAGCGAACCTGCGAGGTTCGGCTCTTGGAGGTGCTGAGGACCGAAGGTAGGGGAAGGAACCGAGAGAAGGGAGAAGGGACCGAAGGTGGGTCTCGGTCTGAAGTGGTGAGAGAAGCGAAATAGACCGAGGGCTCGGTCTATTTCAGTTGCATGCAGGTTCGGTCCGAGGTGCTGGTTCGCTTCTGACAACTTCGCTTCTGAGGGGCTTCGGCTCCAATAGAAGGGTTCGGTTCCTAAGAGGTTCGGTTCCTAAGAGGGTTTCGGTCCTATTTAGCTGTTTTTCCCTATAACCTCCCGTTTTGAGCGGTGTTTGGTCAATTTAAGGGTCGGGATGACCTGGATGACTATAAAAAGTTGAGAGAGATTTTGAGAGAGATTTGGGAGAGATTTCACATACTTGGAGAGATTTTACATACTTGGAGAGATTTGGGAGAGATTTCACATACTTGGAGAGATTTAGGAGAGATTTCACATACTTGGAGAGATTTTACATACTTGGAGAGATTTGGGAGAGATTTCACATACTTGGAGAGATTTCACATACTTGGAGAGATTTGGGAGAGATTTCACATACTTGGAGAGATTCCACATACTTGGAGAGATTTGGGAGAGATTTCACATATTTGGAGAGATTTCACATACTTGGAGAGATTTGGGAGAGATTTCACATACTTGGTGAGATTTTACATACTTGGAGAGATTTGGAGAGATTTCACATACTTTTAGCCATTATTATCGTATAATCTCGTAATGCAAGGCTCGTGAACCTCGTTATGTTTCGTTTATGATTGTTTTAAGTCCCCGAAAGGGTCCTTAGTCGTGTTTTGATGCATTAACTCCCTTTTTAGGGTTTTTACATTGCTAAACACATAGATTCTTCGGGACACTTGAATTCTTGACATACAAATGCACATTTTTATACAGAGAATAACTTTTAACATACAAGTACTAATTAAATTTGACCGGTTTGACTTGTTGACTTTATTTGAATTTGACTTGACTAGAAATTGACGGTTGTCACATCATCCGCCCGTTAGAAGGAATTTTGTCCCGAAATTAGCACTTTGATCGGGGCTTCGAGAGTTGGGGAAAGATGCGGGTATTTTTGTTTCATCTGGTCTTCGCGTTCTCAGGTGAACTCGGGTCCTCGTTTTACGTTCCAACAGACCTTCACAACGAGGATGCGAATTTGATTCAGTTCTATTGATCTATCGATCTATGATTTCTACCGGTTCTTTCACGAAGTGGAGACTGTCGTTGATTTTGATCACGTCGGAAGGTACCACAAGAGTCTCGTCAGACATACATTTCTTTAAATTTGACGTGTGGAAGGTTGGATACGCATTATTAGGTTTTTGTGGCAGTCGGAGTTTGTATGCTACCGGGCCAATCCTAGCAAGGATTTCGAATGACCCGTTGTACCTTGGATTTCGTTTCCCATGTTTACCGAAACATATCATTCTTTTCAACGGTGAGGCCTTTAGCAGAGCTCGGTCACCAACCCGCAATTCTGAGGGTTTGCGTCGCTTACCTGTGTAGCTCTTTTGTCGGTTTCGAGATGCTTTCAGCCTTTCTCGAATTTGCACTAAGTCACGAGTAATAACTTCTCCTCGGAGCGCTGCATAGGGCATGCTTTAGTGTTTCTTGATTGATTAGATCGGTAAGGAGCATATGGGTTCGGTTTACGCGACTAGACTTATTCGGATGGTAGAACGTTCATTCACACTCCTGGATAGCCTTGTCCCGAAGTTCATGGTAGGACTCGTACCATATTCGTCCCAAGCTTCTGTTCTTGAACCTTCTCTGCTGCATGCGCGATGTTCCCGAAGGGTCTTCTGGAACTACTTGTGGAAAGGTTTCGGAAGGTATAATACTCCTCTGGTGAGTGTTTTGGGGTTTCGCAATGAGAGATGACCCGGAGGTCCATGTCGGATTTGCGTTTATGAAAGGCGAGGGTTTCGATATTCAGTGGGTTAGGTGAAGGGTCTTTTCGTAGCCGTTTAATCGGGGAGGTGATATATGTGGAAAGTTGTATTCGTAAGAGATATTCGTTAGAGTGATAGTGCATCTTGTGTTTCTTTTTAGTGTGTTCCGTTTTGATCGATGTTATTGTTATTGCAAATGTTTCATACCACAGTAGCTAGTGCTGGTAGTAAGTGTGTTCTGATAGTTAGTAATGATACTTTATACCATGATCCCCGACAGGTCACTCTACGATCGAGCGGTATATGCAAGTCATATGTAATTTGGTATTGATGAAATCGTCGAGTGAGTGGCTCTACCCTAACCCCACTACTAGACATGGAACAAGAATTATTCGCTTTAAGTCTGTAGTATTTTAATTATAATTAACCCTGATGTGTACACCGAGTCATCATAGTTCATCGGTAATGATCCTAAGGTCATATATGAGTGTCTTTGATTTGATTGAACGAGAGAGTATTTTAACTACTTTTTTGAAAGACGGTAATTTTAGCAAACATACCAAATTCATTACAAACATATGGTACTTAAACGTTGTTGTTGTTGGAACATTACAAAAGTCCTAATAAGGTTCCTTGTTGCTCCTGCTGGTTTGTTTGTCACACTCCTCCTGCTCCTCAGTCATTCCTCTCAGTTGGACAATCTCTCTTGAAGTGTCCCATTTCACCCCATAGGTGGCATACTGGACTTACACTGATATAGGTGATTGAAGCGATGTGCCGGGTCTGGGTCCTGCAGAAGCGGGCAGTATGTCCGTTCTTGTTGCAGTTTTTACAATACGGCACCCGGCAGACCCCATTGTGATGGTAGCCACACTTATTACATTTTGGGAGTGCTCCCATATATTGTCTGACCGGTGCTTGAGTGACAGGCGTTGTGGCTAGTGTCGAGGCTTGAGTCGTGACTGCTTTTGTAATCGCAGGGGCAGCCACCGTTTGTTGTGTTTTAGCACGTTTCTGAGATAGGTTCCACTTCTTTTTGTCCCAAACTTCTCGTTTCTTGTTCTTAGGTTTGTGGCCTGAGGCATCTTCGTTGGTAGACACTTGCTGGTGTTCTTGACTGTTACTGCGGTTAGTATTGCCGACACCGCCTTCACCTCTGCTGGGGTTGTTAGCATTGAGTTGCGCCGTGACGGCTGTCACGGCTGCCGTGACCGCAACTTGAAAAGTAGCAGAGTCTATCTGCAGGATTGCTGCCTTGCTTGTTGGCTGGTTACCTCCTTGTGAAGACATAACTCTGTTGCATGGGGAGAAACGATTCCGTGAGTGGGGATGATTATCTCTAGTTATATCCTTACCATTTATATACACATATATAAATTTCGCACTTTACTGAACTATTCTTGATGTTTTCTGCTAACGTTCCTGAAACGGAGTTATGGTAGTGGGTAGGAGTAGGTTTTGTACGGGTGTAAAGTTTTTTTTCCCATCCTAGGATTATGTTTGTCCAAACACACTTAGCTGAGGAGTTCTGATGGGATCTGGTGCATTAGTGTTAGTATGATCGCACCCTATATGCCTACGAAAAAGGCACCTTTCAACCATAAGGTTTTAAAAAGGTGAGATGATAATGAGTCTTGAATAAGGGCTTATACGTCAGGAGTTATCTCACTAAGTTTATTTTAGTTCTGAGTGTGTCGTGTTCTAATGTTTGTGGTGTTCTGAAAACAATTCATAATGAGAGTCTATATATAATAAACTTATGAATTTTTGGTAGTATTGCTCCCGATGAAATAATACGCATGCCCATTTCATTTGTATGATTCTAGTATATTTAGTTTTTAGAGAAAGGTTTTGAGCCTGATGCAGGTCTACACCACATCATTGCAAGGAAAAGTTTGGACCGCAATTAAATCCCTCGACTAGTGTAATTACTAACTCGTAGGGTCGGGCCTACACATGGAGGGGAGTAGCACCAACGGATACTCATAGACCTAATCTAGAAGGTCTTGTGAGTAAAATGAACTATGCTCATGACAATACGTCCCCAGTGGTGCTTGAAACGAAGCCGATGCGTCTTGTAGTTCTGCCAACCTATGCTCGGTTGCGACCACTCTCTCTTCGAGTGTCGAGTGTCTATCCTAATATTCCTTTGCCTTTGTATGTGCGGCGATAAGGTCCTTGATGAGTTGGTCTCTGAAATAGTAGTATCTTTCTAAGTCTCGAGTTTATGAGATGGTAGCGTCTGTAGCAGCGCGCAGTTCCCTAACTCGATTGTCGTGATCTGCTGGGTCATCATCGGGAGGGCTCTGTTAACCGGTCCCCCATGGTTGAGGTCAATGCAACCTCGTTGCTTTTCAAATGGCGATTGTTGTTGCTGATGGCGACTCCACCCCTCGATCAATGCTGCCCAACAGGGTACAAGTTCGACGTAGTCGAAATGATTCGCGAGAGTCCTGGCTATGTAAGGAGAGTTTTTGACCTCTGGCTCCACTTCCGACTCTTTTCCTAATCACCCACTAACTCTCCGGGTTCGGAAAGTAGGGGTCTCTTGGTAGGTAAAATCTTGCCATGAGGTCCGTGCGAGAATAGGGGTGAGGTAAGAGGCATATAATAATCATATTCCTAGAAATACTTATAGGGGTTTGATCCTCCTTAGTTATTTCTATAATGACATGGTGCATACCAGTTACATATAACAAAAGATATAATAGACCTTTGAATAAGTGATCATACTCCAAAACCACAACCAAACAAGGTACAGGAAGTAAAGCAATGATCACAGATTCTAAGTCTATGATATCCAAGTTATATATAACTTCAGCGTATCCACTTAGTGATTGTAGATCTACTAGCAAGAATCTGTTTGGTTTTCACATAAGTTATAGTACCACAAAATACTCCTATAGTATTTTAAATGTTATGTATGGTTCTTAACGATTTTCTGGTATGGTGTTGGTAAGTTGATAGACTTGTTGTCCACTATGACTATCCCCCGGCATATATTAGTCACTTCTCGGACGAATATAGTTGATCAGGCTATACTCCTCCCAGACTTGATTGCATATCCCAGGGCATATTCACTTTGCACAACTCCTCTATTTTTAACTTTTATATTGTCCTAGATATGATACTATACTAGTATGTATGCATGCACTCATACTTTTAACAAGAAACTATTTATTAATAAAAGTATAGTTATTTGAAAATGTTTAATAAGAGACTTTAGTCCCAATGCATTTATAGTTTGTATATCTTATGTGGTTCGATATACTTAGTTCACTATAAACAATGCTCTGATACCAATCTGTCACACCCCCAAACCAAGGATAGCGGAAACGTCCGGGGGTGGAGGACTTCATTTATAGTATCACAACAACGAGTATAATAGTGTTCAAAGTAAATACAACCATCATGGATATAATTGAAAAAAGTTACACCATAGTATGTGTTTACAGGTTTCAAATCAATTACACTATGATGACAGAATGAAATGTTTGACGATTTAACGTCCAATCCTCAAAAGCTGTTGATTTCCTGTTTCACTGATTTCCTGAGAATACAAGTAGTTTTGAAAAAGTGTCAACAATTAAGTTGGTGAGTGCATAAGAGTTTTATTTGAGAAAGAAGCCGTTTTCACTGTGAAAAGCGATAGAGTATGATTCCAGAAAATTCAATATTTTCTTTGTTAAATACGAAAAGAACGCTTCTATGTTATGCAATAATGTACCCTAGAAAGACCCGTAGATTCCTTCTATAATCACCCAATGTGTATAAGTTATATAAGATTTAAGTTAAATAAACCGTCGAATATAATGGGTCTGCCCTAGGTCCACAACCAAACAAGGAACAGGAAGTAAGGCGGACCCACCAACTCTAAGTCGATTGCGACTAAATTCTCATATAACTCTAACATGTACACTTATCAAATTATAGCTGAAGTCTAACAATTCTAGATGAAACGTAGTTTTAATATCATGAAAGCCATTTAGTGTAAACCTGGTACTTTGTCATGTATACTTCAAGAAAAATCTCTTATTTTCCTTATAAAAAAGTTATGTAGCCTTAAATCCCAAGACTGAGAATATGTGTGTGTGTTTTGTACTTATAATGTTTATAATCGTAATGCGTTTCCAATGAAAATCCAATATTTTCCTTATAAAAAGTTATGTAGCCTTAAATCCCAAGACCGAGGATATGTATGGATTTTGTACCTATAATGTTTATAATAGTTTTTAAATAGATAAAACCCCTTTTCTAAGTAGAATTTTCCCTGTAAACTTGAAAGATTGTTAACTCCCTATGTGAGTTGTTATAACCATACTATAACTCGAGGACCTTGTACTCGACGTTCTTCAGGCGTCGGAATGTTATGACACTTGTCACCCCAGACCTGCCGGTCTAGCTGTTGCAAGCAGCTCAGGTGCGGGTTTGTCAGACCCAATATAGATCTATACACAACTATCACGCTCTCCCTACAAGAGATTCTGATTATAACTACAGGACTTTTCTATGGTACTTAAGAGTACCCCGAAGGAGAATGTCTCACAAATTACGTTAACTAGTTTACATTTAGTTTGAGTATAAAACTTCTTCCGTGGTGGAAGTGAAATCACCTTTTATGAAATAATTTAGTGATATGGAATCCTTAAAGTATTACTATTATAGTTTATCATGTAGTATATGAAAAACCCATTTGTTTTGAGAGTAAAACCTTTTTCATGTAGGATGCTTTTATTGAAAAATCCATAAACTATACTTATTGTGGTTTATTATATGTGCTCGAAATGAATGGAAAAGCCTTATCATGAATGACTAATTTCTGTTTATGATGATAAACTAACAAGAATGCATTCAACATTTAGAAACTTATTGTTATGCACTTTGCTCAACATACTACAAAGTGTTGTTAATATGGTAAGTTATGTAGCTAGTTTTTAACCTTTCTGCACTGTTTTGAAAACATCATAAAAAATCATACGAAGTCGAAAACTAAATCCGCAAACTCTGAGAGTTTACAAAATGTGTCTAGTTTGTTCATAATTTTATTATGATTTTTAGAAGTCTCTAACTTGTGTGAAAAGGTTCATATTCACAGACTGGTCCGAATTCGTTTCTAAATTGTTAGGAAGTTTTGTAAAAATCACCATAAATTGTAAAAACATCGTATGAAGATGTGCAAGTAGTCATTTTAAAGGTATAGGCCTGAGCTATTTGCATATTAAACAGTTTTGAAAAATATTAAGTTTAAGTTGGGTAAAACAGTTCGTGAACAGGTCACAACTTTTCTGTTGTAAGTTGTCAAGTTATGTTTCAAATATGTTTTGGTGTTTTAGCTTGTATTCCCCCCCCCTAAAAACTAAGAAAATTGGAAAATGTAGGGGTATGAACTCACCTTGAGTGATTTCTTGAAGAGTGGATGGTTGAAAACGAAGAGTATCAAGTCAAGAATACTTGATGAACACGTGAAAGCTTGGATGATCCTAAGAACGACTTTTGGTGTTAAATGTGTGTAGATGATTCAAGGATGTTAGGAAAACATGGAATGACACCTGAGTTTAGATGAAATACTTACCAAAAAGTAAAGTAGTAGCTCAAGAACGCTAGCACAAAATGGTGGGAAGTAGAGAGAAGAGAAGCTTTCTTGAGGGGTTAAGAAGTGTGTAAGTTTGGAATGATCAAGGTAAACCAAGAAATCCTCCAGGGAATTCTTTATATAGAGAAGGTCGATGGAGCAATTTGCAAGTTGAAATGATGTTTACCTTGGTTTTTGTGATGTGGATAAGGTTGGGCTAATGAGATGATGACACATGGAGGCAAGTGGGCACACTTGACCCACTTGTGGGGTAAAATACTCCTCTTAATATAAAATAATGATTTTTAATTAATAAATCTTTGAGAAATGAATAAAATATGAGTTTTGGGGGTTTAAAATGGTAAAAATATGAATTTGGTGAAAAATCCCCGTCAAAATCGTCAAAAACGGGCTTAGGAAGCGAAAGTAGTCGAAAATCGGGCATTAAGGAGTGAACCTGCGAGGTTTGGCTCTTGGAGTGCTGAGAACCGAAGGTAGGGGAAGGAACCGAGAGAAGGGAGAAGGGACCGAAGGTGGGTCTCGGTCCGAAGTGGTGAGAGAAGCGAAATAGACCGACGGCTCGGTCTATTTCGGTTGCATGCAGGTTCGGTCCGAGGTGCTGGTTCGCTTCTGACAGCTTCGGTTCTGAGGGGCTTCGGCTCCAATAGAAGGGTTCGGTTCCTAAGAGGTTCGCTTCCTAAGAGGGTTTCGGTCCTATTTAGCTGTTTTTTCACTATAACCTCCTGTTTTGAGCGGTTTTTGGTCAATTTAAGGGTCGGGATGACCTGGATGACTATAAAAAGTTGAGAGAGATTTTGAGAGAGATTTGGGAGAGATTTCACATAGTTGGAGAGATTTTACATACTTGGAGAGATTTGGGAGAGATTTCACATACTTGGAGATATTTCACATACATGGAGAGATTTGGGAGAGATTTCACATACTTGGAGAGATTCCACATACTTGGAGAGATTTGGGAGAGATTTCACATACTTGGAGAGATTTGGGAGAGATTTCACATACTTGGAGAGATTTTACATACTTGGAGAGATTTGGGAGAGATTTTACATACTTGGAGAGATTTGGGAGAGATTTACTTTTAGCCATTATTATCGTATAATCTCGTAATGCAAGGCTCGTGAACCTCGTTATGTTTCGTTTAGGATTGTTTTAAGTCCCGGAAAGGGTCCTTAGTCGTTTTTTGATGCATTAACTCCCTTTTTAGGGTTTTTACATTGCTAAACACATAGATTCTTCGGGACACTTGAATTCTTGACATACAAACGCACATTTTTATACATAGAATAACTTTTAACATACAAGTACTAATTAAGTTTGACCGGTTTGACTTGTTGACTTTATTTGACTTTGACTTGACTAGAAATTGACGGTTGTCACAGTCATCGACTTGGGTACATCATACGACACTCATTTGCCCTTGTTTGAATTTTCCTACAACAACAGCTACCATACAAGCATCAAGGCTGCGTCGTTTGAAGCCCTTTATGGTCGTAAGTGCAGGTCCCCTCTGTGTTGGGCTGAGGTGGGCGACACACAGTTAGCTAAGGGTCAAGTCCCCGATAGTACTCTCACATGCCCAGAAATCATCCGAGAAACTACTGAAAAGATCATACAAATCCGAGAACGACTAAAAGCTTCAAGAGACAGACAAAAGAGCTACGCTGATAAGAGACGAAAACCTTTGGAGTTCCAGGTTGGTGACCGTGTTCTATTGAAGGTCTCACCCTGGAAAGGCACGATACGCTTCGGAAAGCGTGGAAAGCTGAATCCGAAATACATAGGACCATTCGAGATCCTCGCAAGGATCGGTCCCGTAGCATACAAACTTCGTCTACCCCAAGAAGTTAGCAACGTACATCTCGTCTTCCACGTGTCGAACCTAAAGAAGTGTCTGTCTGATGAGACACTTGTGATACCCCTCTATGAGATCGAACTAGACGAGAGCTTACACTTCGTAGAGGAACCCGTAGAAATCATGGATCGGGAAGTCAAGCGAACGAAACAAAGCCGCATACCGATAATTAAGGTCCGCTGGAATGCAAAGCAAGGACCTGAATTCACTTGGGAGCGTGAAGATTCAATGAAACAGAAATACCCTCATCTTTTTCCGAGTCCATGATTTGTATTCAGTGTTTGAATTTCGAGACGAAATTCCCTCTAACGGGGGGATGATGTGACAACCCGAACCTTTTTCCATTACCGTTAACCAATTTTCGTTAATAAAATTTATGTTTTCTTAAGTTCCGTCACATTCATTTTGGTTTGGAAAATCATTGCATTATATAATTTAACTTTATATATGAGTCGGGACCAAAACCACATGAAATTTCGAGTTTTCCTTCGATCAAAACAGCATTCACGGCCTGGCTTGAGTTCACGGCCGTAAACCTGTTTACGGCCGTACACTCGTTTACGGCCAGCGTCTGGTGGACCCCACCATCGACCATGAAAACCCCCTATAAATACGAGTCCCTACCCCTCATTTACACTTTTCTGGCCAAAAACTCTCTCTCCTTCTCTCTCTAGACTCTTGACCGTAAACACCAAAAACACCCTTATTCTTCCAAGAATCATCAGGAAACACTTCTGGAGGTTGTTTAGGAGCATCTAAAACACGTTTTTCATCGAATCCGACATACTTGTTCTTGAGCTTACGACCGTAAACACTTCATACCTTCAAATATTCAAAAGCCGTAAACCCTTTTACGGTCGTACACTCATCAAACCGTCAAAAGGCCGTAAACCCTTCCAGAGGCAGTTCACGACCGTAAACCCCCTTCACGGCCGTAAACTCCATTCACGGCCGTAAACCCCCTTCACGGCCGCAAACTTTCCCTAAGTGGTGAATTAGACTGAAAACCCATTTCCCTCGATTCAATCAAGTCCCGGTAACATTCCTTAACCGAGAGCAAGTGTTTTTCTAACACTTTATCTAACGAAATCACTAATTTAGATACATATATGTATTTAATTGTTACTAGGATTCCGTTAAGTGACAAATACAACAACTCGAGGGTCTTCATTTCTCGTCCGCTGGTTCAACGTTTGCACACAACTAACAGTGAGTTCATACCCCTAAGCTTTTATGATTTTTAATGTTTTCAAGGAGGGAATACAAGCCAAACACAAATGATTTTGTGAACCAAAAACAAAAGTTTTTTAACAAGTTTAAAACTTATGCAATTGATACAGTCAAACGATTCCCACGTTTCTAAAATATTTAGATATTTTATCCCTTTTGTACTATGTTGAGCATAAGGGACACTTTCAACTTGGAAACATAATTGCATAGTTTTCAGATTAACTTTACAAAACAAGTACATAACATTTCAAGCAAACTATAATGGGTATAGTTTGGGGAATTCAATACACAACTTTTACTGATTCAGACTACATACATGGGTAAACATATAAACTATGACTAATTTAGTTTATGATATACATTACTACGAGAGTACAACATTTAATAATTATTTAAGTATAATTATTACCTTATACATAATGTGTTTGCCGTGAGTCTTCCTTTGAGTTTGTTTTATGAATTCCTTGGATGACCTGTCTCCATAGTGTGTTTCGATTCTCTCTAAATCGCCGCCACCATTTTGCAATAAGAGCTATGTTAAAGGCCCGGAGAGAGCCAAGTCCGAGTCCTCCTACTTCTTTATGTTGAATAATTTTCTCCCATGCCACCCAATTTCTACCTTTTTTGTGAGGACACATGGATGGGAGCTTCTTTATTTCAAAAAAGATTACTTATGATTTATGATTTTAATGTCAATAAATATTTCAAGGTGATATGAAATGGAGTTTAATGATCAGTTAAGTATTTAATGGTTCAATAGGGAGAATAAAATGGTGATTAAGATTAAATACACGTTTAATGGGTTGTTGGTGTTAAAAGTAAAAATGTATATGTATTTAATGAAGTATGTGACATTTTTTTGAACTCGAGTTCAATGAATTATGGATATCCATTAGCCTTTACACATTACCTACCAAGAAAAGAGGATGCATGATTGTGGACGTTGATTTAGTTTTGTGCCACCATTGCCATTGTGGAGTTTCCGGATCACTTGTTCTTGACCTGCCTCATAACGGTTTCTATTTGGAACAAATTGACCATCGGTGGAATATTTCTATCACATCTTATTTCTTGGCAAAGGATTGGCTGAATTGGTTGGATAATACTTTTCTAACTTTGGAGCAAAAAAGGGTTTTAACGTGGTGATTTTTAAGGCTATGTGGATGATTTGGTGACTTCCAAAACACTTTCCTATTTCCTACAACTAACTCTAAAAAGAAACATTATTCGATAATATATTTTCTCACTTGTATTTTTAGTTCCCCAGTAGATTTTGTCCAACAAAATCTATTGGAGTGGTATTATTAAAGACCCAACTTTGATTGTATGATTGTTTTTTTTTCTTGATTTTTATTAATTAACAAAATAAAATCTTGCTGTTAATTGTTTCTTCTTTGGGTATGAAGTGTGAATTCTAGTGATAATATGGACCATAAACGTAAGTAAACCTTTTATTAAAGAAAGTCACAACAGTAATCAGGGACCGTTGCATGATGTTGAAGGTGACCCCTCATTTATATCTTCTCATCTGTCTTCATTCATTGCCTTTCCTTCCCCCCTTCCCTTTAAATCTCCCACCACCTCCCCTCCTTCTTCATTACCTCAATCCGCCATTGTAGCTACATCGTTTCTCTCTTTCTCTCTCCCTCTATATCTTCAAAGATGCCACCAGTCTTGCCGGATTTCTCCTCCTCCGTGAAGCTGAAATACGTGAAGCTCGGCTACCAGTACCTTGTTAACCACATCCTTACATTCATACTAATCCCCATCATCGCAGCCTTCGCCCTTGAAATCCTCCGCCTCGGACCAGATGAGATCATAACCACCGTAAAATCCCTCCATCTTGATCTTGTTCAAACACTATGCTCTGTGTTTCTCTTACTCTTCATCTCCACTGTCTACTTCATGTCAAAACCTCGATCCATTTACCTCGTCGATTATACCTGCTATAAAGCTCCGATCACGTGCCGTGTCCCCTTCTCCACTTTCATGGAACATTCAAGGTTGATCCTCAAGGATAACCCTAAGAGTGTTGAGTTCCAGATGAGGATTCTTGAACGTTCTGGATTAGGTGAAGAGACGAGTTTGCCGCCGGCGATTCATTACATCCCGCCGACTCCAAACATGGAGGCTGCTAGGGGTGAGGCTGAACTTGTGATTTTCTCCGCCATTGATTCTTTGTTTGCGAAGACAGGATTGAAACCGAAAGACATAGATATTCTTATAGTTAACTGCAGCCTGTTTTCTCCGACGCCGTCGTTGTCGGCGATGGTGGTGAATAAGTATAAGTTGAGGAGTAACATCAAGAGCTATAACTTGTCCGGTATGGGATGTAGTGCAGGATTAATCTCCATAGATTTAGCTAGGGATTTGCTTCAGGTTCTTCCGAATTGTAACGCTATGGTAATTAGCACTGAGATTATTACTCCAAATTATTATCAAGGAAACGAACGAGCGATGCTCCTTCCTAACTGCCTTTTCCGGATGGGCGCCGCCGCGCTTTTGTTATCCAATAAACGCCGTGACCGGAGTCGTTCGAAGTACAAGCTCGTTCATGTTGTCAGAACCCACAAAGGTTCCGACGACAGAGCTTACAAATGTGTATATGAACAAGAAGATCCTCAAGGACTCGTCGGAATCAACTTGTCAAAAGATCTCATGGTGATCGCCGCCGAAGCTCTGAAATCCAACATCACAACCATCGGTCCTTTAGTCCTACCGGCATCTGAACAGCTTCTCTTTCTTTTCACTCTCATCGGCCGGAAAATCTTCAACCCGAAATGGAAACCCTACATTCCAGATTTCAAGCTAGCATTCGAGCACTTCTGCATACACGCCGGTGGGAGGGCAGTGATAGATGAGTTGCAGAAGAACCTCCAGTTGTCGGCGGAGCATGTGGAAGCTTCAAGAATGACTTTGCATCGGTTTGGAAACACGTCGTCGTCGTCCCTGTGGTATGAGTTGAGCTACATCGAATCAAAAGGGAGGATGAAGAAAGGTGATAGGGTTTGGCAGATAGCGTTTGGAAGTGGTTTTAAGTGTAACAGCGCCGTGTGGAAGTGTAACCGGAACATAAAAACACCGACCGGCGGACCATGGGAAGATTGCATTGATCGGTACCCTGTGGACATCCCGGAGATCGTGAAGCTGTGATTGTGCTTTTACGGTATTAGAAAAACATTAATAAAACACAATTGTTGTTTTTTCTTTCTTTCATCTTTTTTTACGGCTAATATTCTATCTTCTATATTATTTTTAAATGTTTACTCAGAATTAAAAATTCTGTAATTGTAAAACATGATTTGATGTACTATATAATTTTTATAATATAAACGCAAAAATATATTGTGTGTCATGATATTCTTCTTTTGGTATTACAAAAATCATTATTATTTGATGTGTATTAAAATATATGTGCATATATTTTGCACATATTTGATGTGTATTAAAATATATATGCACATATTTTGCATTAAAAAATTGATGATTTAATTGCGCTCATCTACATAACTTAGTGTTTAACTTTTGATAAATATAATTTATAAGTTATGATAGAGAACTCATTAGATAATAACGGCATTTACTCATTTGTGTTGCGTAGCATATGTTTTAATTAAAAGTGTTTGTATGAAAATTTGATGTCGTACATTTACATAAGTTATATAAATAAATTAAAACTTAAAAGAACAGCATTGATAAAAACTAATACATCAGTTTAAATTACTCCTTCAACTTAATAGTAATATTCCTAAAAGTTATTAAATAAATAGTTCAAACCAAACTACTTCGTAAAGTTTGTATTCAATAATAACAGGACTTCGAAATAGGCAGCTTTAGTTATATTTTTTTCTTACTAATACTGAATAACCAAGCTATATTCCTTCTTAATTAAATTTTCATATTCCATATTGGTCCGATAATAGTATAATTCATTCAATATATATATATATATATATATATATATATATATATATATATATATATATTAAACGTATGTATGATGTATTTATGTATATACGTATCGGTGTTTATATATCAAGAAAACATATTACAAAGTTGACAACAAGAAACCTAGCTAGGTTTCGATGTATTATTAATAGAGACGCAGGATCTATATATTTTTCATTCCTGCTTTCGGGGAGCATCCTTTATATTTTTCGTATTTATTCCTTTCATTAGCTTGTAATAATACAGACGAAACAAGGAGAGAGAGCATACCATGTGGCAACTCCATTTATTTCCAATTACTGCAACGACAATATTACTGTTCTTAACATACGTTTTGGCATGAAACACCAAAATAAATGTGATTAATTACCCTAATATTGTTCACATCAAGACATGAGAAGAAAAATAGTGAAAAGTAATAAAAGAATGATATGATCATCTATTCATTTGCCGACCATAGGTAAGTGACGTTTTATTAATCAACAATGTCTGTTTGGAATTAAAGTCGGGTAGAATAGTGTTTTATATAGATCCGTCCCGTTGCCATTCTTATCTAGCTATGACGCATTGCTTTCAGATTACGATGGCGGATGGAAAATATTAAAGTCAAATAAAGAGGAAATAATGTTAGACAAGTGTCCATCTCGACTTAGCTGTTGGGTGAGAGTGTGCAAGTAGGTTTGAGCAATTAATATTAGTAATTATGCAGTTAGTGACGAGTACTTATACATAGATTTACCAACTCAAGTACATACCTCTCCGGATGAGCCCCGTACCCGTTTTATTTCGCCGGAGCCGGAACTAGAGCGTATGGTTCTTATGAAGTTAGAACCGGAACCAGAACCAGTCTAGGCAGTTTTTAAATTTTTGGAATCAGTCTCTGAACCGACTGTTCCGGTTCCTAAAGTGGGTAACTCGATTACGTCATTATTTTAGTTTCATTAATACAAAATATTTTTTAGCCATTGAAACAAAAAGTAAACACTATAAATAGTTCATTACCAGACAAGTTACAAACAAAAAAAAATTATCATTTTAAAAGATAATTCAAGTTGCTAAATATATGATAAACAAAAGTTAATGTTCTTACCATCAACCTGTCAATGTTATTTAACATCATATATTTTCAAAGGATATTAGAAGCACGTATGTTAAAATTGTTACAGTCATGCATTCACGTTCATATCACACCATTTGTTTTGAAAAAAAAAAACATTGCAAATATGACTTACTATCATGTTACTTCCAATATCCAATTATATAATATCAACAAATGTCGTAGACATCAACATTGTTATGACTAACTCTTTTAAGTATTAACTATTTTAAATTTTAATATTTCGGAATGGGTTCTGGCAGTTACACAGCAAATAACGGTTCCTAAAAAATGGTAATCAAAACCGAAACCGGTCCTTGGCAGTAACCTTGGTTCCGGTTCTGGAACCAACGGTTTCGAGTCAGTTCTGGTTCCAAAAACGGGTACCCATACGTTGTCCATGATTAAAATACTATGATTAAAAATTATATATTATATGTAAACCTATAAATTTTAGATATAATTTTAATACGAAACTAATTATAAATCTGATCACCATAGTGCATATTATCTAACAATAATAATATTTTCATCACAAAACTCAAACATAAAAACATAATCGCATGTTCAGCATGATATTTTAATATAACCAACATCAACAACACATTTAATAATTTATGAAGTACTATAGTGAAAATAAAACACATACACACACACAACACGAAGACCATGTACCAAGTTTCGGTTCTCAGTCGAATTTCTCCAAGTTCAAGACTTCTACAAAACCGCTGAATCTTCTTACTTCTTGTCAAGATCTTTCTCAGCTGTTGGATTTATCTTTGAATCATATTAGTTTTAGTTGTGATAACATCTATAGGACGTATTTGTGTGTTAGACTCTAAAGTGTTAGGAGCCTAGGTTGAGGGATGTGATGAGAACTTCCTTGTCTGTTCTTGTTTGATTGAGACTTGGAAGTCTGATTCACGGCCCGAAGGCTTGGTAGGGTCAATTAAGTCTTGTTGGGAGGTAAGCCTGAGTGTTATCATCGGTTAGTGGATGGGAGGTAAGCTCGAGTGTTGTTGTTGGTTAGTGGATCAGGGGTAAGCCCGAGTGTTATCAGTAGATAGCTAAGCAGAGTTGTCGGAGCCGAGTAGGAGCGTGGCCTAGTTTGGTATGTGACTAATTGGTTCTCGTTGCAATGGTGCACTTATTTATGGGATTAACATGACGACGTCTGGGCGAGAGTGTTTTGTGCCGATCAAACCTGCGGATTTTCGATCAGATTGGTTGATGTGAGGGTTGTGTCAGGTTCCGAGTAGGGACAGAGTTACATCATGAAGTGGAATCGAGAACTGATTTCGAGGACAAAATCTAATTTAAGTGGGGGAGAATTATAACATCCTATTTCCTGTCATTCTTATTTCAGGGTCGTGGGCCGGAAGTTGATTGTCTAAAGGATTTGGCACTTAAAGAGGTAAAGATTAGATGTTGTGGAAGGAGGTAATGATGGTTGAGAGATCTAACCCTAGAATTAAGGGATAAAAAGGGAAAAGTCATAGGTCGGGTTCTTGCATGAAATATGGATTTTTGTTCGAGAAGTTTTTAGCCTAAGATATCTAGATAGTAATTTGGGGCTCTTCAATACCTTTCTGTGGATATAAAGAATGCCAAATCGGAGTTGAAACAAAGAAGTTATAGCACTTTGAATCTAGTGCGAGGTTGTAGTACGTTGGGCGTACTAGCTGATCAAAACATGTATTCAAGAGCGTACCCTAGGCGTACACGATAAGATGCCAAACCCTAATTTGATGGTTTTGAGCCTTATTTAAGCTCCTTAACTCCCCCAAACCCTTTCCATTCTCAACCTCCAACCCTTCAACATCCTCCCTTGAAACCCTAACCCTAGTTTAAGTATTGTGAGCAAAAAAAAGGTGTTTTTAGGTGCTTTGGAGTGTTCTTGGTGCATCTTGGAGGAGAAGTGGCTCTTTGGAGAAGTGTTAGTCGCATTGGAGCTTGTAGATCCAAACCTTGTTCACCTGGATCTTTCGTCTGGAGATATAAAGTTTGAATCTTGATGATGAAATTGTTAGATCTCGCTAGTTTTAGTTGTTATGAGCTTTTGGTCACTTTAAGTGAATAAAGTTTAGATCTTGAAAGTTTGTGACCTTGTCATGGATAAAGTTAGAAACGTTAGCCATCTAAACATCATATTGATTTAGATATGAAGGTTGGAGACTAGGATAAAAAGATGCACTTTTGGTCCGTTTGAGACTTAAAGACTAGATGTTGTTTGTTGGGACCATTCTAATGGATAAAGTTGGAAACTTTATCCATTACGAAGCTATTAGGAACCATAAAAATGTGATCTTCGTCCTTCTATCCCTTATGTGCAAGAGCTATGATGCCTTAATGGATTAACAAGTTAGGGTTTTGGCTTTTGGACCTATTCTAGCCATGGAAAGTCATAAAGGTCAAACTTTATGACTTAAGTCGATGTTTTGAGTCTAGATCTGATCTCTACACAAAAGGTACTAAGTGATAAAGTACTTAATGGAGAAATAAGATCAGCTGGCGTACGCTGGGCATACTGTAACGTCCCAAAAAATAAGACCCAAAAGTTTCATTTTTATTTAATAAAACAATGTTTAAGACATCATCAAAAGACCCAAAATGTAACAATTTTATCAAAAAATCAAATATCAGAGTAAACATCAAATGTGGAACAAAACGTGTGTGCACTGCAATCACCATGAGCTCTTCCCTTTTGCACCAGATGTACCTGAAACATAAAAATGAAAACTGTAAGCACAAAGCATAGTGAGTTCCCCAAATACCACATACCATACATACATAAATAAACACATAATGGGCCCCTCCCGTCATCGGGCCCCACTCGATATACAGATCTGTCAGTCATCAGGCCCCTCCCGGTATACATATAAACATATATTCATATAAGAATACAAACACACGCGATAATCACAAAGATAATAGCCTATAATATAGTCATCGGGCCTCGCCCGGCATCGAGCCCCGCCCAGTAAACATATACACATAGCACATGCAAGAGTCACACAGACAACTAGCATACTAACATATCAAACCATGGGTCGACACTGGTGCCTTCGACGCGCTAAGAACAGTGAGGAAACTCAACTCACACTGCTGAATCTCACATATAAATCTCTGGTTGTTGGCCTGCTAAAATAATCCTCGCGCTATAATCACAAATAACATCCAATTAATAATTGGATCCCGACTCACACAAGGAGTCCAATCTAAGGTATAAGACCTTGTACTCATTCCTAAATTGGCCCAACACCAAAGCCCAATTCAAATGTGAAAAAAGCCCAATTTCCAAAATAATCCTCCAAGGCCCAAATATGGCCCAATTTTCCAAATTGGGCCCAAAGTCCATTAGCGACCCACAACCAAAGGAAACCCACGGTACTTTCCAAAGGTCCAAAACAAAGGTCTAATGGTCCAACAAGCCCAACTGAAGAAATACCCTCCATGGCCCAAACCGAGAATGCTAAGTCCATTTGGCCCATCTGCTGAGTACGTGGGGTGTACTCAGCTTGTACACTTAGCATACCCACTCTAGGGTCAGTATGAGTAGCGTACTAGGTGGGTACGCCCAACGTACTCTACAGGTTCCTTAACAACTCTATTAAGAACTTAATCCGTTCTGCCATTGATTTATATTCTAGATCTGACTTCTTTAAGGAGACTTATCACATAAAGTTGGAAACTTTACATGCATACATGGCTTAATGGGGCTCTAAAGCTCAAAATAACTTAACAAAGGTGTCTTAACACATGCGAGTCCATAAACACCTCCAAGCTTTCATTTTAATGAAACGACCCTAGCTCTTCAGTTGGGCTTCTGAAACGACCGTAGCTCACAAGGACCAACCAAAAGGGACTAAAATGGCCATAAAAAAGTCCTACAGAAGATCTATATAAGGAGTTGTCAAGATAAGATCTTTATACCTCAAATGACTTGCAAAACGAATATTGATTCTGGATCTCTAAGCTTCACACCAAGCAATGAACCTTCAATCTTCTTCTATCCCTTCAAAATGAGTAATGAAACACCAAATTTTCTTTTAAAGAGGTCAAAGACACAAAATGATGGCTAAGGATCGAAATTTAGTGTTTAGGAAATATGGAGGCTGGTAAGAGGCCAAGCTTATGGGACTTCATGAGCTTATATAGGGTTAAACTGTAAAAAATTAGGGTTTCAAGTTAGCCAGATTACGCCCAACGTAACCCCACGTACGCCCAACGAGTGTGGGCAATGCCCGCGACCATTACCAGCTAGTACGCTAAGCATACACTATGGTACGCCCCATGTACTCGCCTCAAGGACCAAAAAAGTGATTGTTTAAATTACAAAGGGTTGAAAGGAAACATACCCATTTCAAGTGTTACAATTCTCCCCCACTTGAATCAGACTTTGTCCTCGAAGTCTGCTGCTCCAAATAATTTCAGGTAGTGCTCCCTCATCTAATCCTCCGGCTCCCATGTACACTCCAAACCCTTACGATGATGCCATTGTACCTTCATCAACTCCACAACCTTATTCCTCAAGGTTTTCGTCTTCTGGTCAAGAATTGCCACCGGTCTCTCGATATAATTAAGGCAGTCATGCACCTGAATATCCTCCAACGATACCACTGCGGAATCTTCCACTAAGCACTTACATAGCTGAGAGACATGGAACGTTCTATGAATCTGATTGAGCTAATATGGAAGATCCAAGCGATATGCAAGCCAGCCCACCCGAGCTAAAACCCTAAAAGGACCAATATACTTGGGACCCAGCTTGCCCCTCTTCCTGAATCGGATGACACCTCTCTAAGGTGACACCTTCAGGAGAACCATATCCCCCACCTGGAACTCTAAGTCTAATCGGTGCCTGTCGCCATAACTCTTGTGCTGACTCTGAGCTGTCTGGAGCCTACTACGAACCTGTTGAATTAGCTCAATGGTCTTGAGTACCACCTCGGTACTCCTCATAACCCGCTTACCGACCTCGCCCCAACAAATTGGGGTCCTGCATTTCCTCCCATAGAGCATCTCAAATGGAGGTCGATCAATGTTGGCGTGATAACTATTTTTATACGAAAATTCCGCTAATGGAAGATACGTATCCCAACTCTCACCAAAGTGCAAAACACACGCCCGCATCATATCCTCTAAGGTCTGAATATTCCGCTCGATCTGACCATCAGTCTGTGGATGGAATGCTATTCTGAAATGGGGACGAGTACCCAACTCATCGTGGACCTCTTCCAAAACTTGGAAGTAAACCTGACACCCCTGTCGGAAACCATGGAAACCTGCACCCCATTTCGCGCCATAACCTCCCTAACGTAAACCTCAACCAACTTCTTTGCAGAAATACTCTCCTGAATCGGAATGAAATGCATACTCTTGGTCAATTCGATCCACGATGGCCCAAATTGAATCCACTCCGCACACAGTCTGTGGTAACTTCATGATGAAATCCATGGTGATATCCTCCCATGTCGATACAGAAATCTCCAACGGCTGCATCTTAGCGTGAGGTCGCTAATGCTCGGCCTTGACTTTCCTGCAAGTCAAACACCAGTTCATATACCAAGCCATATCCCACTTCATTCAGGGCGACCAATAATCAGGACAAAGATCCCTATACATCTTTGTTGCCCCAGGATGAATGGAGAACGTAGACTTGTGCACCTCCTCCATCAGAACTTGTCGCACACCGCACGAATACGGAACCCAAGCCCACCGATGCAGAGTCAACAACCCACGTTTATCATAATCAAAGGAAGCCACCTGACTAGCAATACACTCACTCTTCCAGTGCTCTTCCTTCATAGCCTCGACCTGAGACTCATGAATCCTCTACAAAAAGCAGATTAATCACGGTCATCCTCAAACATATGTCTCTGATCGGAGCCGCGACTGCCTTCCGGCTGAGAGCATCGACCATCACTTTGGCATTCCCCGGTGTTAAATGATCTCGCAATCATAATCGTTCACCACATCCAACCAACGGCGCTGCCTTATATTAAGATTTGGCGGATCCATCAGGTACCTCAGTCTCTTGTGATATGTGTAAATGGTACAACGGACACCATAGAGGTAATGTCGCCAAATATTGAGGGCGAAAACCAAGGCCTCCAGATCCAAGTCATGCGTCGGATAATTCTCCTCATGAGGCTTCAGCTTCCTCACAACGTAAGCGATCACACGATCCCTCTACATCAGCACCGCTCCCAAACCCGTGATCGACGCATCACAATAAACCACAAAATCTTCAAAACCCTCTGGCGGGGTCAGAATCAATGCCTCGCACAACCACTGTCTCAAGGTCTTAAAAGCTACGTGCTACGCAGGCCCCCAACAAAATGTAACTGTCTTCTTTATCAACCGAGTCAAAGGAATAACTATCTTGGAGAAATCCTGGATAAACCTCTGATAATAACCCGCGAGACTAAGGAAACTTTGAATATCAGATGGAGATCTCAGAACCTCCCACTGCATCACGGCCTCGACCTTGGCCGGATCACCCAAAATACCATTCTGATTGACAAGAAGCCCCAAAAACTGCACCTTACGCAACCAGAACTCACACTTTGAGAACTTTGCAAAAAGTATCGCCCTCCTCAACGTCTCCAACACTTCCCTCAAGTGCTCCTCGTGCTGCTCCTGAGTCTTGGAATAGACCAAGATATCAATAATGAATACAATCACAGACCAATCCAGCATCGGCCTGTACACACGGTTCATGAGATCCATGAACACGGCAGGAGCATTGGTGAGCCCAGAAGGCATCACCACAATCTCGTAATGACCATAACGAGTCCGGAAAGTTTTCTTCTGCACATCCTCCTCTGTAACCCTCATCTGATGATAACCCGATCGCAAATCAATCTTCGAAAACCATGATGCAATCTGAAGCTAGTCAAAAAGATCATCAATCCTTGGGAATGGATAATGGTTTTGTACCGTTACCTTATTCAGCTCCCGGTAGTCAATGCACACACGATAAGACCCATCCTTCTTCTTCACAAACAAGATCGGTGTTCCCCATGGCGAACTGCTCAGTCGAATGAATCCCTTGTCTAACAACACCTGCAGCTATGTAGACAACTCCTGCATCTCAGGAGGAACCAACTAATACGGTGTTGGATTAGTGTCTAAGTCCATAACTATAGTTGGTATGTACTTGACCCGAGAGTAGCATGGTCCATTTGGGTTGCATGGCACCAGAACAATCTGAAGGATGGATAACTTAGAAGAGGTTATTTATGGTTTATTAATATATTATAAGTTCTAATATATTAATATGAAATCATATTATTTAATTAGTATTGATCAAGAATTAATTTGGACTTAATTTTGTGATCAAAAGAGACTAATTAAATATATGGGGATTGATTATGTAAATCTTTCATTCTTATAATGTGGGTTTATGATCCATAGTTCTTCATGTTGGGCTAAACCCATGTGGTGACGCATGGATACTCGATGGAGGTTTAACCCATGGAGCATGAGGGATATGGAAAGTCATTAGGGTTTACATGGTGTAACCCTAGTTTGCCACACTATATAAGAACCCCTCTAGATCATGAAATTGGTACTAGTGGTTACCTAGACCTAAGAGAGTGGAAACAAAAAAGGGCAAGCCGATTTTATGAGTGCAAGTGACATCTTCTCAAGTTACTCCATTTGTTGGTGGTGTTGTGTGATTCCATTTGAGGTGCAACACTTAGGGCACTAAGTTCTTAAAGGTCCAAGGTTTTAACTACACTAAAAGGTATGTCATCTAACTTGTATTTCATGTTGTTTATACTCCATTATATGCTAGTTAGGATAATGCTTTGGAATATTGAATGTATGCATGTATAATAGAGAAAACATAGATCCAAAGCATCTATGGTTGCATGTACACCATAGGAGTGTTAGAATGCTCAAAAACCCAACATATGGTGCCTTGGTTATCGGAGCCACACCTGGAACCAGATCAATCCTGAACTCGATCTGCCTCTCCGGAGGCACCCCAGGCAAATCCTTTGGAAACACATCAGGATAATCCTGTACAATCATCATATCATCCATGGTCTCCTTACCCTTATCCCAAGTATCATAACATAGGCGAAAAATATTGAACAACCCTGCTGAATATAACGTCTGGCCCTCACTGCTGAATATAACATCAGCCCACTCTGATATCTCTCTCCCTGAACCAATAACTCTCCCCCACTTGGGGTTCCAATATGGACTAACTACTGCTCACAATCGATCACCACCCCATTGGGTCTCAACCAATCCATACCGACAATAACCTTGTTCCCAATCAATCGAATACTCCTCGCTAAACAACTGAAGAGCACAACCCCGATGATCCCGTGCAACCCAAACAGATCTATCATCCGTGATCTCGACATCTAATGGAAAATCTAGCTCACCCGGAGCTCTAATAAACCTCTAGCTAAGCGCAAGAGATACAAATGATTTGGTAGCCCCTGAATCAAACAACACCAAAGTAGAAATACCGTTCACGAGGAACGATCCTAAAATAAAACACATAAATGTAAGCAGAAAATGAATATAAATGAAGAGATAAGGAGAAGATACATACCCGTCACCACTTCGGGAGCTGCACAAGCCTCCTCGGCTTTCATCTGAAAAGCATTGCTCTTCACCACAAGTGCATTCACCCGGCCCTAGCGGCCGTCAGTAATCTGAAGATTTACAGGAATGGGTGCAGACACCGATCCTGCTGTAGCCAAACTCGGACAATGGGCCTTCTTGTGGACCCTCTGATTGTAATGAAAACAAATCATATCAGATACCGGGGTGGTGGTGGTGTTAGTAGTGCGATCCCTGCTAATATGACTTGTACGACCGCACTTGAAGCAGCCTGAACCACCCACCCTGCACACTCCCTCGTGCATCTTGCCGCACTTGCCACAACGGCTCCGACCTTGCTGGCCTCTTGTCCTAGAATCAGATACATTGGGCTTCTTTCCCAGACCCTCTATTCTCGACACATAATTTGGATTCCTCCTCTTCTCCATCTCCAGATCAATCTCTTTATCCCTAGCCCTTGCTATCATATCCTCCAGCATCCTGCAGCTGGATTGGCTCACAAACTGCCGAATATTGCTCCTCAAAATCTCATGATACCTCGCCTTCTTCATATCCTCGTCTGCAACATACTACGGAACTAAAAGTGCCCTCTCCCAAAACGCAGCAGTGATCTCAGCCACCGTCTCAGTAGTATGGCGGAGATCATGAAACTCTTGCGCCAACTACTGCACCTTGATTACCGGGGCAAACTCAGCCCTGAACCTGATCACAAAATCATCCCATGTCATCGTATCAACAACCTAGTCACCAACTAAGCAATCCCACCTCCTCCCACCAATCTCATACCCTGTCCTTCAGAAGATAGGAAGCAAGTCTGACCTTTGCCCCCTTGGGGATACTGCTGGTGTAGAAGGCGTTAGCAACATCCGCTAACCAGCTCCTTCTTGCTATTGGGTCCTTCGCCCAGTGATAGTCCAGAGCTCCACATGCCCGTAACTCCCTGAAGATCAAGGAACGCCCTTCAACCAAGGCCACAATCTCCGAACGAAACGAGCTCAACCGCTCATCCAAAATCTCCAGAATGCCCTCCTTGATCGTACCAAAGATCACAGGAGTCTGCTCAAGAATGCAACGTGTAATCTCAGACGAGATGAACTCCCTAGTCTGATCATCCAAATGCCCAGCTACCGAACCTGAGCCCGAGCCCTCTCTAGCACCAGAACTGCCAATTGAAAATAGTCCATATAAAACCATCAGAATAAGCATCAGAATATATTGAGGGATCACAAACTCTAAAAGTTTCCTGGTTTCATTGCAACTCTCCTTAACTTGAGTACGGATCCTATGCGTGCAGTAGTTGTTGGGTTTTGAGCATTCTAACACTCCTATGGTGTACATGCAACCCTATAAACCTTGGATCTATGTTTTCTCTATTATACATGCAAATATTAACTATTCCAAGGTTTCATCCTAACTAGCATATTATGAAGCACCTATACTACAAAGTTCTAGTTAGATGACATACCTTTTGATGTAGCTTGATGTCTTCAAGCTTTAAGAGCTTAGCCCCAATAGTGTGGAAGCCACAAATGGAATCACAAATCACCAAAACACCTTGGAAGAACTTGAGAGAATATGTATGCACACTAAAATCGGCCCACTCTTATTTTCACACACTTGTGTCAATTTTGTGAGCCAAGGACCCCTTTATATATTATGGAGGATTAGGGTTACATCCATGTAAACCCTAATACCTATGACCTTTCATTTACATAGGATCCATGGGTTAAAAGCTCCATGGACCATCCATGAAAGCTTAGCCCAACCTAAATGAACTTGGCCCATTCCATATATATAAGAGTCCATATTTAATTAGTTATTTTTGATCACTTAATTAATTCTAAATTAATTCTTGATCAATACTAATTAAATAATATGATTCCATATTAATATATTAGAACTTATAATATATTAATATAAATCATAAATATACTATTCTCAAAAGACTATCCATTTAAATTGTGCCCGTGAAGTGCAACCCAAATGGATCATGCCTGGTCGGGTCAAGTACATACCAAATATAGTTATGGACTTAGACATTAATCCAACAGTCTCCCACTTGGATAAGTCTAAAACTATTGTTGAGTATGACTTCAAAACCTAACTGGCAATCGTAGCTCTTAAAGCCGCTGTTGAACTCTAACCTTGTCAATGACTTGTCCATTAGATAAGGGATCATATATTCCTCCATTCTAGATATCATATGGACTGAGACATGGATTATAATCATTCTCTCTGTCCATTTGTTGTTTCCCGATTTTCGATTTATGATGACTGACTGATTGAACAAATCAAATCAGTCCTGGCTTGGCCAAGCACTCACATGTTTCATCGCTAAATCATCGAGGGGCCCACAGATATCGCTTTTATCCCGAAGGTAAAAGGAATAGATAAACTTCGACTCATATGGCTTGTTCTACTACTTGTTGAATCATACACAAAGGAACGTTTTATAACATCGAGTTACCAAATGCGTTTTCGTGCAATCAATGTATAACCAACTCATAGTAACAACTCATATCTCTAGGTTTGAAGAATATAAGATATTATCGTCTCATGATCACTCGTGATAAAATCCATGAAGTGATTCAAATGAGCGCGGGTTGAATCCAATACTCAGAACTTATGAGCACTCATGAGTGTTGTAGCACCACTTTGTCCACCAACTTGTACCTCTACAAACCAACCCATGACAGTCTTGATTCATATCTACTTCCAACATATGATCGACTGTGGATGGTTTGAATAACTTAATCATTCAGGAAGAGCGACTTAGTTATTCTGGAAGTTAAAACATGCAAAGTGAAACACAAGAATAAATGAATCAAATATGGTATCAAACCCTATGAATATAAATAAACACTTTTATTTATCACCATACTGATTATTCATTATTCATTGTTTCGGTTTTATCAACTTTATACTTGAATTAAAAACACTAGTTGTCCCATGCTCCAAGCATGTACACTATGTTTTTCTTAAACAATAGCTTTTCCATACACCAAGTATGCACTCTATGTTTGTCTATGATCCTTACTTTGTGAAATAAACCAATTGAACATAATTTCAATGATTCTAATTTCACACTCCCAAATCCTTATCAAAAAATGTGAGAATTTCAAATTCCTATCATTTATCGAAATCTGTTTAGATTTTAAACTTATATGCACTGAACCTCCTGTAATGAATATGTACAAAGTCACAAAGACTTGTCAACAGTCATTATAAGGTATTCCAATAGAGATCAACTCCATGGAAACTAAGTCTCATATTCAAAGTACATTGCTTTGGACATGCTTCTTGCATTAAGTTTTCTAATCTTACACAGATAACTTCCACCTATGGAGACAACTCCATATTCTCATTTTGACTATCACTTCTGAATAAGAGATGCCTATTTTCAGAATATGTCAATATGGTCCTTCCAAAATTAGCACTATACTTCCAACTGTCCCTGAGCAACCAATCTTTGGTAAACCTCAGATTGTCCTCGATAATTGCTTAATCATTTTAGTCATATCCAATTCTAGACCTTTTCCCTTCTTAATGCCTCTGGGCATTTGGAAAATTTTAGAAATGACAAATATTATAGCACATGCAATCGATCCTGTACCCAAAGCAAATGGTACACGATTCATGATGTCTCACATAAAGACATGATTCTAGACCAGTCTTTTGCCACAATATTTTTATTTACCATGCTTTCAAAATTTGACTATGAAGAGGGATGCCGTAATCTTAATCGAATTTTGAGAACGCAATATATAGAATTTCCTTAAGTTGAACCAATCCAAC
This sequence comes from Lactuca virosa, assembly GCF_052849685.1. Classification (NCBI taxonomy): domain Eukaryota; kingdom Viridiplantae; phylum Streptophyta; class Magnoliopsida; order Asterales; family Asteraceae; genus Lactuca; species Lactuca virosa. The sequence continues at coordinate 176,192,064 of NC_136428.1, forward strand.
ACGAAATTCATATATATATTCTTGACTAAAGATGATTAAGGTCTCAATCTAAGCCTTTAGAACTGAAATGAAGTATATCCTCTCCCTTAATTATAGCAAAACAACTTTTTCAATCCCTGCAGCCTCACGAATTGAAACTTTTGTTTTCTATAATTAACATTGCTAACTTGCAACACTAACAATAATTATCATGCTCCCACTAATATGATGATTATTTGCATAACACTTATGCTCCCACTAGCTTTGACATGTACTCTGAAATCAGCTGGACTTCTAGAAATCAATACTTTATTGACTTTCTTACCAAAGTTCAGATTTCTGATACGAGATGCTTTGATAAAACTTTATCAAAATCATACACCTTTCCTTAGTTAGCATGCATGTGTGTCTAAACAATTTCAGAACTATGAAAAGGGATGCCGTAATCATAGTCTCAATTGTTTAGACCTTTTGCCATCTGCTTCAAATCTACTTGGTGGAAGTGTTTCCTCACCATCATTTTCATGAATCGGAGAGAAACCTTATGACCCTTAGATTTTATGGTGTATGTGTTCTTATCCATGTGAATCGTCAAAACCATAGTCACAAGACAAGGATAATGACAAATCCAAACTCATATGGACTGAACTTATGCAATCTTAACTTCTTGCCACCTGGCAGTACAGGGCCTGTCATTGCTTCCAAGTTGTTATGCAACCAATTGAGAACTTTCAAAACTCCTATGCAAAGCCAACGTTAACTGGAATGGGCACAAAATATGTCAACACGATAGGTTATAAACCTCAAGTCGTGTGCTAGTGAAGAACCTCAGGTTTTATTCTTGATTAGTTCTTGAAATTCTTTTTAGGATCTTTAAGACTCCCACTATCCTCTTGACATATAAGACTATCTTGCCAAATATTCAAGAGATAGTGCGGATTCTTTATCAAGACAAACACTTCACACAATTGGCCTTAGTTGGTCTTTGTTTTATCCAAAACATCACAACTTACCAATTTCAAATGTACAAGAGTAGGACACTTTTACTCTTACATTTGACAAGTGTTTTAAACCTTTCTTTAAGATATGTCACTCAATTTACAATCTTGGAGTATGACTCTAAGAATTGTTTTGGAACGAAGTATGACTCATCTGCCTGATCTAACCATTTCAACAATTCATGACTCCTCTTCTTAGTCATAAGAATGCACTAAGATGACCTTTAGAGGACTAATTGTGATATGATTTCTAAATCATTAAGATGATCACAAACATGATACTAAAGTACTCTCCCATCTTTTCAGATTTGAGAAACTTTTATCTTTCTGCCTAATTTGATTCTTCCCATTCGTTCTGCCATACATTGAGACTTTTCCAATGTTTCAGAATTATACTTAAACTTGTAAGTATAACCATATTTACTAAACTTTAGTAAATCAAATAGTCTTAACGAGCTTTGTGGTGGACATGACCAGTGCACAAGAATGTGTACTCGATCCCTTTAGTCCTTCACTTGACTCACACATCCATGTGAACAAGTAATTAGTCTTGATTTTCCAATGCTTGAAAGTTCTCATTCATCATACTATTCAACTTGCATGATTCCAAGTTTCGGTCCAATTGAAACTTGGGTGATGAGGAACTTTCCTGATTTGGTAAATTTAGACACTACCACAAATGAAGGAATCAAATCCATTTTCCAATATTGTTGTCAGTGGAATCATATAAGCAACAATTTTCCACAAATGCCATTGTAAGGATACTTCAAATAAATAAAATTAAACAATTTTTTTTATTTTAAAACTTCGCGGAAAAGCTTATCCTTACAATCCACATGGAAAATTGTTGTTATCTATTCCTTAGCAATATATCATAACTTCTTAAGCAACTGCTCAAAATTCTGATGCGATCGAAATCCACCTTCGCGATCAGAATCAGCATATACTTCCTTTAAGATTTCTCTCTATTCTTTGATTCTTAAAACATCAACATGTGACCCAGTCACATCATGTAATGAGGATCTCAGAATAGAACTTAACAGAGTTAGATAATGGGCTCTACCTGATGTAGAGTCAAACTTTATTGACTTTAATATCCTTAGGTAAATTTGGCAGCTTTGCAATCAACGCCCCTTCCTTTGGCAAAATAAACATATGGACCCTTTGGTAATGGGACTATCTCAGACTTAGCCTTTCTCTTTACCATTTGGTCAACCGGGTTGACTATGGCTAATCCCTTTCCATTGGGAAGAGAATGCTTTTTCTGGATTTCCAGTGTCATCATTGTCACTGTCCATAAAGTTTTTGGGAAGTTGATGTTCTAATCAAATTTGCTTTACTATCGTTCCAAATCATTGCTGATTCAGCAGCACCATGCAAATAGATATGATCATTAAGGTTCATGCTATAGTCTGTTTCATAATAGTCCCAAAGGAACTCACTATGTGACTTAGAAAGTGATTGAACATCCAACTTTCTCAAGACTTTGACACCCAACTCTCCCGGCTTGTCAATATGTGACTTCATCTCTAAGATGTGATCACACATAGACCTTGCTTGCCATTAGGGCTTGAGTGACCTTGAACTTGTGGGTTAGGGAGAATAATTGGAGGAGGTGGAGGAAGAGAAGTATGACTTCCATGAGCCAAACTCGGGAAGTCATATTCATTAGGAAAGCTTGGTTTGGAAAGATCATTGTTGTCTAAACCAGACATCAACAATGGGAGAAATTCACGTAAAGTTGATTTAAGTCCTTAATATAACACCCAATATGATATATTAAGGCTAGGACCCAACAAACTATTTTATAACTTGGAAGAGGGATGTCGTAATCCAAGCTATAAAATATTTGAAGGTAGGTGAATGACGATTCACCAATTTCCACCAAGATAAACGAAATGTATTATTAGGTTTTAATTGGTTTTGAAACTCCTAGATTCTTTTGAGATTCATTGAACTTTTCAATGGCATGTTTCAATCTCGAGTGTGCCCTTCAGGTTTTGTGACTGGGATGCCGAGGATCACAAAACAAGGTGTGAAGTAACCATGCAAATATACTTGGTACCCTTAATATTTACCCCTCAATCGATGTGCCGGTTAACCACACACGCTCCAACGATACTATGATAAACATTAAGTTACCCTTTGCCTACGTTGTTAAGTCCAGGTTAGTGTGCCGGTTAACCACACACGCTCCACTAACAGCTTAAACAAAGTGCAAAGTGTAATTTCATGGATTAGCACCTTATTCACATTTTCCTAAGTAACTAAAATTGGGAATTTATAAGTGTTTAGTTACTTAGTATTTATCATTATACTTGTAATGAAGGGAGAATTATAGTCCTTGTCCTACCTGTTCGGCTAACGACACTCCACCGGTCAAGGAAGCGGTGAGTGAGAGTGGACACCCATTAAACTGCCATTTTATAGGCAGTAACCTTATACCCCCCTTATAGACCGGCTTCGTGAATGAGGCCTACGAATGGTAAGACGACTTGCTCTTATACATATATTATATTAAACTTTTAATATTATAATAGTATAAGGGTGTATTTTAGACATTTAAAATACTTGGTGGTTTAATCTATTAATTAAACTAGACTTTTAATTTAATTAAACTCAAACCATATATTTATGGATTTAATAATACTCTTTTAATTAAACGCTTTAATTAACTATTAATAAAGTCCATAAGAGTTAATTTGAACTATTCAACAAAACATCATAATTCCAATTATTAAAGTCAAAATTAAAACCATTTAATTAATTGTTTAAGTTATGAACCCAAGAGTTTTAGAATTCAATTCTTTTTTTCATAAAACTTTTCTCAAATTCCAAAACTTGAGGGCAAGTTTTGTAATTCTTGAAAACCTTTGGATTCCATAACTTATGGAATTAATGGTGTTTTATGATGAAACTTTTCATGTTCCATAACTTAAGAACAAGTTTTGAAATTCTTTAAAACATTAACACCAAATTTTGTAACTCCATAAAAACTTTGAATCAAATTTTTTTTTTTTAAAAAAAGAACTTTCATATCCATAACTTATGGAAGTTTCAAAAACCCTTAAGATCACAACTTTAAAAAAAACTTTTGAGCTCCAAAATTTTATGACAAAATATGTAACTCCTTAAAACATTTAGATCAAACTTTTAAAACTAATAAAATAATCATATCATTTTATCTTTTACTAAATTTGACCTAATTCAACTCATATAACAAATGATTCAAATTTTACAAATAATTCGTTTTTCACAAAACAAGTAATTATCTTAAAATTTGACAAACGTCATGTTTTTTTTTCCTTTTTTTTCAACTTGAAAATAAAACATTTGCATCAATATAACAGAAAACAACCCATGGCTCTGATACCACTGTTGAGTTTTCAGCATTCTAACACTCCTATGGTGTACATGCAACCCTATAAACCTTGGATCTATGTTTTCTCTATTATACATGCAAATATTAACTATTCCAAGGTTTCATCCTAACTAGCATATTATGAAGCACCTATACTACAAAGTTCTAGTTAGATGACATACCTTTTGATGTAGCTTGATGTCTTCAAGCTTTAAGAGCTTAGCCCCAATAGTGTGGAAGCCTCAAATGGAATCACAAATCACCAAAACACCTTGGAAGAACTTGAGAGAATATGTATGCACACTAAAATCGGCCCACTCTTATTTTCACACACTTGTGTCAATTTTGTGAGCCAAGGACCCCTTTATATATTATGGAGGATTAGGGTTATATCCATGTAAACCCTAATACCCATGACCTTTCATTTACATAGGATCCATGGGTTAAAAGCTCCATGGACCATCCATGAAAGCTTAGCCCAACCTAAATGAACTTGGCCCATTCCATATATATATAAGAGTCCATATTTAATTAGTTCTTTTTGATCACTTAATTAATTCTAAATTAATTCTTGATCAATACTAATTAAATAATATGATTCCATATTAATATATTAGAACTTATAATATATTAATATAAATCATAAATATACTATTCTCAAAAGACTATCCATATAAATTGTGCCGGTGAAGTGCAACCCAAATGGACCATGCCGGGTCGGGTCAAGTACATACCAAATATAGTTATGGACTTAGACATTAATCCAATAGTAGTACGGGCCCATACCACCTTCCACATCTATCCATACTTTCCTCAAGGATTTCCTTGAATCAGCCAAGTCACTTTATATCCATACAATCAACCCTCATCAAGATAAGGCTCCCAACACTAAATCTCTTCCTATGTTTTCCTAGGGCAACTCCACACCACTCTTCGCGATCAGCTACAGAAGGAACTCCCAGTAACTTCCTATACCTAGCTCACAAATACAGTTACATATCACCAAAACCAGATAATTATTCGAATGAGAGGTCTCACACTACAATGGTTGGACTCAAACAAGTATTGCACAATAGAGTGAAAAACTAACCTTCTAAAATTATTTAGTCACCATAATACGTAACTTAGCATTTCTCTTACTATTTAGCTGAAGCTAGTGAGAACTCCTAAAATCACAAAGCAAGCAACATTCGAGCATCAAGTAATCAGAATCAAGCATCACCTAATCTAGCCATCCTATCACTGGCCGATCAAGACTAGCATGCAAGTCCACACACTCATACAATAGGCGTACAAAGGCATTGCTCCTAGCATTCTATGATGCAAATATTGAGCATATACTTAGCCCTAACTAGCACGCGATTCACAGATTCTCAGATCAAATCATATCAGATAACATGTATGGGTATTTTGGGAAAACTTACTTGAGCTCGTTCGATTGCATGCACCACAACCTTTCTTGTCTTAGAAAACTCTTTTCATAAAGATACATTTCTTTTTGAAAAAAACTTTACCAAATCCTCAGTTGGTGTTCAGATACACCTGAGAGTATGTCCGAATCCCTCAAACCAAGGATCTGATACCAACTTCTAACGTCCCAAAAATAAGACCCAAAAATTTAATTTTTATTTAATAAAACAATGTTTAAGACATCAACAAAAGACCCTAAATGTAAATATTTTATAAAACATGACAATATCAGAGTAAACATCAAATGCAGAACAAAATGTGTGTGCACTACAATCACCCCGAGCTCTTCCTTTTTGCACCAGAAGTACCTGAAACATAAAATTGAAAACCATAAGCTTAAAGCTTAGTGAGTTCCCCAGAGTTCTACATACCATACATACATAAATAAACACATAATGGGCCCTGCCCGTCGTCGGGCCCCGCTCGGTATGTCGATCTGTCAGTCTTCAGGTCCTGCCTAGCATCGATCCCCGCCCGGTATACATATAAGCATATAATCATATAAACATATAAACAGACCCGATAATCACAAAGATAATAGCATACAATACAGTCATCGGGCCCTAGCCGACATCGAGCTCCGCCCTGTAAACATATACACATGACAGATGCAAGAGTGACACAGACAACTAGAATACTAACATATCAAATCATGGGCCAAAATTGCTGCCTTCGACCTGCTAAGCACAGTGAGGAAACTCACCTCATACTGCTCAATCACACAAATAAATCTCTAGCTGCTAGCCCGCTAAAATAATCACCGCGCTATATTCACAACTAATATCCAATTAATAATTGGATCCCGAATCACACAAGGAGTCCAATCTAAGGTAGAAGACCTTATACTCATTCCTAAATTGGCCTAAGGCCAAAGCCCAATTCATGTGTCCAAAAAGCCTAATTTCCAAAATAATCCTCCAAGGCCGAAATATGGCCCAATTTTCCAAATTGGAGCCAAACTCCATTATCGACCCACAACCAAAGGAAACCCATGGTACTTGCCAAAGGCCCAAAACAAAGGTCTAATGGTCCAACAAGGCCTAACTGAAAAAATCCCCTCCATGGCCCAAACCGAGAATGCTAAGTCCATTTGGCCCATCTACTAAGCACGTAGGGTGTACTCAGTTGGTACGCTTAATGTACCCACTCCAGGCTCAGTACACATAGCATACTAGCTTGGTACACCCAGCGTACTCGCAGGTTCCTTAACAACTCTATTAATCACTTAATTGTTCAACCATTGCTTCATATTATAGATCTAACTTTTTTAAGGTGACTTATCACGTAAAATTGGCAACTTTACATGCATACATGGATTAATGGGGCTCTAAAGCTCAAAATAACTTCACAATGAGGTCTTAACACATGCATGAGTTCATGTGTTAAGACAAGGCGACCCTAAAATGCCCAGATCTACAAGGTTAGGCTTCTGAAACGACCCTAGCTCACAAGGACCAACCAAAAGGGACTACAATGGCGATAAACAAGTCCAAAAGAAGATCCATATAAGCAGTTGTCAAGATAAGATCATTATACCTCAAATGACATGGAAAAGGTATGATGATTCTGGATCTCTAAGCTTCACACCAAACAATGAACTTTCAATCTTCTTCTATCCTTTCAAAATGTGTAATAAAACACCAACTTTTCTTCTCAAGATCTCAAAAACACAAAATGATGGCTAAGGATCGAAATTGAGGGTTTAGGAGATATCGAGGCTAGTAAGAGGCCAAGCTCATAGGATTTAATGAGTTTATACAGGGGTTAAACCCTAAAAATTAGGATTTCAAGTTGGCCAGATTACACCCAGCGTAACCCCACATACGCCCAACGTACGTGGGCAATGACCACGACCATCACCAGCTAGTACGCTAAGCGTATACTATGATACGGCCCGCGTACTAGCCTCAAGGACCAAACATGTGATTGTTTAAATTACGAAGGGTTCAAGGAAACATACCCATTTCAAGTGTTACACATACAAGGAGTACGATGGGCGTACATATTTGCCATTGAGTTTGAATTTGTTGACTTTCGTTGACCGTTGAGTTTTGATGAAGTTTGACTTTAGGTCAAACTTTAGGGTTTTGGACTGTTAATTAAGGTTTTAGTTGGTTTTGGTGATTAACGGATTCACGGGAGCACGGAATGCAGAAAGGAAAACATATCTAAATTTTTCGGGTTTCTTGATTTCAGGTGAGTTTTTCCTTATCGTACCCGTGGGTTGAAGGCACCAATGTCAGCACACTACTTTTGGTTGTCTTTTTGTAAAGGTATGCCATGGGGACTGTATATTGTCATGTAGGATATACTGAGTACTCTTGATCTATGGTTTCTTTCCCGTTCCATGCTTGGTTGTGGCTCTAGAGTAGGATCACCTGTCTGGGTGTCTATCTCACCTTTGAGTATGTACTGTTATGTATTCTTTGGATTGTTGTTATTTAGTATGTTTCTATGTTGTAGTGATCTGTTAGATCTTTATCCAAATATATTGGATGTTTCTATGTGGTAGTGATATGTAAATCTGTATGTCTACTTGTACTTGTTGATTGTCATCTAATGGAGTGCCTTAGGTACTGTATGTAGTCATGTAGGATAGCATGAGAACTCTTGATCTAGGCTTTCTTGCTTGTTCCTTATTTGGTTGTGGCTCTAGAGTAGCGCCATCTGTTTTGGTGGCTATCTCACCTCGGGTTACTTATGGCTAGACATTTCAAGGAGGTTAGCTGGTAGCAGGTCAGTGTATTGTGAGAGGACTAGTAGGTGGTAGTGAGCTGTCTGATTGATGCTTGCATATATTATGTGAATGCTTGATCCTTTAATATTTTTATGTTGACATATGATGGTAGTGGGTTGAGGCGGTCCTGATTTGTGTTGTAGGCGAAGATACCTGGTGCAGACCAATGGTTTGAGGCGGTAGGCCAACACACCATGGGTATTCCACTCGATGGTTTTCGTCCGTTATTCGTGCTTGTATGTTTATCGTACGGGGTATTTTGGGGGAAACTCACTAAGTTTTTTCCTTACACAGTTGTTTATTGTTTCAAGTATCATCGGTCATCATGGGAATGCGAAGGCGTGACTGTACATATTCATCAACAATAATGAATATTTCATGTTTTAATATTACTATGATTTTAAATAAATGTATTTGGAATAAACGATTTTATTCATATTGGATTTATAAATGGGATGCTCTACTTTACAAAAATGAAAATTTTGGTTGTGAAAATGGGACGTTAAAGATATAAGGATAAGGAACTTAAATAATATAAATGTTATCAACTTATCATGATAAATGTCAAGAGTTATCACTAACACCCCCCCCCCTCAAGAGAAGTAGTGGTGGACCAATATGTAGCTTGGCACAAAACTGCTCAAAAAGCGGATGAGGAAGACTCTTGCTAAAAATATCGGCTAGCTGTAATGATGTCATAATTAACCGTGTATATAAACGACCCGGAGAAACCAATTCTCGAATGAATTGATAATCGATATCGATATGCTTCACTCGTTTGTGAGAAACGGTATTCTGACTTAAAAAGAGAGCACTACGGTTGTCAAAAAGAAGAGTAGGACGCTGAGGGGGGCAAGGCATGCAATTCACGTAGGTGATGAGTGATCCAAACAATCTCTGCAGCAGTGTTGGCCATTGCTCGATATTCAAATTCACAACTAGAATGAGATACCATAAGTTACTTCTTTGCACTCCAGGAAACAAGATTCCCACCAAGAAAGATGGAATAGCCATATAAAGAACGACGAGTTTCTATACAGCGTTCCCAATCTGCGTCAAAGTGTCCAATCAAAGACGATGAGGGTGGACGAGTAAAGTGCAGGTCATATGATAAGATCCTCTTAACATAAAGCAGAATGCGTTTAACGGTTTGAAAGTGCTCAATGGTATGAGCATGAGGAAAATGGCTAGCTTAATTGACAACATATGAGATATCTGACTCTGATACCGACTCTGATACACTCCAACGAAGCTCAATCGACATGGCCCTCTGGCCCTACAGTTTACCATATCCTCTCTCAATCTGAACCCCCATCGTTGGATAACTGGAAAAGATGAGAATACCCTCTGCTATGAATCATGGTACCCGAACCATGTTATCTCCCCTTAACCTGCTATTTAGAACCTTTGGGATTCTCTTTGCTTCGAGTATGGATCCTCTGCTTTCAGTAGTACGGGCCCATACTACCTGCCACATCTACCCATACTTTCCACACGGATCGTCCCATATTTCCTAATCAGCTGCTCAACCTTCTAGACCACTAATCTCGTTACACATGGTCGCACTCTAGCGAATACTCTCCTCTATCAGCATACTCAACTGACTAAAGTCACTCCCTAGGCTCTTCCTAGGTTCTCGAACTTCTTTGTCATCAGCTGCTGAAGAACTCCTCATGATGCCAGCCATCTACCTCCTGAATATCATCATATTCACTCGGTAGCTGACTCCCATCATCAAGAGTTCCCCAAAGCACAAAGCAAGCAGCATTCGGGCATCGAATAACCTCCACCAGCACGTAAAACCACTATGGCATATAACTCCTCTCGCTCTATCCACAACTCAAAAGGCATCGCCGACTCAGGAAACCCCACCCCTCGTGGCATCTAACTAACCTCTTAGTAGATTCCTCCAAAAGCACATCTAGGTATCTCTACTAGATTACTCCGCTACTCAAATCTCTTTCTAAAAGATTCCTGCTAGATACTCCTTCTCAGCACATACTCAAGGCACATAACAGATAGCAACAACTCCTTGGTAAGGCATCACAAATCAGGCAACTCTAGCCTAAAATATGAAATACCACTACTAGAAAAACAACATTTTACGACGCGCAATGCGTGTCGTAAAACGCTCAGACGATGCGCAAATGCATGTCAAGGAAGGCCCTGTCATAACGAGAGACGACACGCTTTTGCGCGTCGTATATAGACGACGCGCATTTACGATGCGCGGTTACGACACGCATTTTGACTCTCATTTACGACACGCAATGCGTATCAAGGAAGGCCCTGTCATAAAGGAAGACGGCACGCATTTGCGTGTCGTAACCTTACGACGCGTATTTATGACATGCATTGCGTATCATTAAAAGCCCTTGTCATAAATGAAGATGACACATATTTGCGTGTCATAAACTTCAGCAGCCATTTACGATATGAATTTACGACGCCTCTTTACGATACTCATTTACGCATAATACAAAAATATAGAAACAAATAGATACCAAAACAATCAATTTCATCCAATAACATCATGTCTAAAAATTGTAATACATTGGTATTAAGGGATCTGATTGTACATTGTTACTAAGAGGTTTTCCCTAACTGTATAACCTAATACTACATTGCTATTAAGGGGCACCTTCTTGTTTCAGATATCATGTCAAAAAAATCATCCATATCATATATTTCCTCAATTTGGTTTCCTTCAATCAACGACTACCATTAAAACAAACACATTAAACCAAGAGTTTGATTATTAAAGATTAAAAAAAATTAATCTACAAACTTCAGAAAACACATTGGAATCAATTCCACCTAAACCAATATAACTTTTTGAACATTTGTAGAAAGCACAAACCAATACCACCTAAACCACCAATATACTTCTGAAGTGCAGCAGCACCCATTACCCTGAACAAGGAAAATCAACTATATTTCAAGAATAATTCAAAAGAAAAATATCATGTAACATGCTTTTCCACCAACTGTATAGGTATCAAAATAGATGGGTTGGGTTTAAGCAAACCCATGTAAATGGCATGTGCATATAACTGAAGATAAACACTTACCACATTAAGCCAATAGCAACAGTGAATAAGATCATGGAGATGAGCTCCTATACAAATCATGATGATCTATTTGACACTTTTGGATCAACCTGCAAACACAAGTTCATACTGGGTAGGACCAATAATCCTTTTACACACTTAGTTCTTGTTGGTCTTCATCTACTTGAGTCCTAAAGTTCTGTAAACTCAATTGTGGGGCCAATGACAAGCATAAACTCTGAAATATGAAGGGTATAAAAACTTCTGCTCGGTGATTTAAAATAGCATTCAAACCCTATTTCAACAAATATGTTAGTATAGATATTGGCAAAATTTAAAACTCGACAGGAAAATTAATATGACATAAGTAAAAGTCAAACCTCTAGAACAGATTGAGGAGCGAGATTGAGTTCATCCAGGAAAACCTAAGATCCATTCTTCAAAGCCTGTATCATACTCACAAAGTTGGGCTGATTGACCATGGTCAATCTGGTAGCCACCAGCAACGCTGTTCTGAGTTTGCTTCTTGATCGCAACCATGACGATTTAGTACCCACCATTGCTCCCACATTTCAAGTTGGGGGAGGTTCATCATAGAGGGCAGAAAGAATGGGAGAAGGAAGTCATAATACCACACTAGCTACAGAGAGAGAGAGAGAGAGAGGGATAAAAACTATAAATGGGCCAAAACCGTAGGGACCAGAACTGTTGCAGGGAAAAAAATTGTACAAGGACCAAAAATGTAGGGACCAAAACTGTTACAGTGACCAAAACTGTTACCTGTTCTATTGTTTCCGGTTTCTGAGAACATAAGATGCTGATTCCAATCCGGATTTTCTGCCACTTTTGGAGGATTTAGTGATTCCAATGCAACTCCTTTGTCCACTACTAACCTCAAGTATAATACTCTTCTTCCCTATGTAGCATATAACATAAATGTAATAAAAATAAATAAACAAAACACAATACATTAAAAATTAAAAACTACAAATTGTTTATAACTTACCTATATTGTAACTGTTTACCGCATACACCATGTTCTTCACCATCTGCAAGTATCCAAGAAAAAATGTTACCGACACCGGATTCTTGAATATCAAAATCAACACCGCAACAGCCACTGCTCCTTTTGAATTTCCCAACACATGATCCAAATTCTATTATTAATACTTATATAATATACAAATAATTTCAAAGAGTTGAAAAGAATGAGACCTGGAGAGTTAAGGAGCTTGTCTGCTTAGTAACCAATAAATTGGTCAAATTTACACAATATGTCATTGGAGAGTTGAAAAGTAGGTACCACACAATGTTGATATCTTTTCTTGCAAGTGCAATATCACTACATCTACTGGCACCATGTACAACAGAAGGTTCATTGAATTCAGTTTCTCCCTACATCAATCAATCAATTACATTCTTAGTATGGAATGGAATTGAAATCTAAAATCAAATGGAATTCTGTAAAAGAAGCAAAGAGGAAGATGATGATTTATAGGAGTGAATTACCCTTCATAGGACAACAATCTTTAGCTTGGTGCAACACTTTCTTCACCTTCTGGTCCCTACACCAATTATGAAATTCTTTTTATACGAAAATAATCCATCATTCGGTCATGTGTTGATATGTACATTCAGTCATGTGTTGATATGTACATTGTACAAAACAGGTTTGGATCCACATCTAAGTTTGGGTATCACAAAAAAGTTAACTCACCATTAAGTTTATATATACCCACACAAAATCATCATCAAAATTACCTCCTCAACAGATACTATTCTTTTATACTTGATATACTCCATTGCCTAATTTGAAATTTAAAGACTTCTTAAATCCATTACACTGACCATGATTGAAAGGTAAGGATCAAATTTTGAATCTAGGTAAGATAAATATGAATAATATCAATCCGGAATTACATCGAACACATTATGTGCAATTATAAACCACAAAAATTAAATTATGTGAAAACCTTTTTCTTGAATGAAAATGTAATATGTAAAAATTGTGAAGCATCCAAAACACAATCAAATAATGAAATTATTGCATCAATCTTGATAATTAACATACCTTTGCAGAAAAGTTTCCTCCATAAACTCTCATGAATCCTTTCAACCTCAGTAAGGGAGAAATATGAAGATTCACTTGTCTAACAATGAAATAATTTACATTGAAGAGTTATTTTAACTGGATCGATGGTAAATCTATGTTTAAGCTACCGTATTCCTTATTTTTTGTAATTTCCTACACCTAGAGTGAAAAAAAAAGATGAATAAATGTTTCTAACACTGCAATAATAAACTATTAAGCCAAATAATAAAAGCATATATTCTAAAATAAAATATTTATGACTTGTTAGGTAAAATTTTCAATCGTTATTTGATTATATGGTTAATTTGTCAAAGCATCCTACAATAGAGTTTATACTCTAGTGTTGTTAATATTTAAAGGTTAATTTTCTTTCACAAAAAGCGTGTAAATTACCATATTACGCCCTTTAGGAATATGACAGACATGGGAGGTCTTGGTCGACAATTGGATTACCTGGTCATTTTTCTATGATCATTTTTATGGTAATGACCAATTACATGACTTTATTAACAGATCCTATAACTTCATTATGAGCCGCATAAACATATTTAAGATGATATCATCATTAATTTATTGTGTTTGGAAAGTACAATGATATAGGCCTGACTCGTTTAAAGCATAAAAGAAGTGTCAAAAAGCATTCCTGTATATCTCCTACAGTTGAAAGTTGAAATATAACAAAAAGCTCCAGAATTCTAGAGATGATTGGAATTGATTACGTGTGTAAGATTATTGTTCATATCGTTTTTTAAATTGAAAACTTCCAAATTTCAAATGCATCACTATTGAAAGAGATTTTCTGAAATATGTGGTCAAACATTTTTAGCTGTTCAACAAATTCTAATCCTCTAAAAACACCAAAGATTTTGATTTTCAATTACATTATGAAAAAAGTTAAGGAAATCAAAAACAAGACTGTCAAAAGTCAAAACTCCACTTCACTATAATCAACTGAGCATTTAGGAGCACATTTAGAAGCTTCTCATTGTGGCCAATTAGTGGAAAAGGAACTAAAACCGATATCAATAAGAATATTTAACACTTTATGAGTCATAGCACGAGTCCGTAATCATACAAATCAAGTGAATAAACAAAAATAAAAACTGGAGAGACTCATGTGTAAACGTTGGTAAAGTTGTAAACAGATTGGTATAATGGTTTACAGAAGTAGTAGTAAACACAAAGGTTAAAGAAACAAAACTCTAGAATCCAAATAATTAAAAATTAAAAATAGATAATCTAAAGTTAAGATGTAAAACCAACACATATCATAAACTTTAATGATGTTCTTACTCGAATAAGAATGAGGAGTTACTCCGAGAGTTAGGGTTCCAACAGATAATTTCGATTCACATGGTGATTGAATTGATGAAGAATTTAGAGAGAAACCCTTGTAGAACCCTAAGAAATTATGCCGACGATGGAGAAAGAAAATGAATGATGGGGCTTTTGAAAATTACAGGGGGAGAAAGAATCTTCGTGGAATTATTTGGCGAGAAGTGGAGGTTTGAAAAACCGTTGATGAGATTTGAATGTTTGATAAAGCTTCTGTGAGAATGTTTCGTGAGTCGATTTAGGATCAGATTACCAGTCAGATAGGTGGGAATATAAGATCTTTGCCAGACCATCTCTACGAAAAGATGCACCCTCAGATTACGACTTATGTTCATAACTTCTTCAAGGGTTAACCATCACACGCTTCAGCAATATTCAACAAGTAAATGACGAAGAATTAGTTGTATGGCGAGGAGGAAGAGCGGATATCGTTGTATTGCCTGAACACGACGATATAAAAGCCCTAGTTCATGGGTGCGCACTTTTGAGGTCCAGAGCATAAAAGCCCTAGTTCTTCTTTGATATCGGGGACAAAAACCTTAAAATCGCCATCGATTTGAGTGTGAGGAGACGTAAACCACCAATCGCCGACTTCATGAAAGATATCGTGAGGTTCGATTTTTGGGGAAGGCGGGGTACTTGAATTTTTGGGGGATTTGGTTTTCCCCCTTAGTTGTATCAAAAGGGGACGCGCGTATTAAAATTTTATAAAACGACATCTGTACACGACGCCCACTTAAATTTAGGTGCCTTCCGTGTTTGTAATTTTTTTTCGCTGGACATTAATTTTAGGGCACGCACAAATGAGTGTCCTCTATCCTTCAAATTTTGGAAGACTGACATTATTTTTAAGGACACACAAAAATGCGTATCGTAAATCAGCGAGTGTCATTGTTCGCGCGTCATTAAAGGGTATTTTTCTTGTAGTGTACCTAGAATATCCTCTAGCATGCATCACCAATATCTCATAAATATCTCATAACACAAATAAGTAAGGGTATTTTGGGAAATCACCGTTCGGGATCTGGCTGATTGTACACACTGCTCCAACTCATTTTCTCTTAAAACTCTCATTTTAGAAAAATCATTTCTTTTGAAAATTTTTCTCAAATCCTCAGTTTGAGTCCAGACACACCCGAAGGTACATCCGAAGCCCTCAAACCAAGGCTCTGATACCAATTTGTAACACCATAAATTTTCAGACAAAATTTTTATTTTAAAATCACATAAATCTCATCAACATATTTCACAAAATTCCCCAATTGTCAAATTACCCAAAACACATCATCATAATTGTTTGAATAAAATCCAGGATCCACAAAACATAAACTCATCTCAAGTGTGTGTACAATCAAGCCGGCGCCTTCCCGCGATCCTGAGAAGTACCTGAAACACATATCACATAACACGGTAAGCACGAAGCTTAGTGAGTTCCCCAAAATACCACATATATCTCACTAGCCTCTCATGGCTATACCTCAAATACGACTCTCCAGTCAATGTGTCTCAGTGGGACCCTCTGGTCCCAACTTAGTAAAGCATAACATCATCACAAAGGCAGAATGCATAAGATATCACATAGCTCAGTATAAGCACACATAATCAGCATATACACTAAATAGTATAGCAGCATAAGTCACAAAGACAGTATGCACAATAACGCATATCAAATATAACACGTAAGACCCTCCGGTCAATAATATAATAAGACCATCCGTTCAATAGTGAAGACCCCCCAGTCTCATAGGTCAGGTTGGATCCTCCGGTCCTGTATCTCAATGAAGACCCTCCGGTCTCATAGTATTTACCACTCAGGTAAGTATAGTGAGAAGACTCACCTCGTAGAGTAAAGCAATGCATCCCTTACTCGAGCTTCCGGCCAAATCTCTGCCCCTCCATGGCCTCCAAGAATCTACAGTTGACCAAAACCTTAAAGTCAAGGGAAGTCAACAGTCAACACTGACCCAACTCTAAAAGTAAACAGAGGTCAACACTCAAGTCAACAGTCCATGTTGAATCAACTCGTCGAGTACATCTCATGAATTCGTTGAGTCCCTCAGAACTCAGTAAATCGCGAAAACCCGAGTCTACTCACCGAGTTGCTAGCCAACTCGTCGAGTTCATGTAGCGTCTAAAGGATCAGGAAAACCCCACTTACTCGTCGAGTTGTTTCATCAACTCGCCGAGTCCAATCTAAGTC
Source organism: Lactuca virosa (assembly GCF_052849685.1). Lineage (NCBI taxonomy): Eukaryota > Viridiplantae > Streptophyta > Magnoliopsida > Asterales > Asteraceae > Lactuca > Lactuca virosa. Next base: position 176,209,286 of record NC_136428.1, read on the forward strand.
CAATGACGGATAAAATCCTCTCAACTCGTCGAGTTGTCTCACCAACTCGCCGAGTCTGCACGCGTCAAAAACCCTCGGGATAAATCCTAATCGACTCGTCGAGTCAGCTCACCGACTCGTCGAGTCCCTTCAGTCCCTTTTCTCATTCAGACGATTTTGGGCATAAATAAGGTCTCATACTCTAGATCTAGCCTCCTAAGGCTGAATCAACACGTAAAGCTGCAAGCATTTCGTTCATGCATGGCATGTAGGCCCAAAATGCCAAGATAAGCTCCCTAAAGGGTCCAATGCATCAAAGTGTTCCTCTAGCTTGATAAAGCTTGGATCTTTGGGCTCATAGGGACTCATATAGCTCAGATCTGGAGTATCAACCTCCATTATCAGCTTAATAACTCAAAAACCAAAAGATAGATGGAAATAAGCCCTAAAACTCCCTAGGAAGAGATCTATCACAAGAAATGCTCAAGGTAGAAACTTTTTACCTCCAATTGACAGCTAGCACCGAAAGAACACTGGATCCAAAGCTTATCCTCGTTCCAAACCTCCTTGATCTTCAATCTTCTTCTAAAAATGCACTTAAACACAAGATTTTTAACTTTTCTCTCTCTCACAACGACTACAGCTCGACTAGGGTTTCTCCCAGTGTGTCTAGATGGTCAGGGAGGCGGAAATGAGGGCTTAAGGGACATTAAATAGGGTGCAAGCCCTAAAATTAGGGTTTTCTCAATACAAACTCAACTCGTCTAGTCCAGCCCCTCGACTCGACGAGTAGGCTTTAAAATACATTTGTCCAACTCAGCCCCAACACGACGATTCGGGACCAACCAACTCGTCAAGTAGGTTCCCAAAAGTGCATTATAACTCTTAAATTCTCATCCAGGATTCGGGGTGTTACATCAACACATATTTGAGTGAGTTTTTCTAAGTGAGGTTCACAGTCATGCATGCCATAATTATTTTTTTGTATCATAAATTTTAACTACTCAATGATGTTGTTGTTTCCTTCCTTTTCCATGAATCAAAAGTTTTTGATTAGCCTTATGGATGCATCTTCGGTATCATCTCCTTTCCTTGCAATGAGTTACAACTTTCCTCACTTTCGCTTGTTGTTATTTTCTTCATTATTATCACCAAAAGACCATACTTTATGATCTCTTCGCACATGAGCCACAAAGGCTTTTTCTTTCTCATTCTTTTCACTTCTTTTGCCATTGTCAGATGATAAGCTTTATCTTTCACCATATTAGCCTTACACTTTCTTTCAAAATGATTTTCTTTATGATACTTGTGACATATGATAACTCCATATTTCTTCTCTTTGGTGAGAACTACTGTGTCGAAAGGTTTGTCTTGAGGTGATGCTTCAGAGGAATGGCTAAGCATCAAGGGAGTGTTATGAGATTGTGGTTGATGGGGTGGGTCTCGAGGATATTTGGAAAGCTGAGGGTAGTGGTGAGGAGAGTTGTTTTGTGGGTTGAAACCATGGTTAAGAGGAGGTCGAATAAACTGCTAAGTTTTGCTATAGTTTGGTGGTGGAAGTCTGTTTCACTGTTGGCTAAACAAGGCTAAAGCATTTTGAAAGGCTTCTTCGTCATCAAGTTGTATCTTCAGTTGATATGATTGCATTGTGTTGTCATATGAGGTTTCATATATATGAGGATATAGAGGCGATCTGTAGCTATACTACGGTGAGTGAGTAACCATGGTGAGTGGTCCGCCAAGATCCATACAATCCTTCATCACTATAGACTCTTGAGCTTGAAGTTCACCGTAGAGTTTATATAGCGAGAGAGTTTTGATCTTGCTATCCTCTTCAACTATCATCTTGACCATAGTCCACTGATTTCCTAATCCATTTAGGAACTGCGGATTTTTTTGTCATGATCAGTACGAGCAATACCTGCATTTGAGTGTTTACTGATGATGAGGTTGAATCTTTGAAGGAGTCGTCAATAATCTATCTAAGGAGAGATTTGAAGCTATTGAAGTCGTTTAGGTTTGTGAGATCAAAGTTGTTAGGCGGGACCCCACAAGAGATTTCATAGAAAGTAATTTCATCTTTCTCCATCTTGTGTAAATCATTGTTGGTAGGTATGGTCATGGCAACTTGACCACCTCTAATTCTGGTTTGAGTTCCATCAATGACAATGGGTGTAAGGATAGGTATATGTGATCCTTTTTTGACAGATCTCCAAACTTCCTTCTAAGTGTTCTTAAATACATTTCCATTCTTTGAGACTAGTGATGATAGTCACTTGCAACAAGTATTAGAGCTGGATTAAAACCTCCAAGACTATTAGATACATTTAAAGAGTAAAGTTGTGCCATTTTCCTTAAGTTTTTTAAATATATGAGGTTAGTGGTATAAAAGTCCTTTTAAATATGAGTTTTTCTGAGAAAACATAATGGATTTTCAAAGAAGGTTAAACACAAGTTAATGATAAAGAGATTATGGTGTGTAATTTAATTTAATCTCGTGGATCATAATAAAGTTCAACAATAATAAGTTAGTAGAATTATAAGGGAAACATAGTAGTAAGATACAACATTAGTCATAAGCAAGTTAAAAAGATACTTGTTTAATCATAACTTGGTTTGCAGTCAAACACAATTTATTAAACGATGAAAAACAAAGTATGAATAGTAATGAGACCTTTATTTCAATATGATAAGGTTACAAGGAAGATGGAATCAGACAAACACTCTTATCGATCACTAAGACCTTCTATTTATAGGAGGAAATGGGATATGTTACAACTGGATATTAATAAACTAATACTGCCTTGGAACTGGCAAACCCAACCTAACACACTATGTCAATAAAAGTTGATCATTACTTCTTACTGTAACATGCCGACTCCCACGTATAATATTTAATTAATTTGCATTCATAATTTTAGAGACACTCAACGAGTTGGATTCCCCAACTCGTCGAGTAGAGGAGTTAATGAGCGCGTGATTTTTAGAGTCTACTCGACGAGTTGGAGGACCCCAACTCGACGAGTAGATGTTGAGTGAGAAACCCCTAATTTTCAGGGTTTGTGTCCTATTTAAAGGACATTAAGCCTCCATTTCCGCCTCCCTTATCATCTTAACACTCTGTGAGAAACCCTAATCGAGCTATAGCCTTGTGTGAGAGAAAGAGAGGCTAATCTTGTGTGTTCTAGTGCACTTTTGGAAGAAGGTTAGAGAACAAAAAGGCTTGGAATGAGGAGGGACTTTTGGATCCAGTGTACTTCAGTGTTAGTTTCTGTTTGGAGGTAAAAGGCTACCACCTTGATCATTTATTTTGTTAGATCTCTTTCTAGGGAGTTTTTGGGCTTTCTCCCATCCATCTTTTGGGTATTGAGTCATTTGAGCATGACATGAATTCGAAACATCAGATCTGGACTGACTGAGGACCTTTGAGTCCAAAGATCCAAGCTTTATCAAGCTAGAGCTTACTATGGCATTTCGAGCCCTAGATGCCATGCATGGACGTAAAGCTTGTAGCTTTACGTGGTATTTCAGCCTTGGGAGGCTAGATCTAGAGATTGGGACATTATTTCTGCTTAGAATCATCTGAATGAGAATTGGTCTAGATGGAATCGACGAATGCATGAGCCAACTCGATGAGTAAGCTAGGGTTTTACCCAATAGACTGGCCGAGCTACAACTCGGCGAGTTGATGAGACAACTCGACGAGTTGAGTTGGATTTTCCTGTTACTTCAGAGAAAATGAAGGAACTCGACGAGTCACATAGATGCACTCGATGATTTTAGTCAACATGGACTGTTGACTTGAGCATTGAATTTCATTGACTTTTAGGGTTTGGAAAACTGCGGACCTTGGAGACCATGGAGGGGTAAAGTGGTCTTTTCACCCTTTTTGAGATTTAGGGGAGAAGTTAGCTTAGCATCTCGAATTGGTTATTTCGATTTTCTTATTAGAGATAATTATAATATATAGGCAGAGTCTAGACTGTTCGTGGGGTAATAGATCTACTTGCTTACTTCCGAAGTGAGTCTTCTCACTATACATACCTGAGTGGTAATACTGAGTGAATAGAGGGTTTTATTTGAGTTATTCACCGAGTGTCCTCTGTGCTTATATTGAGTTATGTGATATTATGCATTTTGTCTTTTTGATATATGTTATATTATTTTGTGCCTTACTGAGTTAGGACCGGAGGATCCAAACAGAGTTCTGAGACCGGATGGTCTTCACTAAGTTACAGGACAGGAGGGTCCGACCCGAGCTGTGTGTCACACCCCGAAACAAAATGGAAGAAACGTCCGGGGTGGATGACTTCATTTGTAGTATCACAACACATGCATTATAGTAATCAAAGTACAAACAGCCATTGCATTAATAAGTATAAGTTTTTACATGTGTTTAGTCAATGTATACTGACACCAAAATAGTTATACAAAAGAAGAAGACATGACTCAAAATAGTTCCATCTTCTCAAAAGCTCGGGGAGTACCTGTCTACTGATTCCCTGAGAATACAAGTAATTTGAAAAGAGAGTATCAACATAAAGTTGAGTGAGTGCATAAGTATTTATGTTTGAAAGTATGTTTTTTGTTTTTTGAATATGTAAACTGTTCCAGAAAATCCTATATTTTCTGCTGTATATGAAAAGTAGTTTTAATCCCATAAAACCGTTCTGTTTGTAAACCAATGTTTTGTATTTGTATAATCTGTAAAAGTAGGTGTGCCTGGTTCCACCAGCTGTTATTGTAAACTGTAATGTAATACTGTAAACTACTACTTTGAAAATGTACTTATGTTTAGTTAATTATACAGTAACGTATTGTTAATATATTTTTAATGAGTTATTATAACCATACTGAGACTAGATGGCCTGACCCAACGCTTTGAAGGCGTAAAAAGCTGTTGATAACAACTGTCCCTCGTAGGCGTGTATGCCTGGATGTAGCTAGCAGTCTGAGTGCGGGGTTGTCAATCCCAATATAGATCTATACACACTTGTTTCGATCCCCGACTGGAGATTCTGGTTATAATGTCAGGACTTTAACTATGTTGTTTAAATAAATAACCAACCAGAATCTATTGACTCATAAAAAGCATATAGACCTTACGTGTATAATAGTTGTAAAAACCTAATCATTCTGAAATAAATGATTGATAGTATGCCCCTGAATTAGTATTCTTAACATGTATGTGAAAGATGTATACCCTTGATTTGTTTTGAATCAAACCCTTGTTATTGTAAAATGGAGTTCTCTAGTATGCTTGAATCGTAAATTAATGTTCTATGAATCATAAATTATACCTATTATAATTTATATGTACTTTCTGAATGGTATTAAATATTCATGAATGCAACCCCTTGCTCAACATGTTACAAAGGGTATTTGAACTGAATGATATAACTTTTATATTTATATACATATACAAATATATATAAGTAAAATTTAAATGACATTCAAACAAATAACTGATACTATAAGCCCACATCCAGACAAGGAAAAGGAACCAAAGTGAGTTATCAGTCCTAAGCCTTTGAAATCTTATATATATATATATATATATATATATATATATATATATATATATATGATTTCTGGGGAAAAATATATGTTTATAAAATCATTTAAAAAGTTTAATATTTTGAAATGCTTTTGGTGACTTGATGTCATTTTAACACAATTTGAAACTATTTGATTTGATGATAATTGAAATCCATTTTGATGAAATATTTTGAAACCATTTGTTTGTAACACAAAATCCTTGTGTTAGACTTGTATCCCCCCCCCCCCTTAAAACAGTAAAAACGATGAAAATACAAGGGTATGAACTCACCTTTTGGAGCATGATGCAAATGATGATTTGATATAGGATGTTTAGTTCCACAAGTGTAATCCCGTAGCAAAACAAGTCCTATATAGTGATTTGTATAACATATATGCAACCAATTACCTAATATAATCATAGGAATGATTAGAAACCGGACTAATTTGTAAGTATAACTTACACATAGGAGTGTTAGAAGCTAAAATGGAAGCTGATAGGTGTTCACGGCTAGGAGAGGTGTTCACGACCCAAGAGTCATGAACGGTTCATGGCCCTGGAGGTGTTCACGGCGATGAGTTCTTGATGATTGATGACCACTTGATGATCCTAAGCAAGTTTCTAAGATGATTCAAAGGTTTTCATCCAGGTGTTCTTCGTGTGTTCTTCGTGTTCTTCACGTGTTCTTTGCGTGTTCTTCGTGTTCACTATTAGATGTTATGAAGAACTAGTGATTAACACTTGATTAAGATAAGAAATGATGGTCTTAGCATGTTATTGAGGAGAGAGAGTTTTCTTTCTTGATGATACTTGAGAGAAAAGGGTTGAAATTATGCTTGAAAGTGAAGAAATGAGTAAAAAGTCGGCTGAAATCTATATATGTGCGAGGGTTCACGGTCCGAGGGGTTCACGGCCGTGAACCTCGTTTGCGGCCCTCTGGCGGTGTGCGAGATTGCGGTCTGAAGCCATTCACGGCCCGAAGCCGTTCACGGCCTCGTTCACGGTCTTCTTCATGGCTACGAGGTTGATGTTCGAAGGAACAAGAAAGAAATGAAAGAATGGTTTTCAGACTTCTAGCTTTCACCTCATAAACATATAACACTTTCAAAACATAAGTCTAATCCATTTAAGATAGAATAAGATTTAAGTTGACTTTAGTTGACCCAAGTTTGACTTTGGTTGACTAGGGTTGACTTTACAAGAAGAAAAATAACGGGATGTTACATTATCCCGCCGTTAGAGAGAATTTCGTCCTGAAATTTGGATTAAAGCAATACAGAAAGACTAGGAAAAAAGATGTGGATACTTCTGTTGTATTTGATCCTCTCACTCCCAAGTGAATTCAAGTCCCCGTTTTGCATTCCAGCGAACCTTCACTATCGGGATACGACTTTGTTTTGTTCTCTTGACTTCCCTGTCTAGGATTTCTACGAGTTCTTCCACGAAGTTGAGGCTCTCGTCTACCTCGATCTCGTCGAGTGGGATAACAAGGGTCTTGTAGGATAAGCACTTTTTCAAGTTAGAGACATGGAAGGTAGGATGTATGTTACTTAGTTCTTGAAGTAGTCGGAGTTTGTAAGCTAATGGACCCATTCTAGCAAGAATCTCGAATGGCCATATGTACCTTGGGTTCAGCTTGTCACACGTTCCAAAGTGTATCATGCCCTTCCAGGGTGAGATCTTCAACAAGACGCGGTCACCAACCTGGAATTCCAAAGGTTTTCTCCTTTTGCCAGTGTAGCTTTTCTGTCTATCTCTGGAAGCTTTAAGTCGCTCGCGAATTTGTATTATTTTCTCCGTAGTTTCACGAATGATTTCCGGACGAGTGAGAGTACTGTCAGGAAGTTGACCTCTAGCTAGCTTCATGTCACCCACTTCAGCCCAACATAGAGGTGATCTGCACTTGCGGCCATAGAGGGCTTCGAATGGAGCATCCTTTATGCTAGTGTGATAATTGTTATTGTAAGAGAATTCGACAAGGGGTAAATGTGTATCCCATGTCTTTCCAAAGTCTATCACGCAGGCTCGCAACATATCTTCTAGAGTTTGAATCGTCCTCTCACTCTGCCTGTCAGTTTGTAGATGGTAGGCTGTACTCATGTCCAGCCTAGTTCCCAGAGAGTTTTGTAAAGACTGCCAGAAACAAAAAGTGAATCTACTATCTCAGTCAAAAATAATAGATATTGGCACACCTTGCAATCTAACTATCTCTTTGAGGAAAATTCTTGTTAGCTTCTCCATCTTGTCGTTTTCTTTTATTGACAAGAAGTGCGTGGATTTGGTCAATCTATCGACGATTACCCAAATAGTATCATAACCACCCGCTGTCTTCGGTAACTTAGTTATGAAATCCATCGTACTCCGCTCCCACTTCCATTCAGGTATTTGTGTGTCACACCCTGCTAAAGCGGAAACACGAGGCGTGGCAGTATAAAGGGTTTCATAGCAAAAGTTAAAAGACAACACCAACCATAGTATTAAAAATCATTACAAATTTACAATGGGTTTGAACAACTTTTAAAAGAAATTACAATGTAAATTGAAATACAACACATGCGAATGCTCCTAAAAGTGATGTGTCCCTAAGTGCCACTTACTCGATGATTCCTGAAAAAGCATGTAAAACGAGCGTCAACTATAAAAATAGTTGGTGAGTACTCACAAGTTTAACAAAATAATATTGGTTCATGAATTGAAATCAAAGTTTTGATAAAAGTTTCCAATAATAAAAGTATATTGTTAAAATGAGTAAATAAGTTTGTAAAAACAAAGTTCTTTGTCATCATGAGAGATAAAGTATGTTGCCCAAATAAGATGCAACATTCATATTCTCATGGAAGATAAAGTTCGTTACTCAGACGAGTAAACAAGTTTCATTGCTAAAATGAGCAATCAATTTCGTTGCTACAAGGAGCAAACAATTTCATTGCTAAAACATGTATATAAGTTTTCAGTAATAAAAGTTCGTTGTTGTAATGAGAAACAAAGTTCATTGCTATAATTAATAACAAGTTTATTGCTATAACGAGAAACGAGTTTGTATGTGTATGAGCAAACAATGAGTCTCAAGCAAACCTATGACTGAAGCCCTATCAAGATCTATGCTTATCGTTCCATAGATGAATATGGTATCATGCACTCCAGCAATAGGGCGAGTGAGGAGTTGTCAATTCCTAATAGCGCTATCCATAATGACCATTGGCTCAAAGAGTTAATGGTTAGAGATAAGGGATGGGCCTTAGTACGATAAGTTCTCATGTTCCGTGTTGCATAGACATACATAGAGAGACATAGTAATAAAATACCAATCACGTTTGATACAAATCAATTTAAATACAACATTCAAAAAACAGTTTTTCGGGACATGCTTTTCCACCCCAAAACATAAAAACTGAAAATAGGGGAGTGCGTGAATACTCACAATATGCAAAATATAGCAACCAAGTTTATACGAGTCAAATAAATACAATGAGCATAAATAGTTTAGGACATGCTTTTCCACCCCAAAACATTTAAAAACGGAAAATAGGGGAGTGGTGAATACTCACAATGCATTTAGATGATGCAAATGGTGCCTTGAACTACGTTCCACGTGTACCACTACCGATTCCTACAATAATGGTATTCGCTAGTGAGTCTCTAATCGAAATCTAACACTAGTATACTTACTACTACAATAGAATTATGCCAATAATGTGTCAAAATTTAATATTGATAAGTTACAAACATTTTTCTGTGGAAATTAAGTTTCAAAGAATCAATTGTTATATAACAATTTAAGTGGAAAATTTCCATTATTGAAATGTTAATATTTAACATTTTAGAGGTGTTCCAATGATTAAATATTCAAAACTAAATCAATTTAGTTCTAAACTGTCCCAAACTTTTCATTTAAGTTTTAATTGAAGTCAAAGACCTTAAGATAAATTTTCTTGAATTTTTGATTTGTCTGACTATTTTTCACGATTTTAATTTCTTGAATAACCATAAAATCATGAAAAATACTAAACAGTTAATAAAAATTACCAAACTTCAGATTTTGGTTCTAAATGTACTAAAAGACTTCTAGATAAATTTTCATGGATTATGATAATGTATAACCATTTTTCACATATTTAATTCTCTAAATAGATACAAATTCATGAAAAATAGAAATCAGTTATGAAAATACCCCAAACTTTTTATAACAATGTCATTACACATACTTAAGCTGGGAAAAATATACAAAGGGGTTTCTAAACTGTTTAACCCATTTTATGATTTTTATGCATTTATTCTAATAAAAATGGGGATAAATAGAAAAAAGTTTCCAAAATTACCCAAACTTTTTGTGATATTGTTATTAAACATTATTAAGTTGGGAAAAATATAAAAATTTATTTCTAAACTGTTTAACCCAATTTTATGATTTTTGAGCATTTATTCTAATAAAAACTGAAATAAATAGAAAACAGTTTCCAAAATTACCCAAACTTTTTGTGATATTGTTATTAAACATTCTTAAGTTGGGAAAAATATAAAAATTGATTTCTAAACGGTTTAACTCAATTTTATGATTTTTGAGCATTTATTCTAATAAAAATTGAAATAAATAGAAAACAGTTTCCAAAATTACCCAAACTTTTTGTGATATTGTTATTAAACATTCTTAAGTTTGGAAAAATATAAAAATTGATTACTAAACTGGTTAACCCAATTTTATGATTTTTGAGCATTTATTCTAATAATAATTGAAATAAATAGAAAACAGTTTCCAAAATTGTCCAAAATTTTTGCAACACTTTTATTATACATGTAGAAGCTGTGAAAAATACAAAAGATATTTTTCAATTAGTCTTTCTATTTTTCTTTGTTTTATCCTCTTAAATAATCATTAATTGGAGAATAATTATTAAACAGTTAAAGTAAATTACCAAAATTTTTGTACACTTCATTTACAGAGTAAATAATCTGGGAAAAATACCAAATGTGGTTTTTATATATTGAAATCCGATTTTGTGTATTTAAGTGTATTTAATCTTAGAAAATAGGAGCAAAATAGTATACAGAAGAGAAAAATCATCAAAATTTTTATGTAGCCTCCTAATGTACTAAAAAGTGTTCTGGTAATTTTCATGAATTTTGGGTGAGCAGAACTATTTTTTCTACTTTTTGGCCATTATAAATACAAAAATCGGGGAAAAATAGGAATGCATTATGAACAATTGTGAAAATATTTTTCTGAGTCTTATACCTCTAGTAGTAACTGCGAAAATTGTTATATATCATTTTAATATTTTCTAAAGTGCTTTTATGATTTATTGGAGCCAAACAAAAAGAAAATTCAAAACCATATTAAACAGTTGCAAAAATCGATGAAACTTAATGAGGGATCATTATTTAGCATAGGGGTCATCCACGAATTTAACTAGGATTTATAGACCCCAGAAATATTTTATATGATTTATTGCCCTATTTTCTTGCATTAATTATAGTAATTCGAGATAAATGAATTATCTTCTGGAAATTTACAGAGCATCTTATTTTGTTGATGGGAATCTGGAAAAAATCGGATTTGGTCAGAAAAGGAGATTTAGATATTTATTTGGAAATAAATCCTTCATGAACATCTTTGAAAGCTTTTAACAACATACTTTGATGATCTAGCATCTAAGCTTGAAGATCATCACATGCATGTTTGTTTGAAGACCATTCATGAGTTTGAAATGTTCAAAAATCGTTTTTGAAAGAAAACTTAGAGTGCATGTGGTGATTTTACACCAAAACTTGTAGAAAAGTACATTTTCATGATCTTGACTTAGGTTTAGGTCCTTGGATTTCACCATTTACAACATGCATGTTGTTTTTGGGTGAAATCCTACCACCATCATCATCAAAACTGAAGTGAATGAACATGCACACCTATTTCCTAAGAGAAAGGTGTAGAAGAAGAAGGAAATGCAAGAAAAACCTTGAAAACATGGAGGAAAATGAAAGGAAATCGTGTTCTACCTTAATGAACACCACTAGATGATGAAGATTTTGAGTTTGAGGTGTGTTCTTGGACTTATTCTCTGGAAAATTTCGTGGGTATAGAGAAAGGAAGAGAGAAAATGGAGTGGTGAAGGTAGAGAGAAATAATAGAAAATGAGAGAGAAGGTGGAGTGTGAGAGAGAAAGAAGTGATTATGTGTTTTGGGAAGAGGGGGAGTGTCTTGGGAGAGGGGAGGCCGGTTTTGGGGGATAAGAAAGGGTTTCCCTCTCTTTTATTTTTATAAAAATTCAAATCTTTTATAAAAATATCAAACTCTTTTATAAAATATACACTAAAATCAAGTTTTTATTCATAAAACCTTTATTTTTGATTTATAAATTAAGGGTAATGTTAATGAGTTAAATTTTATTTGCCTTGAATATATTATACTAATTTTAATTATTATAAGATAATATTATAAATTTCATAATTATTTTTATAGAAATTTTAAGGTTAAAGTTCATAAATATGAGTTTTTTATGGCTTTTAGGGTTTTGGAGTTAAATAAACTTTGAATATCAAAATAAATAGAATATTTGAGACTTTAAATTATCTTATGGTATTATAACTCTTTTATAGTTATAAATAATGTTTGTAATTTTTTTTTATCGGTTTATTGGCATTCTATGTAGTGATTCCGAGATTCAAGCGAAATTGAGGAATCAAGTATACTAGTCCTAGTCTTCAACTTTGACTTAAGTTTCTATGAGACTTTGACCTAATTTCTACCACTAGGTCAAGTGCATGATGTGTGTATATGATTCATGAAAAGGTGTTCGAGTCAAAGAGTGACCCAATATGGATAGTCTCTACAGTTAAGTAGTTATAGAATTCACATATCAATGTGAAATCTATGCACACTATCCATTGATTCTAATTGTTTCCAAGTTTCTAGTAGGTTATAACTTAGCTTCTAGTTACTAAGTCTAGTATGTGTAGTGCCTATATGTGCAACTAAGTTTAGTCAAATCTAAAACCGACTCGAATTTTGACGACTGTCACTCGAATTTTGACGACTGTCACTTCGAAGTTCTTATCCATTCCTCTCAGGGTTTCACCTGCCACATTTTCGGGTTTCAAGGCCTCGAGTTGAGCCTCTTTGATCTGTGTTGACAGATGTGAATGGATTGTCATGGTCAATGACTTTACTCGGCGTCCCGAGTATTCTTTTCTGCTAAGGGCGTCATCTACTACATTGGCTTTACCAGGGTGATAACGAATCTCACACTCGTAATTGTTCAGTAGCTCTACCCACCATCGTTGTCTCATGTTCAGCACTTTCTGGTCGAAGATATGGTGAAGAGTTTTATGGTCCGTGAACATTGTGCATTTCGTGCCATATAAATAATGTCTCCAGATCTTCAGAGCAAATACCACTGCTCCCAGTTCAAGGTCATGTGTTGTATAGTTGACCTCATGCGTCTTTAGCTGCCTCGAGGCGTAGGATATAACCTTTCCTGTTTGCATAAGAACACATCCAAGCCCTTGATTAGAAGCATCACAGTACACAACGAAGTCCTCTGTCCCTTCAGGAAGAGATAGTATCGGTGCACTGCACAGAGCTCGCTTCAGCGTTTGGAACGCTATTTCTTGTTTTTCTCCCCAGTTAAAAGTTACACCCTTTTGCGTCAGGGTGGTAAGTGGTTTAGCAACCCGGGAGAATTTTGGATAAATCTGCGATAGTAGCCAGCAAGACCTAAGAATTGTCGGATTTCTATAGGTGTTTTGGGTGCTGGCCAGTTCTCTATTGCCTTGATTTTGGAAGTGTCCACGTGTATTCCTTCCGAACTAATCACGTGACCCAGGAAATCTACCTTCCTGATCCGAAATTCACATTTTGAGAACTTCGCATAAAGTTCTCTGTTCTTAGAGTTTGCCATACTTGACGAAGATTTTGGCCATGCTCCTCTTCACTTCTTGAGTAGATAAGGATGTCATCAATGAAGACTATGACGAATTTGTCCAGGTACGGACGACACACTCTGTTCATTAAGTCCATGAACACAGCAGGTGCACTCGTCAATCCGAAAGGCATCACTACAAACTCGTAATGACCATAACGAGTTATGAACACTGTTTTGGGAATATCCTCCTCCAAAATTCGTAGTTGGCGATATCCAGATCTTAAGTCCATTTTCGAGAAGTAGCTCGCACCTTGAAGTTGGTCGAACAGATCGTCAATGCGAGGCAGAGGATATCGGTTCTTTATAGTATGTTTATTCAGCTCGCGATAGTCTATGCACATACGAAATGATCCATCCTTCTTCTTCACGAACCAGACTGGTGCTCCCCATGGTGAGAAACTTGGTCTTATAAAACCCTTGCTAAGGGGTTCGTTTAGCTGGCTGGATAATTCCTGCATTTCAGAAGGTGCAAGTAGATAGGGGGATTTGGCTACAGGGGTAGCCCTAGGGATTAAGTCGATTTTGAATTCGACTTGTCGTTCGGGAGGCACTCCTGGGAGATAGTCGGGAAAGTTGCAGACCGCAGGATTGCTCGCGATGTCTTTCACTTCTTGCTTTTTGTTTACCACGTGAGCTAAGAAAGCACATTACTCCTTGCGAAGGTACTTTTGTGCCTTGATGCAAGAAATGATCTGAAGGTTCGTTCCGGGTTTGTCGCCATAGATGATAAGAGTTTCGTTAGTTGGCAAGTTCAGGCGAACGACTCTTTCATAACATAAGATGTCGACATGGTTAGAGAACAACCAATCCATACCAATAATAACGTCGAAACTTTTGATAGAGACCGACATAAGGTCTATTGGGAATGAAAAGTTATTCAAGGTAAGGGTACATCTTATGTATAAATCGTTGGTGTATTCAGACTTCCCATTAGCCATTTCTACTGTGAAGGTTTCATTTAGTGTTTGGGAGTTTTCATTTAGCAGGTGTTTGAAATTATGGCTCACGAAGCTCTTCTCAGCACCACAATAAAAAAGAATGCATGCATAAGTATTGTTGAGAAGAAACGTACCCGTGACCACCGCAGGGTCTGTCACAGCTTCTTCGTGACCCATTGTCAGAATCCTCCCAACTCCACCGACATTTCCAGCTTTCGGACAATTTCTTTTTAAATGCCCCACATCACCGCATCCATTGCATGCTTGACCTATGCCAGTGGCAGGTACTTGGTTAATCGGTTGGGGTGGTGATTTACAGAATCGGGCAGTATGCCCTTTTCTGTTGCAGTTACGACACTGCATTTCCCAGCAATTTCCGTTGTGGTGAAAATTGCACTTGTTACATTTGGGGAGATTACCATTATAAGGCTCAGCTGGTGCACGGTTAGCAGGAACAAGAACAGGTACAACAGCAGGTACAGTAGCAGCATGCACCACCATTAGCTATTGCTTCTTCGAGGGTTCCCGAGAAGATTTGCCCTTTCTTTTATTCCATACTTTCTTGTTGTTGTTGTTGTTGTTATTGTTACTGTTGTTGTTTCCCTTGGGCTGTTCTGGAGCAGCGACCACTAAGTTTTGACGGGCTCCATGGTCGATAAGGGACTGTGCCAACTCCTTGGCACTGTCAAAGGTAACAGGCCTGGAAGCAATAACACTTCCCTGAACCTGGGTTGAAAGCCCCCAGATATACCTTTCAGTCTTTTTGCTCTCCAGAGCAACCATTTCTGGATAAAGGATCGCTAAGTCACATAACCGATTTATGTAGGTTGTTATGTCTGAACCAACCATAGTAAGACCCCAGAGCTCTTGTTAAAACCTCTGAATTTCACCCCGCTGGCAGTACTCCCGCATCAGCATGGTCTTCAAGTTCTCCAAACTTATAGAGTTAGCCACTGCTAAGGTCAGTGACTTAACATGGCCGTTCCACCATGTTAGGGTTCTATCAGCAAAGGTACAAGCAGCAAGTTTAACTTTGCTACCTTCCGGGTAGGAGCAGATCTTGAAGACTGCCTCTGTTTTCTCAATCCATTTCCTTAACACCATAACTCCTCCAGTCCCGTTAAAGGTCATGGGTTTGGCGTTTGAAAAGTCTTTATAGGTAAACTCTTGTGAGTGCCCGTGACTTTCGGCGTGGTTAGAGGGATGCGCACCAACTCCTGATCCACTTGTGCCAGTGGTGTTTATATGAGACATAGTAGCTGCGACTGCTACTATGACTGCCGCTTGAAACATGGCAGCGTCAAATTGAGGAGGTGGTGGCAGAGGTGGTGTTGGCGCTTCATTAACATTGACAAGCCTTGGGTTTCTCCGTGGATGCATTTTTCACTTTAAGAAATAAAAGATGAAGAGACAATCAGATATCAAGAATGAACATGAATATGATATATCTGAACTAAAACACTTATTTCAATATGAATTTTGTAAGGAATTGGAAAGAGAAGTATACTACAAGTACAACTTGCAACAGGCTAATATGAAATTGAGTTGTTATTTTTAAAAGAGTATGAAAATGCATGTCGATTGAACTGGCATATTAATTACATAGATTTTCGGAAAACTTGACCTTAGAGCAGGTCTATAATATACCAAAGTACTGGGAAAACATCGACATCATACTGACCTACCGAAAATAAAATTTGCACGGTCGAACTATAAATCATGAAAAATAACGCTAGAACATATCTGTAGACTTAGACTATAACCAAAAGAGAAGTAGTGAACAAGTAGAGTATAGTCTACTAGGTCTAGCCCTGGATTTAGCTAACTGACGTTCTATTTCACACATACACCTTTCTTGTGCTATTTGTCGTTCTCGTAGTTCTCTAACTTCGGCTTGGGATGTCGCCAGTTCTCTCAGTAAGAAATTAGTACGATCCCTTCTCTCATAATGATTATCTTCTAAGTTACGAATGCGAACGGTGTTGACTCCGTAGCAGCGTCAACGTGCATGACTCGGTCGATTGCAGCTCTTCCTTATTCATCGTTACGCGCCACACGACGAAATAATACTGGGAGGGCTCTGTCTACTGAGCCTCCTGTGTCCAGATTGTAGAAGCTTCGGTCTCCCTGATAAGGATGGTTCTGACCCTCTTCATTACTCCACCTGTCTAGGTTTACCGCCCACAGAGGCGTCGGGCCTTGGAAGTTTTGTCGTGGATTGGGATTCTGGGCAACTGGTGGTGGATTATAGGCTTCTGATTCCGAATCAGTATCTTCAGGAAAGTTTTCTGCAAAATCATCATCTAAGGGGATTTCTGGGTTCTCTTCTGGCTTATCAACAAGCCATCCTCCATTTCCCTGATTGGGAAAATACGGGTCTCCGGGTAGTTGGAATCCAGCCATTGTTATCTAAGCGAGAATAATATATAAGAGATATAGAATATAATTAGTAACGATAGATTTGCAAATACAAGTTTCTACGACAGAAACTTACAGTTAACAGATAATGAATTATGTATGACACATTTTGTATTGGGTACCTCTATAACAACAAAGTGTATACTAGTTATATATAACTTGGGTATAATAGACCTTCGATTAAATGACCCTGCTCTAAGTCCACAACCAAACAAGGAACAGGAAATAAAGCTAGATCACATATTCTAAGTCTATAAAACTTTAATTATATATAACTGTAATATACCCTTAATATTTATAGTTCTACCAATAATGGTTATTTTGTTTTCATATGTTTGTTATTAGTATATAGTGCCTAAAATACTCCTATAGTATTTTAACTTTATGTTCTATTCTAGAGTTCTTCTGTATATGTATAGTTGGTAAGTTTTAGACATGTCGCAACACTACCATCACTCCTAAACACATGTTGGTCATATCTCAAACCAATATAGTTGATCAGGCTATATTAATCCCAGATATGATTACATAACTGCCCATTTTTGGCTGCAATGTCAAACATCCAAATACTTTTAAGTTGTTACGACTGTGATATTGTGCTTGTAGGTATAAGTGTTAGTATACTTCTTGTAAAAATACATAAATTTTTAAAAGTATACTTGCAGTCAGAGTTCTTAGCCCCAATGTATTTATAGTTTGTATATCTTTTATGGATTGATATACCGAGTTCACTATAAACAATACTCTGATACCAATCTGTCACACCCCCAAACCAGATGCCAGAAACGTCCGGGGGTGGATGACTTCATTTGTAGTATCACAACACATGCATTATAATAATCAAAGTACAAACAACCATTTCATTAATAAGTATAAGTTTTTACATGTGTTCAGTCAATGTATACTGACACTAAAATAGTTATACAAAAGAAGAAGACATGAATCAAAATAGCTCCATCTTCTCAAAAGCTCGGGGAGTACCTGTCTACTGATTCCCTGAGAATACAAGTAATTTGAAAAGAGAGTATCAACATAAAGCTGATTGAGTACATACATATTTATGTTTGAAAGTATGTTTTCTGTTTCTTGAATATGTAAACTGTTCCAGAAAATCCTATATTTTATGCTGTATATGAAAAGTAGTTTTAATCCCATAAAATCCTTCTGTTTGTAAACCAATGTTCTGTATTTGTATAATCTGTAAAAGTGAGTGTGGATGGTTCCACCAGCTGTTATTGTAAACTGTAATCTAATACTGTAAACTAATACTTTGAAAATGTACTTATGTTTAGTTAATTATACACTAATGTATTGTTAATATCTTTTTAATGAGTTATTATAACCATACTGAGACTAGATGGTCTGAGCCAACGCTCTGAAGGCGTCAAAAACTTTTAATAACAACAGTCACTCGTAGGGGTGTATGCCTGGCTGTAGCTAGCTGTCCGAGTGCGGGGTTGTCAATCGCAATATAGATCTATACACACTTGTTTCGATCCCTGAATGGAGATTCTGGTTATAATAAAGGAACTCGACGAGTCACATAGATGCACTCGACGAGTTTAGTCAACATGGACTGTTGACTTGAGCGTTGACTTTCGTTGACTTTTAGGGTTTGGACAATTGTGGACCTTGGAGACCATGGAGGGGTAAAATGGTCTTTTCACCCTCTTTGAGATTTAGGGGAGAAGTTATCTTACCATCTCGGATTGGTTATTTCGATTTTCTTATTAGAGATAATTACATTATGTAGGCGGAGTCTAGACTCTTCGTGGGGTACTAGATATACTTGCTTACTTCCGAGGTGAGTCTTCTCACTATACTTACCTGAGTGGTAATACTGAGTGACCAGAGGGTCTTATTTGAGTTATCGACTGGAGGGTCCTATGTGCTTATATTGAGTTATGTGATATTATGCATTTTGTCTTTGTGATATATGCTATATTATTCTGTGCCTTACTGAGTTAGGACCGGAGGGTCCAAACCGAGTTGTGAGACCTGAGGGTCTTCACCGAGTTACAGGACTGGAGTGTCTGACCTGGGCTGTGAGATCGGAGGGTCTTAACTGATACACATGACCAGAGGGTCCACACCGAGCTGTAAGACCGGAGGGTCCTCCACGAGACGCTTGACTGGAGGGTCCATGCCGAGCTATAGCCATGAGAGGCGTATTATTTGTGTATGTGGTATTTTGGGGAACTCACTAAGCTTCGTGCTTATAGTGTTGTGTGATATGTGTTTCAGGTACTTCTCAGGATCGTGGGAAGGCTTCGGCTTGATTGTAGACATGAGTTGGAGTTTATATTTTGAGGATTTTGGGATATTATCAAACAATTGTTGACTTGTGTTTTGATAACTTATACATTGTGGTTTTTGGAGAATTGTGATTTGGAGTTTTATGTGATTTTAAAAACGAAAATTTTGTTTGAAAATTACAATGTTACAGTTACACTACGGTTTCACAAAAGACAAACTCTACTTAACTGTTTGACAAGTCTCCTTTAGCGTCTCCGATCTTCACTTAGCTCTCTGGCATAACAAAGCCAAAAACACTTCGTTATTTCTTCTCAAAAAATTTCCTCGCTTCGATATCCATCAAGGTCTTCGCATCACAGTGATCATGTTAGTTGCAGAGGGTCACTTCATGTATCAACAATATCAATCCTAGGTATTTTTGGTTATGAGGGCAACCAAAGAAGGACTTTGCTTTTATTCACTAAGATTATACCAATATACTTAAGACCTTAGACACCTTAGTCCAACAACCTCCGACTTGGATAAGTCGTCTACAACAATTGCAATTATAGACTTTGAATAACCAATAAAGAGTGCTTTCCAAAGCTACTGCCGAACTATAATAAAATCAAATGTTGGCTCTATGTTAACTTATCAACTATTCCTACGTTCTACAAGAAATCGTATGGACACATGACATGAACACAAATCAATCTCCTAGTTTAAAATTGAGTTTCTAGATTTCCAATTTTAGATGACTGGATTCAGACTACTAATTAAACACATCAATTTAGTTTGGGCTAGGCTTAGTACATCAATGTCAACATCAAATCACCGAGGGGCCCAAAGATATCAATTTTTCTGTTAAGGAAAAAGGAATGAAAACATTAACAATATAATAATGCCCTTTACACTATGCCATACATGTAATTACATATTATAACATCCAGTTATGGATGCATTATTGTAAAACCAATGCACAAAAGACTTGCAAACTATGACTTATATAACTTTGTTTCAAGAATAGAAGATATTATTGTCTTAGATATACTCCTGATTAATTCTATGAAGTACTCTCTAAGTGTGAGTTTAACTAATAGTTAAAATCTCTATTTTCCAAGTACTCATGAATATTGCAGCAATCCCTATGCAATGTCCAATCACCATGAACAATCTACTAATTTCTCATGACATTCTTAAATCAATACCTACTCCCACAAGTATGATTGATAGTGACATTTTGAATTAATTAGTATTCAGGAAGTAACATGCGAAATGAAACACAATAATAAACTAATTGTTTATGGTATCATACTCCTGAATATAAATAATTTCTTATTATTTAATCACCATACAATTACCGATTTATTTATTTTATAAATGTTTCAGGGTAATCGACTTAACAACTAATCTTGTAAACATTATGATCTTAGTATGAATATCATGTTTTTCTTTGGTCATCACTATTGTGAACAAATTATCGAAAAAATAGTCACTTCACAACTAGATCTCTATCCTCAACCCTTTTGACGGATGTAGTGTATTTTCGTTCTTATATGTTTTGACATTATGTGATCTCAAGAATCATTAGTTAATCACGACGACACTTTCACAGAATATCTCTAATGGCAATTTGTTACTCAGAAAAAATTCCAAGGTCAAATATGAAAATTTTCAAGTCTAACTCCGTTCCTTGGATACTTCACTTGTATAAATGTAATTCGACTCATGTTTTTGAGTCTACCACCATCTATAATATGAAACCTTTGTTATTATCACATTGTCATTCAAGATGAATATCCATTTAGACTATGACTTAGAGTCATCCCTAAAAACTTGTGTTTCTACATCTCTTCTCAATTATGTGCTCTACAGTCTACATGAAACCCGTCCATGGTATCTTTCAATACCTTAGAATGTTCTTAACAGTTATCTAGCAATTCAGTCGATCAAATTTATGATACAATCTCACGATCCTCAAAAAACATATGTGTAATGACCCAAATTCTTTATGTTAATGAGTTAGCCTTCCATTATATAGGATTGTAACACATGTTCCAGGTATTGATTACTTTATATAATTTTTAGGGTTTTGTGCATGGACTCGGTGAGTTGGGTAGCTCCAACTCATCAAGTAGACACTGATATGGGGACGCGGGGTTTGGGTTCTACTCGACGAGTCGGAAGGCCCCGACTCGACGAGGAGGAGCTGTAAAGAGAAACCCTAATTTTTAGGGTTTGCACCATATTTAAGGAACATAATCCGCGTATTGTGGCCTCCCTTATCACCCTATTAGCCATAGAAAACCCTAGTTCGTCCTTGCACCTTCTTGAGTGAGAGTAAGAGCTTTTGTGAGTGATTTTGGGGTATTCGTGAAGGATTCTAGAGCTTGAAGAGGAAGGAGCAAGGAGAGGAGCAGTAGATCTGACATCTACTTTGTATTGGCCATCATCTTGAGGTATAAAGTCGTCACCTTGATCTCTAGTTGTTTAGATCCCTTTTCTTGGAAGTAAATGGCCATTTTTGGTGCAAAATGGAGTCAAACTCGGATCTGGACTTATGACAAGGATATGGTTCCAGATCTGGACCTCTCTAGGTCCCCAATGACATAAAGTTGCTCACTTTATGCAGCCTAGCCCCTTTCCATGCACAAAAACCTTGTAAGAAGCTTAGTTTTCATCTTATGGCTTTGAAGGGCCTTGGATGCACGTAAAGTTTGCAAATTTACGTGGTATCTGCACCAAGGGAGTTTGCATCTGGAGTTTGGGACCTTAGATCCCACTAAAAAGGGTTGGACTTGGAAAGGACTGAAGGAACTCGTCGAGTCCCTTAGTTGACTCGATGAGTCGGGGTAGGGTTTGGCCGTTTTTGAGTTTCTGGATGAGTGCAGTGAAGGATTAGGGTTTTGGTCTGAACGGGCATTAGTTTTGTGGACATTTGATGAACTGGACGTGTCACTAGGGTGATTCGGCGAGTTGATCTGGGATGCAGTGGAATGGACTCGGGAGGAACTCGACGATTTGCTGGATGTACTCGACGAGTTGAGGTCAACATGGATTGTTGACCTTGACTGTTGTTGACTTTGACCAGGGTTGACTTTGAGGGTATTTATGGTATTCCGGGATCGTGACAAATTACTCACATGTTGGTTATAGGCAGTTAAGAGGGAGCAGCGCATGGGACATATCTGATCTTAGTTCAGCACACGAGAGGTGAGTCTTCTCACCATACCAATAGGTCTACAGCACCAAGGCCAGCCCATTTTATGATATGTGGTACACTAGCTGTAGTAGAGATATGTGGTATGATAGCTACCTTTATGATAAGTGTATGTTAGTGATTATGTGATAGCCCGTGGCAGTTGGATATAAGACCATGTGGGGGAGCCCATGGCATTCCTAGGTAAAGATCATGCGGGGGAGCCCATGACATGATGGTATAAGACCCTGGGGGAGCCCACGGCATCCTTATATGTTTATGTATGTGTTATGTAGTATGATATATACTTCTGTGATATATGATATGCTAGTTGATTATGTATGTTTTTGCATGGAAGTCCTCGGGGGAAGCCTGTGGCAGTTGAATATAAGAGCATGTGGGGGAGAGAATGGCATTCCTAGGTAAATACCATGGGGGGATCCCATGGCATGAAGGTATAAGATCCTGGGGGGAGCCCACGGCATCCTTATACGTTAGTTTGTATGACTTATGTGGTATATGTAGCTTTTATAGCTAATATGATATGTGTGATGTGGATTATGTGTGGGGTATGATCTGGGGGACTCACTAAGCATTGGCTTACAGTTTTTGGATTTGTTCCAGGTACATCTGAGCCCAAGGGCAAGGGCAAGGCTTGATGGCGTGGCGTGCACTCTCTATCAGGCGTTTTATAGGACAGTCTGATGTTTGGAAATAATGTTGTTTGGATATGAATTTGAAAACAATTATGTTGAGATTTCATGATTTATAGAAAAGTGTTTTGACTATTTCAAAATGAAAATTTTCTTTTGAAAAATTGGGTCGTTAAAAGTTGGTATCAGAGCCTTGGTTTGAGGGATTCGGGCACACTCTCGGGTGTGTCAGGTCTCAAACTAAGGAAATGGTAAAATTGTGTTCAAACATAAAAGTTAAAACTTTTAAAGAATGGAAAAGAGGAGAGTGCAACGTGCGTGATTGGCTGAGTCAAGTAAGTAGTTCCCCAATATGTTAGCCATGTTATACTGATATTTCAGCTTTGATAATCGTATGGAACTTGCTATGTGCCCGAATCAGGATCGGTAAAATTGTGGGAAGATCCCCTATATAGATATCTTGATCATTATGATTTAGGACATTTCAATTCAGCATGGTTGTGACACGATTTGGGACAGGGGGATCACGATCAGGATCGGGATCGGGATATGGATCCGGATCGAGCAGCGGTACTGAGCCTATTGATGAGAGGCTGTGCAAGATCATTGCAGCCGAGGTTACGAAGGGCATCCTTGAAGCTACCGCAGTGATATTTGGTACGGTCAAGGAGGGGATGATGGAGATTATGGAGGAGAGGATCAGGTCATTCAAAGCCGAGATTGTTGCGGGCCAGATCGGGGCCCAAACTCCTTCGTTTTGGGAGTTCAAAGATTGCAGAGTGATAGAGTTTTTCGGGGTTAGGGACCCCATTGTGAGCCGACACTGGGTGGCGGATATCGAGCATGCCCAGCGCATGAGTTCTTGCCCGGATGCGGCAAAGGTGGGTTTTGCTTCGGTATGGCTGAGATGACATAGGCCGAGTTTGTTCGGCGATTTTATTTGGAGTTTTCACCAGCTATTGAGGTGCAATGAATGGTGAGGGAGTTCCAGGAGCTCCACCAGACGACCGAGACTATGGCGGAGATTACCGCCAAGTTTCGGGAGCGAGCATTGTTGATCCCACAGTATGCTACCGATGAGGATATGCGGAGGACGAGATATCATTCCATGCTGAGGGATGATATCCAGGAGTGCGTGAGCTTTACACGGTGTAAAACCCTGAATGAGATCGTGGAGAAGGCTCGTGAGCGGGAGATCGAGTTGGACTTCCGCCCCAAGCGGAAGCCGGAGCAGGAACAGGCGGCAGTAGGTCAGGCTAAAAAGCCCAAGACCTCAGACACTTCCAGTAGGGACCCGTAGGGTCGGGGCCGGTCTGCCAGGTGGGGTAAATCGCACAATGGGGTTTGTCGGATAACAGGCTCAGGGTGTTACTGAAGGGTTTTGAGCATTCTAACACTCCTATGGTGTACATGCAACCCTAGAAACCTGGGATCTATGTTTTCTCTATTATACATGCAAACTTTCATTTTTTCCAAGGTTTCATCCTAACTAACATATCATGGGGTATATGTAATACAAACCTAGTAGAATGACATACCTTTCTTGTAGCTTGGATTCCTTAAGACCTTGTGAGCCTAGCACTCAAAATGTGATGCCTCAAATGCTTCACACAACACCACAACTCTTGGAATAACTTGAGAGAAGAACACTTGTGCACAAAATTTGGCTAGCCCTCACCCTTATGTCTTACTGCCGATATTGGTTGCCATGGGGCTCTTTATATAGTGTGCCACATGTAGGCTTACACCATGTAAACCCTAATGTGCATGACCTTTCATTTCCTCCATGATCCATGGGTTTTAACCTCCATGGAGCATCCATTGAGCACCCTATGGGTTTTAGCCCAATCTAATGAATCATGGATCATAAGCCCACTATATAAGAATGAATGATTTACCAAATCAATCCCCATATATTTAATTAGTCTCTTTTGATAACAAAATTAATTCCAAATTAATTCTTGATCAATACTAATTAAATAATATGATTTCATATTAATATATTAGAGATTATAATATATTAACAAATCATAAGTTCCCTTTTTCTCATTTTGTCTAGCCAATTGTTACGATGCCATGCAACCCAAATGGACCATGCTAAATCGGGTCAAGTACATACCAAATATAGTTATGGACTTAGACACCTTATCCAACAGTCTCCCACTTGGATAAGTCTAATAACTATATCTGCAAGTACGACTTCAGGTTCCGACCAGTAATCGTAGCTCTTTCAAAGTCTCGCGGAACTAAGATGATGC
This sequence comes from Lactuca virosa, assembly GCF_052849685.1. Taxonomy (NCBI): domain Eukaryota; kingdom Viridiplantae; phylum Streptophyta; class Magnoliopsida; order Asterales; family Asteraceae; genus Lactuca; species Lactuca virosa. Next base: position 176,234,421 of record NC_136428.1, read on the forward strand.
GCCATTTAAGATAAGTGACGATATGATCCTCTGTTCAAGATATCAGCCGGACAAATACATGGAACAACGTCGTACTTATTGTCCAACAGTTTGTTTTCCGATTTCCGATTTGTTTGACGTAGAACTTAATTGAACAGATCAATTCAGTTCTGCTCAGGCCCGGTACATATGTCAAAACAAAATCATCAAAGGGCCCAAGATATCGCTTTTAATCCTCCAAGGGCTAAAAGGAACATATAAACTTCGACTCATATGCTTGTATTGACTAATCATCAAATTGTACACAACAGCACGTTTTATAACATCATGTTACTGATCCGTTTTCGTACTATCGATGCATAACCAACTCATAGTCAACAACTCATATCTCTTGGTTAGAAGACTTATATTATATTACCGTCTCACGATAACTCGAGATAAATTCCATGAAGTGATATAAGTGAGCGTGGGTTGATTCCAACACTCAGAACTTATGAGCACTCATGAATGTTGCAACAACAATTGCTATGTCTAATACAATTCAGACAAATCTACAAACCCAATTCATGACAGTCTTATTTCAATACCTACTTCCAAAGTATGATCGACTGTGGATAGTTTGAATAATATGATATACCATAACATGATTATTCTGGAAGTCAAAACATGCAAAATGAAACAATAGTAAATGATTGACACAAGACAGTGTCATACTAGTAAATAAAAACACCTTTTATTTGAACATCAAATGTCAATTACATTTCAACTATTACAAGTTTCGAAATTTATCTTATTACTAAAACTAATATCATCCTTTAGCCTAATGCGCCTCGCATGCTGTAAATGCTTAACCATGCACAGTCCCTTCGTGAGGGGATCTGTTGGGTTCTCATCTGATGATACCCTCTTTGCCACGAGGAGTCCTTCTGCGATTAAAAGTCTAATGAAGTGGTATTTTCTGTCGATGTTCCTGGATCTACCGTGATCCCTTGGTTCCTTTGCTAAGGCTACTGCACTCTCGTTATCGCAGAAAATCTCCATAGGCTCCTTTATAGCTGGTACAACTCCAAGGTCTCCAATGAATTTCTTCAGCCATATTGCCTCCTTCACCGCCTCGCTTGCTGCTATATACTCTGATTCGCAAGTTGAATCAGCTACTGTCTCCTGCTTGGAACTTTTCTAAGTAATTGCACCTCCATTTAGGTTAAAGACCCAGCCCGACTGAGAACGGAAATTATCCCTATTAGTCTGAAAGCTAGCGTCACTATACCCCACTACTCTCAAGTCATCACTCCCACCAAGGTTAAGGACCTAGTCCTTAGTCCTCCGTAGGTACTTGAAAATGTTCTTCACCGCAGTCCAGTGAGCCTTGCCAGGATTCCCTTGATATCTGCTGACCATGCTCAAAGCAAAGGCCACATCAGGGTGAGTACAAGTCATAGAATACATGATCGAGCCTACAGCAGAAGCATATGGTACTCGACTCATCTCAGCTATCTCAGCCTCTATACTCGGGCTCTGAGTCTTACTCAGTTTGGCGTTACTCTAGATTGGTAAGTCATCTTTCTTGGAATCCTGCATGCTGAATCTTTTCAGCACCTTATCCAAGCAGGTACTCTAACTAAGTCCAATTAGTCTCTTACTCCTGTCTCTCAATATCCTTATCCCTAGGATATAGGCAGATTCTCCAAGGTCCTTCATAGAGAAACACTTCCCAAGCCAGGACTTAACCTCCAGCAAAGTTGGGATGCCATTTCCTATGAGTAGTATGTCATCCACATACAATACGAAAAAGCTAACTATACTCCCACTAGCCTTGACATATACACATGACTCATCCTCGCTCCTCGAAAAGCCAAACTCTTTGACTTTTCATCGAAACAAAGATTCCATCTACGAGATGCTTGTTTTAATCCATAAATGGATTTCTCAAGCTTACACACTCTATTAGGGTACTTTGCATCAACAAAACCCTCTGGCCGATTCATGTAAACATCCTCAGCCAACTTTGCATTAGGGAAAGTGGTTTTGACATCCATTTTCCATATTTCATAATCATGAAATGCAGAAATGGCTAGCATTAACCCTAATAGACTTAATCTTCGCTACTGGTGAAAACGTTTCATCATGATCAACTCTCGAAGTTTGAGTAAAACCCTTCGCAACCAGTCGCGCCTTATAAGTGTGTACATTCCCATCCATGTCAGTCTTCTTCTTGAAGATCCATTGCACCCGACTGTCTTACGACCCAGCACATTGTCAACCAAGTTCCAAACTTGATTGTCATACATGGACTGAATCTCGTTGTCCATAGCCTCTTTCCATTTGGCAGACTTTAGGCCTGCCATGGCTTCCTTAATGTTATTAGGTTCATCCAAATTTATTAGTGTACTATCACTGATAAATGCATCACCTTCTGTAGTAATATGGAAACCATAATAAAACTCAGGTGTGTTCCTAACCCTTGTGGAACGCCTCAGATGTACGGATTCATCAATTGGCTCAACAGGAGTTTCCTCCTCAGGTTGATTGCTAGGGTTTGAGGTTCCTTCACCGCTTAACTCTTGAATTTCTTCAAGGTCAATTTGCCTCCCACTGTTTCCTTGGCTTATGAATTCTCTCTCACGAAAGACTCCTCTCATCGCCACAAAGACAACATTGTCACTTGGTCAGTAGAAGAGATAACCAAAAGATTTCTATGGGTAGCCAATGAAAATACACTTCTCACTTCGAGGTTCGAGCTTGTCGTGAGTCTCGCGCCTCACGAAAGCCTCGCAACCCCAAATATTGATGTGGTCTAAATTGGGAACTTTCCCAGTCCACATCTCGTGAGGTGTTTTGGCAACCTTCTTGGTAGGGACTAGATTAAGGATATGGGCGGCAGTCTCTAAGGCATACCCCCAGAATGAGGTTGGTAACGAAGCTCGACTCATCATGGAACGAACCATGTCCAACAAGGTTCGATTACGCCTCTCAGCCACACCATTCAGCTGTGGTGTCCTAGGAGGTGTCTATTGCGAAACAATTCCACATTCCTTAGGTTAGTCAAGGAACTCGATACTAAGATACTCTCCACCCCGATCGGATCAGAGCATCTTTATCTTCCTGCCCATCTGATTCTCCACTTCCAATTTAAACTCTTTGAATTTCTCAAAGGTTTCTAACTTATGGTTGATTAAGTAGACATAGCCATATCTACTGTAATCATCAGTAAAAGTCACATAAAAGCGGTTAGCATCCCTTGTGGCGGTTCTGAAGGGCCTACATACGTCTGTGTGTATGAGATCCAACAAACCTTCACCCCTAGCGCAAGTACCAAGGAAGGGTGACTTAGTCATTTTTCAAAGTAAACAAGATTCGCAACTATCATTTGATTTTAAGTCAAATGACTCCAAGACTCCAGCCTTCTGGAGTTGGCCTATGCACTTCTCATTGACATGTCCAAGACGACAATGCCATAAGGATGTCTTATCCAAACTAGTGGAATAATCAATATACAAAACATTATTTCCTAAGTTGTCTACAACTGACACAGTTTCATATACACCATTACAAGGTAATGCTTTAAAATAAAGAACATCATTATTAAAAGCATTAATACCACCACATTCATTATCAAATTAAAAAGTAAATCCTTGTTTGTACAAACCACGAAAAGAAATAATATTTCTCGCTATTTCAGACGAGTAACAACATTTATTCAAATCTAACATTAACCCACTACTAAGCAATAAAGAATAAACTCCAATCCCGGTGACAGGTGAAACTTTCCTATTGCCCATTATCAAGTTTATCTTCCCGTTCTCCACATCCTCACTTCCTTTTATGCCCTGCAAATCAAAACAAATGTGAATTCCACACCCTGTATCAAGGACCCAAGAATTAGTATGTGGTGAGTTATTAGATAGTATAGTGTAAATACCTGCATGGGTGGGTTTCACTTTCCCATCCTTAAGATCCTACAAGTACTTGGGGTAGCTTTGCTTCCACTGCCCTTTTTCCTGACAGTAGAAGAATTGTGCATCCTTCGGGTTGGAAGAGGGAGTGGTAAAACCACCTTTGGTTCCACTCGAAGAGGAGCCATCAAGAGACTTTCCGTTGGTACCCTTCGAAGGGGTTTTCCTCTTCTTCCCTTTACCTTGCCCGATTGCTAGGACAGGGGCGGTAGTAGGAGTGGGAACAACATTCTTACCTTTGAGACTACTTTCAGCAGTCCTCAAAAGTCCTTGAAGTTTGATAAGTGTGACCTCCTCCTTGTTCATATGATAGGTCATGCGGAACAGATCATAACAGGAGGGTAAGGAGTGTAGAATAATATCTATTGCTAACTCCTCATCAAAGTTCACATTTAACTTTAGCAAACGGTCTACGAATCTTTGCATTTTCTACAGGTGGCCCGTGATAGACTCTCCATCCTTCATTTTTGTTGTTGTCATGGAGGTGATGATTTCATACCTTTCCTAACCAGCACTCTGATGGTATCTCTCCATCAGGTGCTGGTGTATCTCATAAGGGTAGAAATATTCATAGGATTCTTGGAGTTCTGCTGTCATGGTAGTCAACATGATACAAGACACCTTAGTGGCATCCTTCTCATGGGTAGTGTACTCAGCAATCTTCTCAGGAGTAGCAGAAGACTCATCAATGACCTTAATCTCCTTGTCGAGGACATATTCCATGTCCTCATAACGAGTGACCATTCGTATGTTCCTAATCCAATCATTGAAATTAGTTCCATCAAAGATGACTCTCCGACAAAGGTTCATGAGAGAGAAGGAGCCAGTAGGGTTTGAGCCAGAAGCAGCGATGTTGGAAGACATCTGAAAAAGGAAGAAAAACAAGTTTAGATTAGAAATAGAATCCTTAATAAGACACCCAAAATGAAATATTAAGGCTAGGACCCAACACAATATTTTATAACTTGGAAGAGGGATGCTGTAATCCAAGCTACAAAATATTTGAAGGTAGGTAAATGATGATTTACCAATTTCCACCATGAAAACGAAACAGATTATTAGGTTTTAATTGGATTGAAACTCCTAGATCTTTTGAGATTGATTGAACAATTCAATGGCATGTTTAAATCTCGATTATTCCCTTCAAGTTCGTGACTGGGATACCGAGGATCACAGAACAAGGTGTGAATTAACCATGCAAATTACTTGGTACTCTTAATGTTTATCACCTAACCGATGTACCGGTTAACCACACGCACTCCACCGATCTATGACAAACCTCAAGCCACCCTTTGCGTACCTTGTTAAGTCCAAGTTACTGTGACGGTTAACCACACACGCTCCACTAACGACTTTAGCAAGGTGCAAAGTGTAATTTCATGGGTTAGCATCAATTTCACATTTTCCTAAAGTAACTAACATTGGGAATTTATAAAAGGTTTAGTTACTTTATATTTATCATTATACTTTTAATGAGAATTATAGTCTTTGTCCTACCCGTTCGGCTAACGACCCTCCACCAATCAAGGAAGCGGTGGGTGAGAGTGGACACCCATTAAGCTGTCATTTTATAGGCAACAACCTTATACCCCCCTTATAGACCGGCTTCGTGAATGAGGCCTACTAACGGTAAGACTGACTTGTTCTTATACATATATATATATATATATATATATATATATATATATATATATATATATATATTTATATATATATATATATATATATATATATATATATATATATATATATATATAACATATAATATTATAAAGTATAAGGGTTGAATTTTAAACTTTTAAAATTCTAGGGATTGGAATTAAAGTATTAATGTGTGACTTTACAAATTCCAAAACTTGAGAGGAAGTTTTGAAACTTTTCAAAACTTTTCAACTGCATAACATATGAGTTTAATGATTCTTGAAAATGAGACTTTTCATTTTTATAACCTATGACTTTTAATGATCCATTTAAAAGAAAACTTTTGGAATTCCATAACTTGAGGACAAGTTATGGAGTCCATTAAAATCATCAAGAACAACAATTCAACTAACAAGAATGTTCAAGTTCTAGATCAAACTCATATGATTAAGGTAATTTAAATCAAATAAATTCCATGTTATTTAGATTAATCATATAAACTAAAACAAAGTATGAAATTTTGACCATCACCTTTAAATTGGACAAGCAAGAACATTACCCTCTTGAAAAATAGGTTTCTAGGTTCAAAAAATAGTTTAGGATAATGGTCTCATCCAATTAGCAAGCAAAAACCCGAAATTATGCACATAGGTGCATCACTATGTCATGCTAAATACTGCCACGTCGTGGTGAGCAGTCAGATGCAAAAATGGCAGAATTTCAACTTTGGAAAAACATGTAGCATCAAGTATAATTGAAAACCAGCCTAGGCTTTGATAGCACTGAATGGTTTTGAGCATTCTAACACTCCTATGGTTTACATATAACCCTAGAAACCGTGGATCTATGTTTTCTCTATTATACATGCAAACTTTCATTTTTTCCAAGGATTCATCCTAACTAGTATATCATGGGGTATATGTAACACAAAACTAGTAGAATGACATACCTTTCTTGTAGCTTGGATTCCTTAAGACCTTGTGAGCCTAGCACCCCAAATATGATGCCTCAAATGCTTCACACAACACCACAACTCCTAGAATAACTTGAGAGAAGAACACTTATGCACAAAATTCGGCTAGCCCTCACCCTTATGTCTTAGTACCGATTTTGCTTGCCATGGGGCTCTTTATATAGTGTGCCACATGTAGGGTTACACCATGTAAACCATAATGTGCATGACCTTTCATTTCCTCCATGGAGTATCCATGGAGCACCCTATGGGTTTTAGCCCAATCTAATGAATCATGGATCATAAGCCCACTATATAATAATGAATGATTTACCAAATCAATCCCCGTATATTTAATTAGTCTCTTTTGATCACAAAATTAATTCCAAATTAATTCTTGATCAATACTAATTAAATAATATGATTTCATATTAATATATTAGAGCTTATAATATATTAACAAATCATAAGTGTCATTTTTCTCATTTTGTCTATCCAATTGTTACGATGCCATGCAACCCAAATGGACCATGCTAAATTGGGTCAAGTACATACCAAATATAGTTATGGACTTAGACAACTTATCCAACAGTAACGTATGTGGCCAGCAGGGTCACTTGAGCAGGGACTGCCCCAAAAAGGGCCTGATATGTTTCCACTTCAACCAGACTGGCCATAAAAAGGACGATTGTCCGAGATTGTAGGGAGGGGGAGGAGTAGTGACGGCGTCTGTGCCCGCCACGATGAAGAAGACTGATGGCCGCCCGAATAAGGCGGATGCTCCAGCGGTGAAGAGCCGTGCATTTCAGCTGACTACCGCGAAGGCTCAGGCAGCGCCAGACGTTGTGGTTGGTACGTGTTTATTCTTCTCTGCTCTATATTATTTGCATTGCTTATGTGTACATTGTGCTCATGTATAGGGACCTTTTTGGTCAATGGTATGTCGGCTCATGTTTTGTTCGATTCGGGTGCTACCCGATCATTCGTATCTCTTGCGCTTAGGAAGAAGTTTCAGGATGCGCCAGGAACTTTGGATTCCCTGCTCGAGGTGGAGATTGCAGATGACCGCACTATGAGTGTTGTGAGGGTGTATCAGGACTGTGTCCTGAATGTGCTTGGGGAGAGGTTTCGTGTTGATCTAGTCTCGATACCGTTGCGAGGGCTGAAGGTGATTGTTAGGATGGATTGGTTGGGGGCCAATGGGGCCATGATCGATTGCGAGTGCCAGTCAGTGAGGGTTCGAACCCCAAGTGGGTAAAACTGGTTATACATGGTGAGAGGGCCTCGCAAGGGCCAACCCTCTGTTCAGCCGCGAGCGCTAGGATATTTCTACAGAAGGGATGTACGAGATTTTTGGCTTATATCTCGGACATGAGGGTTGAGACCACGATAGATGTCGGTAGTGTGCCAGTTGTACAGGAATTTCGGGACGTCTTTCCCGAAGAGTTTGCCTCTGGAGAGACAGGTAGAGTTTCGCATTGATTTGGTTTCGGGTGCCGCTCCGATAGCGAAGGCACCGTACCAGCTAGCACCGCCCGAGATGCAGGAGCTATCTATGCAGCTTCAGGAGCTGCTAGACCGAGGGTTTATCCGTCCGAGCAGTTCCCCATGGGGAGCTCCGATCCTATTTGTGAAAAAGAAGGATGGATCACACAGGATATGCATTAATTATTGAGAGCTGAACAAAATAACGGTGAAGAACCGTTATCCATTACCGAGGATAGATGACTTGTTCGATCAGCTGCAAGGTGCGTCTTGGTTTTCCAAGATAGATCTTCAGTCGGGATACCATCAAATGAGGATTTGGGATGAGGCCATACCGAAGACAGCTTTCAGGACTCGGTATGGGCATTATCAGTTTGTGGTGATGCCATTTGGGCTCACCAATGCCCCAACAGCGTTCATGGATCTCATGAACAGAGTGTGTAGACCGATGCTGGATCGGTCGGTGATCGTTTTTATTGATGATATCCTGGTCTATTCTAAGACCAAGGAGCAGAATGAGCAGCATCTGAGAGATGTATTGGAGACCCTGAGGGCGGAGAGGTTGTATGCCAAGTTCTCCAAGTGTGATTTTTGGCTACGAGAGGTACCGCTTTAGGGGCACATCATCAACCAGGAGGCTATTTCGGTTGATCCCGCCTAGGTTGAGGCAGTGATGTGGTGGGAAGTATCAAAGAATGCTTCCGAGATCCGTAGCTTCTTGGGTTTAGTGGGCTATTATCGGAGATTTATCCAGGATTTCTCCAAGATTGCTGTGCCATTGACCCGCTCGACCAAGAAGAATGTGACATTTCGGTGGGGCACGGATCAACAGTTGGCTTTTGAGACCCTGAGATGGAGTTTATGCAAGGTTCCGATTCTAGTACTACCTGAGGGGTTAGATTATCTGGTGGTGTACTGTGACGCATCGATTTCGGGGTTAGGCACGGTACTGGTGTAGAGGGGGCATGTGATAGCTTACGCCTCGAGGCAGTTGAAGCCTCATGTGGTGAATGATGGGTTTTGAGCATTCTAACACTCCTAAGTGTACATGCAACCCTAAATACCTTGGATCTATGTTTACTCTATTATACATGCAAATATGATTATCCAAGGTATTATCCTAAATAGCATACCAAAACATTGATACTAGGATACTAAAATAGATAGAATACATACCTTGTTGTTGTTGCTTGACTCCATGAAGCTTGAGAGCCTAGTGCCCCAAGTGTGACACCTCAAATGGTTCACACAACATCATGAACTCTTGGAATAACAATGAGAAGAAGACATACATGTTCAAATCGGGTAGCCCTCAGAATATGTATCACTTGTGCCCATTTCTTGAACTAAAGGGGTTCTTATATAGTGTGGCTATTAGGGTTACACCATGTAACTCATGACTTTACCCATTCCTTATGCTCCATGGGTTTTAACCTCCATAGATCACCACATGGGTTAAACCCAACATAAAGGAATCTTGGATCATAAGCCCACATATATAAGAATGAATGATTTACACAATCAATCCCCATATATTTAATTAGTCTCTTTTTGATCACTAAATTAAGTCCAAATTAATTCTTGATCAATACTAATTAAATAACATGATTTCATATTAATATATTAGAACTTATAATATATTAATATGTCACAAAATGTCTTTTCCTCATAAACGGTCTATCCAAATGTTCCGATGCCATGCAACCCAAATGGACCATGTCGAGTCAAGTACATACCAATTATAGTTATGGACTTAGACACTAATCCAACAGTCTCCCACTTGGATAAGTCTAAAACTATTATTGTGTATGACTTCAGGAACCAACTGGCAATCGTAGCTTTCAAAAGCCGCTGTCGAACTCTGACCTTGTAGATGAACTCTGACCTTTGTCAATGACTTGTCCATTAGATAAGGGATCATATATTCCTCCATTCTAGATATCATATGGACTGAGACATGGATTATAATCATTCTCTCTGTCCATTTGTTGTTTCCCGATTTCCGATTTATGACGACTGACTAATTGAACAAATCAAATCAGTCCTGGCTCGGCCGAGCACTTCCATTTGTCATCATCAAATCATCGAGGGGCCCACAGATATCGCTTTTATCCTAAAGGTAAGAGGAATGGATAAACTTCGACTCATATGGGTTGTTCTACTACTTGTTGAATCATACACAAAGGCACGTTTTATAACACCGAGTTACCGAATGCGTTTTCGTGCAATCAATGTACAACCAACTCATAGTAACAACTCATATCTCTAGGTTTGAAGAATATAAGATATTATCGTCTCATGATCACTCGTGATAAAATCCATGAAGTGATTCCAATGAGCGCGGGTTGAATCCAATACTCAGAACTTATGAGCACTCATGAGTGTTGTAGCCCATTGTCCAACATCTTAGACCTCTACAAGCCAACCCATGACAGTCTTGATTCATATCTACTTCCAACATATGACCGACTGTGGATAGTTTGAATAACTTAGTCAATCAGGAAGAACGACCTAGTTATTCTGGAAGTCAAAACATGCAAAATGAAACACAATAATAATAGAATCTAATATGGTATCAAAACCTATGAACATAAATAAAACACCTTTTATTTATCACCATATGATTACACATTATTCATTGTATACTGTTTCAGCTATCAACTTTATTCTTGAATTTAAAACAATAGTTGTCCCATGCTCCAAGCATGTACACTATGTTTTCTAAACACTAGTCATGCCATACACCAAGTATGCATACTATGTTTGTCTATGATCTTCACTTTGTGAATTAGATCAATTGAACATAACTCCAATGATCCTCTTTCACAGTCCCAAATCCTTACTGCAAATGCAAGAATTCCAAATTCATGTCATTTACTGAAATCTGTTAGATTCTAAACTTATATGCATTGATCCTCCTGTAATGATTATGCACAGAGTCAGAAAGACTTGACAACAACCATTACAGAGCATTCCAAGGAGATCAACTCCTTGGAAACATCCTTCTTGCATTAAGTTTCCTAATCTTACACATATTAAATAATTTCCAACTTTGAAACATTTCCATATTCCATTTTGACTATCCCTTCTGAACAAGAGTTGCCTCCTTACAGATTATGTCAATATGGTCCTTCCAGAATTAACACTATACTTCCAACTGTCCTTGAGCAACCAATCTTTGGTAAACCTTAGATTGTCCTCGACAATTGCTTAATCCTTTTAGTCATATCCAGTTCTAGACCTTTTCCCTTCTTAATGCCCCAGGCATTTGGAAAATTTTAGAAAGGATAAATATAGCACATGTAATCGATCCTATATCCGAAGAATATGGGACACGAGTCATGATGTCTCACATAAAGACTAAACCAGTCTTTTGCTATAACATTTCCATTTCTATTTGCCAAGTTCTCATAATTCAGATTATGAAAAGGGATGCCGTAATCATAATCGAATTTTAGAACGCAAATAATGGACCCATATATAGAATTTCCTTATGTTGAGTCATTCCAACATGAAATTCATATGTATATCCTTGACTAAATACGACTTAAAACCTCAATCTAAGCTTTTAGAATAGAAATGAAGTATAATTTCCTCTCCCTTAATTATAGCAAAACAACTTTTTCAACCCCTGCAGCCTCACGAATTGAAACTTTTGTTTTCTATAATTAACATTGCTAACTTGCAATCTTTATCATAATTATCATGCTCCCACTAACACGATGATTATTAGCATAACACTTATGCTCCCACTAGCTTTGACATGTACTCAGAAATCAGCTGAACTTCTAGAAAAATAATACTTTATTGACTTTCTTACCAAAGTTCAGATTTCTGATACTAGATTGCTTTGATAAAACTTTATCAAAATCATACACCTTGCCTTAGATAGCACACTTGTGTGTCTAAACAATTTTAAGAACTATGAAAAGGGATACCGTAGTCATAGTCTCGATTTTTTAGACCTTTACCACTTCTCACAAGTCCATGTTAGTGTGTTGGTTAACCACACACGCTCCACTAACGACTTTGAGAATGCAAATATCACAATTGCTATCTAGCTAAAATCTACTTAGTGAAAGTGTTTCCTCACCATCATTTTCATGAATCGGAGAGAAACCTTATGACACTTAGATTTTATGGTGTATGAGTTCCTATCCATATGAATTTTGTCAAAACCATAATCACAAGACAAGGTTACTGACAAATCCACACTTATATGGATTAAACTTGTGCAATCTTAAATTCTTGCCATTTGGCAGCTCAAGGGCCTGCCATTGCTTCCAAGTAGCTGTGCAACCAATTGAGAACTCTCAGAACTCCTATGCAAAGCCAACTTGAATAGGCACAGACATGTCGACACGATAGGTTATAAACCTCAAGTCGTGTGCTAGTGAAGAACTTCAGGTTTTATTCTTGATTAGTTCTTGAGACTTTCAAGACCTTTAAGACTCCCACTGTCGTCTTGACATATAAGACTTTCTTGTCAGATATTCAAGAGATAGTGTGGATTCTAATCAAGACAAACACTTCACACAATTGGCCTTAGTTGGTCTTTGTTTTATCCAAAACATCACAACTTACCAATTTCAAATGTACAAGAGTAGCAAACTTTTACTCTTACATTTGACAAGTGTTTTAAACCTTCTTTAAGACATGTCACTCAAGTTACAATCTTAGAGTATAACTCTAAGAATTGTTTTTGGAACGAAGTATAAATCATCTTCTTGATTTAACCACTTCAACAATTCATAGCTCCTCTTCTTAGCTACCAGAATGCACTTAGAGGATGAATTGTGATAAGGTCTCTTAATCATTAAGATGATTATATAACATGATACTAAAGTACTCTCCCATCTTTTCAGATTTGAGAAACTTTTATCTTTCTGCCTAAGTTGATTCTTCTTATTCGCTCTGCCATACATTGAAACCTTTTCCAATGTCTCAGAATTACACTTAAGCTTGTAAGTATAACCATATTTACTGAATTTTAGTAAATAATGACGAATAGTCTTAACGATTATTTGTGGTGGGCTTGATCAGTGCACAAGAATGTGTACTCGATCCTTTACTTGACTCACACATCCATGTGAACAAGTAGTTAGTCTTAATTTTTCCAATGCTTGAAAGTTCTTATTCATCATGCTATACAACTTGCATGATTCCAAGTTTCTATCCAACTGAAACTTAGGTGATGAGAATCTTTCCTTATTTGGTAAATTTAGACACTACCACAAATGAAAGAATCAAATTCATATTTCCACTCTTGCTCTTAATGGAATCTTATAAGCAACAAAAGTTTTCACAAATGCCATTGTAAGGATATTTTAAAATAAATAAAATCAAAAAAAAATTTCTTTTATTTTAAAACTTTGCGGAAAAACTATCCTTACAATGCAAAAGCACATGAAAACTTTGTTGTTATTTATTCCTAGGCAATATATCATAACTCTTAAGAAGTAGCTCAAGAATCCGATCTTCAAACTATGCGATAGAAATCCATCTATGCCATCAGATTCAGCATATTCTTTCATTAAGTTTCTTCACTTTTTCTTTGATTCTTAAAACATCAACATGTGACCCAGTCACATCATGTATCAAGAATCTCAGAATAGAAACTTAGCAGAGTTAGATAGTGGACTTTACCCGAAGTAGAGTCAAACGTATTGACTTTAATATCCTTAGGTAAATTTGGCAGCTTCGCAACCAATGCCCCTTTCTTTGGCAATAGACCCTTGATAATGGGACTATCTCATACTTAGCCGTTCTCTTTACCATTTGGTCAACCGAGTTGACTATGGCCGATCCCTTTCCATTGGGAAGAGAGAGCTTTACTGGATATCCAATGTCATCATTGTCAATGTCCATAAAGTTTCAGGAAGTTGATCTTAGCAAATAGATAAGATCATTAAGGGTCTTGTCATAGTCTGTTTCATAGGAGTCCCAAAGGAACTCACTATGTGACTTAGAAAATAGTTGAGTCACCAACTTTCTCAAGACTTTGACACCCAACTCTCCCGGCTTGTCAATATCTGACTACATCTCCAAGATGTGATCACATATAGACCTTTGCTTGAGTGACCTTAAACTTTTCAGGAACTTGTGGGTTAGGGAGAATAATTGGAGGAGGTGAAAGAAGTATGATTTCCATGGGACATCATCTTCATTTAGGAAAGCTTGTTTCAAGAGATTTGGGAAGATCATCTTTTGGGAGATATTCAAGAGAGTTGATTTAAAGTCCTTAATATAACACCTAATATGAAATATTAAGGCTAGGACCCAACAACCTATTTATAACTGGAAGAGGGATGCCGTAATCCAAGTTATAAAATAGTTGAAGGTAGGTAAATGACGATTTACCAATTTCCACCATGAAAAACGAAATATAATTAAGTTTTAATTGGATTTGAAACTCCTAGATCTTTTGAGATACATTGAACTTTCAATGGCATGTTTGAATCTCGATTGTGCCCTCTCAACTTTGTGACTGGGATGCCGAGGATCACAAACAAGGTGTGAATAACCATGCAAATTTACTTGGTACCCTTAACTTTATCACCTAATCGATGTGCCGGTTAACCACACACACTCCACCGATCTATAATAGAGTCAATTTACCCTTTGCCACTCTTACTAGTCCTTATTAGTGTGCCGGTTAACCACACACGCTCCACAAATGACTTGGTAAGGTACAAAGTGTAATTTCATGGGTTAGCACCTTTTCACATTTTCCTAAGTAACTAAGATTGGGAATGTACAAGTGTTTAGTTACTTAGTATTTATCATTAATACTTTTAATGAAGGGAGAATTATAGTCCTTTCCTACCCGTTCGGCTAACGACCCTCCACCAGTCAAGGAAGCGGTGGGTGACAGTGGACACTCATTAAACTGCCATTTTACAGGCAGTAACCTTATACCCCCCTTATAGACCGGCTACGTGAATGAGGCCTACTAACGGTAAGATTGACTTTATCTTATACATATCTATATAATTAAAATTATAATAATAGTATAAGGGTTTGAATTTTAACTTTTAAAATTCTAAGGGCTAACTTGGAATTAAAGTATTCATAAGAGAAAACTTTTCAAATTCCAAAACTTGAGGGCAAGTTTTGAAACTATTCAAAACTAATTAATTCCATAACTTATGTGTTTAAAGTAGTTTTAATTAAAAAAAACTCTTCAAGTTCCATAACTTGAGGACAAGTTATGGAAGACTTTAAACTAATAAAAGAATGTAACTTTTCTTTATTTTGTAATTTATGGAATTAATTAAGGTTACACATTTTATTACTTAATGAAGTGACTCTTGAACCTCCATAACTTGAGGACAAGACTCTTCATTTTTGTAACCATTACCAACTTTTATGAGTTTTATGAAACTTAAATGTGACTTTTCATATAACTTGAGGACAAGTTACAAAAACACATTTTAGAATCAACTCTTAGATTAAAATGGATTGAAAACACATAATCAATTAATTTTTCTATTAATCTAAGCAACTAATAAGAACAAGATAATTTAATCAAACTTTTTCATGTAATTAGCCTAATCACTAAACTAATACAAAACATGAATCTATTGACAATTATCTTTGAAATTGGATTAGTATGAACATTACCACATCAAAAACAGGATTATAGGTTCAAAAACAGCTTATGGTAATGTTCCTAGTCCATTTCTAGCCAAAAAACTCGAAGATATGCTGTCAGGGGCTCCTACTCGTCGAGTGTATCAACCTACTCGCCGAGTAGGATGATTTTCTTCATGGACTCGGCGAGTTCATCAGTGGACTCGGCAAGTCCAGTGCCCAGAATGCCCGAAATTCGACTTTTTCAGCATTTTTCAGCAATTTGCATCAAGTATAATTGAAAACAAGCCTAGGCTCTGATACCACTGATGGGTTTTGAGCATTCTAACACTCCTAAGTGTACATGCAACCCTAAATACCTTGGATCTATGTTTTCTCTATTATACATGCAAATATGATTATCCATGGTATTATCCTAACTAGCATACCAAAACATTGATACTAGGATACTAAAATAGATAGAATACATACCTTGTTGTTGTTGCTTGACTCCATGAAGCTTGAGAGCCTAGTGCCCCAAGTGTGACACCTCAAATGGTTCACACAACATCATGAACTCTTGGAATAACCATGAGAAGAAGACATACATGTTCAAATCGGCTAGCCCTCAAAATATGTATCACTTGTGCCCATTTCTTGAACTAAAGGGGTTCTTATATAGTGTGGCTATTAGGGTTACACCATGTAACTCATGACTTTACCCATTCCTTATGCTCCATGGGTTTTAACCTCCATGGAGTATCCATGGATCACCACATGGGTTAAACCCAACATAAAGGAATCTTGGATCATAAGCCCACATATATAAGAATGAATGATTTACACAATCAATCCCCATATATTTAATTAGTCTCTTTTTGATCACTAAATTAAGTCCAAACTAATTCTTGATCAATACTAATTAAATAACACGATTTCATATTAATATATTAGAACTTATAATATATTAATATGTCACAAAATGTCTTTTCCTCATAAACGGTCTATCCAAATGTTCCGATGCCATGCAACCCAAATGGACCATGCCGAGTCGGGTCAAGTACATACCAATTATAGTTATGGACTTAGACACTAATCCAACAGTGAATTACCCCACTCACGATCTGGAATTGGGGGCGGTGGTGTTTGCCCTTAAGATTTGGAGGCACTACTTGTACGGAGTGCGGTGCACCATCTATACTGATCACAGGAGTTTGAAGTATTTGATGGATCAGCAGAACCTTAACTTGCGACAGAGGAGGTGGTTGGACGTGTTGAAGGACAATGATAGTGAAATCCTATACCATCCACGAAAGGCCAACGTGGTGGCCGATGCTTTGAACCGCAAGGCGGCAGGTTCCCCGATTGGGAACGTTTGTTTGAGGATGACTGTGATCTCTCCATTGTTGGATATGATTAAGGAGGCTCAGGTCGAGGGGGTGAGGAAGGAGAATTGGATGATAGAGCGGATTCGGGGACAATATCCTTTATTTGTTGAGGATAGACGTGACCTTCTAACACAGTGTGGCCGGGTGTGGGTACCTGTGACTGCAGGAGTGAGACAGAAGATATTGGAGGAGGAACACAAGTCCAAGTTCTCTATTCATTCGGGAGCTACGAAAATGTATAGAGATTTGAGATTCAGTTACTGGTGGCCCTACATAAAGCGGGAGATCGCCTGGTTTTGGAGGGTGCTTGACCTGTAGGAAGATCAAGACCGAGCATCAGCGGCCTCACGACAAGGTTCATCCGCTACCCATTCCCATGTAGAAGTGGGAAGAGATGACTATGGACTTCATCACGAAGTTACCGAGGACGACAAGGGGCGTGGACGCCATATGGGTGATTGTGGATAGATTGACCAAAAGTTCCCACTTTATTCCGATCTCTGAGGGTATATCTGCTGAGAAGTTGGTGGATATTTATGCCCGAGAGGTGGTGGCTAGACACGGGTTGCCGGTGTCGGTAGTCTCTGACAGGGATGTTCGGTTTGCATCTAGGTTCTGGAAGAAGTTCCATGAGGAACTAGGCACTCAGTTGCATTTTAGCACGGCGTACCACCCCCAGACAGATGGTCAGAGTGAGAGGACGATCCAGACACTGGAGGATATGTTGCGGGCATGTGTCTTAGATTTTAGAGGGAGTTGGGATACGTACTTCCCACTGGCAGAGATTTCATACAATAACAATTACCACGCCAGTATCAACCGACCTCCATTTGAGATGTTGTATCGTAGGAGATGCAGGACCCCGATTTGTTGGGGCGAGGTTGGACATCGGGTCATGGGGAGTATTGAGGTAGTGCTCAAGACTACCGGGCTGATTCAGCAGGTGCGTGACCGGCTGCAGGTCGCGTAGAGCCGTTAGAAAAGTTATGCTTACCGGCGACGATCGGATCTCAAGTTCCAGGTGAGGGACTTTGTGCTACTAAAAGTGTCACCATGGAAGGGAGTCATCCGGTTTCGGAAGAGAGGCAAGCTAGGACCCCGATATATAGGACCGTTTAGGATTTCGGCCCGAGTGGGCAAGGTGGCCTATCGGTTGGATCTGTCGGATGAGCTTAGTCAGATTCACAACACCTTCCATATGCCACAACTTCAGAAGCGTGTCACAGACGAGGCCACATTCTTTTCGCTGGACAGGATTCAAGTGGATGAGAGCCTGAACTACATTGGGAGACCGGTTGCAATCCTAGATAGGAAAACCAAGATTCTTCGGAACAAGGAAGTGAAGCAGGTAAAGGTGCAATGGCAGAACCGCAGGAGCTCCGAGTGGACTTGGGAGCCGGAGGACGAGATTCGAGACCACTACCCGGATTTGTTTGGGCCAGTAGACTTCAAGGACGAAGTCTAGTTCAAGTGGGGGAGACTTGTAACACTTGTTCCAGGTACTGATTAATTTATATAATTTTTAGGGCTTTGTCCATGGACTCGGCGAGTTAGGCAGCTCCAACTCGTCGAGTAGAGACTGTTATGGGGACGTGGGGTTTGGGTTCTACTCGACGAGTTGGAAGGCCTCGACTCGACGAGTAGGAGCTGTAAAGAGAAACCCTAATTTTTAGGGTTTGCACCCTATTTAAGGAACATAATCTGCCTCTTGTAGCCTCCATTATCACCCTATTAGCCATAGAAAACCCTAGTTCGACCTTGCACCTTCTTGAGTGAGAGTAAGAGCTTTTGTGATTGATTTTGGGGTATTGGTGAAGGATTCTAGAGCTTGAAGAGGAAGGAGCAAGGAGACAAGCAGTAGATCCGACATCCACTTTGTATTGGCCATCATCTTGAAGTATAAAGTCGTCACCTTGATCTCTAGTTAATTAGATCCCTTTTCTCTCGAAGTAAATGGCCATTTTTGGTACAAAATGGAATCAAACTCGGTTCCAGACCTGGACCTCTCTAGGTCCCCAATGACATAAAGTTACTCACTTCATGCAGCCTAGCCCCTTTCCATGCATAAAACCCTTATAAGAAGCTTAGTTATGATGTTATGGCCTTAAAGGGCCTAGCATGCACGTAAAGTTTGCAACTTTACGTGGTATCTACACTAAGGGAGTTTGGATCTAGAGTTTGGGACCTCAGATCCCACTAAAAAGGGCTGGACTTGGAAAGGACTAAAGGAACTCGTCGAGTCCCTTAGCTGACTCGACGATTCGGGGTAGGGTTTGCTCGTTTTTGATTTTCTGGATGAGTGCAATGAAGGATTAGGGTTTTGGTCTGAACGGACACTAGATTTTTTGACATTTGATGAACTCGACGAGTCACTAGGGTGACTAGGCGAGTTGATGTAGGATGAAGTGGAATGGACTCGGGAGGAACTCGACGAGTTGTTGGATGCACTCGACGAGTTGAGGTCAACATGGACTGTTGACCTTGACTATTGACCTTGACTTTGACCAGGGTTGACTTTGAGGGTATTTATGGTATTCCGGGATTGGGACAAATTAATCACATGTTGGTTATTGGCAGTTGAGGGGGAGAAGCGCGTGGGACATATTTTATCTTAGTTCAGCACACGAGAGGTGAGTCTTCTCACCATACCATTGGGTCTACGGCATCAAGGCCGACCCATTTTATGATATGTGGTACACTAGCTGTAGTAGAGATATGTGGTATGATAGTTAGCTTTATGATAAGTGTATGCTAGTGATTATATGATATTTTCATGGAAGACCCCAGGGGGAGCCCGTGGCAGTTGGATATAACACCATGTGGGGGAGCCTGTGGCATTCTAGGTAAAGACCATGTGGGGGAGCCCATGGCATGATGGTATAAGACCCTGGGGGGAGCCCGCAACATCATTATATGTTTATGTATGTGTTATGTAGTATGATAGATACTTTTGTGATATATGATATGCTAGTTGATTATGTATGTTATTGCATGGAAGACCCCGGGGGGAGCCCGTGGCAGTTGAATATAAGACCATGTGAGGGAGCCCATGACATTCCTAGGTAAAGACCATGAGGGGAGCCCATGGCATGGAGGTATAAGACCGTGGGGGGAGCCCACGACATGTTTATATGTTAGTATGCATGACTTATGTGGTATATGTAGCTTTTATAGCTAATATGATATGTGTGATGTGGATTGTGTGTGGGGTATGCTTTGGGGGACTCACTAAGCATTAGCTTACAGTTTGTGGATTTGTTTCAGGTACATCTCAGCCCAAGGGCAAGGGCAAGGTTTGATGACGTGACGTGCACTCTCTCTCGGCCATTTTATGGGACAATCTGATGTTTGGAAATAATGTTGTTTGGATATGAACTTGAAAACACATATGTTGAGATTTCATGATTTATAGAAAAGTGTTTTGACTAATTAAAAATGAAAAATTTTCTTTTGAAAAATTGGGTCGTTACAAGGATTAAACTTTCCATTTGTTTATAGTGTACCATTATACCGATTATTTATTTAATTTAAAATATAAAAAGGTTTATTTGATACAAGAATTAATGTGATAATGTTAAATGTCACTAATAAAACTAAAATTGGAATTAAGTTAATTAAAATAAAATAAAGGAAAATTTATGAAAGTGGGGTGATATGGAAATTTTGGAAGTAAGAAATAACAAAAAAAAAATAAAAAAATAAGAAGTAGTGGAATATGGAATAAGGAATAAAATTCAGGGGATAATATTGTAACTTCCATTTAAATTTCAGCCATATCGTTTCATACGTTTCTTAATTAATAGGGTCGTCGGTTATAACTTATATACATGTATATGTGAGGAATGAGGGTGATGATACTACGAACCACTCTTATGTTATAGAAGATAAAGTTGTAGTCTGTTCTCGTGAACGCGTACGAAGGAATTGGATTCTGAGTGACTGAGTCTTCCTGTCAATACAATCGGAGTGGGTTGAGAAAGAGGCCAACATCAAGGGTGACATAATGGGAGAGGGTCCGACTGAGTTGGAGTTATTTTATGTCTGGCTCAACGAGGAAGGAAGGCGTGTTTCTTGGAGCATCACCAAACGTGAGGGTGTGAGTGTGTGTGTAACATGGGTTAAGTGTTGTCTCTTTCAATATTTTTTTTATGTGATGTATATTGTATGAGGTTTGACGCTGGCTAGTTCTTAAAAACTCCGGAGATGAGGGGCTCACTGTCAAGAAGGTGTCGAGTTGGCAATATCATGAGTTCGATGTCCTATCATAAGTCGGTGGTAAACCAGGTTTGGAATCGAATATGTTGGTGCAGCGACTTCAGGTCTGGAAGGTGATCATTGGGTCGTGTTAGAGCATTCTTTTTCCAGTGGGAGCCAATGTCAACATGAAGAGAGACGGAGGCTGTTGCCGCAATAGTAGACGTATGAAACTTTTATCTGGAGAGTGACGCATAATGTGTGACCACCGATGTTGTGTTTCCGACAACAAGTGACATCCCCGATGAAGAAAAACGGAAAACCAAAGTACTACCCATTGTTTACGAGGGTATAATCAGGTAGTCGTTTCTATTAAAGAGGTACCACTATCTTACCTATTATTTATCTAAATTAATTTTACAAATAGTAGATTGATACTTGGTCGGTGCATGTTATTTGATTAAATGAAACAGAAGCTGTGGATGGTATTACATTCATGATTTTTCCTTAGCCCCATGACGATTGTTAATTGTTGACGAAAAAGATACGTATATAAGTACTTTGATGAAAAACCTTAGCGTAGAAAACCATGGTTTTTGACGTTTAGTTGTTTAACTAAAATAAATAAATAAATAAAATACTCATTGAATATCACTAATGACTGTTGAATTATTATTTAAGATATCTAATGAATATAATAATGGAATTATAGATTAACAGATTCATAAATAGAAATAATGAATTATATTTGGAGACTAATCTAAATGAAAAAAAAGGGTTTATCGTATTCATCAAAATGTTGGATCAAACAGGGGATGTAACCGATTGGCATCGATGTGTTGGCTATGAATATAATGCACGTTTTAATACACATTTGGTTGATATGAATTGCATGCACTATTTAATGTATAAATAACATTGTGGGGTGCTGTGTAGAGGGTTTTGGCCGTTCATGATCATTTCCTAAAACCTTATCCAGATCATTGATGATGCATACTAGGTCGAAAGAGTAGAAAACAGGAAGAGATATAGCCACAGACGTTGTTAATTATCGGTCTTTCTAGATGGCCGTGTGACATATGGTTTGCAGGCACTTCGGTGTACGTGGGATTTGGGAGGTGTTGCCATAGAATTGACACCATTTGTACCGATTCACGAACGACATTGCAAATTAATTGTACTTTGCAAAGTCATAGTATCGAAATTGGAGTCTTGGGTTTGGTTTTTTAAGTGGAAGTCATGAGCAACATAGAACATTCACTTCGTCGTGTACATAAGTAGTGAACAAGGTGTTTCTCTTGGGTCAGTTAGCACTAAGGGACACTTGTCTATCAATCGGTTGGATATATATATATATATATATATATATATATATATATATATATATATATATAAATAAAATAAAATGTTGAATAAATTACTAAAGGTTGGTTGCATATTAACAGGTTGAATGTCTAACAAAAGTTTGGTTGTATATTAAAAGGTTGAATGTGTAAGAAAATGTTGGTTATTAATAAAATATTGAATAAATAAAGGTTTCTTATATTTGAATCTGATTATTTATATTCTATGTGGTTGTTTATATAGTACTCGATTGATCATATATGTACTTGGTTGAATTTCGGTTAAACATATATGCATTAATGAGGTTAAATATGTGATTGAATATTTTTTATACGTAGTTGTGTGTTTAGTGGTATTTGTCTATCATTTTTATGCTTCATCATAAATTGAATGAATGACCCATTTGGGGCTTGTATGTTTTATATGCAACCTTTATGAACTCACTCAACAGGGGATGACAAATGTGTCTTTTCTCTTTTGTGCCTTATGATTGATGCAGTCAGCTTAGGAGTTTGGCCTTAGTGAGAGGGGTTGCTTATGAGTTGTTATGCTAATTAGATGATACAATTTGGACACGTTTGATGTTTTTATCAAAATGGAACATTTACTTTTCTTATGTTTTAAATGGAATAAATTTATCATTTCGATTTTGAAGTAACATGGTGATCTGAAAATGTTTTGAATTTACTGACCAAGTCTTTCGTTAACGTATTCTGTTAAAGATTATTTTAAAAAGAAAAACAGTATATGGTAAAAATCACGACGTTGACACATCAGAACAAGAACTAGTAATATCATGCATAATCGATCCTATATCCAAAGTATATGTGAGTCGACTCATCCTATCATTTTTGTGATTAGAGCACTAAACATTAAGATTCAATCAAGTCCTTGTTATGATGCATATGAATAATCCATTTCATGGAATTTTCTATGCTGAAACCTTTCAACATATTATTCATATATGTGCTTTGACCGAATCCTATTAAATATTTCGATCTACACTATTAGATCCAAAGACCAAGTATCAATGTCGCTTTGCCATGTACATCATAGCAAAACAATTCCTGACCTTTTGTACATTGTAACTTAGAGATAATATTTCCTATGAGTATTTGAAACGTTCCAAAATACTAGTAAAATTTTCATTTTTCAAAACACCTAGAAGCGATACAACCAATTGTTTTCAAAACTAAACAATGTAAAAAGTATTCTAAATCATAAGAGTGAATTAAATAAAAAGTGTGAAATAATCTTCAGGGGATGTTTCGCGATCATGGCAGGACCTTCCCCTAGGAACCAGAAGTACCTAAAGCATTTAAACCACAAAACCGTAAGCGAAAAGCTTAGTGAGTTCCTCAAAAAACCACATACCATATATAACATAACAGGTTTATCTCAACCCCAATTGAATGTTATAGGCCAAATCATAGTCTTACCATCACTTTCTGCCATGGTCCAAATCATGGTCTATACTTCTACAAGTGCCAAGGTCCAAATCCTAGTCTTCCATACAACTGTCAGGAGCCAAAAGTTGGTCTTTCATATAAATGCCAAGAGCCAAACCCCGGTCATTCAGACAAGAGTCACAAAGACAACTAACATCCTACATAGTATAGTGAGAAGACTCACCTCACAAATAGGGTCGATGGCTATCAATCTCTCACAGCTGAAAAGCATGTGCTACACACCTTCGATGGATTCATACAAGTTAAACCCTTAGTCCACCTTCTAAATCTATCAAATTGACTAAAAGTAAAACTCAGTTAAAAGTCAACGAGCAAAGTCGACAACAGTTGACCTCCACTTCATGGTCATCCTTTGCCCATGTCGTGTAACTTTCTCGACACCAATGGAGTTGCCATGTTGTGACACACATGTCACCATGTCACGCCAACTACACAATGTACAACTTAATGTATTAATCTGTCAATCCATTGAGCCTTATGCTCATCCTTTGTAGGATGCTTCTTGGGACCTTAATGGTCCATAAAAATCCATGCTTTGATGACATACATATATAATGCATGTATTTTGTTCAAGTAGGTAAAAAATGCCATAAATGGGGGTCAAGATCCATGCATGAGCTCAAAATCACATAACTTTCAGATCTAGAACACATAACCCTCTTCGGACTACAAGGATCAATAAAGTTGCAAACTTTATTGAATCCAACCACTCAAAACACTAATAACATAAAGAGTAGCCAATAAAACATAGATCTAAAGAGTGCTACCACACAATATTTGAAAAAAACGTACATACAAAGGTGCATAAGATGATCTAAGATGAGGTAGGGAGTGGCTTGCTTGATTCTTGCACTAGAACCTTATTCTTCTTCCATCCAAATGCCGCAAAACACCAAAATAAGTTCAAAAATGGAAGATACGGGATTAGGGTTTTGTTCAAGACTTTTTTAGGTGATGGAGGTTGAGGGTAGAGAAAATCCTAACTATCACTTCCCTTAAATAGAACCTTGAGCCTATAGAATTATGGTTTGCACAAAATCAGTATGCACATCGTGGCACATACATTGCCACGTCGTGGCGGCTAAAAGATATGCATGTTTCATGTAGCCTTGCCACGTCGTGGTGATTCCTCTACCATGTCGTGGCCATCCAAAAACTCATATTATACTTAAATATTCATACATGAAAATTCGGATATTACCATAGTATTGTCATTAATGTGCAATACTTGGAAGACAACGATGCTCCCACTAGCTCTAACATGTACTCAGAACCCAATTGGACGTCTAGAAAACAACACTCTTTGTCTTTCTCATGGTAGCACAGATTCCTGCTATGAGATGCTTGTCTGAGTCTATGAATTAACTTCTCAAGCTTACACACTTTTGTTTGGATACTTTTTATGTTTAAATCCTTTTAGAATATCTCATATATCCTTCGAAAGTTTCATGTTATGGTAAGTCATTTAAACATCCACTTTACCATACCTCAGAAGATAAAAATGGTAACCAATAATTAAATAGATTTTTTTCTTAGCTACTACTATGACTGTTTCCTCATAATCAATTTCTTGAGTCTGAGCTTTGGATCAACCAATTGCATGCACTATTACCCTTCATGGATTGAATTTTTCTATCCTTAATCTCCTTTCATCGACACCCTCATGGCCCACCATTACTTCCTAATTTTTATTAGTTTGTCTACGTTGATCAATGTTTTATCACTAATCAATGTATCTCCTTCCAAATTTAGATGAAACTCATAAAACATAGGAGGTGCTATAAATCTACTCGATTCATAAAAAGGTAAACAATTGTCATTTGACTTAACTAGAATTCAAAACTCAAGTTGAGAGCTAGTGCCAACTATAGGTTCATTTTCGATCAATATAACTTACACTGACTTCTTAATATGTGTATGTTCTTTCTCTCAAGGAACACTCATTTTTGAACATTAAGCACCATATTATCATAGGTCTCTTAAAACAATATTAGAAGTCTTTCGTGAATACACCACAATCCAATAATTCTCATATCTCAAGTCAAGTTGGTCATTGGTTTATTGTCTAATGAAAGAACTCACAACAGAAGACCTAAATGTGAGGGGACTTTCTAAATCCTTATTTCATCAAGTGTCTAGCTGGTTACAAGGTTCAAAATGAAATCTGTTGTTTCATGTGTATATTCCGAAAATGTAATTGGTAGTGAACCATGAATCATTATAAATTGAACCATGTAGCATTCGCTTATCCTTTTGTAATACCATTACATTCTGGTGACCTTAGAGAAGCCAATTATGGAAACTATTCCACTTTCTTTGAGATGATCGTAGAACTTGATACTAAGGTATTGTGCTTTCCTTTCGGATCAAAAACCATTCATCTTTTTTTTCCAGATGATTCCCTATTTTGTTTGGATACTCATTGAAACTTTTCAAAGTGTCATACTTATGTTTAATCATATAAACGTAATCACATCTACTATAACTATCAGAACATGCAACATAGTAGTCATCGACATTCCTTGTAGTGGATTTGATGGGCCCACTCACAAAAGTGTGTACAATATCCAATAATCCTCCGTGTAAAGCAAACACCAACAGTATGGATGCATCTAAAGGGTCACACCTAGAACCGTAGAAACCCTAGGAACTAGTTAAGAGAGAGGAGGAAAAAGGAAATTTTGAATTCCTTGATTATGAAAGTTTAGGCCATGATTTTTACCAGCATTAAGACCCTTTATATTGTTGTCAGATAATCCTAAAACCCTAGATTTGAAATATAAAATAATATTATCTTATTCCTATTCAAATCTTGTTTCTTTATCTGATTCAGGAGACTTCTTGAACCCTTCCAAAGCCTCTCAAAACCGTCCATAGGATGGAGGGTTGTAGAATTGCCTCATTTGCTCAACTATTGAACAAATGTTATTCAACCCTTGTCCCTATAATTAATTCTAACTAATCTAAATTAATTTCTAATTAATTATTAATTAATTATTAACTATTTATAATTATTATATTAATCAAATAATATATTGACAAAATATTTAATCTCTTTCCTATAGTAATTCTTATATATGTTTGGTTATGAGGGCAACCCAAAAAGGACTTTACTTTTATTCACCAATATTATATCTATTTAGTAAAAAGCTTAGACACCTTAATCAAACAATTCCAGCATAGGTGCACCTCCTTATGAGCTTCTTTATCGAAGGAGGTGTCGGACCATAGTTTGTTGAGGAGAGGTCGGGCATATGGTTATAGGGAGCACATAAGTAGTGTTCAAGACGACAGGGCTCATTCAACAGGTCGTGTAGAGATTGTAGACGACGTAGAGAAGACATAAGAGTTATGCTCATCAACGTCGATATGTTTGGAGTTTCAGGTTGGGGATATGGTAATGCTAAATGTGTCGACCTGTGTGACAACTGTCAATTCAGGTCATTCTCGGACTCATGCATCTTTATAATAACCATTCATGCACATCATGTCATGGCCTAGTAGTATAAATTAGGTCAAAGTCTTACATAAACTAGGATCCATCTAAGACCTAGGACTAATATACTTGACACTTACGATTCTAGTAAGTTGCTTAACTACAATAGGAAATGCCAATGCTATAATTTGAATGAAACTTTCAAGCTTTGTTATAATTGAAAAAGGGTATAATACCCTAAAAATAAATTAAAATATTCTAATTATACTTCATTATGATGATGAACATCAAACAATATTCCAAAAACCCTAAAGAGCCCAAAATCCAAATTTATAAATCTTAAAGCTTAAACACTTTATAAAATTTGGCTATAAACTTCCAAATATCAAATTTTATTAATCAAATTATGGATTATACCAATGAAATAGAAATATAAATTATCATGCATTAATCATAATTAATTAGTTAAAAACAAGATTTTTAAATAAATCAAATTGCTTAAAAAAATCACTTTTATAAAAATTAGGGTTTTTATAAAAATTAAGGAGGGATTTTTATAAAATTTGAATTGAGGAGAGAGAAGGCCCTAATCCACTCAAAAATCTGGCCATTCTCCCCTCCCCATGCCCTCTCTCTTCCCAAAACTCAATCATTAAGCTTAAACCTTCACACTACCTCTTCTCTCTTCACTCTCTCACACTCCACCCTCCTAACACATAAACTCTCTTCCTCTCTCTCTCTCTCTAACTCACGAAATTTCTCCCATTCCTCTGCCAAATTTCGAGATTTTGAAGACCTTGAGGTGTTCTTACTTCCCTCAAGATCAAAACCAAGGTAAACAACAACATTTTCTCCCATAATTTCATGATTCTACTACCTCTTCTTCTTAGTTTTCTCTTCTTTTCGGATTCTATGCCTTTCCATGGCTAGAAATCTTTATTTTTCCCTTGTGTTTTGTAGATTCTCACCATAACACAATGCATGTGTTTGAAATGGTGAAAATCCGGGATCAAACCCATGCAAGGAGTGAAAATGATGCACATATGTTCATGTGACTTCAAAAACAAGTATTACATCTTCTTCTCCATTTCTTTTGTGTTCTTGCATGGTCAAAAGCATTTAAACCACTTCTAGTACATCTTGGATGCTCATTCACTCCATGCATGTGCTAAAAATCGGACCTTATCAAAGGCATGCATGATGTTCTTGTTAAAATGTCCTAAGGATGCACTCAAAGCAAACATGCAATCTGCCAGATTACTTTATTCAGCTTTGAACGACCATATCTCGGTCATTTCTTAACCAAATCATGATATTCTTTTTGTATTGGATAATTCCATGAGTTAAATTTGAAACCCAACTGGTCTCACTGTAAAATATTAAATATCCGATTTTTGGCAATTTTTACAAAATGGTTGCGCAAACAGCTCTTTTTCTATGATCACCATTTTTGCCTTGCATGATCAATGGCCTTAAACCAAACCATAAATCTGGGGAAAAATACTTTAGAAACTTAACATATCCAGTGAATGATGGTTGAAATTTCGTGGCTTAAAACCCCACTGAATGGGCTACATAAATTCATGAACTTCAGCCACATTTATATCTCATGCACCATTGCATGCAACATTTCTTAATTTGTTTGGGTTCAATACCCCTATCTTCCTTCTGAATAAATTTCGAACATTTTTCCTTTTGAAAGCCCTCACATGCATGTGATAATCTGTAAAATACCAAAAGCTTTTATTATTTCTTTGATTTATTAAAATTATTGCTAGAAACCAAGGGCATAAATCACATAAAATACTTCCAGAGGTCAATAAATCTGGAACAAATTCATGAATGACCCTTATGATGGATAATGACCCCTCACTAAATTTCATCAATTTTTGTTGCTGTTTGGTATGATTTCCAATTTTCTTTTTGTTAGGATATAATAAATCACAAAACCACTTTGGAGAGTGTGAAAATTTTATCTAACAATTTTCGTATACCTTACCTGTGATGGATGACTCAGAAAAATAATTTCAACATTTTTCATCATGCCTTGCTATTTTTCCTAATTTTTGGTAATTATAATGGTTTAAAAATAGGAAAAATAGTTCTGATTATCCAAAATTCATGAAAATTTACCAGAACATCATGTTTTACAGTAGGAGGTTACATAAAAATTTTAAGGATTTTTCTCCACTGTAAACTATTTTTCTCTTAATTTCTAAAGTTAATTACACTTAAATACACATAAATACCCAAAACCGGATTATATAATATGAAGACCACTTTTGATATTTTTCTCAGGTTAT
This sequence comes from Lactuca virosa, assembly GCF_052849685.1. Classification (NCBI taxonomy): domain Eukaryota; kingdom Viridiplantae; phylum Streptophyta; class Magnoliopsida; order Asterales; family Asteraceae; genus Lactuca; species Lactuca virosa. Next base: position 176,264,140 of record NC_136428.1, read on the forward strand.
TTATACTGTAAATGATGTTACAAAAATTTTTGGTAATTTATTTTAACTGTTTAATATTATTTCTTCAATTAAAGATTATTTAAAGAAATAAAACAAGGAAAAATAGAAATACCCACTGAAAAATATCTTTTATATTTTTCCCAGCCTATTTATGTATAATAACAGTTAAATAAAAAGTTTGGGTAATTTTGGAAAGTGTATTCTATTTATTTCAATTTTTATTGGAATAAATGCTCAAAAATCATAAAATATAATTAAACAGCTTGGAAATCCATTTTTATAATTTTCCCAGCTTAGTATTGTGTAATAACAGTTAAATAAAAAGTTTGATAATTTTATCCTTTGAATGCTATTTCCGTGAATTTATGATGTAATAAGGACTTAAAATTTTGGAAAATTTATATTCCAATGTTGTAATCAATCGCACGATTTGTAGAATTTCATTATTTCAGAAAAAGTGTAACCAATTAATATAAAATCAAATACTAAAACATAAATTGGCATTTCACTATATGTAGAATTTAGTATATTAGCATTAGATTTCGACATGGAAACTCACTAGTGTGTGTTTGATGTCGTAGGATCCCGGTAGTAAGACGTTGGTGCATTCCGAAGTACCACTTGTACCTACTCGAAACGTTGTGAGTATTCACCACTCCCCTATTTTCGGTTTTTTCATTTTGGGGTGGAAAAGCATGTCCTAAACTATTTATGTTCGTTGTATTTATTTGACTCGTATAAACTTGGTTGCTATATTTTGCATATTGTGAGTATTCACGCACTCCCCTATTTTCAGTTTTATGTTTTGGGGTGGAAAAGCATGTCCGGAAAAACTATTATTTGTGTGTTGTATTTAAATTGATTTGTATCAAACACGATTGCTATTGTATTGCTATGTTTCTTTATGTATGTCTATGCAACACGGAACATGAGAACTTATCGTACTAAGGCCCTTCCCTTATCTCTAACCATTAACTCTTTGAGCCAATGGTCATTATGGATAGCGCTATTAGGAATTGACAACTCCTCACTCGCCCGAATCGCTGGAGTGCATGATACCATATTCATCTATGGAACGATAAGCATAGATCTCGATAGGGCTTCAGTCATAGGTTTGGTTGAGACTCATTGTTTGCTCATACACATACAAACTCGTTTCTCGTTATAGCAATAAACGTGTATTCATTAATAGCAATCAACTTTGTTTATCATTAAAGTAATGTACTTGTGTTTACGAAAAGCCTTATTTCAAGCTCGGTTTTATAAACTTGTGAACTCACCAACTACTTTCATAGTTGACGCTCGTTTTACATGCTTTTTCAGGAAATAATTAGTAAGTGGATATAGAGATTCATCATCATAGAGCATGCTGCATCGTGTGGAAGTTATTTTATGAAGTTATATTTTGAACAATGTCATTTTGGAAAACTTGGACTTTGTTTTGTTTAAGCTATGGGTTGTAAACTTTTAAATATTGCTATGGTGATGTATCTTTATCTTTTGCAATGAAACCTTTGTCGCTGTCATACCTTGCGTTTCCGCTTTAGCGGGGTGTGACAGAAGTGGTATCAGAGCTAAAGTTATAGAGAACATCAGTTTTCCTTTAAGAAAACACAACCTATAACCAAAACTTATAAAAATTCTTTTTACATCAAACATATTACTAATATAATTAGGTCGGGAATTGTATCGTTGGACCTCAATTAAGCATAGCCTGATCACCTATGTTTAATTAAGGAAATATTTATACAAAGCTTGAGCTAATTATAATGGGAATATGTTCAACAAAATTTTTGAGAAAACTTTATTTCAAAAAAATTCAAAAAGGTTAATTTTGGTGTGTGTAAGCATTGCATATTATAGGTATACATTGTTATTTATTCCATATCTCATTGAAATTATGTCTCAGTCCACTATGTCAACATCGTCATCTTCCCACGCTGCCGCCTCAGCCGATGAGTCCGGCTACGTCACTATTATCCCTCGACGTAATCCCCCCGCCTCGGTAGAAGAAGACCCATCAGAGGATACGGAAGATACAGGGAACTCGGTGGAGATCAGCAATGACAACGCCCCGAGTCAACGACGCGAGGCATCACCTACATCAGTGTTGCCACAGCCACCACTTTATGGGCTTCGTATTCGGAGGACAGCTAGGAAGAGTGTCCCTATCCCGGGAAGGATAGCAACCAGTACAGCAGGACTTGGCACGGCAGGAACCAGTCAGGTAGGACCCAGCATGGCAGGACCGAGAGCACCCCCACCTCAGCGAGTTATAGGGATACCTGTCAGGCAGTCAGGTATGACCCCGGAGGAGTCCCAGAGGATGCATTCGATGGCAGCGGGCCTACATCACAGTCTTGCTGTGATAGCTGAGCATCGGGAAGTTTTGGATGAAGTGTTGACAAGGATGGAAAAAGGGCATGTTACGAGTGCGGGAGTACTGATCATCTGCGTAGTGCTTGTCCCAAACTGAACAAGGGGCCTGGTAACAATGGACAAGGCCAAGCTAGGCAAAATTTCCAAGGAAATCAAGGTGGGCGGCCAAGAGGTGTAGCCTTTGTGATTGGTGCAGAAGAAGCTCGTCAGAACCCTGAAGTGATAACAGGTACATTTCTCCTGAACAATCATTTTGCATCAGTAATATTCGATGCGGGAGCAGATAGGAGTTTTGTTTCTTTAGCATTTAGACCGTTAATTGGCTTGAAATCGAGAAAGATGAGGAATGCTTATGCTATTGAACTTGCTGATGGGTATGAAATTAGGGCTGATGATATAATTCCTGGTTATACTCTGAATTTAGCTGATAAACTCTTTAGCATTGACCTAATTCCTGTCGAGCTAGGTAGTTTTGATGTAATAGTAGGAATGGATTGGTTATCCAAGAATAGAGCGGACATTGGTTGTTACGAGAAAGTCATTAGGATACCTCTCCCTAATGGAGAAACCCTTATCATACACGGTGAGAAGCCAGGAAGAATTTAAACATTGTATCGAGCATAAAGATTCATAAGTACCTGAAAAAGGATTGTATTGCATTCATGGCCCACGTGATAGAAAGAGAACCTGAAGCTAAGCAACTCAAGGAGATTCCGGTGGTTCAAAACTATTCCGAAGTGTTTCCGGAGGAATTACCCTGTCTACCCCCTCACAGACAGGTCGAATTTCGGATAGACTTAATTCCCGGAGCGGCACCGGTAGCAAAAGCACCATATCGCCTCGCGCCATCCGAGATGCAAGAACTGTCCGGACAACTTCAAGAAATTCTAGATAAAGGGTTCATACGACCAAGTTCTTCACCTTGGGGAGCTCCAGTGTTATTCGTCAAAAAGAAAGACGGGTCATTCCGAATGTGTATTGATTATAGAGAACTGAACAAGTTGACAATCAAGAATCGATATCCTCTCCCTCGAATAGATGACTTGTTCGATCAGTTGCAGGGCGCTTCATACTTCTCAAAGATCGACCTCCGATCAGGATACCATCAACTAAGAGTTCACGAAGGAGACATTCACAAAACATCATTTAGAACCCGTTATGGACATTATGAGTTCTTAGTCATGCCTTTTGGACTAACGAACGCACCCGCTGTTTTCATTGATTTGATGAATAGGGACTGTAGACCATACCTAGACAAGTTTGTAATTGTATTTATCGATGACATACTTGTTTACTCACAAACCAAAGAAGATCATGAGAGACATCTGAAGCTAGTGTTGGAGCTGTTGAAGGAGCAGAAATTGTATGCCAAGTTCACTAAGTGTGAATTTTGGATTCGGGAAGTACATTTTCTTGGTCATGTGATCGGCGAAAGAGGAATTCATGTAGATCCAGCTAAGATCGAGGCAATCAAGAAATGGGAAGCCCCCAAAACGCCGACAGAAATACGACAGTTCCTAGGATTAGCTGCGTACTACAGACGCTTCATTGAGAATTTCTCTAGGATTGCCCAACCATTAACATCTTTGACCCAAAAAGACAGAAAATTTCTCTGGGAAGAGAAACACGAAGAGGCGTTTCAAATCCTGAAAAACAAGTTGTGTAATGCACCAATTCTGGCTTTACCAGAGGGATCAGAGAACTTTGTAGTGTATTGTGATGTGTCTCATCAAGGATTAGGATGTGTGTTAATGCAAAAAGATAAGGTCATTGCGTATGCTTCCAGACAACTCAAACCGCATGAGAAGAATTATACCACCCATGATCTAGAACTAGGAGCAATAGTTTTCGCTCTAAAGATATGGAGGCATTATTTGTACGGAACCAAGTGCACCATTTATACCGATCACAAAAGCCTTCAGCACATCCTAGATCAGAAAATGTTAAACATGCGGCAGAGGAGATGGGTAGAGTTGTTTAGTGATTATGACTGTGAGATACGATATCACCCAGGGAAGGCTAACGTAGTAGCCGACGCTCTAAGTAGGAAAGAAAGAGTGAAACCTTCCCGTGTGAGAGCTTTGGGAATGGTAATTCAGACAAGCTTGAAATCTCAAATCATTGATGCCCAGGAGAAAGCGCTATTCAAGGAACGTCTTCCAGGCGAAACCTTACATGGTTTGGAAGTGAGATTTGAAACCAAACCTGATGGAGTTCGTTATTTTAAGGACAGGGTCTGGATTCCAAGGGTTAACGATCTGAGAGACATGGTACTAGAGGAGTCTCATCGATCTAAATACTCAATCCACCCTGGAGCGGATAAAATGTACAAGGATCTTAAAGAGTACTATTGGTGGCCTGGAATGAAAAGGGATATTGCCTTATATGTTGGGAAGTGTTTAACTTGCTCAATAGTCAAAGCTGAACATCAAAAACCATCCGGCTTATTGCAACAACCTGAAATTCCCCAATGGAAATGGGAGCAGATATCCATGGATTTCGTTACCAAACTTCCTAGAACTGCTAAAGGTCATGACTCAATCTGGGTCATAGTGGATCGACTGACGAAATCTGCTCACTTTCTCCCCATTCGGGAAGATTTCAAGATGGAAAAATTGGCCCAAATCTACATCGACAAAATTGTTTCTCTACATGGTGTACCCCTATCTATCATTTCTGATAGAGATAGTCGTTTTACATCGCGATTTTGGTGGATGTTACAGAAGGCACTAGGAACCAAGATAGATTTGAGCACAGCTTACCACCCTCAGACAGATGGGCAAACAGAGAGAACAATACAAACATTAGAAGACATGCTACGAGCGTGTGTCATTGAGTTCAAAGGAAATTGGGATACTCATTTGCCTCTGGTTGAGTTCTCCTACAATAACAGTTACCACACGAGTATCCAATGTGCTCCATATGAAGCATTGTATGGACGCAAGTGTCGTTCGCCCTTATGCTGGACAGAAATCGGAGACAGACAATTGACTAGACTCGAACTTATCCAGGAAACATCTGACAAGATTGCTATCATCAAAGATAGGCTTAAAGCTGCCAGAGATCGTCAGAAAAGTTATGCGGATAATCGTCGAAAACCATTAGAATTCCAAGTAGGAGACAAGGTACTTTTAAAAGTGTCGCCTGGGAAAGGGCTTGTACGTTTTGTTAAGAAAGGAAAACTAAGCCCGAGATATGTTGGACCCTTTGAAATCATTGAAAGGATTGGTCCGGTGGCTTATAAACTCCAATTACCCCAAGGGTTAAGCGCCATTCACGCCACATTCCACGTCTCCAATCTTAAGAAATGTCTAGCCGACGAAGCATTGATAGTACCCCTGGAGGAAATTAAGATCAATGATAAGCTAAACTTTGTTGAGGAACCGATAGAAATCCTTGACAGGGAGGTAAAACAACTCAAGCGGAGTAAGATCCCGATTGTGAAAGTTCGATGGAACTCAAAACGCGGACCGGAGTATACCTGGGAGCGTGAGGACTTCATGAAGGAAAAGTATCCACAACTTTTCCCATACGATGACAAGCGATGACATAGAATGAATTTCGCGACGAAATTCTTTTTAAGTGGGGGATATTGTGACAACTGTCAATTCAGGTCATTCTCAGACTCATGCATCTTTATAATAACCATTCATGCACATCATGCCATGGCCTAGTAGTATAAATTAGGTCAAAATCTTACATAAACTAGGATCCATCTAAGACCTAGGACTAATATACTTGACACTTACGATTCTAGTAAGTTGCTTAACTACAATAGGAAATGCCAATGCTATAATTTGAATGAAACTTTCAAGCTTTGTTATAATTGAAAAAGGGTATAAAACCCTAAAAATAAATTAAAATATTCTAATTATACTTCATTATGATGATGAACATCAAACAATATTCCAAAAACCCTAAAGAGCCCAAAATCCAAATTTATAAATCTTAAAGCTTAAAAACTTTATAAAATTTGGCTATAAACTTCCAAATATCAAATTTTATTAATCAAATTATGGATTATACCAATGAAATAGAAATATAAATTATCAGGCCCTAATCCACTCAAAAATCTGGCCATTCTCCCCTCCCCATGCCCTCTCTCTTCCCAAAACTCAATCATTAAGCTTAAACCTTCACACTACCTCTTCTCTCTTCACTCTCTCACACTCCACCCTCCTAACACATAAACTCTCTTCCTCTCTCTCTCTCTCTAACTCACGAAATTTCTCCCATTCCTCTGCCAAATTTCGAGATTTTGAAGACCTTGAGGTGTTCTTACTTCCCTCAAGATCAAAACCAAGGTAAACAACAACATTTTCTCCCATAATTTCATGATTCTACTACCTCTTCTTCTTAGTTTTCTCTTCTTTTCGGATTCTATGCCTTTCCATGGCTAGAAATCTTTATTTTTCCCTTGTGGTTTGTAGATTCTCAACATAACACAATGCATGTGTTTGAAATGGTGAAAATCCGGGATCAAACCCATGCAAGGAGTGAAAATGATGCACATATGTTCATGTGACTTCAAAAACAAGTATTACATCTTCTTCTCCATTTCTTTTGTGTTCTTGCTTGGTCAAAAGCATTTAAACCACTTCTAGTACATCTTGGATGCTCATTCACTCCATGCATGTGCTAGAAATCGGACCTTATCAAAGGCATGCATGATGTTCTTGTCAAAATGTCCTAAGGATGCACTCAAAGCAAACATGCAATCTGCCAGATTACTTTATTCAGCTTTGAACGACCATATCTCGGTTATTTCTTAACCAAATCATGATATTCTTTTTGTATTGGATAATTCCATGAGTTAACTTTCAAACCCAACTGGTCTCACTGTAAAATATTAAATATCCGATTTTTGGCAATTTTTACAAAATCGTTGCGCAAACAGCTCTTTTTCTATGATCACCATTTTTGCCTTGCATGATCAATGGCCTTAAACCCAACCATAAATCTGGGGAAAAATACTTTAGAAACTTAACATATCCAGTGAATGATGGTTGAAATTTCGTGGCTTAAAACCCCACTGAATGGGCTACATAAATTCATGAACTTCAGCCACATTTATATCTCATGCACCATTGCATGCAACATTTCTTAATTTGTTTGGGTTCAATACCCCTATCTTTACAAAATCGTCGAACATTTTTCCTTTTGAAAGCCCTCACATGCATGTGATAATCTGTAAAATACCAAAAGCTTTTATTATTTCTTTGATTTATTAAAATTATTGCTAGAAACCAAGGGCATAAATCACATAAAATACTTCCAGAGGTCAATAAATCTGGAACAAATTCATGAATGACCCTTATGATGGATAATGACCCCTCACTAAATTTCATCAATTTTTGTTGCTGTTTGGTATGATTTCCAATTTTCTTTTTGTTAGGATATAATAAATCACAAAACCACTTTGGAGAGTGTGAAAATTTTATCTAACAATTTTCGTATACCTTACCTGTGATGGATGACTCAGAAAAATAATTTCAACATTTTTCATCATGCCTTGCTATTTTTCCTAATTTTTGGTAATTATAATGGTTTAAAAATAGGAAAAATAGTTCTGATTATCCAAAATTCATGAAAATTTACCAGAACATCATGTTTTACAGTAGGAGGTTACATAAAAATTTTAAGGATTTTTCTCCACTGTAAACTATTTTTCTCTTAATTTCTAAAGTTAATTACACTTAAATACACATAAATACCCAAAACCGGATTATATAATATGAAGACCACTTTTGATATTTTTCTCAGGTTATTTATACTGTAAATGATGTTACAAAAATTTTTGGTAATTTATTTTAACTGTTTAATATTATTTCTTCAATTAAAGATTATTTAAAGGAATAAAACAAGGAAAAATAGAAATACCCACTGAAAAATATCTTTTATATTTTTCCCAGCCTATTTATGTATAATAATAGTTAAATAAAAAGTTTGGGTAATTTTGGAAACTATTTTATATTTATTTCAATTTTTATTGGAATAAATGCTCAAAAATCATAAAATATAATTAAACAGCTTGGAAATCCTTTTTATAATTTTCCCAGCTTAGTATTGTGTAATAACAGTTAAATAAAAAGTTTGATAATTTTATCCTTTGAATGCTATTTCCGTGAATTTATGATGTAATAAGGACTTAAAAATTTGGAAAATTTATATTCCAATGTTGTAATTAATCGCACGATTTGTAGAATTTCATTATTTCGGAAAAAGTGTAACCAATTAATATAAAATCAAATACTAAAACATAAATTGACATTTCACTATATGTAGAATTTAGTATATTAGCATTAGATTTCGACATGGAAACTCACTAGTGTGTGTTTGATGTCGTAGGATCCCGGTAGTAAGACGTTGGTGCATTCCGAAGTACCACTTATACCTACTCGAAACGTTGTGAGTATTCACCACTCCCCTATTTTCGGTTTTTTCGTTTTGGGGTGGAAAAGCATGTCCTAAACTATTTATGTTCGTTGTATTTATTTGACTCGTATAAACTTGGTTGCTATATTTTGCATATTGTGAGTATTCACGCACTCCCCTATTTTCAGTTTTATGTTTTGGGGTGGAAAAGAATGTCCGGAAAAACTATTATTTGTGTGTTGTATTTAAATTGATTTGTATCAAACACGATTGCTATTGTATTGCTATGTTTCTTTATGTATGTCTATGCAACACGGAACATGAGAACTTATCGTACTAAGGCCCTTCCCTTATCTCTAACCATTAACTCTTTGAGCCAATGGTCATTATGGATAGCGCTATTAGGAATTGACAACTCCTCACTCGCCCGAATCGCTGGAGTGCATGATACCATATTCATCTATGGAACGATAAGCATAGATCTCGATAGGGCTTCAGTCATAGGTTTGGTTGAGACTCATTGTTTGCTCATACACACACAAACTCGTTTCTCGTTATAGCAATAAACTTGTATTCATTAATAGCAATCAACTTTGTTTATCATTAAGGTAATGTACTTGTGTTTACGAAAAGCCTTATTTCAAGCTCGGTTTTATAAACTTGTGAACTCACCAACTATTTTCATAGTTGACGCTCGTTTTACATGCTTTTTCAGGAAATAATTAGTAAGTGGATATAGAGATTCATCATCATAGAGCATGCTGCATCGTGTGGAAGTTATTTTATGAAGTTATATTTTGAACAATGTCATTTTGGAAAACTTGTACTTTGTTTTGTTTAAGCTATGGGTTGTAAACTTTTAATTATTGCTATGGTGATGTATCTTTATCTTTTGCAATGAAACCTTTGTCGCTGTCATACCTTGCGTTTCCGCTTTAGCGGGGTGTGACAACCTGGAAGGGTGTTACTCATTTTAGGATGCGGGGCAAGCTAGGTCCGATATCTTTTGGGTCATTCCAATTTGTGGCTAGGGTGGGTAAAGTAGCCCACCAATTGGATTTACCGAAGGTGCTCATCCAGATTCATAGCACTTTCCATTTCTCTTAGCTTCGGAAGTGTTTATTTAATGATGCAGTTGTAGTGTCATCGAACGATATTTAGGTTGATGAAGGTATGAATTATGTGGAAAGACCAATAACTATCCTAGAGAGAAAGATGAAGGTCTTACGCAACAAGGTGATGTTGTTATATAAGGTGCGGTGGCAGCATTAAAAGGGTTCAAAGTGGACTTAGGAGCCTAAGGAGGAGATGCATGAGCACTACCCAGATCTGTTCATAACTTTAGATTTTGAGGACGAACCTAATTTAAGTGGGGAAGAATTGTGACATCAATCCTTAGGCTCCTGAAGCTATAAAGTTCATACATTTCCATTCTATGGGTTTCTTATGATGTGATTAAATCCCTTTTTGGCTTTTGGAAATGAATCCCTGGAGTTTGAAGCAACTCCAGGACTGTGGATAAGATTTATGCTAGTTTTTGGACATTATGGTCCCATAAATTTTGTATATTGATCATAAATCAACCATGCATGAGTCTTTTAGGTCATTTGGTCCCTTTTGAGTTAGGTTTTAATATATATATATATATATATATATATATATATATATATATATATATATATATATATATATATATATGCTTTTAGAGGTTAGAGAAGGGATAAAGTTGGAAAATTTATCCATGTGATTCCTTAATCGATCCAGATCTGAGCTCTGGAGCTCTGGAAATAATGGTTAAGAGCTTAATGGATCAAGTTGGTTAGGAAGTTACCACGGCGTGACAATGTTGTTGCCACAATGTTTTGGCGAGTGACGTTGTGATTATTTTGGCGTTTAGACACCATGTCATGGTGTAACAACGTAAATTTTCAAACAATTTTTCATTTTTAAAACATAATTCATTCATAACAAAACCCATTGTATCACATAATATCTCAATGAACAACCCCAGAATCTCAAGTACATAAATCTTCATCAGTGTGTACAGACCATGTCGGCGCCTTCCCGCGATCCTCGCTAGTACCTGAAACACATAACACAACAACTGTAAGCATAAATGCTTAGTCAGTTCCCCAAATACCACATACAACACATACGCCTTTCCAGGCCATAACTCTGCGGGATCTTCCGATCCAAGTGTCTCAGGGAACTTCCGTCCCGAATCCCGGTAGACCTTTCGGTCCTACCCGTATCGACCTTCCGGTCTGTAACCTCTTGACCTTCCGGTCCATATCATCTTGACCTTCCGGTCCTTATCATACATAGCATACATAGCACATACATATCACATAACAACATACAACTCATACATCTCATAGCATATAAGACCTTCCGGTCACACATAGGTACCCTTCCAGGTACAGTATAGTGAGAAGACTCACCTCCCATGATGTCTAGTAAACCTCCCATGATGTCTAGTAAACCTTCCGCCTAACACATAAGGCAAACATCTCTAATTAATACTTTCTCTTGTTCTAATCTCTAATAATGGGTAGAAGACCATTCTACCCCTCCATGATCTCTCTTGAATCAGCTTGACCAAGACCCCATGGTCAACTGAAGTCAACTCTAGTCAACGGTCAACTTTGACCAGACTCGTCGAGTGCACTCAGGTGACTCGGCAAGTCCATGCTTGTCCTCTGAATCCTCCTAAGGTCTCACTCGACTCGTCGAGTTAACCTTTCACTCGACGGGTTACCACTGGTAACGAATCGCGGGGTAACCCGACTCGACTCGTCGAGTCCCCATATGTCACACCCCCAAACCAAGGATGGCGGAAACGTCCGGGGGTGGATGACTTCATGTATAGTATCACAACAACGAGTATAATAGTGCTCAAAGTAAATACAACCATCATAAATATAATTGAAAAGATTACACCATAGAATAAGTTTACATGTTTCGAAATCAATTACATTATGATGACAAAATGAACTATTTGACGATTTATCGTCCCATCCTCAAAATGCCGTTGGTTTTCCTGTTTCACTAATTTCCTGAGAATACAAGTAGTTTTGAAAAAGTGTCAACAATTAAGTTGGTGAGTTCATAAGAGTTTTGTTTGAGAAAGAAACCGTTTTCCTTGTAAAAGCGACAAAGTATTTTTCCAGAAAATCCAATATTTTCTTTATTAAGTGAAATGAATGCTTCTATGTTATGCGATAATGAACCCTAGAAAGGCCCATAGATTTCCTTCTATAATCGCCCAGTGTATATAAGTTATATAAAATTTAAGTTAAATAAACCGTCGAATATAATGGGTCTGCCCTAGGTCCACAACCAAACAAGGAACAGAAAGTAAGGCGGGCCCACCAATTCTAAGTCGATTATGACTAGATTCTTATATAACTCTAGCATATACACTTAGCAATTATAGCTGAAGTCTAACAATTCTAGATGAAATATAGTTTTAACGGAGATATGATTCCAAAGAAAATCCTATATTTTCCTTATAAAAGTTATGTGGTCCTAAATCCCAGGACCGGAAATAAACAAGTATTTTCCATACTTAAAGATATAAAAGTGGTTTTAAATCGGCATAAACTCGTTTAGTTTAGAAGTAAAACCCCTTTTTAAAGTAGAAGTTTCCATGTAAACTTGAAAGATTGTTAACTACCTATGTGAGTCGCTATAACCATACTATGACGAAAAATAACCTGCACAACGTTTTTCAGACGTTAAGATACTATGACTCTTGTCACCCGTAGACCTGCAGGTCCCACTGTAGCTAGTAGCAAGGTGTGGGGTGTCAAACCCAATATAAATCTATACACAATTATCACGCTCTCCCTACAAGAGACTCTGGTTATAACTTACATGAATTGGGATCCCGTACTCGAACGTACGGGGAGAGAATTGCCTCACAACCTAAGTTAACTAGTTTACACATAGTTTGATATTAAAACCTCTTCCGTGGAGGAATTGAAATCACCTTTTATGAAAATACATTAGTGATATGAAATCCTTAAACTATTACTATGAGAGTTTATTACGTAAGATATGAAAAACCCATTTGTTTTGAGAGTAAAACCTTTTTCATGTAGTAAAAATCCATAAACTATGCTTATTGAAGTTTATTATATGTATTCGAAATGAATGAGTAAACCTTATCATGAATGACTAAATTTCAGTTTAAGATGATAAACTAACAAGAAAATACATTCAATATTTAGAACTTATTGTTATACACTTTGCTCAACATAATACAAAGTGTTATGAAAGTTATAAGCTGTTAACTAGTTTTTAACCTTTCAGCACTGTTTTAGAAAAATCATAGAAAAATCATACGAAGTCGAAAACTGAATCCGTAAGTTTTGAGAGTTCAAAAAATGTTTCTAGTTTGTTCATAATTTTTATTGTGATTTTTGGAAGTCTTTAACTCGTGTTAAAATGTTCATATTCACAGACTGGTCCGAATTTATTTTTGAAATGATAGGCAGTTTTGTAAAAATCACCATAAATCGTAGAAACATCGTATGGTGATGTTCAAGTAGTCATTTTAAAGGTATGAACCTGAACTATTTGAACCTAATACAGTTTTAAAAACTAAAATGTTTAAGTTGACCAAAACAGTCTGTGAATGGAGTTGAACTTTTCTGATGAAGGCTGTTAAATGAGTTTAGTTGTGTTCTTGGTATTTTAACTTGTATTCCCCCCCTTAAAACTTAAGAAAAACATGAAAAGATAGGGGTATGAACTCACCTTATGTGTTCTTAGAGGATGGATGTTGGAGAAGAGAAGTGTTCAACTCAAGAACACTTAGAAGATGCCTTGATGAATCGAGAAGCTAACATGAAGGTGACGATGTTTGTGTAAGATTCCTATGATTTTGAGTAGAAGGATGTGAAATAATCATAATAAGAATGAATTATACTTACCAAGAGTGGAAGAAAGCTTGATGATCAGCCTTGGAAGTCTCGAAATTGAGAGAGAATGGTGAGAGAATTTGGAGTGTGATCCTTGGAGGAAAAATGAGAGAATGAAGGAAGTGTGAGGAGAGAGGGTGGGTTGTCCAGCTCTTAGGACGTGGGAATGGCTGGAGATTGATGGAAAAGTACAAGGAAGTGACTAGGTATGGTGGAGAGGGGTGTGGGTTGGTCATGGAGTGGGTATGGGTGGTTGCTTGTGTCATAAATCAAAGAAAAGTCAACACTCCACCCCCTTGTACTTGACCCACTAAATCTTGGATATGATTGGCACTAAAAACGTGGGGATTAATGAAATATGGGGCTTTAATTGTTAAAATATAAGTTTGGGTGAAAATCCCTCGTTAAAATAATTAAAAACGGGCTTAAAACGGAGTCGTGGTCGAAAACCGGGTGGAAAGTGGTAAATCCGAAGTCAGGAGGGTGATTCCGGTCTTAACAGCCTTAGAACCGGAGTGGTCTTGGTCGCTGAAGTGGATCCGAAGGGAGAAGGGGGCTGCGGTCCAAGCAGGTACCGCAGGCGGGTTCCTCAGGAGAAGCTCGAATGCGGCGCTCCAGGTCCGATGGCTCCAGTTGGATGGCTGCGGCTCGCTGGCTGCGGCTAGATGGCTGCGGCTACTTAAGGAGACTCCGGTTCAAGGAGGGTTTGGTCCCTATAGAGGGACTTCGGCCCTAAGAGGCTATTTTCCAAGGTATCTTCCCGTTTCGAATGGTTTTTCACCAAGTCAAGTGTCGGGATGCCCCAAATGATTACAAAAAGATCAAAAGAGGTTTTGAGAGAGATTTGGGAGAGATTTGACATACTTGGAGAGATTTCGCATACTTGGAGAGATTTGGGAGAGATTTGACATACTTGGAGAGATTTGGGAGAGATTTCACATTTTTGAGAGATTTCTCACACATAGAGAGATTTGGGAGAGATTTGACATACTTGGAAAGATTTCTCACACAGAGAGAGATTTGAGAGAGATTTCACATACCTGGAGAGATTTGGGAAGATTACACACACTTGTATCTATTTCTCCTACTTAGAGAGTTTTGGGAGAGTTAGGGTGAAAGAGATTGGGAGAGACTTCTTTTGTGACCTTTTTGAGTGTTTGGCTTCGCAACGCAAGGTTCTTACATTCTGTTAAGCCTTGTTATGAATGTTATACGCTCTCGAGGGGTATGGAATAATGTTTTATCGAGTAGATTCATCACTTGCCCTGATTAGGGTTTAGAATTTCCGAACACGTGAAAACTCTAAGTGATACTTTGTATTAAGATTGCGAGTGGTTCAATAAGAAACATAATGGAAACCCTAATAATATACAAGGGTTAGATGAGTTGACCGGTTTGACTTGTTGACTTTAGTTGACTTTGACTTGGCCAAAATTGACGGTTGTCACACCATATGGACTCGGCGAATTCCCTCCATGGCATCACTCAAATGACCTTCTGAGGTCAGATCTGTTTCTCTAACTTATAGATCTGACCTTCTTACACCCAAATATCACATAAAGGTTCAAACTTTAAGCTCATGCAACACTCTTATGCCCTTATATGAAGAAATAGCTCCTAAAATGGCAACCTAGATCCATATCTCCAATGGAACAACATAAAGCAGAATGGTTGGGACTCTCTGGATCTCTTAAGGTCCAGATCTAAGACTTATTCCACCTTGGGACCTCATAAGCTTCGAATCCAAGCTAAAGAAGGAATAAGAAAACCCTAGATTCAAGAAAACCACCAAATACACGAGATTGAGTATAGATTCATACCTCCTACAGCAGTCCCATGCGAAGAGATGCTAGATCCACTGCCCCCATCTCGTTCCTTGCTTGAGTCATTCTCTTTTCCTTCCAGAAAACCCACCAAATTACTTGATTTCATCATAAGAACTCTCCCAAGGCGCCAATGGCGATTTAGGGTTTCTCACAGGAGATATGAGGCGCATCCAAGGTCATAAGTTCCTTTAAATAGGCTCCAACCCCGGAACTTAGGGTTTTCTCTGCCCAGCACCTACTCGGCGAGTCCATACTTGGACTCGTCGAGTCCTTTCATTAAATACCCGCAATCAACTCGACGTGACTCGGCGAGTCAGACTCTCAACTCGTCGAGTCCGTCCTAAATCCTCCAAATTGAAACACAAACTGACATCCCCGAAATCCCGGATGTTACAATTCTCCCCCACTTAAATTAGATTTCGCCCTCGAAATCGCTCCTCCACATACAGATCGAATCCAATAACCAAATGGCACCATCGATAGGATCTCATGCCACACAGCTTCCATCCTCTCTGGACACCTGGATCCCAACAGGGATTCCCAATCCCGGAGGAAACCCAACCCTTCAGATTCTCTCCCGACATAATCCAACAATCGGCTACCGATCTGTCATACCAAACATAGCAACCATCCGAATCACGACCCAAGAAACGGGAGGGTTCACGTCCCAGTAGGGATCATCCACTGAACTGCTATCAGAACCCAACCGAACAAAGAATTATCAACTCTCTACCCTCAAACCCTAAGGAATAATCGTGCTTGCTCTGAAGTGTCCTCAGACATCAAAAAAATCAAAAGCCTCAGCTCCATTCCTCGTATCCCTTTTTAACACCGAGTACCAGGTCTGATCTCGACCTAATAGTTGAACCTCCAGGGTCATCCGTTGCATTATCCCAACCGTCTTCATGGTTTCCTTGTTACTAACCACATCGGCCCAATGTGACCCTCGAGTAATGAAGTCCGCTTAACCCTAAGCGAATGCTACCTTCCTAACTGAAGATCGACTCGACCCTGACCTATGTCATCTGTTACTCATAGTTCTAAGCAACTTGCGGTGCCTCCCGTACCCGAGTACTGACCCACACAGGTCTAAGACATCAGATGACAAATACTACTACTCAACATGGAACCCACCTCAGAATCCAGAACCTCATCTCGCCTATCCAATGCACCACCAAATCAAAACTCAAACTCGGGAGTTTGGTCCGACCCAGAGTTGGAACCACTCGTCCCAACGAAGCACTCAACTCAGAACTCATTTCCCGCAACTCATTCGTACCTCACTTATCCCATTCTTTCGGATTGCAATGACCACACCTTACTCAGAACATAATGATCCCCTAACATTGAGGAGACCCCGATCTCGCCCCTGGTCCGACCACCAGGTTCCCAAAAACTCATAAATTAGGGACACCCCATGCCTAAAACTCTTATGTGCCATGCTCTGATCAAAGAGTACTTTATCATAACAACTTCTCGCTAGCTAGTGTGTACTACGTCTTCCCGTAGCACCACATCAACCTCTCACTGACTGGTGAGTACTATGGCTTCCGCAGTATCACCACAACCTCTAACTGACTGGTGAGTACTACGGCTTCCCGCAGTATCACCACAACCTCTCTTCCCGCAGTATCACCACAACCTCTAACTGACTGGTGAGTACTACGGCTTCCCGCAGTATCACCACAACCTCTCACTAGTGAGTACTACGACTTCCCGTAGCATCACAACAATCTCTGACTAGTGAGTACTATGGCTTCCCGTAGCATCACCACAACCTCTGACTAGTGAGTACTACGACTTCCCGTAGCATCACAACAACCTCTGACTAGTGAGTACTACGTCTTCCCGTAGCATCACAACAACCTCTGACTAGTGAGTACTACGGCTTCCCGTAGCATCACCACAACCTCTGACTGACTTACACCCTCCGCGGACCAATCATGTATAGGTTCATGCACTTACCCAAATTATGCATCACTATATCTGGCGGCAATCGCCATAATAAAACACCCTTCTCTATTGTAATCCATATTCTTGGACAATCTCACTTTCTGTCATTAACCAAAAGGACTCCCACTGGAATCGTAGATGTTTGACCTACCACTTGCCGTCTGCACTCAAGACTCAAAATTATCCGAAATCCAATGCATTAAATTCGGATACCTCGATACACCACCATAGAACCTTACGACATCTCGTCTCATCCACTGATCTTCCTGATACACAACCTGAAATTGGTTGTCTAATCTTCTGCCCTTCCCAAGCTCAATAACAGCCCCATTATTGAACCAGAATTTCTCAACCATCAAACTCACCCTACGAGCCAACCATCTCGAATTCACCATTTTGACCTCGAATGTCACACCCCCAAACCAGAACGGCGGAAACGTTCGGGGGCGGATGACGTCATGCTCAGTATCATAACCATAGTGAAGAAAGTAAAACACAACCATCATGGATATAATTTAAAAGATTACATTGTTTCCAAAATACATGTTCCCAAAAATACATGTTTCCATTTAAATTACATATGATGATAAAATGTAGCAAAAGAATCTACGCCTTAGCGTCTTGACTTCTGAAATCTTGCGGTTACCTGTATTACTGATTACCTGAGAATACAAGTTGTTTTGAAAAGAGAGTATCAGCATAAAGCTGGTGAGTTCATAAGTATTTTATAAAAATGAATGTTGTTTCCTTAATGTTTGTTACAAGTTTGTTTCCAGAAAATCCAATATTTTCTAAAAGATTTGTTGTAAACTGAAATGAAGCAAGGCTTAGTATGTGCAAGTAAATCGTCATACTTATGTGTGTGTTTTATATTTAAATAAAACCCCTTGGTATAAAGCCTTAGAATTTCCGTGAACTGTATGTCGTGTTAATATTCCATGCGAGATGTTATAATCATACTAAAGACTAGGTGGCCTTGAAATACGACGTTCTTCAGGCGTCGGAAAGTTATGACACTTGTCACCACAGCCTGGCGGGCTAGCTGTTGCAAGCAGCTCAGGTGCGGGTTTGTCGGGCCTAGTATAGATCTATACACAACTATCACGTTCTCACTCCAGGTGATTCTGATTATAACTAAAAGACTTTTTTTTGTGGTACTTGGAGTACCCCGAAGGAGAACGTCTCACAAATATTCATTAACGAGTTCACGTAGTGTGTAGTGAAAGTTCGTTTTGTAAATCGATAATGTTATTGTTTTCTTTGTTAAATGAAGTGTTCAAAACTATACCTATTATAGTTTATCTGAAGTGTTGTATGAGGGTATGAAACCTTGTTACGCATGTATATGTATTTCAAATAAGGGACATTGGAAATACTAAGTGTAAATCTTACACACCTTGCTCAACATGTTACAAGGTGTGAATAACTCTTAAATATGTATTTGACAGTTTTACCCTTACCGTCACTGTTTTTGAGTAATTATAGAAAAATCATCGTAAGTCGGAAACTGAATCCACAAACTCCGAGTATTTGGAAAAAGTGTCTACTGTGTTCATAAATTTTCCCATAATTTTTGGTGGTCTCAAACTAGTGTGAAAATGTTCATTTTCACAACCTGGTCTGATTTTGTTGCTGCAGTGATAGACAGTTTTGTAAAAATCACCATAAATTGTAGAAAAATCGTATGGAGATGTGCAAGTATTCATTTTAAAGGTATAAACCTGAACTACTTGCATATTTTACAGTTTTGAAAAATATTAAGATTTAGTTCGGAAAAACAGTCCGTGAACAGGTCACAACTTTTTTGTTGTAAGCTGTCAAGTTAAGTTTTGAATATATTTTTGTGTTTTAACTTGTATTCCCCCTGAAAACTGAAGAAAACTAGAAAATATAGGGGTATGAACTCACCTTGAGTGATGACTTGAAGAGTGGAAGGTCGAAGAAGAGGAGTATCAAGTCAAGAACACTTGATGAACACGTGAGAGTTTGGATGATCCTAAGAACGATTTTTTTTGGTGTTAAGATATGAATTAATGATCCAAGAGTGTTATGAAATTATGGAATGACACTTGAGCTTAGATGGAATACTTAGCAAAAAGTGATGTGGCAACTCAAGAACACTTGCACAAGGTGGTGGAAAGTAGAGAGAAAGAAGCTTTCTTGAGGTGATATGAGAAGTGTAGAAGTGAAGGATTTATCAAAGTGAACCAAGAAATCCTCTTGGGATTTCTTTATATAAATGTTGCTGGAGCAATTTGCAAGATTGAAGGGGTGTTTACCTTGGTTTGTGTGATGTGGATAGGGTTGGACTATTGAGAGGATGACACATGGAAGGCAAGTGGGCACACTTGACCCACTTGTGGGGTTAATATCTTCTTAATATAAACTAATGATTTTTAATTAATAAATTCTTGAGAAATAAATAAAATAAGAGTCATGGGGGTTAAAAATGATAAAATATGGATTTTGGTGAAAATCCCACGTTAAAATCATGAAAAACGGGCTTAAAACGAAGTCGTGGTCGAAAACCGGGTGAAAAAGTGGAAAATCCTAAGTCAGGGCTTGGTTCCGGGTCTTGGCAGCCTTAGATCCGAAGTGTGGGTTGGCCGCTGAAGTGGATCCGGAGGCTGCGGCTCGCTGGTTGCGGCTCGCTGACTGCGGTCTGGAGGCTGCGGCTCGCTGGCTGCAACTCGCTGACTGCGGCTAGTTGGCTGCGGCTACACAAGGGGACTCCGGTTCAAGTAGGGTTTGGTCCCCATAGAGGGACTTTGGTTCAAGTAGGGTTTGGTCCCTATAGAGGGACTTCGGTTCAAGTAGGGTTTGGTCCCTATAAAGGGACTTCGGCCCTAAAAGGCTATTTTCTAAGATATCTTCCCGTTTTGCATGGTTTTTCACCAAGTCAAGTGTCAAGATGCCCCAAATGATTACAAAAAGATCAAAAGAGGTTTTGAGAGAAATTTGGGAGAGATTTGACATTCTTGGAGAGATTTCTCATACAGAGAGAGATTTGGGAGAGATTTCACATTCTTGGAGAGATTTCACATATTTAGAGAGATTTGGGAGAGATTTCACATACATGGAGAGATTTCACATACTTAGAGAGATTTGGGAGAGATTTGGCATACTTGGAGAGATTTGGGAGATATTTCACATACTTGGAGAGATTTCACATACTTAGAGAGATTTGGGAGAGATTTGGCATACTTGGAGAGATTTCTCATACAGAGAGAGATTTGGGAGAGATTTCACATTCTTGGAGAGATTTCACATATTTAGAGAGATTTAGGAGAGATTTCACATACTTAGATAGATTTCACATACTTAGAGAGATTTGGGAGAGATTTAGCATACTTGGAGAGATTTGGGAGATATTTCACATACTTGGAGAGATTTCACATACTTAGAGAGATTTGGGAGAGATTTGGCATACTTCGAGAGATTTGGGAGAGATTTCACATACTTGGAGAGATTTCACATACTTGGAGAGATTTGGGAGATATTTAATCTTAGCCATTATTATCGTATAATCTCGTAATGCAAGGTGTGTGAAACCCGTTATGTTTCGTTTATGATTGTTTTAAGTCCCCGAAAGGGTCCTTAGTCGTGTTTTGATGCGTTTAACTCCCTTTTTTTAGGGTTTTTACACTGTTAACACATAGATTTTTCGAGACACTTGAATTTTTGACATACAAATGCACATTTTTATTCATAGAATAACTTCTAACATACAGACACTAATTAAATTCGACCGGTTTGACTTGTTTGACTTTGACTAGAATTTGACGGTTGTCACAGTATCCCCCCGTTAGAAGGAATTTCGTCCCGAAATTTTGCATTTTGAGTGGGACTTTAAGGGTCGGGGAATAGATGTGGGTATTTTTGCATCATTTGGTCCTCACGTTCCCAAGTTAACTCGGGTCCTCACTTGGCATTCCACCAGACCTTTACGATGGGAATGCGGCTTTGTTTCGTCGATTTGACCTCTCGATCCATGATTTCAACAGGTTCCTCTACAAAGTGGAGGTTCTCGTTGATCTCAATTTCTTCCAATGGAATGACGAGGGTCTCATCAGACAAATATTTCTTCAGGTTTGACACATGGAATGTAGGATGAATATGCTTGAGTTCCTGTGGTAATCATAGCTTGTATGCCACCGGGCCAATCCTGGCGAGGATTTCGAATGGCCCAATATACCTTGGATTTAATTTCCCTCGTTTTACGAAGCGTATTAAACCCTTCCAAGGTGATACTTTTAGAAGTACCCGATCTCCTACTTGGAACTCCAAAGGTTTTCGTCTCTTATCTGCGTAGCTCTTTTGTCGGTCTTGCGAAGCCTTCATTCGTTCTCGAATTTGGACGATCTTCTCGGTCGTTTCCCTTATGATCTCCGGGACAGTGAGTGCGCTGTTAGGGACTTGCCCTTTTGCTAGTTGCGTATCGCCCACCTCAGTCCAGCACAGGGGTGATCTGCACTTACGGCCGTAGAGGGCTTCAAACGGAGCAGCTTTGATGCTAGTGTGATAACTATTATTGTAGGAAAACTCAATAAGAGGTAAATGAGTATCCCAAGATTTACCAAAGTCTATCACACAAGCCCTTAGCATTTCCTCTAACGTCTTAATGGTTCTTTCACTCTGACCGTCAGTCTGTGGGTGGTAGGCTGTACTCATGTCTAGTTTAGTTCCCATAGCTTTCTGTAGTGACTGCCAGAATCGTGATGTGAACCTACTATCTCTGTTGGAGATGATGGATATCGGTACTCCGTGAAGGTGCACTATTTCTCTAATATAAATCCTTGTCAGCTTCTCCATTTTGTCTGTCTCTTTTATTAGTAGGAAGTGTGCGGATTTGGTTAACCTACCGACGATTACCCAGATGGTGTCAAGCCCACCCGTGGTCTTAGGTAACTTGGTAATGAAATCCATCGTAATCCGCTCCCACTTCCACTCGGGTATCTCTGGTTGTTGGAGTAGTCCCTAGGGCTTTTGATATTCTACCTTAACCTGGGCGCAAGTCAGACACTTGCCCACAAAGGTAGCTATTTCAGCTTTCATGTTCGGCCACCAATACATCTTCTTGAGGTCTAAGTACATCTTGTCTAAGCCGGGATGCACGGAGTAACGAGTTTTATGAGCTTCGTTCATGACAACGTCCCTGAATCCACCAAATTTTGGTGTCCAGATTCGGTTCATGAGACAACGAACTCCGTCATCCCTGACTTCAAGATTTTTGTCCATTCCTCTCAATGCTTCACCTGTCACGTTCTCTGGCTTCAAGGCTTCTTCCCGAGCTTCCTTAATTTGTGTGGACAGGTGTGAGTGGATGGTCATGGTTAATGCCTTTACTCGGCGGCCCGAGTACTCCTTCCTGCTTAAAGCGTCTGCAACCACATTGGCCTTTCCGGGGTGATAACGAATCTCGCATTCGTAATCGTTTAGTAATTCCACCCATCGCCTTTGTCTCATGTTGAGTTCCTTCTGATTGAGGATATGCTGGAGGCTTTTGTGATCTATGAAGATGGTGCGTTTGGTGCCGTAAAAGTAATGTCTCTAGATTTTTAGGGCGAAAACTACTGCTCCTAATTCAAGGTCGTGCGTCGTGTAGTTTACCTCATGCGTCTTCAGTTGTCTTGAGGCGTAGGCAATGACTTTCCCTCGTTGCATTAACATACACCCTAGACCTTGGTTTGATGCATCGCAGTAAACCACAAAGTCTTCGGTTCCATCTGGTAGGGACAAGATCGGAGCACTGCATAGAGTTCGTTTTAGTGTTTGGAATGCAGCCTCTTGCTTGTCTCCCCAGACGAATGTCACCCCTTTTTGAGTCAGGGTGGTGAGTGGTTTTGCAATTTTGGAGAAGTTTTGAATGAATCTCCGGTAGTAACCGGCGAGCCCTAAAAATTGTCGGATCTCTGTGGGTGTTCTTGGTGCTGCCCAACTTTCAATCGCCTTGATCTTTGAAGGGTCCACATGGATTCCTTCCTTGCTGACCACATGCCCGAGGAAATTCGGGAGTAGACTAGTATATCATCGATGAAAACAATTACGAACTTGTCTAAGTAAGGTCGACACACCCGATTCATCAGGTCCATAAACGCTGCGAGTGCATTTGTTAAGCCGAAAGGCATCACTACAAATTCGTAGTGACCATAGCGCGTTCTGAACACCGTCTTGGCAATATCCTCCTCTTGAACTCGTAGTTGATGGTATCCAGATCTAAGGTCAATCTTCGAGAAGAAACACGCTCCTTGTAGTTGGTCGAAGAGGTCGTCGATTCGAGGCAAAGGGTACCAGTTTTTGATGGTAAGTTTGTTTAATTCGCGGTAGTCAATGGACATACGGAACGATCCGTCGTTCTTCTTAACGAACAAAACTGGTGCTCCCCAAGGCGAGAAGCTTGGCCTAATGAAGCCTTTGCTCAATAGTTCTTTGAGTTGACTGGACAGTTCCTGCATCTCGGCTGGGGTTAGACGGTATGGCGATTTGGCTACGGGGGTAGCTCCGGGAATTAAGTCGATTCGGAATTCGACTTGTCGAGGAGGGGGCACTTTGGGAAGGTCTTCTGGGAATACATCGGGGAAATTGCAGACCTCCGGAATGTCCTTGATGTCTTTCATTCCTTGAGCCTTATCTACGACGTGGGCTAGAAAGGCGTGGTACTCCTTGCGGATATACTTTTGAGCCTTGATACAAGAGATGATCTGAAAGTTTGAGCTAGGCTTGTCGCCATAAACGACGAGAGCTTCGCCACTTGGCAGATTAAGGCGAACGACCTTTTCGTGACATAGGATTTCCGCATGGTGAGGGCATAACCAATCCATGCCAATGATAACGTCAAAACTTTTTATGGTGACCGGCATAAGGTCGATTAGGAAAGAGTGATTATTTAAGGTGAGGGTACACCCGGTGTAAATATCGTTAGTGTTCTCTGTTTTTCCGTTAGCCATTTCTACGGTGAATGTGTCTTTTAGTGTTTGTGGTGTTTGATTAAGCAATCGTTTAAATTGGTGGCTCACGAAGATTTTCTCCGCGCCACTATCGAAAAGAATGCATGCGTAGGTATTGTTGAGGGGAAACGTACCGGTAACCACAGTTGGATCTGCGACGGCTTCCTCATGACCTATCGCCAGAACTCTGCCCACTTCGCCGGGGTTGGGGTTCCTTGCCTTCGGGCAGTTACGTTTGAGGTGTCCTGCTTCTCCACATCCATAGCAGGTTCAGCTTGCTCCAGCGTTGGCAGCTTGTGCGTTCGGTTGGGCTGGAGTCCTACAGAATCGGGCGGTGTGCCCCTTTCTGTTACAGTTGGTGCAATGCATTTCACGACATGCACCGTTGTGGTGGTAGCTGCATTTGTTGCACTTGGGCAGGTTCCCGACATTTTGTCTTATCGGAGTGGGGTTGGCAGTGGTTGTGGCAGCGTGCACAGCAACCACTTGTTGTTTCTTGGCAGGGTCTTGAGTAGGCTGGCCCTTCTTCTTATTCCAGAATTTTCTTTTGTTGTTTCGCCCTTTTGCTTGCTCGGAGGTGGTCGTTACAGTGCCATGGCTGGCGTTATGGTCGATGAGTTGTTGTGCCAGTTCCTTGGCACTGTCGAAGGTAGTTGGCTTTGAGGCCAATACGTGTCCTTGGAATTGTTGAGATAATCCCCATACGTATCTTTCCACCTTCTTGCTTTCAGTAGGGACCATCCTGGGACACAGCATGGCTAGATCGCTGAACCTTGAGGTGTACGACAGGATGTC
Source organism: Lactuca virosa (assembly GCF_052849685.1). NCBI lineage: Eukaryota > Viridiplantae > Streptophyta > Magnoliopsida > Asterales > Asteraceae > Lactuca > Lactuca virosa. The sequence goes on from NC_136428.1 coordinate 176,289,340, forward strand.
AGAGCCTGTCATTTGAAGACCCCAAAATTCTTCTTCTGTATCTCACCCCTGGGGCAGTACTCCTTCATTAACATGGTTTTCAGATCTTCCCATGTTATCGCATTAGCCACTGGGAGCGTTAGTGCCTTGACGTGACCCTTCCACCTGGTGAGGGCTCTTTCGGAGAATGTGCATGAAGCAAATTTGACCTTGCTTGCTTCAGGGCATGCACATATTTCAAAAATGGTCTCGGTTTTCTCGAACCATTGTAGCAACGCTATGACACCTCCGCTTCCGTTGAAGGTTTTGGGCTTGGCATTAGTAAAGTCTTTGTAGGTACACTCTCTTGAGCGTCCCTGGCCGTCCCCGTTATTAGAATTCGAGGCACCACTGCCTGCACCTCCTGAATTATTGGGGTTGATTTGGGCTATCACGACTGCCACTGCGGCCGCCACCGCAGCCTGGAAGATGGCTGGGTCGAACTGAGGAGGTGGTGGTGGGGGTGGTGTAGTCTCAGCGGCGTCGCCGCGTCTAGGATTTCTATGAGGTGGAATTTTCTGCCATTTTACAAGAATTAAAAGACAATAAGTCTTTGATACAAGTCGAGTGTTAAACTAAACATTATTAGTTCTTTATATGCATCATGATTCCGACTTGTAAGAATGTTGTAAGAAGTCATTCATACTAGAAGTCTATAAACAACGAAATATAGACTTTATGCATTTCGATAGTATTGATTCTCATGAAATGTTTGTGATAGTATCCATACCGGGTCCAACCAATAATCACTTGATGTATAATATTTACATGTAATTAAGATTAAATAAACTTTCGAATCTAATGGTTCTGCCCTGGGCCCACAACCAAACAAGAAACAGGATCCAAGACGGAACCACCATTTCTAGGTCGACATGGTCTCAATTACATATAACTTTGGTTTATATCTCAGGCGATCATAGGTTGAGCAGCAGTAAATTTTTATCTGAAAAATAGTTCATGTTATGAATCTGATGTAGTGTTCCCAATAAAACAAATTTCGCGTCAATATCATTGATATAACTTAGTATACAGTACTTTGGAAAAATTTGACCCTACTAGGGGTCTATGCTACATCAATGTACGGAAAATTTTGACCGCCTAACAGATCCCGGAAGTGTAAACACTTAAATCGCGAGATCGGACCTAGAATACTAGAAAATAATAGTATTATTTATCCGTGAACTAGATTAAACTGAAGCGAGCAGTGCAATACTACTTGCGGCGGTTGAAGCTCTGAGGATGACGGAGTGTAGACACGAAGTTCCTCATTTCAGCTCGAGATTCTGCCGCTTGGCGCTCTGCTTCAGCCAGGCGTCCTTCAAAAGTGGCTCGGTGTTCTCGAAGTTCTTGCACTTCAGCTCGGGTCGCAGTCATTTCCCGTCGAAAAAGTTCGGTGCGGTCTCGAGTCTGATCGTGTTCATCATCCAACCGGCGGATGCGAACGGAATTGACTTGGCTGGTGGCACCAACCTCCATGAGATGTCGGGTGTTAACTCTTGTTTGCTCTTCGTGGCGTGTGACACGGTGAACTATGACAGGGAGGGCTCGGTCGGCTGACCCTCCTCTGCTGAGATCGTAAAACCCTCGTTGCATGCCATAGGGAGGTCGTTGACCTTGCTCGCGGCTCCATCGATGTATAGTTTCGGCCCATTGGGGTGTCGGGCCCTGGTAGTGTTGTGGAGGAATGGGGGCAGGGTGTGGATTGTAAACTTCGGGTTCCGAATCGGTTCCATCTGAGTCTTCTTCTTCTTCCTCTTCTTCTTCACCGTCCACTGATTCTTCTTCTTCCATGGGCTCCTCATCTTCCATGGTTTCTTCTTCGGGATCTTCCACGATCCAACCAGCATTCCCTTGGTTGGGAAAGTAGGGGTCACCTGGTAAGTGGAATCCTGCCATCGTACCTGTACGAGAATGGGGATAAGGAGGAATGTCGCGAGAAAAACTTTGGGAACAAGAAGTTAGTTGTCGAAGTTGTGACTACGGCTTTTTGTGTTAAAATACTCCTATAGTATTTTTAAGTTTGATTCTTGAAATTTTTGGTAAGTTGTAGACTTGTTGCTCACCATGATCCTTCTTCGGCATACATTGGTCCTACCTTGGCTGAATATAGTTGATCAGGCTATATTCATCCAAGATCTGACTACATACCCCGAAGCTGAATCATGGCGTTCAACTGGTCTTGATACTTTTATGTTATTGCCATTATGATACTGAATTAGTATGTGCGATTGTGCGAATACTTTTATAAAAATATAAATTTTTATTTTAAAGCATTTTTTTTTGAAAAGGTACGTCAGAGAATTTTGTCCCGTTGTATTTATAGTTTGTATATCTTACGTGGTTCGATATACTTAGTTCACTATAAACAAAGCTCTGATACCAATCTGTCACACCCCCAAACCAGAACGTCGGAAACGTTCGGGGGCGGATGACGTCATGCTCAGTATCATAACCATAGTGAAGAAAGTAAAACACAACCATCATAGATATAATTTAAAAGATTACATTGTTTCCAAAATACATGTTCCCAAAAATACATGTTTCCAATTAAATTACATATGATGATAAATGTAGCAAAAGAATCTACGCCTTAGCGTCTTGACTTCTGAAATCTTGCGGTTACCTGTATTACTGATTACCTGAGAATACAAGTTGTTTTGAAAAGAGAGTATCAACATAAAGCTGGTGAGTTCATAAGTATTTTATAAAAGTGAATGTTGTTTCCTTAACGTTTGTTACAAGTTTGTTTCCAGAAAATCCAATATTTTCTAAAAGATTTGTTGTAAACTGAAATGAAGCAAGGCTTAGTATGTGCAAGTAAATCGTCATACTTATGTGTGTGTTTTATATTTAAATAAAACCCCTTGGTATAAAGCCTTAGAATTTCCGTGAACTGTATGCTGTGTTAATATTCCATGCGAGATGTTATAATCATCCTAAAGACTAGGTGGCCTTGAAATGCGACGTTCTTCAGGCGTCGAAAAGTTATGACACTTGTCACCACAGACCTGCCGGTCTAGCTGTTGCAAGCAGCTCAGGTGCGGGTTTGTCGGGCCCAGTATAGATCTATACACAACTATCACGTTCTCACTCCAGGAGATTCTGATTATAACTAAAAGACTTTTGTTTTGTGGTACTTGGAGTACCCCGAAGGAGAATGTCTCACAAATATTTTTAACGAGTTCACGTAGTGTGTAGTGAAAGTTTGTTTTGTAAATCGATAATGTTATTATTTTCTTTGTTAAATGAAGTGTTCAAAACTATACCTATTATAGTTTATCTGAAGTGTTGTATGAGGGTATGAAACCTTGTTACACATGTATATGTATTTCAAATAAGGGACATTGGAAATACTAAGTGTAAATCTTACACACCTTGCTCAACATGTTACAAGGTGTGAATAACTCTTAAATATGTATTTGACAGTTTTACCCTTAACCGTCACTGTTTTTGAGTAATTATAGAACAATCATCGTAAGTCGGAAACTGAATCCGCAAACTCCTAGTATTTGGAAAAAGTGTCTACTCTGTTCATTAATTTTCCCATAATTTTTGGTGGTTTCAAACTAGTGTGAAAATGTTCATTTTCACAACCTGGTCTGATTTTGTTGCTGCAGTGATAGGCAGTTTTGTAAAAATCACCATAAATTGTAGAAAAATCGTATGAAGATGTGCAAGTAGTCATTTTAAAGGTATAAACCTGAACTACTTGCATATTATACAGTTTTGAAAAATATTAAGCTTAGGTTGGGTAAAACAGTCCGTGAACAGGTCACAACTTTTCCGTTGTAAGCTGTCAAGTTAAGTTTTGAATATATTTTTGTGTTTTAACTTGTATTCCCCCCTGAAAACTGAAGAAAACTAGAAAATATAGGGGTATGAACTCACCTTGAGTGATGAGTTGAAGAGTGGAAGGTTGAAGACGAGGAGTATCAAGTCAAGAACACTTGATGAACACGTGAGAGTTTGGATGATCCTAAGAACGATTTTTTTGGTGTTAAGATATGAGTTAATGATCCAAGAATGTTATGAAATTATGGAATGACACTTGAGTTTAGATCGAATACTTACCAAAAAGTGCTGTGGCAACTCAAGAACACTTGCACAAGGTGGTGGAAACTAGAGAGAAAGAAGCTTTCTTGAGGTGATATGAGAAGTGTGGAAGTGAAGGATTTATCAAAGTGAACCAAGAAATCCTCCGGGGATTTCTTTATATAAATGTTGCTGGAGCAATTTGCAAGATCGAAGGGATGTTTACCTTGGTTTGTGTGATGTGGATAGGGTTGGACTATTGAGAGGATGACACATGGAAGGCAAGTGGGCACACTTGACCCACTTGTGGGGTTAATATCTTCTTAATATAAACTAATGATTTTTAATTAATAAATTCTTGAGAAATAAATAAAATAAGAGTCCTCGGGTTAAAAATGATAAAATATGGATTTTGGTGAAAATCTCACGTTAAAATCATGAAAAACGGGCTTAAAACGAAGTCGTGGTCGAAAATCGGGTGAAAAATGGGAAAATCCGAAGTCAGGGCTAGGTTCCGGGTCTTGGCAGCCTTAGATCCGAAGTGTGGGTTGGCTGCTGAAGTGGATCCGGAGGCTGCGGTTCGCTGGCTGCGGTCCGGAGGCTGCGGCTCGCTGGCTGCGGCTAGATGGCTGCGGCTACACAAGGGGACTCCGGTTCAAGTAGGGTTTGGTCCCCATAGAGGGACTTCGGTTCAAGTAGGGTTTCCCTATAGAGGGACTTCGGTTCAAGTAGGGTTTGGTCCCTATAGAGGGACTTCGGCCCTAAAAGGCTATTTTCCAAGATATCTTCCCGTTTCGCATGGTTTTTCATTAAGTCAAGTGTCAGGATGCCCCAAATGATTACAAAAAGATCAAAAGAGGTTTTGAGAGAGATTTGGGAGAGATTTGACATTCTTGGAGAGATTTCTCATACAGAGAGAGATTTGGGAGAGATTTCACATTCTTGGAGAGATTTCACATATTTAGAGAGATTTGGGAGAGATTTCACATACTTGGAGAGATTTCACATACTTAGAGAGATTTGGGAGAGAGTTGGCATACTTGGAGAGATTTGGGTGAGATTTCACATACTTGGAGAGATTTCACATACTTAGAGAGATTTGGGAGAGATTTGGCATACTTGGAGAGATTTGGGAGAGATTTCACATACTTGGAGAAATTTCACATACTTGGAGAGATTTGGGAGAGATTTCATATACTTGGAGAGATTTCACATACTTAGAGAGATTTGGGAGAGATTTCTCATACTTGGAGAGATTTCGGAGAGATTTAATCTTAGCCATTATTATCGTATAATCTCGTAATGCAAGGTTTGTGAACCCCGTTATGTTTCGTTTATGATTGTTTTAAGTCCCGAAAGGGTCCTTAGTCGTGTTTTGATGCGTTGAACTCCCTTTTTTTAGGGTTTTTACACTGTTAACACATAGATTTTTCGAGACACTTGAATTTTTGACATACAAATGCACATTTTTATTCATAGAATAACATCTAACATACAGACACTAATTAAATTCGACCGGTTTGACTTGTTTGACTTTGACTAGAATTTGACGGTTGTCACATCGAAGAATTTCCGTTCACCCCAAGGTCTCCGACCAACGACCAATTGTCGTGGAGACAATCATCCTTTTCAAACATAAGAAATTCATTATCTCGCTCTGCACCTCGTCTCAATCACCAATAACCCTAGGCTCATGAGTTCACACTGCCGATCTCTCCGTATCCAGATCTCTAACCGTTCTCGATCGAACCAACCCCAATCGGCGCACCAACAATCTATCCCACAGACTATTTCCACCATTAACATCGCACCGACTCCTGGAATGTGCTACACAACGCTCGATGATCTCCTGACAGAGATCGAGCAACTCCAATGGCCCGAAACTCCGATGAAATCCTCAGAACTTCCTACCATGACTGCCTTTAGTCATTCAGAATCTCACACCATTCCATCACCGGACCTCCCAACCGTCCGGTATTAACCCTGACTCTTAGTCTGGAAGTAATGATCTACCGTACTCCTTATCATCGACTCCTCAACCAACGTTCCATCACGTCACTTATCATAAGAGCAGAAACCATATTTCCACTCTTAATACCTATCAAAGACAATAAGGGCCACCGCCCTGATATACTCCTCTTGATCGTCCGACGTTGCAGCTAACACATGCCCTACTATACTCAATTAGGGTGTCTCCTGGTCCTTGACCATCTCAGTCCCCACTAACGACCTGTTCAAGCTATATCTTTACCTCGCGGCAGACCTACTGCCACATACTCTGTTTGAAGATCACCATCCGTGCAATCCCACAGGGCTCACCCCCAACTCAAAAACCGAAATCTCAACACCTCTCATGTCTCCCACAGGAAACGGATATAGCACCACTCGGGTCACAAAAAGTGACCTCTCCACTATCGGCCGGTCGCCCAGCCCAGACCGTATTCTCCCATAACGCATCATCCCTACTCATCCCTGAGTCTTGTGAATCCAACTGGCATATCACCCATAATCCCTCTGAGCTCACTCGATTTCCCTTTTCAAGGGATGCTCCACTAAAACTTGTTCATCATGGCCTTCTGGCCCCACACTCATTCACCTCGATCTCAGTCTAGACAATCCCCACAGAATAACTAGTAAAAACTAGAAACACTAACCGCCATATGTCATGATACTCAAACCGTGTGGTCACCTCTCGATCTGCTATGCATCATGGTACCTGTACCATGTTATCTCTTCTTAATCTTCTACGAATCATGGTACTCGAACCACGTTCCCTTTTCTCAATCCATCTCAAATCATGGCACTCTAACCCTGACATCAACTCTCGTCCTGCTACAACTCATGAGACTCGACCCATGGCATCACTTCTCAATCTGCTACTCGAACCATGACATCACTTCTCAATGCTCAAATACCGGCTCATCGTGCCTGCTCAGACGACATGTGCTCAGGGCAAAACAACGTCCTCTCGTGAAACATCCGTGTAATCACAGTCGCGGACTCCGTCCCCTGCTTGAGGGACAAGAACTCCTGTGCCAACCGTTCCCGCTCCAACGGGGGAACATACTCATCTCTGAACATGGTGGTGAACCTCTTCCAGGTCACCTCCGAAGTCTCTTGCAAGAGTGAAGTTCGCGGCCACGAACTTCCACCAGTCCGTCGCCCCCAAGCGAAACTGGTTCAGTGCAAACGGAACCCTCAGATGCTCCGGACACGAACTGGTGTAGAAGCATCCCTCGATATCAGAAATCCATCTCATCGCAGCAATCAGATCATGCGTCCCATCAACCTCCGGTGGCTTCGTGTTGCTGAACTCCCGGAACAACATCGAGTCACCCCCCCCTTAGGTCTAGCAGCAGCCACAGCTGCAGTAGCTGTAGCAGCTGCAACCTCAGTAACCGCTGCATATCTCTCGTCGAACGTCTCAATCAAAGTGGTCTTGATACCCCCAAACATCCCCGGTATCTCTGTGCGGATAGCCGCAGCCCCTTCGTCGTGGATCATCTGAAGAAGCTCCTCGTCACTCACGCCACTGGTCTCTGGTCTGTGGCGTGTCCCAACCATGATGTCTCCGAAATACAACATAAAAAAAATCAGAGACTCACTCGAGTGTACTCGCACTCGATAACTCAGCCCTACTTGTTCCTTAGTACCCTAAGGATTCTTACTTGGACTGCGCACTGATCCGGTGTTTTCAGTAGTACGGGGCCAATACTACCTTCCACACCTCATCAGCATTCATTCTAAGTCCTCCTCCTAGGATCCCATACCACAAGTACTCTACATCTCGCTAAGCATAGGCTACCCTTCGGTAGACTTCTCATAAGCTCCTCACTGCTACCTACTCACTCTCGAAGCATCTCATAGCAGCAGTAATCTCCTAGGCTAAGGCATCACAAATCAGGCCACTCTAGTCCTAATATGAATACCTAGCCTACGCTAGCATGCATAACATATCATATCATATCTCATAACACATAATGTAAGGGTATTTTGGGAAATCACCGTTCGGGCGCTGGCTGATCGTACACACTGCTCCGTTCTGCCTTTCTCAAAATATTTTACTCTTTTAGAAAAATTGTTTCTTTTCTGAAAATTTTTACTCAAATCCCCAGTTTGAGTTCAGATACGCCCGAAGGTGCATCCGAATCCCTCAAACCAAGGCTCTGATACCAACTTGTAACAACGTAAATTTTCAAACAATTTTTCATTTTTAAAACATACTTCATTAATAACAAAACCCATTGTATCACATAATATCTCAATGAACAACCCCAAAAATCTCAAGTACATAAATCTTCATCAGTGTGTACAGACCATGCCGACGCCTTCCCGCGATCCTCGCTAGTACCTGAAACACATAACACAACAACTGTAAGCATAAATGCTTAGTGAGTTCCCCAAATACCACATACAACACACATTCCTTTCCAGGCCATAACTCTGTGGGATCTTCCGATCCAAGTGTCTCAGGGAACTTCCTTTCCAGAATCCCGGTAGACCTTCCGGTCCTACCCGTATCGACCTTCCAGTCCGTAACCTCTTGACCTTCCGGTCCATATCATCTTGACCTTCCGGTCCTTATCATACATAGCATACATAACACATACATATCACATAACAACATACAACTCATACATCTCATAGCATATAAGACATTCCGGTCACACATAGGTACCCTTCCAGGTACAGTATAGTGAGAGGACTCACCTCCCATGATTTCTAGTAAACCTTCTGGCTTGATAACCTTGATCGAGCCTCCGCCTAGCACATAAGGCAAACATCTCTAATTAATACTTTCTCTTGTTCTCATCTCTAATAATGGGTAGAAGACCATTCTACCCCTCCCTGACCTCTCTTGAATCAGCTTGACCAAGACCCCATGGTCAACTGAAGTCAACTCTAGTCAACGGTCAACTTTGACCAGACTCGTCGAGTGCACTCAGGTGACTCGGCGACTCCATGCTTGTCCTCTGAATTCGCCTAAGGTCTCACTCGACTCGTCGAGTTAACCTTTCACTCGACGGGTTATCACTGGTCACGAATCGCGGGGCAACCCGACTCGACTCGTCGAGTCCCCATATGGACTCGGTGAGTTCCCTCCATGGCATCACTCAAATGACCTTCTGAGGTCAGATCTGTTTCTCTAACTTATAGATTTGACCTTCTTACACACAAATATCACATAAAGGTTCAAACTTTAAGCTCATGCAATACTCTTATGCCCTTGTATGAAGAAATAGCTCCTAAAATGGCAACCTAGATCCATATCTCCAATTAACAGCATAAAGCAGAATGGTTAGGACTCTCTGGACCTCTTAAGGTCCAGATATAAGACTTATTCCACCTTGGGACCTCATATGCTTCGAATCCAAGCTAAATAAGGAATAAGAAAACCCTAGATTCAAGAAAACCACCAAATACACGAGAATGAGTATAGATTCATACCTCCTACAGCAGTCCCATGCGAAGAGATGCTAGATCCACTGCCCCCATCTCGTTCCTTGCTTGAGTCATGCTCTTTTCCTTCCAGAAAACCCACCAAATTACTTGATTTCATCATAAGAACTCTCCCAAGGCTCCAATGGCGATTTAGGGTTTCTCACAGGAGATATGAGGCGCATCCAAGGTCATAAGTTCCTTTAAATAGGCTCCAACCCCGGAACTTAGTGTTTTCTCTGCCCAGCACCTACTCGGTGAGTCCATACTTGGACTCATCGAGTCCCTTCATTAAATACCCGCAATCAACTCGACGTGACTCGGCGAGTCAGACTCTCGACTCGTCGAGTCCCTCCTAAATCCTCCAAATTGAAACACAAACTGACATCCCCGAAATCCCGGATGTTACACATGGCCATGGTGTTGGCCACGAAGTACTGAATTTATTGTTGATTTTAACCATTTACTTTTTGACTAAGTTTGACTTAAGGACCAAACTTTAAGGTTCGAGTCTTAAAATGAGGACTTTCCTTTATTAAATGTCTAGGTGGGTGTGGTATTGTCTTACTACATGTTACGAGTTGTAGGTATTTATGATTTCCTATGTGATGTGAGTTTTCTCATTATACTTAGTACTACACTATATATCCTTTCAACGTTAGGATGTTGATATGTTGTAGTGATCTGTTAGACTAATATATTTGCTACGATTATATGTGTTTGCTTGTTATTGTTATTTGTATATATCAACCTATTGTGGTTGGGTTGAGGCACTCCAGCTATGTGTTGTAGGCCAAGACACCCAGGCGGTCCAGTTACTACATGCCCAAAAGGAGAGGCTCGAATTGGATGTTGTACGCTCCGGACAGCGGTCTTGTTGGGTTTTGAGCATTCTAACAATCATATGGTATACATGCAACCCTAGAAACCTTGGATCTATGTTTTACTATGATACATGCAAATTTGATTTCCAAGGTTCATAACCTATCTAGCATAGTATGGGGAACTTTTAAACATAAATGCTAGTTGTAGAACATACCTTATGTTGTTTGGATTCCTTGAAAACCTTGTGAGCCTAACACATCAAGTTTGATGCATCAAATGTCTCACACAACACCACAATACTTGGAATAACCTTGAGAGAAGTTCACTAACACCTCAAAATCGGCTAGCCCTCTTTCTTGCTTGTACAAGTAGTACCGATTTTGCTTGCATAGGGTTCTTTATATAGTTGTGGCACAAGTAGGGTTACACCATGTAAACCCTAATTGTCATGGCTTTCCATATTCCATGATCCATGGGTTTGTAACCTCCATGGACTATACATGGAGCACCTTATGGGTTTTATCCCAATCCAACAAACCATGGATCATTAGCCCACTATACAAGAATAGATGATTTACACAATCAACCCCATATATTTAATTAGTCTCTTTTTGATCACTTAATTAATTCCAAATTAATTCTTTGATCAATACTAATTAAATAATATTATTAATACATTAAAACTTATAATATATTAATAACCTTAAGTGTCCTTTCTCACGTTTTGGTCTATCCAAGTATTGCAATGCCATGCAACCCAAATGGACCATGCCGGGTCGGGTCAAGTACATACCAAATATAGTTATGGACTTAGACACTATATCCAACAGACTCCCACTTGGATAAGTCTAATAACTATAACTGAAAGTATGACTTCAGGAACCGATCATCAATCGTAGCTCTTACAAGGTCTCGCGGAACTGAGATTATGATGATACGTCATTTAAGATAAGTGATCATATGATCCTCTACTCTCAAGATATCAGCCGGACAAATACATGGAACATGGTCTTACTTATTGTCTAGCATTTGTTTCTCGAACTCTGGTCTGTTTGACATAGAACTAAATTGAACACATCAATTAGGTTCTGACCAGGCCCAGTACATAGGTCAAAACAAAATCATCGAGGGGCCCAAATATCGCTTCTAATCCTAGAAGGAACTGATGAACTTCGAATCATATGCTTGTACTGACTACTTGTTGAATTATGCACAAAAGCACGTTTTATAACATTGAGTTACCAATGCGTTTTCGTACAATCAATGTATAACCAACTCATAGTCAACAACTCATATGTCTAGGTTTGAAGATTTATATGATATTACCGTCTCACGATCACTCGAGATAAATTCCATGAAGTGATACAAGTGAGCGTGGGTTGAATCCAATACTCAGGCCTTATGAGCACTCATGAATGTTGCAGCAACCATTGCTATGTCTAATACACCTTTAGACAATCTACAAACCCAATTCATGACAGTCTTAATTCAATACCTACTTCCAAAGTATGACTGACTGTGGAGAGTTTGAATAATATAATTATTCTGGAAGTCAAAACATGCAAAGTTGAAACAATAGTAAATGATTAACATAAGATAGTAACACTTTACTCATAAATAAATAACAACTTTTATTGAATCATCAAATGTCAATTACATTTTACAAGTTTCAAAACTATCTAATTATTAAAACTAATATCATCCTTCATCCCGATGCGTCTCGCATGCTGTAAATGCTTAACCCTACTCAGTCCCTTCGTGATGGGATCTGTTGGGTTCTCATCTGATGATACCCTCTTTGCCATGAGGAGTCCTTCTATTCCATGTCTAATGAAATGGTATTTTTTGTCAATGTGTCTGGATCTCCCGTGATCCCCTGGTTCCTTAGCTAAAGCAACCGCACTTTCGCTGTCATAGAAAATTTCCATTGGCTCTTTTATAGTTGGTACAACTCCAAGGTCTCCAATGGAGTTCTTTAGACATATCGTCTCTTTTACTGCCTCGCTTGCTGCTATATACTCTGATTCGCAAGTTGAATCAGCTACCGTCTCCTACTTGGAACTTTTCCAAGTAATTGCTCCTCCATTTAGAATAAAGACCCAGCCTGACTGAGAGCAGAAATTATCCCTATCTGTCTGAAAGATAGCATCACTATATCTTGCCACTATCAAGTCATCACTGCCATGAAGGGTAAGGACCCAGTCCTTAGTCCTTCGCAGATACTTGAGAATGTTCTTTACCGTAGTCTAGTGAGCCTTGCCGGGGTTCCCTTGATATCTACTGACCATGCTCAAGGCAAAGGCCAGATCAGGGCGAGTACAAGTCATAGCATACATGATCGAGCCCACAGCGGAAGCATATGGTACACGACTCATCTCAGCTATCTCATCCTCTGTACTCGAACTCTGAGTCTTACTCAGTTTGGTGTTACTCTGGATCGGTAATTCCCCTTTCTTGGAATTCTGCATGTTGAACCTATTTAGCACCTTATCCAAGTAGGTACTCTGACTAAGTCAAATTAGTCTCTTACTCACGTCTCTCAAAATCCTTATCCCTAGGATATAGGCAGCTTCCCCAAGGTCCTTCATAGTGAAACACTTCCCAAGCTAGGACTTAACCTCCTGCAAGGTTGGGATGTCATTTCCTATGAGTAGTATGTCATCCACATACAACACCAAAAAGCTAACTATACTCCCACTATCCCTAACATATACACAGGACTCATCCTCGCTCCTTGAAAAGCCAAACTCTTTGACTTTCTCATCGAAGCAAAGATTCCATCTGCGAGGTTCTTGCTTTAATCCATAGATGGATTTATCAATCTTACACACTCTATTAGGGTACTCTGCACTGACAAAACCATCTGGCTGACTCATGTAAACATCCTCAGCCAACTTTCCATTAAGGAAAGCGGTTTTGACATCCATTTGCCATATTTCATAGTCATGAAATGCAGCAATGGCTAGCATAACCCTAATAGACTTAATCTTTGCTACTGGTGAAAAGGTCTCATCATAATCAACTCCCGGAGTTTGTGAGAAGCCCTTTGCAACCAGTCGCGCCTTATAAGTGTGTACATTACCATCCATGTTGGTCTTCTTCTTGAAGATCCATTTGCACCCAACTGTCTTGCGACTTGGCATATTGTCAACCAAGTTCCAAACTTGATAGTCATACATGGACTGTATCTCGCTGTTCATAGCCTCTTTCCATTTAGCAGCCTCAGGGCCTGACATGGCTTCTGTGTAGGTTTTAGGTTCGTCCAGACTTACCAGTGTACTATCACTGATAAGAGTATCACCTTCCGTAGTAATATGTATACCATAGTAGTGCTCAGGTGTATTCCTAACTCTCGTGGAACGCCTCAAAGGTATGGGCTCGTCAGTCAGATCAACATGAGTTTCCTCCTCCGGTTGATTGCTTGGGTTTGAGGTTCCTTCACCACTTGACTCTTGAATTTCTTCAAGCTTAATTTGCCTCCCACTGTTTCATTGGGTTATGAACTCTCTCTCACGAAAGACTCCTCTCCTTGCTACAAAGACCACATTAACACTGGGTTTGTAGAAGAGGTAACCAAAGGATCTCTGTGGGTAGCCGATAAAAATACACCTCTCACTTCGAGGTTCGAGCTTATCGTGAGTCTCGCGCCTCACGAAAGCCTCGCAACCCCAAATCTTGATGTGGTCCAAATTGGGGACTTTCCCAGTCCACATCTCATGAGGTGTTTTGGCAACCTTTTTAGTAGGGACTAGATTCAGGACATGGGCGGCAGTCTCTAAGGCATACCCCCAGAATGAGATTGGTAACGAAGCTCGACTCATCATGGAACGAACCATGTCCAACAAGGTTCGATTCCGCCTCTCAGCCACACCATTCAGCTATGGTGCCCTAGGAGGTGTCAATTGTGAGACAAGCCCACATTCCTTAAGATAGTCAAGGAATTCGATACTAAGATACTCTCCTCCCCGATCGGATCAGAGCATCTTGATGTTCCTGCCCACTTGATTCTCCACTTCCTACTTAAACTCTTTGAACTTTTCAAAGGTTTCTGACTTATGCTTGATTAAGTAGATAAATCCATATCTACTATAATCATCAGTAAAAGTCACATAATAGTGATTAGCATCTCTTGTGGCGGTTTTGAAGGGTCCGCACACATCAGTGTCTATGAGGTCCAACAAACCCTCACCCCTCTCACAAGTACCAGTGAAGGGTGACTTTGCCATTTTTCCTAGTAAATAAGACTCGCAACTATCATCCGACTTTAGGTCAAATGATTCCAAAACTCCAGCCTTTTGGAGTTGGCATATGCGCTTCTTGTTAACGTGTCCAAGACAACAATTCTACAAGGATGCCTTATCCAAATTATTTGAAGAATCAATACACAATACATTATTTCCTAGGTTATCTACAACATTCACAACTTCATATACACCATCACAAGGTAGTGCTTTAAAGTAAAATACATCACTGTAATAAACATTAATACCACCATTATCATTATCAAATGAAAAAGTAAACCCTTGTTTGTACAAGCCATGAAAGGAAATAATATTTCTCGCCATTTCAGACGAGTAACAACATTTATTCAAATCTAACATTAACCCATTATTAAGCAATAAAGAATAAACTCCTATCTTGGTAACATGTGATGCTTTCCTATTCCCCATGATTAAGTTTATCTTCCCGTGCTCCACTTTCTCACTTCTTCTTAGGCCCTACAAATCAGTACAAATGTGAATACCACAACCTGTATCAAGCACCCAAGAATTAGTATGCAATGAGTTATTAGACAATATGGTGTAAATACCTGCATGGGTGGGTTTAACTTTCCCATCCTTTACATCCTGCAAGTATTTAGGGCAGCTTCGCTTCCAGTGCCCTTTTTCCTGGCAGTAGAAGCACTGTACTTACTTTGGTTTGAAGAAGGAGGAATGAAACCATTCTTGGTTCCACTTGAAGAGGAGCCATCAAGAGACTTTCCCTTGGTACCCCTAGAAGAGGTCTTCCTATTTTTCCCTTTCCTTGCCCAATTGCTAGGACAGGAGTAGTAGTAGGAGTAGGAGTAACAGCTGATTTACTTTTAAGACCGCTTTCAGCGGTCCTTAAAAGACCTTGAAGCTTACTTAGTGTGACTTCCTCCTTGTTCAAATGACAAGTCATACGAAACTGATCATAACTTGGAGGTAAGGAATGGAGAATGATGTCAATCGCCATGTCCTCAGGGAAGTCCACATTAAGCTTCAATAATCGGTCCACGAACCTTTGCATTTTCTGCAAGTGACCGGTGAGGGATTCTTCCTCCTTCATCCTAGCTGTTATCATGGAGGAAATGATTTCATACCTCTCCTGACGAGCACTCTGATGGTACCTATCCATCAGATCCTTGTGCATCTCAAAAGGGTAGAAATCTTCATAGGATTTCTCGAGTTCTGCTGTCATTGTGGCCAACATGATGCAAGACACCTTAGTGGCATCTTTCTCATAGGTAGTGTACTCAGCAATCTCCTCAGGAGTAGCAGTCGACTTATCGATAACCTTTAGCTCCTTATCGAGGACATACTCTTTGCCCTCATAGCGAGTAATCATTCTGATGTTCCTAATCTATTCATTGAAATTGGAACCATCAAAAGTGACTTTCCCACACAAGTTCATTAGGGAAAAGGAGCTTGTAGGGTTTGAGCCAGTAGCAGTGTTGGAAGACATCTGAAAGAAAGAAAGATAAGTTTTATTAGATAAAGAGTCCTTAATAAGTCACCCAAATGAAGTATTAAGGCTAGGACCCAACAAACTATTTATACTTGGAAGAGGGATGTTGTAATCCAAGCTATAAAATATTTAAAGGTAGGTAAATGACAATTTACCAATTTCCACCATAAAAACGAAATAGATTATTATGTTTTATTAGATTTGAAATTCCTAGATCTTTTGAGATACATTGAACTTTCAATGGCATGTTTGAATCTCGATTGTGCCCTCTCAAGTTTGTGACTGGGATGCCGATGATCACAAACAAGGTGTGAATAACCATGCGAATTGACTCGGTACCCTTAACTTTTATCACCTAACCGATCTATGATAAAATTAAGTTACCCTTTGCCACTCTTACTAGTCCTTGTTAGTGTGCCGGTTAACCACACGTGTTCCACTAACGACTTGGTAAGGTACAAAGTGTAATTTCATGGGTTAGCACCTATTTCACATTTTTCCTAAAGTAACTAAGATTGGGAATTATTAAGGTATAGTTACTTTATAATTTCATTATACTTTTAATGAGAATTAAGGTCCTATCCTACCCGTTCGGCTAACGACACTCCACCAGTCAAGGAAGCGGTGGGTGAGAGTGGACACCCATTAAGCTCTCATTTTATTGGCAACAACCTTATACCTCCCTTATAGACCGGCTTCGTGAATGAGGCCTACTAACGGTAAGACTGACTTATTCTTATACATATCTATATATTTAAACTTTTAATATAATAATAGTATAAGGGTTGAATTTTAAACTTTTAAACTCTAAGGTTCACTTTGAAATTAAAGTATTAGGGTGTCAGACTTTACAAATTTCAAAACTTGAGGGCAAGTATTGAAACTATTCAAGACTTTTTCATTTCATAACTTATGAGTTTAATGGTCCATTAAAATGAAGACTCTTCATTTTATGTAACCTCTTATTCAATAATGACACTTTTAAAGAAGTGACTTTTGGTTATCCATAACCTGAGGACAAGTTATGGACTCCATCATTAGACATTAAGATCAAGAATCATATTAACAAGCAAGTTACACATAATTCCTATGATCTTCTAAAACTCATAAGAACATGAACATTCATATCAAAATTTCAAGAATCATATTAACACATATAAAACATGGAATTTTGATATTAGCCATTGTAAATGGATTAGCATAAACATTACACTAGCTAAAACAAGTTTTAAAACACCAAAACAATTTAGGGTAATGTTTCTAGTCCATTTCCAGCAGCAAAACTCGAAAATCTGCATTTAGGGACTCCTACTCGTCGAGTGCAAGAACCTACTCGACGATTAGGATGAATTATCTCATGGACTTGTCGAGTCCCCCCATGGACTCGGCGAGTTTATGCTGCAGAATGCAGAAAACTGAGTTTTTTCAACAAGTTTGCATCAAGTATCAAACAAACAAGCCTAGTCTCTGATACCACTGTTGGGTTTTGAGCATTCTAACACTCCTATGGTGTACATGCAACCCTAGAAACCTTGGATCTATGTTTTACTATGATACATGCAAATTTGATTTCCAAGGTTCATAACCTATCTAGCATAGCATGGGGAACTTTTAAACATAAATGCTAGTTGTAGAACATACCTTATGTTGTTTGGATTCTTTGAAAACCTTGTGAGCCTAGCACCTTAAGTGTGTTGCCTAAAATGTCTCACACAACACCACAATACTTGGAATAACCTTGAGAGAAGTTCACTAACACCTCAAAATCGGCTAGCCCTCTTTCTTGCTTGTACAAGTAGTACCGATTTTGCTTGCATAGGGTTCTTTATATAGTTGTGGCACAAGTAGGGTTACACCATGTAAACCCTAATTGTCATGGCTTTCCTATTCCATGATCCATGGGTTTGTAACCCCAATGGACTATCCATGGAGAACCATATGGGTTTTAGCCCAATCCAACAAACCATGGATCATTAGCCCACTATACAAGAATAGATGATTTACACAATCAACCCATATATTTAATTAGTCTCTTTTTGATCACTTAATTATTTCCAAATTAATTCTTTGATCAATACTAATTAAATAATATTATTAATATATTAAAACTTATAATATATTAATAACCCTAAGTGTCCTTTCTCTCATTTTGGTCTATCCAAGTATTGCAATCCCATGCAACCCAAGTGGACCATGCAGGGTCGGGTCAAATACATACGAAATATAGTTACGGACTTAGACACTATATCCAACAGGTCTAACCTCGTGTTGTAGGCCTTTTATGCATGCATTGTATATTGTCACACCCCAAAACCGGAACGGCGGAAACGTTCTGGGGTGGAGGACGTCAAGTCAAGTATCACAACATATGTAGTGTAGTAATCAAAGTACAACAACCATTGCATTAATAGTAATAATTTTACATAGGTTACATTTAACAACAACGTCAAAAGTAGATATAGGAAATAACATAAGCTGCAGCTTGGTACTAGGCTGACTTCGCAAAAGCTCCCGGAGTGTACCTGTCTACTGATGACCTGAGAATACAAGTTATTTTGAAAGCGAGTATCAGCATTTTAATGCTGGTGAGTTCATAAGTATTTAATGACATTGGTATAAATACATGTTTTTCTTCAAAATAATCTCACTTGATAATGGTGATTTGAGTTTACAGAGTATTAGAATTCTTTCCAGAAAATCCTATATTTTCTAATAAAAGTGGTATTCTACCAAGACCCAATTGTTTTATGTTTAAGGAGTAATTTCCCCCAAAGGTAACTATTATTATGAAAATATAGTTTATACTTTAAGGAATATGTGAGAAGATCACAAGCAAAAGTAATAGGGAAAATACTATTTTACCACAGCAGTAACGCTGCTGACTAAAAGTGAATAAAACATAGACTCCAGGTGGTATCGAATGAACCATACGCGTCGGAGAGTCTAAAGGAATGAAGTATAGACTCCAGGCGGTATTAAGTGAACAATACGCCTCGAAGAGTCTAAGGGAATAAAGTATAGACTCCAGGCGGTATTAAGTGAACAATACGCCTCGGAGAGTCTAAGTGAATGAAATACAGACTCCAGGCGGTATTAAATGAACAATACGCCTCAGAGAGTCTAAGTGAATGAAATACAAACTCCAGGCGGTATTAAGTGAACAATACGCCTCGGAGAGTCTAAGTGAATGAAATATAGACTCCAGGCGGTATTAAGTGAACAATACGCCTCGGAGAGTCTAAGTGAATGAAATACAGACTCCAGGCGGTATTAAGTGAACAATACGCCTCAGAGAGTCTAAGTGAATGAAATACAGACTCCAGGCGGTATGAAGTGAACAATACGCCTCGGAGAGTCTAAGTGAATGAAATACAGACTCCAGGCAGTATCAAATGAACAATACGCCTCGGAGAGTCTAAGTGAATGAAATACAGACTCTAGGCGGTATCAAGTGAACAATACGCCTCGGAGAGTCTAAGTTAACCTTTAATCATAAGTAGGTCAGTTTTAAGGTTTTATATGAGGCCTAGTGTATAACTAGGAAAATATATTATGATGGTTTCATATGTAGAAAATACCGTGATAATACTTATTACCTTAAAGCCATGAATTATAAGGTAATTGTAAAGATACTCGTAACCATACTGATTGACGGATGTAAACATGACGACCTGCTGGCGTCGGAATGGATGTGACATTTGTCACCCCTTGGCTTGGTCGGCCGGGACTGTAGCTAGCAGTCAGGATGTGGGATGGTCTGTCCCGTATAGATGTATACACACAATGCCCGCTCTCCCTCCAGGAGACTCTGTTTACCACTCGACAATGGTGATATAACTAACTTCTCCTTCATGAAAGTCATGGTTGGTTTCTGAACTATACCTATTATAGTTTACTCGAGAGGTTATCTAGATGCCTTTGCTACCCAAAGGTGTTGAACTGGAATAAGAGTATTAACATCTAACCAGATATACATAATATATAACTAGGACTTCAGCGACACTCGGACAAATAATCGGATGCTCTAAGTCCACAACCAAACAAGGAACAGGAAATAAAGCGGGTTATCAGTCCTAAGTCCTTCAAACCCTACTTATATAACTATATCTATAGAGACATGATTCTATCAAGAATATAAGTTTAAAAGACTTTGATAAAAACTTGGTAATTTAAAAGAGATTTTGGTACTTTTAAAGAGATTTGAAAACAAAATTTGGAAACCTTTAGCTGGATAAACAGTTTAACATGCAGAAATCTTTTTGCTATACAGTTATTAATCACATGCGATTGATATAATAACTTTATAGTTCAACTTGTATTCCCCCCCATAAAAGCATTTAAAATCATTTAAAAAGGTTGATAAAGGGGTATGAACTCACCTGAAGGGGGTGATTCGGATGAACGGGTGGTATAGGATGCTAAGTGTCAAGTGAGGACTTGAACACACACGCGGATCCTATTGAGCATGCAATGATACATTTATGTATCTAATTAGTCATTTAATAACTAATTAAGCAAGTAAAGACACTCAATTACATGAAAACACTTTGTTTCAAGTGCTAGGAGTGTTAAGGGTTACATCTTCAGAGAGTATGGCCTCACATTGGAGTTTACTCCCCATATGGTAGCACCATATGGGTTTACGGTTCTGGGACCATTTCCCCCATGAGTTTACGGCCGTAAACTCATGGCAATGGTACCATTGGGTGTTTTAAGGTCCTAAACCACACAAGGAAGTAAGCTAGACTCGAATTCAAGGCTTAGGAAGTGACTAGGGCTCGAAATGGCCCTTCTTTGGAGTTTACAGTCCTTGGACCACTCCTTGGGAGTTTATGGTCGTAAGCACATGTGTTTACGGTCGTAAACCCATGAGTTTACGGTCGTAAACCCATGAGTTTACGGCCGTAAACTCATGGTTACCCAACCATTCCGTGTTTTGGTGTTAGGGGCACCTAAACCCCACTTGAAGGTGTTTACGGTCTAAGGAGATCTCCTTGAACCATAAACACATATGTTCTTGGGGATTTTGATGTTCTTCAAGGGTTTAACATGCATTCTAAGCAAACAACTAGTTAGGAGGAGTGTACTTACTTATGGGAAGCTTGTAGGAGTGTTTAAGGGCCAAGAACACTAGTGTGTGTTCTTGGTGTTCTTGGTGTTTTGAAGAACACTTGAAGATCTAAGAAAAGAGGAGATTTCCATGGATGAAATCGAGTATAAACACTACATAAAGTGTTATATGAACGAATCTAGGAAGAAAACACTTACATTTTTGGCGGATTTGAAGAAATGAGATATGATACTTGAGAGAGAATCTTGAGTGTTCTTGAGGTATGAAGTGAAAAGTGAGGAGTGAAGGGTAAACTCATGCTATATGCATGAGTTCATGGGAAAAGGGAGTTTACGGCTCAAACTCCCCTTGTTTGGCCGTAAACACCTAGTCAAGGTGTTAATTGTTTATTTGTTCCACAACACTCCTAACGGATACTCCAATTATTTGTTCGTTTGACGAAAAATTAAAATAAAGTACCCAAACGAACTTAAAACCGGCCAAAAATATGCTGGGATGAATTTGACTATTATTTGATGTGCCTGACTGCGGAGTTTATACAAATGAAAATTTCGGGTTGTCACATCATCCCCCCGTTAGAGGGAATTTTGTCCCGAAATTAGAGTTCAAGCACACGTGAAGTTACAGATTAGCGAAGCAAAAGCTGAGGTTACTTTAGCTTCATCAGATCCTCTTGCTCCCAAGTGAAATCAGGTCTTTGCTTGGCGTTCCAGCGAACCTCCACTATCGGGATACGGCTTTGCTTTGTTCGCTTGACCCCTCGGTCCATGATCTCTATAGGTTCTCCTACGAAGTTGGGGCTCTCAATGATTTCGATCTCGACGAGTGGGATTATAAGAATCACGTCGGACAAGCACTTTTTCAAGTTGAGACGTGGGATAGATTCGGATGGAAATTATGGAATCCCTAAAGTAGTCGAGGTCTGACGGAGGTTGGACCAATTCTTATCAAGATCCCTGATGGTCCTAAGTTCTTGGGAAGATAGAATGTTTCAGTTCTTAGAACATAATGTACTTCCATGGTTAGATCATCACTCGACGTGATCGCCATTCTGAAGTTCAAAAAGTTCTTTCTTACTGGGGGTGCAGTCTTCCGGGTTGGTTCTTAGAAGGCTCAGGTCGTCTTCGGATTCGTATTTCCTACTGATTGGTTTTCGGAGGTTTTCTAGATCATTGGAGGTATTGGCTATATACTGCATCTATTGGTTACGTGGCATCTATCTCGACCCTGTGCAAAATGGACCTGCACTTTTGACTCTTGAGGTGTTTCTAACAAAAACTCTCAAAGTCAGCGAGATAGAGGGTTTTACCAGACGATACTTAGAAAATTGCAACTTTTCTCATCATCTAGTAGATGCTTTCGCAGTATGATTCCTAACTGGAAAGAATCATTCTCTTACTCGCTTCGTTGTTTCATGGATAGCAGTCTCTGGTCGGGGCTAGCTTCGCCCTTAAAGATTTTCTGAAGTGATTGACTATCTCGGGAGGTGGATCTACTATCTCTTTCGGGATAGTATTCTTTGGAACACCTAGTAGTCTAACAAATCTCTAAGACTTGCACCATTCTCCATCGCGTCTGCTCCCTCCAGTTTGTAGAAAGCGCGTGTTCTTGTATAACCCATCGACTAACATCTAGATTGGTGTCGGGTCTACAATCTCTTTATGATCTGGGTTATAAAGCTTAACGCAACTTACCATATACTTTATTCAAGTATTCTTGGTTGCGGAGGTAGTCATGTGGTTCTTAGCATTTTAGTATTTACTTTGGAGAATGCAGTCTATCGTCTATAGGGTGACGGTGACTTTTCTCGCATGAGGAGGCATTGTATCCTAGGCACTCCTCGTCTGTATTTGGATGGACGAAGTGCCCGAGTAGTGCGAGTATCCCTTGCAACTACTCTTCTGGTGTTACTGAGTTTTCTCTATCTAGATTGAATCTAGATAGCATAGGGTTCCGTCACTCAGAACCTCTAATTTCCTCATCCATTCCTCTCAGAGTTTAACCTGTCACAGCTTTCAGGTTTTCGGGCCCACTGCTGAGATGCTTAATTCGTGGGATTAAGCATGAGTGGATGGTCGTAGTCAATGTTTTTGACTCTTACGGCTTGAATTACTTTTCCTAACTGAGGGTGTTAGCTACTACGTTGGCTTAACCGGGATGACCACAATTTCGAATTTGTGGTCATTTTAGTAGCTCAACCTACAGTGGTTCTCTTGACTCCAGCTCCTTTTCTATGGGATAGGATGAAGGGTCTTATTATAAGGTTCATGGTAGACCTCATACTCGACTCAATTACTAATACTCGGTGTATGCAAGTCGTATATAATTGAGATTGACGGGATGTTCAGATGTGTGGCCACACCCCAAACCCACAACCAAACAAGGAACAGAGAGTAGGGAGGAAGCACACATCTTAAATTTCATTGGTCTAAATTATATACCACCCTAATGCATACACTCAGTAGTAGTAAGTTAATCCCATGAGTTCTTTCTCTTGATTCACGAACCTGATTGTGTGGTGCAAATGGTCTTTCTGGGGGATCTACTGAGTAGGCCTCGGGCGGTTACTGTCTTTCGGAATATCTGCAGTGCTTTTCGTTTCTGGTTTTAAAGTCTAACGTGGTTGGTTAACAACGCGCGATACCTCTCTCCTGGGTACTTCTGAAGGTTGGATGAAAGAGACGACCGATGGTTCGCATTAGGTTTTCCTTATTAGGTTCGAAAGAACCTTTATTCGATGCACAGGATACGGTGAAAGTTCTTTTACACAGCACCAGGAATTTCCGCATGGTTGAACCAAGTCAAGCCATGACTGACGGTAGCGTCGAAATTTACAATCATCGACACGATATGGAATGAAGATCGATAGGACTATGTGCTCTACAGGGCACACAAGTTGTTAGCGTCTCGGGTTTCGTCCAGGGTATCACTATCGTGGATACTTGGACCGTCATGATTAACGCTGAACTCTAGGGGTCCTGGTGTTTTGGAATAATGTACTTTTCATGAACGGATTTCTCACGAGGCCTCTCTATAAGTGCCTAGTATACACTAGTCATGTATAATTAAGATTAAAAGGACGGTTGACTGAGCGACTCCGCCCTAAATCCACAACCAAACAAGGAACAAGAAATAAGGCATCATCACTCACTCGTGGTCTATCAATCCCAATTATACATGGCCTTAACGCATATGCTAAGTCATCATAGCTTTACCTGATGGGTTTTTAAGTGTTACAACAGTGATGCGACTTTCGCCTTAACGAGGGAGTAATTACAATTAGAATGGATTATTTTAAGTTTTCGATTAGCCACTTAAGGTTGAGAAGCGTACCAAAATTCTACCCGGTGCTTGATGTTTCCCCTAGGCACTAGGGTTAAACTCCTCCTGCGCCTTTGTCATTTCTTTCAGTTGGGCAGTCCCTCTTGAAGTGTCCGGTTTCACCACATAGGTGGCATACTGGACTGGTCCCAACATTGGTGGTTGATGTAATGAACTCAACCGGGGTTCTACAGAAGCGAGCGGTATGCCTCTTCATGTTGCACCTAACACAAAAGAGTTCCTGACAGATACCATGATGATGGTAGTTATACTTGCTGCAGCGGGGAAGCTTTCCTAGGTATGGTCTTCTTGGTGTCGAGGCAGAAGGGTTGACAGAGGCATTGACCACTTCAGCTCGTTGCCCTTTGGAAGGTCCTTGAGTCGAGGTACTTCCCTCCTCGTTCTCAAACTTTCTTTTCAGTGGATTAGGTTGGGGTTCTTGGGTGGCTTTATACACCGGTGCTGGTTGCTGCTGTCCATTGCTAAGATTGGGATTCCCGATAGGGCTCCTGCAAACATTGGTGTTGTTAGCGTTCAGGTGAGCCATGACAGCTGCTACGGGTGCTGAAACCGCAGCTTCAAACGTAGCTTCATCGATTTGAAGAATCGGTGCCTTACCAGCGGGTTGGTTAGGTTTCTTTGGAGGCGTGGTTTTTCCTACACGAAAAGGAACACAAGCGGATGAGAAACGATGGTTAACCCTAGACGTATCTTTCTTTACTAAGATAGACATAAATTTTTCCCGCGCCTTAATTTATGGTTATCTGAGCGTCGACCTACATCCCTATGACGCAGTCTGGGTAACAGAGTAGGGGTAAGTGTATCGGAAAGCCATAAAATGGGTGTCGTTCCTACTAAGTTATCTTTATATTGGAGAGGTTCACTCTCCGGCTTTGAAAAGATTTGAGAGAAGTTCGGAACGAAGATCACGGAAGAAAGGCTCATGAAAACTTATGGCTAAACACTCTCAATCAAGGTTTTGTGATCCGATCTATTTATATTAACAGCGACGGGAAAGACGATTTGCCTAGCACATAGTGTGAGTAGTGTAATCACTAACTCACTAAATTGTATTATTTTATGGATTATTAGCATGACGTTAAAGAGGTAGAAACACTTCTCGGGCTCCATGTGTTGGCTCCCTCTGTCCACCTCTTATCCCTGACTGGAACAAGCGTTGGTTTCCTTTGGGTATCTATATAGGGTTCTCAGCTCTCATAGACATATTGAATTCCTGCTCCGCCTTACTTTTGATTCTTACTCTAAGTGTCATCACTTCATAATGGATGACTGGAATCTCGGAAGTTCAGGCGAATTTCCCACCGATGTCCCTAAAAGGTATAGGCACATGGTGATTTCAATAGTCTCGTCCCTGTTCATTTATTTCCTAATTGGAAATCTTCTCAATGAGCCTCTTCTGGGTCTGAATCGTCTCTTCTGCCGATTACTGAAGTGGATAAGGTTTTCTAAAGGGGTTCGTGCGAGAATGGGAATGTCTAAAGAATCTTAAGAGATTATTAAAACATTTTACTGGGTGACCCATATCGAGTCCTGCTATAATTACAAAGTGTACACAAATCATATATAACTTAGATCTGATAGGCCTTCGAATATGTGATACTACTCTATATCCACATCCAAACAAGGAAAAGGAAGTAGAGCGAAACCACACATTCTTAGCCTATGAGATCCTCACTATATATAACCTTGGGAGTATACACTTTGTAATCATAGGTCTATCAATAAGGATCTCTTTTAGTTTTCACGCAAGGTTATTTATGGTTCCTAAAATACCCCTATAGTATTTTAATTACATGTTTGATTCCTAACTTCTGAACATGCTTTTGGGTTTATTGCGAGTCTTTTAGTATCCTAAAATACTCCTATAGTATTTTAACTTTATGTTTCGCTCTAGCATTCCTATTTGGTAAGTTTCAGATTCATTGCAACACCACCATCACTCCCAAGCACACGTTAGTCGCATCTCGAATAAATGTAGTTGGTCAGGTTACATTTATTCTAGCTTATGATTACATAACAGCCCAGGTTTGACGGTAATGCTCAACATCCAAAGACTTTTATTCTTGTTCTTCTTGTGATACTTGTTCGGGCTTTTATATTTTGGATGTTCTTATACTTTTGTAAAATATGGTTATATTTTAAAGTATAATTCTTGGTCAGAGTATTTTATCCCATTGTATTTATAGGTTGTATATCTTTTATGATTTGATATACTGAGCTCACTATAAACAATGCTCTGATACCAATCTGTCACACCCCAAAACCGGAACGGCGGAAATGTTCTGGAGTGGAGGACGTCATGTCAAGTATCACAACATATGCAATATAGTAATCAAAGTACAACAACCATTTCATTAATAGTAATAATTTTACATAGGTTACATTTAACAACAACGTCAAAAGTAGATATAGGAAATAACATAAGTTGCAGCTTGGTACTAGGCTGACATCGCAAAAGCTCCCGGAGTGTACCTGTCTACTGATGACCTGAGAATACAAGTTATTTTGAAAGTGAGTATCAGCATTTTAATGCTGGTGAGTTCATAAGTATTTAATGACATTGGTATAAATACATGTTTTTCTTCAAAATAATGTCACTAGATAATGGTGATTTGAGTTTACAGAGTATTAGAATTCTTTCCAGAAAATCCTATATTTTCTAATAAAAGTGGTCTTCTACCAAGACCCAATTGTTTTATGTTTAAGGAGCAATTTCCCCCAAAGGTAACTATTATTATCAAAATATAGTTTATACTTTAAGGAATATGTGAGAAGATCACAAGAAAAAGTAATAGGGAAAATACAATTTTACCACAGCAGTAACGCTGCTGACTAAAATTGAATAAAACATAGACTGCAGGTGGTATCGAATGAACCATACGCCTCGAAGAGTCTAAAGGAATCAAGTATAGACTCCGGGCGGTATTAAGTGAACAATACGCCTCGTAGAGTCTAAGGGAATGAAGTATAGACTCCAGGCGGTATTAAGTGAACAATACGCCTTGGAGAGTCTAAGTGAATGAAATACAGACTCCAGGCGGTATTTGTGGCAACCCGAAATTTCTATTTTGTACAACATGTCAAGTCAATAGAAGTCAAAACAATTACTGTTAAATTTTCAGACTTTTTGGAATAAGTTTGAGTATTTTAGGATTAATACTTTAGGAGATATCAGGAGAGAGGATGCCCTAGGGTTTATTGTGCAACAATAAAGTCCCGACACATCAAAAGTTTAGAGTTTACGGCCTAAACTTGGTGTTTACGGCCGTAAACCCTAAGGGAAAGGGGTATATAAGTGGCACTTAGCCATTTTTAACACTTGTCCACTTTTGCAAGAACAAATATCAAACTCTCTCAAGTATCATCCAAGTTTTATTCAAGATCTTCAATCTAGTAAGTGTTTCTAGCCCTTTTGAGTTAGTATATCACTTAATCTAGTTTTTTAACACACTTCTATCCGAAAAATTAGTGCAAACGGCTTGATCTTCAAGTTTCACCAAGAACACCAAGAACACACACTAGTGTTCTTGGACTTTTGGCTTATTTCAAGCTTCTATATTGTAAGTACTTCTATCTTAGAGTATGTTTAAGCTTGCTACACATCTTTACATCAAGAAAACACAAGGAAACACCAAGATCAAAGGTGTTTACGGTCCAAGAACACCTTGGACCGTAAACCCTTCTTAAAGGGGCCAAAGTATCCCTAGTCCCTTCCTAAGCCTAGGTAACTATCTTGGATCCATGCCTTGATGTGTTAAAGACTTGAAAACATCAAAATACCATCAACCATTTGGGTTTAAGGCCGTAAACCAAAAGGGAAATGGTCCAAGGACCGTAAACTCCAAATAGGAGTGAAATGGTGCCCTAACTTCTTCCATTGACTTATACTTCAAGTGGAAACACTTCTAAGGACTTAGAAACCTTCAAAACAACAAATGGTCAAAGGGGTGTGAGTTTACGGCCATAAACTCATGGGTTTACGACCGTAAACTCATGTGGTTATGGTCAAGAAACCGTAAACTCATGAAAGGGGTTCCCTTGAACCCTAAACCCCATAGCTTGGTCCTACAATACTTAGATGCAATCCTTGGGACTTATAACACTTATATAAAGTGTTTAACTTGTCTTAGGATGTCTTAACTTTATAAATTAGTTGTTTAAAGACTAATTTAATACATATATGTGTATTTATATGTTAAATAGGATCATTGTGTGTGTACAAGTCTTCACTTGACACCTAGCAATCGTATCTCTTCAGTTCATCCAAACCACTCACTACAGGTGAGTTCATACCCCTTAATTAACCTTTTAAATGTTTTAAATGCCTTATGGGGGGAATACAAGTTGAACAACTATAGTTATTATATCAATCACATGTGATTAATAACTACCAAACAAATGGTTTTCTTACTTTTCAAACTGTTTATCAAACTGCTTTACCTCAAACTACTTTACAAACTCTTTTACTTATCAAATACTTTTACTTAAAATCTTTTAAACTTATATTCTGTGTATCTATATAGATATAGTTATATAAGTAGGATTGAAAGGACTTAGGACTGCTAGCCTACCTTACTTCCTGTTCCTTGTTTGGTTGTGGACTTAGGGTATCAAGGTTAGTTGTCCGAAGGTCGTTTAAATCCTAGTTATATATTATGTATATGTATATAGATATAAAAGGTTATTTCTTTCATTCAGTTCCATGCCCTTGGGTAGCAAGGGTATACAAACATGTTCATACATTGTTAGTAAGCTACCATAGGGGTAGTTTAGGAAGATACTATTACTAGAACAATGAAACATACAATGAGTCAGTTCATACATGAGTCAATACATACTATGATGAGAAACAAACATAAAACAGAGTGATGAAAAACAAACATAAAACAGAGTGATGAGAAACAAACAATAGACACTATGACGAGAAACAAACATACATGCTAGACAGAGAAAGAACACACAATACAGCTAGCACACAAATCACATAACATTTACAATAATACATTTATGTGAACCATTAAACAGGGCATGGCACTACCTGCCATGACTGTTTTTGTATCAGAATCTCCTTAATTGGGGAGCGTATGAGTTTGTGTATAGATCTATACTGGATTGACTATCCTACACATTGTTGCTCGCTACAGTGGGACTTGCAAGTCTACGGGTGCCAAACGTCATTTTTACGGCATCTTACATTGTCGTTTTACTATTGAGTCGATAGCAAGATACAGGCCGATCACATGTTACCTTAAAATTTTACATTTGGCTTAAGGTAGTTAGTACAGCAGTAGTTACTTAATATAACACTACAGTACTATAACATTTTCCCTTACATTTTACTTTGTGTTATTCACACAATAAACAATGATGTAAAAACTATATTTCTGGTTAATGATAGTCGGATTTGGGAAAATACACACTTTTACAAAAGATACACACACAGACACTAGATGCCTTGGTAGAAGGCTACTTTTAGTAGGAAACATAGGGTTTTCTAGGAGAGTTCAAACAAATACAAACTTTTTACAAACATATACAGTACATTTTACAAAACATCTTACAAATGCTTTCATACAAACACAGACACTAATATACTTATGATCTCACCAGCTTTAAAGCTGATAAACTCTTTCAAAATAATTTGTATTCTCAGGTCACCAGTAGACAGGTACCGGAGCCAGGTTTTGAGAAGATGGAGCTCGTTCCAGACTCATCTTATATTTTTTATGTATATTGTTTTGGTGTCTTTAAAAGTTGACAGAACACACTTGGATGAAATTATATTATTAATGCAATGGATGATGTTGTTGCTTGTTTACTACTTGCATTGTTGTGATACTGTACATGACGTCCTCCACCCCAGAACGTTTCCGCCGTTCATAGGTTTTGGGGGTGTGACAGATTGGTATCAGAGCATTGTTTATAGTAAATCGAGCGTATCAACCCATTAAAGATATACGAACTATAAACACAAGCGGGATTTAAAATACTCTGATGAAGAGTTTATACTTTAAATAATAAAATATTTAATAAAGTATACATACCTGCATTCATACTAAAATCAGTGTCACTAGGACAGAACAAAAGTATTACGATTGTTGGACAACACAAGTAGACTTAGAGACATATGGTCAACCCTGGGAAGATGTAGCTTGGTCAACTACATTATCCGAGGAGTGATTAGCATGTGCCTAAGTATGGTTGTGAGGTTGCAACAAGTCTAAAAACTTACCAACACTACTACAACAAGAACAGTAGAACAGAACATTAAACATAAAATACTATAGGAGTATTTTGTGTTACAATAATTACTTATTTGAAAACTAAAGGTCTTTATTAGTATATCAATGGTTGTTTAGTGGATACACTAAGGTCATATGTGCTAAGATGTCATAGACTTAGAATCTGTGATCTTTGCCTTACTTCTTGTTCCTTGTTTGGTTGTGGGCTTAGGGTTAGGGTCACTTATTCGAAGGTCTATCCCGTCTGCGTTACATGTAACTAGTATGCTTTAAACAAGTATTGAAGCAACTAATAAAGATCATCTTATAATTATCTAATTAGTTAGTCTAATTTAGTTATTTCTTATATCCCTTTTCTCGCGTAGATATAATGGCTGGATTTCATCTTCCCGGAGACCCGTACTTCCCAAACCACGACAACGCATGATGGCTGGAAGAAGAACCAGAAGATAATCACCCAATTCCTTTAGATGATTATGAAGCTGAAGGTTTTTCTGATGGTTTCGAATCGGAGCCAGAAGTCAACAACCAACCCCCCAGCTGTTCAAAACCCAAACCCTCGTCCCGCATTCCAAGGACCCATACCTCTGTGGGCCACAAACTTGAATAGGTGGAGTCAGGAACAAGGTCAACCTTTTCCTTACAATGGAGACAGAAGCTTCTACAACCTCACTGGGGGAGGTTCAGCTGATAGGGTCCTACCTATCATGGTTCGTAGGATTTCTCGGAACACCGATCAGGGTCGAGCAGCTATCGACCGGGTAGTAGAAGTGGATGCCAATTTTTGTGTTAACACTGTCCGCATTCGCCAGCTGGAGTCCGCTCATGAAAGGGCTCAGGTTAGTAATGCAATGCTTCAGAGTGTGACAACCCGAAATTTTCTATTTTGTACAACCCTTCAATTCAATAGAAGTCAGAAAAGTTGCTGCTAAGTTTCAAACTTTTATTTTTTTTTAAATAAGTTTGAGTATTGTAGGATTTACACTTTAGGATATATCAGGAGAGAGGATGCCCTAGGGTTATAGAGCATCACTGTTATTCCTAAACTCCAAGGAATTGGAGTTTAATGCCTAAATAAAATATTTACAGCCAAAAACCCTAAATTTGGGAGTATATATATATGACACTTAGTCATTATTTACACTTTTTCCAAAAACAAGATCCAAATCCATTTCTCTCTCAAGTATCATCCAAAAACTTTTCAAGATCTTCAATCTAGTAAGTGTTTCTAGCATTCTTAAGTTGTTATATGACTTAATCTAGTGTTTTAACACACTTCTATCCGTGAAATCATACCAAAAGGGTCAATCTTCAAGTTTCACCAAGAACACCAAGAACACACACTAGTGTTCTTGGACTTTTGGACCTTTTCGAGCTTCTACCTTGTAAGTACTTCTATCCTAGAGTATCTTAAGGCTTGTTACACTTATATATCACAAGAAATCATCCAAGAACACCAAGATCAAAGGTGTTTACGGTCCAAGAACACCTTGGACCGTAAACCCCATTTAGGGTGCCAATGTGTGCCCTAGCTTATCCTAAGCCTTGGTAACTACCCTAGATTCATTCCTTGATATGTTTAGGACTTGAAAACATCAAAATACCATAGATAATATGTGTTTACGGCCGTAAACACATGGAGAAGTGGTCCATGGGCCGTAAACTACATATAGGGGTGATTTGATGCCACAAACACTTCCATAGGCTTATACTTCAATGTAGAAATGCTTCTAAGACTTCAAAACACAAAATGGTCAAACAAGTAGGAGTTTACGGCCGTAAAATCAAGGGTTTACGACCGTAAACCCAATGATTTATGGTCTCCAAACCGTAAACTCCCAAAGAGGGTTCCCTTGAACCCTAAGCTCAATAGCTTTGTCCTGTAACACTTAGATGCAATCCTTAGGACTTATGACACCTATAAAAGGTGTTTATCATGCCCTAGGATGTCTTAACTTTGTTATTTAGTTGTTTAAAGGCTAATTGGATACATATATATGGTATTATATGTTATCTAGGATCATAGAGTGTGTACAGGTCTTCACTTGACACCTAACATCCTATACAGTCCGTTTAATCTCAACCACTTGCTACAGGTGAGTTCATACCCCTTAATCTATCTTTTAAATGTTTTTAAATGCTTTTATGGGGGGGATACAAGTTGAATCATGCTAGTTATTATATCAATCACATGTGATTAATAACTAGCATACAAATGAATTTACTACACTTTTAGCTGTTTTACCAAACAGATTTCTTCAAATGAATTTCCAAAACATTTTTACTAGTTTAAAACTCTTTATTAAACTATATTACATACTGAATGTTTCTTTTCAAAACCCTGTTACAATTTTGTTTCAAACAAAGGTTTTCCTTATACTTAAAACTGTTCTTATAAACTGCTTTCAAACCCTTTTACAAACTGACATCAAGTCATCTTTCTTAGTAGCTTAAACTCTTCAAAGATTTTACAAAACTTCTTTTATTCTTTTATATTATAAATTGCATGCCTATATATGTATAGTTATGTAAGTAATGTTTAAAGGACTTAGGAAGGCTAGCTCGCTTTATCTCCTTTTCCTCATTGGGATGTGGCTTTAGGGCATCGATTATTCGTCTGAAGGTCGTCTAAATATTAGTTATATATTATGTATACCTGTATAGACATAAAAGTTCTTCCAGCCAGTTCAATACCCTCGGGTAGCAAGGGTATACTTCCATGTTCTTACGTACAAGTCATATTACTAGTAAACTACGATAGGCGTAGTTTAGGAAGTTGCTAATACTATTACTCGAACAATGAATCGTGCAAAGAGTCAGTTCATTCATGAGTCAATACTTGCTAGATGGAGAGAGAGCACACCATACAGTTAGTACACACAGAACATTACAATACTTGCTAGATGGAGAGAGAGCACACAATACAGTTAGTACACACAGAACATTACAATACAGGCTAGACAGAAGGAGAACATACAATACAGCTAGCACACAATACATTACATATACTCTTATGTGAGCCATTAAACGGGGCATGACACTACCTGCCATGACCGTTTTTGTATCCAGAATCTCCTTAATTGGGGAGCGTATGAGTTTGCGTATAGATCTATATTGGATTGACTATCCTACACCTTGCTGCTCGCTACAGTGGGACTTGCAAGTCTACGGGTGCCAAACGTCATTTTTACGGCATCTTACATTGTCGTTTTACTATTGAGTCGGTAGCAGGATACAGGCCGATCACATGGTACTTTAAATTACATTTAGTTTAAGGTAGTTAGTACAGCAGTAGTCACTTTATAATATTACAGTACTCGTTTATTTTCCCATTACATTCACTTCGTGAACATTCACACGATGCACGGTAATGTAGAAGCTATATTTTTGGTTAATGATAGGCAGATTTGGGAAAATACACACTCTTACATGAGACACAGACAGATACTAGATGCCTTGGTAGAAGGCTACTTTTAGTAGGAAACATAGGGTTTTCTAGGAGGTTCAAAACTTTTACATACTTATACTTCACATACTTACAAATTCATACTTACAAATGCTTTTTCACAAATACAGACACTAAAATACTTATGATCTCACTAGCTTTAAAGCTAATACTCTCTTTCAAAATAACTTGTATCCTCAGGTCATCAGTAGACAGGTACAGATGCAAGGTTTAGAGAAGATGGAGCTTAATCAAGACTCCTCTTTCATTTTGATATATAATTTGGTGTCTATATAATTTGACAGAACACACTTGTATTAAAATTATATTATTAATGCAATGGATGATGTTGTTGCTTGTTTACTACTATTCATTGTGTGATACTGTACATGACGTCCTCCGCCCCAGAACGTTTCCGCCGTTCTTAGGTTTTGGGGTGTGACAGATTGGTATCAGAGCATTATTTATAGTGAATTAAGTATATCAACCCAATAAAAGATATACTAACTATAAATACAATGGGATTAAAACACTCTGACCAAGAGTTAATACTTTTAAATAATAAAATATTTAATAAAGTATACGTGCCTGCATTCATACTAAAATCAGTGTCACAATGACAAGAACAAAAGTATTACGATTGTTGAACATCACAAGTAAGCCTGGGGATGTATGGTCAGTCCTGGGAGTGGCATAGCCTGATCAACTATGTTGGTCCGAGGAGTGATTAGCATATACTCAAGAATGGTTGTGATGTAACAACAAGCCTAAAAACTTACCAACACCACCACAATGAAATACCATAGGGGTATTTAGTGTTACTGTAATTACTTATCCGAGAACTAAATAGATTTTTATTAATATGTCAATAGTTGTTTAGTGGATACACTAAGGTTATATGTACTAGGATGTCATACACTTAGAATCTGTGAATCTTTGCTTTATGTCTTGTCCTCGTTGGGTTGGGGGCGTAGGGTTAGGGTCACTTATTCGAAGGTCTATCCTATCCTAAATACATATAACTGGTATGCACTAAACAAGTATTGAAGCAACTGATAAAGATCATATTATAATTATCTTAGTTAGTTCGTCTATTTAGTTAGTTCTCATTATCTCTTTTCTCGCGTAGATAACATGGCTGGATTCCATCCCTATGGCAACTTGTACTTCCCTAACCAGGGTAATGAAGGCGGGTTTGAAGCTGATCCAGGAAATGACCACCCAATCCCTGTGGATGGTCACCAGGCTGAAGGCTTTGGAGATGGTTCTGACTCCGAGCCTGAAGTAGAGAACCTACCCCCGATGGCTCTTGTTCCAAATCCTAACCCTCGTCCGACTTTTCTAGACCCGACGCCTCAATGGGTGGAAAGCGTGGAAACATGGAGCCAAGGGCAGGATCAGCCCATGCCATTTAATGGAGACCGAAGCTTTTATGACCTAAGCGAAGGGGGCTCAGCAGACAGAGTCTTGCCAATCCTAGTCCGCAGAGTGGCCCGTAATGAGATTCAAGGCAGGACAGCCTTACATCAAATCACAGAAGTTGTCGCCAATGCGAGAATGCATACCCTCCGCACTATTCGTCTGGAAGATGCTCGTGAGAAATCTGAGAGAGACCATGAAACCCTGCTGCAAGCACTGGCTGAATCACGAGCCGAAGTCATAGAACTCCGAGTATGCCAGAGGGTGTACGAAAGACACCTGCTTGATGTGGAACGTCAACTGGCTGATCTAAGGGTTCACCAGAGGGACGACCGTCACCAGTAGTAGATGCCTTACTTTCTTTCCATGTTATAAGGAATCGTTTTCCTATCTATGTCCTAAGTGGCAGTTTCTATAAAACTATCTTGTACTATAGGTACTTTTAGTTAGGCCTTTATGCGGCCAAAACCTTTCCACTCTGGATATGATGTAAGACCTTCTATAAGGTCAATTTTTCCCGAACTTATTACGCCATGAATAGCAAAGATATTGACAGTCGGCTAACTTCTGCGTCATTCTTTATTCAAATACTTTCATCATCCCATCATGGGAGTCTATTTGAAACCCACACTAGTCAAGTTATTGAACTAGAGAAATTTAGTTCAGGGATAATTTCCAATTCTTCTTCAAGGGTTGGATCATGTTAGCTACCAACGGATGGTACCCTGTTTGACGTCAAGCGTCATAAAACCATTCTACGAACTCACTTCTACTCCGTACTAGGACTGCATCATAGGGATGTAGGTCAAACCTGCGAGAACATACTTCTACTCTTTAAATGATCGATCGAAATACATCTAGGTTCAATGGTAGTCTTTTCTAGAAACCCTAGTTCATTAAGAAGGATTAGTAAGAAGGTTATTATTATGATTTCCTCGCTTATACATTCCCAAATTATATATAATGAAGACCTGGTAGACAATAGAATGTTAGATTTATAACTTAGTTTCTTTTCCTCGTTGGGATGTGAAACTAAAGTAGAATCACACATTTTACTATCCGCCCAGTCTTGATTATATCATAATGTGTATAAGCTAAGTGTTCATGTATAATAACTCATCCCTTAGTCAAAATCAAATGATCTAGGGTCAAACTTAGTCACTCACGAACTTCATGTCTTTCGTATTACGGAATCATGTCATCAACTGGAACCAGTCAGACGATCAACGAAACCCTTGCCTTTCCTATGGACGCCGCTACTTTTCAAGCCGCAGTTACAACTGCCGTGACGGCTGCCGTGGCAGCTGTCCTCGCAAACCGCAGCGCTATTAACGCAAGCAATGCTGACGAAGGGGTGGACAATCCCGATCATGGTATCAATACAGGAAGTCATCAAACGATAACAGTAACAGACTCGCAAAGCCGAAAAACAGAGAATAGGAAACGAAAGCGCAAAGCCCAGAAGGAACGCAAACGATCACAAAGACTCGCCATGCAACAACAACAAGCGGCAACCCCTGCCATCCCAGTGCCAAGCAGGCCATACGAGGGAAAACTTCCGAAGTGTGATAAGTGTAGTTTCCATCATCATGGGGCTTGCCATGAAATGCAATGTTGCAATTGCCTAAAAATAGGGCACCATGCTCATAGTTGTGGAGCACCGGCCCTACTCATCACTCAAGCCCCTGGCATAGAGGTCAACCAGACTTCCAAGAGTGGTGGTAAAGCAGGACACTTTAAAAGGAAATTTTCAAAGTGGACGAACAAGGAGGGCACTCGTGTCCACATAACTCTGACTCGACACATCACTTCCACCACCGATATTAGTACTAGCCGGATATGTCATCAATGTGGTGAGATAGGACATCTCAAGAAAGACTGTCCAATAGCAAAGAACTCGGGCGCAGATGGGAAGATTCTAAGGATCACAGCTGCAGGAGAGACTACGCCGGTCCCTCGTTAGAGTACCTAGGCGTTCGTTGTAACAGAAACTTGAACTGTTTAAAATTAGTGCAACTTGAGTCTTATCTTTTGCGAGATCCCGTCAGTAAAGGGATGCTCGTGCTGCGTATACTTGTCTTTTGTAGTATACCTAGTTCGCAGCAATAGTCTAGTAGTGAATCTATAGTACTGTAACGCTGTTAAAAGTTGCACTGTTGGATTTTGTCTATAACGCCTTTATGATCCAGTCAAATGTCTCTTTCCCAAGTGAGTCCGATATTATCTTACAGCTAGATTCAATTCGATCCACTCAATACCAATTTCGTACGTACATCTGTTTCTCCGTACACGTCTTTCTAGAGAAGCCGTCATTCCAAAATTCCGAGGTACGCATGCCGAGAGTACCTTATGTCCCGTACCTTTCCCGAAGACACTTCAGCAAAACTCCCCAGAATACTACTCGTACAGTACGTCAAGTTCAACCCAAAGATCCATACAATTGATCTATCACTGAAGAAGATATACACAAGGGTGGTATATAATCAAGGTTCTACATGTTTAGAATTGATGATTCCACTTTAACTTCTTTTCCTCGTTGGGATGTGAGCTTAAGGAAGAATCATTTATTCGACTACCTTTTCAATCTTAATTATATACGACTCGTATACACGAGATGGTGATCGATGAACCATGTATGACTTCTACAATGAACCTCAGGACGGAGACTGCCCAAGACTATGAGTAATCACATCGTCATGTGAACAAACTTTGAACCTAGTACGACTCTTACAACCAGATCGCCCTACAGTCTAAACACCTACAGAGCTACAAGAATAGTCAGTACAACATAACGAACTACCCGTCAAAAGAATAGGAAGACCAAGCTCCTCGCCTAGGAGAGCTCCGGTCTTATTCTTCAGAAAGGTGGACGAATAGTATCATGAGTACATCGACTATCGAAAACCTCGTCAAGATTTCCATTGGAAATCGTTACCCTTGCTACGCATAGATGAGTTGGTTTAGCAAACGCAAGGAACGAATTTCCTTTCACAAAAGGACCTAAGATTAGAATATCACCAGTTTCGATTGTTAGCGAAGGATGTCCCGAAGACGACCTTCCGAACTCAATGCGAACACTACGAGTCGGTAGTGATACCCCTCGGATAGGACCAATACGCCCGTAGTATTCATGAGCTTAGTGAATAGGGTACGCCATTCTTACTAGGATCAGTTCATCATTTAATCTTATAAATGACTTACTTATCTACTCTCGTAGTAAGAAGGAAATCACAAAGAACATCTACAACAAACCATAGAACCAATACATTCAGAGAAGCATTGAACGAAGTTCTCTAAATACGAGTTGTAATTGAAGAGTCAAATTGCTAAGACGCACTATTAGTGATATGGGAATTCTTGAGGACCCTTTCAATTTATCACAACCGTTGAGAATTTGTCAGCACCGAAGACGCCATCGGAAATTCGCCAAATGCTAGGTTCCACAGACCTACTGTCGTAGTTCATCTAGAACTCCTCGCAATTTGCGAAACCTCTTAAGACTTTGACCCAGAAAGGAGCGACCCTTGACTAGGAAGAGAAGCAAGAGAGAGAAACCCTTGGAACTCCAGGTGAGAGACCAATTTCATTTGGAAGTCTCACTCTGGGAAGGCTTAATACGCTTCGTAAAGCGTGGAAAGTAAATTCAAGATAGTTAGGACCTTCGAGATTCTTGCCAGAATCGGCCTGTAACTCACAAACTCAATCTACCCCGCGAGCTTAGTAACGTACATTCTATTCTTCACGTTTCGAACTTGTAAAATATCTATCCGAAGAGACTCTTGAAATCCCACTCGAAGAGATCGAGTTCCACAAGAGCCTCACCTGAGTGGAAGAACCGTAGCGACCATGGACCGAGAGGCCATGCGAACGATTCATAGCTGTTTCCCATTAGTGAAGGTTCGCTGGAATGCCAACCAAGTACCTACATTCACTTGAGAGCGCGATAATCAATCGATTAGGAAGTATCCCCACTTCTTGGCTCGATTATTCATGCCTACTTCCTCACCTAAATTCTAATTTCGGGACGAAATTCCTTCTAAGGGGGGATGATGTGACAACCTGAAATTTTCTATTCTGTACAACCCTTCAATTCAATAGAAGTCAGAAAAGTTGCTGCTAAGTTTCAAACTTTTATTTTTTTTTTTGAATAAGTATGAGTATTGTAGGATTTACACTTTAGGAGATATTAGGAGAGAGGATACCCTAGGGTTATAGAGCATCACTGTTATTCCTAAACTCCAAGGAATTGGAGTTTAATGCCTAAATAAAATATTTACAGCCAAAAACCCTAAATTTGGGAGTATATATATATGACACTTAGTCATTATTTACACTTTTTCCAAAAACAAGATCCAAATCCATTTCTCTCTCAAGTATCATCCAAAAACTTTTCAAGATCTTCAATCTAGTAAGTGTTTCTAGCATTCTTAAGTTGTTATATGACTTAATCTAGTGTTTTAACACACTTCTATCCGTGAAATCATTCCAAAAGGGTCAATCTTCAAGTTTCACCAAGAACACCAAGAACACACACTAGTGTTCTTGGACTTTTGGACCTTTTCGAGCTTCTACCTTGTAAGTACTTCTATCCTAGAGTATCTTAAGGCTTGTTACACTTATATATCACAAGAAATCATCCAAGAACACCAAGATCAAAGGTATTTACGGTCCAAGAACACCTTGGACCGTAAACCCCATTTAGGGTGCCAATGTGTGCCCTAGCTTATCCTAAGCCTTGGTAACTAGCCTAGATTCATTCCTTGATATGTTTAGGACTTGAAAACATCAAAATACCATAGATAATATGTGTTTACGGCCGTAAACACATGGAGAAGTGGTCCATGGGCCGTAAACTACATATAGGGGTGATTTGATGCCACAAACACTTCTATAGGCTTATACTTCAATATAGAAATGCTTCTAAGACTTCAAAACACAAAATGGTCAAAGAAGTAGGAGTTTACGGCCGTAAACTCAATGGTTTACGACCGTAAAACCAATGATTTATGGTCTCCAAACCGTAAACTCCCAAAGAGGGTTCCCTTGAACCCTAAGCTCAATAGCTTTGTCCTGTAACACTTAGATGCAATCCTTAGGACTTATGACACCTATAAAAGGTGTTTATCATGCCCTAGGATGTCTTAACTTTGTTATTTAGTTGTTTAAAGGCTAATTGGATACATATATATGGTATTATATGTTATCTTGGATCATAGAGTGTGTACAAGTCTTCACTTGACACCTAACATCCTATACAGTCCGTTTAATCCCAACCACTTGCTACAGGTGAGTTCATACCCCTTAATCTATCTTTTAAATGTTTTTAAATGCTTTTATGGGGGGGATACAAGTTGAATCATGCTAGTTATTATATCAATCACATGTGATTAATAACTAGCATACAAATGAATTTACTACACTTTTAGCTGTTTTACCAAACAGATTTCTTCAAATGAATTTCCAAAACATTTTGACTAGTTTAAAACTCTTTATTAAACTGTATTACATACTGAATGTTTCTTTTCAAAACCCTGTTACAATTTTGTTTCAAGCAAAGGTTTTCCTTATACTTAAAACTGTTCTTATAAACTGCTTTCAAACCGTTTTACAAACTGACATCAAGTCATCTTTCTTAGTAGCTTAAACTCTTCAAAGATTTTACAAAACTTCTTTTATTCTTTTATATTATAAATTGCATGCCTATATATGTATAGTTATGTAATTAATGTTTAAAGGACTTAGGAAGGCTAGCTCGCTTTATCTCCTTTTCCTCGTTGGGATGTGGCTTTAGGGCATCGGTTATTCGTCCGAAGGTCGTCTAAAATTATATTATCTAATCTAATGGAAATTATTATCCAAATGCTTTCATCTTCATTCAAGTATTCATTCAATTACGCTGTTGGGCTATGAAGAGTTAGTCCATGAGTCATTCTCATCATATTTCTATCAAATTCTTATCAATGTTTTCATCTTTCTAAAATTTCAGTTCAAAGATGCATCCACGTAAATCAACAAGACGCAATCCTCCCGCACCAACTCCACCTACTCCTCAATTTGATACAGCAGCTCTAAATGCTGCTATAGCTGCGGCTGTGGCTACAGCCATGGCTGAATATCATTCCTCAAGTTCCATTGGAGGAGGGACTCCTGTTCCGACTATTCAGGTTGAAACCCCTGTGCGCTCGAGGGAATGCTCCTACAAAGACTTCAGAAACTGCAAGCCATTGACCTTTAGGGGAACTGGCGGAGTCATTGTACTCTCACAATGGTTCGAGAAGACAGAATCGGTCTTTGAAATCTGCTCGTGCCCGGAGAGAAGCAAGGCCAAGTTTGCCGCTTGCACCTTCGAATCAAAAGCCCTAACATGGTGGAATAGCCATGTTAAGTCACTATCTCTAGTGGTGGCAAATGATATGGGCTGGGGCACCATGAAAGACCTCATGATTGAGGAGTACTGCCCGAGAGGCGAGATCCAAAAGCTGGAGGAAGAACTTTGGCGCCTAACCATGAAGGGCTCCGACATCGTCGCATATACCGCCAGGTTCTGTGAACTGGTGGCCCTCTGTCCCAACATGATTCATACAGAGGGAAAGAAGATCGAGAGATATATATGGGGGCGAATGCCACCATACCAGGGAAATGTTTTGTCTTCGCGTCCGACTACATTTGATAGTGCCAAGCGATTGGTACAGCAGCTAATTGACCACGGGGTCCATACCCCGGCTGCAACAACCACCCTGGCCATCTCAGAAACCGCTAGAACTGCAGAGTCCAAGCGGAAATTCTGGGATGACAAGAAAAAGAAGAAGGCTGCCAAGAAACAGCAGATCGTGGCAGTTCATAGTGCGACAACACCTGCCATTGCTGCTTCTCCATTAAAGCAGTATTCTGGAAGTTTGCCGCTATGCAACAAGTGTAACTACCACCATGTGGGAGCCTGCCGGGAAATGTAGTGTGTAAACTGCAACAGGAAGGGGCACACAGCCCGTTTCTACAAATCTCCGGTGAGGCCAATCACCCAAGTCCCCGGCGCTGGAGTGGGCCAAGCTTGCTACAATTGTGGCGATGTGGGCCACTACAAAAGGAACTGCCCCAAGGCAGGGACTGCCGGTGGAGTAGGAAGAGTTCTGGCTATAGGCCATGAGGAGGCGATTGCCGACCCCACAGTGGTCACTGGTACGTTTCTCCTCGACAACTCTTATGCTTGTATACTATTTGATAGTGGAGCGGAGAGGAGCTTCGTGAACCAAAAGTTTGCTCATTTACTTAAGCAAAACTCACGAGCACTCAAAGAACCATTCACAGTAGAAATGGCTAATGGGAAGACAGAGACCACTAGCTGCATATACTTAGGGTGTGCCTTAACTTTAGATAGCCATTCATTCTCGATCGATCTCATGCCAGTCTCAATTAAAAGTTTCGACGTCATCATTGGCATGGATTGGTTGAGTCTTCATCGTGCCGACATCATGTGTTACGAAAAGGCTGTCCGCCTTAATCTTTCGTCTGGCGAAACCCTAATAGTATATGGCGACAAACCCGGCACGAACCTTCGTATCATCTCGAGCATTCAAGCTCAGAAATTCTTGTGAAAGGAATGTCGCGCATTCCTTGCTCATGTGGTCGATGTGAACCAAGAAACGAAACTTATTCAGAACATTCCAGTAGTACACGACTTTCCCGACATCTTTCCAGAAGAGCTACCAGGATTACCTCCGCAACGACAAGTCGAGTTCAGAATCGACTTAGTTCCAGGGGCTACTCCCGTAGCCAAATCGCCTTATCGTCTAGCACCTGCAGAGATGCAAGAACTATCCTGTCAACTTAACGAGCTGCTCAGCAAAGGCTTTATAAGACCGAGCTTCTCACCCTGGGGAGCTCCAGTTTTGTTCGTCAAGAAGAAAGACGGATCATTTCGTATGTGCATCGACTACAGGGAGCTCAACAAATTGACCGTCAAAAATCGTTATCCTTTGCCTCGGATAGACGACTTATTCGATCAACTTCAAGGGGCGAATTTCTTTTCCAAAATCGACTTAAGATTCGGATATCACCAACTACGAGTGCTAGAGGAGGATGTTTCGAAGACGGCCTTCCGAACTCGTTATGGGCACTACGAATTCGTAGTGATGCCATTCGGATTAACAAACGCACCCACAGTATTCATGGATTTAATGAATAGGGTGTGTCGTCCTTACTTGGATCAGTTCGTCATCGTCTTCATCGATGACATACTTATCTACTCTCGAAGTAAGGAGGAGCATAGCTAACATTTGCGATTAGTCTTAGAA
Organism: Lactuca virosa; assembly: GCF_052849685.1. Classification (NCBI taxonomy): domain Eukaryota; kingdom Viridiplantae; phylum Streptophyta; class Magnoliopsida; order Asterales; family Asteraceae; genus Lactuca; species Lactuca virosa. Next base: position 176,333,173 of record NC_136428.1, read on the forward strand.
ACCCTGCGCGCGGAGAAGCTTTATGCGAAGTTCTCAAAATGCGAATTTTGGATCCGACGAATCGAATTCTTATGGCACGTGGTTAGCAAAGAGGGAATCCACGTGGACCCATCCAAAATCAAAGCCATTGAGAGCTGGTCAGCACCGAAGACGCCTACAGAAATTCGTCAATTTCTAGGCCTCGCTGGCTACTATCGCAGGTTCATTCAGAACTTCTCCCGCATTGCAAAGCCTCTTACAACGCTTACCCAGAAGGGCGTACCCTTTCACTGGGAAGAAAAGCAGGAGAGAGCGTTCCAAACGCTCAAACGAGCCTTGTGCACCGCACCAATACAATCCCTCCCCGAAGGGATAGAAGACTTCGTTGTCTATTGCGATGCATCGAACAAAGGTCTCGGATGTGTTCTGATGCAGCGAGGTAAGGTCATCGCCTATGCGTCGAGACAGCTGAAGACACATGAGGTCAACTACACGACCCACGATCTTGAACTACGAGCAGTTGTTTTTGCTTTGAAGATCTGGAGACACTACCTGTACGGTACGAAGTGCACAATCTTTACAGACCACAAGATCCTGCATCATATATTCGACCAGAAGGAGCTCAACATGAGACAACGACGGTGGGTAGAACTACTCAGTGACTACGAATGCGAAATTCGTTATCATCCCGGCAAGGCCAATGTAGTAGCTGACGCCCTAAGTCGGAAAGAATATTCTGGTCGTAGAGTCAAATCATTGACTATGACTATCCATTCACACTTATCCACACAAATACATGTAGCTCAGCTCGATGCTTTGAAACCTGAAAATGTGAACAGTGAATCCCTTCGAGGGATGGATAAGAACTTGGAAGTCAAAGGTGGCGGATCCTATTATCTCATGGATCGGATCTGGACCCCGAAACTTGGTGGTTTCAGAGACTTGGTCATGAACGAGGCGCACAACACTCGTTATTCCGTCCACCCAGGTTCAGATAAGATGTATCTGGATCTTAAAAAGTTATACTGGTGGCCTAACATGAAAGCAGAGATTGCTACCTTCGTAAGTAAATGCCTTACTTGCGCAAAGGTCAAGGTCGAGTACCAGAAACCCTCAAGTCTTCTTCAACAGCCTGAGATCCCAGAATGGAAGTGGGAGCAGATCACTATGGATTTCATAACCAAGTTGCCCAAGACAACGGGTGGACTTGATACCATATGGGTCATCGTCGACAGATTAACCAAGTCCGCGCACTTCCTGCCTATCAAAGAGACAGACAAGATGGAGAAGCTTACAAGAACATACATTAGAGAGATTGTACGACTGCACGGTGTTCCTATATCCATTATCTCGGACAGAGATATTAGGTTCACTTCTAGGTTCTGGCAGTCGCTACAAAATTCCCTAGGAACTAGGCTGGATATAAGTACAGCCTACCATCCGCAGACAAACGGGCAAAGTGAGAGGACTATCCAAACCTTGGAGGACATGTTACGAGCCTGTATGATTGACTTTGGGAAATCATGGGATACTCATTTACCCCTTGTCGAATTTTCCTACAACAACAGTTATCACACAAGTATAAAGGCTGCTCCATTCGAGGCCCTCTACGCCCGCAAGTGCAGATCCCCTTTGTGCTCGGCCGAGGTGGGTGAGACCCAGTTAGCTAAGGGACGAGTTCCTGAAAGCACTCTCACAGGTCCGGAAATCATTCGGGAAACGACGGAGAAGATCGTTCAGATTCGTGAACGATTGAAAGCCTCCAGAGACCGACAGAAAAGCTATGCTGATAAACGAAGGAAACCGTTGGAATTCCAGGTGGGCGACCGTGTTCTATTAAAGGTCTCACCCTGGAAGGGCTTAATACGCTTCAGAAAGCGTGGAAAGCTAAATCCAAGGTACATTGGGCCTTTTGAGATTCTTGCCAGAATCGGCCCTGTAGCTTACAAACTTAACTTACCGAGCGAACTCAGTAACGTACATTCTACCTTCCACGTCTCGAACTTCAAAAAGTGTCTGTCTGACGAGACTCTTGTAATCCCACTCGACGAGATCGAGATCAACGAGAGCCTCAACTTCATGGAAGAACCAGTAGAGATCATGGACCGGGAGGTCAATCAAACGAAACAAAGACACATCCCGATAGTGAAGGTTCGCTGGAACGCCAAGCGAGGACCTGAATTCACTTGGGAGCGAGAGGATCAGATGAAACTGAAATATCCTCGTCTTGTTACTTAGTTATCTGTAACTACTTATTTGCTTAAATTCTAATTTCGGGATGAAATTCCTTCTAAGGAGGGGATGATGTGGCAACCCAAAATTTCTATTTTGTACAACATGTCAAGTCAATAGAAGTCAAAACAGTTACTGTTAAATTTTCAGACTTTTTGGAATAAGTTTGAGTATTTTAGGATTAATACTTTAGGAGATATCAGGAGAGAGGATGCCCTAGGGTTTATTGTGCAACAATAAAGTCCCGAAACATCAAAAGTTTAGAGTTTACGGCCTAAACTTGGTGTTTACGGCCGTAAACCCTAAGGGAAAGGGGTATATAAGTGGCACTTAGCCATTTTTAACACTTTTCCATTTTTTCAAGAACAAATATCAAACTCTCTCAAGTATCATCCAAGTTTTATTCAAGATCTTCAATCTAGTAAGTGTTGCTAGCCCTTTTGAGTTAGTATATCACTTAATCTAGTGTTTTAACACACTTCTATCCGAAAAATTAGTCCAAAAGGCTTGATCTTCAAGTTTCACCAAGAACACCAAGAACACACACTAGTGTTCTTGGACTTTTGGCTCATTTCAAGCTTCTATATTGTAAGTACTTCTATCCTAGAGTATGTTTAAGCTTGCTACACATCTTTACATCAAGAAAACACAAGGAAACACCAAGATCAAAGGTGTTTACGGTCCAAGAACACCTTGGACCGTAAACCCTTCTTAAAGGGGCCAAAGTATCCCTAGTCCCTTCCTAAGCCTAGGTAACTATCTTGGATCCATGCCTTGATGTATTAAAGACTTGAAAACATCAAAATACCATCAACCATTTAGGTTTACGGCCGTAAACACGAAGGGAAATGGTCCAAGGACCGTAAACTCCAAATAGGAGTGAAATGGTGCCCTAACTTCTTCCATAGACTTATACTTCAAGTGGAAACACTTCTAAGGACTTAGAAACCTTCAAAACAACAAATGGTCAAAGGGGTGTGAGTTTACGGCCATAAACTCATGGGTTTACGACCGTAAACTCAAGTGGTTATGGTCAAGAAACTGTAAACTCATGAAAGGGGTTCCCTTGAACCCTAAACCCCATAGCTTGGTCCTACAACACTTAGATGCAATCCTTGGGACTTATAACACTTATATAAAGTGTTTAACTTGTCTTAGGATGTCTTAACTTTATAAATTAGTTGTTTAAAGACTAATTGAATACATATATGTGTATTTATATGTTAAATATGATCATTGTGTGTGTACAAGTCTTCACTTGACACCTAGCAATCCTATCTCTTCAGTTCATCCAAACCACTCACTATAGGTGAGTTCATACCCCTTAATTAATCTTTTAAATGTTTTTAAATGCCTTTATGGGGGGGGGGGGAATACAAGTTGAACAACTATAGTTATTATATCAATCACATGTGATTAATAACTACCAAACAAATGGTTTTCTTACTTTTCAAACTGTTTATCAAACTGCTTTACCTCAAACTACTTTACAAACTCTTTTACTTATCAAATACTTTTACTTAAACTCTTTTAAACTTATATTCTGTGTATCTATATAGATATAGTTATATAAGTAGGATTGAAAGGACTTAGGACTGCTAGCCTACCTTACTTCCTATTCCTTGTTTAGTTGTGGACTTAGGGTATCAAGGTTAGTTGTCCGAAGGTCGTTTAAATCCTAGTTATATATTATGTATATGTATATAGATATAAAAGGTTATTTCTTTCATTCAGTTCCATGCCCTTGGGTAGCAAGGGTATACAAACATGTTCATACATTGCTAGTAAGCTACCATAGGGGTAGTTTAGGAAGATACTATTACTAGAACAATGAAACATACAATGAGTCAGTTCATACATGAGTCAATACATACTATGATGAGAAACAAACATAAAACAGAGTGATGAGAAACAAACATAAAACAGAGTGATGAGAAACAAACAATAGACACTATGACGAGAAACAAACATACAGGCTACACAGAGAAAGAACACACAATACAGCTAACACACAAATCACATAACATTTACAATAATACATTTATGTGAGCCATTAAACAAGGCATGGCACTACCTGCCATGACTGTTTTTGTATCAGAATCTCCTTAATTGGGGAGTGTATGAGTTTGTGTATAGAACTATACTGGATTGACTATCCTATACCTTGCTGCTTGCTACAGTGGGACTTGCAAGTCTACGGGTGCCAAACGTCATTTTTACGGCATCTTACATTGTCGTTTTACTATTGAGTCGGTAGCAAGATACAGGCCGATCACATGTTACCTTAAAATTTTACATTTGGCTTAAGGTAGTTAGTACAGCAGTAGTTACTTAATACAGCACTACAGTACTATAACATTTTCCCTTACATTTTACTTTGTGTTATTCATATAATAAACAATGATGTAAAAACTATATTTTTGGTTAATGATAGTCGGATTTGGGAAAATACACACTTTTACAAAAGATACACACACAGACACTAGATGCCTTGGTAGAAGGCTACTTTTAGTAGGAAACATAGGGTTTTCTAGGAGAGTTCAAACAAATACAAACTTTTTACAAACATATACAGTACATTTTACAAAACATCTTACAAATGCTTTCATACAAACACAGACACTAATATACTTATGATCTCACCAGCTTTAAAGCTGATAAACTCTTTCAAAATAACTTGTATTCTCAGGTCACCAGTAGACAGGTACCGGAGCCAGGTTTTGAGAAGATGGAGTTCGTTCCAGACTCATCTTATATTTTTGATGTATATTGTTTTGGTGTCTTTAAAACTTGACAGAACACACTTGTATGAAATTATATTATTAATGCAATGGATGATGTTGTTGCTTGTTTACTACTTGCATTGTTGTGATACTGTACATGACGTCCTCCACCCCAGAACGTTTCCGCCGTTCATAGGTTTTGGGGGTGTGACAGCATTAAGTAAACAATACGCCTCGGAGATTCTAAGTGAATGAAATACAGACTCCAGGCGGTATTAAGTGAACAATACGCCTCGGAGAGTCTAAGTGAATGAAATACAGACTCCAGGCGGTATTAAGTGAACAATACGCCTCAGAGAGTCTAAGTGAATGAAATACAGACTCCAGGTGGTATCAAGTGAACAATACGCCTCGGAGAGTCTAAGTGAATGAAATACAGACTCCAGGCGGTATCAAGTGAACAATACGCCTCGAAGAGTCTAAGTTAACCTTTAATCCTAAGTAGGTCAGTTTTAAGGTTTAATATGAGGCCTAGTGTATAACTAGGAAAATATATTATGATGGTTTCATATGTAGAAAATACCCTGATAATACTTATTAGCTTAAAGCTGTGAATTACAAGGTAATTGTAAAGATACTCGTAACCATACTGATTGACGGATGTAAACATGACGACCTGCTGGCGTCGGAATGAATGTGGCATTTGTCACCCCTTGGCTTGGTCGGTCGGGACTATAGCTAGCAGTCAGGATGTGGGATGGTCTGTCCCGTATAGATCTATACACACAATGCCCGCTCTCCCTCCAGGAGACTCTGGTTACCACTCGACAATGGTGAAATCCGCGTCATGAGGATGTATCTCGTGTTTTGATTTCTATATACTTTTCTTTTTACTATAAGTACAAGTTCTTAGAATATAGATATAACTAAGTTCTCCTTCATGAAAGTCATGGTTGGTTTCTAAACTATACCTATTATAGTTTACTCGAGAGGTTATCTAGATGCCTTTGCTACCCAAAGGTGTGGAACTGGAATAAGAGTATTAACATCTAACCAGATATACATAATATATAACTAGGACTTCAACGACACTCGGACAAATAACCGGATGCTCTAAGTCCACAACCAAACAAGGAACAGTAAATAAACCGGGTTATCAGTCCTAAGTCCTTCAAACCCTACTTATATAACTATATTTATATAGACATGATTCTATCAAGAATATAAGTTTAAAAGACTTTGATAAAAGCTTGGTAATTTAAAAGAGATTTTGGTACTTTTAAAGAGATTTGAAAACAAAATTTGGAAACCTTTTGCTGGATAAACAGTTTAACATGCAGAAATCTTTTTACTATACAGTTATTAATCACATGTGATTGATATAATAACTTTATAGTTCAACTTGTATTCCCCCCCATAAAAGCATTTAAAATCATTTAAAAAGGTTGATTAAGGGGTATGAACTCACCTGAAGGGGGTGATTCGGATGAACGGGTGGTATAGGATGCTAAGTGTCAAGTGAGGACTTGAACACACACGCGGATCCTATTGAGCATGCAATGATACATTTATGTATCTAATTAGTCATTTAATAACTAATTAAGCAAGTAAAGACACTCAATTACATGAAAACACTTTGTTTCAAGTGCTAGGAGTGCTAAGGGTTGCATCTTAAGAGAGTATGGCCTCACATTGGAGTTTACTCCCCATATGGTAGCACCATATGGGTTTACGGTTCTGGGACCATTTCCCCCATGAGTTTACGGCCGTAAACTCATGGCAATGGTGCCATTGGGTGTTTTAAGGTCCTACACCACACAAGGAAGTAAGCTAGACTCGAATTCAAGGCTTAGGAAGTGACTAGGGCTCGAAATGGCCCTTCTTTGGAGTTTACGGTCCTTGGACCACTCCTTGGGAGTTTACGGTCGTAAACACATGTGTTTACGGTCGTAAACCCATGAGTTTACGGCCGTAAACTCATGGTTACCCAACCATTCTGTGTTTTGGTGTTTCTAGCTCATGCATGCAAGGTTCTAGTCCTTTATACAAGCCATAGAAGGTGTTAGGGGCACCTAAACCCCACTTGAAGGTGTTTACGGTCTAAGGAGATCTCCTTGAACCGTAAACACATATGTTCTTGGGGATTTTGATGTTCTTGAAGGGTTTAACATGCATTCTAAGCAAACAACTAGTTAGGAGGAGTGTACTTACTTATGGGAAGCTTGTAGGAGTGTTTAAGGGCCAAGAACACTAGTGTGTGTTCTTGGTGTTCTTGGTGTTTTGAAGAACACTTGAAGATCTAAGAAAAGTGGAGATTTCCATGGATGAAATCGAGTATAAACACTAGATAAAGTGTTATATGAACGAATCTAGGAAGAAAACACTTACATTTTTGGCGGATTTGAAGAAATGAGATATGATACTTGAGAGAGAATCTTGAGTGTTCTTGAGGTGGGAAGTGAAAAGTGAGGAGTGAAGGGTAAACTCATGCTATATGCATGAGCTCATGGGAAAAGGGAGTTTACGGCTCAAACTCCCCTTGTTTGGCCGTAAACACCTAGTCAAGGTGTTAATTGTTTATTTGTTCCACAACACTCCTAACGGATACTCCAATTATTTGTTCGTTTGACGGAAAATTAAAATAAAATACCCAAACGAACTTAAAATCGGCCAAAAATATGATGGGATGAATTTGACTATTATTTGATGTGCCTGACTGCGGAGTTTATACAAATGAAAATTTCGGGTTGTCACATATATGTATTTTTGCATGAGTATTTTGGGAAACTCACTAAACTTTGGCTTACAATACTTGCTTTAAATGTTTTAAGTACTTCTGAGGACCAACGCAAGCCAAAGTCATGATTGTACAAATCATCCAGTAGCCCTTATGATTTTAGAGATATATTGTTTTCATACTCTGATTTTTATGATATGTTGTGAAACACTATTTTTGATGACTCATAGTTATTTAGAAACTATTTTTATTCTGTGAGGAATATTTTATATCTAATAGCCACCAGGCAACTGGCCTAGGATCGATTAGAAAGAATTCCCTTCCATAGTTTTCACTGAAATTTGTGGACTCCTTTATTTAAAAGTCTATTCATATTATAGTTATGAGTGAAAAAAATAAAAGAGAAAAAAAAAGTAAAAAAGAAAGAGAAAAGAGGAAAAGAAATGAGTGGAAAAGGCTAGGAAAACAAAATAAAGATAAATAAATAATAATAATAAATGAGGAAACTTAAGAGAAAAAGATAAAGGAATAAATAGCTACAGTTAGAAAAAAATTTAGTAATATATTTGAAGTTTTTCTTTTTATTAGAGTCTAGCAATCTTGGAAATTTTATAAACATACCTTGAAGCTAATGGCGGGGGTTAAACGCAATATTTCTAAGGAATGCAGAAGTGAGTAATGTTAAAATTAGGTGGTGGAAAATTATGTGGAATGTGAGTATTTCAGGCTTGAAAAGTTAAAAAGGACCATAACACGGACATATGCATGATTCTAGGTATAACTAGTGTACTTGAATATAATTGTTTTGTGTGATATTGATGAATAACACTTTATTGTAGTAATTCTGAAGGTAAAATGTGATTTTGGCATGGATAGTTTCTAATTTGCTTGAAGACAAGAAAATTCCAAGTGTATGGTATTTTGATATCGCTTTAATTATGCATATATTTTTTGTTATATCATGTACTTTAAGCTATTGTTTATTATAATATTGGACAAAAGCTACTTACAATGCTTTAAAATGATATTTTATAGATAAAGTACATTATGCTGCATAAGGGAGCGAAAATTAGAGAAGAAATCTGAGTTGGAATTAAACAAGTAGGAGGCTGAGGATTTCTCTATTTGTGCATCGTATATATTCCATTAGCATGTTGTGTCGAGCTCTGGGAGACATAAAACTGTTAAATATAGTTGTAATATGTGAAATCTTTTTCACTCTTGCACGCTGCATTTTTAATGGTCGAAATACTAATATAAATAGGTCTTTCTCTTTGACCTACTTATCATCTTGAATAATTACGTGATATTTGAAGTTGGTGAATGGCCAAAATCTACTTTTCAAGATAGAGAGTGTTGTTAAAGAAAGAATCTGAAGAATATGAGGCAGTAATCATTAGCCTATCATTCGATTTGCTTAATCATCATGTTTACGATACTTATTATGATTTCTTTTCTATTTGACTTATGAGATTATGAGAGTGTTCAACAAAACTTGCTGATAGCGTTTTGTTAAATGTTACATGCGGTCGCTTTTAGATGTAGAGCGTTTTGTTTAAACTAAATGCTAAAATGTTGTAGTGCCAAACAAAACTTGTTGTTTAAAATGGATGGTTTTGTCAAACGCTCTATGCCAAACACGTCATATACGCTAAATACTCTTTCTTTTTCTTTGATGTAGAAGAACTTTATGATTACGTGTCGATTTTATGATTCGGCTATTGGAAGGTGTTTAATTTATTATCTTTTTTTAATCAAAGTTTTATATGTGTTGAAGTTTACTTCTTTGTAGTTGTTGAGTTTACATGATTTAAAGGGCCAATATGAATGTGCATGTGTGAATCATAATTGTTCGAGACCATTAATAATTATGACTAGTGATGCACCAAATCCTAGGGTTTGGTTAGTAAAGTAATGAACATTAATGTGTATGCTTCCATTAGACGATCATTATGTGCATTAATTGAATGGCATGACCATTGAGATTAATTATCATATTATGTCCTACATAATATGAACTTAAAGACTCATTTAGGGATTACTAGTTTATATGACCATTGAGATCATAGTCCCTATATCATTATGATTATAGAACGGAACAATGGATCTAACCAGCTTAGGAAATAGTGAAGTATAATCAATATCCAATGCATTTCATATAAATTAACCATAATTGAAAGTGGAATCAAGTCTAACTAAAAGTATTCTTTGTCAATCTTGCTTTTAGTAATCTGTTTTATTGTTAGCTTTTTTGTTTATTTATGGTCGTAGTTTTTATTTTATAATCCAATTCCCCATATTTTATATTTTAGTTCAACTAATAATTAAATCCTTTAATATTAATTCATTCATATTCCCATGGTGTTCGAAAACATGATCTTACCTCAACTATACTGTTATACGATTTGGTACACATGCCTAGTTATGTAATGGTCCCCAATTCTAGTATTTTCTTTTATAAATTTAAGATTGGACTAAAAACGCATTAGTTTGATTTTCTTTACTGTTTATATTTAACATGATTTGATGATTTCTTTTTGTTCTTTGTTCCAAGTTTTGGGGTAAAAACCCTTTTGCTTTTGATTAAATGTTAATGAAACTTCGAGATTAGCGTTGATTTCTATTTGGATATTTTAAGTTATATAATTCACAACACTTATTTGATCAAAGATGCATATCTATTAAAGTTTGTATCTTTATTTCATGTTGTTAAGTTAATATAGTCTAGATGAACGATATATGTTTGTTTGCTTGAATCGTAGTTGATCATGACCGTTGACAATTATGACTAGGGTTGGATCAAATCCTAGGGTCACTTAAATAAAGTAATTAACTTTAATGTGTATAATTTGGATAATATTATCATTTTGTGCATTAACTGATTTTCATGACCATTAAGTTCAATAAAGATCAAATCCTGGATGATACAAACTAAAAACTGTTAATATGGATTAATTGATATCATGACTATTGAGTTAATGTTCTTGGTATCGTTAGGGTTAGAACCAAAAGTATTAACCACATTAGGAATGACTAATATTTATTACAAGACATAAAATTCAATCGTATATGAAGGGTGTAATCGAGTCTTTGTAAAAATACATTTATTTATTTGTTTTCCAATTCAATTTTCTTTAGCTTTTATTTTAATTTTTCCATTCTTGTGCTTAGAGCATCTCTAATGGGGAGTTATTTTAGAGTTTTTTTCTATTTATCCATCACTTATTTTCATTTAATAGCATTGAAGTTGATTGTTCTTTTTGTATTTATATTGACCACTCAATATATATCTACTATTTATAATCTTTTTGTTGGTTGGATGAGGTACTAAGGTCTATGCTCTCTATACCTTTTAAAATCATTTTTCTCATCTTACATGGATTTAATCTAATACATATCTTTTAGTGCATTAACTATCTTCTTTGGCTCCATCTTTGACACAAAATTCACATAAAATATAGATATTGAGTGAGATCTAGTTCTTTGTATGAACTCATGAGGGAAACCGAATAATATGGCTAACCGAATGATCTTTTTAGAGTTGTTACATCAGATATTTGGTTAGGATCATCATGAGAATAGTTATCACGTTCAACTAGAATATAGACTTCTTTAGTGTCGGGTGATAGCTAAGGTTACATATTGATAAGGATTATCTTTGTTTAGTTCTATGGCTATTAGGCAATGATAGATGGTAGATTCATCAGTGGGTTGATCAGTTGAAAAAGAGTATGATATCAGTTCTTTTAAAGTTAGACCTTGGATATCTTGAGTATTCAAAAGGACAACTTGAAGAAGAGTTTTCATCAAAATTAAAGGGATTGTTTCTTTTTTAGTTTTTCTCTTTAGACTGAAAACCCTAATTACTTTTGATATTTGTGAATTTTCTAATATGTGTACGAAGGACACATATAAAAAGTAATCATTATGAAAAATATTATCATAATTAAATACAAAAATACATTTATTATGGAGATTATTAATGCATTTAAAATTTAATTATGGTAATATTCCTTATAATTAATGCATTTCACATTTAATTATGATAAAATTTGTTTATATGTGTCTTTAGGGTTTGTCTTGCTTAGTTTTGGGTTCAAATTTTGACAGCTGCTTTCTTTTGATTCAGAATAACATATCCAAAACATGAAAATAGGATACATCATACTTTCTTCCTTTGATTACTTAATAATCTTAGCAATAGATGTGGTTAATTATTGTTTACTTCTTTCTTCCTTTAATTACTTCAAAACTTCATTTCCATATCGATGGTCTTAAGCAATGCTCTTGGATTCCCTACGAAAACATCTAAGGATCATATGTAGTCCAATTTTCCAGGATGGCATGAAAACTTTTGATTAAAAAGGGTTTCTGTCGATTTACGGCACTTTTGTTAATCATTTGAATCTAATTTTTAGTTGATATTTCAAATTAAAATGTTCTAATTGTTCCTCTGTTACAAGTCATTTTTAAGAAGTAGGTTTCGCCTGATACAATTCTATAAAAAAATAAAATCATCATTTGAAGGAGAAAAAACTAATCGATATGTAAAATATGTTATTATAAGAAACCGTAAAAAATGGAATTCGTTATTATCGATCTATGTAAAATTGTTACAATATCTTAATAGAAACTGAGATGCATGTTTTTAATATAAAAAGATGTTTTCTTGTGAAATGTGTTTGTAATGGAAATATATGTTTCATGTGATAAGTAGTTGTATGAAAAGAATGAAAAACAAGTTTATTATGTAAGGAATGAATTAGGCCAAGTGTTGTTTTTTTTTTTTAAAATCACCCCTAATTACTAACTAATAATATAGACGAAATGTTAGGGTTTGGAATTTCCTAAATATCCAAATAACTCATTTCATTTTGGATTTGGTTGTGCTTGATGTTTTAATACCAATTTTATGGCTAAATAATTTAATATTATTTTAGGAAATTCGTTACAAAATATATATATATATATATATATATATATATATATATATATATATATATATATATATATATATATATATATATATAAAGTATGTGCATTTTGTAACGTATAAATCGTCAAAGAGTGGTCGAAATATTTGTGTCATTAATTATATCAACAATAGTAATCACATTTACAATGTGATAATCTTGCGACACTAAAAAATATTAAAACCGAGAAACTTTTGTAAAATGTGGATGATCCTTATGATGAAACTTTTTTCTAATAAAAATATGAAAGTTTGGAATTTTTAAAGACTTAAAAAAAAGCATATTGAGAGTGATTGAGAATTTTAAAGACATAAGCATGTGATATCCACCCTAGGTGGGTTGATGCATCATATTTTATACCTATGTCACACGTGAGATTGAGAGTTTGATTACGTTAAACTACCTTTTGTGATGCAAACATATGGAGAAAATTTCTCTGGAAATCCTTAAGGGGTTAGGTTTGCCTTATAAAGAAAACTCGAATCCAATGTTTTTGCTGAAAGATTAAGAATAAGCTTCGGCTAGTGTTTCAAAAAAAAAAAACATTGAAAATACATAAAATAAACGGCTAAAAGTTTCATTGGACCAAACAAAATCGTTGGATTTAGCTTTTAAAAATTGTATAAAATCATTTTATAATAAAAAGTTATAAAACTAAACAATACAAAATTAACAAACACTTGAAGATATAACTGTATGAAAATAAAGTTTCACTAAATAAAGATATATTTTTGGCTTTTTTTAATCTAATTACTAGTATAGATATGTTAGAACATTCGGTGTGAGCAATTAGATATAACACCAATTTAGTGTCACGTGACATGCCACATAAGCAATGATGTTATAACACCAAACAAGAAAATGGTTGTCATGTTATAACAATACTATAACACCAATATTTTCCATGTTATATATATATATATATATATATATATATATATATATATATATATATATATATATATATGTTCAAATGAGAACAATTCTAAATATGAGAACATTTGAGAACAAATTTAATCTATTAAACACGAGCCGCTTTCTTTTTTCTTTCTACTCATCGACACAACGTCCCATTTCTGCCTCTACCCTCTCTAATCTTCAGCAATCAATGTACCTTTCCCCGATCTGCAACAACATTGCCGCCTTCGCTAGTTTCACCGACAACGCCTATCTCCAGGTGGTCTTCTTCATGAATCAAATACCTGTATCGATTATCATAGATGTAGATGTTAAGTTTTCTGATGCTATGGATAAATGACGTTGGATTTTGTTAGGATTTTAATGTTGGATTTTGATTTGATTTTCATGCTGGATTGTTATTTGATTTCACCATCACCATCAACGGAGCTCATCTTTAACTATCTCTTATGCAAGTCCCAATCGACAGTGAAGTTGATGTCTACAAACACGATCTACGAGAGCTTCCAGGTATTATTTTTTTCAAGTCTATACACCTGTGTTTATCAACCAAAATTGACTCGATTTATCATGAAATTCATGAAATTCAGCTTATAATGAACGACTAATCGAGTGTCTAATACTTGATTTCAAATAAGAAGACGTTTTATCTGAAAATTTCTGGTATGTTTTCCTGTTGTTGATGGATAATGAACTTTCTTATTCATTTGCTTGCTTTTGTGAGGAATTATGCATACAGTTAGATTGTTTTTATTGAAAATAGTAAGTTCTAGGGGATGATTTGGAGTCTATTAGAGAGTTGATTATCACTGTAGGATTTCATCCACACAACGCGTTTCTCCTATTGTCTGAAAGACCCTAATAAGTGTAAAAGTAGCCTTTTATGTGAAAATCCTTAAATTTGAACCCTTATCAAGCCAAGCATGTTAAAAGTGATAAAATTAAGGCTTAAAAATTAATTCCTTAATAGAACACCAAAAGTGACTTAAAAACTATTACGATCAATTTTCCCAAATCTATCCTCCAACTTCTAAAATTCGTGCAATTAAATAAGAACACCTAAAAATTATGAGACTTAGTTTTCTAGAAATCTTAATGTGTCTAGCTTCTTCAAACGTTGAATCACAATTCGAAATTCCAACTCTTTGAGGGGTAAAATTGGCAATCTTCTCAGGCTGGTCCATTCTGTCACAGATTTCATGCATTGTCTTCAAAAAATCATAATAAATTCATCAAAACTCCAAATGCCAAAATTTCAAAGCCTATAGTTAGATATGGATGTATAGTTTCCCACATATAAAGGGACAGATGTAATTCTTAGTATATTGGTACAGTTTATTCCAAGAGTGTTGAGTGGTCCAGAAAGTGACAGCTAAAAGTTACAACTTGTAAATTTAGTATAAAATAAACCAAAAATCATTAGAACGAGATCCTTATATTTCTCAAAAAGATAAAAGAGGGGAATTGACCAATATAATTTTATCAAAGTTTAATAATGGCTGAAAGGTAAGAAAATATATCCCAAACAGAGCACTACAATCAAAGAGAAAATAAGGAAATATGTGCATGAGTTTTATAAGATTAATACAACAAAGCACAAGCTAAATAATGTTATAATTTTTGTGTAGGTTCTCAGGAAGGAAATGATCCATCTTGATCATGCTAGCTAATTTTCATGTTCAAGGAGGTGAGTTACACTAACTCTCCTATTATGTAGGCATTACTTGTTTTATGTTATTGTTCACGGATACCCTAATCCGGTAGAGTGAACATGGAAAGGCAGAATGTAGTTTGTTTTCTAGTGAGACAAGCAGAAAAGATTCATTTATGCGTTATCGATTCGTTAATTGTTCGCGTGTATTAAATTACATGTTATTATTTGATCTGATCACATATGACTTATACGCACAAGATTCATTTTTTGTGTTTTCGATTCAATAGTTGTTCTTTGTCCATATTAATCGTATGTGATTAAATACATAAAATAACATATGATTAAATACATGATAGCAACTATTGAATTGATAATGCGAATTTGAATCTTATTCACATAAATCATGTAACACCCAAAAATTTTCAACCAATTTAAACTTTTAAAAACATTTCAAACCATTAAAATCATTACAACTTTGTTTTCAAAATGTATAATATCAGAGTTTTCCCAGAAACATAGACAAAACATGAGGAGATGTACAATCACGCCTTCGCCTTGCCGCGATACCCTGATGTACCTGAAACAATAAACTGAAACTGTAAGCCCGAGAGCTTAGTGAGTTCCCCCAAAATACCCATGCCCGCAACAATACACATAGAATCATAACAGCATACTATGGGTCCAATCAACGATCGGGTTGGAATACCCCAGGCCAACAACCAACAGGTTGGATTGCCAAGACACTATGAGTCCAATCAACCATCGGGTTGGAATATCCCAGGCCCACAACCAACAAGTTGGAATGCCCAATACTTTGAGTCCAATCATCCTCGGGATGGAATACTCACGGCCCACAACCTACAGGTTGAAATGCCCAGGTCTATTGGCCTTCGCACCAAGCAGATAAGCCTCAACCTCCAAACAAATATGTGCACATATAACAGATAATCACATAACAGTCTATAGACAATACTTGATCTAACGGATCTTACCACATAGCACATAACACCATCCTATCTACCAGGATGCCAATCTAACAGATCATACCCCATATCATATAATATTATCCTACCCTCTAGGATACCAATCTAACAGATCATACTAGCATAACATAACCATATAATAATCCAAAGGGTCGGCCTTGGTGCCTTAGACCCTTGAGTATAGTGAGGAAAACTCACGTTGCAACTGTCGTCTGAAACTAGAAAGCTCAACTCCCGGATCACCAACACGAACTCCACCAACTATAGTTACCATAAAACCCTTTTTCATAATTCTCCAAATTACCAGAATACCCTTAGAAGTCAACTGGTCAACTCTTGGTCAAAGTCAAAGTCCAGAGTTAAAGTCAACATTCCATGTTGACTCGACTCGTCGAGTCCTTCCTGAACTCGAGAAGTCTTGAAATCGTTGATTGGCTCGTTGAGTTCCCCTTTAACTCGCCGAGTCCATACGTGTCCATGAATTGGGAGAAACCCTAGCCGACTCACCGAGTCTTCGAACGACTCGCCGAGTTCAAGGCAATCTTCAACGGACTCGCCGAGTTTGTTCATCAACTCGACAAGTTCACGACCATCTTCATATGAGTCGTCGAGTTGACTATGTAACTCGCCGAGTCCTTGCAGACCTTCATCCATGCAGACACTTTTTAAGCCATGCCAAGGTTACGAATTGCAGATCCAACTTCCTTAGGCATGCTTATCTCGTAAAGTTGCAACTTTACGTGCATGCAAGGCTTTTAAGACCCTAAAATGACAAAACTAAGCTTGCAATGAAGTTACACACTTGAGGGAAGGCTCATACTAGGCAAAACTGATGACTTTATGAATCTAGAGGCCAAGGGGAGTACAGATCTGAAGTTACAACTTCAGATCTTGGCTTAAGCACAAGAAACCTTTCTTAAAACTCATGCAAAAGAGGGTTTAGGTGAAAATGACCCAAGGAGAACGGTCAAGTACCTTCAAGAGAGTTCTTACTGATGCAGATCTTGAATCCCACGAGCTCTTGCTTCAACTAGCTTGTTTCCCCAAGTGTTTCTTTCACCCAAAATCCTTCCTCCAAGCTCAAACTCTCCAAAAGAACACACACACACGACTTAGGGTTAAAGAGGGACAAGAAGCAGTAAAGGGGAGGCTGGGGGTGGCCAATGATGCTTTAAATAGGGTGAAATGCCCCAGAAATTACGTTTTCATCTCCCAGCTCCTACTTGTCGAGTCCCTTCTTGGACTCGGCGAGTAGGTCACTAAGACGCGTGGACCATCCCGCTACTACTCGACGAGCATGGCGACCAACTCGTCGAGTAGACCCAAAGACCAAGAAGGATTCATACATAAATCAATACCTGAGAATCGGGGTACTACAATTCTCCCCCACTTGAACTAGACTTCGTCCTCGAAGTCCGCTGCGATGAACAACTCCGGATAGTGCTCACGTATCTCAGCCTCCGGCTCCCAAGTCCACTCGGAACCCCTCCGATGTTCCTACTATACCTTTACCAAAGGTATCTCCTTGTTCCGCAAAACTTTCATCTTCCTCTCCAGTATGGCCACATGCCTCTCAACATAATTCAGCCGTTCATCGACCTGAATGTCATCAAATGATACTACTGCCTCCTCATCCGGCATGCACTTTCGTAATTGCGAAACGTAAAAGGCGATGCGAAATCCAACCGACCCTTTTCCACAGGTCTATTCTACTTGCCACCTTGCCAACCTGGCAAAATCCTAACCATCCAAAGTATCGGAAACCCAACTTTCCCTCTTCCTGAAGCGAACCCTTTGTGCTGACAGGATAAAGCGTCCTTCGGCTCCTAAAATATCATACATAATCAACCAGCTAACAAGTACGAACACTCATACCTGGCCCAATCAGCCTCGGGCTAGAATACCACGCATGCCTACGACGGGTCCAGACATCCCTAGGATGGAATACCCTCGTATCCCCACACATGTTTGACCCAATCAACCCCCGCGTTGGAATACCAAACATACCAGGTCCAATCAATCATAGGGTCCGGTCATCCTCATGATGGAATACCCTAGATTGGAATACCTCTATGACATGACTCGGGTCTACTCATAACTTGAGATCCAAGGATCTATCCTTGCGTCTCATCCACCAACCTCTGATTCTTCACAACCGAGTGCAACTCCCCCGAATCTCAACAATACATCCAATCCAAACGCGCTCCTACTAGCGACATAACGAAAACAATCTTTATGCCCACAGTCTATGACTGGAATGTCATTACATTGTCCTCAGCATAGGTATAGATTGCCTCTGAGCCCACAAGATGAGCCTGGTATGCCCTCTTCGGCCCTCAGCTTATAAATGGAATGCTTCCTATAACCTATCGACACTGCTGTCGTCGCTTCAGATGCCCATCACTCCGTCTTGGAGGCACTCACCTCCTCATTGCCCAAAAGGGCCTAAATAATATCCTTCACAACACCAACAACGTCATGGTGCTGAAACCTCACCCTACACTGTCCACTTGCAGAACAAGTTGTTGCTCCATAACACATATATTCTCAGAACCTGATCACATAACTAACAAAACCCATATAGAGTCTTCAGCATATATTCTCAGAACCTGATCAACATGTTCCATACTTGGGGACAGACCTACTGATTGCTATAGCATAGCAGCATACTCAATACCTACACATAGATCTACAAACGCTTACAGATACTTTTCACACACCTGAACACCGAAGTAGTTAATGTCCCCCTGATCACAGAAACTGACCGAAACAGTAAGCTGTCTTCTGGTTGCTTCTGAAGTCCACTGAGACCTCTCTGGTCCCAACTTATCTGGAATACCGAAGTCCTGACCGGTTTCTGAGCCAATGGTAATCTCACAGTCGCCCCATGTGACTCCCGAAGGAACTTCGTCTAGCAATAACCGCCCTAACTATATTGCCACTCATGGCTCCATCAATCCTTCTGATCCATTGAGCATAGCAGTCTGACAACCTGACGCCATCGAATCATATACGAAAAGTGAACGCTACCAGAATACTGTAGTCTTACATCATGTCCGGTCTCCAACGACCTACCGTTTTCCTTATTTTGATTATGCTATGGTCTACCGACAATCTTGCGAATAGGCCCACCATGACCTGATCGTCTGTAAGAATCCATGAATACTACAAATCATCTCGCAGCCTCACAACACTTCCAACACCATTTGACCACTAGTGAATGCTACGACTACCCCCACAGTCTTACAACACTTTCCATACTATCCGATCGCTTATGAATGCTACGGCCACCGCCGAAGTCTTACAACACTTTCGTTCTAACACAAACGCAGTCTGATACCTTACCCTCAATCTATCAATCCACTTACCCTCAGAGTCTATCACACACCCGACTGAACATCCGAACTGAACTCAATTCATGACTGGAACCCCAAACTGATTCCCCAATTTCTGCTATCAAGCACCGAGAAGACGCGATACACATGCTGGGACGTTTACCCAACTCCCAACTCACACAACCCTCAAACCAAACTGCCACTTGCGTCGCCTTTCTTCGTGACCACGATACGAAACTTAACCCATTTTCGACACCGCTCGCGCCTCTGTATCTCGGGGCGATTCTCCCCCCCTTAGATTCGACTAAGTCTTCACAATACATGAAAATTGGAGAATTCCCAATCCTTCTCACTGTCCAACGATCGATCCGATAACAACCAACTCTTCTAACTAGCGCTCCATTACTAGCCAATCCCAATTGGCCACACACCTCATGAACCAGATGAACACTTCCTGAATCCCAGTGAAACCGACAATCACAATTTTTTGGATGACCCCACACTCACGTCCTGAAGACCAAAAGATAGATACTCCAACTAATACCTCGGCGACGAGCTACTTCCCTTGGTGCTTTCGTCCGTCAATCACGAACGGTTTCCAAAACCACTGATCCCTGACAATGTTGAATAACCCTTCTGTGGGACCCTAACCGCAGACCTCCCACATACTACCCCTTTTTCCAAAGGTGTTCCACACAAGTTTCCCGCTCAAACGTTCATAGCTGAACTGCAGTAGCTGAAACAACCTCTTCCCTAAACCGGGCTACAAAATATTCCCAAGACATAGTCTATAATCCCAAAATTGCAATTGGTCGCACAATCAATCCTTACCACCTGATACAAGATATCAAGGCAAACCGGGCCTCACAAAATACTTATGCCACATCGACCCACCTGCGCTGAAATAATATCGCCAATCCCTGCGACCAACTGACCCCGAGCTGGAATATAGCCCGATCTTGGGGTCACAAGCCTGCTCACTCCTTCGAGCTAGAAAAACTGAAAGGACACAACCCTTGCCATAGGTGATAAAATTCTAATCAACCACTCTACTTCCCATCCTCTAATGAATTCCTAAACTCTAATCACCTACAATCCTTTGATAATAAATTTCTCCTGACACCTGCAATGGCCTAACAACTCATGAAACTCCGCAACACATAGATCAGACAGAACATGCAACTAACCTGAAATTACTGCTTATCCATATTCAACAATATTCCAAGACAAAATAAATACCGATCACGGACGACTTGAGCACAATATTATTACAGAATAGGGTTTTCCAATTACATACCAGAGACTTCTTGCGGCTCGACCTTGACCTCCTGAGGAACGATGATCGCTGGAATCTGAATTCCTTCCGTCCTCAACTCAGGACAGCTGGACCTGAAATGACCTGGCTGGTGACAGTGAAAGCATATCTGATTCTTCTTGCAATCCCGTTGCACATGCCCTCTCTCCCCGCACTTGTAGCACCTGAATTTGTGACAAGCAAATCTGTGGGTTCCCCCACACTTGCCATACACCTCCTGACCCTCCTGACTTCTAGTACTTAGGTTAGCTGTCTCCAACTCTTCGTCCTCTGTTGAAAAGTCCCTCCTCCTCTTTCCTAGTTGTGACCCCACCACCGACACTCCCCCAATAGTCATCCCGGTAGCAACATCTCTCACAGATTGCAACGCTGCAACTTGCTCCTCGAACTTGGCGATCACCCTGGCGGTGACCCGGTCCACGATACCGAACAATTCTTCTCGCAAAATATGAGAAACCTCAATGGAAATCATCTCCCGTATCTGATCGACGGACAATACTGGCCTATCCTGGCCACTCGCTCCCGATCCTGATCCGAATCCCGCCTCAAATCGATTTGCCATCACCATACTGAACATATACCAGGAAGATATCAGATAATTCGCATACACGACGGGGAACCTACTCCCGACCGAACCCTAGGGGTTGTGACTTCCTTGACACGCGTATCGGTCCTATGCTTTAAGTAGTACGGGCCTATACTACCTTTCACACCTACCCATATTTGTCTCAAGTATCACCACAACAGCCTACAATATACATATACATAGCGATCGCTAAGTCCTCATTCCTAGAGGAATGATAAATATCTGATAATTGGCCTCCCGGCCTCTCACTACCCACCCATCCACCAACTGCCACACGACCCTCCATTGGTGCCAGTTAACTATTGCATGAATACAATCACATACCGCACGACCTAAACAATCTTAGACTAAAAGATTTAATCCCACAACGGTTGGACTCAGACAAGAGCTGCACAACAGGACCAAATCCCTTACCCTAAGACCACTTAACCCATGTAGCATGTGACTTAGAGTATTCACCCAATAGTTAGTTCACACGCGAAAGAGTCACAAACAACAAATGAGGTACTTCACCTAAGATAAGGCATCAAAGATCAGGAAATTCTATCATACGATTCCTGAGGATCCTTATACTATTACTAGCATGTTGTTCTAACATATCACATAATATCAATTAACTTGTATGGTATTTTGGGGTCTACTTACTGGCTCCGGCTGATCGTACACTTGCATCCTCCTTTATTATTTGAAAACCATTCGAAAATTATTTTGAAAACATTTTCCTTTAGTTTGAGACTGGCTTCACACGAATGTCCCTCCAATTCACTCAAACCAAGGCTCTGATACCAACTTGTAACAACCAAGGCTCTGATACCAACTTGTAACACCCAAAAATTTTCAACCAATTTAAACTTTTAAAAACATTTCAAACCATTAAAATCATTACAACTTTGTTTTCAAAATGTATAATATTAGAGTTTTCCCAGAAACATAGACAAAACATGAGGAGTTGTACGATCAGGCCTTCGCCTTACCGCGATCCCCTGATGTACCTGAAACAATAAACTCAAACTGTAAGCCCGAGAGCTTAGTGAGTTCCCCCAAAATACCCATGCCCGCAAGAATACACATAGAATCATAACAGCATACTATGGGTCCAATCAACCATCAGGTTGGATTGTCAACACACTATGGGTCCAATCAACCATCGGGTTGGAATACCCCAGGCCCACAACCAACAGGTTGGAATGCCCACATACTTTGAGTCCAATCATCCTCGGGATGGAATACTCACGGCCCACAACCTACAGGTTGAAATGCCCAGGTCTATTGGCCTTCGCACCAAGCAGATAAGCCTCAACCGCCAAACAAATATGTGCACATATAATAGATAATCACATAACAGTCTATAGACAATACTTGATCTAACAGATCTTACCACATAACACATAACACCATCCTATCTACCAGGATGCCAATCTAACATATCATACCCCATATCATATAATATTATCCTACCCTCTAGGATACCGATCTAACATATCATACTAGCATAACATAACCATATAATAATTCAAAGGGCCAGCCTTGGTGCCTTAGACCCTTGAGTATAGTGAGGAAAACTCACCTTGCAGCTGTCGTCTGAAACTAGAAAGCTCAACTCCCGGATCACCAACACGAACTCCACCACCTATAGTTACCATAAAACCCTTTTTCATAATTCTCCAAATTACCAGAATACCCTCAGAAGTCAACTGGTCAACTCTTTGTCAAAGTCAAAGTCCACAGTCAAAGTCAACAGTCCATGTTGACTCGACTCGTCGAGTGCAGTTCACCAACTCGTCGAGTCCTTCCTGAACTTGAGAAGTCGTGAAATCCTTGATTGGCTCGTCGAGTTCCCCTTTAACTCCTCGAGTCCATACGTGTCCAAGAATTGGGAGAAACCCTAGCCGACTCGCCAAGTCTTCGAACGACTTGCCGAGTTCAAGGCAATCTTCAACGGACTCGCCGAGTTTGTTCATCAACTCGACGAGTTCACGACCATCTTCATATGAATCGCCGAGTTGACTATGCAACTCGCCGAGTTGACTATGCAACTCGCCGAGTGCTTGCAGACCTTCATCCATGTAGACACTTTTTAAGCCATGCCAAGGTTCCAAATTTCAGATACAAGTTCCTTAGGCATGCATATCTCGTAAAGTTGCAACTTTACGTACATGCAAGGCTTTTAAGACCCTAAAATGATAAAATTAAGCTTGCAATGAAGTTACACACTTGAGGGAAGGCTCATACTAGGCAAAGCTGATGACTTTATGAATCTAGAGGCCAAGGGGAGTCCAGATCTGAAGTTACAACTTCAGATCTTGGCTTAAGCACAAGAAACCTTTCTTAGAATTCATGCAAAAGAGGGTTTAGGTGAAAATGATCCAAGGAGAACGGTCAAGTACCTTCAAGAGAGTTCTTACTGATGCAGATCTTGAATCCCACGAGCTCTTGCTTCAAGTAGCTTGTTTCCCTAAGTGTTTCCTTCATACAAAATCCTTCCTCCAAGCTCAAACTCTCCAAAAGAACACACACACACGACTTAGCGTAAAAGAGGGACAAGAAGCAGTAAAGGGGAGGTTGGGGAGGCCAATGATCCTTTAAATAGGATGAAATGCCCCGGAAATTAGGTTTTCATCTGCCAGCTCCTGCTCGTTGAGTCCCTTCTTGGACTCGGCGAGTAGGTCACTAAGACGCGTGGACCATCCCGCTACTACTCGACGAGTAGGGCGACCAACTCGTCGAGTAGACCCAAAGACCAAGAAGGATTCATACATAAATCAATACCTGAGAATCGGGGCGTTACAAATCATATGTGATTAGATATGTATAATCACATGCCATTAAATACACGAGAAGAAATATTGAATCGAGAACACGAAAATGAATATTGTCCACATAAATCATATACGATTAGATACATATAACAACATGTGATTATGTGTATCTGATCACATATGATTTATGTGGCTAAGATTCATTTTCGCGTTCTCCATTTAATAATTTTTTTCCACTTTAATCATACGTGATTAAATACATTTAATTAGATGTGATTATATGTTTCTAATCACATATGATTTTATTTGGAAAAAATGAATCTTTTCTATATAAATCATATGTGATTAGATAGATACAATTACATGTAATTATCTACATGATAACAAATATTGAACCAAGAACATGAAAACAAATCTTTATCGAAATTAATCATATGTGATTAAATACATATAATCACATGTGATTATATGAACCTAATCACATATGATATATGTGGACATAATTAATTTTTGCTTTGTTGATTCAATAGTTGGTCTCATGTATTTTATCACATGTGATTATATGTATAATCGTATGTGATTAAGTACATGAGCACAACTATCGAATCAAGAAGGCAAAAATGAATCTTGTCCACCTCAAATCATATGTGATTATATACATATAATCACATGTGATTAAATACACAAAAGCAATTATTAAATAGAAACCGCAAAAATAAATATTGCCTACATAAATCATATTTGATTAAATACATATAATCACATGTGATTATATGTATCCAATCATATTTCATTTATGTGGATGAGATTCATTGTCACATTCTTGATTCAGTAATTGTCCTTTGTACACTATAATCATATGTGATTAAATACATATAATCATATGTGATTATATGTATCTAATCACATATGATTTATATGGACAAAAACTAATGATGTCTATATAAATCATATGTGATTAGATACATATAATCACATATGATTATATACACAAGAATAACTATTGAATCGAGAACACAAAGATAAATATTGTCCACATATATCGTATGTAATTAAATGAATATAATCACATGTGATTATATGTATCTAATCACATAGAATTTATATGGAAAATATTCATTTTCGCGTTCTCGATTCAGTTGTTGTTCTTGTGTGTTTAATTACTCGAGACTATGTGTATCTAATAAGATATGATTTATATGGACAATATTCATTTTCGCATTCTCGTTCAATAGTTATTCTTGTACATTTAGTCACATATGAATTTTGTATAAAATATATATTTTCGCGTTTTTGATTCAATAGGTTTTCTTTTTCCACATTAATCAATGTGATTAATACATACAATCACATATGATTAAATACATAAGAAAAAATATTGAATCAACCAACCGAAAACGAATATTATCAATATAAATCATATGTGACTTGATACATATAATCACATGTGATTAAGTACATGATTGCAGTTATTGAACTGAGAAAGAAATAATGAATCTTGTCTACATAAATCGTATCTGCTTAGGTACATATAATCAAATGTGATTATATGTATTTAATCACATATGATTTATGTGGACAATATTCATTTTTGTATTTTTAATTCAATAGTTGGTCTCGTGTATTTAATCACATACGATTTATGTGAAAAAGATTTGTTTTCACGTTCTTGATTCAATAAATCATATGTGATGACATATATATATATATATATATATATATATATATATATATATATATATATATAGATAGATATATATGTATATATGTATATATATATATATATATATATATATGTATATATATATATATATATATATATATATATATATATATGTAATCACACGTAATTATATACACAAGAACAACTATTGAATCAAGAACATTATAACAAATTTATGTCCACATTAATCATATGTGATTAAATACTTATAATCACATGTGATTAAGTATATGAGAAAAATTATTGAATCGAAAACTCAAAAATGAGTATTGTTCATAAATCATATGTGATTGGATACATATAATCACATGTGATTATATGTATCTAATCACATACGATTAAAGTTGACAAAAATAATTATTGAATCGAGAACGCAATAATGACATGTATGATTAAATATATCTAATCACATTTGATTAAATATATTTAATCACATGTGACTATATGTATCTAATTACATGATTTATATGGACAAAAAGAATATTGTCCATATAAACCATATCTGATTAAATACAAATAATCACATGTGATTATATACAGATAATCACGGGTGGTGGTGGTGTGTAGTGATTTTTTCTAGTGGTAGGTGGTAGGTGGTGATGGTGGTGAAGGATGGTGGGGGTGACATGTGGGGTGGTGATTATATTGTGTGGAAGGTGGCGGTGACGAGCGGTGGTGATGGGTGGTCGAGATGGGTGAAGGTTATAGTGGTGGTGGTGGTGGGTGGGTGGGTGGTGGTTGGTGGTGAGGGTGGTGATGGTGTATGGTGGTTTTGGTGGGTGATGGATGGGGTGGTGGTGGTGGGCGGTGATCGTGTGTAGTGATCTTTGTTGGTGGTAGGTGGTAGGTGGTGAAGGGTGGTGGGGGTGATATGTAAGGTGGTGATTATAGTGGCTGGAAGATGGAGGTAGCGAGCGGTGGTGATAGGTGGTGGTGATGGGTGGTGGAGACGGGTGAAGGTGATAGGTGGTGGTGGTAAGTGGGTGGTTGGTGGTTGGTGGTGAGGGTGGTGATGGTGTATGGTGGTTTTGATGGGTGATGGGTGGGGTGGTGGTGGATAGTGTTTGTGATGGGTGGTGGTCGGTGGTGGTGGGGGTGGTGGAGGTGGCTGGTGGTGATGGGTGGTAGAGGCGAGTGGTGGTGATGGGTGTGTTGGATTAGGTGTTTAAGCCCATAACAATAGTTGGTATGTACTTAACCCGATAGTAGCATGGTCCATTTCGGGTTGTCTTCAACAAAACAATTTGATAGATGGATATTTGAGTAAGAGGTTATTTATGATTTATTAATATATTATAAGTATAATATATTAATTGAGGAATCATATTATTTAATTAGTATTGATCAAAAATTAATTTAGAACTAATTTAGTAATCAAAATAGACTAATTAAATTGATACATATGTTGTGACAACCCAAAATTTTTTGCCTTGTAAAGTCAAGACAATCAACCAAAAGTCAGACTTAAGTTCATTGCCTTCTAGCCTTGTTAAGGGTCATTCTAATGAGTTTTAAGCCTAGTACATCCAAGGAATTAGTAATAGGAAATACCTGCTAGAGTCACTGTACAACATTCGAGCCTTAAACACCACCAAAAGGAATTCACGGCCATAACACATGAGTTTACGGCCGTAAACTCAAGACTAGCCGTAAACTCCCCACTTAAGTCTCATTCCCTTCACTTTTCTTTCATTCTTACACTTTCAACTCAAGAAACTTCCATTCTCTCTCAAGTATCATCAAGCCTTTCATCCTAGATCTTCAAAAACGTAAGTGTTCTTCCATCTTTGAGTTGTTATTCTTCTTAATCTAGTACACCCCTATGATTTCATCCATAAAAATAATCTCTTTTGGTTAGATCTTCAAGATCATTAACTTTCACCAAGAACACACACTTGTTCTTGGTGGCCGAAAACTCCTCAAAGGCCCTCAAAAGTATGAGTATTCCATCTATCATCTAGTTAGACAAGTTAAACACTAGATCATAGTCTTGAAACAACCACCTAGGCATAAACATCAAGAGTTTACGGCCATGGAATCTCCCTTGGCGGTAAACCCATGTTTTGGTCACATGTTGGCCACAAACCCTTCTCATATCCAAGCATTAGACCTTGAACCCCTAATGGATGATAGATAGGACTTTAAAACACCATCTTGTGCATAATGATCATGAATTTACGGCCGTAAACTTCTTGCTTGGCCGTAAACTCATCCATCTTGGCCGTAAACAACTTAAAGCCTTCTAAAAAGTTACTTTTGCTTATCCTCTTGTTGAGCCATTGTCCCACAAGCTTTCCTATCATTCAATCACCCTTTTGTGCACATCTTACCATGAGTTTATGGCCGTAAACTCCATGTCCTTGAACACATGGCCGTAAACACCAATTGGCAGCCATAAACATCCCTTAGATGAACCACATGTGATTCTAACACTTGGTCCAAGTGTTTCCTAGTCCCTAGAGGTGTTCCTTGCATGTGGTTGCTTCTAAACACTATATTCATGCCAATATATGTCAATATATGTCATTTACGACTCGTTTGTGTCTCGGGACTTCATTCGTGGAACTTCTCATCCTTACGCGCATATTCGTTTGAATCACCCACATAAGGTGAATTTATACCCCTATAATGAATCTTTTAACTGTTTTAAATGCTTTTGTGGGGGGAATACAAGTTGAACACAATGATAATTGTGTAAATGTTTGTTATAAACATCTTTCAAAAGATTGCTTATGTCTTTTATAAGTGATCAAAACATTTCAAAAACTCTTTTAAAGTTATGTTACTTTATAGTTTAACAAAACTCCGTTTTTAAAGTACAAGCATAACTTAGTAGTAAAATGAGTCTCTTCAATAACAGTTCAAGTAAAATACTAGTAAACTATAAGGGGTATAGTTTAGAGTTTCAGTTCATACTAGATGCTAGAACATTCTATAAAGAGAAACATGGAGGTAGAAACAATGCACGATAACATAGAGATCATACTATAAAGAGAAACAGGGAGGTAGATACAATACTTCAGAGAGACATACTATATACTATAACAAAGAGAACATACTTAGATACTATAACAGAACGAACATACTAAGATGCTATAGCATAAGAACACTACAAGATATAATTATACCAATGAATCACTAACTCATTGTTCTAAATAAAAGGTGATAGTAAAATTGGGTATACATGATCATATAACTTTAATGTAAGCCTACTTCACGGCTCAGCAACAGGTTTGCTGAAGTCGCGTTTGGTTCCCAGAATCTCTTGCATGGAGAGCGTATAGTATGGGGACTATTCATCACATTATGACCTTAATAAAACAAACATGTTTTAAGGTAATCAGTACGTCAGGATGTCAATTCAGAAGACAACTGTGTACTTACATTTTCCCATTACTTTCATATTGTGACAGTTCCACTTGAAAGTTAATGCAAAGTATTTTCTAGTTAAGATAGTTATAAACTAGGGAAAACTTACATGTTTTCAAACTACAATCAGAACAGTCGAGTCTAGTACATTCAGTAGAAAGGGGGCCTATAATGATAACTTTATGATTCCTTAGTTTATACATTAGGAACATATATTAATCGGATCCGACAAGTAGTAGGATGTGTGTTTTCCGCTTCATTTCATGTTCCTTGTTTGGTTGTGGGCTTAGAGCAGATTCACTCAGCCTACTATCTATCCGATCTTAGCTATATACATGTTCCTTATACATCAAGTAATCGTAAGGGGTACCAGGTATGGCCCAGGTCATAGAACACTAATTCAATGCACCGTTTTCTAGTACAAAACATACTTTTCAAATAGAACATTAGGTATTCAAAACTAGAAACTTACCAGTAAAGGGTTTAATCCATTTTATTAAACCTGTATAAACTTAAAGGACCTTAGGTGGTTAATTCTATAATACCTTAGTTTATACATCAGGGTTATATATAATTAATACCCGATAGGTAGTTGGATGCGTGCTTTCCGCTTCATTCCCTGTTCCTTGTTTGGTTGTGGGCTTAGGGCAGATTCGCACAATTAACTATTTGTTCGATATTAGATTATATATAGCTAGTATAAACTAAGTGATTATAGAAGTGTTGAGAGAAAAACTTAGAGACACACTTGAACAAACGTTAGAACAAGTAGATTGCGGAATAGTTAATCTCGAAGGATCTAAAATCTCAACAATAATATTGATAAGTTAGAGTTAGATAGTTAGAGAGTTAGTTGCGGAAAAGTAAAGAAATAGAAATGACAACAATTGTTATATCAAGTATACACATAAGTTGATTCATAACAAGGAATGCATTCAAACCAAGTTAATAAGGAAGATCAAACTTAGTGATTATGTCATAAAAGACTTGCTCCGAAGAGAGGTTATAATCAGTTGTATTCTAGTACAATTTGAGAGTAAGAAGGGATGTGTAGTAAGATAGAGAGATAGAAAAGATATCTTTCAAAATGTTAAGAGTTCTGAGTTGTAAGTTCTATTTAAGTGAGAACGAATGAGCTCTATTTATAGAGACTCAGAAAGTACACTAGATTACATCTCTAAGAGTAGCCATGCAAGGCATACTGGACAATAGAGAGTATTACAACAAAAGACAATTAAAGTAATCTAGTAAAGAGACTGCGGTAGATAGTGACTCCGGATGCGGTTGCTGATGAAGGAGGTTGACTGCGGGTGCTTGTCGACTGCGGTAGATGAAGTTCAAGAGGGTCACTTTTTATGATTCAACAATTTCCCCCTAAGTGACCTCTTTAACTTTTGTTCAACTATCAAGTTTATGAAACCTGATCAGTATCCACCAAAACTTCCTGATGTTTTCCAACCAGATGATTCTCCTTAATATCTCGAACTTGACTTCTGCAGTAGTGTGCTTCGATTTTTCTGCGGTTCGGCAGATATGAAGTTGCTTTCTGGTAAGGCGATGCATGGCAGTCATAGGAATGAAGTATTTGACATTATCGATCTTCCTTTTGAAAATGACTCCAAGTTCAGGAAAGTTGGTTGCACCTAGGAATATTTCTTGATAGCCTTCGGTAGGCATTGGTGCAGGGTCGAGTGGTGGCAGATCAAATCTTTTGGCAATGGTGGGGTAGATGTCTGCGTCGATTTTAGCAAAATCACAGACCGTTTCCTTCAAAAAAGTATTAGCCCTTTCAAGCGCAATCTTCATCTTCGGGTGCTTCTCCGACTTGTTCTGGAGCACCTTTTCAATGAGAAAGACTTCTTCCGGATTCATACAGGGCAAGTCAGCTTGGGTGCGGACATAGTCGTGTTCTCTTCTGGTGAGGGTGTACTGGATGAAGTCAGCCTTCATGAACTTCCGAATCTTGTAGTTTTTGACTGCTGATGGTCTATCATTAGACCATATTTTCTCAATGGGAGAGGCATGCTTAGCATAAAAATGACTAAGTCTCTCAAATTCCATTGGCAGTCTTTTGTGGTCTGGAAGGCTGCGGTCAAACGGCTCAAACACTGTGAAGTATTTGGCATTAGGGAGATTGGAACATCCCAGTAGTCATCCGAAGGAGGTTCAGCATAGGTGAGGTGAGGTCTGTAGTCGTCATCCAGCATTCTGCGGTGAGGATTGATCCAAGAGTTTATCAAGGATTCGTCCATGATGGTGTCAAAACCGCATTTTCTCCATATGAGCTCAGCCAGTTTAGCTGCCTTCCAATCTTTTTTCCTTTGGGTGGTGGCAGGAGAGTCATTTGAGCTCGGAGAGGACATGTGATCAACCAGGTTTTTGAAGTGAGGGGGAGTCTCTGGTTTCTCAACCGTGATCTCTTTTTGAGGTGGAGTCTGATTAGATGGAGTATGATGAGATGGTTACGGTGAGGGTAGCGGTGTGGGAATCTTTCTGTAATGATGAGGGGAGTCTGATGATATGGTATTGGTCAGGGTTGCGGTGTAGGAATTTTTTCTGTAAAGATGGGGGGGGGGGGGGCTCTGATGTTGTGAGACGGAATGATTGGAGTGATGAACTTCATCTTCACTGTGATGGACTTCGTCTTCACTTCCCCCTCTTGAGGAATGCAACCCAGGAGCTTCCTCAAGCCATTGACGTAGGCCATCAACTTTGGCATATACTTCTTGAAATTGAGCCTTCAGGGCATCCGCCAATTGTTGACTGTTGGGAGTGGAGGAGTTGAAAAGCAGCTTGTGAATATCCTTAGTGAGTTGAAGGATTTCAGGACCGTGGAAGTTGGAGGACAGGGTTCGTTGCAGTCTATTGATTGTGGCTTGAAGAACTGAGATAGTGGACTCATACGCAGTGTGAGTCTCAGCTATCAGTTTTTGAGACTGGGTGGCTTTATCCGCAATGGCTGCTTGCAGATCTTTCTTGATTGCGGTCACCTCAGAGATGAGGCGTTTCACAGCAGCCATGAAGTCCTTGTGATCTGCTTGTCGATTGTTGTCAAGGGACCGGATTCCCATTTCAACTTTGAGAGAAATTTTCTCAGCAGCCAATCGCTCACGCGTTTCCAAGCACTCTATCCGTTCGATCAGTGACTGCGGTCCGGGGGTGTCTTCTGGTTGCGGTTGAGTTGGCTTGAACACAGCGAGAATTTGATCAACCTTTGCTTGCAGGCTCAAAAACTCTTTCCTTGTGACAGCATTCTTCTTATTTTTCTTCTTTTCTTTGGGTTTTGAAGTGGAATGGTGAGATCCACTGGATTCCTCTTCTTCATCGAACATCATAAGGTCATCATCAGACGGAGAGGGTTTGTTTACCTCTTGGAGATCAACATCATCAAAACCGAAGGTGGGAGCAGAACTGACTTCTATTGAGGTTCCTTCGTCTTGTGATTCATGAACTGTTGGAGTTGGAATTGGATTTGGAGTTGGAGTTGGAGTTGGAGTTACTCTGGAGGGGCCTGCACCTTCACCTGTTGCTTGAGTTTTGAGGAGTGTCTCAGCCATCTCGGCCATCCAGTCTTGAACCTTCTGAATGGTGGCTACGGTATTGGCATTATTGATTGCATCTGCCCAATACTTAGCCACTGACTGGATTTCTTGTTCCTTTTGTTGTTGTTGCTTGATCTGTTGTTCCTTGCATGCTTGGAATGCCCTCCTGAAAGCAGCATATTTCTTGATGTCTGACTCAGTCACCGGAGTGTAGCGTAACGATGAGTCGTTTGATTCATCCCCGTCAAATCCTTCGAATCGCACCGAAGTGTCCTTTGGGTTCACGGATCCTTGCACATTGGTGCTCACCGTGCCTAAACCACCTGCTGCGGATGTAAGCAGAGTAGGATTTGCTGAGCTTCCTTGGTCTCCTTGACCCGTAGCCAAGTTTGGCCTCGGCTCAGTTCTGGCTAGGGCGGAAGAAGTGCCCTGCGGTTGGGAAGTGGTTTGAAGTGTTTGGGTTACGTTCAAGAGGATGGAGTGCAACTCCTCAGAAGAAAAGAAATGCAGTCGGGAAGCCCTGGGGACCTTAGGGCGTGAGCCAGTGTCATCCTCTTGGGAGTGAACTTGGGGGGGAGTCTCCACGATGCGGTGAATCAGACTCACTTTCTGAGTCTGATTGGAAAATAATAGTGGTGTTGAATGGGTCTGCGGCCACCCCAAGGACCACCGGAGCCTTTTGAGAGGCTTTAGTATTGGTCCGGTCACACATTTGGCTAGAGGTATTGGTTTTTCTTTTCTTAAGGATGGCAATTGGTTGCGCATCCTCATCAGAATCACTATCAGTTGTGGGTGCGGTTGGTTTGATTTTACGTTTCTTGGTGGGTGCGGTTGGGTTGGGAGCATCCTTCTTTGGTGTTCTTTGTTTCTTCTTTGTGGCCAATTGCTTTCTTCTTTGAGAAAGATTGGAGAGAGTAGTGGAGGAAGGGACTGCGGTACTTCCAGGGTTAATGATTGTGGATGGGTTTTGAAGAGGCGGGGTAGGAAGGTATGGGGCAATACCTTCCGTAGCCTCAATATGATCTGAGACATCAGCAGTCTCAAGACCAAGAGTGGATAGAATATGGGTAGGAAGTCTTCGAATCGGTCAAAAAATATATTGATCAGATGAGGGATTGTACCTTTTGAGATCCTTGGTGACAAAGAAATTGATGTCACTGCCCATGTCGATCCCTGCATCCGCATGGAGGTCTGAAATGCAGAGGGACCAGAACCGTGCGAAAGTGAGATCGGTTAGGTTCTCCCTTGGGTTCTCCTTGGGAATGTATTGAAGAAAGTCGTCCCATAGGATCTGCCCGTAGTTCTCGTCATGACCTGTGAAGATACTCCACACCAGCTCCAGAAGTTTGAGTCCCATATTATCTGTGCCTCCGGTTCTGCCGGATAGACTGCGGATGACGTAGTGGCAAACAAATTGCCAGACCGCAGGCAGTTGGTTTTTCTTGAGTTCCCTAATCCCTTTAATCTTCTTATGGTATCCCATTTGGTAAAGTGCTGAAGTGACGTCTGCCATGGATGGGGTGAAAATCTTGAAGGAGGGATGAACAAGGAGGTTAATGGCAGAGATAAACTTTTCTTTGGACAAAATGACCAAAGAATCGTTAGCTAGGTTAAGATGTACTTCTTGGGGGTTTTCGATTGGTCGATAGGCTGAAAAAGCACATTTGAATAGGGTTGAGAGTGGGACAACATCTGTGAAAGCATCGAAGGGGCCAAACAGGGGGTGATTCTTCAGAAACTTGATCATCAGCTTGATAGGATCATTTTAGGATGAATGATCTTCGAACACTACTCTGAAGTTGCTTGAAGCAATCGTGGGTGTGAGTTGTCGTGAAGCAGAGTCTGAACCAGTAGGGTTCACTGATCCAGATGCCTTTGATTGTTTCTTGGATACTCCGGATTTCACCATTGTTGAAGTTAGAGAGAAAGGGTAGAAAAACAGAGTATGATAATGGAGAAAGGATTCAATGTTCAGAGAGCGTAAACTATTCTTGGGGAAGAAGAAAGGTTTTTATAGGGGCTTATGGGAGCGGGAAACGTTTTTTTTATTTACCCTAGGTAAGAAAAAGATATGGTAAAAAAATGGGGGTTATTTTGATTTAGGGAGATGAAATCCCAGCCACACATTATGAAACGATTTAAAAATTTTTGAATTTTACCAAAAAGGGATTTACATTTAATGAAAAGTCAGACGTACATCATCACGTCAGATGATCGTGTGGTGAGGGGAAAAGAAGTTGTAATGGATGGGACGTGCTGGGTAAGCGGAAAAGACAGATTAAGGATGTGTTTATGGAAACACGTTCTTTTTGTCATCATACCTAAAATAGGTCTGACACAAGGTTTATTCAAAAAGAGAATAAGACAGTTTCTCAAGGAATGTTTTTATTTAATGTTTTATTTAATGATAGATGGATATTTGAGTAAGAGGTTATTTATGATTTATTAATATATTATAAGTATAATATATTAATTAAGGAATCATATTATTTAATAAGTATTGATCAAAAATTAATTTAGAACTAATTTAGTAATCAAAATAGACTAATTAAATTGATACATATGTTGTGACAACCCGAAATTTTTTGCCTTGTAAAGTCAAGACAATCAACCAAAAGTCAGACTTAAGTTCATTGCCTTCTAGCCTTGTTAAGGGTCATTCTAATGAGTTTTAAGCCTAGTACATCCAAGGAATTAGTAATAGGAAATACCTGCTAGAGTCACTGTACAACATTCGAGCCTTAAACACCACCAAAAGAAATTCACGGCCATAACACATGAGTTTACGGCCGTAAATTCAAGACTAGCCGTAAACTCCCCACTTAAGTCTCATTCCCTTCACTTTTCTTTCATTCTTACACTTTCAACTCAAGAAACTTCCATTCTCTCTCAAGTATCATCAAGCCTTTCATCCTAGATCTTCAAAAACGTAAGTGTTCTTCCATCTTTGAGTTGTTATTCTTCTTAATCTAGTACACCCCTATGATTTCATCCATAAAAATCATCTCTTTTGGTTAGATCTTCAAGATCATCAACTTTCAGCAAGAACACACACTTGTTCTTGGTGGCCGAAAACTCCTCAAAGGCCCTCAAAATTATGAGTATTCCATCCATCATCTAGTTAGACAAGTTAAACACTAGATCATAGTCTTGAAACAACCACCTAGGCATAAACATCAAGAGTTTACGGCCATGGAATCTCCCTTGGCCGTAAACCCATGTTTTGTTCACATGTTGGCCACAAACCCTTCTCATATCCAAGCATTAGACCTTGAACCCCTAATGGATGATAGATAGGACTTTAAAACACCATCTTGTGCATAATGATCATGAATTTACGGCCGTAAACTCCTTGCTTGGCCGTAAACTCTTGGCCGTAAACAACTTAAAGCCTTCTAAAAAGTTAGTTTTGCTTATCCTCTTGTTGAGCCATTGTCCCACAAGCTTTCCTATCATTCAATCACCCTGTTGTGCACATCTTACCATGAGTTTATGGCCGTAAACTCCATGTCCTTGAACACATGGCCGTAAACACCAATTGGCAGCCATAAACATCCCTTAGATGAACCACATGTGATTCTAACACTTGGTCCAAGTGTTTCCTAGTCCCTAGAGGTGTTCCTTGCATGTGGTTGCTTCTAAACACTATATTCATGCCAATATATGTCAATATATGTCATTTACGACTCGTTTGTGTCTCGGGACTTCATTCGTGGAACTTCTCATCCTTACACGCATATTCGTTTGAATCACCCACATAAGGTGAATTCATACCCCTATAATGAATCTTTTAACTATTTTAAATGCTTTTGTGGGGGGAATACAAGTTGAACACAATGATAACTGTGCAAATGTTTGTTATAAACATCTTTCAAAAGATTGCTTATGTCTTTTATAAGTGATCAAAACATTTCAAAAACTCTTTTAAAGTTATGTTACTTTATAGTTTAACAAAACTCCGTTTTTAAAGTACGAGCATAACTTAGTAGTAAAATGAGTCTCTTCAATAACAGTTCAAGTAAAATACTAGTAAACTATAAGGGGTATAGTTTAGAGTTTCAGTTCATACTAGATGCTAGAACATTCTATAAAGAGAAACATGGAGGTAGAAACAATGCACGATAACATAGAGATCATACTATAAAGAGAAACAGGGAGGTAGATACAATACTTCAGAGAGACATACTATATACTATAACAAAGAGAACATACTTAGATACTATAACAGAACGAACATACTAAGATGCTATAGCATAAGAACACTACAAGATGTAATTATACCAATGAATTACTAACTCATTGTTCTAAACAAAAGGTGATAGTAAAATTGGGTATACATGATCATATAACTTTAATGTAAGCCTACTTCACGGCTCAACAACAGGTTTGCTGAAGTCGCGTTTGGTTCCCAGAATCTCTTACATGGAGAGCGTATAGTATGGGGAATATTCATCACATTATGACCTTAATAAAACAAACATGTTTTAAGGTAATCAGTACGTCAGGATGTCAATTCAGAAGACAACTGTGTACTTACATTTTCCCATTACTTTCATATTGTGACAGTTCCACTTGAAAGTTAATGCAAAGTATTTTCTAGTTAAGATAGTTATAAACTAGGGAAAACTTACATGTT
Source organism: Lactuca virosa (assembly GCF_052849685.1). Classification (NCBI taxonomy): domain Eukaryota; kingdom Viridiplantae; phylum Streptophyta; class Magnoliopsida; order Asterales; family Asteraceae; genus Lactuca; species Lactuca virosa. The sequence continues at coordinate 176,370,637 of NC_136428.1, forward strand.
TTCAAACTATAATCAGAACAGTCGAGTCTAGTACATTCAGTAGAAAGGGGGCCTATAATGATAACTTTATGATTCCTTAGTTTATACATTAGGAACATATATTAATCGGATCCGACAAGTAGTAGGATGTGTGTTTTCCGCTTCATTTCATGTTCCTTGTTTGGTTGTGGGCTTAGAGCAGATTCACTCAGCCTACTATCTATCCGATCGTAGCTATATATATGTTCCTTATACATCAAGTAATCGTAAGGGGTACCAGGTATGGCCTAGGTCATAGGACACTAATTCAATGCACCGTTTTCTAGTACAAAACATACTTTTCAAATAGAACATTAGGTATTCAAAACTAGAAACTTACCAGTAAAGGGTTTAATCCATTTTATTAAACCAGTATAAACTTAAAGGACCTTAGGTGGTTAATTCTATAATACCTTAGTTTATACATCAGGGTTATATATAATTAATACCCGATAGGTAGTTGGATGCGTGCTTTCCGCTTCATTCCCTGTTCCTTGTTTGGTTGTGGGCTTAGGGCAGATTCGCACAATTAACTATTTGTTCGATATTAGATTATATATAGCTAGTATAAACTAAGTGATTATAGAAGTGTTCAGAGAAAAACTTAGAGACACATTTGAACAAACGTTAGAACAAGTAGATTGCGGAATAGTTAATCTCGAAGGATCTAAAATCTCAACAATAATATTGATAAGTTAGAGTTAGATAGTTAGAGAGTTAGTTGCGGAAAAGTAAAGAAATAGAAATGACAACAATTGTTATATCAAGTATACACATAAGTTGATTCATAACAAGGAATGCATTCAAACCAAGTTAATAAGGAAGATCAAACTTAGTGATTATGTCATAAAAGACTTGCTCCGAAGAGAGGTTATAATCAATTGTATTCTAGTACGATTTGAGAGTAAGAAGGGATGTGTAGTAAGATAGAGAGATAGAAAAGATATCTTTCAAAATGTTAAGAGTTCTGAGTTGTATGTTCTATTTAAGTGAGAACGAATGAGCTCTATTTATAGAGACTCAGAAAGTACACTAGATTACATCTCTAAGAGTAGCCATGCAAGGCATACTGGACAATAGAGAGTATTACAACAAAAGACAATTAAAGTAATCTAGTAAAGAGACTGCGGTAGATAGTGACTCCGGATGCGGTTGCTGATGAAGGAGGTTGACTGCGGGTGCTTGTCGACTGCGGTAGATGAAGTTCAAGAGGGTCACTTTTTATGATTCAACAATTTCCCCCTAAGTGACCTCTTTAACTTTTGTTCAGCTATCAAGTTTATGAAACCTGATCAGTATCCACTAAAACTTCCTAATGTTTTCCAACCAGATGATTCTCCTTAATATCTCGAACTTGACTTCTGCAGTAGTGTGCTTCGATTTTTCTGCGGTTCGGCAGATATGAAGTTGCTTTCTGGTAAGGCGATGCATGGCAGTCATAGGAATGAAGTATTTGACATTATCGATCTTCCTTTTGAAAATGACTCCAAGTTCAGGAAAGTTGGTTGCACCTAGGAATATTTCTTGATAGCCTTCGGTAGGCATTGGTGCAGGGTCGAGTGGTGGCAGATCAAATCTTTTGGCAATGGTGGGGTAGATGTCTGCGTCGATTTTAGCAAAATCACAGACCGTTTCCTTCAAAAAAGTATTAGCCCTTTCAAGCGCAATCTTCATCTTCGGGTGCTTCTCCGACTTGTTCTGGAGCACCTTTTCAATGAGAAAGACTTCTTCCGGATTCATACAGGGGAAGTCATCTTGGGTGCGGACATAGTCGTGTTCTCTTCTGGTGAGGGTGTACTAGATGAAGTCAGCCTTCATGAACTTCCGAATCTTGTAGTTTTTGACTGCTGATGGTCTATCATTAGACCATATTTTCTCAATGGGAGAGGCATGCTTAGCATAAAAATGACTAAGTCTCTCAAATTCCATTGGCAGTCTTTTGTGGTCTGGAAGGCTGCGGTCAAACGGCTCAAACACTGTGAAGTATTTGGCATTAGGGAGATTGGAACATCCCAGTAGTCATCCGAAGGAGGTTCATCATAGGTGAGGTGAGGTCTGTAGTCGTCATCCAGCAGTCTGCGGTGAGGATTGATCCAAGAGTTTATCAAGGATTCATCCATGATGGTGTCAAAACCGCATTCTCTCCATATGAGCTCAGCCAGTTTAGCTGCCTTCCAAACTTTTTTCCTTTGGGTGGTGGCAGGAGAGTCATTTCAGAGGACATGTGATCAACCAGGTTTTTGAAGTGAGGGGGAGTCTCTGGTTTCTCAACCGTGATCTCTTTTTGAGGTGGAGTATGATGAGATGGAGTATGATGAGATGGTTACGGTGAGGGTAGCGGTGTGGGAATCTTTCTGTAATGATGAGGGGAGTCTGATGAGATGGTATTGGTCAGGGTTGCGGTGTAGGAATTTTTTCTATAAAGATGGGGGGCTCTGATGTTGTGAGATGGAATGATTGGAGTGATGAACTTCATCTTCACTGTGATGGACTTCGTCTTCACTTCCCCCTCTTGAGGAATACAACCCAGGAGCTTCCTCAAGCCATTGACGTAGGCCATCAACTTTGGCATATACTTCTTGAAATTGAGCCTTCAAGGCATCCGCCAATTGTTGACTGTTGGGAGTGGAGGAGTTGAAAAGCAGCTTGTGAATATCCTTAGTGAGTTGAAGGATTTCAGGACCGTGGAAGTTGGAGGACAGGGTTCGCTGCAGTCTATTGATTGTGGCTTGAAGAACTGAGATAGTGGACTCATACGCAGTGTGAGTCTCAGCTATCAGTTTTTGAGACTAGGTGGCTTGATCCGCAATGGCTGCTTGGAGATCTTTCTTGATTGCGGTCACCTCAGAGATGAGGCGTTTCACAGCAGCCATGAAGTCCTTGTGATCTGCTTGTCGATTGTTGTCAAGGGACCGGATTCCCATTTCAACTTTGAGAGAAATTTTCTCAGCAGCCAATCGCTCACGCGTTTCCAAGCACTCTATCCGTTCGATCAGTGACTGCGGTCCGGGGGTGTCTTCTGGTTGCGGTTGAGTTGGCTTGAACACAGCGAGAATTTGATCAACCTTTGCTTGCAGGCTCAAAAACTCTTCTTCTTTTCTTTGGGTTTTGAAGTGGAATGGTGAGATCCACTGGATTTCTCTTCTTCATCGAACATCATAAGGTCATCATCAGACGGAGAGGGTTTGTTTACCTCTTGGAGATCAACATCATCAAAACCGAAGGTGGGAGCAGAACTGACTTCTATTGAGGTTCCTTCGTCTTGTGATTCATGAACTGTTGGAGTTGGAATTGGATTTGGAGTTGGAGTTGGAGTTGGAGTTACTCTGGAGGGGCCTGCACCTTCACCTGTTGCTTGAGCTTTGAGGAGTGTCTCAGCCATCTCGGCCATCCAGTCTTGAACCTTCTGAATGGTGGCTACGGTATTGGCATTATTGATTGCATCTGCCCAATACTTAGCCACTGACTGGATTTCTTGTTCCTTTTGTTGTTGTTGCTTGATCTGTTGTTCCTTGCATGCTTGGAATGCCCTCCTGAAAGCAGCATATTTCTTGATGTCTGACTCAGTCACCGGAGTGTAGCGTAACCATGAGTCGTTTGATTCATCCCCGTCAAATCCTTGGAATCGCACCGAAGTGTCCTTTGGGTTCACAGATCCTTGCACGTTGGTGCTCACCGTGCCTAAACCACCTGCTGCGGATGTAAGCAGAGTAGGATTTGCTGAGCTTCCTTGGTCTCCTTGACCCGTAGCCAAGTTTGGCCTCGGCTCAGTTCTGGCTAGGGCGGAAGAAGTGCCCTGCGGTTGGGGAGTGGTTTGAAGTGTTTGGGTTACGTTCAAGACGATGGAGTGCAACTCCTCAGAAGAAAAGAAATGCAGTCGGGAAGCCCTGGAGACCTTAGGGCGTGAACCAGTGTCATCCTCTTGGGAGTGAACTGGGGGGGGGGGAGTCTCCACGATGCGGTGAATCAGACTCACTTTCTGAGTCTGATTGGAAAAGAATAGTGGTGTTGAATGGGTCTGCGGCCACCCCAAGGACCACCGGAGCCTTTTGAGAGGCTTCAGTATTGGTCCGGTCACGCATTTGGCTAGAGGTATTGGTTTTTCTTTTCTTAAGGATGGCAATTGGTTGCGCATCCTCATCAGAATCACTATCAGTTGTGGGTGCGGTTGGTTTGATTTTACGTTTCTTGGTGGGTGCGGTTGGTTTGGGAGCATCCTTCTTTGGTGTTCTTTGTTTCTTCTTTGTGGCCAATTGCTTTCTTCTTTGAGAAAGATTGGAGAGAGTAGTGGAGGAAGGGACTGCGGTACTTCCAGGGTTAATGATTGTGGATGGGTTTTGAAGAGGCGGGGTAGGAAGGTATGGGGCAATACCTTCCGTAGCCTCAATATGATCTGAGACATCAGCAGTCTCAAGGCCAAGAGTGGATAGAATATGGGTAGGAAGTCTTCGAATCGGTCCAAAAATAGATTGATCAGGTGAGGGATTGTACCTTTTGAGATCCTTGGTGACAAAGAAATTCATGTCACTGCCCATGTCGATCCCTGCATCCGCATGGAGGTCTGAAATGCAGAGGGACCAGAACCGTGCGAAAGTGAGATCGGTTAGGTTCTCCCTTGGGTTCTCCTTGGGAATGTATTGAAGAAAGTCGTCCCATAGGATCTGCCCGTAGTTCTCGTCATGACCTGTGAAGATACTCCACACCAGCTCCAGAAGTTTGAGTCCCATATTATCTGTGCCTCCGGTTCTGCCGGATAGACTGCAGATGACGTAGTGGCAAACAAATTGCCAGACCGCAGGCAGTTGGTTTTTCTTGAGTTCCATAATCCCTTTAATCTTCTTATGGTATCCCATTTGGTAAAGTGCAGAAGTGACGTCTGCCATGGATGTGGTGAAAATCTTGAAGGAGGGATGAACAAGGAGGTTAATGGCAGAGATAAACTTTTCTTTGGACAAAATGACCAAAGAATCGTTAGCTAGGTTAAGATGTACTTCTTGGGGGTTTTCGATTGGTCGATAGGCTGAAAAAGCACATTTGAATAGGGTTGAGAGTGGGACAACATCTGTGAAAGCATCGAAGGGGCCAAACAGGGGGTGATTCTTCAGAAACTTGATCATCAGCTTGATAGGATCATTGTAGGATGAATGATCTTCGAACACTACTCTGAAGTTGCTTGAAGCAATCGTGGGTGTGAGTTGTCGTGAAGCAGAGTCTGAACCAGTAGGGTTCACTGATCCAGATGCCTTTGATTGTTTCTTGGATACTCCGGATTTCACCATTGTTGAAGTTAGAGAGAAAGGGTAGAAAAACAGAGTATGATAATGGAGAAAGGATTCAATGTTCAGAGAGCGTAAACTATTCTTGGGGAAGAAGAAAGGTTTTTATAGGGGCTTATGGGAGCGGGAAACGTTTTTTTTATTTACCCTTGGTAAGAAAAAGATATGGTAAAAAAATGGGGGTTATTTTGATTTAGGGAGATGAAATCCCAGCCACAAATTATGAAACAATTTAAAAATTTTTGAATTTTACCAAAAAGGGATTTACATTTAATGAAAAGTCAGACGTACATCATCACGTCAGATGATCGTGTGGTGAGGGGAAAAGAAGTTGTAATGGATGGGACGTGCTGGGTAAGCGGAAAAGACAGATTAAGGATGTGTTTATGGAAAAACGTTCTTTTTGTCATCATACCTAAAATAGGTCTGACACAAGGTTTATTCAAAAAGAGAATAAGACCGTTTCTCAAGGAATGTTTTTTATTTAATGTTTTATTTAATGAAAGATCATTAAATAGCACACCATGATTCAAGGATTAATGAAACAGTTGAGAAATTATCAATGTGATTGCGGATGGAGATTGCATTGCGGATGACCAGATGTCATTGCGGATGAACAGATGTCATTGCGGATGACCAGATGTCATTGTGGATGACCAAATGTCATTGCGGATGAACAGATGTCATTGCGAATGCCCATATGTCATTGCGGATGAACAGATGAATGTCTGCAGTATAGGAACTGAGGAGAGCACTTATACAAAAGGTTAGTAATAATAAACAATAAGGACCCATGAAAGATAGGTATGATATATGGTTGCGGTACGTAGACTGCGGTACCAAAACCATCTATCATAAGTAACTTTTAGTTAGAACCGCAACGGAGACCAAGGATGGCCTGCGGTATCTATCAATTCAAAAAGAATTGTGGGTCTGGATTCATCATTCCTAACATTTGCAGGAAGGTGTTAAGTTTTGTGGAGTCGAGCGCTTTTGTGAACACATCAACAATCTCTTCATGAGTATGGACAAAGATGAGTTCAATGTTACCTTTCAAGATGTGGTCTTTGATGAAATGATACCGTAGTTCAATATGCTTAGTCTTGGAGTGCTGAATTGGATTGTGAGAAATAGCAATAGCACTTTCAGAGTCACAATAGATCGGTATCCGCAGCATTCTATATCCGTAGTCCAATAGTTGAGTTTTCATCCAAAGGACTTGAGAACACCAACTGATGAGCCTTCCTCCCAAATATTGACATCCTCCTGAGGTACTTTTGCGGTCTAATCTGCATCTGGCGTGATCCACATTTGTGAAAGCTTGCATGCTGAAGTCATTGCCTGCGGGGTACCATAGACCAAGAGATTTTCTTCCTTTCAGGTACCGTAGAATTTGTCTGGCTGCGGTCATGTGAGACACTTTTGGGTCAGCCTGATACTTTGCACATACACCAGTTGCAAAGACAATGTCTGGTCGACTTGCGGTGAGGTACATTAGAGAGCCTATGATACCTCTATAAGTCTTGTGATCCACAGGTTCTCTTGAGGAATCAGCAGAGATCTTATAACCAATGGCCATGGGGACCTTAGCCGAAGAACAGTTGTCCATAGAATATTTCTTTAACAGTTCGGTGGTGTATTTTTCTTGATGAATGAAGATTCCTTGTGGAATTTGTTTCACTTGAAGTCCTAGAAAGAAGTTAATCTCTCTATTCATGCTCATTTGGAACTTGTTAGTCATGAGCTTAGCAAATTCATTCACCATTTCTTGATCAGTTGATCCGAAGATGATAACGTCCACATATATTTGTACGAGCATAAGGTGATTACCATTTGCTTTTCTAAATAAAGTGGGGTCAATCACACCTCTCTTGTACCCGGATGAGACAAGGAATTCAGAAAGAGTCTCATACCATGCTCTTGGGGCTTGCTTCAGACCGTAGACTGCTTTTTCAAGCTTGTAGCAGTGGTCTGGGAATTCAACATTTTCAAAGCCCGGAGCTTGCTGAAGATAAACCTCTTCTTTTAGTTCCCCATTGAGAAAGGCACTCTTAACGTCCATTTGGTGTACCTTGACGTTCTTGTGGGCTGCGTATGCTAAGAAGATCCGGATAGCTTCGATGCGTGCCACCGGAGCTACGTTTCATCATAGTCAATGCCTTCACGTTGACTATACCTCTTTGCAACTAACCTTGCCTTGTTTCTGACTACCGCACCAGATTCATCCAGCTTATTTTTGAATACTCATCTAGTGCCAACGATGGTGTGACCACGTGGCATAGGAACGAGCTACCATACTTTGTTACTTTGAAATTCTTCTAGCTCTTCTTGCATTACGGCTATCCAGTCAGGTTCAAGCAATGCTTCTTTGATCGTTCGGGGCTCTATCGAGGACATAAATGTTGCGTAGTGGCAGTGATCAGATAAGTTCTTGGAGGGTCGAGTCTAGATACCTGCGGATGGGTTGCCAATGATTTGACCTGGTGGGTGGTCCTTCGTCCATACGTGTAGACGGAGCTGCAGATGATCAGCAGCTGCGGTAGAGGGAATGTCTTCGATATCAGAAGACTCTACGGTTGGGGATGGCAGTTCCCCCTAGACTTGAGAACATCTTGCGGAATCATCTTGGTTTGTTTGAGCGAGAAAGGAATTTTCTTGAGCAGTTGGAAGAGGTTCCCCCTGGATTGCTGATGGGAGTTCCTCTGGAACCTGAGAAGGTTCCCCCTGGACTGCGGATGGAAGAGTGATAATCCTAGAGTCTGTTCTTGTGTCGATGTTTTCTATGTTTTCATCATTCGATTTGGAAGAAACGTTGGATGGTAATGATTCTCTACGGATGGGAACTTAAGCAGCATCAAGTACCGGAACCTCGATGGTTGTTGCTTGATCCGGAGTAGAGCTTTCCCCCTCAACCGGAAAGGTGAATGTATTGAGAGATGGTACTTCGGATAGCGAAGGACCAGAAACATCAGCGTGCTGCTGTTGAGCTTCTTGAGACACGAGAACTTCAGATAACTTGGTTGTTTCTATAGGGTCGAAGAGATCGTCATAATTGACTTCAACAAGATTTAATGGACCCGAAGAGGTTGGAATATCACTTTCCAGGATTGCTGTGGTTTCAGTGGATGGAGGGGCGTTGCGGATGTGAGAATCATCAAATCTCGCATCGAAGCTTTCAATGATTAGCCTTGTACGTCTGATGAGAACTCAATAAGCAACCTTGTTAGTGGAATAGCCAAGGAAGATGCCTTCATCAGACTTCGGTGCAAACTTGTTAAGCTCATCTCGGTTGTTTATCACGAAACATCTACACCCAAAGATATGAAAGAAGCGAACATTTGGCTTGCGGTTGTTAAGGCCCTCATACGGTGTTTTATTGAGGTGTTTGCACACAATGCTTCGGTTTTGTACAAAGCATGCGGTTGCTACAGCTTCAGCCCATAAGTAGAAAGGAAGGTGTGCGAAGTTGAGCATGGATCTGGCTGCTTCTACTAGAGTGCGGTTCCTTCTCTCTACTACCCCCATTTTGGTGCGAAGTGTAGGGAGCTGAGAAGTTGTGAGTGATGCCTTTGGAAACCAAGAAACTATTGAGGAGATGATTAGTGAACTCGGTTCCATTATCACTGCGGATACGTCTCACTGGAAGCTTGATCTGAAGCTCTATTTCCTTAATGAAATTGATGAGAATCTGAGGTGTTTCTGACTTGAGTCTAAGGAAGAAGACCCATGTGAAGCGTGTAAAATCATCTACAATAACCAGTATGTACTTCTTGTGATGGAGACTGGCTACGGTGGATGGACCGCATAGATCAATGTGGAGGAGCTCTAGAGGTTCAGAGATTGAGGAATCAATCACCATGGGGTGACTTGCTTTGGATTTCTTACCACATTCACATGCAGGGCAGAGAGTATCGTTGCTGAATTTGAGAATAGGGAGACCTCTGACTAGTTCTCTGGAGACCAAATTGTTGATGTACCTGAAGTTTAGATGAGCTAGCTTACGGTGGCATAGCCAGCTGACTTCAGATACGGCTTTGGATAGGAAGCACAACTACGATCTGCCAATGATCAAAGAGACATCCAAAGGATACATGGTACCTTCGGATTGGGATTTGATCAGACACGTGTTCCTATCACTTGTCATTACATAGCAAATTGATCATCAAATTCAACTCGGTGTCCTGCCTTACATAGTTGGCCAACACTGATGAGATTGTGTTTAAGGCTTTCTACATAAGCAACCTTTTGAAAAGAAAAGTTCCCCGTAGTGAGAACACCGTAACCGCGGATGATCCCATTCGCATTGTTGCCGAATGTAACATTTCCACCATTGCATATTGGCCTGAAATCCCAAAGGTATTCTAACCTTCCGGTCATGTGCAAGGAGCAGGAACTGTCGGTTAACCATTCTTCTTCTTGTTCCTCCTTGCACAAAGCCTGAGAATCACACGGTTAGTTTAGGCATCCAAACTAGTTTGGAGCCTGGAGCAATTCGTGAATTTCTGAATGATGCATGCACCGAGGTTGCAGGGACGGGTCTCTTGTCAACTTTTAAACCTAGTTCTGGGTGTTTGTGCAGATTTGGAGTGTTGTGAGTTTTTGAAAATGTACGAGGTTTCTGACTCCGACTAGATTTGACATAGGATGAATCCTTTTGACAGCTACACTGACATTTACAAAAAGAGATTTTGTCTTTTGATCTGACACTATGCTTGGTCAGCGGTCTAAAGGATGAATTGGACTTGTTACCGGTCCGAGGTTGGTAATTCCTGACATGAGTGTTGTTGGGTTTTGAAAAAGTTTGTTTTTGAAAAGGTTTAGCACTTGTAGGTCTTTGAGTTCTTTTTGGTGGAGTTTGTAGAATACCCTTCCACTTTTTGAAATTTTGACGTGACTTTAAAAGTGTTGGAGTGGGTAAGATACCCTTCCATTTTGGATCATCTGAGGAATAGACTTGAAAACCATTGTTTTGAAAAGACTTTACATTTTTTTGATTTTTGTCAGATGAATTAGGAATTACTGATGAAACTTGACATTCCTTTTTGTGTGTTTTCTTGATAGGAGAGTTTTTTTGTAAAGTAGTGTGAGAAAACAAATTTTTCTGGACTTTTGGATTTTGGAATTCTGACATGCTTCTTGTTTTTCGAAAAAGTTTGTCTATTTGTGCCACGGGATCGAATTTCCTCTTTGAAAGCCTTTTTAGCTAAGGATTTTGGTGAACCGCAGTCTTTGTTGTTCAACTACGGTTTCTGAGAACCCTTTGAAAATTTGTGAAAACGAGGGCTTGAGTCATCAGAACTTGAAGATTCAGGGATTTGAGAACATTGACCCACTTCAAAGTTTTCTATGGGTAATTCGTGATGAATTGTTTGAAGAGTGGCAGAACTTTTGTTCGAAGACTGCGGTAGGGATGACTTGACTACCTCAGAGTAAGTCTTGGTTGGGACTGCAGTGGGACTCATGGCTACAGTGAGAGACACTGCGGTCTGAGGGCAGAGATGGAAAGTCTTTCGAGACTTCGGGGCCCTCAATGACAATTTCTTCATTAACTATGAATGAGGTTTGAGAGTTTGGGTAAATGGTGCCACAGATAGGAATTTGATCACATGTGTGACCCGAAACATCAGGCAAAATTTCCTCAATTACACAATTATTTCTTAGATTATGCAGTCTACCGAAGTGAGTTTTGATGTCTTCAGGAAAGATCTTGTCATTGACTAGGAAATGAAATTCTCGGATTGGGGGGACATACAGTCTGTCTTTGTTGAACCGGGGTGAGGAATCCATTGTGGTAGGATATCCATTTGACCAACCCCAATTGTATGTATTGTCCACGGTTCCATTATTCACCAAATTTTCAATAGCTTCACTTTCATTGAACAATTTTTCGATTAAGAGATTTAAGCGTACAATTTCACTCTGAGCTAAATCTCTCTGGTTCAAAGCTATTTCTAATTGTGTTTCACTTAACATTCTTTCATCTTTCTCTAACTCTAAGTCCTTTTCTAACATAGCCATTTTGAGTCTTTTGTTATCCAGTCGTCCTCTCACACGGAACATCTCTTGGGACGCAATGTTCTTCTCATCTAAGGCTTTGTTATAGTCTGTAAGGACGGCAGCACACGTGTCATTAAGATCATCTATGTAAGGTTGACAGTCATGCATGCTATAGTTTAGAGTTTGGATCATGAGTTTTACCTGTTCGACGATGCTTAGAGTTCCATCCTTTGACATGTAGCAGTAGTTCTTGTCCAACTTTGTAGACCCATCATCATCCGCAGTAGCCAGCATGCAGATTTTCCCTTTTCCTTTTGACACTGCTGATGGCTTCATCTTCGTCTCCGGATGACCAAACTTGATGGTCTCTTTTGACATGGGCTACATATGCCCTTGCCTTTTCCTTATCTTCCAACTCTTGAGCCATTCTAAGATAGAATGCTTTGTCTCTTACGACATTGGCCTTACAATCTCTTGCAAAATGATTCTCTTTGTTGCACTTGTGACAAATCACAACATCAGTCTTTTCTTCTGAGGGAGTATCGGAGTTAGTGGTTTGAGTAGACTGCGGTGCCTCCTTTGGTTGATTATTTTGAGATTGTGGTGGTGGATGAGAACTTTTGGAATATAGAGGATGGTTATTCTGGTAACTGAAGTTACGGTTGAATGGAGGTTTGTTGAACTGTTGATTCTTGCGGAAGGAAGGAGCTGGTAGACGGTTGAACTGTTGGCTAACCAGAGCAATAGCTTTCTGAAATTCTTGTTCATCGTCATACTCTGAGTCAGCTTTTTATGACTGCGTTGGAGTGTCATACGACAGAGAGTAAGATTGATTATGTGGAGCTTGTGCTATGAGAGCAAGTGGTCCTCCGAAGTCAGCACAGTCTTTGAGTATGGTGGATTCTGGTGCTTGCAGTTCTACATAGAGCTTGTAGAGTGACAAAGAACGAATCTTTCTATCTCCTTGGACTATCATCTTATCCGTAGTCCAATGTCTTCCCAAACCATTAAGAAACTAAATATTTGTTTCATGGTTACTGCGGATGGTGCCCGCATTGGATAACTTGGTGACTATCAGATTGAACCTTTTGAAGGAATCTTCCAAGCTTTCGCCAGTATGAGCTTTGAAGTTGTTGAACGCCTTGAGTGCGGTAGTAAGCTTCTTGTCTTCTGCTTGTTCTGAGCCTTCATACAAATTCTTGAGAACTTCCCAGATCTCTTTTGCCGATTTGCAATTTATGATAATATCGAAGTTGTCAGGAGTAACTCCACAGGAGATTTCATAAAAAGCAACAGCATCATTTTCCATTTTATCGAGATCATCCTTAGTGGGACGAGTCATGACTGGTTGACCTCCTCCTAGTCTGGTTGTAGCGCCGTCAGTTTGGACTAGTGTAAGGACTGGGACATGTGGTCCTTCTGTTGGGTTTTGAGCATTCTAACACTCCTATGGTGTACATGCAACCCTATAAACCTTGGATCTATGTTTTCTCTATTATACATGCACATATTAACTATTCCAAGGTTTCATCCTAACTAGCATATTATGAAGCACCTATACTACAAAGTTCTAGTTAGATGACATATCTTTTGATGTAGCTTGATGTGTTCAAGCTTTAAGAGCTTAGCCCAAATAGTGTGGAAGCCTCAAATGGAATCACAAATCACCAAAACACCTTGGAAGAACTTGAGAGAATATGTATGCATACTAAAATCGGCCCACTCTTATTTTCACACACTTGTCTAATTTTGTGAGCCTAGGACCCCTTTATATATTATGGAGAATTAGGGTTACATCCATGTAAACCCTAATACCCATGACCTTTCATTTACATAGGATCCATGGGTTAAAAGCTTCATGGACCATCCATGAAAGCTTAGCCCAACCTAAATGAACTTGGCCCATTCCATATATATAAGAGTCCATATTTAATTAGTTCTTTTTGATCACTTAATTAATTATAAATTAATTCTTGATCAATACTAATTAAAGAATATGATTCCATATTAATATATTAGAACTTATAATGTATTAATATAAATCATAAATATACTATTCTCAAAAGACTATCCATATAAATTGTGTCGGTGAAGTGCAACCCAAATGGACCATGCCGGGTCGGGTCAAGTACATACCAAATATAGTTATGGACTTAGACATTAATCCAACAGTCTCCCACTTGGATAAGTCTAAAACTATTATTGAGTATGACTTCAAAACCTAACTAGCAATCGTAGCTCTTAAAGCCGTTGTCGAACTCTGACCTTGTCAATGACTTGTCCATTAGATAAGGGATCATATATTCCTCCATTCTAGATATCATATGGACTGAGACATGGATTATAATCATTCTCTCTGTCCATTTGTTGTTTCCCGATTTTTGATTTATGATGACTGACTGATTGAACAAATCAAATCAGTCCTGGCTTGGCCAAGCACTCACATGTGTCATCGCTAAATCATCGAGGGGCCCACAAATATCGCTTTTATCCCGAAGGTAAAAGGAATGGATAAACTTCGACTCATATGGCTTGTTCTACTACTTGTTGAATCATACACAAAGAAACGTTTTATAACATCGAGTTACCAATGCGTTTTCGTGCAATCAATGTATAACCAACTCATAGTAACAACTCATATCTCTAGGTTTTAAGAATATAAGATATTATCGTCTCCTGATCACTCGTGATAAAATCCATGAAGTGATTCAAATGAGTGTGGGATGAATCCAATACTCAGAACTTATGAGCACTCATGAGTGTTGTAGCACCACTTTGTCCACCAACTAGGACCTCTACAAACCAACCCATGACAGTCTTGATTCATATCTACTTCCAACATATGACCGACTGTGGATGGTTTGAATAACTTAATCATTCGGGAAGAGCGACTTAGTTATTCTGGAAGTCAAAACATGCAAAGTGAAACACAAGAATAAATGAATCAAATATGGTATCAAATCCTATGAATATAAATAAACACTTTTATTTATCACCATACTGATTACTCATTATTCATTGTTTCGGTTTTATCAACTTTATACTTTAATTAAAAACACTAGTTGTCCCATGCTCCAAGCATGTACACTATGTTTTTCTTAAACAATAGCTTTGCCATACACCAAGTATGCACTGTATACTTGTCTATGATCCTTACTTTGTGAAATAAACCAATTGAACATAATTTCAATGATTCTAATTTCACACTCCCAAATCCTTATCGAAAAATGTGAAAATTTCAAATTCCTATCATTTATCGAAATCTGTTTAGATTTTAAACATATATGCACTGACCCTCCTGTAATGAATATGTACAAAGTCACAAAGACTTGTCAACAGTCATTATAAGGTATTCCAATGGTGATCAACTCCATGGAAACTAAGTCTCAGATTCAAAGTACATTGCTTTGGACATGCTTCTTGCATTAAGTTTTCTAATCTTACACAGATAACTTCCACCTATGGAGACAACTCCATATTCTCATTTTGACTATCACTTCTGAATAAGAGATGCCTCTTTTCAGAATATGTCAATATGGTCCTTCCAAAATTAGCACTATACTTCCAACTGTCCCTGAGCAACCAATCTTTGGTAAACCTCAGATTGTCCTCGACAATTGCTTAATCATTTTAGTCATATCCAATTCTAGATCTTTTCCCTTCTTAATGCCTCTGGGCATTTGGAAAAATTTAGAAATGACAAATATTATAGCACATGCAATCGATCCTGTACCCAAATCAAATGGTACACGATTCATGATGTCTCACATAAAGACATGATTCTAGACCAGTCTTTTGCTATAATATTTTTATTTTCCATGTTTTCAAAATTTGACTATGAAGAGGGATGCCGTAATCATAATCGAATTTTAAGAACGCAATATATAGAATTTCCTTAAGTTGAACCAATCCAACATGAAATTCATATATATATTCTTGACTAAGGATGATTAAGGTCTCAATCTAAGCCTTTAGAACTGAAATGAAGTATATCCTCTCCCTTAATTATAGCAAACAAGTTTTTCAATCCTCGCAGCCTCACGAATTGAAACTTTTGTTTTCTATAATTAACATTGCTAACTTGCAACACTAACAATAATTATCATGCTCCCACTAACATGATGATTATTATCATAACACTTATGCTCCCACTAGCTTTGACATGTACTTAGAAATCAGCTGGACTTCTAGAAATCAATACTTTATTGACTTTCTTACCAAAGTTCAGATTTCTGATACGAGATGCTTTGATAAAACTTTATCAAAATCATACACCTTTCCTTAGATAGCATACATGTGTGTCTAAACAATTTCAGAACTATGAAAAGGGATGTCGTAATCATAGTCTCAATTGTTTAGACCTTTTGCCATCTGCTTCAAATCTACTTGGTGGAAGTGTTTCCTCACCATCATTTTCATGAATCGGAGAGAAACCTTATGACCCTTAGATTTTATGGTGTATGTGTTCTTCTCCATGTGAATCGTTAAAACCATAGTCACAAGACAAGGATAATGACAAATCCAAACTCATATGGACTGAACTTATGCAATCTTAACTTCTTGCCACCTGGCAGTACAGGGCTTACCATTGCTTCCAAGTTGTTATGCAACCAATTGAGAACTTTTAGAACTCCTATGCAAAGCCAACTTTAACTGGAATGGGCACAGAATATGTCAACACGATAGGTTATAAACCTCAAGTCGTGTGCTAGTGAAGAACGTCAGGTTTTATTCTTGATTAGTTCTTGAAATTCTTTTTAGGATCTTTAAGACTCCCACTATCCTCTTGACATATAAGACTATCTTGCCAAATATTCAAGAGATAGTGCGGATTCTTTATCAAGACAAACACTTCACACAATTGGCCTTAGTTGGTCTTTGTTTTATCCAAAACATAACAACTTACCAATTTCAAATGTACAAGAGTAGGACACTTTTACTCTTACATTTGACAAGTGTTTTAAACCTTCCTTTAAGATATGTCACTCAAGTTACAATCTTGGAGTATGACTCTAAGAATTGTTTTGGAACGAAGTATGACTCATCTTCCTGATCTAACCATTTCAACAATTCATGACTCCTATTCTTAGTCATAATAATGCACTAAGATGACCTTTAGAGGACTAATTGTGATATGATTTCTAAATCATTAAGATGATCACAAACATGATACTAAAGTACTCTCCCATCTTTTCAGATTTGAGAAACTTTTATCTTTCTGCCCAATTTGATTCTTCCCATTCGTTCTGCCATACATTAAGACTTTTCCAATGTTTCAGAATTATACTTAAACTTGTAAGTATAACCATATTTACTAAACTTTAGTAAATCAAATAGTCTTAACGAGCTTTGTGGTGGACATGACCAGTGCACAAGAATGTGTACTCGATCCCTTTAGTCCTTCACTTGACTCACACATCCATGTGAACAAGTAATTAGTCTTGATTTTCCAATGCTTGAAAGTTCTCATTCATCATACTATTCAACTTGCATGATTCCGAGTTTCGGTCCAATTGAAACTTGGGTGATGAGGAACTTTCCTGATTTGGTAAATTTAGACACTACCACAAATGAAAGTATCAAATCCATTTTCCAATATTGCTGTCAGTGGAATCATATAAGCAACAATTTTCCACAAATGCCATTGTAAGGATACTTCAAATAAATAAAATTAAACAATTTTGTTTTATTTTAAAACTTTGTAGAAAAACTTATCCTTACAATCCACATGGAAAATTGTTGTTATCTATTCCTTAGCAATATATCATAACTTCATAAGCAACTGCTCAAAATTCTGATGCGATCGAAATCCACCTTCGCAATCAGAATCAGCATATACTTCCTTTAAGATTTCTCTATATTCTTTGATTCTTAAAACATCAACATGTGACCCAGTCACATCATGTAATGAGGATCTCAGAATAGAACTTAACAAAGTTAGATAATGGGCTCTACCTGATGTAGAGTCAAACTTATTGACTTTAACATCCTTAGGTAAATTTGGCAGCTTTGCAATCAACGCCCCTTCCTTTGGCAAAATAAACATATGAACCCTTTGGTAATGGGACTATCTCAGACTTAGCCTTTCTCTTTACCATTTGGTCAACCGGGTTGACTATGGTCAATCCCTTTCCATTGGGAAGAGAATGTTTTTTCTGGATTTCCAGTGTCACCATTGTCACTGTCCATAAAGTTTTTGGGAAGTTGATCTTCTAATCAAATTTGCTTTACTATCGTTTCAAATCATTGCTGATTCAGCAGCACCAAGCAAATAGATATGATCATTAAGGTTCATGTCATAGTCTGTTTCATAGTAGTCCCAAAGGAACTCACAATGTGACTTAGAAAGTGATTGAACATCCAACTTTCTCAAGACTTTGACACCCAACTCTCCCGGCTTGTCAATATGTGACTTCATCTCTAAGATGTGATCATACACAGATGTTGCTTGCCATTAGGGCTTGAGTGACCTTGAACTTGTGGGTTAGGGAGAATAATTGGAGGAGGTGGAGGAAGAGAAGTATGACTTCCATGAGCCAAACTCGGGAAGTCATATTCATTAGGAAAGCTTGGTTTGGGAAGATCATTGTTGTCTAAACCAGACATCAACAATGGGAGAAATTCACGTAAAGTTGATTTAAGTCCTTAATATAACACCCAATACGATATATTAAGGCTAGGACCCAACAAACTATTTTATAACTTGGAAGAGGGATGCCGTAATCCAAGCTATAAAATATTTGAAGGTAGGTGAATGACGATTCACCAATTTCCACCAAGATAAACGAAATGTATTATTAGGTTTTAATTGGTTTTGAAACTCCTAGATTATTTTGAGATTCATTGAACTTTTCAATGGCATGTTTCAATCTCGAGTGTGCCCTTCAGGTTTTGTGACTAGGATGCCGAGGATCACAAAACAAGGTGTGAAGTAACCATGCAAATATACTTGGTACCCTTAATATTTACCCCTCAATCGATGTGCCGGTTAACCACACACGCTCCAACGATACTATGATAAATATTAAGTTACCCTTTGCCTACCTTGTTAAGTCCAGGTTAGTGTGCCGGTTAACCACACACGCTCCACTAACAGCTTAAACAAAGTGCAAAGTGTAATTTCATGGATTAGCACCTTATCCACATTTTCCTAAGTAACTAAGATTGGGAATTTATAAAAAGTTTAGTTACTTAGTATTTATCATTAATACTTTTAATGAAGGGAGAATTATAGTCCTTGTCCTACCTGTTCGGCTAACGACCCTCCACCAGTCAAGGAAGCGGTGGGTGAGAGTGGATACCCATTAAACTGCCATTTTATAGGCAGTAACCTTATACTCCCCTTATAGACCGACTTCATGAATGAGGCCTACTAATGGTAAGACGACTTGGTCTTATACATATAATATATTAAACTTTTAATATTATAATAGTATAAGGGTGTATTTTAGACATTTAAAATACTTGGTGGTTTAATCTATTAATTAAACTATACTCTTAATTTAATTAAATTTAAACCAGGTCATTATGGAATTATTAATTCTCTTTTAATTAAACACTTTAATTATCTATTAATAAAGTCCATAAGAGTTAATTGAATTATTCAATAAAAACATCATAATTCCAATTATTAAATTCAAAATTAAAACTATTTAATTAATTGTTTAAGTTATGAACGCAAGAGTTTTAGAATTCAATTCTTTTTTTTTATCATAAAAAAAACTTTTTCCAAATTCCAAAACTTGAGGGCAAGTTTTGTAACTCTTGAAAACTTTTGGATTCCATAACTTATGGAGTTAAATACTTGTTTTATGATGAAACTTTTCATGTTCCATAACTTAAGAACAAGTTATGGAATTCTTTAAAACATTAAGACCAAGTTTTGTAACTCAATAAAAAACTTTGAATCAATTTTTTTAAAAACCTTTTCATATTCATAACTTATGGAGGTTTCAAAAAACTCTTTAGATCAAACTTTTAAAACCAATAAAATAATTATATCATTTTATCTTTTATTAAATTTGACCTAATTCAACTCATATAGCAAATGATTCAAATTTTACAAATAATTAGTTTTTCACAAAAACAAGTAATTATCTTAAAATTTGACAAACGTCATGTTTTTTTTTTTCTTTTTTTTTTCCAACTTTGAAAATAAAACATTTGCATCAATATAACATAAAACAACCCATGGCTCTGATACCACTGTTGGGTTTTGAGCATTCTAACACTCGTATGGTGTACATGCAACCCTATAAACCTTGGGTCTATGTTTTCTCTATTATACATGCATATATTAACTATTCCAAGGTTTCATCCTAACTAGCATATTATGAAGCACCTATACTACAAAGTTCTAGTTAGATGACATACCTTTTCATGTATCTTGATGTCTTCAAGCTTTAAGAGCTTAGCCCCAATAGTGTGGAAGCCTCAAATGGAATCACAAATCACCAAAACACCTTGGAAGAACTTGAGAGAATATGTATGCACACTAAAATCGGCCCACTCTTATTTTCACACACTTGTCCAATTTTGTGAGCCAATGACCCTTTTATATATTATCGAGGATTAGGGTTACATCCATGTAAACCCTAATACCCATGACTGTTAGGGTCGAAATGTTGTAATAGTCGAAGTTTGTATTTAGGGTCTTCGAACATTTATATAATGTATTTTACTAGGGCATAATATTCGAAGCTTCATGTTTAGTCCTTAGTATATTTTTTGTACGCTTTTCTCTTCTATAAATAGGAGTGGTTACTAGTGTCTTAGTAACGAAGTCTTTACAGAATATTCATTGTCCTCTGTAAAATTTGCAAAAGCGTAATAGAGCCAAACAGATCATATTTACATCGGTGTTCAAATCTTTCAATTCTACTTTGAATTTACTCTCTAATTCGTTCAATACTTGATTCATTGTCTCATCAATTGGTATCAGAGCAGGAATCATATCTCTGATCTGATTTTCACTTTGTTCAAAAGGTTTTTGAGTCAACTTTTTGATTCAAAAGTTTCCGCACTTTTTGAAAGTGAAAAATTGTTTAGATCTAAGTATGTGATTCGATTCTGCACTTAATTCATTGAATCGAGTATTCTAAGAGTGATTGTGATTTGAATCATACAGTTTGTTGTCAAATTCTCAAAGTTTCTTCAAAAATTCTCAAGGATCTATTCCGTACAACAATGACGTCATTCAATCTGAATTCCATGACTTCATTTTCTCATCTTCTAGGATCATCCACCAAAATTCCTATGCTCATCCCTGAGTATTACGATCAGTGGGCTGATCGTATGCAGGATTATCTCAATGGATTGGATAAAGAACTGTGGAATTGCATTTCTGGCAATCTCAATCCACCATCGAATGTTCAACCAATTGGTTCTTCCTCTCGAAAACTCTGAAGTTGAAAATCAATCTGATCGTCTGAAAAAGCTGGAGAAAAGGTGTGTAAGAGAGCTAAGAGGAGCTTTGCCTCCAGTTGTTTACAACTATGTGAGGAGTTGTACAACTGCAAAGGAAATCTGGAACAATCTCAAGGAAAAATTTCAGGGAAGTGAGAAGACGAAAGTTAATTCTGTGAAGCAATGTTTAGTGGAGCTGAAGGACTTCAGACAGAAAGATGGTGAAACAATTGAAGTTTATTACGATCGTCTTAATGAATTGATATATCGATGCAATCGATATGGTATCACTAGATCAGCCATGGAATTCAATCTGATATTTGTTATGGGACTTCGAAAGGAATGGCGTAGTGTGAGCATGATGGTGAAGAATCAACAGAGCTTTGATACGTCAACATTGAATGACTTGTACAACCAACTTAAGACTCATGAAAGCGAAGTGAACGAAATAGCTGAAGAATCGAAGGCTATGTTGGGAGGTCCACTAGCTTTGGTTTCGAAGATCTCTGAAAAAGATGCTGAGAAAGATGCTTCGGATGAAGATGAAGGGTTCATTATGAACTCAGATGATGAAGCAGTTGCCTTTTATTCAAACAATCGTGTGAAAAAGTTCTTCAAAAAGCCTTTCAATCTGAAGGCAAAGTCGTCTGAGACAAAAGGAACTTTCTGAGTAAAAGTGTTGGGGAAGAGAAAAAGAAAGATGAGATGAAAGATTCGAAGTCTGTTGAGGGAAAGTCTGAGAAGAAGCTAAAGGGAGATGCTGGGATTGATTGTCATTATTGCAATGGTGCTAATCACCTTGCTAATGACTGTATGCTTCGAAAGAAGGATGAGAGAAAGAATAAGGTCAAGGATGAGGCGTACTATGCTGAAAAGTTGGAGGAGGTTCGTGCGAAAGCCAATAATTTGTCTCTGGTTGCAAAGGATGAGAATGAGGATGAAGATGGTACTTATCAAATCTGGTCATCTGGATCAGATGATGAGGAAATGCGAAATCCAACCCATGGAGCTATGTTTGCAAAAATGGAGGAAGAATCAGAGGAGGAAAAATACGAAGTGCATGGAAGATGCTTCGTATCAAAAGCTGCTGACAAATCACCAATGACCACAAAGGTACGAAACATTCTTGAATCTTTTAATATTCCAGTACATGCTTATAATTCTGAATTAGTATCTTTTGATGAAACTGTTACTTATTTTGATTCGATTGTGGTATCTGCTAGCAATGAGGCTAAGAAGCTGTCAATGCAATTGCTAGAGACACAGAAGAAATTAGATTTGAAAATCACTAAGATAGATTGTCTAGAACTTCAAATAACGAATATCATGGTTGATAGGGACAATTTATCTAGTGATAATAAACTGTTGTTAGCACAAAGAAACATTTACTGTAATGCTGCTAAAAGATTATATGGGAAAATAACTGAACTTCATCATTCATGCGAAATCAGTAAAGAACAACATAGACAATTGCTGCCATTTTTAGCTTATGAAAGAGCTAAGGTAGACAACATTTCGTATGACTGTGAAAAAGAAATAGCTGATTTTGACAAAGTTCCGAATGACAAGTATAGATATGGAATTGTCAAAGTTGATGAATGTCTTGATTCGAATGATTTAGTTAACATTGTAAATGATACTTTGACTAAATCTGAACAAATTCACATTTTGAAAAAGACTGAGAATTCATCATCTGATTCTCAATCTAATTTTGCTGATATTGAAGATAATTCTGACAATATTAGTGAAATTAGTGAGCTTGAAGATGTTGATTGTTCTCAATTGTCTATTGTTAATGTTGCTTTGAAATCTAAAAGGAAAGAAAAAGTTAAGGATTTGATAGTTTAGAAAGAAACTGATATTCCCACAACTTCGAAAGTTAGTGAAATGAACTTCGTGGATCTCAAAGATTACCAAACTAATGATAGTGATGATGAAGATGTAGAGAAAGTTTCGAAAGAAAAGAAATCTTCAAAGAAAGAAGTAATTCGACGAATAGTTGTTGACTAAGTGTATGGTGATACACAAAAGTTCGAAAAAGTGATGAATAAAAAAGGTGAACATTATCTTGAAACAAACACGGTGGTTTTTCGAAATTTCAAATGCACAGATGATGTCATTTTTCCAAATCAAGTTTTCGTAACTACCGGAAATGTTGAGAATATCAAACCAGAGTTCAAGAATATGGTTGAGGAGGATAATTCAAAAACAACTGAGGAAGGTTTTCTCGCAAATCAAAACACAGTTGAAAACAACTTAACAAAGAATTCATATATTTTTCAACGACAAAAACCACAAAAACAATGGGTTGAAAAATCAAAAGTTGAAAAAGAGAAAGTAATTCGTGTTGAAAAGGAAAATGAAAAAGTTGTCAAATTAAACTCTAAGGAATTTAAAGATCAAATTGACAAATTTTCGAAGGAAAACAACATTTCAAAAAGACAAGCACGAAAGAAAATATTTTGGCAAAATATTGAGTCTCAAACGATGTCTGAATCACAATCCATCAAAAAGGTTTTCAAAGTTAAAAATGATTCTTTTTCAAAAACTCAACAATCATCTCAATCAAATCAAACAAGGTCTGAAGTACATAAGCAAACAAAGTTTTCGAAAGTTTCTAAAAATAACAAAACAAGAGATTTTTCAGAAAGATCCAATTCAAATCAAAAAGTTTTTCAACATCAACATTTTAAATCAAAAATTGATACATCCTATGCTTACTCTTATGTTACCAAACCCAAAGTTGATTTTGTACCTCAACAGCCAAATTTTCCTAATTACACAAAGAAGGAAACTATGAGGATGTCACGGGAAAAAGGAATGACTTCAAGGAAGAACATTGATCATTGGCTTGACGGAAGAGGAAAAATGTATCTGTCAAATAAATATTCAAAAGAGCAAATTCATGAAGCATACGAAAAGTATGTCAATACTTCTTCGAATGGCAGCTCATCATCTAAGGATTCGAATATCTCAGTCAAAACATGGAGACCTGTCGCAAAAGCGAAGACTGTTCAATCACAAACTCAAGATGCGAAGGGAAAAGTCAGTGAACATTCGAAACTATCAAACACTTATGTTTCAGTTCCTTTAGATGATGAAGTGAACTTAATAAATAGTCTCAAAACCAAAGTTTGTGATTGGGTTAAAAGTTCTTCATTTCACTCGAAATTGAAATCTAATTTCCAAGGACCCAAAAAGCCTTGGGTACCTAAAATTTTTCATTGATTACAGGTATTGTGTGACGAGCAATATGATAACAAATGGTACTTTGATAGTGGTTGCTCTCGTCACATGACTGGAAAGAAGGAGAATTTAAGAGATTTTCGAAGTCTCAAAAATGCTGGAGTAGTAAAGTTTGGGAACAATCAAAAGTGTCAAGTCATGGGATATGGAAAAATCACAAATGGACAATTCACAGTGAATCGTGTTGCATATGTTGAAGGTCTTCAACATAACTTGATTAGTGTTTCTCAACTTGTTGTGGGCACTGGCAATCAAGTTCTTTTCAACGAAGAAGGAAGTGTTATTTCGAATGTTAACACAAACGAAATATTACTGAAATCTAAAAGGAAATGTGACATGTTTACTTTGGACTTCAATCCAATTGTAGGCAAACCAACAGTATGTCTTCTTTCGAAAGCTACATCTGATTTAAGCTGGTTATGGCATCGAAGACTTTCACATCTCAACTTTCGAAACATAAATAAACTTGTGGTACAAGATTTGGTAAGAGGTTTACCTATACTTAAATTTGACAATGATTATTTATGTGCAGCTTGTGAAGTTGGAAAGCGACATAAACAAGGTCATCCAATCACAATTGATTCGAAAATTGTTGCACCTCTTGAGTTGATACATATTGATTTATGTGGTCCTTCGACTGTTTCAACTCTCAAAAATAAACGGTACATTTTAGTTATTGTTGACGATTTTTCCAGATTTACGTGGGTTTATTTTCTCAGGCTCAAATCTGAAGTTGCACAAATTATGATTGACTTTATCAAAAAGATAGAAACCACGTTGAAGAAGACTGTTAGAAAAATCAAGAGTGATCACGGAACTGAATTTAAGAACAAAGTTCTTGATTCATTTTTGGTGGACAAAGGAATTTCGCATAATTTTTCATCACCATATACACCACAACAAAATGGTGTTGTAGAACGAAGGAATCGCTCATTATGCGAAGCAGCAAGAACCATGTTGGCATATGCGAATTTACCTCAATATCTATGGGCTGAAGCTGTTTCAACTGCATGTTTTACTCAAAACAGATCGTTCATTCATCGTCGATTTAATATTACACCATACGAAATTCTTAATAATTGTAAACCTAATGTGAAGTTTTTTCATGTTTTCGGATGTAGGTGTTTTATTATGAATCTCAAGGATCATCTTTCGAAGTTTCAAGCAAAAGCTAATGAAGGAATTTTTCTTGGATATTCGCACAATTCAGTGGCATATCGAGTGTTAAACAAGCGAACACGAAAAGTGGAAGAAACGTTCAATCTCACATTCGATGATTATTATGTTAAATCAAATGAGCATAGATTTACGAATCATCCAATTTTTCAAGAAACACAAGTTGAAACTGAATCAATACAAATGGATGATGTTGATTATGATTTGATTTTTGGAATTTCAGATCATGCAGTTGATGCTGAAGTTCATGCTCCTGATAATCACATACCAGAATTTTCAAAACTTACTGATGATTCACCATCGACTCCTCAAGAAGGCGAAACTATGAGTGATAGTCCACTGGAGGGGGAGGAATTGGATTCGAATACTTTAGATGATGAAGAGCATTCTTTCGAGGGGGAGAAAGAACAATTGAATGCTGAAATTGAGGGGGAGCATATTGTTGAGGGGGAGCATAATGTTGATGATACTTGTTCGAATGCAAGCTCAGAAAATGATGAAATATACAAAGATGCCTCTTTGGAATTTGATCCATCATATCCACCAATGGAAAAATGGACAAGAGACCATCCGAAGGATCAAGTTATTGGGAATCCACAAGAGGGAGTTCTGACAAGAGCTCAAATTCGTGCAAAGAATGAGGTATTGAATACTCATCAAGAATTTTGCATGTTTAATGTTTTCATCTCTAAAATTGAACCAAAAACAATTAAGAATGCAATGGAACACTCATATTGGGTTGTTGCAATGCAATCGGAGTTGTCTGAATTTGAACGAAACAAGGTTTGGAGATTAATTCCTAAACCTGAAAATGTTTCGATTGTCGGGTTAAAATGGATTTTTAAAAATAAAACCGACAAAGATGGAAACATTATTCGAAATAAAGCCAGACTTGTTGTAAAAGGATATTCACAACAAGAAGGAATCGACTATGAAGAAACTTTTGCCCCTGTCGCAAGACTCGAGGCGGTTCGAATATTTTTGGCTTATGCAGCTCACAAAGATTTTGATGTTTATCAAATGGACGTGAAATGTGCATTTCTCAATGGAGAGCTTGAAGAAACAGTTTATGTGGAACAACCCCCAGGTTTTATTAACGAAGAATATCCTAATCATGTTTATATTTTAGATAAGGCAGTTTATGGTCTGAAACAAGCACCAAGAGCATGGTATGCAACACTTACATCATTTTTGAAACAATCTAAATTTAAACAAGGATCAGTTGATCCCACATTATTTCGAAAGAAAGTGGGGAATCATCTAATGCTTGTTCAAATTTATGTTGATGATATTATTTTTGGCTCGACTGACCCTGCTTTGTCTAGAGAATTCGAAGATTTGATGAAAAGCAAATTTGAAATGAGCATGATGGGAAAAATCAATAATTTCCTTGCATTGAATATTCGTCAAAACAGAGAAAGGATTTTCATTAATCAGGAAAAATATACGAAAAATCTGTTAGAAAAGTTTGGATTGACGAATAGCACAAAGCTTCGTGTACCAATGGCAACAGACATAAAGCTAACACCGTCGTTGGAAAAACCTGCTGTTGATATAACGTTGTATAGGAGCATGATTGGTTCATTACTTTATCTAACAGCAAGTAGACCTGATATCATGTTTTATGTGTGTAATTGTGCTAGGTATCAGTCTAATCCACGCGAACCACATCTTACTGCAGTGAAGAATATTTTCGTTACCTTAAAGGCACAATTTCGTTAGGATTGTGGTATCCTTCGAAAACTGGATTCTTCGTTCAAGCATACTCAGATGCAGACTTGGGTGGTTGTAATCTTGATCGAAAAAGCACAAGTGCAGGATGTCAATTTCTTGATGGCAAATTAGTCAGCTGGCAGTCGAAAAAGCAAACGTGTGTGTCAATTTCCACAGCTGAAGCAGAATATGTGGCTGCTGCTGCTTGCACTTCGCAAATAATATGGATCCAAAGTCAATTGCGTGATTATGCAATTAATATGAAAAAGATTCCATTATATTGTGATTCTCAAAGTGCAATAAGAATTTGTCATAATCCTGTGCAGCATTCAAAGACTAAACACATAGCTCTTCGTTATCATTTCATTAAAGATCACGTGGAGGATGGAAACATTGAAGTACATTTCGTGAAAACAACTGATCAGTTAGCTGATATATTCACGAAAGCTTTGGATGAAAAATCTCTAATGCGAATAATAGAAGGTCTTGGAATGATCGATGACAATTCTGTTCCATGCGAAAAAGAAGAATGATAGGCGAAAAAGAATGAATCAGAGGCGCTGAATAAAAGATAACACAAAGTAATTCAGCATTCAGAGGTTACTGTTCATAGTCAACGCTTCGAACGCTTCGAATTCGCATGATTGTCACTTATTCTCAGCGTTGAGTTAATGGTTACTGTTCATAGTCAACGCTTCGAACGCTTCGAATTCGCATGATTGTCACTTATTCTCAGCGTTGAGTTAATGGTTACTGTTCATAGTCAACGCTTCGAACGCTTCGAATTCGTACATTTGTCACTCTTCAAGGAATGCCAAATATTCGTCTCTTAAAAAAAAAATAATAATAATAATTCAAAACAACAAAAATATTTTTATTTTTAGACTTTTGTTGCAGATTATGATGATTCAGAGGGGACAATGCAGGCAGTTTTAGGGTCAGGTAAAATTTTTCGTATGAATTAATATCTTTTTCATTATTCGAATTAGTTAGGTTGTCCCTAGAAGCATGCTGCTGCATGTCGTCCAAAGCCTCCATGACTCAATGTGTGTGTACGAAAGCCTTAATGAAATGTTTCGTACGAAAATTTCTTCCCAATCAGGCTTATATTCACATTAGTCTCTGAGCTACCTTACTCTTCTCACAATGAGTTAAGAGTTTCCTGTTTGGTCCAAAACATAACAGAGGTACTTTTCGTGTTTGGTCCAATCTTTTTCATCCAAAACATTCTTACACGATCACACACAAACACGTATATCCGAGAGGTCTCTGATCAAACCCATCGAGACTTAGATATATAAAAACTCTGTGTTTATGATCTGACATCATGAGTCCGTGATGGAAGTGAAACCCAAAAATCTTACACATTAAGGAATTGACGGGGAACATTGTTCCAGATATATACGAAACTTTTGTTTCTGTACCAATGTTCGAAACTCCAAATCATATTCATTTCGAATGAGTGGTCTTGATCAAGCATTCGAAACCCACGATGTTTGTTACCCAACAAGATCCAGTATACAAATTTTTTTTTAATATGATTTCCGTATGAGTTTCATTCGAATGTCCTTGTCATGTTAAAATTTTTCAAAGCCGACTTGTCATTGACTACACTGGTCATACAAGTAATTTATGTTATACTTTATCACCTTATGTTTAGGTTGACATGTAACGAAATTTTGAACCTACCCATGAAGCATTCTTAAAAGAAGCCCTTTGATACTTATCAAAAAGTATTCGATTGTAATTCACGGGAACATACACAAGCTGTTGATCATCTCTCTTGATGATTAACGAAGCAACCTTTGCCCGGGGTTTAACTGCCTTCGTGTCAAATTAAATTTTTGACATCACAAAATTTAAAATTTTTTTTTTTTTTTTTTGTTTCTTGTCTAAACTTTCTTTGGCACACTACACACACGAAATCCTTGAGGTTCTGAGTAATACCAACTCAGACTGATGATTTCGAACATCTGGCAAATGACTTCGCTTTTTATCCCAAAAGTGAAAGAGCCTTGCCTCCATTCGAAGGGTTCTAACGGTTACAATTCTATTAAGGGGATAATGACAGGCTGTGTATACGTGACGTATGGTATTTTGCCCAGTTTTCCAGGTGATGTGACAGACACTTTTTGACGCATGGCTACCTTTCCGCTGTATAGGTCCGATTTTCAAGGTGCCATGTCGGATCTCATTAAATGCATCCCGCTTCAAATTCAAATCATTAAGGGTTACATATAAAAGGGGGTTCAAGAGTACTTTATACGTTTATGCGATCAAAACTCAAAACTTCCCAAATTCTCTGTTCTTCATCTTTTTCAAACCCTAACAATGGCGACTACTGCTCATGTCGATCCTTCTACTGAAGATACTTCTTCTGCACCAGTTATGAAGATTCAATCTACCAAATATTATGTGGATGGTGAACTTTCTCAATGTCCAGAAGAATTCAAGATGCTTATTGTTTCTTTAAAACACTCTGTTTTATCCAAAGCAATGTTCAATTTCTTTTCTATTCCGGTATCCTGGCTTTCTCAAGCAGGATCTACTGCCACATACAACAAAGCCTCTGATTCGATTACTTTTCACCTAATCAATGACAAAAAGGTTAGGCTTTCCAAGAAACTGTTTTGTCAGATTCTTGACATTCCAAATACACCTCCTTTTGTTGAATTTCAATTCTCCCAAATAATTCATATGTTTAATGAAATGGGATATCAGCCCCCATTGTCAAAGATAAGTGACTTTCAGAAGTCTGGTCTTCCAAAATTATGGATTTTTTTGTTTGGGATATTTTTGCGTTGTTTAACCGGAAGAACAGTTGGATTAGATAAAGGAAGGATGGAGGTTTATGCCATGGTGGCTGGTTTATACTATGATCTTCCAGCAGACTACTCTACACAGCTATGGAAGGAATTCCAAAAAGGAGTAGAACATACGAATGTTATTCATGGCATTTCGTATGCTAGGTACTGGAGTCTAATTCTGCAACATTTTTACAACAAGGAAGGCATCTTGGTTTCAAATGAAGATGAGAAGGTTACTTTTCAATCTTATCACTTTCCGAAGGAAGTTGTTGACAATGATGATGAATTTCCAAACGTTGCTCGGATTCCAGACGCGATGCTTAAAAGGGTGGATCCTACGAATCCTGTTTTGATTGCATATCTGAAAACATTCGATTCTTCTATTCCTATGGGAATTTTGTTGCCACGCGACGAAAAGAAGATCAAAAAGTCGAAGAAAGCTGATCCTGCTTCACCTGAAAAGAAAACGAAGGGTTCAACATCCTCTAAATCTTCAAAGAAGAAGACAGAAAATGTTGCACTGACAGTTGAAGCAGCACAAGTGATTGAGCCAATAGTGGAAGAGACTCAAGAGAACGTGATGATTCCTTCGAAAACAGGGATGTTTCGAAGAATCAAGATGAAATCCACTCACAAACG
Organism: Lactuca virosa; assembly: GCF_052849685.1. Taxonomy (NCBI): domain Eukaryota; kingdom Viridiplantae; phylum Streptophyta; class Magnoliopsida; order Asterales; family Asteraceae; genus Lactuca; species Lactuca virosa. The sequence goes on from NC_136428.1 coordinate 176,400,914, forward strand.
AAAGTCACCATCACAGAAGTTGATTCGCAAGCCTCAAATTACTCACCAAGGAGTTTTAATTCGTGAGGTACCTGTTCCTGTTTCTCCCGGATCCAAGAAAAGAGCAGCAGAAGATATGGCAAAACACTTGTCACAACCGAAAAAGAAGAAGACGAAGAAGACTCGAAAGTTTGTTTTATCTACTGAGTCTACACAAGAGGATGAACGAATACCAGAAACTCTAGAGTTCACTTCTATCATTACAAGTTCCATTCCTGAGAAGACTGTTATCATACCACCCGAAGTTCCGATTACCAAGTCAATTTTTGAGGAGGTTCGAACTTCAGGCATCCCTGCACACGTATCTGATACGGATGCAAATGTCAACATGGGTGAAGGTGGTTCGAAAGATGCAGATCAAGGTCCAATTATCTCTACTCCTTTCGAATCATTGGTTTCTGTTACACCAACATCTACTATTCCTCTCACATCAACCACTGTTTCACCAACCTTTGAACATATCATCAATCAACCAATTACTTCCATTTTTTCCTCTCAATCCACTGATACACCCAAACCATCTTCACCCACTGAAACTGATAATGAAGGGTTTGGTGGAACATTCGAAGACCTAGAGTTTCATGATGAAGAAGAAGAATTTCCTGATCATATGTTAATGACAATGAAGCAATACAAAATTCTTAATCAAAAGTTGAACTCCATCATTCAATCTCAAGCTGATCTTGGCGGAGGTTCATCTATTTCAAGTTTGGAGGTTGATTCTATGCTCAAGATGTTTGAATCAAGAGTAATCAACAAAGTTTCTGGAATGATAAAAGCCTCTGAGTCTGTTATTTTAGAAAAGGTTGATTATACAGATCAGAATTCTGAGCTTCGTGTTAAAACTCTCAGATCTGATTTTATGGGAGAAGTTAAGGATCTGCGAAGCATAACAAAAGAACGACATGTTCTTTTTGTTCAGGAAGTCAAGAAAGTGAGGGAGGATGTTAACTCCCAAATTCACGAACTTCGTGAAGACATGAAAAAGGAAATTTTATCTGTTCAACATGATTATGCGTCCTTCAATCAGAAGGTCGATATCATTTGTGATGTTGTCACTCGATTTGTCAAGCTATACGAAGGTTTGAGTCCTCAAATAACTCAAATCTCATAGTCTGAAAGTGAAAATTTTGAAGGTGTGATCAAGTTGTTAAAGGAGTTGAAGGAGATCTCAACGAAACCGGTTTCGTCACCGTTGATTACTCCAGAATTTTTGTCCCAGAAGTTTGTGCAGTTCGAAGCCATACTTAACAAGCAACTTGCTCCATTATTTCGCATATCTAGTCTTCTTCCCACAACTACTGCCCCTCCTGTTTTCATAGGGGTGCAAGGGGGAGAAAGGAAGTCAACAGAAGAAGAAGCGAAAGTGGTGGGCAAGGTATTTCCATCTAGCATCCCTTCAACAAAACCAGTAATTGTGTCTGCTCAACCAGTGACCTCAACAATCGTAACAACATTACCAATTACAAGAACAATTTCGAAAGGAATTGTAATTGGTAAACCTTTGGAATCTGGTGGAAGTGGTTCGAAGCTAAAAGATATAACTGAAAAATCTGCTTCGAAAGACAAAGGAAAATCAATTCTGGTTGAAAAATCTAAAGAAGAAAAGAAGGCTGAAGCTGAAGCTGAACTCGAGAAAATGAGGCTTATTCAAAGCATCATGACTCAGAGGGCTGGTGATCCGAAGGGCATGAATAAAGGTGATCCAGCAAAACATTACAACTATGAAACAATCGAAGCCTTGGTTGCTTTTAATCACATGTACTCATTTGATAAGAAGCCAAAACAGAGTTATGTGGTTACAAACACTGATGCATGCCAGTTGGATTTCCCTATAAATGAGATGATGTTCATCATGCCTCAGTTCAAAGCTGAAGGGAATTTCAAAGAAAAAGATGAAGGGACTCATATGAAAATTCGTTTTCATGCAGTACTTGGCAAAGCCCCTGAGGATGTATGGTCACTGATCAAGATCACGAAGGTGATAAGCATGAAAAAGGATGTGGTATTTGAAAACATTGTTCAAAATGTTAAATATGTTGTGGCCAGGGCAAATGGAAAAACATGCGAATTCACTATTGCAGATTTTCCTCTGATGAACTTGCATGACCTTATACAAGTGGCATTGCTTCTGAAAGACAAATCCTTTTCTTTTCTGTAAAATACAGATCTAGAGGAATTCAAACTTGGAGTTGCTCACATCAAAATCTTCATTGAGAATTATTATGAGTGCCTAGCACTGACTGATGTGGAGTTGGCTACTGCAAAAGGAATGGAAGTAAAAGTTCCAATGGCTCCTTCGTTGACTCAGACTGAGTTAAAGAAATATGCTGATGGAGAAATATGTTTAAAGCCATTTGGAATAGTTTTTGCTGGAAAGGATAAAGCTGGAAAAGCGAAGCGGTTTTTGTTCCAAGCTAGCGAAGTGGAGAGATATTCTACATCTCAATATACGAACTTGATTGTTCGTATGAACCACTGCAAAAAGAACAATGAAGGAGACAAGAAGGAATTGAAGAAAATTATTTCTTGGTATACTGAGGTTCGAAGAGTTTTGTTGTACTCCATTACTCTACTTACAAACTGAAGACTTCGACTTTGATTACAAAGGGGGAGATTGTTAGGGTCGAAATGTTGTAATAGTCGAAGTTTGTATTTAGGGTCTTCGAACATTTATATAATGTATTTTACTAGGGCATAATATTCGAAGCTTCATGTTTAATCCTTAGTATATTTTTTGTACGCTTTTCTCTTCTATAAATAGGAGTGGTTACTAGTGTCTTAGTAACGAAGTCTTTACAGAATATTCATTGTACTCTGTAAATTTGCAAAAGCGTAATAGAGCCAAACAGATCATATTTACATCAGTGTTCAAATCTTTCAATTCTACTTTGAATTTACTCTCTAATTCGTTCAATACTTGATTCATTGTCTCATCAATGACCTTTCATTTACTTAGGATCCATGGGTTAAAAGCTCCATGGACCATCCATGAAAGCTTAGCCCAACCTAAATGAACTTGGCCCATTCCATATATATAAGAGTCCATATTTAATTAGTTCTTTTTGATCACTTAATTAATTCTAAATTAATTCTTGATCAATACTAATTAAATAATATGATTCCATATTAATATATTAGAACTTATAATATATTAATATAAATCATAAATATACTATTCTCAAAAGACTATCCATATAAATTTTTGCCGGTGAAGTGCAACCCAAATGGACCATGCCTGGTCGGGTCAAGTACATACCAAATATAGTTATGGACTTAGACATTAATCCAACACCTTCTTCTACGGATCGCCATACATCTCTACCAAGTCTCCTTAAGTATCTTTCCATTCTTTGGGACCAGGGATGATATTCATTTGCTACCAGTATTGGGGATCGAATAGAACCACCAACACTGTTGGAAACATTCATAGATAACGATTGTGCCATATTTTTTGAAGTTTTTTTTTTAAGAAATGAGCTTCAGTGGTATAGAAGGCCCTTTGAAAATCAGAGTTCCATTTTCAAAAAGCAACCACTATGGCTCTGATACCAATTGTTGAGAGAAAAACTTAGAGACACACTTGAACAAACGTTAGAACAAGTAGATTGCGGAATAGTTAATCTCGAAGGATCTAAAAGCTCAACAATAATATTGATAAGTTAGAGTTAGATAGTTAGAGAGTTAGTTGCGGAAAAGTAAAGAAATAGAAACGACAACAATTGTTATATCAAGTATACACATAAGTTGATTCATAACAAGGAATGCATTCAAACCAAGTTAATAAGGAAGATCAAACTTAGTGATTAAGTCATAAAAGACTTGCTCCGAAGAGAGGTTATAATCAGTTGTATTCTAGTACGATTTGAGAGTAAGAAGGGATGCGTAGTAAGATAGAGAGATAGAAAAAGATATCTTTCAAAATGTTAAGAGTTCTGAGTTGTAAGCTCTATTTAAGTGAGAACGAATGAGCTCTATTTATAGAGACTCAGAAAGTACACTAGATTGCATCTCTAAGAGTAGCCATGCAAGGCATACTGGACAATAGAGAGTTTTACAACAAAAGACAATTAAAGTAATCTAGTAAAGAGACTGCGGTAGATAGTGACTCCGGATGCGGTTGCTGATGAAGGAGCTTGACTGTGGGTGCTTGTCGACTGCGGTACCTGAAGTTCAAGAGGGTCACTTTTTATGATTCAACAAGAAGGAGCTACTGTGGTTACCATTTTTACTAAAAGAAATAAGGGTTTTCTTAGAGAATCTTTTCATCAAATATAAAGAAACTATTACAGTTAACTCCGTGAGTACCAAGTGAATACACCAGGGTTATATACAACGATGATCTAACAAACAATGAGATGTGTGTCTTCCGCCTCATTTCTTGTTCCTTGTTTGGTTGTGGGCTTAGGGCAGATACACACAACCGATTGTTTGTTTACTCTGGCTTTTATATAACTTGTATCTATTTAGTACTCATAGAAATGATTGTAGAGTTATGTTTACTTATCTTTCATCAAAGCAGGAAATATAGGATTTTCTGGAGGAACAGGCGAACTTTTCGAAACAGAACTTACAACTTACTACAACTTTCTTACAACTCACTTACATCACTAAAATGTTATGAACTCACCAGCTTAAATGTTGATCTACTCTTTCAAAATAACTTGTATTCTCAAGAGACCAGTAGACAGGTACGCGCACTGGGATTCAGAAGATGGAGCAGTATAGCTTCATGTCTTATTTTGTTATTTACTTTGTAGTCTATGTTATGTGAACACATACTTTGTAAACACTTTCTTTCTAATGAAATGGTTGTTTATTACTTTGATTACTATGATACATGTCTTGTGATACTAAACATGACGTCCTCCACCCCCGAACGTTTCCGCCGTTCCGGTTTTGGGGTGTGACAGATTGGTATCAGAGCATTGTTTATAGTGAACTAAGTATATCAACCGATAAAAGATATACAACTATAAATACAATGGGTTCGAAGTGCTCTGGATAAGAATATATTTTAAATATATAATGATACCTTATAAAGGTATACATCCATGCTTATACATATATACATACTAGAAAAAGTATCACAACAACAAAAGAACAGAAGTAGTTAAAGGTTGAACACTAGGGTCAAACCTGGACAGTTATGTAATCATAGCTAGGATCAATATAGACTGATCAACTATATTCATTCGAGATGTGACCGACATGTGTTTAGGAGTGATGTGGTGCTCCAACAGTCTTAAAACTTACCTAACTCTATTCAAGAGAATTCTAGATCTAAACATAAAGATAAGATACTATGGGAGTATTTTATGATGCTATAACACGATAACAAGTTTAAAACATACCAAGTACATTACATTAAAATACTATAGGAGTATTTTAGGCACTATATAAATAACTTATGTGATAACTTAAAAGACCCTTACAGATAGGTCTATGATCTTGCAATATATACTCCCGAGGTTATATATAATTGAGATTTTATAGACTTAGAATTTGTGATCTACGCTTCACTACATGTTCCTTGTTTGGTTGTGGTTTTGGAGTAGGATCACTTATTCGAAGGTGTATTTAATCTTAAATTATATAGAACTTGTATACATTGTGCGATTATAGGAGGACTCTGTAAGGATCACCCCATAATGTTTCACTTAAATCTCATAGATTCTCTAGACACTTACATTCTCGCACGACAAACCCAGATAGATGTAACCACTTCCTCGTAGCAGTCAAGATAAGAGACAAGGAGGAACAAGAGTAAGTTCATGAGAAGTTTTCAAAGAAGGATCAACCGAAGTGACCAAAACGTCTAATACGTCACACTAATAAATAATAATCATTTAGAACTTAATGAGTTAGTGAAAACACTGCTCACACTATATGTTAGGATTATCTTCTTTACATGCAACTGGTAACAGTTATTCAGGTAACATATATTCATTCGAGGATAGCCATTTCTAATTCATAAAGTTTATTTGGTATAGACTCTTTTATGAATTGTTTCCAAAACCCTGTGGAAGTCAGGACCAGATGCCCTCAGAACTTGGATAACCTTATCTTTCAGCTTTCGGCTTATAAACCTCTACTTTAGCAAAGATGCCTCCTCGTCGATCAGCAAGACGCACTACTCCGATAACTCCAACTCCAACGCCACAGTTCGATGCTGCTGCTCTCCACGCAACAACATTCTCCGCAGTGGCAACTGCTCTAGCTCACTTCGGCGAAGGTGGTACCTTCGGATCTGGTAGCGGTAGCCACTTAGGCAACCCGGAGATTCTCACGGACACCCAAGGGAGTGTTCGTACAAGGACTTTATGAACTGAAAACCCAATGCCTTTAATGGAAATGGTGCAGTCATCGCTCTGATGCGATGGTTCGAGAAAACAGATTCGGTCTTCGAAATCTGTTCGTGCCCAGAAGGGAGCAAAGTGAAGTTTGCTGCCTGAACCTTCTCTGACAGAGTCCTAACATGGTGGAAGAGCCATGTTATATCACTGACCCTATAAGTGGCTAACTCAATACGTTGGGAAAACCTAAAAGAGTTAATGCTGGAAGAATACTACCCAAGGGGCGAAGTTCAAAAGCTGGAACAAGAACTGTGGGAGCACACTATGGTCGGCTCAGACATAGTAGCCTACACTGACAGGTTTAGCGACCTGGCAGCACTGTTTGTCACACCCCAAAACCTGAACGGCGGAAACGTTCTGGGGTGGAGGACGTCATGTACAGTATCATAACAATGCATAATAGTAAAGACAAGCAACAACATCCATTGCATTAACATAATAATTTTAATATAAGCGTGTTCTGTATAGTATGTAAGACACCAAAAGTATGATCAAAATAAAAGATGAGTCTTGTATGTACTCCATCTTCTCAAAAGCTTCATCGCTACTTATCTACTGATGACCTCAGAATACAAGTTATTTTGAAAGAGTTTATCAGCATAAAGCTGGTGAGTTCATAAGTATTTATTGTCATTGCTTGTATGAAAATGTTTGTAACAACGTAGTGTAAATGTTAGTAACTGATTTCAAATGTTTGTAAATAGTTATACTCCCTAGAAAATCCTATATTTATCAGTAAAATGTAGTCTTCTACCAAGACCCGACTGTTTGTATGTTTATTCTTTTGTAAAAGTAAGAGTTCTCCCCAGTGAAACTATTAGTGTAAAAATATAGTTTTACAGTTCACTCATGTAAGGTGATTACAACATACATGTAATAGGGGAAAGTAGTGTTTTACCCCAGCAGTATCATTGCTGACTAATAGTGATGAAAATGTAGACTCCAGGTAGTATTAAATGTACAATACACCTCGGGAAGTCCGTTTTGCCTTTAATTCTTAATTGGTTAATTAAAGGTTTGAATGTGAACTCGTATGTAACCATGCTGATCGACGGCTGAATAACTGATGACCCTCCAGGTCATATGTAATGAGGTAACATTATGTCACCCCTTGGCCTTTCGGCTGGGACTCTAGCTAGCAGTCGGGATGTGGGAGTGTCTGTCCCATATGGATCTATACACACAATGCCCGTTCTCCCTCCAGGAGACTCTGGTTACAAAGTGATACCACAATGAAGTGTCGTATCAAGAAGTAGTATGTCACATTCCGTTTATAGTATTCGATGTTTGTGTAGTAATTCTTAGTGTAGTAATGTCTTCTCTGTACTAATGTATAGTATAATCACTTGTGTAGTGTATAGTATGTTCTCTTGTATAGTGTATAGTATGTTCTTTTGTATAGTGTATAGTATGTATTGTTTCTCAATGTAGTACTTATGTAGGGAGTCGTAAATGTACTGACTCTTGTATGTATCATTATAGTAGTAATAGTGAGTAGTAATCCCTTAACTATACCTATTATAGTTAAATAGTAATGTTGTTTGTATGCCTTCGTTTCACAAAGGTACCAAACTAAAGTGAAAGCTTTTATATCCATCACATATATATATGATATATAACTAAGAGTTCAACGACATTCGGACAAATAACAGGATACCCTAAGTACACAACCAAACAAGGAACAGGAAATAAGGTGAGCTATCAGTCCTAAGTCCTTCAAGTCTTATTTATATAAATATATTAGTGTAGATATGAGTTTGAAAAGAACATAAGTTTAAAAGAGTTTTGAAAACAATTTTAGCATTTAAAAGAGTTTAGTAAAAGGTTTTGAAGTGCTTAAAATCCGTAAGTTTGATAGTAACTTGAAAGTAATAGAAAATCCTTCCGTTTGTTCTAGACATTAATCACATGCAATGAAAGCAATATCTAGAATGTTTCAACTTGTATTCCCCCCCCCCATAAAAGCATTTAAAATCATTTCAAAGGTTGATTAAGGGGTATGTACTCACCTGAAATGAGTGATGCGAATGTAAGATCGGAAAAAGGATGCTAAGTGTCAAGTGAAGACTTGAGCACACACGGATCCTATTTAGCATATAAAGACACATATATGCGTCCAATTAGTGTTTAAAAAACTAATTAAGAGGGATAACATTCTTATAGTCTAGGAAACACTTATATGGAAGTGTTACAATCACAAATGATTGCATAAAAGGAGTGTATGGTCACCAAATGGAGTTTTCGGTCCAAGAGGTATGTTCCTAGAAGCTTTCGGTCCTAATGGTATTCTCGGTCCGAAGGTTTTTCGGTCCGAAGAGGTTCTCGGTCCGAAGAGGTTCTCGGTCCGAATATGGTTCTCGGTCTTTAGGGTTTTCGGTTAAGACAGAAAACTCAAGATCCTTGATGCATGTGGTGATTTTCAAGGGGTTTCAAACATGCAAAGGGGTTCTAACCTTTATCCGAAGCCTTAAGTGAGTTTTAAGGTCTTAAAGGATCTTTCTTTAGGGTTTTCGGTTTAAGGAGATGCACTAAACCGAAAACTCCTTCTGTTCTTGGAAAGTGACGATTTCAAGGCCTTAAACAAGATTTTCAACTAGATAATAAGTGCAGAAAGCAATACTTACGATTTAGAGGCAAAGAAGGGTGTTTTCGGCCAAATACACACTAGTATGTGTTCTTGGTGTTCTTGGAGAACACTTGAAGATCTAAGAAAAAGAGAAGATTTCATGGATGAAATCATGTATAACTACTAGATGAAGTGTTGTATCAACAAATCAAGAGAAGAAACACTTACATTTTTGGATGATTTGGAAGTAGGTCTTATGATACTTGAGAGAAAAAGCGGGTGTTCTTGAGTTTGGAAGTAAGAAATGAGGGAAAGAGGAGTAAACTCATGCCTTAAGCATGAGTTCTCAGTCAAAGGAGGGTCTTCAGCCCAAACCCCTCATGTTTGGCCGAAAACACTTCCTTAAGGTGTTATTTGTTTTATTTGTTCCCCGATAATCCTAAAAAATAATTCCTTTCGTTTATTCTCTCGAATAATAAAAATTTAAAAATACCCATACGGACTTTAAACCGAGCAAAAATTTTGCAGAAATGAATTCGACTCTTAATTGACGTGTTTGACTGTAGAGTTCGTACAAAAGAAAATTTCGGGTTGTCACATCATCCCCCCGTTAGAGGGAATTTCGTCCCGAAATTAGAGCTCAAGAACTAAGTTATTACATATAACTAAGTGAAAAGATGAGGATATTTAAGTTTCATTTGATCCTCGCGCTCCCAAGTTGAGGCTCTCGTTGATCTCGATCTCGTCGAGTGGGATTACAAGAATCTCGTCGGATAGGCACTTTTTCAAGTTTGAGACGTGGACGGTAGGATGTACGTTACTGAGCTCGTGGGGTAGGTTGAGTTTGTATGCTACAGGGCCGATTCTAGCGAGAATCTCGAAAGGACCTATGTATCTTGGATTCAGCTTTCCATGCTTTCCGAAGCGTATCAAGCCCTTCCAGGGTGAGACTTTCAAAAGGACTCAGTCTCCCACCTGGAATTCCAAAGGTTTCCTCTGTTTGTCTGCGTAGCTTTTCTGTCGGTCTCTAGAGGCTTTCAATCGTTCACGAATCTGAACGATATTCTCTGTCGTTTCCCGAATGATCTCCGGACCCGTGAGAGTGCTGTCAGGAATTCGTCCTTTAGCTAACTGAGTGTCACCCACCTCAGCCCAGCACAGAGGGGATCTGCACTTCCGGCCACAGAGGGCTTCAAATGGAGCAGCCTTGATGCTCGTGTGATAACTGTTGTTGTAGGAGAATTCAACAAGGGGTAAGTGAGTATCCCATGCCTTCCCAAAGTCAATCACACAGGCTCGCAACATATCTTCTAAGGTTTGGATAGTTATCTCACTTTGTCCGTCGGTCTATGGATGGTAGGCCGTACTCATGTCCAGCCTCGTTCCTAAGGAGCTTTGTAGTGACTGCCAGAACCTCAAAGTGAATCTACTATCTCAGTCCGAGATAATGGATATGGGAACACCGTGTAGTCGTACAATCTCCCGTATGTAGGTTCTTGTGAGCTTCTCCATTTTTTCGGTCTCTTTGATGGGTAGGAAGTGTGTGGATTTGGTCAATCTGTCGACGATGACTCAAATGGTATCCAGTCCACCCGTTGTCTTGGGTAGCTTGGTTATGAAGTCCATTGTGATCCTCTCCCACTTCCATTCTGGTATCTCCGGTTGCTGAATTAGACCTGATGGTTTCTGGTATTTGACCTTAACCTTTGCGCAAGTAAGGCATTTACTCATGAAGGTAGCAATTTATGCTTTCATGTTAGGCCACCAGTATAGCTTTTTAAGATCCAGATACATCTTATCTGAACCCGGGTGGAAGGAATATCGAGTGTTGTGCGCTTCCTTCGTGATCAAGTCTCTGAAGCCACCGTGTCTCGGTGTCCAGATCCGATCCATGAGATATAAGGCTCCGTCACCTTTGACTTCCAAGTTCTTATTAATTCCACGTACGGATTCTCCCGCTACATTTTCAGGTTTTAAGGCCTCGAACTGAGCCTCCTTAATTTGTGTGGATAGATGTGAATGGATAGTCATAGTTAATGACTTGACTCTTCGTCCAGAATATTCTTTTCGACTTAGGGCGTCTACTACCACGTTGGCTTTACCCAGATGATAACAAATTTCGCATTCATAGTCATTGAGTAGATCGACCCACCGTCGTTGTCTCATATTGAGCTCCTTCTGGTTGAATATGTGTTGTAGGCTTTTGTGGTCTGTAAAGATAGTGCTCTTCGTACCATACAGGTAGTGTCTCCAGATCTTCAGGGCGAACACAACTGCTCCTAGTTCAAGGTCGTAGGTGGTGTAGTTGACCTCGTGTGTCTTCAGCTGTCTTGAGGCGTAGGTGATGACCTTACCTCGTTGCATCAGAACACATCCGAGCCCCTGGTTGGATGCATCACAGTATACCACGAAGTGGTCTATCTCTTCGGGGAGGGATAGTATCGGTGCATTGCATAAGGCTCGCTTCAGGGTTTAGAACGCCTTCTCTTGTTTCTCCTCCCAGTCGAAGGCCACGCCTTTCTGGGTCAACGTAGTGAGGGGTTTTGCAATTCGAGAGAAGTTTTGTATGAATCTGCGGTAGTAGCCAGCAAGGCCTAGAAATTGACGAATTTCTGTAGGCGTCTTCAGTGCTGACTAGTTCTCAATGGCTTTAATTTTCGAAGGGTCCACGTGGATTCCTTCTTCGCTAACCACGTGTCCTAAGAATTCGACTCTTTGGATCCAAAATTCGCATTTAGAGAATTTCGCATAGAGCTTCTCTGATCGTAAGGTTCCTAGGACTTTTCGTAAATGATCGCTATGTTCCTCCTTACTTCGAGAGTAGATAAGTATGTCATCGATGAAAACGATAACGAACTGATTCAAGTAAGGACGACATAAGCTATTCATTAAGTCCATGAATACTGCAAGCGCATTGGTCAATCCGAATGGCATCACTACGAACTCGTAGTGTCCGTAACGAGTTCGGAAGGCTGTCTTCGGAACATCCTCCTTAAGCACTCATAACTGGTGATACCCGAATCTTAGACCAATCTTAGAAAAGTAACTCGCCCCTTGCAGCTGGTCAAATAAATCGTCTATGCGAGGAAGAGGGTAACGATTCTTGATTGTAAGTTTCTTGAGTTCCCTGTAATCGATGCACATACGGAACGATCCGTCTTTCTTCTTTACGAACAAGACTGGTGCTCCCCAGGGTGAGAAGCATGGTCTTATAAAGCCCTTGCTGAGCAGTTCGTTAAGTTGACCGGACAGTTCTTGCATCTCAGTGGGTGCTAGACGATAGGGCGATTTGGCTACGGGGGTCGCCCCTAGAATTAAGTCGATTCGGAACTCGACTTGACTTTGCAGGGATAATCCTGGGAGTTCTTCCGGAAAGACGTCGGCAAAGTCGCGTACAACTGTAAGGTCTTTTAGGTCTTTTGTTTTCCGGCTCGTATCGACAACATGCGCCAGGAATGCACGATATTCCTTACGCAAGTACTTCTGGGCTTTAAAACTCGAGATGATACGAAGGCTCGTATCGGGTTTGTCTCTGTAAATCAACAAGGTTTCGTTATTTGGTAGGTTCAGGCGGACTGCCTTTTCGAAGCGTAGAATGTCGGCGCGATAAAGACTCAGCCAGTCCATGCCTATAATGACGTCGAAACTCTTGATTGCTACTGGTACGAGGTCGATTGGAAATTAATGATTATCTAGTATGAGGGTACAACCTATGTAAATCTCGTTAGAACTCTCTGTCTTTCCGTTGGCCATTTCTACGACGAAGGGTTCTTTTAGTGCTTGATTAAGTAAGTGTTTAAATTTTTGGTTTACGAAGCTTCTCTCTGCCCCACTATCAAATAGGATACAAGCATAAGAGTTATCGAGAAGGAACGTACCTGTGACTACTGTGGGGTCTGCCACAGCTTCATTGTGGCCAATAGAAAGTAGTCTTCCTGCTCCTCCAGCATTCCCAGCTTTCGGACGTTTCCTTTTGAAGTGCCCTGTCTCGCCGCACCCGTAGCAGGCCTGGCTCACTCCTGCACCAGGAACCTGGGTGATGGGTTTGGGTTGTGTTCTGCAAAACCGGGCGGTATGGCCCTTCCGGTCGCAATTAGTGCAATGTATATCTCGGCAGGGGCCGTTATGATGGAAGGAGCACTTGGTGCACTTAGGTAGGGTCTCTACATATGGTTTGGCTGGTACAGGGGAAGCAGGAGTAGTGGCAGCATGGACAGCCACAATCTGTTGGTTCTTGGAAGAGGGTTGAGTTGACTTGCCCTTATTTCGGTCCCAACGCTTCCTCTTGTTGTCAGCTGTTTTGGTTGGTGCGGGGGCAGTCATTGTAGTTGTTGTTGGAGTAGAAGGAACCTCGTGATCGATGAGACTTTGGGCCAATTCCTTGGCACTATCAAAGGTCGCAGGGTGTGACACCAGAACGTTCCCTCGATATGGGGGTACCAGACCCCAGATGTATCTTTCGATCTTCTTGTTTTCGGTGGGGAACATGTTGGGACATAGAGTCACCAGGTCGCAGAACCTTACTGTATAAGCCACTATGTCTGAACCCTGTATTTTGAGGTTCTACAGTTCCTCTTCGAGCTTCTGTATTTCTCCACTCGGGCAATACTCCCTTCTCATTAGGTCCTTCAGTGTATCCCAGCCCATGGCGTTAGCTGCTACTAATGAGAGTGATTTGACATGGCCATTCCACCACGTCAGGGCCCTTTCGGTGAAGGTGCAAGCAGTGAAATTTATCTTGCTTCCTTCAGGGCATGAGCACATCCCGAAGATTGTTTCTGTTATTTCGATCCATTGGGACAGTGCAATGATCCCTCCGGTTCCGTTGAAGTATGTTGGTTTGCAGCTGACGAAATCTTTATAGGTACACTCCCGTGTATGTGGGTGGATTTCACCATGTCTAGAGTTGGTGCCCGTTCCAGCTCCACTTGCATCACCAGAATTTATTTGGGCCACAGCTGCGGTTACAGCTGCCTGAAACATCACCGCATTGAACTGTGGAGGGGGTGGTGGTGGTGGAGTTTGATCTACAGGCGTGCGTCTGGTCGGACGCTTTCGAGGCGGCATCTTTCACTGAAAGTTTATAAGGATGATGATAATAGTAAGAATCAATTGCAAGTATGATGAGAGTGTTTCATGGACTAAATCACCATAGTCCAACCGTCAGATAGAGACATAACCCTAGAGTAGGGAAACACCAAGGTAAAGACTTCCCAATAGAGTAGATAACTGCCAATATTACTGGTATTAATGATGTAAAATGAGTTCCGGAAAATTGTCCTAACAGTAGGTCTTACATCAAACCATAAGGGAAAATGTTGGCAGCTTATAAGTCTAGTTAAAGTACTTCAAAAAGTTAGGAAAGTTTTACAGACAAGTACTCCATAGGGCACGGAAAGAAAGGCTATTCCTTATCCCAAAAGAAAAGATGAGTCGACATCTTCTACCGGCGACGGGTGTCCCTCGGGCGAACCCTCAGATCTGCCAGTTGACGTACAACCTCTTGAAGATGTCGCTCATATGCCCTCTGACGTACTCAGAGTTGCATGACTTCGGCTCGGGATGCAGCTAGCTGTTGCTGCAGAGCCTCGTTGGTCCTCCTAGTTCTCTCCATAGCCTCTTCAAGTTGGCGAATGCGGACTGTATTAAGGCCAGAGTCGGCGTCAACTTCCATTACTCGGTCGATGGCTGCATGACCTTGCTCGACGTTCCGGGCAATCCTACGGACCATAATGGGCAGAACTCGGTCAGCTGAGCCTCCCTCACTTATTTTGTAAAAGCTTCGGTCTCCATTGTAAGGTAAGGGCTGACCCTGCTCATCGCTCCAACGATTCAAGGTTGTTGCCCAGAAGGGAGTGGGACCTTGAAATGCCGGACGGGGGTTAAGGTTTGGAATTGGAACTTCTTGGGGAAGGTTGTTGACCTCTGGTTCGGAGTCGGAGTCATCCGAAAAGCCTTCTGCGAGGTGATCATCCAAAGGGATTGGGTGATCATCTTCTGGCTCATCATCAAGCCACCCACCAATGCCTTGGTTGGGATAATACGGATCGTCGGGGAGATGGAAGCCAGCCATGCTATCTACGCGAGAATAGGGGAAAAGAATAGTTAATAGACGTACTAATGAAGGTCCTTTTTAGTTTGCACATAAGTAATTATAGTAATACAAAATACTCCTATAGTATTTTAGCTTTATGTTCTGTTCTAATGTTCTCGTTGTAGTAGTGTTGGTAAGTTTTTAGACTTGTTGCAACACCACAATCATTCTTAGGCACATGTTAGTCACTCCTCGGTAAATATAGTTGATCAGGCTATATCCCCCTAGGTTTGACTATATGTCTCTAAGCCTAATTGTGTTGTTCAACAATCGTAATACTTTTGTTCTGACTTAGTATGATACTGACCTTGGTATGAATAGATGTATATATACTTAATTAAATATTTTATTATTTAAAAGTATAACTTCTTGGTCAGAGTGTTTTAATCCCGATGCGTTTATAGCTTGTATATCTTTTATGGGTTGATATACTTGATTTACTATAAACAGTGCTCTGATACCAATCTGTCACACCCCAAAACCTGAACGGCGGAAACGTTCTGGGGTGGAGGACGTCATGTACAGTATCATAACAATGCATAATAGTAAAGACAAGCAACAAAATCCATTGCATTAACATAATAATTTTAATACAAGCGTGTTCTGTATAGTATGTAAGACACCAAAAGTATGATCAAAATAAAAGATGAGTCCTGTATGTGCTCCATCTTCTCAAAAGCTTCATCGGTACCTGTCTACTGATAACCTGAGAATACAAGTTATTTTGAAAGAGTTTATTAGCATAAAGCTGGTGAGTTCATAAGTATTTAGTGTCATTGATTATATGAAAATGTTTGTAACAACGTAGTGTAAATGTTAGTAACTAATTTCAAATGTTTGTAAATAGTTATACTCCCTAGAAAATCCTATATTTTCCAGTAAAATGTAGTCTTCTACCAAGACCCGACTGTTTGCATGTTTGTTCTTTTGTAAAAGTAAGAGTTCTCCCCAGTGAAACTATCAGTGTAAAAATATAGTTTTAGACTTCACTCATGTAAGGTGATTACAACATACATGTAATAGGGGAAAGTAGTGTTTTACCCCAGCAGTATCACTGCTGACTAATAGTGATGAAAATGCAAACTCCAGTTAGTATTAAATGTACAATACACCTCGGGGAGTCCGTTTTGCCTTTAATTCTTAATTGGTTAATTAAAGGTTTGAATGTGAACTCGTATGTAACCATGCTAATCGACGGCTGAATAACTGATGACCCTCCAGGTCATATGTAGTGAGGTAACATTCTGACACCCATTGGCCTTTCGGCTGGGACTGTAGCTAGCAGTCGGGATGTGGGAGTGTCTGTCCTGTATAGATCTATACACACAATGCTCGCTCTCCCTCCAGGAGACTCTGGTTACAAAGTGATACCACAATGAAGTGTCGTATCAAGAAGTAGTATGTCACATTCCGTTTATAGTATTCGATGTTTGTGTAGTAATTCTTAGTGTAGTAATGTCTTCTCTGTACTAATGTATAGTATAATCACTTGTGTAGTGTATAGTATGTTCTCTTGTATAGTGTATAGTATGTTCTTTTGTATAGTGTATAGAATGTATTGTTTCTCAATTTAGTACTTATGTAGTGACTCGTAAATGTACTGACTCTTGTATGTATCATTGTAGTAGTAATAGTGAGTAGTAATCCCTTAACTATACCTATTATAGTTAAATAGTAATGTTGTTTGTATTCCTTCGTTTCACAAAGGTACCGAACTGAAGTGAAAGCTTTTATATCCATCACATATATATACGATATATAAATAAGAGTTCAACGACATTCGGACAAATAACAGGATACCCTAAGTCCACAACCAAACAAGGAACATGAAATAAGATGAGCTATCAGTCCTAAGTCCTTCAAGTCTTACTTATATAAATATATTAGTGTAGATATGAGTTTGAAAACAACGTAAGTTTAAAAGAGTTTTGAAAACAATTTTAGCATTTAAAAGAGTTTAGTAAAAGGTTTTGAAGTGCTTAAAATACGTAAGTTTGATAGTAACTTGAAAGTAATAGAAAATCCTTCCGTTTGTTCTAGACATTAATCACATGCAATGAAAGCAATATCTAGAATGTTTCAACTTGTATTCCCCCCATAAAAGCATTTAAAATCATTTCAAAGGTTGATTAAGGGGTATGTACTCACCTGAAATGAGTGATGCGAATGTAAGATCGGAAAAAGGATGCTAAGTGTTAAGTGAAGAGTTGAGCACACACGGATCCTATTTAGCATATAAAGACACATATATGCATGCAATTAGTGTTTATACAGCTAATTAAGAGGGATAACATTCTTATAGTCTAGGAAACACTTATATGGAAGTGTTACAATCACAAATGATTGCATAAAAGGAGTGTATGGTCACCAAATGGAGTTTTCGGTCCAAGTGGTATGTTCCTAGAAGCTTTCCGTCCTAATGGTATTCTCGGTCCGAAGAGGTTCTCGGTCCGAATATGGTTCTCAGTCTTTAGGGTTTTCGGTTAAGACCGAAAACTCAAGATCCTTGATGTATGTGGTGATTTTCAAGGGCTTCAAACATGTAAAAGGGTTCTAAGCTTTATCCGAAGCCTTAAGTGAGTTTTAAGGTCTTAAAGGGATCTTTCTTTAGGGTTTTCGGTTTAAGGAGATGCACTAAACCGAAAACTCCTTCTGTTCTTGGAAAGTGACGATTTCAAGGCCTTAAACAGGATTTTCAACTAGATAATAAGTGCAGAAAGCAATACTTACGATTTAGAGGCAAAGAAGGGTGTTTTCGGCCAAACACACACTAGTGTGTGTTCTTGGTGTTCTTGGAAAACACTTAAATATCTAAGAAAAAAAGAAGATTTCATGGATGAAATCATGTATAACTACTAGATGAAGTGTTGTATCAACAAATCAAGAGAAGAAATGAGGTGTTCTTGAGAGAAAAAGCGGGTGTTCTTGAGTTTGGAAGTAAGAAATGAGGGAAAGAGGAGTAAACTCATGCCTTAAGCATGAGTTCTCGGTCAAAGGAGGGTCTTCGGCCCAAACCCCTCATGTTTGGCGAAAAACAATTCCTTAAGGTGTTATTTGTTTTATTTTTTCCCCGATAATCCTAAAAAATACTTCCTTTCGTTTATTCTCTCAAAGAATAAAAATTTAAAAATAACCATACGGACTTTAAACCGAGCTAAAATTTTGCAGAAATGAATTTGACTCTTAATTTACGTGTTTGACTGTAGAGTTCGTACAAAAGAAAATTTCGGGTTGTCACACTGCTCCCCGGAATGATTACCCCGGAGAGCAAGAAGATAGAAAGATACATCTGGGGTCAAAATGCCCCGATCCAAGGAGATGTGCTCTCTTCTAACCCAGCCACATTCGATAGTGCCAAACGCCTGGCACATCGACTCATCGACCATGGAGTCTGCCATGGTGTAGAAGTCCCCGTTCCCGAGCCATCAAAGGGAGAGGACTATAAACAGAAGTCGGGGAACAAGAGGAAGAAGAAGCGAACAACACAGTAAACCCCGCAGAAGCAACAAACGAGTACTATATACGCCGCCACAACACCTGCTACTCCAGTAACCACCAGTCGATATGCTGGAACTCTCCCAAAGTGTGGAAAGTGCAACTATCACCACACTAGAGTATGTCGGGAAATACAGTGCCTGAACTGCCACAGAAAGGGACACACAACCCATTTCGGCAGGGCACCGGCTCAACCGATCTCCCAAGTCTCCGGAGCTGAAGAAAACCAAGCCTGTTATGGCTGTGGTGAGACTGAACACTAACAGAGAGACTGCCCGATAACGAAGAACTCAGGAGCGGATGGACGATTTCTGATGATCACCGCAGGAGAATCAACCCCGGAGTCGCCAGCGAGCAGCGATACATTTTCGAAATAGTAATTACTTTAAAAAAAAATTAATTTATATTTATATAAGATTAAAATTTGGGGAAAACACTTAAAAGTAATTATAATAACCCACTTATCGGAATAAGTCATAGTATTCAAGAGAACTAAAATATCCGTTCAGAGAAGCTATGATGGCTTAGTATGTACATTAGGGTTGTGCATAGCTAAGATTTTGTAGACTTAGAGTGAGTGACTCCGCCTTAATTCATGTTCCTTGTTTGGTTGTGGATTTGAGGCAGAGTTACTCAGTCGACCGTCCAATTCATCTTAATTATTCATAACTTGTATATTCCAGGCGATCGTAGTGGTACCAAGGAGGATCGTAGTATAAAGTATCGACACTAGTTATCAAAGCACTTTCTCACTATGTACTTGTCACACCCCAAAACCGGAACGACGGAAACGTTCTGGGGTGGAGGACGTCATGTCAAGTATCACAACATATGCAGTATAGTAATCAAAGTACAACAACCATTGCATTAATAGTAATAATTTTACATAGGTTACATTTAACAACAACATCAAAAGTAGATATAGGAAATAACATAAGCTGCAGCTTGGTACTAGGCAGACTTCGCAAAAGCTCCCAGAGTGTACCTGTCTACTGATGACCTGAGAATACAAGTTATTTTGAAGGCGAGTATCAGCATTTTAATGTTGGTGAGTTCATAGGTATTTAATGACATTGGTATAAATACATGTTTTTCTTCAAAATAATCTCACTAGATAATGGTGATTTGAGTTTACAGAGTATTAGAATTCTTTCCAGAAAATCATATATTTTATAATAAAAGTAGTCTTCTACCAATACCCAATTGTTTTATGTTTAAGGAGTAATTTCCCCCAAAGGTGACTATTATTATCAAAATATAGTTTATACTTTAAGGAATATGTGAGAAGATCACAAGCAAAAGTAATAGGGAAAAATACTATTTTACCTCAGCAGCAACGCTGCTGACTAAAAGTGAATAAAACATAGACTCCAGGTGGTATCGAATGAACCATACGCCTCGGAGAGTCTAATGCAATGAATTATAGACTCCAGGCGGTATTAAGTGAACAATACGCCTCGGAGAGTCTAAGTGAATGAAATACAGACTCCAGGCGGTATTAAGTGAACAACGCCCCTCGGAGAGTCTAAGTGAATGAGATACAGACTCCAGGCGGTATTAAGTGAACAATACGCCTCGGAGAGTCTAAGTGAATGAAATACAAACTCCAGGCGGTATTAAGTGAACAATACGCCTCGGAGAGTCTAAGTTAACCTTTAATCCTAAGTAGGTCAGTTTATAGGTTTAATATGTGGCCTAGTGTATAACTAGGAAAATATATTATGATGGTTTCATATGTAGAAAATACCGTGATAATACTTATTACCTTAAAGCCATGAATTATAAGGTAAATGTAAAGATACTCGTAACCATACTGATTGACGGATGTAAACACGACGACCTACTGGCGTCGAAATGAATGTGACATTTGTCACCCCTTGGCTTGGTCAGCCGGGACTGTAGCTAGCAATCAGGATGTGGGATGGTCTGTCCCGTATAGATCTATACACACAATGCCCGCTCTCCCTCCAGCAGACTCTGGTTACCACTCGACAACGGTGAAATCCGCGTCATGAGGATGTATCTCGTGTTTTGATTTCTTTATACATTTCTTTTTACTTTAAATACAAGTTCTTAGAATATAGATATAACTAAGTTCTCCTTCATGAAAGTCATGGTTGGTTTCTAAACTATACCTATTATAGTTTACTCGAGAGGTTATCTAGATGCCTTTGCTACCCAAAGGTGTTGAACTGGAATAAGAGTATTAACATCTAACCAGATATACATAATATATAACTAGGACTTCAACGACACTCGTACAAATAACCGAATGCTCTAAGTCCACAACCAAACAAGGAACAGGAAATAAAGCGGGTTATCAGTACTAAGTCCTTCAAACCCTACTTATATAACTATATCTATATATACATGATTCTATCAAGAATATAAGTTTAAAAGACTCTGATAAAAGCTTGGTAATTCAAAAGAGATTTTGGTACTTTAAAAGAGATTTGAAAACAATATTTGGAAACGTTTAGCTGGATAAGACAGTTTAACACGCAGAAATCTTTTTGCTATACAGTTATTAATCACATATGGTTGATGTAAAAACTTCATAGTTCAACTTGTATTCCCCCCCCCCCCATAAAAGCATTTAAAATCATTTAAAAAGGTTGATTAAGGGGTATGAACTCACCTGAAGTGGGTGATTCGGATGAACGGGTGGTGTAGGATGCTAAGTGTCAAGTGAGGACTTGAGCACACACGCGGATCCTATTGAGCATGCAATGATACATTTATGTATCTAATTAGTCATTTAATAACTAATTAAGCAAGTAAAGACACTCAAATACATGAAAACACGTTGTTTCAAGTGCTAGGAGTGCTAAGCGTTGCATCTTAAGAGACTATGGCCTCACATTGGAGTTTACTCCCCATATGGTAGCACCATATGGGTTTACGGTTCTGGGACCATTTCCCCCATGAGTTTACGGCCGTAAACTCATGGTAATGGTGCCATTGGGTGTTTTAAGATCCTACACCACACAAGGAAGTAAGCTACACTCGAATCCAAGGCTTAGGAAGTGACTAGGGCTCAAAATGGCCCTTCTTTGGAGTTTACGGTCCTTGGACCACTCCTTGGGAGTTTACGGTCGTAAACACATGTGTTTACGGTCTTAAACCCATGAGTTTATGGCCGTAAACTCATGGTTACCCAACCATTCCGTGTTTTGGTGTTTCTAGCTCATGCATGCAAGGTTCTAGTCCTTTATACAAGTCATAGAAGGTGTTAGGGGCACCTAAAGCCCACTTGAAGGTGTTTACAGTCTAAGGAGATCTCCTTGAACCGTAAACACATATGTTCTAGGGGATTTTGATGTTCTTCGAGGGTTTAACATGCATTCTAAGCAAACAACTAGTTAGGAGGAGTGTACTTACTTATGGGAACCTTGTAGGAGTGTTTAAGGGCCAAGAACACTAGTGTGTGTTCTTGGTGTTCTTGGTGTTTTGAAGAACACTTGAAGATCTAAGAAAAGATGAAGAATCCATGGATGAAATGATGTATAAACACTAGATTAAGTGTTGCATGTTCGAATCTAGGAAGGAAACACTTACATTTTGGCGGATTTGAAGAGATGATCTTATGATACTTGAGAGAGAATCTTGGGTGTTCTTGAGTTAGGAAGTGAAAAGTGAGCTAAAAATGACTAAGTGTCATATTTATACTCTTTAGAGTTTACGGTCGTAAACTCCATGTTTGGGGTCGTAAACTCGAAACTCTTGGAGTTTTGAGACTTACGTGATGTACGACAACCTTTAAAGTATGCTTCCTTTTATTTGTTCGCTTGACGAGTATAAAATAAAAACACCCAACGGACTGAAAACCGGCCAAAAACGTACTAAAATGAATTTGGATTTAATTTGATGTGTTTGACCGCGGAGTTTATACAAATGAAAATTTCGGGTTGTCACATCATCCCCCCGTTAGAGGGAATTCGTCCCGAAATTAAAGTTCAAGCACACGCGCAGATACAATTTAGCGAAGCAAAAAGACGAGGATACTTTAGCTTCATCAGATCCTCTCGCTCCCAAGTGAAATCAGGTCTTCGCTTGGCGTTCCAGCGAACCTCCACTATCGGGATACGAGTTTGCTTTGTTCGCTTGACCTCTCGGTCCATGATCTCTATAGGTTCCTACACGAATTTGGGGCCCTCATTGATTTTGATCTCGACGAGTGGGATTTTGAGAGTCACGTCGGACAAGCACTTTCTCAAGTTTGAGACGTGGCAGATTAGGGTGGGAATTATGGAATCCCTGAAATAGTTGAGGTCCGACGGAAACTAGACCAACTCTTATCATGAATCTTCGGTGGTCCTAAGTTTTTGGGAAGATGGAATGTTTCAGTACTTAGAACGTAATGTACTTCCATGGTTAGATCATCACTTGGCGTGATCGCCATTCTGAAGTTCCACAAGTTCTCTCTTACTGAAGTTCAGTCTTCCGGGTTGGTTCTTAGAAGGCTCAGGTCGTCTTCGGATTCGTATTTCCTACTGATTGGCTTTCGGACGTTTTCTGGTTCATTGGAGGTAGTGGCTATATACTAGCATCTATTGGTTACGAGGCATCTATCTCGACCCTGTGCAAAATGGACCTGCACTTCTGACTCTCGAGGTGTTTCTAACAGAAACTCTCAAAGTCAGCGAGATAGAGGGTTTTACCAGACGATGTTTAGAAAATTTCAACTTTTGTCACCGTCTAATAGATGCTTTCACAGTATGATTCCTAACTGGAAAGAATCATTCTCTTACTCGCTTCGCTGTTTCATGGATAGCAGTCTCTGGTCGGGGCTAGCTTCGCCCTTAAAGATTTTCTGAAGTGATTGACTATCTCGGGAAGTGGATCTACTATCTCTTTCAGGATGGTATTCTTTGGAACACCTAGTAGTCTAACAAATCTCTAAGACTTGTTCCATTCTCCATTGCATCTGCTCCCTCCAGTTTGTAGGAAGCGCATGTTCTTGTATAACCCATCGACTAATATCTAGACTGGTGTCTAGTCTACAATCTCTTTATGATCTGGGTTATAAAGCTTAACGCAACTTACCATCTACTTTATTCAAGTATTCTTGGTTGCGGAGGTAGTCATGTGGTTCTTAGCATTTTAGTATTTACTTTGGAGAATGCAGTCTATCGTCTATAGGGCAACGGTGACTTTTCTCGCATGAGGAGGCATTGTATCCTAGGCACTCCTCGTCTGTATTTGGATGGACGAAGTGCCCGAGTAGTGCGAGTATCCCTTGCAACCACTCTTCCGGTGTTACTGAGTTTTCTCTATCTAGATTAAATCTAGATAGCATAGGGTTCCGTCACTCATAACCTCTAATTTCCTCATCCATTCTTCTCAGAGTTTAACCTGTCACAACTTTCAGGTTTTTGAGCCCACTGCTGAGATGCTTAATTCGTGGGATTAAGCGTTAATGGATGGTTGTAGTCAATGTTTTTGACTCTTACGGCTTGAGTTACTTTTCCTAACTGAGGGTGTTAGCTACTACGCTGGCTTAACCGGGATGACAACAATTTCAAATTTGTGGTCATTTTAGTAGCTCAACCTACAGTGGTTCTCTTGACTCCATCTCCTTTTCTATGGGATAGGATGAAGGGTCTTATTATAACGTTCATGGTAGACCTCATACTCGGCTCAATCACTAATACTCGGTGTATGCAAGTCGTATATAATTGAGATTTACAGGATGTTCAGATGTGTGGCCCCACCCCAAACCCACAACCATACAAGGAACAGGGAGTAGGGAGGAAGCACCCATCTTAAATCTTATCGATCTAAATCATATACCACTCTAATGCATATACTCAGCAGTAGTAAGTTGATCCCATGAGTTCTTTCTCTTGGTTCACGAACCTGGTTGTGTGGTGCTAATGGTCTTTCTGGGGGATCTATTGAGTAGGCCTCGGGCGGTTATTGTTTTCCGGAATATCTGCAGTGCCTTTCGTTTCTGGTTTTAAAGTCTAACGGGGTTGGTTAACAGCGCGCGGTACCCCTCTCCTGGGTACTTCTGAAGGTTGGATGAGAGAGACGACTGACGGTTCACATTAGGTTTTCCTTATTAGGTTCGAAAGAATTTTCATTCGATGCTCAGGATACGATGAAATTTCTTTTACACAGCACCAGGAATTTTCGCATTGTTGAACCAAGTCAAGCCATGACTGACGGTAGTGTCGAAATTTACAATCATCGACACGATATGGAATGAAGATCGATAGGACCATGTGTTGTACAGGGCACACAAGTTCTTAGCATCCCGGGTTTCGTCCAGGGTATCACTATCCTGGATACTTGGACCGTCATGATTGACGCTAAACTCTAGGGGTCCTGGTGTTTTGGAATAATGTACTTTTCATTAACGGATTTCTCACGAGGCCTCTCTATAACCGCCTAGTATACACTAGTCATGTATAATTAAGATTAAAAGGACTGTTGACTGAGCGACCCCGCCCTAAATCCACAACGAAATAAGGAACATGAAATAAGGCAGCATCACTCACTCGTGGTCTATCAATCCCAATTGTACATGGCCTTAACGCATATGCTAAGCCATCATAGCTTTACCTGATAGGTTTTTAAGTGTTACAATAGTGCTGCGACTTTCACCTTAACGAGGGAGTAATTACAATTAGAATGGATTATTTTAATTTTTCGATTAGCTACTTAAGGTTTGAGAAACGTACCAAAATTCTACCGGGTTCTTGATGTTCCCCTAGGCATTAGGGTTAAACTCCTCCTGTGCCTTTGTCATTTCTTTCAGTTGGGCAGTCCCTCGTGAAGTGTCCAATTTCACCACATAGGTGGCATACTGGACTGGTCCCAACATTGGTGGTTGATGTAATGAACTCAACCGGGGTTCTGCAGATGTGAGCGGTATGCCCCTTTATTTTGCACCTAACACAAAAGAGTTCTCGACAGACACCATGATGATGGTAGTTACACTTGCGGCAGCGAGGGAGGTTTCCTAGGTATGGTCTTCCAGGTGTCGAGGCAGAAGGGTTGGCAAAGGCATTGACCACTTCAGCTCGTTGCCCTTCGGAAGGTCCTTGAGTCGAGGTACTTCCCTCCTTGTTCTCAAACTTTCTTTTTCAGTGGATTAGGTTGGAGTTCTGGTGTGGTTTTACCGAGCGGCGCTGGTTGCTGCTGTCCATTGTTATGATATGGATTCCCGATAGGGCTCCTGCTAACATTGGCGTTGTTAGCGTTCAGGTGAGCCATGACAGCTCCTACGGCTGCTGAAACTGCAGCTTGAAACATAGCTTCATCGATTTGAAGAATCGGTGTCTTACCAGCGGGTTGGTTACGTTTCTTTGGAGGCATGGTTTTTTTCCTACACGAAAAGGAACACAAGCTGATGAGAGACGATGGTTAACCCTAGACGTATCCTTCTTTACTATGATAGGCATAAATTATTCCCGCGCCTTGATTTATGGTTATCTGAGCGTCGACCTACATCCCTATGATGCAGTTTGGGTAATAGAGTAGGAGTAAGTGTATTGGAAAGCCATAAAATGGGTGTCGTTCCTACTAAGTTATCTTTATATTGGAGAGGTTCACTCTCCGGCTTTGAAAATATTCGACAGAAGTTCGGAACGAAGATCACGGAAGAAAAGGCTCATGAAAACTTATGGCTAAACACTCTCAATCGAGGTTTTGTGATCCGATCTATTTATATTAATCGCGACGGGAAAGACAATTTGCCTAGCACATAGTGTGAGGAGTGTAATCACTAACTCACTAAATTGTATTATTTTATGGATTATTAGCGTGACGTTAAAGAGGTAGAAACACTTCTCGGGTTCCATGCATTGGCTCCCTCTGTCCACCTCTTATCCCTGACTGGAACAAGCGTTGGTTTCCTTCGGGTATCTATATAGGGTTCTCTGTTCTCATGGACATATTGAATTTCTGCTCCGCCTTACTTCTGATTCTGATTCTGAGTGTCATCACTTCATAATGGATGACTGGAATCTCAGAAGTTCAGGCGAATTCCCCACCGATGTCCCTAAAAGGTATAGGCACATGGTGATTTCAATAGCCTCATCACTGTTCGTTCACTTCCTACTTGGAAATCTTTCTCAATGAACCTCTTCTGGGTCTTTATCGACTCCTCTGCTGATTACTGAAGTGGATAAGGTTCCCTAAAGGGGTTTGTGTGAGAATGGGAATGTTTAAAGAATCTTACGAGATTATTAAAACATTTTATTGGGTGATCCATATCGAGTCCGGCTACAATTACATAGTGTACACAAATCATATATAACTTAGATCTGATAGGCCTTCGAATATGTGATACTACCCCATATCCACATCCAAACAAGGAAAAGGAAGTAGAGCGAAACCACACATTCTTAGCCTATGAGATCCTCACTATATATAACCTTGGGAGTATACACTCTGTAATCATAGGTCTATCGATAAGGATTTCTTTTAGTTTTCACGCAAGGTTATTTATGGTTCCTAAAATACCCCTATAGTATTTTAATTACATGTTTGATTCCTAACTTCTGAACCTGCTTTTGGATTTATTGCGAGTCTTTTAGTATCCTAAAATACTCCTATAGTATTTTAACTTTATGTTTGGCTCTAGCATTCCTATTTGGTAAGTTTCAGATTCATTGCAACACCACCATCACTTCCAAGCACACGTTAGTCGCATCTCGAATAAATGTAGTTGATCAGGTTACATTTATTCCAGCTTACGATTACATAACTGCCCAGGTTTGACGGTAATGCTCAACATCCAAAGACTTTTATTCTTGTTCTTCTTGTGATACTTGTTCGGGATTTTATATTCTGGATGTTCTTATACTTTTGTAAAATATGGTTATATTTTAAAGTATAATTCTTGGTCAGAGTATTTTATCCCATTGTATTTATAGGTTGTATATCTTTTATGATTTGATATACTGAGCTCACTATAAACAATGATCTGATACCAATCTGTCACACCCCAAAACCGGAACGGCGGAAACGTTCTGGGGTGGAGGACGTCATGTCAAGTATCACAACATATGCAGTATAGTAATCAAAGTACAACAACCATTGTATTTAATGACATTGGTACTTGACATGACGTCCTCCACCCCAGGAGTACCAAGCTGCAACTTATGTTATTTCCTATATCTACTTTTGATGTTGTTGTTAAATGTAACCTATGTAAAATTATTACTATTAATGCAATGGTTGTTGTACTTTGATTATTATACTGCATATGTTGTGATACTTGACATGACGTCCTCCACCCCAGAATGTTTCCGCCGTTTCGGTTTTGGGGTGTGACAGTACTCGCTTATCGCGGTACGATACGCATAAGTGTTAACACCAGGGGGAAAAACAGAAAGTATTAGAACATTTGCAAAGAGTACATTTTCGAGCACACTAGGGAAGTACATCATCGTATAACAAACGTTTCTTTCAAATCGGCCAAACTTTGTTCAGTAAAGAGTCTGTTTCTATCATTCGTCATGACTTGGCGTGGTCCTTACCATACTAAGTTCATATGTTTCTATCGCCTCGACCGTCAAATTCACGAAACCTTCGTCATTCGTAACGACAGTCCGACCAAGGCCTCAGTTCTATCCTTCGTAATCCTAAACCCCGAAGTACTCATGCGAAGAGTACTTTTCCCTCCGAAGCCTTGCCACCGTATATTCCGTAGACCTTCAAAAATACCACTCGTCCAGCAGACCAAGTTCAAGCACAGAGGCTAAGGACGAATACAGCCCACCTATCACTATTTAGTGTATACGCGAGGGTAGTACATGATTATGATTACGCAGATTTAGTATGTGCACTTCTGCCCGATCTCATGTTCCTTGTTTGGTTGTGGACCTGGGGCAGAGTCGCACATCTAACCGTCTTACTAATCTTAATCATATACGACTTGTATACATGAGGTAATGGTAGATGGACCGAGTATGAATCCAAGTGTTTCCTAGTCCCTAGAGGTGTTCCTTGCATATGGTTGCTTCTAAACACTATATTCATGCCAATATATGTCAATATATGTCATTTAGGACTCGTTTGTGTCTCGGGACTTAATTCGTGGAACTTCTCATCCTTACGCGCATATTCGTTTGAATCACCCACATAAGGTGAGTTCATACCCCTATAATGTATCTTTTAATTGTTTTAAATGCTTTTAAGGGGGGTAATACAAGTTGAACACAATGATAATTGTGTAAATGTTTGTTATAAACATCTTTCAAAAGATTGCTTATGTCTTTTATAAGTGATCAAAACATTTCAAAAACTCTTTTAAAGTTATGTTACTTTATAGTTTAACAAAACTCCGTTTTTAAAGTACAAGTATAACTTAGTAGTAAAATGAGTCTTTTCAATAACAGTTCAGGTAAAATACTAGTAAACTATAAGGGGTATAGTTTAGAGTTTCAGTTCATACTAGATGCTAGAACATTCTATAAAGAGAAACAGGGAGGTAGATACAATACTTCAGAGAGACATACTATATACTATAACAAAGAGAACATACTAAGATACTATAACAGAACGAACATACTAAGATGCTATAGTATAAGAACACTACAAGATCTAATTATACCAATGAATCACTAACTCGTTGTTCTAAACAAAAGGATATAGTAAAATTGGGTATACATGATCATATAACTTTAATGTGAGTTGTTGTCTTCTTTGCGAGGAGAGGAGTCTTTCGCGAAAGAGAACTCATATGCCAAGAGGACATTAGGAGGCAAATTAACCTTGAACAGCTTCAAGAGTTAAGCTATGAAGGAGCCTCAAACACTAGCGCTCAACCCGAGGAGAAAACTCTTGTTGAACCGATTGACGAGTCCTTACCTCTGAGGCGTTCAAGTAGAGTTAGACAAGTACCTGAGTTTTATGGTTTCCATATTACTTCTGAAGGTGACACATTTATCAATGATAGTACACTGGTAAACTTGGATGAACCTAACAACTACAAGGAAGCCATGGAAGGCCCCGAGTCTGCAAAATGGAAAGAGGCGATGGACAGCGAGATTCAGTCCATGTAAGACAATCTAGTTTGGAACTTGGTTGACAATGTACCAGGCCGTAAGACAGTCGGGTGCAAATGGATCTTCAAGAAAAAGACCGACATGGATGGGAAAGTACACACTTATAAGGCACGATTGGTTGCGAAGGGCTTTACTCAAACTCCTGGAATTGACTATGATGAGACCTTCTCACTAGTGGCTAAGATTAAATCTATAAGGGTTATGCTAGCCATAGCTGCATTTCATGATTATGAAATATGGAAAATGTATGTCAAAACCTCTTTCCTTAAGGGGAAGTTGGCTGAAGATGTTTACATGAATCAGCTAGAGGGTTTTGTCAATGCAAAGTACCATAATAGAGTGTGTAAGCTTGAGAAATCCATTTATGGATTGAAACAACCATCTCACAGATGGAATCTTTGTCTCGATGAGAATGATAAAGAGTTTGATTTTCGAGAAGCGAGGATGAGTCCTATGTATATGTCAAAGCGAGTGGGAGTATAGTTAGCTTTCTGGTGTTGTATGTGGATGACATACTGCTCATAGGGAATGACATTCCAGGACTTGCAGGAGGTTAAGTCCTGGCTTGGGAAGTGTTTCGCTATGAAGGACCTCGGAGAAGTTGCTTATATTCTAGGGATAAGGATATTGAGAAACAGGAGTAGAAGACTAATAGGACTTAGTCAAACTACCTACTTGGACAAGGTGCTGAAACGTTTCAGCATGGAGGAATCCAAGAAAGGAGAGTTACCTATCCAGAGCAATACCAAACTGAGTAAGACTCAAACTCCGAGTACAGAGGCTGAGATAGTAGAAATGAGTCGAATACCATATGCTTTTGTTGTTGGTTCGATCATCTATGCTATGACATGTACTCGCCCTGATGTGGCCTTTGCTTTGAGAATGGTCAGCAAATATCAAGGGAATCATGGTAAATCTCACTAGACTGCGGTATAGAACATTCTTATGTACCTGTGCAGGACTAAGGACTGGATCCTTACCCTCGGTGGGAGTGATGACTTGAGAGTGACAGGGTATAGTGAGTCCAGCTTTCAGACCGACATAGATAATTTCCGCTCTCAGTCGGGCTGGATAATTACCCTTAATGGAGGAGCAATAAAATGGAAATGTTCCAAACAGGAAACTGTGGCTGGTTCAATGTGCGAATCAGAGTACATAGCAGCAAGCGAAGCAGCAAAGGAAGAAATATGGCTGAGGAACTTCACTAGAGACCTTGGAGTTGTACCGGTTGCAAAGGAGCCTACGGAAATTTTCTGTGACAACGAGGGTGCAGTAGCCTTAGCCAAGGAACCAAGGGATCATGGTAGATCCAGGCACATCGATAGAAAATATCACTTCATAACACATCGAATAAAAGAAGGACTCCTCGTGAGGAAGGGGATATCGTCATAAGAGAACCCAACAGATCCCCTTACGAAGGGACTGAGTAGGGTTAATGTGACAACCCGATATTTCGAATCAATATAATGATCTAAAAAGTCAAGAATTGTAATTTCTTGTGATATAATGAAATTATCGTGAAAAATAAAATGTTCAAAAGTCTCTACTGGATTTCATAAATGATAGATATCATGTCAAGAGTTTCAGAAATATAAAGAACACTAAAATCCGAGTTATAACGAAGAAGTTAAGACCAACCTAAGATTCACAGCAAAACCGTCAATACTATTAAACCTAAAACGCAAAGTTTCAATACAATAATTTTTAGCCTTAGGTATCTAAATGAAAGTTAAAGATTTCATTAAACCGTAAACCTACGTGAAAAGAACGTCCAAATCTGACTTCGTATGAGGAAGTTGTGATTTTTCCAAGTTCCGGATATAGCAGTAGACAGCTAAAAACTCGAAATGGAGATCGAGAGACTTTTGGCCAAAACAACCTAAATGAGAATCGAAGATCTCAATAATAACAGTGCAACGGTGAAAAGTCTGGCGAAAACGGACGTCGAATGAAGAAGTTATGGATTTTTAACGGACTTTTCCAGTCCTGGGCCGTTAAAAATATAATATTAAAAATAAATTCAAAATTAGCCGACGGAGTCTAAACAAAAGTTGTAGAGCATAATCTCACCTACGCGTGCATATAAAGAACGTCGAAAACGGAGCTCGTACGCAGAAGTTACGGATTTTACAAGTTCGAGACACAAAATTCGAGGCTGTTAGGCTGGCCATGACGTGGCACACTAACAGATGGGTTTTTCAGGCTTGTCAGCAGACGTCTCATCCGTGGAAGAAGATAAGATCGACTCCACGATGTGGCAACCTTATGGCCACGACGTGGGAGCCAAAAATTGAGATATAAATAGAGCTCAAAGGGTTCCGGGTTTCATTGCTCAATTCTCTTCTTTCCTGTGTCGAAGCTCTGCGTTTAAACCCTCAAAGTCATCCCAAAAGCCCGGTCTTCACATCCAAGTTTCCGAAGGAAGGTTTTACATTCCCGAGAATCCCGAGAAATGAACCTTATCAAGTCGAAGTTCTGCTCAGTTTTTGTCTCACATTCTTCAATCTATCAAGTGAGTTCATACCCCTACAACTATGTTTTCAAATACTTTGTAAATGCTTTTATACACTTTTAAGGGGGGGGGGGGAATACAAGTAAACACACGATTATCCTCGTGTGAAAAACATCAATCTTTTGCTATACTTGGTGCTATTTA
This sequence comes from Lactuca virosa, assembly GCF_052849685.1. Lineage (NCBI taxonomy): Eukaryota > Viridiplantae > Streptophyta > Magnoliopsida > Asterales > Asteraceae > Lactuca > Lactuca virosa. The sequence goes on from NC_136428.1 coordinate 176,433,141, forward strand.
ATCAATCATATGTGATTTATAACTGTGTTTCAAACAATAGGATTTCATATACTTCAAACTGTGTTTCAAACAATAAGATTTCATATACTTCAAACTGTGTTTCAAACAATAGGATTTCATATACTTCAAACTGTGTTATCAAACAAACTACTTTTAAATCATTTTATAAATTGACATCAAGTCATCAATATTTATTATTAAACTCTTCAAAAGGTTTTACAAAACTTCCTTTTTAACTTATATATCGTTAAATGCATGTCTATATATGTATAGTTATGTAAGTAATGTTTAAAGGACTTAGAACTGCTAACCCACTTCATTTCCTTTTTCTTGTTTGAATGTGTACTTAGAGTAATCGGTTAGTTGTCCGAAGGTCGTCTAAACATTAGTTATATATTATGTATACATATGTAGATATAAATGTACTAGTCAATCATTCAAATACTACAAAGAAGAATACTATAACATAAATTACTAGTAAGCTATTATAGGTATAGTTTAGGAGAATACTATCATAAAACAATATTAGATAGAGAATACTATAACAGAGAATACTACAACAGAGAATACTATCAGATACAAGTACACACATAGAATACTATCATATACAAGTACATACTAAGATAGTTATATATTTGGCTACGGGAGTAGCCCCTGCAACTAAGTCGATTCGAAACTCGACTTGACGTTGCGGAGGTAATCCTGGGAGTTCTTCTGGAAAGATGTCGGGAAAGTCGCATACTACTGGAATGTTCTGAATGTCTTTCATTTCTTGACTCACATCGACCACATGAGCAAGGAATGCGCGACATTCCTTTCGCAAGAATTTTTGAGCTTGAATGCTCGAGATGATACGAAGGTTCGTGCCGGGTTTGTCGCCATATACTACTAGAGTTTCGCCAGACGACAGATTAAGGCGTACAGCCTTTTCGTAACACATGATGTCGGCACGATGAAGATTCAACCAATCCATGCCGATAATTACGTCGAAACTTTTAATAGAAACCGGCATGAGCTTGATCGAAAATGAATGGCTATCTAGTGTTAGGGTACACCCTATGAATATACTGTTAGTGCTCTCTGCCTTTCCATTAGCCATTTCTACAGTGAACGGTTCTTTAAGTGCTCATGATTTTTACTTAAGTAAATGAGCAAATTTTTGATTCACGAAACTCCTCTCCGCTCCACTATCAAACAGAATGCATGCATAAGAGTTATCGAGGAGAAATGTACCAGTGACCACTGTGGGGTCGGCAACCGCTCCCTCGTGGCCTATGGCCAGAACTCTTGCCACTCCACCGGCGTTCCCTACCTTCGGGCAGTTCCTTTTGTAGTAGCCAACCTCGCCACACTTGTAGCAAGTTTGGCTCACACCAGCGCCGGGGACTTGGGTGATTGGCCTCGCCGGAGCTTTGCAGAAACGGGCAGTGTGCCCCTTCCTGTTGTAGTTCAAACACTGCATTTCCCGGCAGGCTCCTACGTGGTGGAAGTTGCATTTGTTGCACTTAGGCAAACTTCCAGCGTACTGCTTTACCGGAGCAGCAGCGGCAGGTGCTATCGCAGCATGAACTGCCACGACCTGCTGCTTTTTGGCAGCCTTTGTCTTTCTCTTGTCATCCCAAAATTTCCGCTTGGAATCAGCGGTTCTGACGGGTTCTAAGATGGCCAGGGTAGTTGTTGCGGCCGGGGTACGAACCCCATGGTCTATGAGCCGCTATGCCAATCGCTTGGCACTATCAAATGTAGTGGGGTTTGAAGCCAAAACATTTCCCTGGAATGGAGGCACCAGCCCCCATATGTATCTTTCAATCTTCTTCCCCTCTGTATGAACCATGTTGGGACAGAGGGCCACCAGTTCACAGAACCTGGCGGTGTAGGAGACTATGTTGGAGCCCTTCATGGTTAGGCTCCACATTTCTTCCTCTAGCTTTTGGATTTCGCCCCTCGGGCAGTACTCCTCAACCATTAGCTCTCTCAAAGCTTCCCAGCCCATAACATTTGCCACTATAAGGGATAGTGACTTAACATGACTATTCCACCATGTTAGGGCTTTTGACTCAAAGGTGCAAGCAGCAAACTTGACCTTGCTTCCCTCCGGGCATGAGCAGATCTCAAAGACCGACTCTGTCTTTTCGAACCATTACGAGAGGGCAATGACTCCGCCAGTCCCTTTGAAGGACAATGGTTTGCAGTTTGTGAAGTCCTTGTAGGAGCACTCTCTGGAGCGCACAGGGATTTCACCATGAGTAGATAGGACAGGAGTTCCTTCCCTAGTGGAACCCGAAGAATGATATTGAGCCATGGCTGTAGCCACAGCTGCAGCTACAGCAGCATTCAGGGCTGCCATGTCGAATTGAGGAGCAGGTGGTGTCGGTGCGGGAGGATCGCGTCTTGTCGATTTACGTGGAGGCATTTTTCAAGTATAAGATTAGAAACATGAAGGTATTGATAAGAATTTAATAGGAAGTAGATAAGAATGACTCATGGACTAACTCTCCATAGTCCAACAACACAAATGAATAACACGATTGATTGTAAACGAAAGCATTTGGATATAATTTCCATGAGATTAGATATCTGTCAAAAATATTGGGATTACAGACGTAATGAGTTCGGGAAAAATGACCTAGAAGTAGGTCTTACATCAACCAAGATGGAAATTTTTGACAGACTACTACCAAATCAAGACCTAACGGGTCTAAGATTTACAAAGATAGGAAATTCGACTAAAGTTTTTACATAACTAGGTTATATCCAAAAGAGAAGTCGATGAGACTCTATCGGCGACGAGAACTACTAGAGTGAGTTCTTGAATCCGACAGAAGACGTTCCACGTCTCTCATGCGCCTATCAGATCTTGCTTGCTGAGCTCGAAGTTCCCTGACTTCAGCTTGGGTTTCAGCAAGTTCCCTCTGCAGAACTGCATTGCAGACCTGAGTCCTTTCATGAGCAGACTCTAGTCGGCGAATGCGGACTGTGTTAACGCCAGAGTTGGCGTCAATCTCCATGACTCGGTCGATAGCTGCTCGATCTTGCTCAGTGTTCCGAGCAATCCTACGGACCATTATGGGTAGGACCATGTCAGCTGAACCTCCCTCAGTGAGGTTGTAGAAGCTTCTGTCTCCATTGTAGGGTATGGGTTGACCCTGTTCCTGACTCCATCTGTTCAAGTTTGTGGCCCACAGAGGAGTGGGTCCTTGAAATGCTGGACGAGGGTTCGGGTGTGGGTCTTGAGCAGCTGGGGGTAGGTTGTTGACTTCAGGCTCTGAGTCAGAACCATCAGAAAAGCCTTCAGCTTCGTGATCATCCAAAGGGATTGGGTGATCATCTTCTGGCTCTTCTCCCAGCCATCCTGCATTGCCGTTGTTGGGATAGTACGGGTCTCCGGGAAAATGGAATCTAGCCATTATATCTACGCGAGAAAAGGGATAAGGAAAATAATTAATATACGAACTAACTAGATAATTATAAGATGATCTTTATCAGTTACTCCAACATTTTCGTAGTGCATACCAGTAAAACAGTTTGTAAAACAGTTTGAAGTAAAACAGTTTGATAACACAGTTTGAAAAGTAAGAAATCCACTTGTTTGGTAGTTATTAATCACATGTGATTGATATAATAACTATAATAGTTCAACTTGTATCCCCCCCCCCCATAAAAGCATTTAAAAACATTTAAAAGGTTAATTAAGGGGTGTGAACTCACCTGTAGTGAGTGGTTTGGATGAACGGAATGTATAGGATGCTAGGTATCAAGTGAAGACTTGTACACACACAATGATCCTAGTTTAACATATAATATCACATATATGTATCCAATTAGTCTTTAAACAACTAATTAACAAAGTTAAGACATCCTAGGACATGTAAAACACCTTATTTAAGTGATATAAGTCCTAAGGATTGCATCTAAGTGTTGTAGGACATTGCTATTGAGTTTAGGGTTCAAGGGAACCCTTTATTGGAGTTTACGGTTTTGTGACCATAACTCATTGAGTTTACGGTCATAAACCCATGAGTTTACGGCCGTAAACTCATGTTTCTTTGACCATCTTGTGCTTTGAAGCCTTAAATATCACAAGAAGCATTCCTACTTCATGTTTAAGCCTTAGGAAGAGATTAGGGCACCATTTCACTCCTTTTAGGAGTTTACGGTCCTTGGACCATTTCTCTTTGGGTTTACGGCCGTAAACCCAAATGGTTTGTGGTCTTTTCATGTTTTCAAGTACTAAACACATCAAGGAATGGATTTAGGCTAGTTTCCAAGGCTTAGAAGGGACTAGGGCACACTTTGGCACCCTTTTTGGGGTTTACGGTCCAAGAACATCTTGGACCGTAAACACCCTTGATCCTTGGTTTCTTGGGTGTTTTCTTGATGTTTAGAAGTGTAACAAGCTCTATAATACTCTAGGATAGAAGTACTTACTAGGTAGAAGCTTGAAAAGGTGCTAAAAGTCCAAGAACACTAGTGTGTGTTCTTGGTGTTCTTGGTGAAACTTGAAGATCTACACTTTTGGAATGATTTCACGGATGGAATCATGTTAGATCACTAGATTAAGTAAGATATCAACTTTTTAGGGCTAGAAACACTTAAAATGTTGAAGATCAAGAAGAAAAGTCAATGATACTTGAGAGAGAATTGAGTTTTGGATCTTGAAATTGTGAAAAGTGATAAATAATGACTAAGTGTCATATTTATACCCTCTTTTAGGGTTTACGGCCATAAACACCTTTGTTTAGGTCGTAAACTCCAAACTCTTGGAGTTTTAAAAAAAATTGTTGCACAATAAACCCTAGGGCATCCTCTCTCCTGTTATCTCTTGAAGTACTAATCTTAAAATACTCAAACTTATTCCAAAAAGCTTGAAAATTAGCAGAAACTGTTTTGACTCCTATTGAAGTGAATGGTTGTACAGAATAGAAATTTCGGGTTGTCACAGTGTCATACTAGAACATAACAAAAGTATTTAATTGTTGGGCACAATAGTTAAACTTGGGCAGTTATGTAGTCATATCTCGGATCAATATAGCCTGATCAACTATATTCATTTAAGATATGGTGAACGTGTGCTTGGGAGCGATTGGGGTGTTGCAACAAACCTAAAACTTACCAAATTATACATCTTCTTATACAGAAGAACATGAGAAGAAAACATAAATTAAAATGCTATAGGAGTGTTTTAGACACTATTCATTCTAAAAACAAACTTCTTAGGAGTAGCAGTAAGTTTCCCTTATAGAAACTTTTTATTTATTTATCGATTTATTTAAGAATTGTTAGATATATTTCTTACCCTCATTTCTCGTCTAGATAAATGGCTGAACTCCACCTCCCCGATGACCCTTACTTTCCCGGCCAAGAGAATGGGGGAGGGCTAAATGCAGAACCTGAACTTCCCTTAGATGATGATATGGCAGAAGACCTTCCAGAGGATCTTGATCTCGAGCCAAAAGTTGAGAATCTACCCCCAGTGGTTCCAATCCCAAATCCTAACCCTCGTCTGGCTTTTCAAGGCCTGACGTCTTCTTGGGTGGAAAGCTTGGAAACATGGAGCCAAGAGCAGGACAACTCTCCATCGAATCACGGAAGTTAACGCCAATGCGAGAATGCATACCATTGTCACCATTCATCTAGAAGATGCTTGTGAGAGATATGGGGGAGACCACGAGGCCCTGCAGCAAGAACTAGCTGAAACTCGAGCTGAAGTCATAGAGCTCCGAGTACGCCAAAGGGTGTACGAAAGGCACCTGCTCGATGTGGAGCGTCAGCTGGCCGAACTAAGTGTTCACCCGAGGGATAACCGTCACCAGTAGGAGATATTCTACCTTTCTTTCCTTGGTTTAAGGAATAGTCTTCCTATCTATGCTCCAAGTAGCACTTTTCCATGTAACTATCCCTGTACTGTAAGTACTTTTTAGTTAGGCCTTTATGCTGTCAAAACTTTTCTACTTCGGATATGATGTAAGGCCTACTCCAAGGTCATTTCTCCCAAACTTATTACATCTTAAATATCAAGTATATGACAGTCGGCTATTTCCCAAAAAACCTTTGTCCAAATACTTTCATCCTTTTAACGTTAGAACTCTATCTAAATCTCACCCTAGTTAATTTATTGAACTATGATAACTTAGCTCCTGGATCACTTCTAATTCTTTTCGAATGTTGGATCATGTTATCCACCAACCAATGATAGCCTAGATTGGATAAAAATCATCTGGCGACCATTCTATGAACTTTCTTCCATTCTTTACCAGTACTACATCATAGGGATGTAGGTCAAACCATCGAGAACAGTTTAACAAAACGGAAAATTTACATTTACCTAAATGATTAGAATACATCTGAGGCCAACCACAATCGCTCACGAACTCATTTTCTTTCGTGTAACAGAATCATGCCGTCGACGAAAAGTAAACAACCCATCAACAAAACACCGACTCTTCTGATAGATGCAGCTACTTTTCAAGCTGCGGTCTCAGCTGCCGTGACAGCTGTCATGACTCACCTCAACACTAACAATGCAAATGTCAGCGGGATTGCTATCAATAACTCCAATCAAAGTAACAACCAAGTACATCAACGAGTATCAATGTACCACGAGACTCCAAATCTCAAACGTAAGAGCAATAAACGAAAGTTCTGGGATAGATTTAAGTGCAAATCACCCCAAGGGACGACCAAAAGACAACAACATGTGGCAGCCTTCGCGGCCACGACGTCTGTAACTCCTACTACCATCCCTACTAGTATCCTGGTTATCCCTAACCCAGCCAGGCAGTATGCTGGAAATTTGCCGAAGTGCAATAAGTGCAGTTTCCATCACCTAGGTAGTTGCCGACACTTATACTGCAAGGACTGCAACAAGAACGGGCACACTACCTCTTTCTGCAGGACTCGGATCCAACACATTACTTCGACCACCAATGTCGAAATTTCTCGAATATGCCATCTATGTGGCGTAATGGGTACACTTCTGAATCGCAGTAATTAATTACACTTATAATTATACCCTCGGTCGAATCAAATCTTAACACTTGTATAAAACTAGTGCAACTCGAGTCATATCTTTCTGCGAGGTCCCAGCAGTTCAAGGGACTCTCGTGCTGCTTGTACTTGCTTTTACGCAGTATACCTTATTCGCAGCAGCAGCATCATAGGTAAAACTAAAGTACTGAAACTCCTTCATAAGTTGCAAAGTAGTGTTCTTGTAACACCGTTCTGAACTAGTCTAATGCCAGTTATTCCGAGTAGTCCAACATTGTCATTTGACATGAGTCGATTCGATCCTCACAGTGTCAGTTTCGTGCGAAAATTCTTCTCCCTGTAATCGACTTTCTAGCAAAGCTGAAGTTCCAGAACTCCGAGGCACTCATGCGTAGATTGCCTTATGTTTCGTAGCTTTCCCGAAGTAACCTCAGCAAACCTCCCCGGAATACCACTCGTATAGTACGTCAAGTTCAATCCGAAGGCCCATACGGTTAATCTATCACTGAGGAATGTATACACAAGGGTGGTACATAATCAAGGTTCTACAGGTTTAGAATTGATGATTCTGATTTAACTTCTTTTCCTTGTTTGGATGTGAGCTTAGAGAAGAATCATTTATTCGACTACCTTTTCAATCTTAATTATATACGACTCGTATACCTGAGACGGTGATTGATGAACCAGGTATGAGTTCTACTATAAACTTCAGGACGGACACCACCCAAGACTACGAGTGATCGTGATTCCGTGAGAATAAACTTAGGAGTACTTATCATTTTGCTTAATTCATGAGTAATCATACTTTCTTTTAGATCTTCACGACATCTAATCCACCCTAAGGTTTTGATGTCATAATCGGTATGAATTGGTTGAGTCTACATCGAGCCGACATCATGTGCTTTGAGAAAGCAGTTCGTCTTAACCTCCCTAACAACGAAACTCTAGTTATTTACGGCGACGAATCAAGTGTGAACCTTCGCATCATTTCGTGTATGCAAGCTCAGAAGTGCTTACGAAAGGAATGGCATACATTCCTTGCACACATCATTGATACGAGCCAAGAAGTGAAAGACATTCAGAACATTCCATAAGTACGCTACTTTCCCGACATCTTTGCAGAAGAACTAATCGGGATTACCACCACAACGTCAAGTCGAATTCCGAATCAACTTAGTTCCAGGGGCTACCCCAGTAGCCAAATCGCCTTATCGTCTAGCTCCAGTTGAGATGCATAAACTTTCCAGTCAGCTTAACGAACTTCTCAAGAAGGGATTCATTAGGCCAAGCTTCTCACCATGGGGAGCATCGGTCTTGTTCATGAAGAAGAAAGACAGATCGTTTCATCGATGACATCCCTATCTACTCCCGAAGTAAGGAGGAGCATAGTCAACACCTCCAAATAGTACTATATTCACAGACCACGAGAACGTGCAACACACATCTGACCAGGAAGAGTTATCACCCTAGTAAAGGCAAACAAAAGAAACAAAGTCGTACCCCCCGATAGTGAAAGGTTCGCTGGAATGCCAAGCGACGACCTGAGTTCACTTGGGAACGCGAGGATCAAATGAAACTTCTATCTGTAGCATAGTTATCAATTCTACTTAAACTCTAATTTCGGGACGAAATTCCCTCTAACGGGGGGATGATGTGACAACCCGATATTTCGAATCAATATAATGATCTAAAAAGTCAAGAATTGTAATTTCTTGTGATATAATGAAGTTATAGTCAAAAATACAATGTTCAAAAATCTCTACTGGATTTCATAAATGATATATATCGTGTCAAGAGTTTCAGAAATATAAAGAACACTAAAATCCGAGTTATAACGAAGAAGTTATGACCAACCTAAGATTCACAGCAAAACCGTCAATACTATTAAACGTAAAACGCGAAGTTTCAATACAATAATTTTTAGCCTTAGGTATCTAAATGAAAGTTAAAGATTTCATTAAACCGTAAATGTACGTGAAAAGAACGTCGAAATCTGACGTCGTATGAGGAAGTTATGATTTTTCCAAGTTCCGGATATAGCAGTAGACAGCTAAAAACTCGAAATAGAGATCGAGAGACTTTTGGCCGAAACAACCTAAATGAGAAGCAAAGATCTCAACAATAGTAGTGCAACGGTGAAAAGTCGGGCGAAAACGGACGTCGAATGAAGAAGTTATGGATTTTTAACGGACTTTTCCAGTCCTGGCCCGTTAAAAATATAATATTAAAAATAAATTCAAAATTAGCCAATGGAGTCTAAATGAAATTTGTAGAGCATAATCTCACCTACGCGTGCATATAAAGAACGTCGAAAATGGAGCTCGTAAGCAGAAGTTACGGATTTTACAAGTTCGAGACACAAAATTCGAGACTATCAGGCTGGCCACGACGTGGCACACTGACTGATGGGTTTTTCAGGCTTGTCAGCAGACGTCTCGTCCGTGGAAGAAGATAAGATCGACTCCACAACATGGCAACCTTATGACCACGACGTGGGACCCAAAAATTGAGCTATAAATAGAGCTCAAAGGGTTCCGGGTTTCATTGCTCAATTCTCTTCTTTCCCGTGTCAAAGCTCTGCGTTTAAACCCTCAAAGTCATCCCAAAAGCCCGGTCTTCACATCCAAGTTTCCGAAGGAAGGTTTTACATTCCTGAGAATCCCGAGAAATCAACCTTATCAAGTCGATGTTTTGCTCAGTTTTTGTCTCACATTCTTCAATTTATCAAGTGAGTTCATACCCCTACAACTATGTTTTCAAATACTTTGTAAATTCTTTTATACACTTTTAAGGGGGGGAATACAAGTAAACACACGATTATCCTGGTGCGAAAAACATCAATCTTTTGCTATATTTGTTGTTATTTAATCAATCATATGTGATTTATAACTGTGTTTCAAACAGTAGGATTTCATATACTTCAAACTTTGTTTCAAACAATAGCATTTCATATACTTCAAAGTGTGTTTCAAACAATAGGATTTCATATACTTCAAACTGTGTTTCAAACAATAGGATTTCATATACTTCAAACTGTGTTATCAAACAAACTACTTTTAAATCATTTTATAAATTGACATCAAGTCATCAATATTTATTATTAAACTCTTCAAAAGGTTTTACAAAACTTCCTTTTGAACTTATATATCGTCAAATGCATGTCTATATATATAGTTATGTAAGTAATGTTTAAAGGACTTAGAACTGCTAACCCACTTTATTTCCTTTTTCTTGTTTGAATGTGTACTTAGAGTAGTCGGTTAGTTGTCCGAAGGTCGTCTAAACATTAGTTATATATTATGTATACATATGTAGATATAAAAGTACCAGTCAATCATTCAAATACTACAAAGAAGAATACTATAACAGAAATTACTAGTAAGCTATTATAGGTACAGTTTAGGAGAATACTATCATAAACAAATATTAGATAGAGAATACTATAACAGAGAATACTACAACAGAGAATACTATCATATACAAGTACAGACAGAGAATACTATCATATACAAGTACATACTAAGATACTATAACAGAACGAACATACTAAGATGCTATAGCATGGAACAACTACAGGATCTAACTATACCAATGATCACTAACACATTGTTCTAAACAAAATGTGATAATAAATTGGGTATACATGATCATATAACTTTAATGTGGATATTACGACCTAGCAATTCGTTGCGGAAGTCACCCTTGTTTCCCAAAATCTCTTGTAGGGAGAACGTTTAGTATAGGAACTACTCATCACATTATGACCTTAATAAAACAAAAATGTTTTCAGGTAATTAGTACTGCAGGTTGTCAATTCTGAAGACCCCTGAGTACTTACTTTTCCCATTACTTTTATATAGTGACAGTTCTACTTGAAAGTCAATGCAAGCTATTTTTGAGTTAAGATAGTTATAAACTAGGGGAAAAACATCCACTTTTATAGAGAAACAAACATTCAAAACAGTCGGGTCTTGGCAGAAGACTACTTTTTATACTAGTAGGAAATATGGGATTTTCTAGGGGTTTTTAAACATATACAAACATTTACATTGAACTTTTACAAACATTTACATTCAAACTTATACAAACATTGACATTAAATACTTATGAACTCACCAGTTTAAATGCTGATCTACGCTTTCAAAATAACTTGTATTCTCAGGTCGTCAGTAGACAGGTACCGATGCCAGGTTTTGAGAAGACGGAGCATCTTCGAGACTCGTGTTTTATTTTGATTATTCATTTTTGGTGTCTCATTACTATTAAAGAACACACTTGTATGAAATTATACTATTAATGCAATGGATGATGTTGTTGCCTATTCACTATTTTGCATTGTTATGATACTGTACATGACGTCCTCCGCCCCAGAACGTTTCCGCCGTTCCGGTTTTGGGGTGTAACAGTTAAGCACTTGCAGCACGCTTGGAGAATCGGGCAGAAGGACGATATTAGTTTTAATGATTAAATAGCTTTTTAGAAACTTGTAATAGCTAAAATGAAATTGACATTTGATGATTGAATAAAAGGAGTTTTATTTATAAGTAAAGTTACTATCTTGTGTCAATTATTTACTATTGTTTCATTTTGCATGTTTTGACTTCCAAACTAATATAATTATTCAAACTATCCGGACTCGATCATACTTTGGAAGTAGGTTATGAAAGTAGACTGTCATGAATATGTTTTTGTAAGATTGTCTAAGGTGTTAGACATTGCAAAGTCTGCTTGAGTGCTCTTGAAATAAGATTTGAGTATTTGATTAAAGCCACGCTCACATGAATCACTTCATGGAATTTATCACGAGTGATTGCGAGATGATAATATCATATAGTCTTCAAACTAAGATATATGAGTTGTTGATGATGAGTTGGTTGTACATTGATAGTGCGAAAATGCATAGGTAACTCGATGTTATAAAACGCGTCGTTGTGTATAATTTAACGAGTAATTAGTACAAGCATATAAGCCGAGGTTTATCTGTTCCTTTTATCCTAAGAGGATTAAATTCGATATCTTAGCCCCTCGATGTTTTGTTTTGACTTATGTGTCGGGCCCGATCAGGACTCAATTGATGTGTTCAATTATGTTCTATGTCAAACAAATCAGAAATCGGGAAACAAACTGTTCGGCAATGAGTATGAATTTATTTCATGTCTTTGTCCACACGATATCTTGTAGAACAGAGGATTATATCATCACTTATCTAATGGACGCATCAGAGTATGACAGTAGCTTTTAAGAGCTACGATTGCTAATCGAATTTTAATTTGCATTGGCAATTATAGTTATTAGACTTATCCAGGTGGGAGATTGTTGGATTAGGTGTCTAAGCCCATAAATATAATTGGTATGTACTTGACCCGATATTTGAGTAAGAGGTTATTTATGATTTATTAATATATTATAAGTATAATATATTAATTGAGGAATCATATTATTTAATTAGTATTGATCAAGAATTAATTTATAATTAATTTAGTGATCAAAAGAGACTAATTAAATTGATACATATGAGTTGGGTAATGATCCATGGTTTGATTTGTGATGGGCTTATGGTTTAATCCATTAAGTATTTATCCAAACCAAATGGGTGGATCATAAGCTTATGGGTATGGATTAGGGTTACACATGACCCTTGATATTCTACACACACACACACACACACACACATATATATATATATATATATATATATATATATATATATATATATATATATGTATTCATAAGATAAAATTGGTTACACCTTGCATTCCAAGAAGTAGAATCCGATTTCTAGTCTACTAAATCTCTCTCATATCTATCTAGTTGTTTATTGGTGTTTGTGACTTGTTTGAGGCACAACACTTGGGGTGCTAAGTTCTCACAAAACCAAAGTCTTACTAGCTACAATAAAAGGTAATGTTCTAACTAGTATTATGATTCATGTATCAAATTTTGTATGCTAGTTTAGGCTTCATTCTTTGGATATCAATGTTGCATGTATAATTAGAGAAAACTTAGATCCAAAGCATTAGGTTTGTATATGCACCATAAGAATGTTAGAGTACATAAAACCCAACAGGGTGGTGGGTGATAGTTGGTGGTAATGGTGGGTGGTGGTGATAGGTGATGGTGGTTGGTGGTGATGGGCGGTGGTGGTGGTGGTGGTGGAGGTGGGTGGTGGTGATGGGTGGTGGAGGCGGATGGTGGTGGTGGTTGGTGGTAAGGACAAGTGGTGGTCATAATGGTGGGTAGTGGGTGGGTGGTAGTGATGGATGGTGGTTTTGGTGGGTGATGGGGGCGTGTGGTGGTTTTGGTGGGTGATGGGGGCGTGTGGTGGTGGCATGTGGTGGTGATGGGTGGTGGTGGTCGGTGGTGATGGATGGTGGTGGTGATGGGTGGTGGTGGCGAGGGGTGGTGATGGGTTGTAGGTGGCGGTTGGTGGTAGTAGCGGGTGGTGGTCATAATGATGGATAGTGGCTAGGTGGTAGTGATGGGTGGTAGAGGTGGGTGGGTGATGGTTGTAGTGGGTGGTGGTGATGATGGTGGGTGGTGGGTGGGGGTGATGGTGGCAGGTGGTGGTGGTCGGTGGTGATGGGTGGTGGAGGTGGGTGGTGGTAGTAGGTGGTGGTGGTCATAGTGGTGGGTGGGTGGTAGCGATGGGTGGTGGAGGTGGATAGTGGTGGTGGGTGGGTGGTGGTGGTGGTGGGTGGTGGTGGCGGGTGGTGGTGATGGTGGTGGGTGGGATTGGTGGTGGGTGGGATTGGTGGTGGCGGGTGTTGGTGATGGGTGGTGGTGGATGATGGTCGTGGTTGGCGATGGTGGATGGTGGTGATGATGTTGGGTGGTGGGTGGGGGGTGGGGGTGGTGGTGATGGGTGGTGGAGGTGGCAGGTGGTGACGGGTGGTGGTGGTGGATGATATTGTTTGGGTGGTGAGTGGTGTTGGTTAGTAGGTTTTTTTTTGTACTTATTTTTTGGTTTATATTAATATTATATGATGATATTAATTTTAAAAAATTGTGTGGTCAAATTTTGTTCTCAAATTCTCGCAATAAGAAATGTTCTCGATTGAATGCTATATATATATATATATATATATATATATATATATATATATATATATTGTATTCTAGGCTTAGGTTATTGTATTCTAACTAATTATTGTGTGATTGTAAGGATAAATATGGACCAATCATTTTTGTTATTTTAAGAAAATAATTTACCTATATTACTCGATTAAAGAAAAATAGAATAATACTATTTAATTAAAAGAATGTAATATTGTACATTTGCATTGCCTAAAAATTAGGAAACACAAATTTAAAAAAGGAATTCTCGGATTTTAATGGATATTTGATTATCTTAATTTTGAATTTTGATTTTTTTAATTAATCCAGTTTAAATAATTCTAACATAATTTATTATAATATCCGGTTTTAATCTGAATGACATTATTTTTATTATGATATTCTATAAAAATGAAAGCCATAAATTAATAAAGAGTCTTACTTCTCGATAAATAAAAAAAGTTTAGATACTAAGTTAAATCTTTTCTATCACATTCTTAAAACATAAAAAACTTTATATTTTATTTTATGATAATAAAACACCCACTAATAAAAAAACAAACATAATTTGTAGATTATTCTATCAGAATATACTATTACATATAGTCTTATCATTCTGTTGTAGATTATTCTGCCAAAATATAATGATGAATAGCGCTTTCTTTCTTTCGTGTCCGTTGTTCATCTGCATTACACACACCATCATCCAACCTTCATGTCCTTGATCACCACGTTCCCTTCACATATTCTATGAGAATAACTGAAATGAAATTGAATTATGTAATAATAGCAGTCTGTCAGAATGTTTATATATGATAAATAATACAAACAAACTTTAGTAATGTTAATAGAATGCATACCACATGGTCAGATATAATTATCGTCCTCATGTTGTGTTCTTGACTTGGAAGCGTGTAAAACAACCAACCAACCAACAAATTTGTGTAAAGGAGTCTTGCCTTTCATCGCTGCGTTCCGATTAGTTCAGGCCGGTCGATAAAATTCTCCGAGTGACTGACCATCACTGACGACTCGTGAGCTCTTTACTGAAACAGCCTAAGCACCTTTCCCCGGGATTCTTCATAAAACCAGCTTCAGCAGCAAAGACTTCTACTTGAGGACAGTCTACCTTTGGTGGTGTGAGATGCTATTCTTTTATACGGTGGTGTGAGATGTCATTAGACTTTATCATATTCATTTGAATTGAGCGTATTGTAAGACTAATATGGCAAGTCAACCGAGCGTGGGGAACGAACGAGCGTGGGGGTGAGATGCATGCAATTGAAGCAGCTACCTGAAAAGCTGGGTTTGATTCCCTTAGATACCTTTGGGTTTAGCCTTGAGGAAAGACAGCATAAGTCATTTGCATACAGAACCAATTAGATTAATAAAAAATGAATATTATTCAACTAACTACAACCTCAATTACCAACTTAGTTCTTGAATCAAATATAACAGAAAAACTGATTCTTGAACCAATGCAACTATGACTCCTACATCAAGATCAAGATTCTATTATAAAAACAAGGGCTTTCTCTATTAAGTCGTTGTTTCCTCAATAAATCAAAAGGAAACACCAACATATATATAGCTTTACTAGATTAAGCTACTTGCATCAAAGTCAAACCATCTATTGAAATACACGAATTTGCAAAAAGTTACCTTATGTGCATTTTCCACATAGTCCTCATGAAAAAGGTTGAAGTACTGATGAAGAGTAGACCTCCCTTCAATGGAATCAGCAACAACAAGATTCTGTGAGGTTGGTGGCACGACAACAACCTTGGGACCCGTGAGTATTTGTAGCATCCCTAGCCTCTTCCAAGTTGCCATTTCCAAATTTCTTTTCTTTATCAATACGAGCAGGAAGCAAAAGATTCCAAATTTCCATTCCAAACACAATGCATTCAAAACCAGAAGTGAGTCCCACAATCCAAGAATATCCAAACGAGTCATACAATGTCACAAAACTACAAAGAGCTGACACCGAGGATTCCACCTGGCAAGTAATCAAAATCGACTGCACACTAGGAGCTTTGATGTCATTATCTATCCCATTTTTCTAATTTGTAAAAGGAAGAAATTGCAACACTATGGAATCCACACCTCTATCATGAACTAAATATATTCTCTCAGGTATAAGTGGCTCAACAAACATTGAAATTAAGGAACCAAATTCCGATTTTCTAGGTAATGCTAAATCCACAGTCCCCAATTTCAACAAGGGAGCTGAATGTCCTAACAAAATATCATAATCAACAGAGAGCTTATCAATTATTCGATATCGAGAATTAATAGATAAACGAGACTGGTTTCCAAGTGTCCAAGCGAGTTGCATTTCATCGGACCTAGAATCTGGAATCGATGAATCAAAACAGATGTCGAAGCGATTTTTGGTGAAACTTCCGATTTTGGAATCGACGCTAGAATCCCCGCCCATCACCAAATTAGTGATCCAATCTCCAAATTAATGAACCCAATCACCAATTTTCCGACTCTAATCGTGAATCGGAGTAATCCTATTCGATAAAATCAGGTTTCCGTCATCGTACCATCTATTTGATAGGATCGTGAAGATGTCATACCACATAGTGTGTCCGCCTCAGTTTGAAAAAATCAAGGTTTTGAAAACCGGACAGGACATTGAACCGGCCGTCATACCGGTTCGATGGTTCAGGTGGTCCTAAAAGCCGGATAAAACCGGATATATATATATATATATATATATATATATATATATATATATATATATATATATATATATATATATGGGAAAAGTGAATATACCCTTAAGGATATATAAGTTTAGGTACCCAAACTCAACATATTACGTCGTTTTGTATCACATATACACATTGTAATTGTCCAATGTTCTTCTAATTCAACTTCTAACTTAATTTAATTCCAAGATATTTATAAATTTTACATTTATCTTCCTTTTACATAATTTTCATTTTTAACTATAATATATATAGTCTAATAGGTGTTCGGCATAAAGATGTGATGTAAGAGGAAGATAATAGTGAAATTTTGAAAATCTTGAAAGCAATTCAAGTCAGAGGTTGAAGTTTAAGAACATTATAATGAATATATCAAACAAAACGACATATTATGGTGAGTTTGAGTACCTAAGCTTATATACCCTTAAGGGTATATTCACTTTTCCATATATATATATATATATATATATATATATATATATATATATAGTAATAAACGTTATTACATAGTATATAAACATTGTTTATGTGATATATATATATATATATATATATATATATATATATATATATATATATATATATATATATATATATAGTAATAAACGTTATTACATAGTATATAAACATTGTTTATGTGAAAATTATATATATTCCATATCATATCATATATATAACATATCATATTCGAGGTGGAGTAATAAACCTTATTATTTAGGGTTAACGTCATAAAAACCCTCAAGTTTTCAAGGTTTTGTCGGTTTTGCCAAAAGTTGAATTTTATGTCCGTTTTTACCCTAACATTTTCGAAAAAATGTTCGGTTTTTACCCTTTTACCGGTGATAACAGGTTTTCCAGGTTACCATTATATTAAATTCGCAAAAAAACCCTTAAGTTTACCATTTTTTTTGCGTTTTTACCCTTCAGTTTATAGTTTTTTTTACACTTTTACCCTAAGTATTTTTTTCATAATATACGTATTTATGCAGAAAAATCGTATTTATATACGAAAAAATGTTTAATTAAATATTGTATTTTTTTAATGTTATATATATATATATATATATATATATATATATATATATATATATATATATATATATATATATATATATATATATATATATTCGTTTGTGTGTGTGTGTTTTTGCAAGGTTATATCATTTAAAAAGATAAATAATATTTTTAGAATTATGAATACGTGTTTTATAGATATAGTTTTTAGAAGTATAAATACATATTTTTACATTTTTATATATTAATATGTATCTATACTTCTAAAAATATATTTATACTTTAAAAAAACATATATCAAAATACATATTTACACTTCTAAAAATATATGTATATACTTATATAAACATGTTTATGATTGAACAAGTTTTTTTTATTGATATGTATATTTTTAAATACATAAAAATACGTATTTGTAGTTCTAAAAACATATTAATTTATTTTTTTTACATCTTAAATGGTTTATCCAAGAAAAAAGATTATACACACACACACACACACACATATATATATATATATATATATATATATATATATATATATAAAGAAATAACATTAAAAAATGTAAATAAAATATTTAATTAAATTTTTTCATATATAAAATTGATTTTTCTGCATGAATACGTATAATATGAAAAAAAAAATACATAGGGTAAAAGTGTAAAAAAAATTATAAACTTAAGGGTAAAAACGTAAAAAAACTGTAAACTTAAGTGTTTTTTGCGAAGTTATTATGATGGTAACCTGTTATCACAGGTAAAAGGGTAAAACCGAACATTTTTTGGAAAATATTAGGATAAAAACAGACATAAAATTCAAATTTGGGCAAAACCGACAAAACTCTGAAAACTTGAGGGTTTTTATGACATTAGCCCTATTATTTACCTTATGTGAAGATTTTTTTTTAAATAAGAGACAAGCCAAAGAACCTTCTTTCTGATTGTGAAGTCTTTTGTTCCCAGTCCCACATCCAGTAGACGAAAGAAAGAAAAGAAAAACATAGCTTAATAAATAGGAGGGAAAGAAGTAAGTTGGCAAAGCAAATCCCACATCGGCTGTGGATAAAAAGATTAAGGTTTGTCTCCTTATTCAAATGAACCCATAGGTGGACAAACTAGTCAAATGGCCGGCTGTCTTCATTTAGAAAAAACCGTTTTTGTTTTGTTGAACGAGTACCGGTTTGTTTAAAACCGCCGGTTTTTTACGGTTTGCCAAACAAGCGGTTTTAGGGCATTTTGAACCGGATTTGTTACCGGTTCCCAGTTGAACCAGCCGATCCGGTCCGGTTTTCAAAACAGTGGAAAAAATCAATTACATTTTCATATAGCTACCTAATATAAGGGATTTAATATCGGAGAAATATCAAATTAATTATTTTAAAAATATTAATTAAATGCAACATTACATAATTATCCTTTTAAAATGATTGTCATATATTGAATCCAACATCCATACAATACTTAGTTAGAATACTTGAACCTATCTTTCTATATATATATATATATATATATATATATATATATATGATTTTTTTTTTGAGTTTGTTTTTTTTTTCTTTTTCGTGTTTCTTTTTTTTAATTAATAAAACAAATATATTTTTATAAAACATAATATTTAAAAAAAAAAAGACATAATTTTTAAAAACTAAAATTAAGATTACATTAAAAAAAACAATAATTTTAAAAGATAATAATTTTTTCCTAGTCCTAATTAACCCAAATAACATCTAAATTAAACCTAAAACCATAACATTTTAGTACTATCCTAATTAACCTAAATACGTCTTCCTAATTCGATCCTTCATCGCTTGTAGCACCGCCAGATCTTGACGTGCCAAACCCTCCTCGCTAGTATGAAGAATTGACAATTGTTGTGTCATTAGTTCTCTCTGTTTTTGCTAATGCTTCTCCAGTGCATTCATTTCTAGGAGCTCCAAGTGGTGACATTTCAACTCATTTTTTTCTTTTTGTAATAAACTGTGCTCGTCGAATTTCGCTTTCATTTCCGCTGCATCTCTTTCTTTCGCATCAACCTCCTCCGTATGCCTTGCAGCACACCTCGCTTTGTTGCGTCTGGGCGGTCGTCGTGGTGGGGAGATCACCTCGATCTCATCCGAGGTCTCATCGGTGTCGGTGTTTAGGTCGATGTGAGTCCGTGCGACCGACACGTCGACCGAGCTCGAATTTCAAGACTTCTTGGATTGAACTTTCGACGATGTAGGAGTTTATTCTACCTTGGATCCACTCGCAGCAACTCCCATCATTTCTCAAACTCGAACACATGTCCCATTTCGACGCGATATTGTTTTTTTGCATATTTGAACAAATTAAAGTCGTTTGCTCCGCTCTGCTGTTGCGACTGAAGCCTGGTGTAAATATCGTTGAATTTTTTGCACCGCTTAGTTACTTGACTCCATTTGCTGCTTAGTGTTGAAACATAAAGTGAACTTCCAGCAATCACAAGAATGAAGATCCGAAGTCAGCAGTTTCCGAGATTGGTGAAGTCCGAAATAGAGATGGAGTACGAGATGAAGATCATTCCGAGATGCAGTGAAGATCCGAGATTAGCTGTCTGTTTGAACATTTAATGTTTCTTGTCTTATTAATGATGTAACATTTCATAGGACTTATCTTTTTGTATCTTTTAGATAATCACTTGTCAGTAGCTGATTATTAACCAGTCGTAGGAATGTTTCCAAGTTTGTACGATGTACCTCCTTAGTCTATTTAAGGAGGGTTTTGAATGAAAGGAAACATATGCATTGTTACTCCGAAGATAGCAAAAACTCTCTTTAATTCTCCTTCACTTTTCTCTCAAGTCAAGATCTTTCACAACATTCTTCTTGTTCATTAAATGTCGTTACATTGATTATACTCGTAGTTTACTTCATTTAATATTGAGTACTTTTTTGAATATTTCATTCATGTCTTGACTGGTATTACCAGACTCGACCGGAACCTCTAATTAAGAGCAGACATTGATCTTAAAGATTAACTCAAGGTTTGAGTTTTCAAACCCTGTCCTTGTCCATTGATTCTAGTACTCAGAATTGGTATCAGAGCTTGAGTGGTTATCTTTTGAATCCATAAGAATATATTATAGTTGATTCGAATTTACCTTGGTATTTCAATCATTTCTATGTTCAGGATAAAAGTTCTTCTATATACCACTTCTGCTCTAATATCTTAACTTTAATGGATGCTCCTAATTCTCAACAAATATATTCAATGCAAATAGCAAATAACGTGGGTTTCCCTTCTCGTGCCCCATTGCTAGTTGTTGAAGAGTATGATCACTAGAAAGTCAGAATGGAAAGGTTCTTACTTGGAAAATAAAAAGGTGAAGCTATTTGGAGATCCGTAAAAGAAGGTCCACACGTTCCAGTTAGACAAACTGTGAGACATGTTGATGCAACTCTCATGGGACAGGAAGAATAGCGTCAAGCACCTCTCACTGCTGATGACATCGAGAAATTGCATGCAGATCAAATTGTATTTTCCGAAATGGTGTTTGGTGTTCCTCCTTCTCTCTTTGAGCACATTAAGTTGTAAAAAAATCTGCTAAAGAGATTAGGGACACACCCCAAGACCTGTTCGAGGGATCAGAAAATATGAAGGATAAGAGGTTGACTTCTGTCGTCAACGAGTTCGATACATTCTCGACAACTCACGGTAAATCAGTTGCCTCGACCTCTAACAGATATCGAATCGTCGTCAACAACATGACAGCTCATGGGATTGTCCGAACTCCACTAGAATACAATCTCAAGTTCATCAATAATCTTGGTAAAGGATGGGGAAACATGAAATCATGTCTTCATAGAAATGGATCTCTGAAGAAGCTGAAGCTTTACTAGTTGTTTGACGAACTTCAAGGTCATGAATCAAATGTTGCACAAACTTTAAGAGAGCTCTCGGGAGGTCCTCTTGCTCTTATTCATTCTTTTGATCCTCACGTCTCGAACGCATCTATTTCATACCAGTTCAAAGCTGTTATCCCAACTACCCCACTTGTTCAACCCTCTCCACCTACTTTACCTGCTCCTACTAGTTCCAACTATCAGTTTGATGGAGACCTTGACCCTGAAGGAATGGACTCTGAACTACGCTTTCAACAACAATTTGCTTTACTTTCAATGAAATATAAGTGTCCTTTCAATCCCAATCACAAACCATATCACAACCATTTCCAAACTCCTCATCAAAGTAATTTCCAACCTTTTCTAAAACCTTTAGAAAATCCACTTGCTTACAAACCCAACATCTCTACACCAAATCATACCTCAGAATCACACGAGACTCCGAAGTCAGATAAACCAAAGATCGTTTGTCAAATGTGTGGTCATGCAAATCATTATGCCAAATTCTGTTTGGTTGAAGTCCCACAAAAACCCAAGATCAAGTAGTCTGCATACTATGCACGTCGAGCCCAAGAAATGGCTGCTAGTGAGAAAGCATTCACTATCACCGTGTCGAGAGATGTGGAAGGATATTGGTCATCTGGAGATGAAGAATTTGTGTGTACTGGTAGAAACATGTGTCTTATGGCTACTGGTCATCTGGATCAGAGGAAGATTATGATGACGCTGAACCAAACTACTGCTACATGGCGACCAACGACCCACCTGGCAGAAGCATCGTTCAACAGGTAAAATCTATAATTACTGATAATGATTTTGATTTATCTCTTTGTGAACCATATCTAACCGAGATACAATAAGATATGAACATCATTTATAAAGCCTATGAGTCTGCGATTGAAGCAAGTGAGAAGATGGAGTGTGAACTAAGTCGTCTTAGATTACGTTTCGAGGATAAGAAGCTTAATATAGAGTCTTTAGAACATGAACTTGTAATGTCAAAAGATGAATGTATCATTCTCAAGGAAAAATGTGAAATCACTTATTCTGAAAGAAATATTTTAGTTTTTGATAACAGACGTCTCAATGCCAAAATAGATGCTTTGCATAATGTCATAGATATTCTTGAAGCAAATGAATGCATGACTCATAATTTTCGTCATCCTTGGTCCAAAGCACCTGGTCTCAGAAGTGAGTTTCCGAAACGTATCTCTCGTCCCTTGAATGAGTTACAAAATCTAACTTTTATGGGAGACATTCCGAACTGAAAACATTCGGATACCCCTGTCTCACCATTGTCACCCCTTCCTCAGACGTCGGACCGATTCTATTCCCTGATTCCTGAGTTTCAACCAATAGTTGTCAAAAGTCCTGATTCCACGCCTCTACCGCCTCTGATACCCCTGGACCTGAATCAGACCTCAGGATTTTCCCCTTGCATTCCCAACACTGTAGTTCAAATTTCAAACCACGATCCTCCTCAAAATTGTGTTATTGAGGAAATTATTCCGGAGACAACTGGATCAGACTCGAATACATCAAATTTTGTCTGGGCATCTTTTGATAGTGACGTTAAAGAATAAATCGTAGAAGAATATTCGTCTGATTCTTGTGTTTTTGATTCTCAATTGATTTTAAAAACCACCTTAGTGCCAAAAAAACCCAAGTTTAACAATCCATCTGCTGGCCAAACTTCCAAGTCATCATCTGACTCCAGGAAGAAAACTTCACTCAATAGAATGTCGTCGATCCTAAGATAAAAGCCAAAAATGCCCTCAAAAAGGAAATTAGGTCAAGACAACACTCCAGGTTCATTGAGAATTCCAAAGAGAAAGTATCTCTGACTATAAGCTCAACAACTAGGAGCCATAACACATTTATGTCTGTTAAGATTCTTAAAAGGCCATACATGTTGGGTTTTATGTACTCTAACATCCTTATGGTGCACATACAACCCTAATACTTTGGATCTAAGCTTTCTCTAATTATACATGCAAAATTCATTTTCCAAAGCATGAAGCGTAACTAGCATGCAAAAGTGATATTTGAATCATTAAAACTAGTTAGAAGATTACCTCGTGTATTAGCTTGTAGAATCTTGGCCTTAAGAGAGCTTATCACCTCAAGTGTGATGCCTCAAACAAGTCACAAACACCAATAAACAATTAGATGAATATGACAGAGGTTTATGAGACTGTAAAATCAACTAGCTCTTCTTAGAATGCAAGGGTTTTCGATTTTAGGGCTTAAGTTATACATTTGTATTGTAGAATTCCAAGAGTCATATGTTTCACCCTAATTCTTACACTTAAGCTTATGACCCAACAATTGATTTGGACTAACAATTCATGGACTAACTCATAAGTTTAGCCCATCACAAATCAATCATGGATCATTAGCCCAAACCATATGTATTACTGATTTACATAATCAGTCCCCGTGAATTTAATTAGTCTCTTTTGATCATTAAATTAATTCCAAATTAATTCTTGATCAATACTAATTAAATAATATGATTTATCAATTAATATATTATTCTTATAATATATTAATAAATCACAAATAACCTCTTTCTCAAATATCAATCTATCAAATTGTTCTGGTGAAGGCAACCCGAAATGGACCATGCTGCTATCGAGTTAAGTACATACTAATTATAGTTATCGTCATAGAGACCTAATCCAACAGTCTCCCACTTGGATAAGTCTAATAACTATAACTGCCAATGTAACTTCAAAATCCAATTAACAATCATCGCTCTCAAAAAGCCGTTGTCAAACTCTGACGCGTCCAGTAGATAAGGGATCATATAATCCTCTATTCTTCAAGATATCGCATGGAAAAATACATGGAATAAAGTCATACTCATTGGCCAACAGTTTGTTTCCTGATTTCTGATTTGTTTGACATATAACTTAATTGAACACATCAATTGAGTCCTGACCGGGCCCAACACATAAATCAAAACAAAATCATCGAGGGGTCCAAGATATCGCTTTGAATCCTCTTAGGATAAAAGGAACATATAAACTTCGACTTATATGCTTGTACTAACTACTCGTTAAATCATACACAATAGCACGTTTTATAACATCAAGTTACTGATGCAGTTTAGTACTATCAATGCACAACAAACTCGTAATTAACAACTCATATATCTTGGTTTGAAGACCATACGATATTATCATCTCACAATCACTCGTGATAAATTCCATGAAGTGATTCATGTGAGTGTGGGTTTAGTCCAGTACTCAAATCTTATTTTAAGAGCACTCATGAATGTTTCTAGCAAACTTTTTCTATGTCTAACACATTAGAAAATCTTACAAAAACCCATTCATGACAGTCTACTTTCATAACCTACTTCCAAAGTATGATCGACTGTGGAAAGTTTGAATAATCTTATTATTCTGGAAGTCAAAACATGCAAAATGAAACAATAACAAAACAATTGACACAAGATAGTAACTTTACTTATAAATAAAACAAAACACCTTTTATTCAATCATCAAATGTCAATTACATTTAAATTATTAGAAGTTTCTAGATATCTATCTAATAACTAAAACTAATATCGTCCTTCAGCCTGATACTCCTAGCGTGCTGCAAGTGCTTAAACCTACTCAGTCCCTTTGTAAGGGGATCTGCTAATGCCTGGATCTTCCATGATCCCTTTGTTCCTTGGCTAAGGCGACCGCACCCTCGTTCTCACAGAAAATCTCCATAGGCTCCTTTATAGACGGTACAACTCCAAGGTCTCCGATGAAGTTCTTTAGCCATATCGCCTCCTTCGATGCTTCACTTGCTGCTATGTACTCTGATTCACACATTGAATCAACTACAATCTGTTGTTTGGAACTTTTCCATGTTACTGCTCCTCTATTTAAGGTAAACATCCAGCCCGACTGAGAGCGGAAATTATCTCTGTCAGTCTGAAAGCTGGCGTCACTATAACCTATCACTCTCAAGTCATCACTCTCACCGAGGGTAAGGACCCAGTCCTTAGTCCTTCGCATGCACTTAAGAATGTTCTTTAGTGCAGTCCAGTGAGCTTTACCAGGGTTCCCTTGATATCTACTAACCATGCTCAAAACAAAGGCTACATCAGGGCGAGTACATGTCATAGCATACATGATCGAGCCAACTATAGAAGAATAGGTATTCGACTCATTTATGCTATCTCAGCGTCTGTACTCGGACTTTGAGTCTTACTCAGTTTGGTATTGCTCTGGATAGGTAATTCTCCTTTCCTGGAATTCTCCATGCTGAAAAGTTTCGACACCTTGTCCAAGTAGGTACTTTGAAAAAGTCCTATTAGTCTTTTACTTCTATTTCTCAATATCCTTATTGCCATAATATAAGCAGCTTCTCTGAGGTCCTTCATAGCGAAACACTTC
This sequence comes from Lactuca virosa, assembly GCF_052849685.1. Lineage (NCBI taxonomy): Eukaryota > Viridiplantae > Streptophyta > Magnoliopsida > Asterales > Asteraceae > Lactuca > Lactuca virosa. The sequence continues at coordinate 176,459,171 of NC_136428.1, forward strand.
CAAAGCAAGGACTTAACCTCCTGCAAGGTTCGGATGTCGTTTCCTATGAGTAGTATGTCATCTACATACAATATAAGAAAGCTAACTATACTCCTACTAGCTTTGACATATACATAAGACTCATCTTCGCTTCTCGGAAAACCAAACTCTTTGACTTTCTCATCGAAACAAAGCTTCCATCTGCGAGATGCTTGTTTCAATCCATAAATGGATTTCTCAAGCTTACACACTTTATTAGGGAACTTTGCATTGACAAAACCCTCTGGCTGATTAATGTAAAAATTTTGAGCCAACTTCCTATTAAGGAAAGCGGTTTTGACATCCATTTTCCATATTTCAAAATCATGAAATGCAGCTATGGCTAGCATAACCCTTATAGATTTAATCTTCGCTACTGGTGAGAAGGTCTCGTCATAGTCAACTCCAGGAGTTTAAGTAAAGCCCTTCGCAACCAATCACGCCTTATAAGTGTGTGGTTTCCCATCCCTGTCGGTCTTCTTCTTGAAGATCCATTTGCACCCGACCGTCTTACGACCTGGTACATTGTCAACCAAGTTCCAAACTTGATTGTCATACATGGACTGAATCTCGCTCTCCATAGCCTCTTTCCATTTTGCTGACTCGGGGCCTGCCATGGCTTCCTTGTCATTGTTAGGTTCATCCAAATTTACCAGTGTACTATCACTGATATATGTATCACCTTCAGTAGTAATATGGAAACCATAAAACTCAGGTGCCATTCTAACTCTAATGGAACGTCTCATAGGTAAGGAATCGTTAACTGGTTCAACTGGAATTTCCTCCTTGGGTTGAGCGCTAGTGTTTGAGGTTCCTTCATCACTTAACTCTTGAAGCTCTTCAAAGACAATTTGCCTCCCACTGTCCTCTTGGCATATGAGTTCTCGTTCGCGGAAAACCCCTCTCCTCGCAACGAAGACAACATTGTCACTCAGTCTATAGAAGAGATATCCAATGGACTTCTGTGGGTAGACGATGAAAATACATCGCTCACTATGAGGTTCAAGTTTTTCGTGCATCTCTCGTCTTACGAAATCCTCGCAACTCCAAACATTGATTTGTGGTAACGAGGGAACCTTCCCTGTTCACATTTCGTGAGGTATTTTGGCAACCTTTTAAGTTGGGATTAAATTAAGGATATGAGCGGCAGTCTCTAAGGCATAACCCCAGAATGAGATAGGTAACGAACCTCGACTCATCATGGAACGAACCATGTCCAACAAGGTTCGATTGTGCTTCTCAGCCACACCATTAAGCTGTGGTGTCATAGGTGGCGTCAATTGTGAAACAATTCCACATTCCTTAAGATAGTTGTGTAACTCGATACTAAGATACTGACCACCTCGATCGGATAGGAGCATCTTTATCTTCCTTCCCAATTGATTCTCCACTTCTTGCTTAAACTCTTTGAACTTTTCAAAGGTTTCCGACTTATGCTTGATTAAGTAGACATACCCATATCTACTATAATCATCAGTAAAAGTAACATAGAAGCAGTTAGCATCCCTTGTGGCGGATCTGAAAGGTCCACACACATCATTGTGTATGAGATCCAACAAACCCTCACCCCTTGCACACGAACCAGTGAAGGATGACATGGTCATCTTTCCAAGAAAACAAGATTCGCATGTGTCATCCGACTTTAAGTCAAATGACTCCAATACTCCATCCTTTTGGAGTTGGGCTATGCGCTTCTTGTTGACCTGTCCAAGACGAAAATGATGTTGAGAGAAAAACTTGAGTAACACACTTGAACAAATGTTAGAACAAGTAATAATGTGCAATGAAGTTTAACTCAGTGGATCATAAAGTTCAATAATAATAATAAGTTAGAGTTAGATAGTTAGATAATTAGGTGCGGAAATGTAAGGAAATATAAATAACGACAAGTATTATATCAAGTATACACTTAAGCTGATTCTTAACAAGGATTGCAATCAAACCAAGTTAGTAACGGAGATCATACTTAGAGTGATTAGGTCAAGACTGACTTGCTCCAAAGAGAGAAATTACGATCTTAATATATCAGTTTAAGTTCTGAGGATCTTTTGAGATGAGAAAGTAAGGGAATAAATAGAATACGATATTCAAGATTGAGATAATCGAGAGGTGTTTTCATTCAGAATAAGAGTGCTCTATTTATAGAGTCTCGAGGATTACAAAGTTAAATCTGTCTAAGGTGGCCATGCAAGGCACACTGGGTAAAGAAATGTAAAGACATAAGATAACAAATAAAACTAAAAACTAAGATTGATGACGTCGACTGCGGATGCAGTTCTAGATTGCGGTGGGGATCTTGACTATGGATCGGATATGGCTTCGGTTTTGTTTCAACAAATGCCATAAGCATGCTTTATCCAAACCATTGGACGAATCGATATGCAACACATTATTTCCTAAGTTATCTACAGCCATCACAGTTTCATATATACCATTACAAGGCAATCCTTCAAAATAAAATTTACCATTATAATAAGAATTAATATCACCAATATCATTATTAAAGGAAAAAATAAAACCTTGTTCATACAAACCATGTAAGGAAATAATTTTTCTCGCCATATCAGACGAGTAGCAACACTTATTCAATTCTAAATTTAACCCACTACTAAGCAATAAATAATAAACTCCAATCTTGGTGACATGCGACTTTTTCCCATTCCCCATGATCAAGTTCAACTTCCCGTGCTCCACATCCCTACTTCCTTTTAGACCCTGTAAATCAGAACAAATGTGAAAACCACATCCTGTATCAAGGACCCAAGAATTAGCATGTGATGATTTATTAGACAGAATAGTGTATATACCTGCGAATGTGGGCTTGATCTTCCCATCCTTTATGTCCTGCAAGTATTCGGGGCAACTTTGTTTCCAGTGCCCTTTTTCATGACAATGGAAGCACTCTACTTCCTTTGGGTTGGAATAGGGATTAGCATAACCAACTTTGGTCCCACTAGAAGAGGATCCATCATGAGACTTTCCCTTGTGGCTCTTCGAAGGAGCCTTCCTATTCTTTCCCTTCCCATGTCCAATTGCCAAGACAGGGGCAGCAACAGTAGGAGTAGGTACAACAGATTTTCATTTCAAACTGCTTTCAACAGTTCTCAAAAGACCTTGAAGCTTGCTTAGAGTGACCTCCTCCTTGTTCATATGATAAGTCATACGAAACTGATCATAATAAGGAGGCAAAGAGTGTAGGATAATGTCAATGGCCAATTCTTCATCGAAATTGACAATAAACTTCACCAAGCGGTCCACAAACCTCTACATCTTTTGCCAGTAGGCCATGATAGACTCTTCATCCTTCATTTTGGTAGTAATCATGGAGACAATGATTTCATACCTTTCTTGCCGAGCACTTTGATGGTACCTTTCCATCAAATCTTGGTGCATTTCATAAGGCCAAAAGTCCTCATACGACTTTTGAAGCTCATCAGTCATGGTAGCAATCATGATACACGACACTTTTTTCATGTCTCTCTCATGGGTATTATACTCAACAATATGTTCGGGAGTAGCAGTGTTTTCTTCAATCTCCTTTATGTCTTTATCAAGGACATATTCTTTGTCCTCGTAGCGAATAGCCATGCGGATGTTACGAATCCAATCATTGAAATTCAACCCATCAAAAATGACCCTCCCACATAGGTTCATGAGGGAGAAAGAGCCGCAAGGGATTGGGTTTGAAGCATTGTTTAAAGTAGACATCTGAAAAAGAAAGACAAAGTTTAGATTAGATAAGGATCCTTAATATAACACCAAAATGAAATATTAAGGCTAGGACCCAACACAATATTCTACAATTCGGAAGAGGAATGTCGTAATCCAATTGTGACGATTTACCAATTTCCACCATGAAAAACAAAAATGAAGATTTAGGTTTTAAATGAATTGAAATTCCTAGATTCTTTTGAGATTCATTGAACTTTTCAATGGCATGTTTAAATATCGATTATGTCCTTCAAGTTTGTGACTGGGATACCGAGGATCACAAACAAGGTGTGAATAACCATGCAAATGTGCTTGGTACTCTTAATGTTACATATCACTTGATCAATGTGCCGGTTAATCACACACGCTCCATTGATCCATGATTAACATCAAGCTACCCTTTGTCACCCTTGCTAGTCCCAAATTAGTGTGCCGGTTAACCACACACGCTCCACTAACGACTTAGCAAGGTGCAAAGTGCAATTTCCATGGAATAGCACCATTTTCACATTTTTCCTAAAGTAACTAAGATTGGGAATTTATAAAAGTTTAGTTACTTTATAATATCATTATACTTATTAATGAGGATTAACGTCCTATCCTACCCGTTCGGCTAACGACCCTCCAGTAGTCAAGAGTGCGGTAGGTAAGAGTGGAAACCCAATGGCGGTCATATTATAGGTCGCTTCCTTAAACACGCCTTATAGACTAGATTTGTGAATGAGGCCTACTAACGGTAAGACTGACTTATCTTATACATATATATAAGTATTAAACTTTAATATTATAATAATATAGGGTTGAATTTTAAGCTTTTAAAATTCTAGGGTTCGGAATTAAAGTTTCATAAATGAGACTTTTCAAATCCCAAAACCTGAGGGAAAGTTTTCAAACTCTTAAAAAACTCTTGATTTTTAGAATTTATGTTACATAAATGAGACTTTCCAAGTTCCAGAACTTGAGGACAAGTTATGAAACTCTTCAAGACCTTTGGAATTCTATAACTTAAAGATTTATTGTTTCATGAATGAGACTTTTCATATTTCATAACTAGAGAACAAGTTATGAAACTCTTCAAGAAACATTTTGATCAAATTTTAACTAATACAATTATCATATAATTTATTATTTACCAATTTGACCTAATACTAGTCATATAGCAAAATAATACCAAATTTCACAAATAATTAGTTTTTCACAAAATGAAGTAATTATCTTAAAATATTACAATCATTATGTTATTGGATGAGGATAATTACCATATCATTAAAAATGAATTTTATGAACCAAAACAGTTTGTAGTAATGATCCTAATCCAAAACAGGCAAAAAACTTGAAATATCCATCTATCAAATTGTTTTGGTGAAGGCAACTCGAAATGGACCATGCTACTATCGGGTCAAGTACATACCAATTATAGTTATGGGCTTAGACACCTAATCCAACAATACATTCCTCCTAGTTCGGTGGTTCAAAAGAAAGTCCTCAGTCCCATTCTGAAAACATCTGTTGATACTTGTCCCACAAGAAATAACTCTCCTCAGATTGTTTCCTCTGTTTTCATTGCTAAATATGATGGTGCGATTTTTAAATCTCAACAGCCTTCAAAAACATATGTACCATCAACAGCAGCAAACAAGGAACGATTTGTTAAAAACACTGTCACTCAAAAAATTTCAAAGAATTCAAAACAAAAAATTTGAGTGGAGAGCTAAAAGTGTTGAAAAAGATATTGCAACTTCAAGTAACATTGTGATACCTACAAACCAAAAAACAGTCGGCCCGAGAAAAGTTTTTCCGAAACACCCTATTGTTGAATATGATTTCTGGATCAATGAAAAGACTTTGGCATTTTGCTTATTTCCCAAAGGATCTCGGAACAAGCCCTCCGAGACAGCTGTTGCTCAAAAGTCACAATCGAAGTCCAAAGCCCGTGCCCAAGTCCCAATACCTAACTCGGAGCCTAAGACTAATTTTTGCAGGCACTTTGTGCTTCGGAGCAAGATACAATATGGTATATTGTTAGTGCTTGTTCCATGCACATGACGGAGCAGAAAGATTTTCTGCGTGATCTCAAAATCTCACAAAATGTTGGCTATGTAACGTATGGCAACAACTCCAACTCTCATATCCAAGGTTATGGCATCCTCACCAATGGAAACTTCCCTGTCTCAAACGTGGCATACGTAGCTGACCTGAAGCATAACCTAATTAGTGTGGCTCAACATACTGATGCAAATCGTCGAGTTAAATTCTGCAAGAAACACAGCTATGTCATGACCGAAGACCGAAAAGAATGTCTGATCAAGTCAACTCGCAAAAAGAACATGTATCCTCTTGACATCAACATGATTATTGACAAACCTCAACTCTGTCTACTCTCAATGGAAGTTCTTGATATCAGTTGGTTATGGCATCTAAGGCTTGCTCATCTAAATTTTCGATATATGAAGGATCTTGTTTCCGGTAGGATGGTCAGAGGTTTTCCTCTCCTCAAGTTTGAAAGCGATTATCTTTGTGCTGCCTGTGAATGTGGGAAGCAATCAAAGAAATTTCATCCTTTCATCATCGAAAAATCAATCTCGGAATCATTGGAACTGCTTCACATAGATATGTGTGGACCCTCCACTGTAGAAAGTCTACATCACAAGAAATACATTCTTGTGATTGTGGATGAATTTACAAGGTTCACCTGGGTTTTCTTCCTTAGACTCAAATGAGAAATAGCCTCGGAACTTATCAACTTTATCAAAGGAATTGAAGTCCTAGTCAAACAGCCTGTTCGACGGATCTAAAGTGATAATGGTTTGGAGTTTACCAATGTCACCATTGATAAATTCCTCTTTGAGAAAGGTATTAAACACAATTACTCAGCTCCCTACACTCCTTAGAAAAAGGGTGTGGTTGAACGAAGAAACAGAACCCTCGTTGAAGCTTCTCGATCGATGCTTAACTTTGAAAATCTTCCACTTTATCTTTGGTCTGAAGCTGTGTCCACTGCTTGCTTCACTCAGAATTGAAGCATCATCAATCGACACCACAATATGACATCGTACGAAGCCATGAATGGCCGTAAGTCAAGTATCTCTTTTCTACAAGTTTTTGGCAGTCGATGCTTTATAAAAAACAATCGTGATCAGCTCACGAAATTTCATCCGAAAGCCGATGAAGCAATATTTCTTGGATACTCAGCAAAATCAAAAGCTTATCGAATTCTGAATCGTCGAACTCGTGTTCTTGAAGAAAGCTTTTATATCACCTTCAATGACAACTATGTTCAGAATTCTGGCCCAATCCATGTAACAACCCACATCATGGAGTCCAATGCTCCATCGCCGAGAAGTTCGAATCCTCAAATAAATCATGAAGTCGATTTTGAAACCCTATTCAGACCATCTGAAACAGCTCTTGATTCGGAATCTCGATCGAGACAATCCTCATCAACTATAGCTCCAATCTCACAAAATGTTTCCGGTCCAACACCCACATTTCCTCCATTTGATTCCGAACCGATTCAACCTTCTCAGGTTGAGGGGGAGAATGGTCTTCCCTCTCTTGAATCAAATATTGAAGGACTCCAAGATGCAGCAGATCAATTTGCTGAATTCGATTCCATTCCGGACAACAACGACGACAATGCCAACTTCTTTGACTTTCTGGACGAAAATGACGCTGATATCTCCGGTTCAGAAGTTTAGGGGGAGCATCATCCTCAAACTCAAGTAGTTTAAGGGGAGCAACACAACCCCATTGTTAATGTTGGATCCTATGCTGCAGAAGAGCTTCCGAGACTACACATGTGGACCAATGATCATCCTCCAAACCAAGTTATTCAAAATCTAAACACCAGTATTCAAACTCGTTCTGCCACCAACATCCAAAATGAATGTCATTTCTCAGCATTTATCTCAATGGTTGAACCAAAATCCATTAAGGAAGCACTTGAACATGCTTACTGGATTACATCCATTCAAGAAGAATTGGCAGAATTTGACCGAAATGAAGTGTGGACTCTCGTCCCTCCTCCTCAAGATCATCCCATTGTTGGTACGAGATGGGTGTTCCGAAACAAGGCAGACGACGCTGGTGTTATCCTTAGAAACAAAGCAAGATGGGTGGCCAAAGGATTCCCAGACATTGAAGGACTTGATTATGATGAGTCCTTTGCTCCTGTTTCCCGTCTTGAAGCCATCATAATATTTCTTGCTTATGCAGCTCACAAAGGCTTTAAAGTTTACCGAAAGGATGTCAAAAGTGCTTTTCTTAATGGTGAACTGGATGCTGATGTGTATCTTCAACAGCCTCCTGGTTTTGTCAATCCATCTTATCCAAATTATTGCTAAACACTCCGAAAAGGTGTTTATGGCCTCAATCAAGCTCCTCGCGCCTGGTACGAGACTCTCACCGACTTTCTCAAGTGTTCTAGTTTTCAATGAGGAATTCTGGATCCTACCCTGTTCCGAAGATCAAATGGAAAACATCTCATGCTGGTTCAAATCTATGTGGACGATATTATTTTTGGTTCCACGGATCCATGAATGGTTGCTGATCTTGCCAAGTTAATAGTTAGTCGATTCCAAATGAGTGTGAATCGTGAACTAAGTTTCTTCCTCGGACCCATTAGATGTTGCTGTTGATTAAAAGAAGTATAGAGGAATGATTGGATTGCTACACTACCTAACAACAAGTTGTCCATACATCATGTTTTCTACATGTTTGTGTGCCATATTTGAGGTCAATCCAAAGATATCTCATCTCTTAGCGGTCAAGGAAATATTCTGATACCTCAGCGGTACAAAGAGTCTCAGAATCTGGTACCCAACAAATGAGAGTTTCCTCCTACAAGCATATTCTGATCTGAACTATGGCGGTCTTCAGTTGGATAGAAAAAACACCTCTGGTGGTTGTCAATTTTTGGGAGGAAGATTGGTTAGCTAGTCATCTAAGAAACAGAACTGCATTGCACTTTCAACAGCCGAAGCAAAATACATTGTTGCTGCTAGTTGCACCTCTCAAGTTAGTTGGATGAAATCACATCTTTTGGATTATTGTTACCCCTTCCAACAAATTCCACTCTATTGTGATTCTCAAAGTGCCATTTCGATTTCACACAATCCAATTCAGCATTCCATGACGAAGCACATTGATATACGATACCATTTCATTAAAGATTATGTTTTAAAAAGAAAACATTGAACTTATTTTTATTCCATTTGATGATGAAATTGTTGATGTCTTTACTAATACATTAGACGAAACCAAATTCAATGGTTTTCTAAACAAAATGGGTATGATGTTGCCTGATCCTCAATTCTTTCAGGAGGCTTGCACTCTCTGATGATATCAGCAAGTGAAGCAATTCCGAAGTCAAAATTGTTTTTTCATCTCGGAATCGTTTGCTCTAAGAATAAATAGGATCGTTTTACGTGTCTTTTTATCTAACTTCTTCTTTTAGTTTAAGTTGTACAACTCACTCAATCTTTGGAAGTTCATGACCAATATAGTCACATTGGTATTTTGTTTGATCTCGCCACGAAATCTATCTCAAAAAGTGTGTTATGAAGTTCATCTCGGAATTCAAGTCCGAAACGGTAATGTGTGTTCGCCTCTTACCTTTTTCCGAGATCTATTCTTTCATGTCTTGGAATTTCACAATCAATTTCAATATGTCCTCTAATATCTTCTTACCTTTTACCTCTGATATTCAGTTTGATTTTGTGTAATCTCGAACTCTATATCATGTACAAGTATTTTCATTCTCATCTCGGAAGTATCTTATGACAATCCATCTAGGAACTTTCATGCTCCGATATCACTTTAACAATTCATCTCGGAACTTTATTGCCCCGAGATCACTTTCTTGAAAACAAGTTCAAAATGTTTTTGATTATTACTTCTGAAACGTTTTTCTTAATAAATCAAACGGTTATTTTTTTAATGATGATTATCCTTTAATCCTTGAAAATCACACTTTTTGCAGACGTCTCTATAAAGTAAACATCTTTTCAATCAAACAACGGTTTCCATTTTGCACGTCTTGCCATAGTATTCTTTCGTCCTTGCAGGTCAACTCATACCAAATGTGGCAACACATTAAATGTGATCTGTTCCATATCTGGGTATAATCATTATGCTTTTTTAACCCGACCCATTTTTCTTTCAACCTATAAAAAGCTCACAAATCCCATTTGAGACCTTTTTGTTGGATTAGATGTCTAAGCCCATAACTATTATTGGTATGTATTCGACCCGAGAGTAGAATGGTCCATTTGGGTTGCACTTCACCGGAACAATTTGTATGGATAGTCTTTTGAGAATAGTATGTTTATGATTTATATTAATATATTATAAGTTATAATATATTAATATGAAATCATATTATTTAATTAGTATTGATCAAGAATTAATTTAGTGATCAAAAGGAACTAATTAAATATGGACTCTTATATATATGTGTGTGTGTGTGTATATATATATGTATATATATATATATATATATATATATATATATATAGAATGGGCCAAGTTCTTTTAGGTTGGGCTAAGCTTGCATGGATAGTCCATGGAGTTTTTAACCCATGGATCTTATGGAAATGAAAGGTTATGGGTATTAGGGTTTACATGAATGTAACCCTAATCCTCCAAACTATATAAAGAGGTCTTTGGCACATGAAATGGCACTAGTGTGTGTGAAACCAAGAGTAGGCCGATTTCTAGTGTGAATTCTATTCTCTCAAGTTTTCCAAGGTGTTTTTGGTGATTTGTGATTCCACTTGAGGCCTCCACACTATTGGGGCTAAGCTCTTAAAGTTCAAGACTTCAAGCTACATCAAAATGTATGTCATCTAACTAGGCTTTTGTAGTATAGTTGCTTGATATTATGCTAGTTAGGATGAAACCTTGGAATATTGAATATTTTCATGTATAATAGAGAAAAAATAGATCCAAGGTTTATAGGGTTGCATGTACACACTAGGAGTGTTAGAATGCTCAAAACCCTTCAGTGGTATCAGAGCTTAGGCTTGTTTTCAATTATACTTGATGCAGATTGCTGAAAAAAGGTAAAAAAATCGATTTTCTGGCTGTCTGGGCTGTGGACTCGTCGAGTCCACTGATGCACTCGCCGAGTCCATGAAGAAATTCATCCTACTCGTCGAGTAGGTTCATAGACTCGACGAGTAGGAGCCCCTGATAGCATATTTTCGACTTTTAAGGCTGGAATTGGACTAGAATCATTACCCTAAGCTGTTTTTGAACCTATAAACCTGTTTTTGATGTGGTAATGGTCATTCTAATCCAATTCCAAAGATAATTGTCAATAGATTTATGTTTTGTATTAGTTTAATGGTTAGGCTAATTACATGAAAACTGTTTGATTTGAATTGTCTTGTTCATATGAGTTTAATCTAGATCATAGTTTTTCTTGACATATTTGTTTGTTTATTTGATGATCTAAATGGTCTTTAATGGATTCCATAACTTGTCCTCAAGGTATGGAAAACCACAAGTTTTTTCTTTAAAAGAATTATTAAAGAGTCTTAGGTTATGAACTTGAAGAGTCTCTTCCAATAAATTGTTTTATGAGCTCCATAACTTGTCCTCAAGTTATGGATTTCCAAGAATCTTGCCATTAAAAGCCATATTAAACTCATATGTTATATAAATGAAAAGTTTTTGAATTGTTCAAAACTTGGCCTCAAGTTTTGGAATTTTTAAAGACTCACACACACTTTAATTCAAAACCCTAGAATTTTAAAAGTTAAAATTCAACCCTTATACTTTATAGTATTATAAGTTCATAATATATATATGTATAAGAGCAAGTCATTCTTACCGTTAGTAGGCCTCATTCACGAAGCCGATCTATAGGGGGGGGTATAAGGTTGCTGCCTATAAAATGGAAGCTTAATGGGTGTCCACTCTCACCCACCGCTTCCTTGACTGGTGGAGGGTCGTTAGCCGAACGGGTAGGAGAAGGACTATAATTCTCATTATAAGTATAATGATAAATATAAAGTAAATAAACCTTTTATAAATTCCCGATCTTAGTTACTTTAGGAAAATGTGAATTTGGTGCTAACCCATGAAATCACACTTTGTACCTTACCAAGTCGTTGGTGGAGCGTGTGTGGGTAACCGACACACTAACTTGGACTAGTAAGAGTGGCAAAGGGTGACTTAATGTTTATCATAGATCGGTGGAGCGCATGTGGGTAACCGGCACATCGATTATGTGATAAAGATTAAGGGTACCAAGTTAATTTGCATGGTTATTCACACCTTGTTTGTGATCCTCGGCATCCCAGTCACAAATTTGAGAGGGCACAATCGAGATTTAAACATGCCATTGAAAATTTCAATGAATCTCAATAGATCTAGGAGTTTCAAAGCCAATTAAAAACCTAATAATTTCTTTCGTTTTTCATGGTGGAAATTGGTGAATCGTCATTCGCCTACCTTCAAATATTTTATAGCTTGGATTACGGAATCCCTCTTCCAAGTTATAAAATATTGTGTTGGGTCCTAGCCTTAATATTTCATATTGGGTGTTATATTAAGGACTTAAATAATCTAACTTGAATTTCTCACATTTTAGATGTCTGGTTCAGACAACTATGATCATCCCAAATCCCTTGGAACAAGCTTTCCTAATGAAGATGATGTCCCGTGGTTGGGTCATGGAAATCATACTTCACTTCCTCCACCTCCTCCAATTATTCTCCCTAACCCACAAGTTCTTGAATTGTTCAAGGTCACTCAAGCCCTATTGGCAAGCAAGGTCTATGTGTGCTCACATCTTGGAGATGAAGTCACATATTGACAAGCCGGGAGAGTTGGGTGTCAAAGTCTTGAGGAAGTTGGTTGTTAACTAGGTTCTTCAATCACTTTCTATGTCACATAGTGAGTTCTTTAAGGACTACTATGTAACGGACTTTGACATGACCTTAATGATCTTACCTATTTGCTTGATGGTGCTGAATTAGCAATGATTTGGAGCACCGGTAAAGCAAATTTGATTGGATGATCGACTTACCAAACTTCCATGGACATTGACAATGGTAACATTGGAAATCCAGAAAAGCTTTCTCTTCCCAATGGAAAGGGATTGGCCAAGGTCAAACCGGTTGACCAAATGGTAAAGAGAAAGGCTAAGTCTGCGATAGTCCTGTGTACCATTCCCAAAGGGTCCATATGTTTCTATTGCCAAAGGAAGGGGCATTGGTTGCGAAGCTGCCCTATTTACCTGAAAAGTACACTAGGATGGTAAAAGTCAAAGTTTGACTCCACCTCGGGTAAAGTGCACTATCTAACTCTATTAAGTTCCTTTTTGAGATTCTTATACATGATGTGACTAGGTCACATGTTGATGTTTTTAGAATCAAAGAAAAGAGGAAGATTAAGGAAGAATATGTTGATTCTGATCGCGAAGATGGATTTCTATCGCATGATTCGGTGATCAGAATTTTGAGCTGTTGCTTAAGAGTTTTGATATTTTGCTTAGGAATAGATAACAACAAGTTCTCATGTGCATTTGCATTGTAAGGATAAGTTTTCCGCAAGTTTTTAAAATAAAAGGAAAAAGTTTTAATTTTATTTATTTTAAAATTCCTTACAATGGCATTTGTGAAAAAATTGTTGTTTATATGATTCCATTGATAGCAATATTGGAAAATGGATTTGATTCTTTCATTTGTGGTAGTGTCTAAATTTACCAAATAAGGAAAGATTCTCATCACCCAAGTTTCAGTTGGATAGAAACTTGGAAACATGCAACTTGTGTTGTATGAGAAATGAGAGTTTTCATCTTTGCGAAATTATGACTAATTCCTTGATCACATGTATATGCGAGTCAAGAGAAGGATTAGGGGGTTGGGTACACTTGGTTGTACGCTGGTCAGGTCAACCACGAAGATTGATAAGGTTGTTCGTCATGATTTAGTAAAAGTTAGTAAATATGGTTACACTTACGAGTTTATGTGTAATTCTGTAACATTGGAAATGTTTCAGTGTATGGCAGGACGGATGAGAAGAATCAAATTAGGTAGAAAGATAAAAGTTACTCGAATCTGAAAAGATGGGAGAGTACTTTAGTATCATATTTTATGATCATCTTAATGATTATGAAACCATATCACAATTCATCCTCTAAGGACATCTTAGTGCATTCTTATGACTAAGAAGAGGAGTCATGAATTATTGATGTGGTTAAATCAAGAAGATGAGTCGTACTTCGTTCCAAAACAATTCTTAGAGTCATACTCTAAGATTGTATCTTGAGTGACATATCTTAAAGAAGGTTTATATTACTTGTAAAATGTAAGAGTAAAATGTTTTCTACTCTTGTACATTTGAAATTGGTAAGTTGTGATGTTTTGGATAAAACGAAGACCAACTAAGGCCAATTGTCTGAAGTTTTTGTCTTGATAAGAATTCGCACTATCTCTTGAATATTTTTTGTCAAGGAATGGTTCTTGGCAAGAGATTCTTATATGTCAGGAGGACCGTGGGAGTCTAAAAGATCCTGAAAGAGGTTCAAGAACAAATCAAGAATAAAACCTGGAATTTATCACTAGCGCACGACTTGACGTTTGTAACCTATCATGTTGACATATTCATATTTCTGTGCCTATTCTAGTTAGAGTTGACTATGCATCTGAGTTCTACATGTTCTCAGTTGTTTGCATAAATACTTGGAAACAATGGTAGGCCCTTATGCTACCAGGTGGCAAAAATTTAAGATTGTACAAGTTCAGTTCATGTGAGTTTGGATTTGTCACTAACCTTGTCTTGTGATTATGGTTTTCACAAATTCACGTGGATAGGAACACATACACCATAAAATCTAAGTGTCATAAGGTTTCTCTCCGATTGATGAAAATGATGGTGAGGAAGCGCTTACACTAAGTAGGTTTTAAGTAGATAGCAATTGTGATATTTGCATTCTCAAAGTCATTAGTGGAGCGTGTGTGGGTAACCAGCACGCTAACATGGACTTGTGTGAAATGGCAAAGGTCTAAACAATTGAGACTATGATTACGACATCCCTTTTCATAGTTTTAAAACTGTTTAGACACACATATGAGCTATCTAAGGAAAGGTGTATGATTTCGATAAAGTTTTATCAAAGCATCTCGTATCAGAAATCTGAACTTTGGTAAGAAAGTCAATAAAGTATTGATTTCTAGAAGTCCAGATGATTTCTGAGTACATGTCAAGGCTAGTGGGAGCATAAGTGTTATCCTAACAATTATCATGTTAGTGGGAGCATGATAATTATGATAAGTGTTGCAAGTTAGCAATGTTAGTTATAGAAAACAAAGTTTCAATTGGGAAAAGTTGTTTTGCTATAATTAAGGGAGAGGAAATTATACTTCGTTTCAATTCTAAAAGCTTAGATTGAGATTTTAATCATCTTTAGTCAAGGATATATATATATATATATTGTTGGAATGGTTCAACATGAGGAAATTCTATATATATTGCGTTCTCAAAATTCGATTATGATTACGACATCCCTCTTCATAGTCAAATTATGAAAACATGGCATATACAAAATATTGTAGCAAAAGACTGGTCTAGGATCATGTCTTTATGTGAGACATCATGAATCGTGTCTCATATGCTTCGGGTATAGGATCGATTACATGTGCTATAATATTTATCCTTTCTAAATTTTCCAAATGCATAGGGCATTAAGAGGGGAAAAGGTCTAGAATTGGATATGACTAAAGTGATTAAACAATTGTTGAGGACAATCTAAGGTTTACCAAAGATTGGTTGCTTATGGACAGTTGGAAGTATAGTGTTAATTTTGGATGGACCATATTGACATATTCTGAAAAGAGGAAACTCTTGTTCAGAAGTGATAGTCAAAATGGGAATATGGAAATGTTTCCATAGGTGGAAGTTATTCATTAAATCTGTGTAAGATTAGAAAACTTAATGCAAAAAGGATGTTCAAAGAAATGTACTTTGAATTTGAGACTTCGTTTCCATGGAATTGATCTCCATTGGAATACTCTGTAATGTCTGATGAGAAGTCTTTGTTACTTTTGTTCATAGTCATTACAAGAGGATCAATGCATATAAGTTTAGAATCTAACAGATTTCGGTAAATGGCAGGAATTTGGAATGCTTACATTTACGATAAGGATTTGGGATTGTGAAATGAGAATCATTGGAATTATATTCAATTGATCTATTCAACAAAGTAAGGATCGTAGACAAACATAGTGTGCATACTTGGTGTATGGCATAACTATTGTTTGGACAAACATAGTATGCATCCTTAGAGCATGGCATGACTATTGTTTTGATTCAAGTATAAAGTTGATTATTTGAAACATTATACAATGAATAATGAGTAATCAATATGGTGTTTAAATAAAAGGTGTTCTATTTACTCTCAAAGGTGCTTGGGGCCATATTGGATTAGTATTATTCTTGTGTTTCACTTTTCATGTTTTGACTTCCCGAATAACTGGGTTATTCAAATTCTCCACAATCGGTCATATGTTGGAAGTAGGTATGAATCAAGACTGTCATGAAGTTGGCTTGTAGATGTCAAAGGTGTTGGACATAGCAAGACTTGCTACAACATTCATGAGTGCTCATAAGTTCTGAGTATTGGATTAAACCCACGCTCATTTGAATCACTTCATGGATATTATCACGAGTGATCATGAGACGATAATATCTTATATTCTTGAAACCTAGAGATATGACTTGTTGACTATGAGTTGGTTATACATTGATTGCACGAAAACGCATCAGCAGCTTGATGTTATAAAACGTGCCTTTGTGTATGATTCAACAAGTAGTAGGACAAGCATATGAGTCGAATTTTATCCATTCCATTTACTCTTGGAGGGATAAAAGCGATATGTGTGGGCCCCTCGATGATTTAGTGATGACACCCCTAAGTGCTTGGCCAAGCCTGGACTGATTTGATTTGCTCATATAGTGAGTCGTCATAAATCGGAAATCGGGAATCAACAAATAGATAGAGAGAATGATTATAATCCATGTTCAGTCCATATGATATCTAGAATGGAGGAATATATGATCTCTTATCTAATGGACAAGTCATTTGACTAGGTCAGAGTTCGGCAGCGGCTTTAAGAGCTACGATTGCTAGTCGGGATCTTGGAGTCATATGCAATAATAGTTTTAGACTTATCAAAGTGGGAGACTGTTGGATTAGATGTCTAAGCCCATAACTATTATTGGTATGTATTCGACCCGATAGTAGCATGGTCGATTTGGGTTGCACTTCACCGGAACAATTTGTATGGATAGTCTTTTGAGAATAGTATGTTTATGATTTATATTAATATATTATAAGATATAATATATTAATATGAAATCATATTATTTAATTAGTATTGATCAAGAATTAATTTAGAATTAATTTAGTGATAAAAAGGAACTAATTAAATATGGACTCTTATATATATATATATATATATATATATATATATATATATATATATATATGGAATGGGCCAAGTTCTTTTAGGTTGGGCTAAGCTTGCATGGATAGTCCATGGGGTTTTTAACCCATGGATCCTATGGAAATAAAAGGTCATGGGTATTAGGGTTTACATGAATGTAACCCAAATCCTCCATACTATATAAAGAGGTCTTTGGCACATGAAATGGCACTAGTGTGTGTGAAACCAAGAGTGGGCCGATTTCTTGTGTGCATTCTATTCTCTCAAGTTTTCCAAGGTGTTTTTGGTGATTTGTGATTCCACTTGAGGCTTCCACACTATTGGGGCTAAGCACTTGAAGTTCAAGACTTCAAGCTACATCAAAATGTATGTCATCTAACTAGGCTTTTGTAGTAGAGTTGCTTGATATTATGCTAGTTAGGATGAAAGCTTGGAATATTGAATATTTGCGTGTATAATAGAGAAAACATAGATCCAAGGTTTATAGGGTTGTATGTACACCGTAGGAGTGTTAGAATGCTCAAAATCCTTCACTTTTATGCGCCCATCATCTTCTTTACTTTCTCTCTACAAACTGTTCATCGAGCACTCAAAACCTGCAATTATGGTTTCCTCAAAAAATGCCCCTAAAATCTCCAAAACTGCTCCCAAGAAGAAATCCTCCAAAGGTTCTACTTCATCATCTTCAACTGAACCCTTAATTTGAGACACACACACAACTGTTTTATTTGGATCCCATGGACTACGATGGGTCCATCCGGGTTATGCTTGAGTTCAAATCCCGTCATCCCATCGTTGTTCTTCTCACAAAAATCTCTGATCCACCAATTCCACTTCGTCTGCTTCCGACCACCTTTGACACAATCACGATTGAAGATCGAGTTCTAGAAATCAAGATAACAGGAGATCGAATTATACCAGTTCCAAAACAGACGTTTATAAGGGCTATTGGGATTCCATAAAACCCTAAGGGTTTTACAGTTCAAGAACCATCGTCTGAAGAGTTTCAGACTTTTCTCAACCACATTGGGTATGCAAAAGAATTCAAGGCGAAAAAGTTCAAGAAATCTGTAGTTCCTGGACTATGGACATTACTCATCCACCTCATCCTTTGAGGTCTCTCAAGAAAACATGGAGGAGTAGGCACTATGAGCAAATATTGGCTCTACGTCGTCTAGAGCATCTACTCTGGAAAGGCGAACACTGTCGGCCTAACCGAAGTCTTGTGGCAAGGCTTTTGGAAGTTTGCTGTGAAAAGATATCCTCAACAGATATCGAGTCCGAGATTCTAGGCTCTTACCATTCAAAAACTCTACCGAGAGAGGCGAGAATCAATTCTAGTCGACACCATTCCGAAAGAGGTATTTCTGACCTTTAAAGCTATTAAAACTTATCGCCTTCCGAACCAAGCATCTTTCGGACCTGCACGTAGACTGCCACAATACATGTTCGCCAGTCTACCATCTGAGTCCCTTCAATTGAGATACCATTTAGAGACTTTGATTGTGTACAACCCTACACAGTCTACCCCTATCTCTATTGAGCCTACCTCAGATGTGGCCAAGCCAGTCTTGAATGGTGGAAAGAAAAAGAAGGCAGCCAAGAGAAAGGCCTCTCCCTCTAAACCAAAAGCCCAAAAGAAAGCTAAAGTCGACATTTCCTCTCAAAAGGAATCTATCAAATACATTACAACTGACTCTAGTCATCCTCTCACCCCACCTGGCCACTCTTCTGAAGTACCCTTCGGAGTTTCAAACCATATGTATACACTCACGGGGAGTCGCCACATAATCTACCCTCACCTTCCCAACAAGGTGATGTCGGTGTTGAACAAAGTTCCTTGCACCCCCCTAGAACACACCCACGAGTCATCTCAGATATCCCTCTTGATGAGTTGAAAAACTCTTAGATCGATTAGATCTTCAACAGGTTAATAAAAGCAAAAAAACACAATAAACACGATATAGAATCAAGTAATGCTTAATGATTCAAATGTAGTCACGCCTCAGCAGAGCTCGATCAAGAACTTCCACTGTAGAGGCGAGCTAGGGTTTGTAGTACAATGATCAGAATAATAATTAAAGCGCTACTAACAAAAGATGCATGCATGACCTTAAATACTAAACCCTAATAAAATAAACATGGTTGGACAGGCCCAAACCGGATAACAAAAATGGGCTAAGGACCGAGCCCAAGGACGCAACAATATTAGACCCAAGAATCTCCCCTTTTGCATCAAATGGGGCGAGACTTCACTTTGGTCTTCACTTCGGTGGAGGTTGAGTAGTTCGCTTCACAACCTTTAACAATTTTGGAATGATGGCAAGAAGAGTTTGTCTGAAAGCCATATACCACCGAAGCATATCTGAGAACAGTCTTGTCTGCTTCACTATTTTGATCACACCCATGGATAAGCTCAAGAATGTGCTCCAAACAGGAATTGGAGAATAGATGTTTGTCAGCCAGAGCAAATAAGCATCTTTGACCTTCGTCTCTAAGAAACATAACAGTGTGAGACTGTGGATCAATTTTTTCCTTCACCATCAGCTTAGTGTCACCAGCCTTCCCAACAGGCTTGATTGAGGGCCTCTTGCGTATAGCAGTGGCAATCTCCTGATCCATTTTCGCCACTTCATGAATGTAACACACTAGCATACGCTTGATGTGATCAATGATGGGCTCATATTCTTTCAGATTGGAGAGTAGGATGTTGTTCATAAGAATCCAATCGTGTGGATTCAGATTTGGCAGATCAACAAGGGAGATCATATGGACCTAACCATCTGATCCTCGGGTCATATTGAACCTGATGTTAATGAACTTCCCTGCTGCATATGGTTTCAGCACCTTAATTGTTGTGATCTTCTTGTTGCTCCAGGTAAGGTACTGAGGTTGAGAGAATTCATGATAAGATTCAAGCAAGTCTTGATCAACCTTCGGGTCAAGAGAAGGAACCGCCACTACAGATTCGAAGCAGTGAAAGATGAAGGCTCTATGAGTGATTGGCATGTCAAATTGAGAATCTTTAGAATTATTGACATTAAATGAAAGAACGGGCTCCAGCCAATGTGAACTTGGAGTTTCAATAACCTCCTTTCGTAGCCTTTCCAACGTCCACAGAGGAAACATCGATTTCCTCTGGTTAAGCAGATTCGCTTCTCTCTTCTCTTTCTCCTTATTAAGGGCAGCAGTTACTTTTTCCTTAATCTCCTGAGCAGTGGGCTTGGCTTTGAGAGGACTTGGTTTAGGAACCGTTTCTTCAATAACAACATCATCCTCATCATCAGTATCATCAGCAATTCCTTTTCCCCTATCCTGCATGCCCGAACCCGAAGCTTCTTTCCCCTTCGGTTCAGTAACCACCTTCGGTTGTTGTGGTTTCGGTGGTTGAGATGAAGACTTCGGCTCTTCTCCCCCTTGTTGCGGAGAGACAACGAACTCTGGAACACCCTCTATTCGACTTAGAATATCCAAAGCAGGCCGTAACTTCTCAGCCAAATGACGTCAAACCGTGATGGAAAGAACGAAATCGTAGGCTTCAAGAAGACGAAGGAGAATAGAGTGAACATTACCAACAGAGCTTTTAACCATAGACCGCTCCGAACGTAGAGCTTCAAGTTCCTTGTTCGCTTGATTGAGCTTGAGAGTCTGGGTTTTAAGTTGAGTGGTCCTCAGAGCAAGTGCATCCATCAATTTGTTTTCCAAGGCAAGATCTGCCTGAAGTTTATTCAAAAGTTCAGAGACAGAAGCTTGATGTTTGATGTGATCAGAGGTGAGGTCCTTGCGAAGCACCTCAAATAGCTCTCTCTCTTGTTAAAGAGATTGAGTGAGGGAATGAACCGATGCATTCACCTTGTTAGCATTCTAGTCTGCAACGCCCTTTAAAGATTCAAGTAAATTGTTTGCGTTAGAAATTAGTTGATCGACTTTTTCGGTCGCCTCTGTGCAGACTTTTGTTGAAGCATCAATAGCGGAAGTGGCTTTGGAGATGGAAGCTTTGTGTTCCTTGACCCAGGTGGCCATCAAGCCTTTTATAGCAGACTCAGAAGAGGAATCCTGAGTAGAGGAGGAAGCCATCAGCTTATCTAGCTTCTCATTCAGCTCCTTGAGATGGCGCTTGGTGACAGGGGCATCATCATCATCGTCGCTTAGCATCCTGTAGGGACTGTAGTAGAAAGTGTCATAATCAATGTTTTCACCACCAAGAACGGTATTGGTCTCTATTGATTGGGTAGGTGATGGAGGTTTATTAGTAACAGGGGTTTCGGGTGCTGAAGTATGAACCCCCGTATCAGATACATTAGTCTGAATTCCAGTGGTGGTGGTGGTTGTAGCTTCAGAGAAAATAGGTGTAGGAATGGGAATGGTAGAGGAAGGTTGAGAGGTGATTATTGGGAAAGTGGGAGGTAAGGAAATAGGAATGGAAACAGGTGGAGGAGAAGGTGCTTGGGAGCGAACATGTACCTCTGGTGTAGGCGAGCGAGGTGGTGTACCACCACGAGCCGAACTTTCATCATCTGAGCTTTCACTTTCAGATTCGCTATAAATGGTGGGTTGATGACCAGTAGGCACGTACTCGGAGTCAGATTCGCTTGATGATTGAAGAATAAGCTTCCGAGCAGGTTTCTTGACCTTCTTATGCTTGGGCTGGGAAGGTGCCGCCTTCTCAGACTTTCGCTTCCTTGGAGTCTGAACCTTTGAAACTTGACCTCCTTTATCCCCATTTTTCGCTTCTTGCTTCTTGCTCCGCTTAGCAGGTTTGTCTGCTTCCTCAATAGATTTTACCATTTCAAGAGTAAGTTCTCTTGGACCAGAAGAGGGGAGCTTCTGGTACTCCTGAATAATCTTGCTCGCAGGGGACACACAATCATACATTGAGTCAGGAAGTGAGCCAACGAAGATAAACTTCGACGGATGAGAGACAATGATGTTTGTGGTATGAAATGTAGCAATGGAGGAAAGCAGTGAGTCTGCCATGGTAGGAACATGATAACGCTCCATAATCCATTGAGTGATAATGGTTCAAAACCGGGCACATGAAATTTCTGTGTGGCGAGAAGTAGATGACAAACTTTGGACAAGTTGAAGCCACAGAACTGAACCATAATCAAAGTTGACACCATGGTACAAGCCATAAAGCAGAGTCATGAAAGACTTGCTCGCACCATCAGATCCTGCACTTCGTTCAGAAAGTCATTTGAAGAGAAGGGTGAAGAGGCCGTTCCATTGAGGAGGAAGGCATGATTTCTTGAACTTGGTCATAGTAGTTAGGGTTTCAATGTACCCCATGTTGTAGAACATCGAGAAAAGCTGACCTGTGGTGATGGAATCAGGATTCACCATGGATTCGTCATAAGTGAGCCCTAGCAACGAGCAAAATCGGCTCTTGGAGATTGAAGCTTTTTGGTTGAGAATGTCGAAGTAAATCTTCTCTGCACCTTTGTCGTACGTAGCAGTGGAATAGATTTGGGAGAGGCATGCCATTGGTATGACTTCCATCGTTGAGAGAGCTTTGAGGAGTGGGGAATACTTTAGACATTCCACCACTTGATACATGTAAGTATCGTAGAGGAACAGTGTAAGATCGATCAACAAGTTCTGGTTGGGATTGATTGTGAGAAGAGTGGAGCGTGCAGTGGTTTCTTGAACAGAGGAAGATTCTGCCATTGTTGAAGCTTGATGAAGAAGAATATGAACAGTGAATACTAAATCGCCTTCTTTTGCTTGAAAGATATTAAGTGTGGTAGAGAAGAATCCCACAGAAATCAATCCCTTATATACGATTTTGAAGAGAGAGAAAAATCGTGAGCAATGATTCCATTAATTTGGGAAACGACGCCTAAAAAGGCGTAATTGGACAACTAGCAACGCCGATAAAATAGCTGATGACGCATGATTAGGTAACGATTCAAATTCACGCGCCTTCCATACTTATCCTCTTTCAAAATCACCAATCGATTAGACTTCCTGCTGAGTCACCGCTTGAATCTTCAATCGAATCTTTATTGCCATAAGTACCAAAGGCTTTATATTGACGCATCCCCTTTGTTTGGAAATAACTGCATTACCTCGTTAGGAACCGAAGCTATATTTATGAATAGCTTAAACAAGACTTTTTGAAAATTTAAGATTTTCGTGCAAGATAGTGTCAAAGATAAAGTAATAAATCAAACTTTTTGTGGAAAATTGTGATGTCATTTAAGACATAAAGTAGTGGATCCCGGGCACGAATCTCTTCCTTCAAAGTCAAGAGAGAATTCAAAGTGCTTGTTTGGATTCTCGTTGAATTACGATCAAGTACTTGTTGAGAAGCATTGAAAGGCATCTTTTATATATAACGCTATTACAGGTGGATTTCGCTTCAATTCTGGTTTCCGATACTTGATATAAGACTGAAATAGAACGAAGTACTTGTGAGACCGATGTAGCCTGTTAAACAAGTAGCTTTGGAACATATTCAGTGACTTGTTGATAATTGTTAATTAGAAACCTCAAAAAAAAAATTGGATCCTTTGGGAAGAAAAGTTGTGGTGCAAGACATTTACATATGGATCTCTCAAAATAAAAATAGATTTCAAGGTACTTCCACAAAACTGGTTTCGTTAATACAAAAGTGAAAGATAGAACATTTAATTGTTCATCGTCAATGCTTTAAAGGTTTTGAATTTTGGGTTTCACTTAGTACGTAGTGGCACGAAACTAAGATCATTAACACAGAAGTTGTGTAACCGTAAACCTCAGTGGTAATGTTGAGAGTCTCAAGGGTTACATTTATGAGATGAAGAATGATGGATAATAAATAGGAGGTGGTTAAAGAACTGAGTGTACCTCTGCTATAAAAGATAGACCAAGCAGAAAAACTCTTAACTCAATTTAAGAAGAGTAAGGTAGCTCATGATTAGAGTGAATTTGATAGCCTGATTGGGAAGACATGATTTGTATATATCAAGTCATTAAGGCTTCACTCAAAATCTTTTGAGGCTTGGGTCAACATGCAGCAGCATGCTTCTAGGGACACTTAGCTAGTACATAGATAAAGAATTATACCTGTCCCAGCATCCATAATTGAGAATAGTCCTTATACACAAACTTTATTAAGAGTAAAGCAAATTGCAATAAAATGAAAGAAAATATTTTTGAGATTTGAAGATTCTGAAATAAAATAAAATAAAAATATTTTTGGATTTTATAAGATTTTCTGAAAAAGAATTAAAACAGAAAGAAAAATATTTTTGAATTTTATGAAAATAAAAAGAAAAACATAAAATAAATTGCGAGAAAAGAGTATACATACTATACAACCGAAACCATCATTTGGAGATGAGAGGCGAACCGAGCCCGGTGACGCCGAACCGGAAATAGGCCGAGCGTTCGGTTCATTTCGGTTCCCAGAAGAACCGAACCCGAAATGGACCGAGCATTCGCTCTATTTCGCTTCCAACTTTTATTGAAACAAAAGAGATTTTGGTACAGATTCAACTTCCATCATTCCTAAGCCTTGTAGGAATTTATTAAAACTTGCTTCTGGCAAGGCCTTAGTAAAGATGTCAGCCAATTGATCAGTGGTTCTTACGAAATGAATTTCAACGTTACCATCTTCCACATGATCTTTGATAAAGTGATACCTCAGTGCTCTGTGTTTCATCTTTGAGTGTTGCACTGGGTTATGACAAATCCTAATTTCACTCTCTGAGTCACAATATAGTGGGATTTTCATCATGTTCAGGTCGTAGTCTCGAAGTTGACTTTGTATCCAAATGACCTGAGATGTGCATGATGCAGCGGCTATATATTCTGCTTCGGCAGTGGAGAGAGACACACAAGTTTGTTTCTTGGATTGCCAGCTAACAAGTTTGTCGTCCAGAAATTGGCATCCTCCAGTGGTACTCTTTCGGTCCAGTCCACATCCCCCAAGATCAGCATCTGAGAATGCTTGGACAAAGAACCCTGATTTGGCTGGGTACCACAAACTGAGAGAAGAGGTTCGCTTCAGGTACTGAAAGATGTTCTTCACTGCTAGCAGGTGAGGTTCACGTGGATTAGCTTGAAACCTGGCACAATAACAAACTGAGAACATTATGTCTGGTCGACTTGCTGTTAGATACATTAGACACCCTATCATCTGACGATAAAGGGTCATGTCAGCAGCCGGTTTGTCTAGAGAAGGTGTTAGCTTTGTGCCAAACACCATAGGAACCTTTACTTTTGAATCTCCCATCATTCCAAACTTGGCGAGCAAGGTCTTCGTGTAAGCCTCTTAATTAATGAAAATGCATTCGGATCCCATGCCCTTGGTGCTTGCTTGAGACCATAGACTGCCTTGTCCAGAATGTAGCAGTGATCTGGATAATTCTCGTTCACGAAACCCGGTGGTTGCTCTACTTACACCGTCTCTTCCAGTTCTCTATTTAGAAAGTCACACTTCACATCCATTTGGAATACTTCAAAGTTCTTGTGTGCAGCATAGGCGAGAAAAATACGAACCGATTCTAGCCTTGCTACTGGAGCGAAGGTCTCTTCGTAATCTATGCCTTCTTCTTGACAGTAACCTTTCACAACCAATCTTTCCTTGTTGCGTATTACATTTCCTTCCTTATCCATCTTGTTCCTGAAAACCCACTTTAATCCAACCACTAAAGCATCCTTTGGTGTTGGAATTAGTCTCCACACTTTATTTCGTTCGAACTCATTGAGTTCGTCCTGCATCGCCTGTACCCAATCAGAATGATCGAGTACAATCTTGATCGTATTTGGTTCGACTTTGGAGACGAACGAATTAAACATGCATAATTCCTCTTTAGAGAAAAGTGCAGTTTGTTTCTCTTTCAGTTGTGATCGTGTGAGAACCTTTTCTGTCGAATCACCAATAATTTGTGTTTGTGGATGATCTTTGGTCCATTTGGTGAGAGGAGGGTAATTAGGATCATTTGAGGGATCCAGTTCAGCATTCACTTCTTCTTCGAATTCAGACTGAATATCATCATCGTTTGTATTTGCATTCTCCCCCTTGAATGATGAAACTTCCTCAGTTTCAGGCTTAGAATTCTCCCCCTGGACTTGACTTCCGGCTGGAATGAATGATAATGAGCTCTCCCCCTGGAATGGTGAATTTTGGTTATGTGGAAAAGATGAACCCTCCCCCTGAATATGAGAACTATCTTTTGGAGGTTCGCTTTTGTTTGGCTGTTCGGTTGTTACCGGTTGTTCTTCTGCCATTTTCTTCGCAGCATCGTCGATTATCTTCTTCAAGTTATCCAGCTTGTTTTCTGCAGCTCTAGATTCAGAGAGAATAGCTTTTTCTGGTTCATCAAATATCAGCATGTACTGCTCAAAGCGGTTTGAAATTGGTACTGTAAGTTGACCAGATTTTGGAAATATTTCCTCCACAGAACCTTCGGTTGTCTTCAGTTTCTTGACGAAGTTATCATCGAAGGTGACATAATACGTCTCTTCAAGTTTCTTTGAATGCTTGTTGAGTACCCTATATGCTTTGGAGGTTAAGGAATAACCCAGAAATATTCCTTCGTCTACTTTGACATCAAACTTGTTTCGGTACTCCTTTGAATTGACGATGAAGCATCTTGAACCGAACACGTGGAAAAACTTTACATTAGGTTTTCGGTTGTTCAAGATCTCATAGGGAGTGATGGAGAAACGTTTGTTGAGATAAGATCTGTTCTGTGTGAAACAAGCAGCAGCAATGGCATCAGCCTAGAAATATAGAGGTAGAGAAGCGAAGCTCAGCATGGTTCGGGCTGCTTCACATAAAGATCGGTTTTGCCTTTCGACAATTCCATTCTGTTGTGAACTATATGGAGTCGAGAAGTTGTGAGTTGTCCTCTTCTCTGCAAGAAAATATTCAAAGTATTTGTTCTTGAACTCCAAACCGTTGTCGCTTCTTATGTTTCGAACTATCTTCCGTAGTTGAACTTCTATCTGCTTGATAAAGAGTTTAAGCTTGGGAGTGGCCTCTGATTTCTGCTTCAAAAAGAACACCCAAGTAAACCGAGAGAATTCATCCACTATTACAAGTATATACCTATTGCCACCAATGCTCCCGATTGAAGATGGACCACATAAATCAAGATGAAGTAATTCTAGTGGTTCAGTAATTTTCGTATTGACTCGAGAAGGATGACTTTGTCGACTTTGCTTTCCCATTTCACACGCAGCACACAAATGTTCTTTGTCGAACTTCAGAATAGGAAGACCTCGAACATGATCCCTAAGCACCAGTTTGTTGATGTCTTTGAAATTGAGATGGGAGAGTCTTCGGTGCCAAAGCCGGCTTTCGTTTGAATGAGCTTTCGTTAGTAAGCAAATTGCTGATTTCCCTCGTATGGGATTGAGATTCAGAGGGTACATCTCTCCTTTTCGCTTCGTTTTCAGCAGATTATTGTTCGTCTTCTTTTCAATAATCTCTGAGCCATCGTGTGACAACCCGGAACTTTTTTCCGTTATCGTTACTCAATTTCCGTTAATCAAATTCAGATTTTTATTTAATTTTGTCAAATTTGATAGTTTGGGAAAGACTTTACGTTTAAATAAATCAATTTGGATTTATTTCTATTCACGTCATTATTATTTTTGAACTAACGGAATATTCTAAACTTAGTACATCAAAGGAATCGGTGTTAGGATAAATTTGTTGATGTTCTAGACATGAAGCAAAACGAAAACCTCCTCAAAAAGGAGTTTCGGTCAAGACCTTAGAGTTTTCGGTCAAGGGACCGAAAACCCATCTTATATATATATTTCATGATCATTTGGATCATTCTTTCATTTTCAAGCAAGAAAACATTCATTCTCTCTCAAGTATCATCGAGTTTTTCACTTTGATCTTTAAGTTCTCGAAAAATGTAAGTGTTTCTTTCACCTTGAATCGTTGATTGATCTTCCTAACTAGCATCCCCCTTCGATTTCATCCATTAACTTCATCTTTTTGGGTTTAATCTTCAAGAACACCAAGAACACCAAGAACATACACTAGTGTTTTGGTCCAAAAATCAACTCCTTTAGCCTCAAAATCGTAAGTATTACTTTTTGCACTTATTATCTAGTTGAAACTCTTGTTTAGAGCCTTGAAATCGTCATTTTCCAAGAACAAAAGGAGTTTTCAGTTTAGTGCATCTCTTTAAACCGAAAACCCTAAAGAAAAGTGCCTTTAAGACCTTAAAACGCACTTAAGGTTTCGGATATAACTTAGAACCCCTTTGCATGTTTGAAAGCCCTTGAGAAACACCACATGCATCAAAGATCTGGAGTTTTCGGTTTTTGAACCGAGAACCCTTCAGACCGAGAACCCTTCGGACTGAGAACCCTTCCGACCGAGAACCATTCGAACCGAGAACCATTAGGACCGAAAAGCTCCTAGGAACATACCACTTGGACCGAAAGCTCCATTTGGTGACCATACACTCCTCTTATGCAATCCTAAGTAATTGTAACACTTCCATTAAGGATTTGTTAGTCCTTAAAGTGATATTCTTTACCTGATTAGTTGAGTAAACACTAATTGTATACCTATATATGTCATTATACGCTAAGTAGGATCCGTACGTGTGCTCAAGACTTCACTTGACACTTAGCATCCTTCTTCCGATCTTACATTCGCATCACTCACTTCAGGTGAGTTCATACCCCTACGCTTTTTCCGAGTTTTCATGTTTTCAGGGGGGGAATACAAGCAAAAGTACAAGGAAACTTGTGCTCAATTATATTATTTTGTTTAAAATAATTATATGTTCAGTATGCTTTTAACTCAGAAAACCGTTTTACCAATCGATTAAGAAATCAACTCGTAAAAACAGTTTTCAAAACTAAAGCAAGGAACTTGTAAATCTTATCATAAAATGTGATATTTTCTAAAGGATTTATACAAAACATAAACAGGATTTTCGATACTATTACTTGTAAGTTTGTTATTTTAGGATTGGGGACATGTCCTTGGTAACACTCCACCGGATTCGGGAGTGTAGGACTAGCCCTTATAACCAGAATCTCTTGTAGGGAGAGCGTGACTATTGTGTATAGATCTATACGTGACTGACTATCCCGCACCGCTCTGCTAGCTACAGTGGGACCGTTAGGTCTACGGGTGACAGAGTCATAAAAGGATATTGGCCCCGTTTTGTGCCATATCTAGTTTAATGTATGGTTATAAAACTGAAATAACGAAACAAGTGAACTAACCTCAAAGTGAACTAACCTCAAAGTAATAACCGATTTAATTACTAGAGGGCATTAACAATGCCCTTAGGATCTAGTTCACTACTTATTTATTAGTTTTATTTATGTAATAAGGCTAATACATCTCACCGAGAGTAAACAGGGTTTTCAAGGAAACTACATCTAACGATACAAGTATGGTAGATACTTGTACACCTCATTTCAGAATCGATAACCAACTATCAACTTTTAAGGAAAATATAGGATTTCCTGGGATAACTAAATCTTTCGTAAACAGACTGTTTAACTAATGGATAATCGAACTTCTTTCATAAGAAAATATAGGATTTTATTAGGAAATACTTTTCAAAGGATTAAAGAAACATTTCTTTTACATGATCTAAACGCTTATGAACTCACTAGCTTTATGCTGATATTTTAAAACTGCTTGTATTCTTAGGACATCAATAGACAGGTACTCTTGCCAACTATTGGAGAAGACGGAACAATCTGAAGTCACGTCTTTTACTTTTGCTATATATGCTGTTATGTTTAAACCATGTTTTTGAACAATGTAAATACTCATATTATAATGTAATGGTTGTGTTTACATCGCTTACTATGATACAACTGTTGTGATACTACACATGACGTCCTCCGCCCCGGAATGTTTCCGTCATCGGTTTCGGGGTGTGACAGATTGGTATCAGAGCTATTGTTTATTGTGAACTAAGTATACCGAACCTTACATGGTATACAACTATAAACACAAAGGGGCTGAAGTGCTCTGAACTAAAAGTATACTTTTAAAATACAAGTATTTTCTCAAAAAGTATACAAGTATACCTACGTACCAGAATCAGTATCTTAAGTAGAACAAAACAAAAGTATTTTGGATGTTGAATACTGCGGTTAAACCTGGGCCGTTATGTAATCATGTCTAGGGTCAATATAGCCTGATCAACCATATTCATTCGAGACATGACCAACATGTGCTTGGGAGTGACTTTGGTGTTGCAACAGGCCTAAAACTTACCCAGTATCCATACAACTTAAAATACTATAGGAGTATTTTAGTCAGAGCCGAATACATTGTAGAAATTCATTCCTAGTGTTGCTACCTATTCGTTTCTTAGCGATAACTTACTTGCATTAGTAACTTTCCTTTGCTTATCGCTTGGTAGAACACTTTATTATCAGGATAGGATATATATTTTGTTTCATATATCTCGAGGACTTACCATCCTCTTCTTCCTGATTGTTTCTAGAACAAGATGCCTCCTCGAAAAAGACCTATCAGAAGGAATGACGACGCTCCACCACCACCACCGCCCCTCAGTTCGATCCCGTTATGTTCCAAGCAGCTGTAACTGCTGCTGTGGCTGCCGCGATGTCACAGATGAATCCTGGCGGATCTGTTGGTTAGGGAGGTGGTACGCATCCCCAAAATCATGAAGGTGGTCAGGGACACCAGAAGGAGTGTTCCTATAAGGACTTAATGGGCGCGAAACCCACATCTTTCGACGAAAAAGGAGGAGTTATTGCCCTGACTCAATGGATAGAGAAAATCAAGTCCATTTTCGAAATCTGTTCCTGTTCTGAAGCCAACAAAGTAAAATTCGCCGCTTCCACTTTCGCCAACAGGGCGCTGACCTGGTGGAATGGTCGGGTCAAATCCCTAACCCTGCCAGTGGCAAATGCTATGGGTTGGGAAAGTTTAAAGGAACTCATGATAGCCGAGTACTGCCCACGAGGCGAGATGCAAAAACTAGAGCACGAACTCTGGAACCTGAGGATGAAAGAATCCGACATTGCTGCCTACACTTCTAGGTTTGAAGACCTAGCGCTTCTTTGCCCGGGAATGGTCACCCCGGAAAGCAAGAAGATAAAGAGATGTATTTGGGGACTGACACAACCCACCAAAGGAAATGTCTTGGCTGCTAGGCCAAACACCTTTGACAGCGCTAACTGTCTGGCGCAAATTCTCAAAGATTACGGTGTTGATCTGGATAAAGTGGCAACCGCTCCTGAGCCAGCTAAAGGGAGTGGTGAGAAAAGAAAGTTTTGGAAGCAGCGGAAGGGCCAGTCTTCACAAGAGCCCTCGAAGAAACAGCAAACGGTGGCAGTCCACGCTGCTACTACTCCTGCTGCTGCTCCTGCCACTCAAGCACCTACCAGTGGATATACTGGTACCCTCCCTTGGTGCAGCAAATGCAACTATCATCATCGCATCCCCGGCCCATGCCGTGAAACGCTCTGCAGCAACTGTGGCAAGAAGGGTCACATGGCTCAAAGCTGCAGAATCCCAGTCCAATCAACCAATCAGGCCTCTGGAGCAGGTGTCGGTAAAGCCTGTTATGGCTGTGGGGAAGTCGGTCATTTCAAGAGAAACTTCCCCAAGGCACCAACAATAGGCAAAACCGGGAGAGTACTATCTATGGGGAAAGAGGAGGCCGTGGCTGACCCTACCGTTGTTTCGGGTACGTTCCTCCTCGACAACTCTTATGCATGCATTCTTTTCGATTCTGGTGCGGAGAGAAGTTTTGTTAGCCATGAATTCAAACATCTTCTTAGGCATAAATCTCAACCATTAACTGAAACATTTACCGTCGAGATGGCTAACGGTGAGAAAGAGAGCACTAATGATATATACGTAGGTTGTAATCTTACCCTAAATGATCATTCTTTTCCCATCAACCTTATGTCAATCTCCATAAAAAGCTTTGATGTCATCATCGGCATGGATTGGTTGAGCCCCAA
This sequence comes from Lactuca virosa, assembly GCF_052849685.1. Taxonomy (NCBI): domain Eukaryota; kingdom Viridiplantae; phylum Streptophyta; class Magnoliopsida; order Asterales; family Asteraceae; genus Lactuca; species Lactuca virosa. The sequence goes on from NC_136428.1 coordinate 176,491,282, forward strand.
TCATGCTGATATCCTTTGTTAAGAAAAAGTTATCCGCCTCAATCTCTCCTCTGATGAAGCTCTCATAATTTACAGCGATAAACTCAATTCGAACTTCCGTATCATTTCATGCATCCAAGCCTAGAAACTCCTGCGAAAGGAGTGTTATGCATTCCTAGCCCACGTCATTAACGAGAAGCAGGAAGTTAAAGATCTCGAGAGCATCCCCGAAGTCTGCAACTTTCCCGATGTTTTTCCCGAAGACCTCCCGGGAATCCCTCCCGAACGCCAAGTCGAGTTTCGCATCAACTTAGTTCTCGGAGCTACCCCCGTAGCTAAATCCCCATACCGATTAGCGCCGACAGAAATGCAGGAGTTATCCAGTCAACTCAATGAGCTGCTCAACAAAGGATTCATCAGACCGAGTTCCTCACCCTGGGGAGCCCCGATCTTATTTGTGAAAAAGAAGGATGGGTCCTTTCGGATGTGCATTGACTACTGAGAGCTGAAGAAGCTCACAGTCAAAAAACGTTACCCTCTTCCTCGAATCGACGACCTCTTCGATCAACTTCAAGGAGCCAACTACTTTTCCAAAATCGACCTAAGATCAAGGTACCATCAGCTGCGGGTCCATGAGAGTGATGTTCCCAAGACAGCATTTCGGACTCGGTATGGTCACTACGAATTTGTAGTGATGCCCTTCGGTCTAACGAACGCACCGACGGTATTCATGGACCTGATGAATCGGGTGTGCCGTTCTTTCCTAGACAAGTTCGTAATCGTGTTCACCTGAAGAAGATCATCGACAACACTTGAGATCGGTGCTGGAAACCTTAAAAACGGAGAAGTTGTACGCGAAATTCTCCAAGTGCGAATTCTGGATTCGAAAAGTAACCTTCCTAGGTCACGTGGTAAGCGAGGAAGGCATACACGTGGACCCCTCCAAAATCAAAGCGATAGAGAACTTATCAGCACCGAAGACACCCACAGAAATCCGTCAATTCTTGGGTCTCGCTGGCTACTATCGCAGATTTATCCAGAATTTCTCCAAAATTGCCGAAACCTTAACCACTCTGACTCAGAAAGGCGTACCCTTTTGTTGGAGTGAGAAGCAAGACACTGCGTTCCAAACATTGAAGCGGGCCCTATGCAGCGCACCTATCTTGTCCCTGCCCGAAGGGACGGAGGACTTCGTTGTCTACTGTGATGCATCCAATCAGGGCCTAGGCTGTGTGCTCACGCAACGGGGAAAAGTCATTGCTTATGCCTCAAGACAGCTGAAAGCACACAAAGTCAACTACACAACGCACAACTTAGAATTGGGAGCAGTAGTCTTCGCACTGAAAATATGGAGACATTATCTCTACGGAACCAAGTGCACTATCTTCACTGACCATAAAAGTCTGCAGCATATCTTCGACCAGAAGGAGCTGAACATGAGACAACGGCGATGGGTTGAGCTACTCAGCGATTACGAGTGCGAAATCCGCTACCATCCCGGCAAGGCCAATGTGGTGGCAGATGCCCTCAGCCGGAAGGAATACTCAGGCCGTAGAGTGAAGGCACTGACCATGACTATCCATTCCCATTTATCCGCGCAAATCAAGGAGGCTCAGTTGGAAGCCTTAGAACCAGAGAACATGACGGGTGAAGCCTTGAGAGGAATGGAAAAGAACCTAGAGATCAAGGGAGACGGAGTCTATTATTTCATGGACCGGATCTGGACCCCAAAGTTCGGTGGTTACAGAGAGGTTGTAATGAACGAAGCTCACAAGACTAAATACTCCATTCACCCAGGTTCAGACAAGATGTACCTCGATCTCAAGAAACTGTATTGGTGGCCGAACATGAAAGCAGAGATCGCTACCTTCGTGGGCAAGTGCCTGACATGCGTCAAGGTGAAGGTCGAATATCAGAAACCCTCAGGTCTACTCCACCAGCCGGAGATACCTGAGTGGAAGTGGGAGAGAAGTACTATGGAGAGACTGACGCGAATCTACATCCAAGAAATAGTCCGACTGCACGGTGTGCCTGTATCCATTATCTCTGATCGAGATAGCAGGTTCACTTCGAGGTTCTAGCAGTCACTACAGAAAGCTCTTGGAACTAAGCTGGATATGAGCACAGCTTACCATCCTCAGACTGATGGACAGAGTGACAGAACAATTCAGACATTGGAAGATATGTTGAGAGCCTGCGTCATCGATTTCGGCGCATCATGGGACACTCATCTTCCTTTGGTTGAATTTTCCTAAAACAACAGTTACCATACTAGCATTAAGGATGCGCCTTTCGAAGCCCTCTATGGTCGTAAGTGCAGATCCCCTCTGTGTTGGGCTGAGGTGGGTGACACGCAGCTAGCCAAGGGACAAGTCCCTGACAATACTCTCACTGGTCCAGAAATCATCCGCGAAACAACTGAGAAGATCGTACAAATCCGAGAACGACTTAAGGCCTCGCGAGATAGACAAAAGAGCTATGCCGATAAACGACAAAAGCCCTTGGAGTTCCAGGTTGGAGACCGTGTCCTGCTAAAAGTCTCACCCTGGAAAGGCATGATACGCTTCAGAATGCGTGGAAAGCTAAATCCAAGATACATAGGACCCTTCGAGATCCTCGCTAGGATCGGTCCCGTAGCCTACAAACTTCGTTTACCGCAAGAACTTAGCAACATTCATCCTGTATTCCACGTTTCGAATCTTAAGAAATGTGTGTCCTACGAAACCTTTATGATTCCTCTCGACGAGATTAAAATCAATGAGAATCTGAACTTCGTCGAAGAACCAGTCGAAATCATGGATAGAGAGATCAAACGAACGAAACAAAGTCGCATCCCGATAGTGAAGGTTCGCTGGAATGCCAAGCGGGGACCTGAATTCACTTGGGAACGCGAAGATCAGATGAAACAGAAGTATCCACATCTCTTTTCTAATCCATGATTTGTATTCTATGTTCAAATTTCGGGACGAAATTCTCTCTAACGGGGGGGATGATGTGACAACCCGAAACTTTTTTTCCGTTATCCTTACTCAATTTCCGTTAATCAAATTCAGATTTTTATTTAATTCCGTCAAATTTGATAGTTTGGGAAAGACTTTACGTTTAAATAAATCAATTTTGATTTATTTCTATTCACGTCAGTATTATTTTTGAACTAACGGAATATTCTAAACATAGTACATCAAAGGAATCGGTGTTAGGATAAGTTTGTTGAAGTTCTAGATATGAAGCAAAACGAAAACCTCCTCAAAAAGGAGTGTCGGTCAAGACCCTAGAGTTTTCGGTCAAGGGACCGAAAACCCCATCTTATATATATATATATATATATATATATATATATATATATATATATATATATATATATATATATATATATATTTCATGATCATTTGTATCATTCTTTCCTTTTTAAGCAAGAAAACATCCATTCTCTCTCAAGTATCATCGAGTTCTTCACTTTGATCTTCAAGTTCTCGAAAAATGTAAGTGTTTTTTTCACCTTGAATCGTTGATAGATCTTCCTAACTAGCATCCCCCTTCGATTTCATCCATTAACTTCATCTTTTTGGGTTTAATCTTCAATAACACCAAGAACACACACTAGTGTTTTGGTCCAAAAATCAACTCCTTTAGCCTCAAAATCGTAAGTATTACTTTCTGCACTTATTATCTAGTTGAAACTCTTGTTTAGAGCCTTGAAATCGTCATTTTCCAAGAACAAAAGGAGTTTTCAGTTTAGTGCATCTCCTTAAACCGAAAACCCTAAAGAAAAGTGCCTTTAAGACCTTAAAACGCACTTAAGGCTTCGGATATAACTTAGAACCGCTTTGCATGTTTGAAAGCCCTTGAGAAACACCACATGCATCAAAGATCTGGAGTTTTCGGTTTTTGAACCGAGAACCCTTCAGATCGAGAACCCTTCGGACCGAGAACCCTTCAGACCAAGAACCATTCGAACCGATAACCATTAGGACCGAAAAGCTCCTAGGAAGATACCACTTGGACCGAAAGCTCCATTTGGTGACCATACATTCCTCTTATGCAATCCTAAGTAATTGTAACACTTCCATTAAGGATTTGTTAGTCCTTAAAGTGTTATTCTTTACCTGATTAGTTGAGTAAACACTAATTGTATACCTATATATGTCATTATATGCTAAGTAGGATCCGTACTTGTGCTCAAGACTTCACTTGACACTTAGCATCCTTCTTCCGATCTTACATTCGCATCACTCACTTCAGGTGAGTTCATACCCCTACGCTTTTTCCGAGTTTTCATGTTTTCAGGGAGGGAATACAAGCAAAAGTACAAGGAAACTTGTGCTCAAGTATATTATTTTGTTTAAAATAATTATATGTTCAGTATGCTTTTAACTCAGAAAACCGTTTTACCAATCGATTAAGAAATCAACTCGTAGAAACAGTTTTCAAAACTAAAGCAAGGAACTTGTAAATCTTATCATAAAATGTGATATTTTCTAAACGATTTATACAAAACATAAACATGATTTTCGATACTTTTACTTGTAAGTTTGTTATTTTAGGATTGGAGACACGTCCTTGGTAACACTCCACCGGATTCGTGAGTGTAGGACTAGCCCTTATAACCAGAATCTCTTGTAGGGAGAGCGTGACTATTGTGTATAGATCTATACGGGACTGACTATCCCGCATCTCGCTGGTAGCTACAGTGGGACCGTTAGGTCTACTGGTGACAAAGTCATAGAAGGATACTGGCTCCGTTTTGAGCCATATCTAGTTTAATGTATGGTTATAAAACTCGCAACCAAGATAACAGAGATTTACTTTTGTAATAATGAAACAAGTAAACTAACCTAAAGTAATAACCGATTTAATTACTAGAGGGCATTACCAATGCCCTTAGGATCTAGTTCACTACTTATTTATTAGTTTTATTTATGTAATAAGGCTAATACATCTCACCGAGAGTAAACAGGGTTTTCAAGGAAACTACATCTAACGATACAAGTATGGTAGATACTTGTACACCTCATTTCAGAATCGATAACCAACTATCAACTTTTAAGGAAAATATAGGATTTTCCTGGGATAACTAAATCTTTCGTAAACAGGCTGTTTAACTAATGGATAATCGAACTTCTTTCATAAGAAAATATAGGACTTTCTTGGGAAATACTTTTCAAAGGATTAAAGAAACATTTCTTTTACCTGATCTAAACGCTTATGAACTCACCAGCTTTATACTGATATTTTAAAACTGCTTGTATTCTCAGGACATCAATAGACAAGTACTTTTGCCAACTATTGGAGAAGACGGAACAATCTGAAGTCACGTCTTTTACTTTTGCTATATATGCCGTTATGTATAAACCATGTTTTTAAACAATGTAAATACTCATATTATAATGTAATGGTTGTGTTTACTTCGCTTACTATGATACAACTGTTGTGATACTACACATGACGTCCTCCGCCCCGGAATGTTTTCGCCTTCGGTTTCGGGGTGTGACACATCGTCATCGAACGAAACTTTTAACCCGGTACCAACCACCAGTTGAGAAACACTGATAAGGTTGTGTTGTAAGCCTTCAACGTATGCCACTTTTCGTATCGAGAAATCGCCATTAGTGATCATACCATAACCTTTAATCCTGCCAAAAGAATTATTACCATACTTGACACATCCTCCATTTGTAAGGGATCGAAACTCCCTCAGCTCTTCCCTTATTCCTGTCATGTGACGCGAACAGCCACTGTCTATGTACCATTCATCGTCAAGCTGCTCGTCACGTATAACCTGCAAAAATTAAGCAGATTTAGGAACCCAAAGTTTCTTGGGTCCTTATGAGCCTTTTACAAAACAGAGAATTGTAAGAGAAACATTAACTAAAAAAGTTCTTTTTATTAATCTTGTTTCATCTTTTCTTTTTATGGTAAAAACTTTGATTTTATCAGACTTGAGTACTTTAGGTTCAGTTTTTGAATTTGAGAATTTGGCGTTGGCGGACTTTCGGTTCTCGAAATCGTGTTTAAACGACGTCTGCTTTTCATTTTCCGGAAAGAGCTTTCCTTTTCCCTTTCGATCATTCTGTGAGTGAGAGAGAGAATGAGAAATATGAGACTTAGGAGCAGAGTTAAGCTTTTGGTCATTGCTCTTACTTGGTTGAGAGCCGAAACTACTTTTCCTTCGGTTCCTCTCATTGGTTGGTCTAGGACATAAACCACCATTTTGGTTTCTCTCAACTTGAGGACCAAAACTTCTTTTTCGGTTGTTGTCCGTCTGAGGACCGAAACTCTGTTTTCGGTTGTTTTGAGTCTGGGGACCGAAACTTTTCTTTCGGATGTTTTCATCACGTTTGTCACACCCCAAAACCGGAACGGCGGAAACGTTCGGGGGTGGAGGACATCATGTACAGTATCTTAACAATGCAAAGTAGTAAATAAGCAACAACATCATCCATTGCATTAATAGCATAATTTCATACAAGTGTGTTCTTTAATAGTAATAAGACACCAAAAATGAATAATCAAAATAAAAGACGAGTCTTGAACATGCTCCGTCTTTTCAACACCTGGTCATCGGTACCTGTCTACTGGTGACCTGAGAATACAAGTTATTTTGAAAGCGTAGATCAGCATTTAAGTTGGTGATTTCATAAGTATTTAGTGTCAATGTTTGTATAAGTTTGATGAAAATGTTTGTGAACGTTCAATGTAAATGTTTGTATATGTCTGAAAAACTCCTAGAAAATCCTATATTTTCTACTAGTATAAAAAGTAGTCTTCTACCAAGACCCGACTGTTTTGTATGTTTGTTACTCTGTAAAAGTGGAAGCATTTCCCAAATATGACTATCGTTACCAGAATATAACTTTATATTACCCTTTATGTGAGAAGATCACAATTTGAATATAATGGGAAAATGTATGAGTACTGCAGTATTATTTGCATTAACTACTGAAGTAATAACTACCTTAAAACCAATGGTTTAATTAAGGCAAAATGTGATAACACTATTACCATACTAAACCGACTATAACACGACGATGAAAGACGTCGGAAGAAATGACATTTGGCACTCGTACACTTGCAAGTCCCACTGTAGCGAACAACAAGGTGTAGGATAGTCAACCCAGTATAGATCTATACGCAAACTCACGCTCTCCCTCCAGGAGATTCTGGTTACAAAACGTGATATAATGAAATGGTCGATGTGTCATGAAGTTGTATCTCACAATATGTTATCTCTGAATCTTGTTATAGTATACTTGTTATAGTAATAGTATTCTATGTATAGTATTCTTTGTATAGTATCCTTTGTATAGTATTCTCTGTCTACTATTGTCTATTATAGTGTTCTCTGTTATAGTATTCTCTGTTATAGTATTTGTATATGATAGTATTCTCCTAAACTATACCTATTATAGTTTACTAGTAATTTATGTAGTTTGAATGAAGGAAGGTATGCCTTTGTTACCCAAAGGTGCTGAACTGATTGATAGTAGTTTTATATTTACATATGTATACATAATATATAATTGATATGTAAACGACCTTCGGACAAATAACCGATACTTTCAGGCCACATCCAAACAAGGAAAAGGAAATTAAGCGAGTTATCAGTCCTAAGTCCTTTAAACATTACTTATATAACTATACATATATAGACATGCATTTGACAATATATATGTTTAAAAAGAAGTTTTGTAAAACATTTGAAGAGTTTAATAATAAATATTGATGACTTGATGTCAATTTATAAAACAATTTAAAAGCAGTTTGATTGATAATACAGTTTGAAAGTATAAGAAATCCTTTGTTTGAAACACAGTTTGAAGTATATGAAATCCTTTGGTTGAAACATATTTTTAAATCACATGTGATTGATTATATAACTAACATGTTTTCTACTTGTATTCCCCCCCCCATAAAAGCATTTTAAAATCATATAAAAGATAGACTAAGGGGTATGAACTCACCTGTAGTGAGTGATACCGAAGTATGTGTGGAAATAGGATCTGGGGTGTCAGGTGAAACCTAGAGCACAGAAGATTCTAATAAACATATAATGACATGTATGTGTATTTGATTAGTGTATAACCAACTAATTATAAGGGATAACACCCTAAAAGTCTAGGAAACTCTTAGTTTGAAGGGATACAATCACATATGATTGCATAACTAGGGTATATGGCCACCCTATAGAGTTTACGGTCTAAGTGGCATGACCATAAGTGTTTACGGTCAAGATGGTTTACGGTCCTATGTGTTCACGGTTCAATAGGTTTACGGTCCCATGTGTTTACGGTCCTATGACCTTACGGTCATGGAGTTTACGGTCTAAGGAGATCCAACTATAAACTCCTCAAATCTTGCACAGATGATGGTTTTCAAGGGTTGCATTTCAAAGGCATCAGATTCTAGGGACCATGCATAGCCTTAGGAAGGGTTTAAGGTCTCTAATTCACCTTTCATTAGAGTTTACGGTCTAAGGAGATACTCTTAGACCGTAAACACCTTGTTCTTGGCATAAAACGATGTTTTCAAGGTGATTAACTAGCGATTCTAGTACATAACAAGCTAAGGGTAGTGTACTTACTTATTAGAAGCTTGTAAGGGTGATTAGGATCCAAAAACACTAGTATGTGTTCTTGGTGTTCTTGGTGAAATGAAGAACACTTGAAGATCTATCAAAATGAAGAGATTTCATGGATGAAATCATGTATAATCACTAGATAAAGAGATGTAACAACAAATCAAAGGAAAGAATTCTTACATTTTTGGAAGATCACGATAGGGTCTAATGATACTTGAGAGACAATTCGGTTTACAAGGCTTGTAAAGGAGAGAAAAGATCAAAATGATCATGTATTACACATATATAGGGAGTTTACGGTCACCATGACCGTAAGCTCTAAGCTTCTTGACCGTAAACTCCTTTTGAGGAGGTTTACAGTTTGGTAGAAGGTTTGGAAGCTTAACTGATAAATCCAAACACTGATTCCTTTGATGCAATAGGCTCAGAATGCTCAAACAGACTTTAAACAGTGCTAAAAGTTAGCAAAAATAAGCCTGACTTTGATTGAAGTGAATGGTTGTACAAGATAGAAATTTCAGGTTGTCACATCATCCCCCTGTTAGAGAGAATTTCGTCCTGAAATTAGAGTTTATGCAATAAATGTTACAAATAACTAAGCAAAAAGATGAGGATATTTCAGTTTCATTTGATCCTCGCGCTTCCAAGTGAATTCAGGTCCTCGCTTGACGTTCCAGCGAACCTTCACTATCGGGATATGGCTTTGCTTCGTTTGCTTGACCTCTCGGTCCATGATCTCTACAGGTTCTTCCACGAAGTTGAGGCTCTCGTTGATCTCGATCTCGTCGAGTGGGATTACAAGAGTCTCGTCGGATAGACACTTTTTCAAGTTGGAGACGTGGAAAGTAGAGTGTACGTTACTGAGTTCGCGAGGTAGATTGAGTTTGTAAGGTACAAGGCCGATTCTAATGGGAATCTCGAAAGGCCCTACGTATCTTGGATTGATCTTCCCATGCTTTCCGAAGCGTATCAAGCCCTTCCAGGGTGAGACTTTCAAAAGAACGCGGTCTGCCACCTGAAATTCCAACGGTTTCCTTCGTTTGTCTGCGTAGCTTTTCTGTCAGTCTCTTGAGGCTTTCAGTCGTTCACGAATCTGAACGATTTTCTCTATCATTTCCTGAATGATCTCCGGACCTGTGACAGTGCTGTCAGGAACTCGTCCTTTAGCTAACCGGGTGTCGCCCACCTCAGCCCAGCACATAGGGGATCTGCACTTACGGCCATAGAGGGCCTCAAATGGAGCAACCTTTATGCTCGTGTGATAACTATTGTTGTACGAAAATTCGACAAGGGGTAATGAGTATCCCATGCCTTCCCAAAGTAGATCACATAGGCTCGCAACATATCTTCCAAGGTTTGGATAGTTCTCTCACTTTGTCCGTCGGTCTGTGGATGGTAGGCTGTACTCATGTCCAGCCTCGTTCCTATGGAACTTTGTAGCGACTGCCAGAACCTCGAAGTCAATCTACTATCTCTATCGGAGATAATAGATATAGGAACACCATGCAGTCGTACGATCTCCCTAATGTATGTTATTGTGAGCTTCTCCATATTGTCAGTTTCTTTGATGGGCAGGAAGTGTGCGGACTTGGTCAATCTATCGACGATGACCCAAATGGTATCAAGTCCACCCGTTGTCTTGGGCAACTTGGTTATGAAGTCCATTGTGATCTGCTCCCACTTCCATTCCAGTATCTCCGGTTGTTGATGTAGACCTGATGGTTTCTAGTATTCGACCTTAACCTTGGCGCAAGTAACGCATTTACTCACGAAGGTAGCAATCTCTGCTTTCATGTTAGGCCACCAGTATAACTTTTTAAGGTCCATATACATCTTATCTGAACCTGGGTGGACGGAATATCGAGTGTTGTGCGATTCGGTCATGACCAAGTCTCTAAAGCCACCGTGTTTCGGTGTCCAGATTTGGTCCATGAGATATAAGGCTCCGCCACCCTTGACTTCCAAGTTCTTATCCATCCCTCTTAGGGATTCACCCGCCACGTTTTCGAGTTTCAAGGCTTCGAGTTGAGCCTCTTTAATTTGTGTGGACAAGTGTGAATGGATAGTTATAGTCAGAGATTTGACTCTCCGACCAGAGTTTTCTTTCCGACTCAGGGCGTTAGCTACTACCTTGGCCTTGCCGGGGTGATAACGAATTTCGCATTCGTAGTCATTGAGTAGTTCGACCCACCGTCGTTGTCTCATGTTGAGTTCCTTCTGATCGAATATGTGTTGAACGCTCTTGTGGTCTGTGAAGATAGTGCTCTTTGTACCATACATGTAGTGTCTCCAGATCTTCAGAGCAAATACCACTGCTCCTAGCTCAAGATCGTGTCTTGTATAGTTGACTTCGTGTGTCTTAAGCTGACGGGAGGCATAGGCAATAACCTTTCCTCTTTGCACAAGAACACAACCAAGCCCTTGGTTGGATGCATCGCAATACACCACGAAATCTTCTATCCCTTCTGGGAGGGAAAATATCGGTGCGGCGCACAAGGCTTGTTTTAGCGTTTGGAACGCCTTCTCTTGTTTCTCTTCGCAGTCAAAGGCCACGCCTTTCTGGGTCAATGAAGTAAGCGGTTTCGCGATGCTTGAGAAGTTCTCTATGAACCTGCGCTAGTAGCCAGCGAGACCTAGAAATTGACGAATTTCTGTAGGTGTCTTCGGTGCTGACCAGTTCTCAATGGCTTTGATTTTGGAAGGGTCCACGTGAATTCCCTTTTCGCTAACAACGTGGCCCAAGAATTCGACTCTTCGAATCCAAAACTCGCACTTATAGAACTTCACATAGAGCTTCTCCGATCGTAATGTTTCTAAGACATTTCGTATGTGTTGACTATGTTCCTCCTTACTTCGGGAGTAGATAAGTATGTCATTGATGAAGACGATAACAAACTGATCCAAGTAAGGATGACACATCCTATTCATTAGATCCATGAATACAGCTGGTGCGTTGGTTAATCCGAACGACATTACTATAAATTCGTAGTGTCCATAACGAGTTCGGAAGGCTGTCTTGGGGACATCCTCCTCTAACACTCGTAATTGGTGATAACCGGACCTAAGATCTGTCTTTGAGAAGTAGTTTGCTCCTTGAAGTTGATCAAATAAGTCGTCAATACGCGGTAGAGGATAACGATTCTTGATGGTAAGTTTGTTCAGCTATCGGTAGTCGATGCACATACGAAACGATCCATCTTTCTTCTTTACGAACAAGACCGGTGCTCCCCATGGTGAGAAGCTTGGCCTAATGAATCCCTTTCTGAGAAGTTCGTTAAGCTGACTGGAAAGTTCCTGCATCTCTGCTGGTGCCAGACGATAAGGCGATTTGGCTACTAGGGTAGCTTCTGGAACTAAGTCGATTCGGAATTCGACTTGACGTTGTGGTGGTAATCCCGGTAGTTCTTCTGGAAAGATTTCGGGAAAGTCGCGTACTTCAGGGATATTCTGAATGTCTTTCACTTCTTGGTTTGTATCGATGATGTGTGCAAGGAATGCATGTTATTCCTTTGGTAAGCACTACCGAGCTTGGATACACGAAATGATGCGAAGGTTCGTACTTGATTTATCGTCGTAGATAACTAGAGTTTCGTTGTTAGGGAAGTTAAGACGAACTGCTTTATCAAAGCACATGATGTCGGCGCGAAGATGACTTAACCAATCCATGCCGATTATGATGTCGAACCTTTTAATTGAGACGGGCATGAGGTTAATTTGGAAAGAATGACTATCTAGAGTTGAAGTACAACTTATGTATATGCAGTTAGTGCTTTCCGTTTTCCCATTTGCTATTTCTACTATGAATGATTTCTCTAGTGCATATGGTTTTTGTTTAAGTAAGTGAGCAAATTTTTGGTTCACAAAACTCCTCTCCACTCCACTATCGAATAGTATGCATGCATATGAATTATCGAGGAGAAACATACCAGTAACCACCGTAGGATCAGCTACGGCTTCCTCGTGGCCTATCGCCAGAATTCTTCCCACTCCGCCAGCATTTCCTGCCTTCGGGCAGTCTCTCTTGAAATGACCAACCTCGCCACAACCGTAGCAAGCCTGGCCCACAACAATGTCGGGGACTTGGTTAATTGGCCTCGCCGGAGCCTTGCAGAATCGGGCAGTGTGCCCTTTCCTGTTGCAGTTAGTGCACTGCATTTCCCGACAGGCACCATTATAACTGAAGGTGCATTTGTTGCACTTGGGCAGATTTCCAGTATACTGCTTCCTTGGCACAGTAGGAGCAGGTGCAATCGCAGCATGAACAGCCACAAGTTGCTGCTTCTTGGCAGAGTTCTGCGCCGCCTTGCCCTTTTTGTTATCCAAGAACTTTCACTTGTTGTCCGCGGCTTTGGAGGGTTCTGCGATAGCCAGGGTTGTTGTCGTTGTCGGGGTAGGGACTCCGTGATCAAAGCGTCGTTGTGCCAATCGCTTGGCACTATTGAAAGTAGTGGGGTTTGAAGCTAAGACATTCCCCTGAAATGGAGGCACCAACTCCCAAATGTACCTCTCAATCTTCTATTCCTCGTTGGGAACCATATTAGGACATAGTGCCACCAGATCGCTAAATCTGGCAGTGTTTGCCACTATGTTGGAGCCCTTCATGGTCAGGCTCCAGAGTTCTTGTTCCAGTTTTTGAACCTCGCCCCTCAGGCAGTATACTTCTATCATAAGCCTTTTACGAGCTTCTCAGCCCATAGCATTAGCCACTATTAAAGTTAGTGACTTGACATGGCTATTCCACCACGTCAGGGCTCTAGGACTGATGGTGCATGTAGCAAATTTGACTTTGCTTCCTTCAGTACAGGAACATATCTCGAAGATCGATTCCGTCTTCTCGAACCATTGCGACAGAGTAATGATTCCACCGATTCTATTGAAGACCCGGGGTTTACAGTTGGTGAAGTCTTTATAAGAGCACTCTCGCGAGCGTACAATGACATCACATGTTGTGGAATGAACGACTGTCCCACCTCCACTAGTACCCTGGTTGTTGTGGTATTGTGCCATGGCTGTAGCAACAGCCGCAGCTACCGCAACATTAAGCGTTGCCGTATCGAATTGTGGAGGGGGTGGTGGAGGAGGTGTTTGAGTTGGAATAATCGGAGGATTACGCCTTGTTGACTTACGAGGAGGCATCTTTCAACTATAAGTTTAAAAGATGAGTACAATGATAAGAATTCAATAGTGAAGTTAATGAATGAGTCCCATGAACTACATCGCCATAGTTCAACAACTAGATAAGAGTATGAGTTCCATAGGGTTCTAGAATTTCAAGAATGAAAGTATTTGAACAAAGATTTCTACAAAAGATTACTTGACTACCAATATCATTGATATTAAGGATGTAATTAGTTTGGGGAAAAATTGACCTAAGAGTAGGTCTTACATCATATAAGAAGTAGTAAAATTTTGACAGCTTAGAAGTCTAGTTAAAGTACTTGAATGACAGGAATATTTTACAGAAAAGTGCTTCATAGAGCACCAATACGAAAGGCTATTCCTTAAACCAAAAGAAAAGATGAGTCAGACATCTTCTACTGGCGACAGGTATTCCTTAGGCGAACCCTAAGATATGCCAGTTGACGTACTACGTCTTGAAGATGTCGCTCATGAGCTCTCTGACGCACTCGAAGTTCTATGACTTCAACTCGGGATGCAGCTAGCTGTTGCTGCAGAGCCTCATTGGTTCTCCTAGTCCTTTCCATGGCTTCTTCGAGTTGGCGAATGCGGACCGTGTTTACGCCATAGTTAGCGTTAATTTCCATGACTCAGTCGATGGCTGCTCTACCTTGTTCATTATTCCGAGCAATCCCGCAGACCATAATGGGCAGGACTCGGTCAGCTGAGCCTGCTTTGCTGAGATTGTAAAAGCTTCGGTCTCCATTGAAAGGTAATGGTTGATCCTGCTCATCTCTCCAACGATTCAAGTTTGTCACCCACAAGGGTGTGGGACCTTGAAATGCAGGTCGGGGGTTGAGATTTGGGTTTTGAACTTCTTGAGGTAGGTTGTTGACTTCTGATACGGAGTCAGAACCATACGAAAAGCCTTCTGCGAGGTGATCATCCAAAGGGATTGGATGATCATCTTCTGGCTCTTCATCAAGCCATCCAGCATTACCCTGATTTGGGAAGTACGGGTCTTCGGGGATATGGAATCCGGCCATGTTATCTACGCGAAAAGTAGGGATAAAGAAATAGTTAATAGACGTACTAACCAAGATAATTATAAGATGATCCTTATCAGTTATTCTAACATTTGCGTAGTGCATACCAGTCATATGTAACCAAAGCAGAATAGACCTTCGAATAAATGATTCCTAAATCTAAGTCCACAGCCAAACAAGGAACATGAAGTAAAGCGAAGATCATAGATTCTAAGTCTATGACACCCTAGTTACATATAACCGTAGTGTATCCACTCAGCAACTATTGACATACTAATAAAGACCTGTTTAGTTCTCAAATAAGTAATTATAGTAACACAAAATACTCCTATAGTATTTTAAGTTTTTGTTCTGTTCTAATGTTCTCATTGTAGTAGTGTTGGTAAGTTTTTAGACTTGTTGCTACATCACAACCATTCTCGGCATATGCTAATCACTTTTCGGACCAACATAGTTGACAGTCTATGTCACTCCGAGAACTGACCATACATCCCTGAGCTTGCTTGTGATGTTCAATAATCGTAATACTTTTGTTATGTTCTAGTATGACACTGTTCTATAGTAAGTATGTAGGTATGTAATTATGTATACTTTTAGTTAAGTATTTTAGTACTTAAAAGTATAAACTCTTGGTCAGAGTATTTTAATCCCTATGTGTTTATAGTTTGTATATCTTTTATGGTTTGATATACTCGATTCACTATAAACAAAGCTCTGATACCAATCTGTCACACCCCAAAACCGGAACGGCAGAAACGTTCGGGGGTGGAGGACGTCATGTACAGTATCATAAGAATGCAAAGTAGTAAATAAGCAACAACATCATCCATTGCATCAATAGCATAATTTCATACAAGTGTGTTCTTTAATAGTAATAAGACACCAAAAATGAATAATCAAAATAAAAGACGAGTCTTGAACATGCTCCGTCTTCTCAACACCTAGTCACCGGTACCTGTCTACTGGTGACCTGAGAATACAAGTTATTTTGAAAGCGTAGATCAGCATTTAAGATGGTGAGTTCATAAGTATTTAGTGTAAATGTTTGTATAAGTTTGATGAAAATTTATGTGAATGTTCAATGTAAATGTTTGTATATGTTTGAAAAACTCCTAGAAAATCCTATATTTTCTACTAGTATAAAAAGTAGTCTTCCACCAAGACCCGACTGTTTTGTATGTTTGTTACTCTGTAAAAGTGGAAGCTTTTCGTAAATATGACTATCGTTACCAGAATATAGCTTTATATTACCCTTTATGTGAGAAGATCACAATTTGAATATAATGGGAAAATGTATGAGTACTGCAATATTATTTGTATTAACTACTGAAGTAATAAGTACCTTAAAACCAATGGTTTAATTAAGGCAAAATGTGATAAGATTGTTACCATACTAAACTGACTATAACACAACGATGAAACACGTCGGAAGAAATGACATTTGGCACCCGTAGACTTGCAAGTCCCACTGTAGCGAACAACAAGGTGTAGGATAGTCAATCCAGTATAGATCTATACGCAAACTCACGCTCTCCCTCCAGGAGATTATGGTTACAAAACGTGACATAACGAAATGGTCGATGTGTCATGAAGTAGTATCTCACATTATGTTATCTGTGAATCTTATTATAGTATACTTGTTATAGTAATAGTATTCTATGTATAGTATTCTCTATATAGTATCCTTTGTATAGTATTCTCTGTCTAGTATTCTCTGGTATAGTGTTCTCTGTTATAGTATTCTCTGTTATAGTATTTGTATATGATAGTATTCTCCTAAACTATACCTATTATAGTTTACTAGTAATTTATGTAGTTTGAATGAAGGAAGGTATGCCTTTGCTACCCAAAGGTGCTGAACTGATTGATAGTACTTTTATATCTACACATGTATACATAATATATAATTGATATTTAAACGACCTTCGGAGAAATAACCGATACTTTCAGGCCACATCCAAACAAGAAAAAGGAAATTAAGCGAGTTATCAGTCCTAAGTCCTTTAAATATTACTTGTATAACTATACATATATAGACATGCATTTAACAATATATACGTTTAAAAAGAAGTTTTGTAAAACATTTGAAGAGTTTAATAATAAATATTGATGACTTGATGTCAATTTATAAAACGATTTAAAAGCAGTTTGATTGATAATACAGTTTGAAAGTATAAGAAATCATTTGTTTGAAACACAGTTTGAAGTATATGAAATCCTTTGTTTGAAACATAGTTATAAATCACATGTGATTGATTATATAACTAACATGTTTTCTACTTGTATTCCCCCCCATAAAAGAATTTTAAAATCATTTAAAAGATAGATTAAGGGGTTTGAACTCACCTGTAGTGAGTGATACCGAAGTATGTTTGGAAATAGGATGTGGATTGTCAGGTGAAACCTTGAGCACACAAGATCCTAATAAACATATAATGACATGTATGTGTATTAGATTAGTGTATAACCAACTAATTATAAGGGATAACACCCTAAAAGACTAGGAAACTCTTGGTTTGAAGGGATACAATCACATATGATTGCATAACTAGGGTATATGGCCACCCTATAGAGTTTACGGTCCAAGTGGCATGACCATAAGTGTTTACAGTCAAGATGGTTTACGGTCCTATGTGTTCACAGTTGAATGGGTTTACGGTCCCATGTGTTTACGGTCCTATGGCCTTACGGTCATGGAGTTTACGGTCTAAGGAGATCCAACCGTAAACGCCTCAAATCTTGCACGAATGATGGTTTTCAAGGGCTGCATTTCAAAGGCATCAGATTCTAGGGACCATGCTTAGCCTTAGGAAGGGTTTAAGGTCTCTAATGCACCTTTCATTAGAGTTTACGGTCTAAGGAGATACTCTTAGACCGTAAACACCTTGTTCTTGGCATAAAAACGACGTTTTCAAGGTGATTAACTAGCGATTCTAGTACATAACAAGCTAAGGGTAGTGTACTTACTTATTAGAAGCTTGTAAGGGTGATTAGGATCCAAAAACACTAGTGTGTGTTCTTGGTGTTCTTGGTGAAATGAAGAACACTTGAAGATCTATCAAAATGAAGAGATTTCATGGATGAAATCATGTATAATCACTAGATAAAGAGATGTAACAACAAATCAAAGGAAAGAATTCTTACATTTTTGGAAGATCACGATGAGGGTCTTTAGATACTTGAGAGAGAATTTGGTTTACTAGGCTTGTAAAGGAGAGAAATGATCAAAATGATCATGTATTACACATATATAAGGAGTTTACGGTCACCATGATCGTAAGCTCTAAGATTCTTGACCGTAAACTCCTTTTGAGGAGGTTTACGGTTTGCTAGATTGTTTGGAACCTTAACTGATAAATCCAAACTCTGATTCCTTTGATGCACTAGGCTCAAAATGCTCAAACAGACTTTAAACAGTGCTAAAAGTTAGCAAAAATACACTAGACACCATGACCGGTTCACCTGAAGGAATTTTGGTACCACTTGTACTGGGCACATCAAAGCGTGTAGGATCATTAAGTGGTTCTACTACATACCTACCTTTTACTCTCCATGATGTTTTCTGAGATAGACCTTCTGTTTCATCAGCGTTATCAATCAGTGCTGACCAGAAAAACTCATCACAGCCATCAGCATTATCTTCTGCTACTAAAGCTGTCAGTTCGGCTGTCTGTTGCTGCGTAAGTCCATGAACTTTATAAACTTGATTTGGAGTTGTTTGGACCTTTTGATTTACAACGGCCTTCTCCTTGAGGACTTTGGTCTTGTCTTTGGACAAATGAGCGAACTCAACAGAATTTCAGAAATAATATTTTTGTTGGTTTCGGGTTCGCTCTTGACAAATTCGGAACAATCAACCACATCTTCTACATATATTTCACTCATATCATCATCCTCATTGAATTCAGAAGTGTTTTCAATATCAATTTTATTTTCTAAACTCAACTTGGCATTCAAAGAGTCAAATTTCTGTACAGTTTTAGTTTTAATTTTTAATTTGTCATTTTCATCCAACAAATTTTTGAACATGTCCTTATGGTCTTTTGACTTTATGAAGGACTCTATTTTGTCAAGACCAATTTTGTAAGCAGGAGAAATATCATCAGAAGAAACAACGTTTTCACAGTTATAAGCATCGGCATCGATTTCATCCTCCTTTAACTCAAGGAAGGGTAAATTCATACGATGTATCTTCTTCCCTATTTCACAATCAAGATGCAATTGAGTAATGTTGGAATATAATCGTTTACCAATTAAACAAAAAACATTTCGTTGTTTTAAAAGCTTTAAATTATCTCTTTGCAAATAAATTGTTTCATCCCTAGACCTAATCAACTCCTTCTCCTTCTGCTCAACTACCACTTATAATAGAAAATTTGGATTTTAATCCATTAAGTTCTTTTTCATAGGTTGTGATGGGAATTTGTCAGGAATCAAGAATAGATTGTACCTTCTTGATCAACTCATCGCATTCGTTGATCTGCTCACTGACCGGTTTCGCTGCAAAACACCTGTCTTCTCGCTCCTTTGCTTCATCCAGTCCCCCATCAGTGGTATAGCCTCTCATTTGTGACACCCCAGAAGTCACCATTAGACACTTTCCTGCAACGTCCTATTCTTTCACCAACAATGCCCTGCCATGAGTGGGCTTCCTCACTTCTTCATCTTCTGAATCAGTGGAACAAACTTCAACACCTCCGAACTCATCGTCAACAATATTTCCTTGTACAATAAGAGCATTCATAGTGTTATTAGATCCAGCTTTCTTCTTCTTGATTTCTTCCAATCGTCGTGTGAGGTTCGCTTCCTCGTCCTCATCTTCATTCTTTTCTGACATCTTTCTCAGCATACAATCTTTGGCGAAGTGATTTTTGCCTCCGCAGTAGTGACAATTAAAGCCCGAGTCACCTCCAAGTTTTACTACCTTCTTTGGTTCTTCGGTCTGAGAAACACTCTTCGGTTCCTCCTTTTCTTTCTCGACACTGTAGCTACCTTTCCAGTTTCGGTTCTTATTTGTTGGGAACCTTCTTCTGATGAACATTCTTAGGATTTGACACCATCAAAGCATAATCTTCACTTGTTATATCATATGCAGAAAGATCCAAATCTTCTTCTTCTTCAGCATCATTCTTTCCTTTGGAGATTAGGGCCAAGGAACCCATGCCAGATACCACATTCGTTTGTTTAGTTACGACACTCTCATGCGACTTTAATATTCCCACCAGTTTTGCTAGAGAATAAGACTTGAATTGTTCATGAGCCTTCACAATAGACACCACAGCCATCCATTCGGGTCTAAAGCCATTCATGAATGTCACCTTCTGTTCAATGACTTTCCTTTCAATCCCATGCTTTATCATCTTACTAAGGAGATGATTGAAGCGATAGAAGGGTTGAATAAGCTTCTCTTCGGGCTTCTGCTTGAAGTCACCAAATTCTGAGAGCAACAATGTTTGGATTGAATGCTCAAGATCTTCATCCGTAGAATACAATTCCTTCAATCTGTTCCATATTTCTTTTGCCGTTGTGCATGAGCTAACTAACCGAAACATGTCCGATTGTAAAGAAAACCTAATCATTCTTAAAGCTTTGATGTTGCACTGAAACTTTTCCTTCTCATCTTGGGGAATGTCTTTCACATCACTGACGAGTTGATTGTACTCCTTTTGAGTTGTAACAATTCTTGAAGTGCTTGAGTGAGCGAATGGACCTACCGTAATTGCCTCCCAGATCAAGTATCCATTGTCTTCTGAGCCAATCACGTAGTCTTCAAAGTGATGCGTCCAGACCTCATAATCCTGAGTGTACAATATAAGAATCCTTGTCGTCGATCCTATGCTGTTGGAGATATTGATTGGGTTTGACTGAGAATCATCCATGGACATGACGATGTTTGTTCAAAAACTTGCTTAAGATCAGACTTGTAAATAACGTTAGGGTAAGATTGAATATTTAAAGAACTACGTCAATAGCAAATGACGGCTCTAACAATATCAATCAAAGCGGAAAACCCTAAGATCTTCTTCAACAGAAGAGATGTGTATGAACATCGTCCCTCCAACCTCCGAAGCCTCAGCTAGTCTGATACCTGGCTCATGTAAAGGATGAGCAGGTAATAACGATCCTGATTGGTTAGATTTTGTTAGCAGGGCTCACACAAGGCGTCCAGAGCTCACTCAATCCCAAGTTGAATCAACTCTCATCTCTATGAGAAATCAAGCAATCCAGATCAATACACCATTTATTCCTATATTTGATGATGTCACCGATCAAGAGTTTGCATCAGGAGAGACCCATCAAGAGAGTATTCTGAAGTCATGATGCATTACATCCAGATCCTGGTGAGGAACATTCGTCAGAATTCATGTTTGATGACGACAATGTCTCCATTGCTGCTCCTCCAGTCATCTCTTCTTTTCACATTTTTCAGAAGCCATCTTCATCAACGCCCATCTATGACTTCTGCCTTTCATCATTTGCATTAGAGCATGTTGATGAAGAAATTCAAGTTAATGTCCATGTTCACCACACTCTTGGAGGTGAAACAGAAGCTAATCCTGGCAAGGATGATTAAACAACCACTTCCAACAATCTTGGCCCTTCCGCACCACTAGTCAATCAATAGAGTGATAAAGCCAAGTTTGATAGTTCCACCTCGGACACAACATCATCAGCTGGAAATTATGCTGATCCCTTTGCCTTGTTGGAACTCCGAGACAATGTGTCTACTACAATCTCAAAAGTTGAATCCTTAGACAAGTCTATTGCCCACCTTGATTCTAAAATTGATGCCAAAGTGTCTGGTCTCGATACAAAGGTTAATGCAATTCTCCTCTCCCTCTCCAAAGTCAAGAAACCAAGGCCCTCGGATGCAGAAAGGGTAGAACAGCTATATTAACTCATCTCCCTCCGACTCACTTTGCAGATGAACACCAGTTTCCAGATGGTGTTTGATTGGCTCTCAGAATTTCAAAGCTCAGCTTTACTTGCCTCGGTTGCAGGGCCATACGACGGAAGAGGGGGAGAAGGTCCAAGAAAAAGAGATCATTCTATCTCTTGGAAGCCTGCCTTGGAGTTTAAACTCCGAGATGAATCTGATGATTTATATGTTCAAGTAGATTCCACAGGTACTCCATCTTATGATGATGATGATGATGAAGATGTCAAGTACATCACAAATGTTGTGGTAGGAATTCAAGCTCCGAAGAAATTTCCGGTAAAAGTTCTTTCAGAGGAAGAGGAAAGGATATGGTCTGCTGTTTGATTGGCATCATCCTTGGCTGATGTTTTACAAAGAAGCCATGAAATAGCTAAGGCAAAGACTAAGCTAACAACTGATGCATTTCGAGCTATCCAGTCGATCTTGCCTCCAATTTCCTCACCAAGAATAGCTCCAGATGATGAAGGTTCTCCACTTCAAAAACCTGTCAACATTCTGGAAGAGCCAATGATTCCTCCACCTCCTGAGTTCAACATTGATTAGTATATGCAGCATGTCATCTCTGTTCTTAACAAGCAACAAGACAAAGGAAAAAATCCTATCTCGGAATTCCACAGCTCCGAACAGACCACCTAGGAGTCTGAAGGTTGGTCTCAAGCTCAAATAGATCAGTCCCTTGAAGATAGCATTTAGATCCAAGCTCTCAAAGATAACCCCAAGACAATGCTAAGGCTTTCACCACTTTTTCGTGAAGGAATAGTCCATGATTTGGACATTGTGCCATTCATGTATTATGATCTACCAACCCAAGACTCGGACCAACTTGATCTCCCTATCTCTCCCTATGGAAAGTTCTAGATCAAGTTTTCTCCTCTCCAACAAGAAGATGATCCTCAAATGATCATCAGAACCGAAAGAGAAAGCTTGATACATTCTACTCCTTGAACGCACGTTCCTAAAAAGAAGCGTGGTATCGGAAAAGGATTACAAAGATATATGGGTTCGGAAGAAAAGTCTTAAGAAAATCTGACTTAGATTGTTTGTTGCATCGCTAATACATCTATCGGAACAAGTCAACACAGCTCAGCATCACGGATGCCGAATTCCCCTCCATTAATCCAAATGACATCTTGACAATTGCTGCCCATTTCCAAACTCGTCAAGACATTCAGATGAGCATTGCTGCCTACAGTGCTGCAATGAATTATCTCAAGGATTATGTTGCTGAATTTTGTAGATGTGACTTCGAACTAGCTCATTTGTTCAGAATTTAAAAGTTCTTGGCAAAAATTGATTACAAGTTCCCTGAAGATGAAATTTTGGTAGAAGGGCCAATTGATGAACTTGTGTTGAGATACGTCTACTTGTAAAAGAAGACATACAAAAAGGACTTCTTTTGAGTCCTAGTCAAGCATCTCATTCCCTCAAGAGTTCTTCAAAAGTTTATCACAAATCCAGCTAAGTCAGAAGCCCCAGAGAATGTGAAGACCAATTTCATCAGTCAACTTCAGTGGTATCTTGATGTCTGAAACTGGATATACGGAGCTCATGTGTTCATCCAAGAAGAAACCAACTACGCTGACCAAATTGCTAAGTTAACTTAGGGGGAGATTTTTGAAACATAAAGTGAACCTCTAGCAATCACACGAATGAAGATCCGAAGTCATCAATTTCTGAGATTGGTGAAGTCTAAAACAGAGATGGAGTACGAGATGAAGATCATTCCGAGATGTAGTGAAAATCCGAGATTAGCTGTCTGTTTGAACATTTAATGTTTCTTGTCTTATTAATGATGCAACGTTTCATAGAATTTATCTTTTTGTATATTTTAGATACAAGAATCGACTGGAACCTCTAATTAAGAGCAGAGATTGATCTTAAAGATTAACTCAAGGTTTGAGTTTTCAAACCTTGTCCTTGCGCATTGATTCTAGTACTCTCACTTAGCATGTTCGTATTGCAATACAGTTTTTTCTTCAACATAGCATGAAATTTTTCGAGCACCGCCCCCAATAAGCACCTTTCTTCATACCATTACCGCGAAGTTCATCTTTTGAAGTACTACACTATGCTGCCGTAAAAGCATATTCCTCCTCCGGTATCCATCATTGTGGAAATTCCTCAAGTTTCGTTTCAACTGCTATATCATTCCTTTTCCCTCTCCTTTTCCATTTCGCTGTCCTACTACCTCTAGTTTGTGTTTCGACCGATGGTTGTGTTGGAGGTGGTGTTTGTTGGTGGTTGGTTGTTGCATCGAAGAGAAAGTTGGGAAAAGATTTTGTTGCAAATTTGGGTTTTGGCCAAAAAGATTTTGTTGAACGTAACGTGAGTTAGGAAATTACAGTGGCGGTGAAGTGAGATTGAAAAAAGGCTCCTTGGTATGGGATTTGTGGTGATCCTCGAGACGATAAAATGTTGAAATAATTTTCGTAACCAACAAATCTGAGAGGTGATGTTGTGTTTGGTTGTCTGTTTGGGTTTGATGGAGGGGTGTTTGGGTTTTGATCCATTTTTTGGTTGTAGAAAGTATGAGATTTATAAAATATAGAGAGAAAAAGTGAAAGCTGAAAAAATGGGTTAATACGTTATATTTATAGTAAAAATTAAAAAGTACCTTTTTCTTTGAATTTGACCATATGACAACGGTCGAATGTCAAACGTTTGAATTTGTACTCGTTTCATCCGGTCACGACGCCAACAAGAAGCAGCACAACGAGATACAACGAGATAGGGGTGTTCATATCGTTATGACACCGTTGAGGCCCCTCCACGTCGGCCATAACGCCATATTAGTGCCCATACCGCATCGTCTTAAGGTTTGACACACACACACACACAAACAAACACACACACACATACACACACACACACACACACATATATATATATATATATATATATATATATATATATATATATATATATATATATATATATATAGTAGGTTTAAAACCGTGAAAATCACGGTTGAAAAAGAAAAACATTAATATTAATTTTAATAGCATATCTATTATAAGTTCTAATATGGTTATCGGTAATTGATTACCTTTTAATTTGTTTTTTGTGACAACCCGAAATTTCTATCTTGTACAATCATTCACTTCAATCAAAGTCAGACTTGTTTCTGCTAACTTTTAGCACTGTTTGGAGTCTGTTTGAGCATTCTGAGCCTAGTGCGTCAAAGGAATCAGTGTTTGGATTTATCAGTTAAGGTTCCAAACCATCTAGCAAACCGTAAACCTCGTCAAAAAGAGTTTACGGTCAAGAAGCTTAGAGCTAACGGTCATGGTGACCGTAAACTCCCTATATATACATAAATTATGATCATTTTGATCATTTCTTTCATTTCCAATCCAAAATCTCGAAAACTCTCTCAAGTATCATAAGATCTTCATCTTGATCTTCCAAAAATGTAAGAATTCTTTCCTTTGGTTGTTACATCCAATCTTGATCTTCCAAATGGATTCAAAACAATGGAGTTTTGTTGTTCGAAAAAAAATCTAGGTGAAAAGAAACGATAACAATGACTACCAATCTTTGAAAATTTATAAGTTTTAGTGATTTTATTTTCTATTAATGAATAATAGTGATATTCAATTCAATTATGTTTATAATTAATATTCTTTTTAAGATTTTCAATAAATATTTTTGTAAAAATACTAAGAACTTTAATTTTTTTTTACGAATTATAGCTTTTTGTCATTATTTTTTGAAAAATCCATCCAATTTATAGCATTTAAATTTGTTTAGAAATTTCAAAAGCTTAGAAAACATTAAGTTTACAACTTAAAAATTAAGCTTTCTAAACACTATTTTTTTAAGTAGAACAATCCCTTTTCAAATTCTATTAGAGCAGCACAAATGATATATTAACCGCAATTTGATTAAAAAGGTTCATTTAGGATCAATATTTCACTCCTCATGTGGCAATAAAACTCCATGTTCTAGGACCTACCACAAATCAATCAATAACAATTTGTTACATAGATTACTAACACATAAAAAAATACCACCTAAAATTTCAAATTATCAACACGATTCTAGAAGTTTCATCTGACCGAGGCTGTAACCACACCTATATCAATGACATTTAGGAGGAGCCTTGCAAAATACGCATAAGGACCTTGTTTAACTGCTTTTGTAGGTATTTTGGCATTCCAAGCACTACCTCAAACAAATTCAATATCTAGCCCAAATCCACAAATATATGTAACCCAACAATTAAAAAAAACTCATTATTGTACATCAATACAATGAATATTTTATTAACCTACTTATAATTTCCATTATATGATTATTAGATTCATAAGTAGAGTAAAATTACTTACCATTATTTGATTCGTTAGCGACTAATTTGATGCTACCAAATTGCTTATATAACCTTGTTTGACCTATTACTTTCTTACTCTTAATATTGAATCTTAATTTCATTATGTCATTACATATGCATATTTAATGTAACTTGAATATAACAAATTAGAACCAATAGAAATGCAATAACCGGTAAGAAAATTCAAGAGATTTACTTTTGGAGGTATCTAAAGTACATAACTAGATCAGGTGCAAGTAGTTCCACCTCAAGAGCATTACACCATGCAATATCAAGCCCTTCTACAAATCAGATAGCCACTCCTAAATAAGAATAATTGTCAATAATTGATTTTAAAAATTATCACAACACTAACCAATATGATGTTCTCATATAGTTTTAGTGAAACACCTTGGAATTCAACCCAAATTTTAAAAAAATAATAATAATTATTCCATTCACAATTTACAAGAACTTACATAAACCATTTAACTCAAAACATTTATCAGAGTATCATCAAAATTTAACATGTGAACAAATCTATCATGGATGTGATGCAATCGAGTCGTGCCTTTCCTTTAATAAAAGTAAACCTAGAAACATTTAAACCACAAAACGTAAGCATAAAGCTTAGTGAGTTTTCACCGCACATATAACATCTATGAGTTATCAGCAACCATGGAGAGTAACCAAAGTCTTAGTGGGCAAATAGCATGCCTGGGGAGTTATCAGCAACCTTATAGACAACCTGAAGTCCCATTGGGCATACAACACGCCCGGTGGGTTCTCAGCAACCCTAGAGACTACTCGAAGTCTTATTACACACAGTAACACATATCACAATAACAACAAATAAGATCCAGGTTGTCAGCACATATATACTACCACATAAGCCCAAACAACATGAAAGAGGCACAAAGAAAGGTAGCATCCTACATACATAATATAGTGAGTCGGCATTGGTGCCTTCGACCGATGAGCACAACGAGAAGACTCACCTCAATCCGATGCTAATGAATCAGACACACAGGAGCTGCCATTTCGAATGTTCCTCACACTAATCAAAACAAAAATGACCTTGATTAAAAATTAAGGAAATTATCCATAAACAAGGGTCCATGCCAAGGGTAAAATACCATTTACCCTTCCCTTACTTCACCTATCTAATCATCGCCTAAATCCAAAATAACCCAACGCTCAAAAATGGCCCAAATGGCTTTCTGATGAGTACACCCCATATACCTACCCAGTAAGCCCAATCTACTTCCTGATCGAAGAAAGGGAATTGGGTTGAAACTCGTTACGCACAACGTATAAGAGAGGTATGCCCAGCGTACTCCAGCTGAAGTCAAAACAACTTTAAGCTCTTAATGCTTAGAGGCCAATTCACCCAAATCACAGATCTAACCGCTAAGGGATGTATTAAGTCACAAAGTTCCTGACTTTATGACTTTGCATGGCTTAGTGGAGTCCAAACGAAAGCCCTAAATTCACAACTTCACCAAAAGGCCACTAACTCATGCATGTAATATGTATAACCATCAAGATTCGAATTTTATAACTTAATGAATTCAAAAATGATTAGAAATGAGGCTCAAAGGATCTGGAGTAACTTCTACTCATTAGATCCAAGCCATGGGGCCAAGACATAACCAAAAACATAAGCCAAATCTAGATCTAGTGAACTGAGTGACAAAGCTTCAAGCTTCATACCTTATGAGGTTGAGGAAAGACAAGTGAGTTCAAGATCCAAAAGCTTGAGCTTCACCAAGCTTCATTGATGGACTTCTTCTTCTTCAAGATGTACCAAATAAGACCCAGATGCACCCAAGAGGCTAAAAAATCTTCACGAACGGGACTATGGTTTCGATATGATGCTCTTGAGAGATGGAGGTTGAGTATGTAGAAAGTTCCCAGAAGTTAAGTTCCTTAAATAGGGATCAAACTCTAAAAATATGGGTTTGCATTCTGTGTAAATACGCCCAACGTAATATATGTACGCCCAACGTACTGGGTGAAGTCCCACAATCCATTTAATGAAGTACGACAAATGTGCTCCCATGTACGTCCAGCGTACTGCTAATTCCTCATTCCCATATAAACTTCAAACGGCCATATCTTCTTCATTCCAACTCTAATTTTGGCGTTCTTTATATCCATAGAAAGGTCTGTTGGATTAGGTATCTAAGCTGATGAATGTAATTAGTATGTACTTGAATTTATAGTAGCAATGTCCTTTTGGGTTGCCTTCAAACCTGGATACTGAATATGATAACTGTTAAAGAGAGAAGAATGATTTATTAATTTATTACTTGGTTAATAAATTAATTTGAAATCAAGAAAAATGATTTATTAATGTATTATGGATATAATATATTAATTAGAAATCATATTGTTTAATTAAAATTTAATCAAAAATTAATTTGGAATTAATCTTGGGATTAAATGTATTAATCGAAATTGTAGGGACTAAAGGTGACAATGATAAAAAATTGAGCATTGAGCATTCTAGAACCTCCCTTAGAGGTGGGGAACGAAATCTAGAGTGTCCTAGGGTTTCCTTGGGCTCTAAGGGTGCCTTGGAAGCCTTAGGGAGGAAGTTAAGGGATTAGGGTTATCTAAGATACATCTGCCTTATCTGTGACAATCCGAAATTTCTATCTGATAAACCCAATCAATCCAATCAAATGTCAGACTTGTTTCTGCTATCATTTAGCATTGTTAGGGGTATGTTTTAGGGTTCTAAGCCTAGTACACTTAAGGGTTGTGTGTAGGAATGTGTTAGCTAAAGTTCATTGAGTTGCATTCGAGCTAGAAACTCCATCACAAGGAGTTTACGGCCGTAAACTCTAGGCAGACGTGAACCCCTTCCCTTTATGTATCAAATTCCTTCATTTCTTCATCATTCTTCACATATTCAAGGCTGAAACTCATTTCTCTCTCAAGTATCATCAAGAACACTTCCATTTCTCCTCAATATTGTAAGCGATTCTTCCATTGTTTCTTGATATCCTTCTTGATCTTGTGAACCCCTTTGATTTCATCCATAAATTCATCACTTTTCCTTCAAGATCTTGAAGTCTTCATCTTTTCACCAATAACACCAAGAACACACACTTTTTCTTGGGCTGTAAACACCCTAAAGACCTCCAAAGTGTGAGTATCTCTTCTATCATCTAGTTATCCATAAGAAACACTTGATTCCTAGCCATGAAACAAACCATAAGTGCATGATCTTCAAGAGTTTATGGCAGTAAACTCTTCCTATGGTCGTAAACCGTTCATAAGATCATGATTTTGGCCGCAAACTCTTCCTTTGGCCGTAAACTCAAGTGTGGCCGTAAACACACTTAGTGTGGCCGTCAACTCATTTTTATCAATCACATGTGATTGTAACACTTCATTACAAGTGTTTCCTAGTTCCTAAGGTTGTTTCCCTAGTATATTAGTTGTTATAGAAACTAATTATATAAATATATGTATCAATATATGTCATTTAGGACTCGTTTGTGCCTCGGGACTTCACTTGTGGAAATTCTCATCCTTACGCGAATCTTCAATTGAATCACCCACATAAGGTGAGTTCATACCCCTATAATCAATCTTTCAAATGTTTTAAATGATTTTAAGGGGGGGGGGATACAAGTTGAACACAATGATATTGTGTAAATATTTACGTGTGATAATCATCACATTAAAAGATTTCTTATGCTTTTGTAAGTGATCAAAACGATTCAAAAACTCTTTTTAAAGTATTAGTTTTATTGTTTGTAAAACTTCATTCTGAAAAGTACATGCTTAACTCAGTAGATAATTGAGTCTTTTTTTCAAATCAGTAACAGTTCAAATAAACATACTAGTAAACTATAATAGGTATAGTTTAGGGGTTTAGATCATATTATAACTAGTACAGGAAGAAACATAATATAACTACATGGAGGAACATACTATAACAAAAACAAGATAGCAATAATGTGAAACCACTACTTCACGACATAGCAATACACTTGTTATGTCGCGTTTTGTAACCAGAGTCTCCTAGAGGGAGAGCGGGCATTGTGTGTATAGATCTATACGGGACTGACAATCCCGCATCCCGACTGTTCACTATAGTTTGGCCGGCAGGCCAAGGGGTGACAAATGTCACATTAGTTTCGACGCCAGCAGGTCATCGTGTTAAACACTAGTCAATCAGCATGGTTATAACCACATCACATTTTAACCTTAATTTAACTTATTGGTTTTAAGGTAGTTAATGCTTTAGTAGTTATTTTATACAATACTACTGTACACTTTCATTTTCCCATTACATTCATATAATGATCGTCTCACATAAAAGGTAATGCAAACTATTTTCTAGTAAATATAGTCTTAAACTTGGGAAAACTTACATCATTACGAAAGACAAACAGAATAGTCGAGTCTTAGTACATTCAGTTAGAAGGGGGCCTATAATGCTAACTTTATGATTCCTCGGTAGATAAATTAGGGATATATGTTAATCGGGTCTGACAGGCAGTAGGATGTGTGCTTTCCGCTTCATTTCTTGGTTCTTGTTTGGTTGTGGGCTTAGAGCAGGTTCACACAATCTACTATCTATTCGATCTTAGCTATATATATATATATATATATATATATATATATATATATATATATATATATATATATATATTCTATATACACCAAGTAATCATAGGGAGTAACAGGTATGGGTCAGGTCATAGCATACAAATTCAGTAAACCGTTTTCTAGTACAAAATTTACTTTTCAGATAAAACATTTAGTAAAATAAACTAGAAACTTACCAGTAAAAGGTTTAATTCATTTTATTAAACCAGTATAACTTAAAGGACCTTTAGTGGTTAATTATATAATACCTTAGTTTATACATCAGGGTTTTATATACTTAATATATCATAGGCAGTTGGATGTGTGCTTTCCGCCTTACTTCCTGTTCTTTGTTTGGTTGTGGTTTTGGGGCAGATACACCCATTTAACTGTCTGTTCGATATTAGATTATATATAGCTAGTATAAACTAAGTGATTATAGAATGAACTATTATGGTTGCCATTTTTACTAAAGGAAATATATGATTTTCTTAAAGAATTTTTTGAACAAATAAAAAGAACTATTACAGTTAACTTCGTAAGTACCAAATGAATACACCATGGTTATATACAATGAAGATCTAACAAACAATGGGATGTGTGACTTCCGCCTCATTTCCTGTTCCTTGTTTGGTTGTGGGCTTAGGGAAGATTCACACAACCGATTTTCTGTTTGATCTGGATTGTATGTAACTTGTATCCATTTAGTACTCATAGAAGGAATTGTAGAGTCATTTTTACTTTCATTCATTATATCAGAAAATATAGGATTTTATGGAGGAACAGGCAAACTTTTCTAAAAGAACTTACAACTTACTTTTCATCACTTAAATACTTATGAACTCACCAGCTTAAATGCTGATCTACTCTTTCAAATAACTTGTATTCTCAGGAAACTAGTAGACAGGTACGCGCACTAGGATTCAGAAGATGGAGCATAGTAGCTTCATGTATTGTTTTATTATTTACTTTTGGAGTCAACCTTTTGTGAATCTAATACTTTGTAAACACTTTAATATTAATGCAATGGTTGTTTGTTACTTTGATTACTATGATGCATGTGTTGTGATACTAAACATGACGTCCTCCGCCCCCGAACGTTTCCGCCGTTCCCGTTTGGGGGTGTGACATTATCCTAAACCTTTCCTTATCACTATATAAACAGCTATAGGGTTGGATTTCATCCCATGAACTCCAAGAAAGGCTTAGACCCAAATTTTCCACTTCCCTTCTCTCTCTCTCCATAGTAATCCTTGGTTGCTAGGTTTGTTTGTGAGCCATTAGAGGCGCGACACTTGTGACGCTTGCAACCAATGTTCAAGATCTTCAAGGATTTGATTGTTATTACAATATATCAATCAAGGTATGTATCCTAACCCTAATTATATGTTAATTTTGAAAATTACATGTGCCTCCTAGGGTTTCTAGTTTTTGTGTTCAATTCTTGTATGTCTAATAGTGAAAACATAGATCGTAAAATTAGGGTTGCATGCACACATATGATTGTTTTCTATGTATAAAACTCATCTATGGTATCAGAACGTTTGGTTTTTGTTTTCAATTAGATTTGGTACAAATGATTGAACTAGAAAAAATTAGGGTTTATGGCTATTAAACCCTAAGGCCTTTAAATTTTCGCAATTTAGGGTTTAAGAACCCCGTTTTTCGAAAAATCACTAAGGGTTTTCAAACCCTTTCCTTTGGCCACCTTGGAGTCGAAATCTAGGCAAGGTTGAAAGCCTTTCCTTCCACTCCAAGCAGAAGATTTTGAAATCTAAGGAATAAGTTAGTAGGTTGTTATTTTTGGTAATTATCTTGTTAATTGTTTAATTGGATAATTAAAGATATCCTTACCTAAATTTCGAAATTGATGGGTAAAGGATTAAATTAAGTTAACATGCTTAATTTAAATTGGTAATCTTTATTTGATTTAATAATTTAATTAATTGTTTAATTTTTTGAATAATTATTAAATCAAAGGTTTTTTAAATTTTATGATTTTAAATTAAATGGTTTTAATTTTTGAAAATTTTAATAAAATTAAAAAACCCTAGTATTTTAAAAGTTTAAAATACACCATTATACTATATATATAATTAAATGTTTAGTATTATATATGTATAAGAAAAGTCAGTTTTACCGTTAATAGGCATCATTTACGAAGCTGGTCTATAAGCGGGGTATAAGGAAATTGCCTATAACAATGGCGATTGAATGGGTGTCCACTCTCACCCACCACTTCCATGACTAGTGGAGGGTCATTACCCGAACGGGTAGGATAGGACATTAAATCCTCATTAATAAGTATAATGAACAATATACAGTAACTAAATGCATTTACAGAATTCCCAATCTTAGTTACTTTAGGAAAATATGAATTTGATGCTAATCCATGAAATTGCACATTACATCTTATTGGTCAGTTAGTGAAGCATGTGTGGTTAACCGGCACACTAATATGGACTAATGAATGATGGAAATGGGTAGCTCGTAAATTATCGTTGATCAATGGAGCGTGTGTGGTTAATGTCACACCCTGCTAAAGCGGAAATACGGGGCGTGGCAGTACAAAGGGTCTCATAGCAAAAGTTAAAAGACAACACCAACCATAGTATTAAAAATCATTACAAATTTACAATGAGTTTGAACAACTTTTTAAAAGAGATTACAATGTATTTAAAAGTCAACACATGCAAGTTCTCCTACAAGTGTTGTGTCTCTACGTGCCTCTTACTAGATGATTCCTGAAAAAGCATGTAAACGAGCGTCAACTAAAAAACTAGTTGGTGAGTACTCACATATTTAAAAATAATATTGGTTTCATAAATCGAAATAAAAATTTTGATAAAAGTTTCCACGAATAAAAATATATTGCCAAAATAAGTAAATAAGTTTTCATAAACAAAGTTCGTTGTCATCATGAGAGATAAAGTATGTTGCTCAAATGAGATGCAATGTTCATATTCTCATGGGAAATAAAGTTCGTTACTAAAACGAGTAAACAAGTTTCATTGCTAAAATGAGTATATAAGTTTCGTTGATAAAATGAGTATACAAGTTTCGTTACTAAAATACGATATAAGATTCGTATATGCATCAAGTTTCCATTCATGAGTTGACAACCCAAGCCTAATGACCGTTCCTGCCCCCATTCCATCATGTCCATGGTTCCCATGATGTCAGTTCATAGAAATATGCACTCGCGGTTCCGGGCGAGTGGGGGCTGTCAACCCCAAATAGCGCTATCCATAAGACCATCGGCTCGAATATGAGTTAATAGGTTGTATCAGTTCTTCGGGGACTTAATCGTACAAGTTCATAACACCAAATTCATAGTACAAGTTCATAATACAAGGTTCATACAACAAAGTTCATATCATATAGTTCATAGCACAAGTTCATAAAATAATGTTCATAGAAATTGTAGCATGCTTTCCACCCCAAAACATTAAAAACGTAAAATATGGGCTATGAATACTCACAATATGCAAAATATAGCAACCAAGTTTATACGAGTCAAATAAATACAATGAACATAGATAGTTTAAGACATGCTTTCCTAACCCCAAAACATTTAAAAGAAACAGGAAAATAGGGGAGTCGTGAATACTCACAATGCATTGAGATAATGAAAATGATGCCTTGAACTACGTTCCACGTGTACCACTACCGAATCCTACAATAATGGTATTCGCTAGTGAGTCTCTAATCGAAATCTAACACTAGTATACTTACTACTACAATAGAATTATGCCAATATTGTGTCAAAATTTAATATTGATAAGTTACAAACATTTTTCTGAAATGGTGAAATTTTATAGCTCATGTGATTAAGACAATTTTGGATATTAATTTCCAGATTTTTGTAATATTAAATGAGGGTATTTCAACACATTTAAATGTGTTTTAAGCTCTTAAAAAGCCAAAATATTATCAAACAATTTCCAAAAATTCTCAAACTTTGCATTTTCATTCTAAACACAGTAGAGGTCTTCCAGAAATTTTCCCTTGAATTTTTGATGAGCAAAACTATTTTTCCTGTTTTTAGTCCATTATAAACACAAAAAAATCATGAAAAATAGATATACATTTTGAAAAATTCCCAAAATATTTTCCTGAGTCTTCCACATAGGGTAGAAGCTGCGAAAATTATTAGATACTCTTTTTATATTCCCTAATGTTGTTTTATGATTTATTAGAGCTAAACAAAAAGAAAATTCAAAACCATATTAAACAGTAACAAAAGTCATTGAAACTTCATGGGAGATGTTTATTAACTTAAAGGGTCATCCAAGAATTGTTACAAAATTTATTTGCTAGCGTAAGTATTTTATATGATTTAACACTCTATTTTCTTATTATTTTCATATAAAAATAAAGAAAATATATATTGCGCTGAGAATTTCCAGAATACATCTTCATACAATTTAATAACAATGAAAAATTGTTTTCTTATTTTTGATGTTGAAAACCATGCCTAAAGGTTCAATAAATTATAGAGAAAACTTGGTTCTTGTGATTTATGTAAAGATTATTGATGTTACTTTGAGAATTTTTGCAACATGTTACAAAGACTTTTGAATCAAGATATTTTTGTACCTATTAATACATGATATTAAGAGTTCAAAATAATTTTTGAATGATTTTTAGTGATGAATAAGTCCTTTGAACATGCAACACAAAACAAATGTTCATAAGGAAAGTGCTGTTTGAGCAACAGTTTTGTAAAAATTGGTAAAAATCGAAATATTGGAATTTTCCAGTGAGGTTAGATGGTTTGAAAGCTAACTCAAAATATTATATTTCAGAAATAGAATCACGAATTTTGGTTAAGCAATGAGTGAGATATGGCAGTTTAAAGTCAGGTAAAGAAATCTGGCAGATTGCATGCATGATGATTGGTTAGAAAAGTGAGTTTTCATCATTTCCTTGAGTAAATCTTTTGAAATATTTTAAATATATCATGATAAACTCATATTTTAGTCATGTTTCCAGAGATCAAAAGATTAAAACTTATCAAAATGTATACATGCATTTATGAACAAAATTTTTTTTCTCAAAAACTCTTAACTTGAGTTTAATGTTTTAGTCCTTAAAAATCAATTTTTGCACTAAGATCATGAAAATGCAACCTTGTTTATCATACATGCATGGTGTTAGAACACATCCATGATGTTCTAAAAACCATTTTAACAAAAAGAAAACAAGTTTGAAGAAGATGAAGAAGTAGAAGTCGGTTTTTGAAGTAAAATGCACATGCATGGCTTAAATCATTGTTGTGGATCTTCAAGAGATGTATGTTCTTTACCTTAAATTTATTTGTGGCTTCAAAACCCCTTATGAATCTCCATAATTTCGTGGTTAAGAGGTTGTGGTTGTGGTGTTTGGAGAAAAAAAATTAGAGAGAAGGTAGAGAGAGTTTTCTAGAGAGAGAAAGAAGAGAGATGTGTGTATGTTGGAGAATGAGAGTGTGAGAGAGAGATATGGGGAGGGAGAGAACGAAATTTAGGGGAGGAGAGGCTCCCTCTCTCTTGTTTCTTTTATAAAAATTCAGATCTTTTATAAAAATATCCAACTTTTTATAAAATGTGCACCTTAACCTATTTTGTATGCATAAAACTCTTGATTTTTGACTTATAAATTAAGGGTAAATGTTAATAACTAAATCTTTATTTTTCAATGATTGTATTTCATAATAATTATTATGATAAGATAATATTATAAGGTTCATAATTGTTTTTATAGGATTTTTAAGGTTAAATTTATAAATATGAGTTTTTAGGGCTTTTAGGGTTTTTAGGGTTTTTCGGATTTTGCTAAACTTTAGATATCAAGGTCGATTGAATTTTGGAGGCATCAAATAATTTTTGAGTCTTATAACTCTTTTATAGTTATAAATAATGTTTTTAATTCCTTTTTTTCGGTTTATTGGCATTTATATGTAGTGGTTCCGAGATTCAAGTGAACTTGAAGAACCAAGTATACTAGTCATAGTTTCAACTTTGACTTAAGTTCCACGAGACTCCGACCTAATTTTTACCACTAGGTCAAGTGCATAATGTGTGTATATGATTCATGAAAAGGTGTTCGAGTCAAAGAGTGACTCGAATATGGATAGCCTCTACAGTTAAGTAGTTGTAGAATTCACATATCAATATGAAATCTAAGTACATTATCCATTGTTTCTAATTGTTTCCAAGTTCCTAGTAGGTTATAACTTAGCTTCTAGTTACTAAGTCTAGTATGTGTCGTGCCTGTACGTGCAACTAAGTTTAGTCAAATCTAGAACCGACTCAAATTTTGACGGTTGTCACAGTCTCCCCCGGTTGAAAGAATTTCGTCCCGAAATTCAATTCGTGACGTATTCTATTAGAACTCAGCCGAATACAATTGTATAGCTGGAGAGGTGGTGACTTGAAGAGCTCTTTGATTATTTTAGGTTAGTTCCTCAAGGGAAGAGCGCAGCTCTTTAGCTACAATTAAATTAATGTCTCCTTAATTCGAGTTCTTTCGTCTAGATTATGGAAAATTTGGGTCATGGAATCATGATCCAACCATGACGACCTAGTCGAAAAAGATCATCTAGTTAGATATTATCTGAATTAAGAGAGCGCTATAAGTTTGGCTGAAGCACCAACTACATTGAGTGTTTGATCCGCATTGATTCCTAAGTCGCATTCTAAATCAGCACTAAGTGTAAATTCGTCATCTAATAAAGAAGGGATTAAGAACAATTTGTTCACTTCCGGGCTGGCTACTAAATTTGGAAAATACATATTCTGAAATAAGAAGGGGTAGCACGAATGAAAATAAATGATCAAGGGTAAGTTCCTAAAGATACGTACTAAGGGTAGGCAACGAAGTTTTGGTACCTCTCGAATGTAAAGGCTATTTAAGTGTCGTCTACAAAATAAGTTACGAAATGATTGAGGATCTCCGAGGCTATAATTACTACTACGGTTACTCTTACAATAATAGAACTATATTCGAAGAATATATATATATTTAGAGAGTCAATGTTGCAAATGGAGGCGATGAAATCACATTGTGTAAATAGCATTTTAAGTGTTTAGAAGTGATAAAAATCTCATTGTTATCAAAATGTGTGTTTAGAAATGATAATTAATCTCACTATTATCAAAATATGTAATAATTCCAAGATAATGAAAATATATGTTTGGCGATCAAACGAAGTAGTAAAATAATATAAAGATTAATTAATATTAAATGTTTAAGTCGTCATTAAGGGAAATTTTTTTTTTATAGAAATATTGATATTGCGCTTTTTGTAAAATTGAATAATTGTCTAAGTCAAGACAAATACAAGTTTAAAAGGAGTCAAAATATTTATGAAAACAAGTTTGAGAGTTTAGGAACTCACTGAAAATTGCAAAGTAGAATGCTATTTTTAAGAAATGTGTAAAAATATCGATCATTGAAAATAGTGGATTCTTGATTTAGTGTTTCTACAAAACAATCATTTAGAGAATATATAATAGTAAAATCCAAGACTTTTGATGTATTTAAAGGAAAGAAGAAACATAAGGAAACATATCCTTCACATATATTTTCCGGACATAGAAAAATTATAAGCATAAGGGTCTTCATCTTGTGTATTAATTATAAGGAAAAATATAATGAAACTTGCATTTTAAATCAAGTTTCCGAATTTAGAACGAAAGAGCAAATGTAAATAAGGATCACTTGTTTATACTAGATTTCAAAATAAAAATAAGATGTATATGATAAAAGGATTAATTGAATATATCAAAGTTTACTAAATCAAAATTATGTCTCACGACTATACACGTATTAATCGCTCAAAACGAAAGGGTAGACTTCTAGTCTGTATGTGTACGAACATGATACTATGAGAAGCAAAATAGACAGAAACAAAGTTAGTCAATGTATTATGTTATTATCATGGGTGTGCAATATCTAAAATTAGAAGGAGAGCAAGAAATCAAGTGCGGGGGATAGCAAAGGAAGGTACCGGCGACAATGATTGCTATCGTTAAAATTTTAAGAATAATATGTATAGGTAGATTTAAAGCCAAGTCGAGATATTTTTCAAACTTCAATATTTGATGTATGTTGATGATTAAATAGACATGTGGAACTTTTAAAGTGTTTGCTAAAAATCATGAGTGATCTATTAAGTTAAACTCCATTTGTGAAAAAGAAGAAGCACTACAATGGTAGTTGAAAATCTGACAATTTGACTTTTTAGAATGGAGTTCAATAATAGTTAAAACATATAAGGTAAATACTCAATAGATTTAGAAGAGTAATTATACATTGTTGAAGGTGCGTCACTGGAAATTTAAAAGTGAACACTAAGTTTTGCATTGCTTTATATTTTAGAAGTTTTACAGATTATTTAACTAATTTGTAATAAAATATACAAATAAGGTGTGTTTTGAAATATACGCATTAGTGATGCCTTGTAATCACGCTTGGAGTAGAAAGTTGTAAAAAAAATATCATGTTCGGTTTTAAGAAAACACATTTTAGTAAAGTACAATGCCTAAATAAGAAAGTGGTCAAAAGAGTCAAAACAAAAGTGGTTTGAAAGATCCGATGAAGCTTTTACACGTAATATGAACTTCAATGTCATATGTCTAAGTTTTATAGAATAGAATTTAAACACTTTTATAAAAGAAAATGTTTCTAAGTTTTTCGAAAACGTGTCAAATTGGTAAGCAAGGTTTAAAATGGTTTATATGCCCTTAAAAGCATATCTATCCATTGAAATGGATTTGAATTGAAATTGAAATAGCAATGTTAAAACCAATATTGGTTAAATTGAGTTTAGAAGAAAATTGTTAAGTTAAAGCAAGTTGTCAAAAGATTTTAGCGAGAATATGGCTTACATTGTTTGGAATGGTCTACTAAGTTGTATGAAGTGGTAATAAAATATTTTATCGATGATAAACAAAACCGATGAAGCAAAATAACTTTTCGATGGAAGATTAAAAGTAAGGGATAAGTAGATTAGTGTAGATGATCGTACCTAAATACTAAGGCGAGTATAAGGCAAGTATAAGGCGAGTACTGATGTGTTTTCCTCAAGATAAAGGACAAGAAAAAAATTTATTTATGAAAATTATTTGAAAAACGTTTTACGGTGTCAATGTAGTTTATGACCTTTTATAGAGGTCAAAGGGACATCCTATGTTAAGTTTTAAGCTCAAGGTGGAAACAACCTAGAGCTAAGTCGTAACGTAGTAATAAGGTCTCACGTATGGGTTAAACCTCCTTACGCGATGCTCCAATTTTCATCCGTGTCGGTATCGGAATGCTTTCCTAGTTGTAACTCTAGTACGAAGACGATGAAGAGGTATTGAGGAATAATTGGAATAGGTTTCGACTTAAGATTATTACTTGTGTATATCTAACTACTAACCTTACATCTAAAGTCAACAGCTACCGAGGAATACTCATTCTCAGTACTAAGTGCATTGCTCCTAGAGTGACTAGTGATATAACCTAAGTGGTTAACCTAGCACTTGATAAGGGGTAAGAATATTTCTAAATAAAGGCATTGTCATAAAAGTGCACTTAGTTTCTAAGTGTATCTAGATGAATGTCTATAATATGCAATGCCCGTACGCACACCGAAAAAAATTTTGTTTTTCAAAAGTTTAAGTTGAAAATTGTTTGGAACATAATTCTAGTATAACCGTTTCCAGCCTCACATTAACCTTCCTTAATTAAGCATAGTTGGCTAGGCTATACTTAATTAAAGTCCAATAATGCGTACTCGAATTAGTTATACCAGTAGTATGTTCTATATTTTAAAAACGTTTAGAAAATTTTTGGCTATAGTTGTGGTTCTCCAAAGGAAAACCGGTATTCTCTATAACCTTCGGCTCTGATACCATTTCTGTCACACCCCGCTAAAGCGGAAATACGGGGCGTGGCAGTACAAAGGGTCTCATAGCAGAAGTTAAAAGACAACACCAACCATAGTATTAAAAATCATTACAAATTTACAATGAGTTTGAACAACTTTTTAAAAGAGATTACAATGTATTTAAAAGTCAACACATGCAAGTTCTCCTACAAGTGTTGTGTCTCTACGTGCCTCTTACTAGATGATTCCTGAAAAAGCATGTAAAACGAGCGTCAACTAAAAAAATAGTTGGTGAGTACTCACATATTTAAAAATAATATTGGTTTCATAAATCGAAATAAAAATTTTGATAAAAGTTTCCACGAATAAAAATATATTTCCAAAATAAGTAAATAAATTTTCATAAACAAAGTTCGTTGTCATCATGAGAGATAAAGTATGTTGCTCAAATGAGATGCAAAATTCATATTCTCATGGGAAATAAAGTTCGTTACTAAAACGAGTAAACAAGTTTCATTGCTAAAATGAGTATATAAGTTTCGTTGATAAAATGAGTATACAAGTTTCGTTACTAAAATACGATATAAGATTCGTATATGCATCAAGTTTCCATTCATGAGTTCACAACCCAAGCCTAATGACCGTTCCTGCCCCCATTCCATCATGTCCATGGTTCCCATGATGTCAGTTCATGGAAATATGCACTCGCGGTTCCGGGCGAGTGGGGGCTGTCGACCCCAAATAGCGATATCCATAAGACCATCGGCTCGAATATGAGTTAATAGGTTGTATCGGTTCTTCGGGGACTTAATCGTACAAGTTCATAACACCAAATTCATAGTACAAGTTCATAATACAAGGTTCATACAACAAAGTTCATATCATATAGTTCATAGCACAAGTTCATAAAATAATGTTCATAGAAATTGTAGCATGCTTTCCACCCCAAAACATTAAAAACGTAAAATATGGGCTATGAATACTCACAATATGCAAAATATAGCAACCAAGTTTATACGAGTCAAATAAATACAATGAACA
Source organism: Lactuca virosa (assembly GCF_052849685.1). Classification (NCBI taxonomy): domain Eukaryota; kingdom Viridiplantae; phylum Streptophyta; class Magnoliopsida; order Asterales; family Asteraceae; genus Lactuca; species Lactuca virosa. The sequence continues at coordinate 176,532,757 of NC_136428.1, forward strand.
TAGATAGTTTAAGACATGCTTTCCCACCCCCAAAACATTTAAAAGAAACAGGAAAATAGGGGAGTCGTGAATACTCACAATGCATTGAGATGATGAAAAAGATGCCTTGAACTACGTTCCACGTGTACCACTACCGAATCCTACAATAATGGTATTCGCTAGTGAGTCTCTAATCGAAATCTAACACTAGTATACTTACTACTACAATAGAATTATACCAATATTGTGTCAAAATTTAATATTGATAAGTTACAAACATTTTTCTGAAATGGTGAAATTTTATAGCTCATGTGATTAAGACAATTTTGGATATTAATTTCCAGATTTTTGTAATATTAAATGAGGGTATTTCAACACATTTAAATGTGTTTTAAGCTCTTAAAAAGCAAAAATATTATCAAACAATTTCCAAAAATTCTCAAACTTTGCATTTTCATTCTAAACACAGTAGAGGTCTTGCAGAAATTTTCCCTTGAATTTTTGATGTGATTAACTATTTTTCCCAATTTTTAAGCCTTCATAACAATATAAATTTGTGAAAAATAGGATCCAGATGATAAAAATTCCCAAACTTTTTATAATACTGCCATTGGACATACTTAAGCTGGGAAAAATATAAAAATGAATTTCTAAACTGTTTAACCAAATTTTATGATTTTTGTGCATTTATTCTAATAAAAATGGATTTAAGTGTATTTAATCTTGGGAAAATAGATGAAAAATAGCATACAGAAGAGAAAAATTATCAAATTTTTTTATGTAGCATTCTAATATATTATAAGGTGTTCTGGTAAATTTTCATGAATTTTGGATGAGTAAAACTATTTTTCCTGTTTTTAGTCCATTATAAACACAAAAAAATCATGAAAAATAGGTATACATTTTGAAAAATTCCCAAAATATTTTCCTGAGTCTTCCACATAGGGTAGAAGCTGCGAAAATTATTAGATACTCTTTTTATATTCCCTAATGTTGTTTTATGATTTATTAGAGCTAAGCAAAAAGAAAATTCAAAACCATATTAAACAGTAACAAAAGTCATTGAAACTTCATGGGAGATGTTTATTAACTTAAAGGATCATCCAAGAATTGCTACAGAATTTATTTGCTAGTGTAAGTATTTTATATGATTTAACACTCTATTTTCTTATTATTTTCATATAAAAATAAAGAAAATATATATTGCGCTGAGAATTTCCAGAATACATCTTCATACAATTTAATAACAATGAAAAATTGTTTTCTTATTTTTGATGTTGAAAACCATGCCTAAAGGTTCAATAAATTATAGAGAAAACTTGGTTCTTGTGATTTATGTAAAGATTATTGATGTTACTTTGACAATTTTTGCAACATGTTACAAAGACTTTTGAATCAAGATATTTTTGTACCTATTAATACATGATATTAAGAGTTCAAAATAATTTTTGAATGATTTTTAGTGATGAATAAGTCCTTTGAACATGCAACACAAAACAAATGTTCATAAGGAAAGTGCTGTTTGAGCAACAGTTTTGTAAAAATTGGTAAAAATCGAAATATTGGAATTTTCCAGTGAGGTTAGATGGTTTGAAAGCTAACTCAAAATATTATATTTCAGAAATAGAATCACGAATTTTGGTTAAGCAATGAGTGAGATATGGCAGTTTAAAGTCAGGTAAAGAAATCTGGCAGATTGCATGCATGATGATTGGTTAGAAAAGTGAGTTTTCATCATTTCCTTGAGTAAATCTTTTGAAATATTTTAAATATATCATGATAAACTCATATTTTAGTCATGTTTCCAGAGATCAAAAGATTAAAACTTATCAAAATGTATACATGCATTTATGAACAAAATTTTGTTTCTCAAAAACTCTTAACTTGAGTTTAATGTTTTAGTCCTTAAAAATCAATTTTTGCACTAAGATCATGAAAATGCAACCTTGTTTATCATACATGCATGGTGTTAGAACACATCCATGATGTTCTAAAAACCATTTTAACAAAAAGAAAACAAGTTTGAAGAAGATGAAGAAGTAGAAGTCGGTTTTTGAAGTAAAATGCACATGCATGGCTTAAATCATTGTTGTGGATCTTCAAGAGATGTATGTTCTTTACCTTAAATTTATTTGTGGCTTCAAAACCCCTTATGAATCTCCATAATTTCGTGGTTAAGAGGCTGTGGTTGTGGTGTTTGGAGAAAAAAAATTAGAGAGAAGGTAGAGAGAGTTTTCTAGAGAGAGAAAGAAGAGAGATGTGTGTATGTTGGAGAATGAGAGTGTGAGAGAGAGATATGGGGAGGGAGAGAACGAAATTTAGGGGAGGAGACGCTCCCTCTCTCTTGTTTCTTTTATAAAAATTCAAATCTTTTATAAAAATATCCAACTTTTTATAAAATGTGCACCTTAACCTAGTTTTTATGCATAAAACTCTTGATTTTTGACTTATAAATCAAGGGTAAATGTTAATAACTAAATCTTTATTTTTCAATGATTGTATTTCATAATAATTATTATGATAAGATAATATTATAAGGTTCATAATTGTTTTTATAGGAGTTTTAAGGTTAAAGTTTATAAATATGAGTTTTTAGGGCTTTTAGGGTTTTTAGGGTTTTTAGGATTTTGCTAAACTTTAGATATCAAGGTAGATTGAATTTTGGAGGCATCAAATTATTTTTGAGTCTTATAACTCTTTTATAGTTATAAATAATGTTTTTAATTCGTTTTTGTCGGTTTATTGGCATTTATATGTAGTGGTTCCGAGATTCAAGTGAACTTGAAGAACGAAGTATACTAGTCATAGTTTCAACTTTGACTTAAGTTCCATGAGACTCCGACCTAATTTTTACCACTAGGTCAAGTGCATAATGTGTGTATATGATTCATGAAAAGGTGTTCGAGTCAAAGAGTGACCCGAATATGGATAGCCTCTACAGTTAAGTAGTTGTAGAATTCACATATCAATATGAAATCTAAGTACATTATCCATTGTTTCTAATTGTTTCCAAGTTCCTAGTAGGTTATAACTTAGCTTCTAGTTACTAAGTCTAGTATGTGTCGTGCCTGTACGTGCAACTAAGTTTAGTCAAATCTAGAACCGACTCGAATTTTGACGGTTGTCACAGTTAACTGGCACATTGATTAGATGATAAAGGACATCGAGAGTACCAAGCTAATTTGCATGGTTATTCACACCTTGTTTGTGATCCTCGGTATCCCAGTCACAAACTTGAAGGACATAATCGAGATTAAACATGCCATTCAAAAGTTCAATGAGTCTCAAAAGATCTATGAATTTCATTTAAAACCTAATTCATTTAAATTTTCATTTTCATGGTGGAATTGGTAAATCGTCATTTGGCTACCTTCAAATAATTTGCAATTGGATTACGACATCCCTCTTCCGAATTGTGAATTATTTTGTTGGGTCCTAGCCTTCATATTTTATTTGGGTGTTATATTAAGGATTTAATCAACTAACTTGAATTTTCTCCCCTTATAGATGTCAAGTTCAGACATTTATGGTCTTCCACATTCCTTTGGAAAAAGCTTCCCTTCTGAATCTGATCTTCCACGTGTCAATCAAGGTGAAAGATCATTCCCTTTCGTGCATTGGTGAAACTGGAAATCATACTTCTCTTCCTCCATCCCCTCCAGTAATTCTCCCTGACCCACATTTTCATCGAATTGAAAAGTTCAAGGTCACTCAAGCCCTATTGGCATGCAAACATCGAGATGGAAAGTCTGTATGTGCACACGTCCTGAAGATGAAGTTGCACATTGACAGGATGGGAATGTTGGGTGTCATTTTCCCAAGGAAGCTGGCTGTTGACTTGGTTCTTCAATCACTTCCTGAGTCGTATAGTCAGTTCGTTAAAGACTACTATATGACAGACCACGGCGTGACCCTTATTGATCTGACATATTTGCTAATTGCTGTTGAAGCAGCAATGCTTTGGTGCACTGGTCAAGAAAATTTGATTCAAAGATCTACCTTCCAAATTTCCATGGACATAGGAAATGAAAATGTTGATAGTCCAGAAATGATTTCTTCTCCTAAGGGAGAGAAATTAGCCAAGATCAAAAAGTTTGACCATATGAGAAAGGCCAATTCTGATATAGTTCCACGTGTCACTCCTAAAGAGTCCATCTGTTTCTACTTCTAGTTGAAGGGAAATTGGAAGCGAAGCTGCCCTGACTACCTGAAAGATCTAAGAGATGGAAAAGTTGTCACACCCCAAACCGAGAACGGCGGAAACGTTCTGGGGTGGAGGACGTCATGTACAGTATCATCACAATGAATAATAGTAAAAACAAGCAACAACATCCATTGCATTAATATAATAATTGTAATACAAGCATGTTCTGTACAGTTTGTAAGACACCAAAAGTATAATCAAAATAAAAGATGAGTCTTATATGTGCTCCATCTTGTCAAAAGCTGCATCTGTACCTGTCTACTGATGACCTGAGAATACAAGTTATTTTGAAAGAGTTTATCAGCACAAAGCTGGTGAGTTCATAAGTATTTAGTGTCATTGCTTGTATAAAAATGTTTACAACAATGTAGTATAATAACTGACTTCAACGTTTGAAAATAGTATACTCCCTCGAAAACCCTATGTTTTCCAATAAAAGTAGTCTTCTACCAAGACCCGATTGTTTGCATGTTTGATCCTTTGAAAGAGTAAAAGTTTTCCCAATGAAACTACCCGTATGAAAATATGGTTTTAAACTTCATTTATGTAAAGTAATTGGGAAAAATAGTGTTTTACCCCAGCAGTGCTACTGCCGGCTATATGTAATGAAAATGCAGGCTCCAGGTAGTATTAAATGTACAATACACCTCGGGGAGTCTGTTTTGCCTCTAATTCTAAATGTATTAATTAAAGGTCTGAATGTGAACTCGTATGTAACCATGCTGATTAACGATTGAATAACCGATGACCCTCCAAGTCATATGTAGAAATGTGACATTCTGTCACCCCTTGGCCTTTCAGCTGGGACTGTAGCTAGCAGTTGGGATGTGGGAGTGTCTATCCCGTATAGATCTATATACACAATGCCCGCTCTCCCTCCAGGAGACTCTGGTTACACGGTGATACCACTGTGAAGTGTCGTATCGAGAAGTAGTATGTCACATTCTAATTATAGTATGTTCTCTTGTATATTATATAATGTATTTTCTGGTATAATTTATAAAGTGTTCTCTTGTATAGTATATAGTATTCTCTTTGTATAGTATTTAGCATGTATTGACTCATTACTATACTGACTCTGGTAGGTGTCATTGTAATAGTAGTAATGAGTTGTAATCCTTAACTATACCTATTATAGTTAAATAGTAATGTTGGTTGCATGCCTTTGTTACACAAAGGTATCGAACTGAAGTGAAGACTTTTATATCTAACACAAATATATATGATATATAACTAAGAATTCAACGACAGTCGGACAAATAACCGAATACCCTAAGTCCACAACCAAACGAGGAATAGGAAATAAGGTGAGCTATCAGTCCTAAGTCCTTCAAGTCTCACTTATATAAGTATATTAGTATAGATATGGGTTAGAAATTAAAGTAAGTTTAAAAGAGTCTGAAAACAGTTTTGACATTAAAAGAGTTTGATAAAAGGTTTGAAACACTTGAAAATCCAAGGTTTGATGGTAATTTGAAAGCAGTAGCAAATCTTGTAGTATGTTCTAGTTATTAATCACATGTGATTGATACAATAACTCTAACAGTTCAACTTGTATTCCCCCCCATAAAAGCATTTAAAATCATTTAAAAGGTTGATTTAGGGGTATGAACTCACCTGCAGTGAGTTGAGTGGATGGAAGTGCCGAGTAGGATGCTAGGTCTCAAGTGAGGACTTGAACACACACACGGATCCTATGTAAGATGTAGTGATACATAAATGTATATAATTAGTTATTTAATCACTAATTAATCAATTAAAGACACTCTAATGCATGAAAACACTTTGTTTCAAGTGCTAGGAGTGCTAAGGTTGCATCTAAGGAGAGTATGGCCTCACATTGGAGTTTACTCCTCATTTGGTAGTCCTTATGTGTGTTTACGGTTTCTGGACCATTTCCCCCATGAGTTCACGGCCGTAAACTAGTGGAAATGGTGCATTTGTGTGTTTCAAGGTCCTATATCTCACAAGGAAAGGTTCTAAGTTCGAAACAAAGGCTTAGGAAGTGGTTAGGGCACAAAAGGACCCCTCATTGGAGTTTACGGTCCTTGGACCATCCTTGAGAGTTTACGATCGTAAACACTTGGGTTTACGGTCGTAAACCCATGAGTTTACGGCCATAAACTCATGTATGCCTCAACCTTTTCATGTTTTGGCATTTCCAGCTCATGCATGCAAGTTTCTGGCCCTTTATCCAAGCATTTGAAGGTGTTAGGGGCATCAAAACACCATTTGGGGGTGTTTACGGTTTTGGGAGATCCCCAAACCGTAAACACATATGTTCTAGGGGATTTGGATGATTTTCCAAGGGATTAACAAGTATACTAAGTAAGTAACTAGATAAGAAGGGTACACTTACTTATATGAAGCTTGTAAGAGTGATTAGAGCCCAAAAACACTAGTGTGTTCTTGGTGTTCTTGGTGTTTTGAAGAACACTTGAAGATCTAAGTAAAAACCAAGTATCCATGGATGAAATGATGTATAAACACTAGATTAAGTGTTGTATGAACGAATCTAGGAAGGAAATACTTACATTTTGGCGGATTTGAAGAAATGAACTTATGATACTTGAGAGAAAAAGCTTGGTGTTCTTGAGGTAGGAAGTGGAAAATGAGGAAAAGGTGTGTAAACTCATGCTATATGCATGAGTTCTTGGGAAAAATGGTGTTTACGGCCCAAACACCTCTTGTTTGGCCGTAAACACCTAGCTAAGGTGTTGATTGTTTTGTTTGCTACATCTCACTAATAACGTCACTTCCTTTTATTTAATCGTTTGACGAAAAAAAAATAAAACACCCAAACAGACTTAAATCCGGCCAAAAATGTACTGAAATGTTTTTGAATATTATATGAAGTGTTTAACTGTAGAGATTATACAAATGAAAATTTCGGGTTGTCACATCATCCCCCCGTTAGAGAGAATTTCGTCCCGAAATTAGTGTTTAGGCAACTAAGTTATTACAAAATAACTAAGTAAAAAGATGAGGATATTTAAGTCTAATTTGATCGTCGCGCTCCCATGTGAATTCCGGTCCTCGCTTGGCATTCCAGCGAATCTTCACGATTGGGATGCGGCTTTGTTTCGTTCGTTTGACCTCGCGGTCCATAATCTCTACAGGTTCCTCCACGAAGTTGAGGCTCTCGTCGATCTCGATCTCGTCGAGTGGGATTACAAGAGTCTCGTCGGATAGGCACTTTTTCAAGTTTGAGACGTGGAAGGTAGGATGTACGTTACTGAGTTCGCGGGGTAGGTTGAGTTTGGAAGCTACGGGGACGATTCTAGAGAGGATCTCGAAAGGCCCTATGTATCTTGGATTCAGCTTTCCACGCTTTCCGAAGCGTATCAAGCCTTTCCAGGGTGAGACTTTTAAAAGGACTCGGTCTCCCACCTGGAATTCCAAAGGTTTCCTTCGTTTGTCTGCGTAGCTTTTTAGTCGGTCTCTAGAGGCTTTTAATCGTTCACGAATCTGAACGATCTTCTCTGACGTTTCCCGGATGATTTTCGGACCCGTGAGAGTGCTGTCAGGAACTCGTCCTTTAGCTAACTGAGTGTGACCCACCTCAGCCCAGTAGAGAGGGGATCTGCACTTCCGGCCATAGAGGGCTTCGAATGGAGCAGCTTTGATGCTCGTGTGATAACTGTTGTTGTACGAGAATTCGACAAGTGGTAAGTGGGCATCCCACGCCTTACCAAAGTCGATCACACAGGCTCGCATCATATCTTCCAAAGTTTAGATAGTCCTCTCACTTTGTCCGTCGGTCTGTGGATGGTAGGCTGTACTCATGTCCAGCCTCGTTCCTAAGGATCTTTGTAATGACTGCCAGAACCTCGAAGTGAATCTACTATCTCTATCTGAGATAATAGATATAGGAACACCATGCAGCCGTACGATCTCCCTAATGTATGTTCTTGTGAGCTTCTCCATCTTGTCGGTTTCTTTGATGGGTAGGAAGTGTGCGGACTTGGTCAATCTGTCGACGATGACCCATATGGTATCAAGTCCACCCGCTGTCTTGGGTAACTTGGTTATGAAGTCCATAGTGATCCGCTCCCACTTCCACTCGGGTATCTCCGGTTGTTGGAGTAGACCTGACGGTTTCTGGTATTCGACCTTGACCTTCGCGCAAGTAAGTCATTTTGGGAACACCGTGCAGGAAAATTCTACAAGGGGTAAATGAGTATCCCATGCTTTCGCAAAGTCGATCACACAGGCTCGCAGCATATCTTCCAAGGTTTTGATAGTCCTCTTACTTTGCCCGTCTGTCTGTGGATGGTAGGTTGTACTCATGTCCAGCCTAGTTCCTAGGGAACTTTGTAACGACTGCCAGAACCTCGAAGTGAATCTACTATCTCTGTCTGAGATAATGGATATGGGAACACCGTGCAGTCGTACAATCTCCCTAATGTAAGTTCTTGTAAGCTTCTCCATCTTGTCTGTTTCCTTGATAGGCAGGAAGTGTGCGGACTTGGTCAATCTATCGACGATGACCCATATGGTATCAAGTCCACCCGTTGCCTTGGGCAACTTGGTTATGAAATCCATAGTGATCCGCTCACACTTCCATTCCGGTATCTCTGGCTGTTGTAGTAGACCGGAGGGTTTATAGTATTTGACCTTGACCTTGGCGCAAGTAAGGCATTTACTTACGAAGGTAGCAATCTCTGCTTTCATGTTAGGCCACCAGTATGACTTCTTGAGATCCATATACATCTTATCTGAACCTGGGTGGACGGAATATCGAATATTGTGCGCTTCCTTCATGACCAAGTCTCTGAAACCACCGTGCTTCGGTGTCCAGATCCGGTCCATGAGATATAAGGCTCCGTCACCTTTGGCTTCCAGGTTCTTATCCATTCCTCGCAGGGATTCTTCCGCTACATTTTCAGGTTTCAAAGCTTCGAGCTGAGCCTCCTTAATTTGTGCGGATAGATGCGAATGGATAGTCATTGTTAGTGACTTGACTCTTCGACCAGAATATTCTTTCCGACTTAGGGCGTCTGCTACTACGTTGGCTTTTCCCAGATGATAACGAATTTCGCATTCGTAGTAATTGAGTAGCTCGACCCACCGTCGTTGTCTCATGTTGAGCTCTTTCTGGTTGAAGATGTGTTGGAATCTTTTTTGGTCGGTATAGATGGTGCTCTTCGTACCATACAGATAGTGTCTCCAGATTTTTAGGGTGAACACAACCGCTCCTAATTCGAGGTCGTGCGTGGTGTAGTTGACCTCGTGTGTCTTCAGCTGTCTTGAGGCGTAGGCGATGACCTTACCTTGTTGCATCAGAACACAGACGAGCCCTTGGTTGGACGCATCGCAGTATACCACGAAGTCTTCTATCCCTTCGGGGAGGGACAGTATCGGTGCGGTGTATAAGGCTCGCTTCAGAGTTTGGAATGCCTTCTCTTGTTTCTCTTCCCAGTCAAAAGCCACGCCTTTCTGGGTCAATGTAGTCAGGGGTTTCGCGATTCGAGAGAAGTTTTGAATGAACCTGCGGTAGTAGCCAGCGAGGCCTAGAAATTGACGAATTTCTGTAGGCGTCTTTGGTGCTGACCAGTTCTCAATGGCCTTAATTTTGAAAGGGTCCACGTGGATTCCTTCTTCGCCCACCACATGCCCTAAGAATTCGATTCTTCGGATCCAAAATTCGCACTTAGAGAACTTCGCGTATAGCTTCTCCGATCGTAAGGTTTCCAGGACTTGTCGTAGATGATTGCTATGCTCCTCCTTACTTCGAGAGTAGATAAGTATGTCATCACTGAAGACGATGAAGAACTGATCCAAGTAAGGACGGCATACCCTATTCATCAAGTCCATGAATACTGCGGGCGCATTGGTCAGTCCGAACGACATTACTATGAACACGTAGTGTCCGTAACGAGTTCAGAAGGCTGTCTTCGGAACATCCTCCTCAAGCACTCGCAACTGGTGATACCCGGACCTCAGATCAATCTTGGAAAAGTAACTCGCCCCTTGCAGTTGGTCAAATAAATCGTCTATGCGAGGAAGAGGGTAACGATTTTTGATCGTAAGTTTGTTGAGTTCCCTGTAATCGATGCACATACGGAACGATCCGTCTTTCTTCTTCACGAACAAGACTGGTGCTCCCCAGGGTGAGAAGCTCGGTCTTATAAAGCCCTTGCTGAGCAGCTCGTTAAGTTGACCGCACAGTTCTTGCATCTCAGCAGGCGCTAGACGATAGGGCGATTTGGCTACGGGGGTGGCTCCTGGGATTAAGTCGATTCGGAACTCGACTTGACATTGGGGAGGTAATCCCGGTAGCTCTTATGGAAAGACGTCAGGGAAGTCACGTACCACGGGGAAGTCTTTCAGGTCTTTTGTTTTCTGGCTCGTGTCGACGATGTGTGCAAGGAACGCGCGATATTCCTTACGCAAATATTTCTGGGCTTGAATACTTGAGATGATACGAAGGCTCGTACTGGGTTTGTCTCCGTAGATCAACAAGGTTTCGTTATTTGGTAGGTTCAGACGGATTGGTTTGTTGAAACAAAGAATATCGGTACGATGGAGACTCAACCAGTCCATGCCCACAATGACATCGAAGCTCTTGATTGCTACTGGTATGAGGTCGATTGGAAACGAATGGTTATCTAGTGTGAGGGTACAACCTATGTAGATTTGATTAGAACTCTCTGTCTTTCCGTTAGCCATTTCTACGACGAAGGTTTCTTTTAGTGGTTGCGGTGATTGTTTAAGTAAGTGTTTAAAGTTTTGGTTTACGAAACTCCTCTCTGCCCCACTATCAAAAAGGATACAAGCATAAGAGTTATCGAGAAGGAACGTACCCGTGACTACTATGGGATATGCTACTGATTCATTATGGCCAATAGCAAGTAGTCTGCCTGCTCCTCCCGCATTCCCAGCCTTTGGACAGTTTCTTTTGAAATTTCCTACCTCGCCACAGCCGTAGCAGGCCTGGCTTACTCCCGAACTGGGGACCTGGGAAATGGGTTTAGGTGGTGTTTGGCAAAACCGGGTGGTATGGCCCTTCCAGTCACAGTTAGTGCAGTGCATTTCCCGGCAGGGGCCGTTGTGATGGAAAGAGCACTTGGTGCACTTGGGTAGACTTCCTGCATATGTTTTGGCTGGTACAGGGGCAGCAGGAGTAGTGGCAGCATGGACAACCACCGTTTGTTGGTTCTTTGAAGAGGATTGGGCTGATTTGCCCTTCTTTTGGTCCCACCGCTTCCTTTTGTTGTCGGATGTCTTGGTCGGTGCAGTGGCAACCGTTGTGGTTGCTGATGGAGTGTAAGGAACTTCACGATCAATCAACCGTTGGGCCAATTCCTTGGCACTGTCAAAGGTCGTAGGGTGTGATGCAAGAACGTTCCCTCGATACGGGGGCACTAAACCCCATATGTATCTTTCAATTTTCTTGCCTTCGGTGGGGACCATGTTAGGACACAAAGTCACCAGGTCGCAAAACCTGGCTGTATATGCCACTATGTCGGTCCCTTTCATTTTGAGGTTCCAGAGTTCCTCCTTGAGTTTCTGAATTTCGCCCCTAGGGCAGTACTCCCTTGTCAGAAGGTCCTTCAGTGTGTCCCAGCCCATGGCGTTGGCTGTTACTAAAGAGAGTGATTTGACATGGCCATTCCACCACGTCAAGGCCCTTTCGGTGAAAGTGCAAGCTGTGAACTTTATCTTGCTCTCTTCGGGGCACGAGCACATCTCGAAGATGGTTTCACTTCTTTCGATCCATTGGGATAGTGCAATAATCCCTCCGGTCCCATTGAAGAATGTTGGTTTGCAGCTCATGAAATCCTTATAGGTACACCCCTGTGTACGTGGGTGGATTTCACCATGTCTAGAGTTGGTTCCCATTCCGGCTCCACTTGCATCGCCAAAATTTATTTAGGCCATAGCTGCGGTCACAGCTGCGGTTACAGCTGCCTGAAACATCACCGCATCAAACTGTTGTGGAGGAGGTGGTGGTGGTGTTTGACTTGCAAGCGTGTTTCTGGTCGGACGCTTGCGAGGAGGCATCTTTTACTGAAAATTTATTAAGATGAGGACAATAGTAAGTATCGACTGTAAGTATGAGGAGAGTGTTTCATTGACTAAATCGCCATAGTCCAATTGTTAGATAGAAGCATATCAATAGAGTAGGAAAAACACAAGAGTAGGAACTTCTCACTAGATTAGATAACTGCCAAGATTATTGGTATTAATGATGTAAAATGTGTTCGGGAAAAATGACCTAACAGTAGGTCTTACATCAAACCATAAGGGAAAATGTTGGCAGTTTATAAGTCTAGTTAGAGTACTTTCAAAGCTAGGAAAGTTCACAGACAAGTGCTCTATAGAGCATAGAAAAGATAGGCTATTCCTTAATCAAAAGAGAAAGATGAGTTAACATATTCTACCGGCGACGGGTATCCCTCGGACGAACCCTTAGGTCAGCCAGTTGACGTACAACTTCCTGAAGATGTCGTTCATGCGCTCTCTGACACACTCGGAGTTCCATGACTTCGGCTTGGGATGCAGCCAGTTGCTGCTGTAGAGCCTCATTGGTCCTCCTAAACCTATCCATAGCTTCTTCGAGTTGGCGGATACGGACAGTGTTAAGGTTAGAGTTGGCGTCAATTTCCACAACTCTGCCGATGGCTGCATAGCTTTGTTCGACGTTCCTATCAATCCTACGGACCATGATGGGCAAGACTCGGTCAGCTGAACCTCCCTCGCTTATGTTGTAAAAGCTTCGATTTCCGTTGAAAGGTAAGGGCTGACCCTGTTCATCACTCCATCGATTCAAGGTTGTTGCCTACATGGGAGTGGGACCTTGAAATGCCGGACGGGGGTTGGGGTTTGGAGCTGATGGGGGTAGGTTGTTGACTTCTGGTTCAGAGTCGGAGCTATCCGAAAATCCTTCTGCACGGTGATCATCCAAAGGGATTGGGTGATCATCTTCCAGCTCGTCATCAAGCCATCCTCCAATGCCTTGGTTGGGATAGTACGGATCGCCAGGGAGATGAAAGCCAGCCATGCTATCTACGCGAGAATGGGGAAAGAATAGTTCATAGACGTACTAATCTAAGATACTTATAAGATGATCGTTATTAGTTGATTCAATACTTGCATAGTGCATACCAATTACATGCAACCGAAACAGGATAGACCTTCGAATAAGTGACCCTAACTCTAAATCCACAACCAAACAAGGAACATGAATTAAAGCAAAGATCACAGATTCTAAGTTTATAGCGCCTTAGTCACATGTAACCTTGGCGTACCCACTTAGCAACTATTGTCCTACTAGTAACGACCTTTTTAGTTCTCACATATGTAATTCATAGTAATGCAGAATACTCCTATAATATTCTTGTTCTAATGTTCTTGTATTAGTGTGGGTAAGTTTTTAGACTTGTGGCAACATCACAACCATTCTTAGGCACATGCTAGTCACTCCTCGGGAAATGTAGTTGATCAGGCTACATCCGCCCAGATTTGACTATATGTCTCTAAGCCTAATCGTGCTGTCTAACAATCTTAATACTTTTGTTCTGTTCTAGTATGATACTGACCTTGGTATAAATAGATGTATATATATACTTAGTTAAATATTTTATTATTTAAAAGTATATATTCTTGGTTAGAGTGTTTTAATCCCGATGTGTTTATAGTTCGTATATCTTTTATGGGTTGATATACTTGATTCACTATAAACAGTGCTCTGATAGCAATCTGTCACACCCCAAAACCGAGAACGGCGGAAACGTTCTGGGGTGGAGGACGTCATGTACAGTATCATCACAATGCATAATAGTAAAGACAAGCAACAACATCCATTGCATTAATATAATAATTGTAATACAAGCGTGTTCTGTACAGTTTGTAAGACACTAAAAGTATAATCAAAATAAAAGATGAGTCTTATATGTGCTCCATCTTCTCAAAAGCTGCATCTGTACCTGTCTACTGATGACCTGAGAATACAAGTTATTTTAAAAGAGTTTATCAACATAAAGCTGGTGAGTTCATAAGTATTTAGTGTCATTGCTTGTATAAAAATGTTTACAACAATGTAGTATAATAATTGACTTCAACGTTTGAAAATAGTATACTCCCTCGAAAACCCTATGTTTTCCAATAAAAGTAGTCTTCTACCAAGACCCGATTGTTTGCATGTTTGATCCTTTGAAAATGTAAAAGTTTTCCCAATGAAAGTACCCGTATGAAAATATAGTTTTAAACTTCATTTATGTAAGTAATTGGGAAAAATAGTGTTTTACCCCAACAGTGCCACTGCCGGCTATATGTAATGAAAATGCAGGCTCCAGGTAGTATTAAATGTACAATACACCTCGGGGAGTCTGTTTTGCCTCTAATTCTAAATATATTAATTAAAGGTCTGAATGTGAACTCGTATGTAACCATGATGATTGACGCTTGAATAACCGATGACCCTCCGAGTCATATGTAGAAATGTGACATTCGGTCACCCCTTGGCCTTTCAGCTGGGACTGTAGCTAGCAGTCGGGATGTGGGAGTGTCTGTCCCGTATAGATCTATACACACAATGCCCGCTCTCCCTCCAGGAGACTCTGGTTACACGGTGATACCACTGTGAAGTGTTGTATCGAGAAGTAGTATGTCACATTCTAATTATAGTATGTTCTCTTGTATATTGTATAATGTATTTTCTGGTATAATGTATAAAGTGTTCTCTTGTGTAGTATATAGTATTCTCTTTGTATAGTATTTAGCATGTATTGACTCATTACTATACCGACTCTGGTAGGTGTCATTGTAATAGTAGTAATGAGTTGTAATCCTTAACTATACCTATTATAGTTAAATAGTAATGTTGGTTGCATGCCTTTGTTACACAAAGGTATCGAACTGAAGTGAAGACTTTTATATCTAACACAAATATATATGATACATAACTAAGAATTCAACGACAGTCGGACAAATAACCGAATACCCTAAGTCCACAACCAAACGAGGAATAGGAAATAAGGTGAGCTATTAGTCCTAAGTCCTTCAAGTCTCACTTATATAAATATATTAGTATAGATATGGGTTTGAAATTAAAGTAAGTTTAAAAGAGTCTGAAAACAGTTTTGACATTAAAAGAGTTTGATAAAAGGTTTGAAACACTTGAAAATCCAAGGTTTGATGGTAATTTGAAAGCAGTAGCAAATCTTGTAGTCTGTTCTAGTTATTAATCACATGTGATTGATACAATAACTCTAACAGTTCAACTTGTATTCCCCCCCATAAAATCATTTAAAAGGTTGATTTAGAGGTATGAACTCACCTGCAGTGAGTTGAGTGGATGGAAGTGCCGAGTAGGATGCTAGGTGTCAAGTGAGGACTTGAACACACACACAGATCCTATGTAACATGTAGTGATACATAAATGTATCTAATTAGTTATTTAATCACTAATTAATCAAGTAAAGACACTCTAATGCATGAAAACACTTTATTTCAAGTGCTAGGAGTGCTAAGGGTTGCATCTAAGGAGAGTATGGCTTCACATTGGAGTTTACTCCTCATTTGGTAGTCCTTATGTGTGTTTACGGTTTCTGGACCATTTCCCCCATGAGTTTACGGCCGTAAACTCGTTGAAATGGTGCATTTGTGTGGTTCAAGGTCCTATATCTCACAAGGAAAGGTTCTAAGTTCGAAACAAAGGCTTAGGAAGTGGTTAGGGCACAAAAGGACCCCTCATTGGAGTTTACGGTCCTTAAACCATCCTTGAGAGTTTACGGTCGTAAACACTTGGGTTTACGGTCGTAAACCCATGAGTTTACGGCCGTAAAATCATGTATGCCTCAACCTTTTCGTGTTTTGGTGTTTCCAGCTCATGCATGCAAGTTTCTAGCCCTTTATCCAAGCATTTGAAGGTGTTAGGGGCATCAAAACACCATTTGGGGGTGTTTACGGTTTTGGGAGATCCCCAAACCGTAAAAACATATGTTCTAGGGGATTTGGATGATTTTCCAAGGGATTAGCAAGTATACTAAGTAAGTAACTAGATAAGAAGGGTACACTTACTTATATGAAGCTTGTAAGAGTGATTAGAGCCCAAAAACACTAGTGTGTGTTCTTGGTGTTTTGAAGAACACTTGAAGCTCTAAATAAAAACCAAGAATCCATGGATGAAATGATGTATAAACACTAGATTAAGTGTTGTATGAACGAATCTAGGAAGGAAACACTTACATTTTGGCGGATTTGAAGAAATGAACTTATGATACTTGAGAGAAAAAGCTTGGTGTTCTTGAGGTGGGAAGTGGAAAATGAGGAAAAGGTGTGTAAACTCATGCTATATGCATGAGTTCTTGGGAAAAATGGTGTTTACGGCCCAAACACCTCTTGTTTGGCCGTAAACACCTAGCTAAGGTGTTGATTGTTTTGTTTGCTACATCTCACTAATAACGTCACTTCCTTTTATTTAATCATTTGACGAAAAATAAAATAAAACACCCAAACGGACTTAAATCCGGCCAAAAATGTACTGAAATGTTTTTGAATATTATATGAAGTGTTTAACTGTAGAGATTATACAAATGAAAATTTCGGGTTATCACAAAAGTCAAATTATATAACTCTACTTTAGGTAAGTTCATTATCTAGCTCAATTAAGTTCCTATTTATAGATTCTTATTACATGATGTGTTGATCACATTTTGATGTGTTGTAGGGTCGAAGAAAAGGAAGGAAGCTTAAAAGAAAAGTAAGTTGAATCTGATCGTGAAGAAATGGATTTCGGTCGATTGGTTCAATGATCAGATTTTTGGAGCTGCTGCTTAGGAGTTATGATAGATTGCTTAGGAATATAAAGAAACATAGTTTTCATATGTATTTGCATTGTAAGGACACCTTTTCCGTACTTCATGAATAAAATGAATTATTTGTTTTATCTTGTTGTTTCCTTGCAATGTCATTTATGAAAATTGGTGTTTATATTTCTATTAATAGCAATTTTGAAAATGGAATTGATTCATAGTTATAAAGCTTGTGGAAGTGTCATAATTTACCAAATAAGGAAGGATTCTCATCACCCAAGTTTCAATTGGACCTAAACTTGGAATCTTGCAATTTGAATTGTGTGATGCATGAGAATCTTGATCTTTGGTAAATTGAGACTTATTCCTTGTTCACATGTATATGTGAGTCAAGTGAAGGACTAAAGGATCTACTACACATTGATATGCACTGGTCAGATCCACCACAAAGAATGATAAGACTATTCGTCATGAGTTACTAAAGGTTTAGTGAATATGGTTATGCTTATATGATTATGTATAATTCTGATACTTTGAAAAAGTTTCAAAGCATAGCAGAACGAATAAGAAGAGTGAATTAGGCAGAAAGATATAAGTTTCTCCAATCTGAAAGGAAATGAGAATACTTTGGTATCGTGTTTTATGATCATCTTAATGGTTATGGAACCATATCATAATTGATCCTATAAGGACACCTTAGTGCATTTATATGACTAAGAAGAGGAATCGGGAATTGTTGAAATGGTTAAGTCAAGAAGGTGAATCATACTTCATTCCAAAATCGAGTCTAGAGTTATACTCTTAGTTACTTCAAGTTGTACCTTGAGTAATGTATTCTAAGTAGGTTTATAACAGCTCATGAAATGTGGAGCATAAATGTTATCTTGGTAGTTGTAATGTTTTGGATAAAACAAAGACCAACTAAGACCAATTGTATGAAGTGTTTTCTTGATAAGAATTCACACTTGAATATTTGAATCTTATATGTCAAGAGGTCAGTGGGAGTCTTGATAATCTTGAAAAGATTCAGTTACTAATGAATGATAAACCTTTTAGTTATCACTAGCACACGACTTGAGGTTTATAACTTATCGTGTTGACATAATCTTGTTTCTGTGCCCATTCTAGTTAAGTTGACTATGCATGTGAGTTCTATGAGTTCTCATTTGACTGCATAAGGCAAATCACCTTGATCAGTGAAAGTACATTAAACAGTGTAGGTGAGCTGCTTAATAACTTGGAAGCAATGGTAGGCCCGTGTGCTACTAGATGGCAAGAAATAAAGATTAAGAATGTTCAGTCCATATGAGTTTGAATTTGTCATAAACCTTATCTTATGATAGTGGTTGGAAATGACATATTCACATGGATAGGAACACATATACCATAAAATCTTAGTGGCAAGAGATTTCTCTCCTTCATGAAAATGATTGTGAGGAAATGCTTCCACTAGTAGATTTTAAAGGATTGATTAGTATCAATAGAGTTATCGGTTATTGCAATTGTGTTCTCAAATTCGAGTATGATTACGGCATCCCTTTTCATAGTTTGAATTGTGAGAAATGGCAAATAGTTTGAACATTCGGGATTTACTGTTATAAGTTCTGAAATGGTTTAGACACGCACATATGCTATCTAATGAAAGGTGTATGAGCTTGAGAAGTATAGATAAAGACTTATCGAAGCACCGTCTGAACTTTGGTAAGAAAGTCGATAAGTATTAATTTCTAGAAGTCCAACTGATTTCTGGATACATGTCAAAGCTAGTTGGAGCATAATTGTTATGCTAGTAAGAATAATTATTATGATAGTGACAGCATAATAATTATAATAAGTGTTGCAAGGTAGCAATGCTATTTATAGGAAATAAAGTTTTCAATTTACAAAGTTGCAAAGTTTAGGAATTGTTTCGCTATAGTAAGGGAGAGGATACTTACACTTCGTTTCGAATCTAAAAGTTTAGATTAAAATTTTAATGGAACTTAGTCATTGATATATATGAATGTCATGTTGAAATGTTTCAACATAGGAAATTCTATATATGGAAATATTTTAGTAAGAGATTGATCGCGTATCATATCTTTATGTGAGACATTATGAATCGAATCCCAGATGCTTCAGGCATAGGATCGATTGCATATGCTATAATATTAACTTGTTCTATTTTTCCAAATGCCTAGCGCATTAAGAGGGGAAAGGGACTAGAACGAGATATGACTAAAGATGTAAACAACTGTGAAGGACAATATGAAGTTTGCTTAAGATTGGTTGCTTATGGAGAGTTGGAAGTATAGTAATAAATGTACCATATTGACGTGATTCTAAATAGATAGAATTCTGTTAAGAATGGATTATCAGATGGAAATATGGAAATGTTTCCATAATGGGAGTTCGATATTAAGAATCTATGTGTAATATTAGAAACTTTTATGTAAGAAGGATATTCAAAGGATTGTACTCTGACTGTGAGACTTCATTTCCATGGAATTGTTTTTGTAACCAATCTCCAATGGAATGGTTTGTAATATCATTGGCAAAGTCTTTGTGACTTTGGTGCCTCGACATTACAAAAGGGAACGTTGCATATAAGTTTGGATCTAACAGGATTCTAGTAGTGGAAGGAATTTAGTATTCTTACACTTGTGATAAGGATTGAGAATTGTAAAATGAACATCATTGGAAATGCGTTCAATTAATCCATTTCACAAAGGAAGGACCATAGATAAAGATAGTGTGCATGCTTGGAGTATGGGACGACTATTGTTTTAATTCAAGTATTTATTTAATAGATCGAAACAATAAACAATGAATAAGGTATAATTAATATGGTGATTAAATAATAAGTGTTTTATTTATATTCAAAAGTTTTGAGACCATATTGGATTAGATTATTCTTGTGTATCACTTCGTATGTTTTACTTGCTGAATAATAGGATTATTAAAACATCCACAGTCGATCATACTTTGGAAGTAAGTGATGAATTAAGTCTGTCATGAATTCGACTCTAGCTTGTCTAAGTGCTTAGCCATAGCAAATGTTTTCTACAGTGTTCATGAGAACTACTGAAATAGGATTTGAGTATTATATTAAACGCTCGCTCACTTGAATCACTTCATGGATTCTATCACGAGTGATTGTGAGACGATAATATCTTATATTCTTGAAATGGAGACATATAGTTGTTTTTTTCGAGTCGGTTGTGCGTTGATAATATGTAAACGCGTCAGTAACTGCTGGTTTTTGGGCATTACATCAATCCTATGGTGCACATGCAAACCCTAAAGCTTTGGATCTAGTTTTTCTAATTTTACATGCAATAATCATCCAAAGCTCATAAACCCTACATCTAGAATACTATAATCGAAATTAACATATAATTAGGGTTTAGATCTTACCTTGATTGTTATGTAGAAATAACAGTCAAAAACCTTCTTGATCTTGACTTATAAAAGCTTAGTGCCCCAAGTGTTGCACGTCTAATGGAGTCACAAACACCACTAGCAATAAGGATGCACAAGAGAGAGAGGGGAGAGGCACAAAAACGTCGAATATCTTCTAAGAATGCTTAGCCACGTTTTTGGGAGCCTTAAGGGTCCTTAAATAGTTGAGGCTTCTAGGGTTATCAAGTTGGAAACCCTAATCCAGTTGCTTAGTCCTTAAGCAGCCCAAAGATCTTTCTAGAAGGCCTTTTGGACGATTTCTATATGGACTCTCATATAGAATTCGTCGATTGCTTCCTTATGGATCCTAACCCCAACATTGTAACTATCTTATAATTACAGTATCAGTCCCCATTATTTAATTAATCTCTTTTGACCACAAAATTAATTCTAAATTAATTCCTGATCAATATTAATTAAACAATATGATTTCTATTTTAATACATTATTCACATAATATATTAATAAATCATAATTAATCCTCTTTCTCCTTAATTCATCCTACCAGTTGCTATGGTGAAGGCAACCCAAAAGGACCATGCTCATAATCGAGTCAAGTACATACCAAAATAGTTATGGGCTTAGACACCTAATCCAACAGTCTCCCACTTGGATAAGTCTAATAACTATTTTGCAAGTACTACTTCAGAACCTGATTAACAATTGTAGCTTTCAAAAGTCGTTGTCAACTCTGATCTTATCAGAAGCGCGTCCTTTAGATAAGGGATCATATATTCCTCCATTTTAGATATCGTATAGACTGAGACATGGATTATAAACATTCTCTCTGTCTATGTGCTGTTTCCCGATTTCCGATTTATGACGACTGACAACAGACTATAATTGAACACATCAACTTAGTCCAGGCTTGGCCAAGCGCTTAGGGTGTCATCACTAAATCATCGAGGGGCCGAACATATATCGCTTTTATCCAACTTTGGGTAAAAAGAACAGATAAACTTCGAATCAAATGCTCGCTTGTACTTACTCATCAAATGTGACAACCCGAAATTTTTATTTGTATAAACTCTACAGTCAAGCACTACAAATATTAGTCAAATTCATTTCAATACATTTTTAGCCGGGTTAAAGTCCGTTTGGGTGTTTTTATTTTTAAATTCGTCAAACGAACAAATAAAAGGAAGTATCTGTTAGGAGTGATGTGTAACAAATAAAAAAATAACACCTTAACTAGGTTTTCACGGCCAAACTTAGGGAGTTTGGGCCGTAAACTCCTCTTGGCCATGAAATCATGCATATAGCATGAGTTTACTCTTCATTCCTTCATTCTCCAACTTTCAAACCCAAGAACTCCCAACTTCTCTCTCAAGTATCATAACACTATCCTTCCAATCTTCAAAAAAATGTAAGTTTTTCCTCACTTGATTTGTTGTTATAACCTTTCATCTAGTTGTTATACATCATTTCATCCATAAATTCTTCATTTTTACTTAGATCTTCAAGTGTTCTTCAAAACACCAAGAACACCAAGAACACACACTAGTGGTTTTGGTCCTTAAACACTCTTACAAGCTTCCTATAAGTAAGTACACTCCTCCTGACTAGTTACTTACTTAGAATACATGTTAAACCATTGACAAACATCAAAAACCCTCAAGAACACATGTGTTTACGGTCAAGGGATCTCCTTGAACCGTAAACACCATCAAGTGGTGTTTGAGTGCCACCAACACCTTCTAGGGCTTGTATATTGGACTACAACCTTGCATGCATGAGCTAGAAACCCTAAAACACGAAATGGTAGGATTGACCATGAGTTTACGGCCGTACACTCATGGGTTTACGACCGTAAACTCCAAGGGAGTGGTCCATGGACCGTAAACTCCAATGAAGGGTTATTTTGAGCCCTAGTCCCTTCCTAAGCATTGGATACAAGCCTAGAACACTTCCTTGAGGGGTATAAGACCTTAAAAAAACATAATGGTAGAAATTACCATGCGTTTACGGCCGTAAACTGATGGGGGAAATGACCAAAACCCGTAAAATCATTTGTTGTTACCAAATGGGAAGTAAGCTGCAATGTGAGGCCATACTCTCTTTAGATACAACCCTTTAGTACTTCTAGCACTTGAAACAAAGTGTTTCCATGTATTAGGGTGTCTTTACTTGATTAATTAGTTGTTAAATGACTAATTAGATACATTTATATATCACTACATGTTAAATAGGATCCGTGTGTGTGTTCAAGTCCTCACTTGACACCTAGCATCCTATCCGGCACTTCCATCCAAACCACTCACTACAGGTGAGTTCATACACCTTAATCAACCTTTGAAATGATTTTAAATACTTTTATGGGGGGGAATACAAGTTGAAATATTCTAGTTATTGTTTTAATCACATGTGATTAACAACTAGAACACACAGAAAGGTTTTCTATTGCTTTCAAATTGCTATCAATATATATGGATTTTTAAGTGTTTCAAAACCCTTTTATTAAACTTTTAAATACTAAAACTATTTCCAAAACTATTTTAAACTTGCATTGTTTTCAAACTCATATCTACACTAAAACTATTTCCAAAACTCTTTTAAACTTGCATTGTTTTCAAACTCATATCTACACTAATCTATTTATATAAGTAAGACTTGAAGGACTTAGGACTGATAGCTCACCTTACTTCATGTTCCTTGTTTGGTTGTGGACTTAGGGTATCCTGTTATTTATCCGAATGTCGTTGAATTCTTAGTTATATATCATATATATATATATATATATATATATGTGTGTGTGTGTGTGTGTGTGTGTGTGTGTGTTGGATATAAAAGCTTTCACTTCAGTACAGTACCTTTGCGTAACAAAGGCATCCAAACAACCTTACTATTTAACTATAATAGGTATAGTTATGGGATTACTACTCACTACTACTATTACAACGACCCATACAAGAGTCAGTACATTTATGAGTCACTACATAAGTACTACATTGAGTGACAATACATGTTATACACTATACAAAAGAACATACTATACCCTATACAAATATTAAATACTATAACAGAATGTGACATACTACTTCTCGATACGACACTTCATCGTGGTATCACTTTGTAACCAAAGTCTCCTGGAGGGAGAGCGGGCATTGTGTGTATAGATCTATACGGGACAGACACTCCCACATCCTGACTGCTAGCTACAGTCACAACCGAAAGGCCAAGGGGTGACCTGGAGGGTCATCCGATATTCAGCATGGTTACATACGAGTTCACATTCAAACCTTTAATTAACCAATTTAGAATTAAAGGCAAAATAGACTCTCCGAGGCGTATTGTTCATTTAATACCACCTGGAGTCTACATTTTCATTACTTTAGACTCTCCGAGGCGTATTGTTCATTTAATACCACCTGGAGTCTACCTTTTTCATTACTTTAGATTCCCCGAGGTGTGCTGTACATTTAGTACTACCTGGAGTCTGTATTTTATCACTTTACGACCAGCAGTGTCACTGCTGAGGAAAAATATTAATTTCCCCTATTACACTTATTTTGAAATCACCTTACAAGGGTGAAGTCTAGAACTATATTTTCATACAAATAGTTTTCACTGGGGAAAAACACTTATATTTACGACAGAACAAACATACAAACAATCGGGTCTTGGTAGAAGACTTCTTTTTACTAGAAAATATAGGGTTTTCTAGGGAGCATATTATTTACAAACGTTTGAAATCAGTTATTACTCTACATTGTTACAATCATTTTTATACAAGCAATGACACTAAATACTTATGAACTTACCAGCTTTATGCTGATAAACTCTTTCAAAATAACTTGTATTCTCAGGTCATCAGTAGACAGGTACATATGAAGCTTTTGAGAAGATGGAGCACATACAAGACTCATCTTTTATTTTGATTATACTTTTGGTATCTTACAAACTATACATAACACGCTTGTATTACAATTATTATATTAATGCAATGGATGTTGTTGCTTGTCTTTACTATTATGCATTGTTGTGATACTGTACATGACGTCCTCCACCCCAGAACGTTTCCGTCGTTCCGGTTTTGGGGTGTGACAGATTGGTATCAGAGCACTGTTTATAGTGAATCAAGTATATCAACCCATAAAAGATATATGAACTATAAACAGATCGGGATTAAAACACTCTGACCAAGAATATAATTTAACTAAGTATATATATACATCTATTCATAGCAGGGTCAATATCATACTAGAACAGAACAAAAGTATTACGATTGTTGGACAGCACAATTAGACTTAGAGACATATAGTCAAGTCTGGGAAGATATAGCCTGATCAACTATATTATCCGAGAAGTGACTAGCATGTGCCTAAGAGTAGTTGTGGTGTTGCAACAAGTCTAAAAACTTACCAACACTACTACAACAAGAACGTTAGAACAGAATACTATAGGAGTATTCTGCGTTAATATAAATTACATATGTGAGAACTAAAAAGGTCGTTACTAGTAGGGAAATAGTTGCTAAGTGGATACCCTAAGGTTACATGTGACTAAGGCGCTATAGACTTAGAATCTGTGATCTGTGCTTTACTTCCTGTTCCTTGTTTGGTTGTGGACTTAGAGTTAGGGTCACTTATTCGAAGGTCTATCCTGTTTTGGTTGCGTGTAATTGGTATGCACTATGCAAGTATTGAATCAACTAATAACGATCATCATATAATTATCTTAGATTAGTACGTCTATTAACTATTCTTTTCCCCCTATTCTCGCGTAGATACCATGGCTGACTTAAGGGTTCGCCCAAGGAGTGCCCGTCGGCAGTAGAGGATTATCTGCTCATCCTTTCTCTTTTTAAAAGAATAGCCTTTCTCTTCAGTATCTCTGTTTCACTTGCCTGTAAACATTCCTAACCCTGAAAGTACTCTGACTAGACTTCTAAGCTGCCAACAGTTTCCCTTATGGTTTGATGTAAGACCTACTGTTAGGTCATTTTTCTTGAACTCATTTTACATCATTAAAAACAATAATATTGGCAGTTGTCTACTCTATGGGAAAGTTTGTACTCTTGTGTTCCCTACTCTATTGTTATGACTCTATCTGATATTTGGACTATGGCAATTTAGTCCATGAAACACACTCATCATACTTACAATCGATTCTTACTATTATCATCACCTTTATGAACTTTCAGTAAAAGATGCCACCTCGAAAGCGTCCGACCAGAAACACGCCTGCAAATCAAACTCCACTACCACCACCCCCTCTGCAGTTCGATGCGGTGATGTTCCAGGCAGCTGTGACCGCAACTGTGACCGCCGCCATGGCCCAAGTAAACTCTGGTGACGTTAGTGGAACGGGGACTGGCACTAACTCCAGCCATGGCGAAATCCATCCACGTGCACGGGAGTGTACTTATAAAGATTTCATCAGCTGCAAACCTACATACTTCAACGGAATCGGAGGGATCCTTGCACTGTCCCAATAGATCGAGAGAACAGAAGCAATCTTCGAGATGTGCTCATGCCCTGAAGGAAGCAAGATAAAGTTCGCTGCTTGCACCTTCCTCGAAAGGGCCCTAACGTGGTGGAATGGCCATGTCAAATCACTCTCACTGGTAATAGCTAACGTCATGGGCTGGGATACACTGAAGGACCTTATGACAAGGGAGTACTGCCCGAGGGGCGAAATTCAGAAACTCGAGGAGGAACTGTGGAACCTCAAAATGCAGGGTTCCGATATAGTGGCTTATACAGCCAGGTTCTACGACCTGGTGGCTCTATGTCCTAACATGGTCCCCACCGAAAGCAAAAAGATCGAAAGATACATCTGGGGTCTGGTACCCCCATATCGAGGGAACGTTCTAGCATCACACCCTGCGACCTTCGATAGTGCCAAGGAACTGGCCCAAAGACTCATCGATCACGAGGTTCCTTCTACTCCATCAACAAGTACAAAGACTACCCCCGCATCAACCAAGACGTCTGATAATAAGAGGATGCGTTGGAATCAAAAGAAGGGAAAGTCAGCTCAACCCTCTTCCAAGAACCAACAGATGGTTGCTATCCATGCTGCCACTACTCCTGCTGCCCCTGTACCAGTCAAACCTTATGCAGGGAACCTACCCAAGTGCACCAAGTGCTCTTTCCATCATAACGGCCCCTGCCGTGAAATGCACTACACTAATTGCGACCGAAAGGGCTATACCGCCCGGTTTTGCAGAACACAACCCAAACCCATCACCCAGGTTCCCAGTACCGGAGTGAGTCAAGCCTGCTACGGGTGCGGCGAGACAGAACACTTCAAAAGAAACGGTCCGAAAGCTGGGAATGCGGGAGGAGGAGGAAGAGTACTTGCTATTGGCCACAATGAGGCCGTGGCAGACCCCACGGTAGTCACGGGTACGTTCTTTCTCGATAACTGTTATGCTTATATCCTATTCGATAGTGGGACAGAAAGGAGCTTCGTAAACCAAAAATTTAAACACTTACTTAATCAAGCACCACAAGCACTAAAAGAAACCTTCGTCGTAGAAATGGCTAACGGAAAGACAGAAAATTCTAACGAGATTTACATAGGTTGTACCCTCGCGCTAGATAATCATTCATTCCCAATCGACCTCATACCAGTAGCTATCCAGAGTTTCGACGTCATTATAGACATGGACTGGCTGAGTCTTTATCGTGCCGATATTCTATGTTTCGAAAAAGCAGTCCGCCTAAACCTACCGAATCATGAAACCTTGTTGATCTACGGAGACAAACCCAGTACGAGTCTTCGTATCATCTCGAGTATTCAAGCCCAGAAGTACTTACGTAAGGAATATCGTGCATTCCTGGCGCACGTTGTCGATACGAGCCACAAAACAAAAGACCTAAAAGACCTCCCCATAGTACGCAATTTTCCCAACGTCTTTCCAGAAGAACTCCCAGGATTACCCCCGCAACGTCAAGTCGAGTTCCGAATCGACTTAATTCCAGGAGCGACCCCAGTAGCCAAATCGCCCTATCGTCTAGCACCTGCTGAGATGCAAGAGCTATCCGGTCAACTTAATGAACTGCTCAGCAAGGGATTTATAAGACCAAGATTCTCACCCTGGGAAGCACCAGTCTTGTTCGTAAAGAAGAAAGACGGATCGTTCCATATGTGCATCGATTACAGGGAACTCAACAAGCTTACAGTCAAAAATCGGTACCCTCTTCCTCGCATAGACGATTTATTTGACCAGCTGCAAGGGGCGAGCTACTTTTCCAAGATTGATCTGAGGTCCGGGTATCACCAGTTACGAGTGCTTGAGGAGGATGTTCCGAAGACAGCCTTCCGAACTTGTTACGGATACTACGAGTTCGTAGTGATGCCATTCGGATTGACCAATGCGCCCGCAGTATTCATGGACCTAATAAATAGGGTATGTCATCCTTACTTGGATCAGTTCATCATCGTTTTCATCGATGACATACTTATCTACTCTCGAAGTAAGGAGGAACATAGCGATCATTTACGACAAGTCGTAGGAACCTTACGATCAGAGAAACTTTATGCGAAGTTCTCCAAATGCGAATTTTGGATCCGAAGAGTCGAATTCTTAGGGCACGTGGTTAGCGAAGAGGGAATCCACGTAGACCCTTCCAAAATTAAAGCCATTGAGAACTGGTCAGCACCGAAGACGCCTACAGAAATTCATCAATTTCTAGGCCTCGTTGACTACTACCGCAGATTCATACAAAACTTCTCTCAAATGGCGAAACCCCTCACTACATTGACTCAGAAGGGCGTGGCCTTTGATTGGGGAGAGAAACAGGAGAAAGTGTTCTAAACGCTAAAACGAGCCTTATGCACCGCACCAATACTATCCCTCCCCGAAGGAACAGAAGACTTCGTGGTATACTGCGATGCATCCAACCAGGGGCTCGGATGTGTTCTGATGCAACGAGGTAAGTATTGGATTAATGTCTAAGTCCATAACTATATTTGGTATGTACTTGACCCGACCCGACATGGTCCATTTGGGTTGCACTTCACCGGCACAATTTATATGGATAGTCTTTTGAGAATAGTATATTTATGATTTATATTAATATATTATAAGTTCTAATATATTAATATGGAATCATATTATTTAATTAGTATTGATCAAGAATTAATTTAGAATTAATTAAGTGATCAAAAAGAACTAATTAAATATGGACTCTTATATATATGGAATGGGGCAAGTTCATTTAGGTTGGGCTAAGCTTTCATGAATGGTCCATGGAGCTTTTAACCCATGGATCCTATGTAAATGAAAGGTCATGGGTATTAGGGTTTACATGGATGTAACCCTAATCCTCCATAATATATAAAGGGGTCCTTGGCTCACAAAATTGGCACAAGTGTGTGAAAATAAGAGTGGGCCGATTTTAGTGTGCATACATATTCTCTCAAGTTCTTCCAAGGTGTTTTGGTGATTTGTGATTCCATTTGAGGCTTCGACTCTATTGGGGCTAAGCTCTTAAAGCTTGAAGACATCAAGCTACATCAAAAGGTATGTCATCTAACTAGAACTTTGTAGTATAGGTGCTTCAGAATATGCTAGTTAGGATGAAACCTTGGAATAGTTAATATTTGCATGTATAATAGAGAAAGCATAGATCCAAGGTTTATAGGGTTGCATGTACACCATAGGAGTGTTAGAATGCTCAAAACCCAACAGTGGTATCAGAGCCATGGGTTGTTTTCTGTTATATTGATGCAAATGTTTTATTTTCAAGTTGAAAAAAAAGGAAAAAAGAACATGATGTTTGTCAAATTTTAAGATAATTACTTGTTTTGTGAAAAACGAATTATTTGTAAAATTTGAATCATTTGTTATATGAGTTGAATTAGGTCAAATTTAGTAAAAGATAAAATGATATGATTATTTTATTAGTTTTAAATGTTTGATCTAAATGTTTTAAGGAGTTACATATTTTGTCATAAAATTTTGGAGCTCAAAAGTTTTTTTTAAATTTGTGATCTTAAGGGTTTTTGAAACTTCCATAAGTTATGGATATGAAAGTTCTTTTAAAAAAAAAAATTTTGATTCAAAGTTTTTATGGAGTTACAAAATTTGGTGTTAATGTTTTAAAAAATTCCATAACTTGTTCTTAAGTTATGGAACATGGAAAGTTTCATTATAAACCACCATTAATTCCATAAGTTATGGAATCCAAAGGTTTTCAAGAATTACAAAACTTGCCCTCAAGTTTTGGAATTTGAGAAAAGTTTTTTTATGAAAAAAAGAATTGAATTCTAAAACTCTTGGGTTCATAACTTAAACAATTAATTAAATGGTTTTAATTTTGAGTTTAATAATTGGAATTATGATGTTTTGTTGAATAGTTCAAATTAACTCTTATGGACTTTATTAATAGTTAATTAAAGGGTTTAATTAAAAGAGTATTATTAATCCATAAATATATGGTTTGAGTTTAATTAAATTAAAAGTCTAGTTTAATTAATAGATTAAACCACCAAGTATTTTAAATGTCTAAAATACACCCTTATACTATTATAATATTAAAAGTTTAATATATTATATGTATAAGAGCAAGTCGTCTTACCATTAGTAGGCGTCATTCACGAAGCCGGTCTATCAGGGGGGTATAAGGTTACTGCCTATAAAATGGCAGTTTAATGGGTGTCCACTCTCACTCACCGCTTCCTTGACCGGTGGAGGGTCGTTAGCCGAATAGGTAGGACAAGGACTATAATTCTCCCTTCATTATAAGTATAATGATAAATACTAAGTAACTAAACACTTATAAATTCCCAATCTTAGTTACTTAGGAAAATGTGAATAAGGTGCTAATCCATGAAATTACACTTTGCACTTTGTTTAAGCTGTTAGTGGAGCGTGTGTGGTTAACCGGCACACTAACTTGGACTTAACAAGGTAGGCAAAGGGTAACTTAATGTTTATTATAGTATCGTTGGAGCGTGTGTGGTTAACCGACACATCGATTGAGGGGTAAATATTAAGGGTACCAAGTATATTTCCATGGTTACTACACACCTTGTTTTGTGATCCTCGGCATCCCAGTCACAAGACCTGAAGGGCACACTCAAGATTGAAACATGCCATTGAAAAGTTCAATGAATCTCAAAAGAATCTAGGAGTTTCAAAACCAATTAAAACCTAATAATACATTTCGTTTATCTTGGTGGA
Source organism: Lactuca virosa (assembly GCF_052849685.1). Classification (NCBI taxonomy): domain Eukaryota; kingdom Viridiplantae; phylum Streptophyta; class Magnoliopsida; order Asterales; family Asteraceae; genus Lactuca; species Lactuca virosa. The sequence goes on from NC_136428.1 coordinate 176,563,277, forward strand.
AATTGGTGAATCGTCATTCACCTACCTTCAAATATTTTATAGCTTAGATTACGGAATCCCTCTTCCAAGTTATAAAATAGTTTGTTGGGTCCTAGCCTTAATATATCATATTGGGTGTTATATTAAGGACTTAAATCAACTTTACGTGAATTTCTCTCATTGTTGATGTCTGGTTTAGACAACAATGATCTTCCCAAACCAAGTTTTCCTAATGAATATGACTTCCCGAGTTTGGCTCATGGAAGTCATACTTCTCTTCCTCCACCTCCTCCAATTATTCTCCCTAACCCACAAGTTCAAGGTGACTCAAGCCCTAATGGCAAGCAAGGTCTATGTGTGATCACATCTTAGAGATGAAGTCACATATTGACAAGCCGGGAGAGTTGGGTGTCAAAGTCTTGAGAAAGTTGGATGTTCAATGACTTTCTAAGTCACATAGTGAGTTCCTTTGGGACTACTATGAAACAGACTATGACATGAACCTTAATGATCATATCTATTTGCTTGGTGCTGTTGAATCAGCAATGATTTGGAACGATAGTAAAGCAAATTTGATTAGAAGATCAACTTCCCAAAAACTTTATGGACTGTGACAATGGTGACACTGGAAATCCAGAAAAAGCATTCTCTTCCCAATGGAAAGGGATTGGCCATAGTCAACCCGGTTGACCAAATGGTAAAGAGAAAGGCTAAGTCTGAGATAGTCCCATTACCAAAGGGTTCATATGTTTATTTTGCCAAAGGAAGGGACGTTCATTGCAAAGCTGCCAAATTTACCTAAGGATGTTAAAGTCAATAAGTTTGACTCTACATCAGGTAGAGCCCATTATCTAACTCTGTTAAGTTCTATTCTGAGATCCTCATTACATGATGTGACTGGGTCACATGTTGATGTATTACGAATCAAAGAATAGAGAAAAATCTTAAAGGAAGTATATGCTGATTCTGATCGCGAAGGTGGATTTCGATCGCATCAGAATTTTGAGCAGTTGCTTAAGAAGTTATGATATATTGCTAAGGAATAGATAACAAGAATTTTCCATGTGGATTGTAAGGATAAGTTTTTCCGCAAAGTTTTAAAATAAAAGAAAATTGTTTAATTTTATTTATTTGAAGTATCCTTACAATGGCATTTGTGGAAAATTGTTGCTTATATGATTCCACTAACAGCAATATTGGAAAATGGATTTGATTCTTTCATTTGTGGTAGTGTCTAAATTTACCAAATCAGGAAAGTTCCTCATCACCCAAGTTTCAATTGGACCAAAACTTGGAATCATGCAAGTTGAATAGTATGATGAATGAGAACTTTCAAGCATTGGAAAATCAAGACTAATTACTTGTTCACATGGATGTGTGAGTCAAGTGAAGGACTAAAGGGATCGAGTAAACATTCTTGTGCACTGGTCATGTCCACCACAAAGCTCGTTAAGACTATTTGATTTACTAAAGTTTAGTAAATATGGTTATACTTACAATTTTAAGTATAATTCTGAAACATTGGAAAAGTCTCAATGTATGGCAGAACGAATGGGAAGAATCAAATTAGGCAGAAAGATAAAAGTTTCTCAAATCTGAAAAGATGGTAGAGTACTTTATTATCATGTTTGTGATCATCTTAATGATTTAGAAATCATATCACAATTAGTCCTCTAAAGGTCATCTTAGTGCATTCTTATGACTAAGAAGAGGAGTCATGAATTGTTGAAATGGTTAGATCAGGAAGATGAGTCATACTTCGTTCCAAAACAATTCTTAGAGTCATACTCCAAGATTGTAACATGAGTGACATATCTTAAAGAAAGGTTTAAAATACTTGTCAAATGTAAGAGTAAAAGTGTCCTACTCTTGTACATTTGAAATTGGTAAGTTGTGATGTTTTGGATAAAACAAAGACCAACTAAGGCCAATTGTGTGAAGTGTTTGTCTTGATAAAGAATCCGTACTATCTCTTGAATATTTGGCAAGATAGTCTTATATGTCAAGAGGATAGTGGGAGTCTTAAAGATCCTAAAAAGAATTTCAAGAACTAATCAAGAATAAAACCTGAGGTTCTTCACTAGCACACGACTTGAGGTTTATAACCTATCGTGTTGACATATTTTGTGCCCATTCCAGTTAAAGTTGGCTTTGCATAGGAGTTCTGAAAGTTCTCCATTGGTTGCATAACAACTTGGAAGCAATGGCAGGCCCTGTACTGCCAGGTGGCAAGAAGTTAAGATTGCATAAGTTCAGTCCATATGAGTTTGGATTTGTCATTATCCTTGTCTTGTGACTATGGTTTTGACGATTCACATGGATAAGAACACATACACCATAAAATCTAAGGGTCATAAGGTTTCTCTCTGATTCATGAAAATGATGGTGAGGAAACACTTCCACCCAGTAGATTTGAAGCAGATGGCAAACGGTCTAAACAATTGAGACTATGATTACGGCATCCCTTTTCATAGTTCTGAAATTGTTTAGACACACATGCATGCTATCTAAGGAAAGGTTTATGATTTTGATAAAGTTTTATCAAAGCATCTCGTATCAGAAATCTGAACTTTGGTATGAAAGTCAATAAAGTATTGATTTCTAGAAGTCCAGTTGATTTCTGAGTACAAGTCAAAGCTATTGGGAGCATAAGTGTTATGCTAATAATCATCATGTTAGTGGGAGCATGATAATTATTGTTAGTGTTGCAAGTTAGCAATGTTAATTATAGAAAACAAAGGTTTCAATTCGTGAGGCTGCAGGGATTGAAATAGTTGTTTTTCTATAATTAAGGGATAGGATATACTTCATTTTTGTTCTAAAGGCTTAGATTGAGACCTTAATCATCTTTAGTCAAGAATATATATATGAATTTCATGTTGGATTGGTTCAACTTAAGGAAATTCTATATATTGCGTTCTCAAAATTCGATTATGATTACGACATCCCTCTTTATAGTCAAATTTTGAAAACATGGGAAATAAAAATATTGTAGCAAAAGACTAGTCTAGAATCATGTCTTTATGTGAGACATCATGAATCATGTACCATTTGCTTTGGGTACAGGATCGATTGCATGTGCTATAATATTTGTCATTTCTAAATTTTTCCAAATGCCCAGAGGCATTAAGAAGGGAAAAGGTCTAGAATTGGATATGACTAAAATGATTAAGCAATTGTCGAGGACAATCTGAGGTTTACCAAAGATTGGTTGCTCAGGGACAGTTGGAAGTATAGTGCTAATTTTGGAAGGACCATATTGACATATTCTGAAAAGAGGAATCTCTTATTCAAAAGTGATAGTCAAAATGAGAATATGGAGTTGTCTCCATAGGTGGAAGTTATCTGTGTAAGATTAGAAAACTTAATGCAAGAAGCATGTCCAAAGCAATGTACTTTGAATGTGAGACTTCGTTTCCATTGAGTTGATCTCCATTGAAATACCTTATAATGACTGTTGACAAGCCTTTGTGACTTTGTACATATTCATTACAGGAGGGTCAGTGAATATAAGTTTAAAATCTAAACAGATTTCGATAAATGATAGGAATTTGAAATTCTCACATTTTTCGATAAGGATTTGGGAGTGTGAAATTAGAATCATTGAAATTATGTTCAATTGGTTTATTTCACAAAGTAAGGATCATAGACAAACATAGAGTGCATACTTGGTGTATGGCAAAACTATTGTTTGTGAAAAACATAGTGTACATGCTTGGAGCATGGGACAACTAGTGTTTTTAATTCAAGTATAAAGTTGATAAAACCGAAACAATGAATAATGAGTAATCAGTATGGTGATAAATAAAAGTGTATATTTATATTCATAGGGTTTGATACAATATTTGATTAATTTATTCTTGTGTTTCACTTTGCATGTTTTGACTTCCAGAATAACTAAGTCGCTCTTCCTGAATGATTAAGTTATTCAAACCATCCACAGTCGGTCATATGTTGGAAGTAGATATGAATCAAGACTGTCATGGGTTGGTTTGTAGAGGTCCAAGTTGGTGGAAAAAGTGGTGCTACAACACTCATGAGTGCTCATAAGTTCTGAGTATTGGATTCAACCCGCGCTCATTTGAATCACTTCATGGATTTTATCATGAGTGATCATGAGACGATAATATCTTATATTCTTCAAAGCTAGAGATATGAGTTGTTACTATGAGTTGGTTATACATTGATTGCACGAAAACGCATTTGGTAACTCGATGTTATAAAACGTGCCTTTGTGTATGATTCAACAAGTAGTAGAACAAGCCATATGAGTCGAAGTTTATCCATTCCTTTTACCTTCGGGATAAAAGTGATATCTGTGGGCCCCTTGATGATTTAGCGATGACACATGTGAGTGCTTGGCCAAGCCAGGACTGATTTGATTTGTTCAATCAGTCAGTCATCTTAAATCAAAAATCGGGAAACAACAAATGGACATAGATAATGATTAGAATCCATGTCTCAGTCCATATGATATCTAGAATGGAGGAATATATGATCCCTTATCTAATGGACAAGTCATTGACAAGGTCAGAGTTCGACAGCGGCTTTAAGAGCTACGATTGCCAGTTAGGTTTTGAAGTCATACTCAATAAGAGTTTTAGACTTATCCAAGTGGGAGACTGTTGGATTAATGTCTAAGTGCATAACTATATTTGGTATGTACTTGACCCGACCCGACATGGTCCATTTGGGTTGCACTTCACCGGCACAATTTATATGGATAGTCTTTTGAGAATAGTATATTTATGATTTATATTAATATATTATAAGTTCTAATATATTAATATGGAATCATATTATTTAATTAGTTGTGATCAAGAATTAATTAAGTGATCAAAAAAGAACTAATTAAATATGGACTCTTATATATATGGAATGGGCCAAGTTCATTTAGGTTGGGCTAAGCTTTCATGGATGGTCCATGGAGCTTTTAACCCATGGATCCTATGAACAAGTAATTAGTCTTGATTTTCCAATGCTTGAAAGTTCTCATTCATCATACTATTCAACTTGCATGATTCCAAGTTTCGGTCCAATTGAAACTTGGGTGATGAGGAACTTTCCTGATTTGGTAAATTTAGACACTACCACAAATGAAAGAATCAAATCCATTTTCCAATATTGCTGTCAGTGCAATCATATAAGCAACAATTTTCCACAAATACCATTGTAAGGATACTTCAAATAAATAAAATTAAACAATTTTCTTTTATTTTAAAACTTTGCGGAAAAACTTATCCTTACAGTCCACATGGAAAATTGTTGTTATCTATTCCTTGGCAATATATCATAACTTCTTAAGCAACTGCTCAAAATTCTGATGCGATCGAAATCCACCTTCGCGATCAGAATCAACGTATACTTCCTTTAAGATTTCTCTCTATTTTTTGATTCTTAAAACATCAACATGTGACCCAGTCACATCATGTAAACATGATCTCAGAATAGAACTTAACAGAGTTAGATAATGGGCTCTACCTGATGTAGAGTCAAACTTATTGACTTTAACATCCTTAGGTAAATTTGGCAGCTTTGCAATCAACGCCCCTTCCTTTGGCAAAATAAACATATGGACCCTTTGGTAATGGGACTATCTCAGACTTACCCTTTCTCTTTACCATTTGGTCAACCGGGTTGACTATGGCCAATCCCTTTCCATTGGGAAGAGAATGCTTTTTCTGGATTTCCAGTGTCACCATTGTCACTGTCCATAAAGTTTTTGGGAAGTTGATCTTCTAATCAAATTTGCTTTACTATCGTTCCAAATCATTGCTGATTCAGCAGCACCAAGCAAATAAATATGATCATTAAGGTTCATGTCATAGTATTTTTCATAGTAGTCCCAAAGGAACTCACTATGTGACTTAGAAAGTGATTGAACATCCAACTTTCTCAAGACTTTAACACCCAACTCTCCCGGCTTGTCAATATGTGACTTCATCTCTAAGATGTGATCACACATAGACCTTGCTTGCCATTAGAACTTGAGTGACCTTGAACTTGTGGGTTAGGGAGAATAATTGGAGGAGGTGGAGGAAGAGAAATATGACTTCCATGAGCCAAACTCGGGAAGTCATATTCATTAGGAAAGCTTGGTTTGGGAAGATCATTGTTGTCTAAACCAGACATCAACAATGGGAGAAATTCATGTAAAGTTGATTTAAGTCCTTAATATAACACCTAATATGATATATTAAGGCTAGGACCCAACAAACTATTTTATAACTTGGAAGAGGGATGCCGTAATCCAAGCTATAAAATATTTGAAGGTAGGTGAATGACGATTCACCAATTTCCACCAAGATAAACGAAATGTATTGTTAGGTTTTAATTGGTTTTGAAACTCCTAGATTCTTTTGAGATTCATTGAAATTTTCAATGGCATGTTTCAATCTCGAGTGTGCCCTTCAGGTTTTGTGACTGGGATGCCGAGGATCACAAAACAAGGTGTGAAGTAACCATGCAGATATACTTGGTACCCTTAATATTTACCCCTCAATCGATGTGCCGATTAACCACACACGCTCCAACGATACTATGATAAACATTAAGTTACCCTTTTCCTACATTGTTAAGTCCAGGTTAGTGTGCCGGTTAACCACACACGCTCCACTAACAGCTTAAACAAAGTGCAAAGTGTAATTTCATGGATTAGCACCTTATTCACATTTTCCAAAGTAACTAAGATTGGGAATTTATAAAAAGTTTAGTTACTTAGTATTTATCGTTAATACTTTTAATGAAGGGAGAAGTATAGTCCTTGTCCTACCTGTTAGGCTAACGACCCTCCACCAGTCAAGGAAGCGGTGAGTGAGAGTGGACACCCATTAAACTGCCATTTTATAGGCAGTAACCTTATACTCCCCTTATAGACCGGCTTCGTGAATGAGGCCTACTAATGGTAAGACGACTTGCTCTTATACATATAATATATTAAACTTTTAATATTATAATAGTATAAGGGTGTATTTTACACATTTAAAATACTTGGTGGTTTAATCTATTAATTAAACTATACTCTTAATTTAATTAAATTTAAATCATGTCATTATGGAATTATTAATTCTCTTTTAATTAAACACTTTAATTATCTATTAATAAAGTCCATAAGAGTTAATTGAATTATTCAATAAAAACATCATAATTCCAATTATTAAATTCAAAATTAAAACCATTTAATTAATTGTTTAAGTTATAAACCCAAGAGCTTTAGAATTCAATTCTTTTTTTTTATCATAAAAAAACTTTTTCCAAATTCCAAAACTTGAGGGAAAGTTTTGTAACTCTTGAAAACTTTTGGATTCCATAACTTATGGAGTTAAATACTTGTTTTATGATGAAACTTTTCATGTTCCATAACTTAAGAACAAGTTATGGAATTCTTTAAAACATTAAGACCAAGTTTTGTAACTCCATAAAAAACTTTGAATCAATTTTTTTAAAAACCTTTTCATATCCATAACTTATGGAGGTTTCAAAAAACTCTTTAGATCAAACTTTTAAAACTAATAAAATAATCATATCATTTTATCTTTTACTAAATTTGAGATAATTCAACTCATATAGCAAATGATTCAAATTTTACAAATAATTAGTTTTTCACAAAAACAAGTAATTATCTTAAAATTTGACAAACGTCATGTTTTTTTTCCTTTTTTTTCCAACCTTTTAAAATAAAACATTTGCATCAATATAACAGAAAACAACCTGGCTCTGATACCACTCTTGGGTTTTGAGCATTCTAACACTCCTATGGTGTACATGCAACCTTATAAACCTTGGATCTATGTTTTCTCTATTATAAATGCAAATATTAACTATTCCAAGGTTTCATCCTAACTAGTATATTATGAAGCACCTATACTACAAAGTTCTAGTTAGATGACATACCTTTTGATGTAGCTTGATGTCTTCAAGCTTTAAGAGCTTAGCCCCAATAGTGTGGAAGCCTCAAATGGAATCACAAATCACCAAAACACCTTGGAAGAACTTGAGAGAATATGTATGCACACTAAAATCGGCCAACCTTTATATAGGCCTTGAGTTAGTGGCCAGGTGGGGACACACCCAATCCCGACATTAAACGGAGTTTAAAATTTTACCCGATTAAATGGCCGTCACCCGACTTAGCCGTAATTTAGAAGTTTTCCAAAAGATTATCGAGGGCGTTTCACATGATATTATTTCGTTCCGACATTTAATGATTTATAACAATAATTCTAAATGAATTATTTAAATTAAAAATTAACGGAAAACTTTATTAATAAAATAAATTTTTATTAACGGAATGGGTTATAGTGACGGGATAAATTTGGGGTTGTCACAACAAACATTAAAAACCCTCAAGAACACATGTGTTTACGGTCAAGGGATCTCCTTGAACCGTAAACACCATCAAGTGATGTTTGAGTGCCACCAACACCTTCTTGGGCTTGTATATTGGACTAGAACCTTGCATACATGAGCTAGAAACCCTAAAACACGAAATGGTATGAGTGACCGTGAGTTTACAGCCGTAAACTCATGGGTTTACGACCGTAAACTCCAAGGGAGTGGTCCATGGACCGTAAACTCCAATGAAGGGTCATTTTGAGCCCTTCCTAAGCCTTGGATACAAGCCTAGAACACTTCCTTGAGGGGTATAAGACCTTAAAACAAACAATGGTACAAATTACCATGAGTTTATGGCCGTAAACTCATGGGGGAATGACCAAAAACCGTAAACTCATTTGTTGTTACCAAATGGGAAGTAAGCTCCAATGTGAGGCCATACTCTCTTTAGATACAACCCTTCAGTACTTCTAGCACTTTGTAACCAGAGTCTCATGGAGGGAGAGCGGGCATTGTGTGTATAGATCTATACGGGACAGACACTCCCACATCCTGACTGCTAGCTACAGTCCCAGCCGAAAGGCCAAGGGGTGACATAATGCTACCTCACTATATATGACCTGGAGGGTCATCCGATATTCAGCCGTCGATCAGCATGGTTACATACGAGTTCACATTCAAACCTTTAATTAACCAATTTAGAATTAAAGGCAAAATAGACTCTTCGAGGCGTATTGTTCATTTAATACCACCTGGAGTCTACATTTTCATTACTTTAGACTCTCCGAGGCGTATTGCTCGTTTAATACCACCTGGAGTCTACCTTTTTCATTACTTTAGATTCCCCGAGGTGTGTTGTACATTTAGTACTACCTAGAGTCTGTATTTTATCAGTTTATGACCAGCAGTGTCACTGCTGAGGAAAAATTTTAATTTCCCCTATTACACTTATTTAGAAATCACCTTACAAGGGTGAAGTCTAAAACTATATTTTCATACAAATAGTTTTCACTGGGGAAAAACCCTTACATTTACGAAAGAACAAACATACAAACAATCGGGTCTTGGTAGAAGACTACTTTTTACTAGAAAATATAGGGTTTTCTAGGGAGCATACTATTTACAAACGTTTGAAATCAGTTATTACTCTACATTGTTACAAACATTTTTATACAAGCAATGACACTAAATACTTATGAACTCACCAGCTTTATGCTGATAAACTCTTTCAAAATAACTTGTATTCTCAGGTCATCAGTAGACAGGTACAGATGAAGCTTTTGAGAAGATGGAGCACATACAAGACTCATCTTTTATTTTGATTATACTTTTGGTGTCTTACAAACTATACAGAACACGCTTGTATTATAATTATTATATTAATGAAATGGATGTTGTTGCTTGTCTTTACTATTATGCATTGTTGTGATACTGTACATGACGTCCTCCACCCCAGAACGTTTCCGCCGTTCCGGTTTTGGGGTGTGACATCAAATCACACACAACAATATGTTTTATAACACCAAGTTACTGGTGCGTTTACATATGTCAACATGCAACCGACTTGTAAATTACAACTCACATGTCTCAATTTCAAGAATATAAGATATTATCGTCTCACTAATCACCCGTGATAAAATCCAAGAAGTGTTTCAAATGAGAGTGAGTTTAATCCAATACTCTAATCTTATTACTGTTGGATAAGGTGTCTAAGTCCATAACTATTTCTGGTATGTACTTGACCCGACCCGGCATGGTCCATTTGGGTTGCATGGCACCATGCAATTGGATAAACTAAAATGAGAAAAATAACACTTATGTTTTATTAATATATTATAAGTTCTAATATATTAATAATATTATTTAATTAGTTTGATCAAGAATTAATTTAGAATTAATTAAGTGATCAAAAGATAACTAATTAAATATATGGGTAGATTATGTAAATCTTCCATATCTTATATAGTGGGCTAAGAGGCTCCATGGATTATCAAGTTGGGTTCCACCCATAGGATGCTCCATGGATGCTCCATGGGAGTTACAAACCCATGGGTCATGGAAATGAAGAGTCATGACACATTAGGGTTTACATGGTGTAACCCTAGATGTGTCAACACTATATAAGAAACCCATTCTCCACCAAAATCGGACACACATAAGAAACAAGAGGGCTAGGCCGATTTTAGAAGTGTGTATTCTCTCTAAAGTCATTCCAAAAGCATTTGGTAATGTGTGAAGCATTTGAGGCATCACACTTGGGGTGCTAGGCTCACAAGGTTTCAAGGATCATAATCAACAACAAGTCGTCTTACCGCTAGTACGCCTCATTCACGAAGCCGGTCTATAAGGGGGGTATAAGGTTGTTGCCTATAAAATGGCAACTTAATGGGTGTCCACTCTCACCCACCGCTTCCTTGATCGGTGGAGGGTCGTTAGCCGAACGAGTAAGACAAGGACTTATAAATTCTCATTAAAAGTATGATGAATATTATAAAGTAACTAAATGCTTTTATTAAATTCCCAATCTTAGTTACTTTAGGAAAATGTGAATAAGGTGCTAATCCATGAAATTACACTTTACACTTTGTTTAAGTCGTTGGTGGAGCGTGTGTGGTTAACCGGCACACTAACTTGGACTTAACAAGGTAGGTAAAGGGTGACTTAAGGTTTACCATAGCATCGGTGGAGCGTGTGTGGTTAACCGGCACACTAACTTGGACTTAACAAGGTAGGTAAAGGGTGACTTAAGGTTTACCATAGCATCGGTGGAGCGTGTGTGGTTTACCGGCACATCGATTGAGTGATAAACCTTGAGGGTACCAAGTGATTTGCATGGTTACTTCACACCTCGTTTTGTGATCCTCGGTATCCCAGTCACAAAACTTGGAGGGCACACTCGAGATTGAAACATGCCTTTGAAAAGTTCATTGAATCTCAAAAGAATCTAGGAATTTCTAAGAACCAATTAAAAACCTAATATTTATATTTCGTTTTTCATGGTGGAAATTGGTGAATCGTCATTCACCTACCTTTCAAATATGTTATAGATTGGATTACGGCATACCTCTTCTAAGTTATAATATATTATGATTGGATCCTAGCCTTAATATTACATTTGGGTGTTTTATTAAGGACTCTCTTAATATCTAAACTAATCTTGTTCTCTTTTTTCAGATGTCTTCAAACAATGCTGCTTCTGGCTCTAATCCTAATGGCTCCTTTACCCTTATGAACTTGTGTGGGAAAGTCACTTTTGATGGATGCAAATTCAATGAATGGATCAGAAACATCAGGATGATTACCCGCTACGAGGACAAAGAATATGTCCTTGACAAGTAGCTTAAGGAGATTGATGAGACCACTACAACTCCCCAGGAGATCGCTGACTTCCGGGCACATGAAAGGGATGCTACAAAAGTGGCATGCATCATGTTGGCCACCATGACAGCGGAAATCCAAAAGTCCTATGAGGACTTCTACCCTTTTGAAATGCACCAAGATCTGATGGAAAGATACCATCAAAGTGCACGACAAGAGAGGTATGAAATCATATGCTCTATCATAACAACCATGATGAAGGACGGGGAATCCGTCACGAGCCACATGCAGAAAATGCAAAGGTATGTGGATCGGTTGCTGAAGCTTAATGTGAACTTCCCTGAGGAGCTTGCAATAGATATCATTTTGAAATCCTTACCATCGTGCTATGATCAATTCCGCATGACATATCACATGAATAAGGAAGAGGTCACACTCAGCAAACTTCAGGGACTCCTCAAGACCGCAGAAACAGGTCTTAAGGGTAAGTCGGTTGTTAACACTCCTACTCCAAACTCCGCCCCGGTTTTGGCAATCGGGAAAGGTAGAGGGAAGAAGAGGAAGAGCTCTTCGAAGGGTACCAAGGGTAGGACCCTTGATGGCTCTTCTTCAAGTGGAACCAAGAAAGGTTTTGTCACTCCTTCTTCTGACCCTAAAGAGGCTGAATGCTTCTATTGCCATGAAAAGTCACATTGGAAGCGGAACTGCCCAAAGTACCAGCAAGATGTGAAGGATGGGAAAGTTAAACCCAACCATGCAGGTATTTACACTATCTTATCTAATAACTCACCCCATTCTAACTCTTGGGTCCTTGATACCGGTTGTGGTATTCATATCTGTTCTGATTTGCAGGGACTAAGAAGAAGTGAGAATGTGGAGCATGGAAGAATAAACTTAATCATGGGGAATAGGAAAGCTTTACCTGTCACCAAGATTGGAGTTTATACTTTATCGCTAAGTAGTGGGTTTAGTTTAGATTTGAATAAATGTTGTTATTCGCCAGAAATGGCAAGAAATATTATTTCCTTTCATGCATTATATAAACAAGGTTTCACCTTTTCATTTGATAATGAAGTTGGTTCGATTAATGCTTTCTTTAATAATGTTCTTTATTTTAAAGCATTACCTTGTGATGGTGTGTATGAAACTGTATCTGTGGTTGATAACTTAGGAAATAATGTATTGTGTATTGATTCTGTTAATGATAATAACTTGGATAAAGCATCATTATGGCATTGTCGTCTTGGACATATAAGCAAGAAACGCATAGGCCAACTCCAAAAGGATGGAGTCTTGGAGTCATTTGACCTAAAGTCAGATGATAGTTGTGAATCATGCTTACTTGGAAAAATGACAAAGTCACCCTTCACAAGTTCTTGTGAGAGGGGTGAAGGTTTGTTGGATCTTGTACACACGGATGTGTGTGGGCCCTTCAAACATGCCACAAGGGATGCTAATCGTTATTATTTGACTTTTACTGATGATTACAGTAGATATGGATATATGTCTACTTAATCAAGCATAAGTCAGATACTTTTGAGAGGTTTAAAGAGTTTAAACAGGAAGTCGAGAATCAATTGGGCAGGAACATTAAGATGCTTCGATCCGATCGAGGTGGTGAGTATCTTAGTTCAAATTTCCTCGACTATCTTAGGGAATGTGGGATTGTCTCACAATTGACACCTCCCAGGACACCGCAGTTGACTGGTGTAGCTGAAAGGCGTAATCGAACCTTGTTGGATATGGTTCGTACCATGATGAGTCGAGTTTCGCTACCAATCTCATTTTGGGGGTATGCCTTAGAGACTGCCGCCCATATCCTTAATCTAGTTCCCACAAAGAAAGTTGCCAAAACTCCTCATGAGATGTGGACTGGTAAAGTACCCAAACTAGACCACATTAAGATTTGGGGTTGCGAGGCTTTCGTGAGACGCGAGACTCATGATAAGCTCGAACCTCGAAGTGAGAGGTGTATTTTCATCGGCTACCCACATAAATCATTTGGTTACCTCTTCTACAGACCTAGTGAGAATGTGGTCTTTGTAGCTAGGAGGGCTTTCTTTCGAGAGAGAGAGTTCATAAGCCAAGGAGACAGTGGGAGGCAAGTTGACCTTGAAGAAATTCAAGAGTCAAGTGGTGAAGGAACTTCAAACCCTAGCACTCAACTTGAGGAGGAAACTCCTGTTGAGCCAATTGACAAGTCTGTACCTCTGAGGCGTTCCACAAGGGTTAGGAATGCACCTGAGCATTACTATGGATTCCATATTACTGCGGAAGGTCATACACTTATTAGTGATGAGACACTGATAGGTCTGGATGAACCTAACAGTTACGCGGAAGCCATGGCAGGCCCTGAGTCAGCCAAGTGGAAAGAGGCAATGGACAGCGAGATACAGTCCATGTATGACAATCAAGTTTGGAACTTGGTTGAGAATGTACCAGGTCATAAGACTGTAGGGTGCAAATGGATCTTCAAGAAGAAGACCGACATGGATGGTAATGTACACACTTATAAGGCACGACTGGTTGCAAAGGGTTTCTCACAAACTCCGGGAGTTGATTATGATGAGACCTTTTCTCCAGTGGCCAAGATTAAGTCTATTAGGGTTCTGTTAGCCATAGCCGCATTTCATGACTATGAAATATGGCAAATGGATGTCAAAACCGCTTTCCTTAATGGAAAGTTGGCTGAGGATGTTTACATGAGTCAGCCAGAGGGTTTTGTCAACACAGAGTACCCTAATAGAGTGTGTAAGCTTGAGAAATCCATTTATGGGTTAAAGCAAGCACCTCGCAGATGGAATCTTTGCTTTGATGAGAAAGTCAAGGAATTTGGCTTTTCTAGGAGTGAAGATGAATCTTGTGTATATGTCAAGGCTAGTGGGAGTATAGTTAGCTTTTTGGTATTGTATGTGGATGACATACTACTCATAGGAAATGACATCCCAACTCTGCAGGAAGTTAAGTCCTGGCTTGGGAAGTGTTTCTCTATGAAGGACCCAGGAGAAGCTGCCTTTATTCTAGGGATAAGGATCTTGAGAGACCTGAGTAAAAGACTAATTGGACTTAGTCAGAGTACCTACTTGGATAAGGTGCTGAAGAGATTCGGCATGCAGGACTCCAAGAAAGGAGAGTTACCCATCCAGAGTAACGCCGGATTGAGTAAGACACAAAGCCCTAGTACTGAGGCTGAGATAGCAGAAATGAGTCGAATACCTTATGCTTCGGCTGTAGGATCGATCATGTATGCTATGACGTGTACTCGACCTGATGTAGCCTTTGCTTTGAGCATGGTTAGCAGGTATCAGGGGAACCCTGGCAAGGCACACTAGAATGTGGTAAAGAATATCCTCAAGTACCTACGGAGGACTAAGGAATGGGTCCTTACCCTCGGTGGGAGTGAAGACTTGAGAGTTTTAGGGTATAGTGATGCTAGCTTTCAGACTGATAGGGATAATTTCCGCTCTCAGTCAGGCTGGGTCTTTACCTTAAATGGAGGAGCAATTTCTTGGAAGAGTTCCAAGCAAGAGACAGTGGCTGATTCAACTTGCGAATCAGAGTATATAGCAGCTAGCGAGGCAGCAAAGGAGGTGATATGGCTGAAGAACTTCATTGGAAACCTTGGAGTTGTACCAGCTATTAAAGAGCCAATGGAAATTTTCTGTGATAGTGAAAGTGCAGTTGCCTTATCCAAGGAACCAAGGGATCACGGGAGATCCAGACACATCGACAGAAAATACCATTTCATCAGACATCGAATAGAAGAAGGACTCCTCGTGGCAAAGAGAGTATCATCGGATGAGAATCCAGCAGATCCCCTCACGAAGGGACTGACTCGGGTTAAGCATCTCCAGCATGCTCGGAGCATAGGGCTGAAGGATGATATTAGATTTAGTAGTTAGATAACCTTGAAATTTGTAAAGTGTAATTGACATTAGATGATGAATAAAAGGTGTTTTATTTATGAGTAAAGTGTTGCTATCTCTTGTCGATCGTTTACTATATTTCTTTTGCATGTTTTGACTTCCAGAATAATTATGTTTGGTATATCATATTATTCGAACCTCCACAGTCGGTCATATGTCGGAAGTAGGTATGAATCAAGACTGTCATGATTGGTTGCAGAGGTCTAAGTTGTTGGACATGGCTACAACACTCATGAGTGCTCATAAGTTCTGAGCATTGGACTCAACCCACGCTCACTGGAATCACTTCATGGAATTTATCTCGAGTGATCGTGAGACGGTAATATCATATAAGTCTTCAAACCTAGAGATATGATTTGTTACTTATGAGTTGGTTATGCATTGATTGTACGTTAACGCATTGGTAATTCGATGTTATAAAACGTGCTTTTGTGTATAATTCAATGAGTGGTAGAACAAACATATGAGTCGAAGTTTATCTGTTCCTTCTTGGATTAGAAGCTGATATCTGGGCCCCTCGATGATTTTGTTTTGACCTATGTACCGGGCCCAGTCAGAACTAAGTTGATGTGTTCAATTAAGTTCTTTGTCAAACAAATCGGAAATCGGGAAACAAACTGCTGGACAATAAGTAAGACATTGTTCCATGTATTTGTCTGGCTGATATCTAGAACAGAGGATTATATGATCACTTATCTTAAATGGCGTATCATCATCTTCTCAGTTCCGACAGACCTTGAAAGAGCTACGATTGCCGATCGGTTCCTGAAGTATTGCAGTTATAGTTATTAGACTTATCCAAGTGGGAGACTGTTGGATAAGGTGTCTAAGTCCATAACTATTTCTGGTATGTACTTGACCCGACCCGGCATGGTCCATTTGGGTTGCATGGCACCATGCAATTGGATAAACTAAAATGAGAAAAAGTACACTTATGGTTTATTAATATATTATAAGTTCTAATATATTAATAATATTATCTAATTAGTTTGATCAAGAATTAATTTAGAATTAATTAAGTGATCAAAAGATAACTAATTAAATATATGGGTAGATTATGTAAATCTTCCATATCTTATATAGTGGGCTAAGAGGCTCCATGGATTATCAAGTTGGGTTCCACCCATAGGATGCTCCATGGATGCTCCATGGGAGTTACAAACCCATGGGTCATGGAAATAAAGAGTCATGACACATTAGGGTTTACATGGTGTAACCCTAGATGTGTCAACACTATATAAGAAACCCATTCTCCACCAAAATCGGACACACATAAGAAACAAGAGGGCTAGGCCGATTTTAGAAGTGTGTGTTCTCTCTAAAGTCATTCCAAAAGCATTTGGTACTGTGTGAAGCATTTGAGGCATCACACTTGGGGTGCTAGGCTCACAAGGTTTCAAGGATCATAAGAAACAACAAGGTAAGTTATTCTATCTTTCATGCAAGTTAAAATTTGTTCCCCATGTATGCTAGATAGGAATATAACCTTGGAATTCAACTTTGCATGATAATTAGACAAACACAGATCCAAGGTTATTAGGGTTGCATGTACACTTAGGAACTGTTAGAATGCTCAAAACCCATCAATTACAGGAGCACTCATGAATTCTGCAGCAAACTTGTGCTATGTCTAAACACTTTAGACAATCTATAGACGGATTCATGACAGTCTTACCTCATACCTACTTCCAACGTATGACCAACTGTGGATGTTTGAATAACCTAGTTATTCTGGAAGTCAAAACATGCACAGTGAAACACAAGAATAATATTAATCCTATATGGTCCCACAACTTTTGAGTATAAATAAAACACCTTTATTTAATCACCATATTGATTACTCATTATTCATTGTATAATGTTTCGGATAATCAACTTATTACATGAATTATAACAACAGTTGTCCCATGCTCCAAGCATGCATACTATGTTTACCTCTAGTCTATACTTTGTGAAATAGATCAATTGAACCCATTTCCAACGATACTCATTTCACAAATCCTAATCCTTATCATAAGTGTAAGCATACCAAATTCTTGCCACTATTAGAATATGTTAGATTCTAACATTTTATGCAACGATCCTTTCGTAATGTCACAGCACCAAAGCCACCAAGACTTTGCCAATGATATTACAAAGAGCTTTATTAGAGATTTTTACAAGGCAATTTGATAGATATGAAGTCTCACATTCAAGGTATTCCTTTGAACATCCTTCTTGCATAAAAGTTTCTAATCTAGACATGGATTCTTGATATCCAACTCCCATTTATGGAAACATTTCCATATTTGCATATGACAACTCATTCTAAATAGAGTCCTATCTATTCATAATAATGTGAATATGGTCCATCCATTACTATACTTCCAACTGCCCACAAGGACCAACCCTTAGCGAACCATAGATTGTCCTCGATAGTTGGTTAATTATTTTAGTCATTTTTGGTTCTAGTCCTTTTTCGCTCTTAATGCCCAAGGCATTTGGAAAGTTTAGAAAGGTCGAATATTACAGCATATGCAATCGATCCTATAATAGAAGCGTATGGGATACAATTCATGAAAAATGTGATACTTTACAAGTTTATTGCTATAATATTGTCATATATAGATTTCCCTTATGTTGAATCTTTTCAACATAACATCCATATATATCTTTTGACTAAATTTGATTAAAATTTCTCGATCTAAGCTTTTAGATTTGAAATGAAGTATAATATTCTCTCCCTTAATTATAGCAAAACAACCTTTCAACCCCTGCAACTTTGCAAAGTGAAACTTTTTGTTTTCTATAATTAATATTGCTAACTTGCAACAATTAAAATAATAATCATGCTCCCACTAACATGATGATTATATCCTTACCAGCATAACACTTATGCTCCCACTAGATTTGACATGTATCCAGAAATCAGCTGAACTTCTAGAAAACAATACTTATTGAATTTCTTAATGAAAGTTCATATTTCTGATACGAGATGCTTTGATTAGCCTTTATCTAAGCTTCTCAAACTCATGTACCTTTCCTTAGATAGCTCATATGTGTGTCTAAACAATTTCAGAACTTACAACAATAAGTCTTAATTGTTCAAACTATTTGCCAAATCTCACAAATCGAACTATGAAGAGGGATGTCGTAATCATAATCTAATTTTAAGAATGCAATTTACACAATCGCTATCTCCTTAAAATCTTCCTAGTAAAAGTGTTTCCTCATGATCATTTTCATGAAAATGAGAGAAACATTTTCCACTTAGATTTTATGGCGTATTTGTTCCTATCCATGTGAATTTGTCTTAACCACAATCATAAGACAAGGTTTCTGACAAATCCAACTCATATGGACTGAACTTGTTCAATCTTTATTTCTTGCCATCTGGCAGCACAAGGGCCTACCATGCCTTCCAAGTTGTTGAGCATATCACCCATCCAAATTATTGAACTTTCATTGATCAAGGTGCTTTGCCTTATGCAGTCAAATGAGAACTCATAGAACTCACATGCATAGTCAACTCAACTGGAATGGCATAGAAACAAGAATATGTCAACACGATAGGTTACAAACCTCAAGTCGTGTGCTAGTGTTTAATAATAGGTTTACTCTTGATTAGTTCTTGAACTTTTCAAGATCATTTTAGACTCCCACTGACCTCTTGACATATAAGATTCTCTTGTTGTGACAACCCGAAATTTCTATTCTGTACAATCAGTCACTTCAATGGAAGTCAGAACTGTTTCTGCTAACTATTAAGCATTTTGGAGTCAGTCTGGGTGTTTTAAAGATTAGTACTTCAAGAGATAACAGGAGAGAGGATACCCTAGGGTTTATTGTGCATCAATAAAGTCTCAAAACTCCAAGAGTTTGGAGTTTACGGCCCAAACATGGTGTTTACGGCCGTAAATCCCAAGGAGTATAAATATGACACTTAGTCATTTTTATCACTTTTTTCACAAATTCAAGACTAGAACTCAAAATCGTCTCAAGTATCATCCGATTTTCCTTCTTGATCTTCAACTTTGTAAGTGTTTCTTGCCCTAATTAGTTGATATCTTACTTAATCTAGTGATCTTACATGATTTCATCCGTGAAATCATTCCATTTGTGTAGATCTTCCAGTGTTCTTAGTTTCACCAAGAACACCAAGAACACACACTAGTGTTCTTGGACTTTTAACACCCTTTCAAGCTCCTTTATTGTAAGTACTCTTACCCTAATGTGTTAAAAGGCTTGTTACACTTCTTCATCAACTAGTAAACACAAAGAAACACAAGATCAAAGGTATTTACGGTCCAAACATGTTCTTGGACCGTAAACCCTAATGAAAGGGCCATTGTGTGCCCTAGTCCGTTACCAAGCCTTGGATACTAGTATAGATCACATCCTTGAAGTGTTTAGGACCTTAAACATCAAAAATACCAAGAACCATTAGAGTTTACAGCCGTAAACTAATGGAGAAATGGTCCATGGGCCGTAAACTCTATAAGTTGGAGCAATGGTGCCCCAATCACTTCCTAAGGCTTAGACTTGAAGTTAGGATGATTCTTTATGACCTTTAAGACCTAAAAACACGAAATGGTAGAGTTACCATGAGTTTACGGCCGTAAACTCATGGGTTTACGACCGTAAACTCCAAGGGAGTTGGTCCCAAAACCGTAAACTCCAAAACAGTTTACCCTTGAACCTTAAACTCAAATGCAAGGCCCTACAACCCTTAGATGCAATCCTTAGTACTTATAACACTTGACTTAAGGTGTTTTTCATGTCCTAAGGTGTCTTAACTTGATTAATTAGTTGTTAAATGACTAATTGGATACATATATGTGTTATTATATGTTAACTAGGATCCTTGTGTGTGTTCAAGTCTTCACTTGACACTTAACATGTTATACCATCCGTTCATCCAAACCACTCACTACAGGTGAGTTCATACCCCTTAATTAACCTTTTAAATGTTTTTAAATGCTTTTATGGGGGGATACAAGTTGATCTATTATAGTTATTATATCAATCACATGTGATTAATAACTACCAAACAAGTGGATTTCTTACTTTTCAAACTGTTTTTACTAAACTCTGTTACATGTCCAATACTTTTACTAAACTCTGTTACATGTCCAATACTTTTACTAAACTCTTTTACATGTCAAATACTTTTATTAAACTCTTTTAAACTTATATTCTGTTAATTGTGTATCTATATAGATATAGTTATATAAGTAGGATTGAAACGACTTAGGACTGATAGCTCACCCTACCTCCTGTTCCTCGTTTGGTTGTGGACTTAGGGTATCGGTTGTTTGTCCGAAGGTCGTTTGAATCCTAGTTATATATTATGTATATGTATATAGATATAAAAGTTCCTTCTTTCTATTCAATACCTTTGGGTAGCAAAGGTATACAAACATGTTCATAAATGCAAACAACATTACTAGTAAACTATGATAGGCATAGTTTAGGAAGTTACTAATACTATTACTAGAACAATGAAACATACAAGGAGTCAGTTCATACATACATACTAGACAGAGAGAGAACACTCAATACAACTAGTACACGATATACATTACAATACAGCTAGTACACATTATACATTACAATACAGCTAATACATACTATACATTATACTAGGGAACATACTATTTTGAAAAACAGAGAGAACATACATACATACTAGACAGAGAGAGAACACACAATACAACTAGTACATACAATACATATACAAGTACATTACACAGTTATGTGAGCCACGTAACAGGGCATGGCATCACCTGTCATGGCTCGTTTTGTATCCAGAATCTCCTTAAATGGAGAGCGTTGAGTTTGTGTATAGATCTATACTGGATTGACTATCCTACACCTTGCTGCTAGCTACAGTGGTACTTGCAAGTCTACGGGTGCCAAACGTCATTCCTTCCGACTTCTTACATCGTCGTGTTACTAGTCAGTAGTATGGTACAGGCCGATCACGTAATACTTTAAATAACAAATGGTTTAAGGTAGTTAGTACAGCAGTAGTTACTTAATACAATACTACAGTACTATTTTGTTTCCCATTGCATTCACTTTGTGAACTTCACACAATGAACAGTAATGCAAAAACTATATTTTTGGTTAATGATAGTCAGATTTGGGAAAATACATACTCTTACAAGAGTCTTACATACAAACAGTTGATGCCTTGGTAGAAGGCTACTTTTAGTAGAAAAACATAGGGTTTCTAGAATATTCAAACATTTTATAAACATTCACAAACTTTTACAAACTTACACATCACATACTTGCAAACACTTTCATACAAACACAGACACTAAAATACTTATGATCTCACCAGATTTAAAGCTGATAAACTCTTTCAAAATAACTTGTATTCTCAGGTCACCAGTAGACAGGTACCAGTGCCAGGTTTTGAGAAGATGGAGCTCGTTCAAGACTCATCTTTTATTTTGATTCATATTTTTGGTGTCTATTAAACTTGACAGAACACACTTGTATTAAATTATATTATTAATGCAATGGATGATGTTGTTGCTTGTTTACTACTATTCATTGTTGTGATACTGAACATGACGTCCTCCACCCCCGAACGATTCCGCCGTTCCAGTTTTGGGGTGTGACAGATTGGTATCAGAGCATTGTTTATAGTGAATTGAGTATATCAACCCATAAAAGATATACAGACTATAAATACAATGGGATTAAAATATTCTTACCTAGAGTTTATACTTTTAAATAATAAAATATTTAACTAAGTATACATGCCTGCATTCATACTAAAATCAGTGTTACTAGGACATAACAAAATTATTATGATTGTTGGACAGCACAAGTAGACTTAGAGACATATGGTCAACCCTAGGAAGATATAGCCTGATCAACTATATTATCCGAGGAGTGACTAGCATGTGCCTAAGTGTGGTTGTGAGGTTGCAACAAGTCCAAAAACTTACCAACACTACTACAATGAAAACATTAGAACAAAACACAAACCTAAAATGCTATAGGAGTATTTTGTGTTACTATAAATTGCTTATGTGCTTAGTTCTTATACCCCCTTTCTCGCGTAGATGTCATGGCTGGATTCCATCTTCCCGGAGACCCGTACTATCCCAACCACGGCAATGCTGGATGGCTCAGAGAAGAGCCAGAGGATGATCATTCCATCCCTTTGGATGATCAGTATGCTCAGGGTTTTTCTAATAGTTTTGACTCAGAACCTGAAGTCAACAACCTACCCCCAGCTGCTCAAGACCCAAACCCAAACCCTCGTCCGGCATTTCAAGGACTCACACTTTTGTGGGCCACAAACTTGAATAGATGGAGTCAGGAACAGGGTCAACCCATGCCCTAAAATGGAGACAAAAGCTTTTACAGCCTCACCGAGGGAGGTTCAGCTGATCGTGTCCTGCCCATCATGGTCCGTAGGATTTCTCGGAACACCGAGCAAGGTCGAGCAACTATCGACCGAGTCGTGGAGATTGACGCCAACTCTGGCGTTAACACAGTCTGCATTCGTCAGCTGGAAGCTGCTCGTAAAAGGACTCAGGTCCGCAATACAGCTCTGTAGAGAGAACTTGCTGAAACCCAAGCTGAAGTCAGAGAACTTCGAGCGCAGCAAGTAAGATCTGAAAGGCGTATGAGGGACATAGAACGCCTTCTGTCAGAGTCAAGGACTCACTCTCATAGTTCTCGTCGCCGATAAAGTCTCATCGACTTCTCCTTTGGATACAACTTAGTTTATGTAAAAACTCTAGTCTAATTTCCTACCTTTGATAGAACTTGGACCTGCTAGGTCTTGATTAGGTCGTAGATCTGTCAAAATTTTCCCATCTTGGTTTGATATAAGACCTACTTCTAGGTCATTTTTCCCAAACTTGTTACATCTGTAATACCAGTATTATTGACAGATATCTAATCTCATGGAAATTATTATCCAAATGCTATCATCTGTTAGTACTAGATCTACATTTAATTGTACTATTCAATTGTGCTGTTGAATTATGGAGAGTTAGTCCATGAGGCATTCTCATCAAAATTCTCCCTATTAAATTCTTATCAATATCTTTATCTTTTTAAACTTATGGTTGAAAGATGCCTCCACGTCGATCAATGAGACGCGATCCTCCGATAACTGCAACACCACCTGGTCCTCAAATCGATACGACAGCTCTAAATGCTGCAGTAGCTGCGGCTGTGGCAACAACCATGGCTCAATATCATTCTTCAGGTTCCACTAGAGGAGGAACACCTGTTCAATCTACTCATGGTGAAATCCCTGTGCGCTTGAGAGAGTGCTCCTACAAGGACTTTACCAGCTGCAAGCCACTGTACTTTAAAGCGACTGGCGGAGTCATTGCCCTCTCGCAATGGTTCGAAAAGACAGAGTCGATCTTCGAGATCTGCTCATGCCCGGAGGGAAGCAAAGTCAAATTTATTGCATGCACCTTCGAGACAAAAGCCCTGACATGGTGGAATAGCCATGTCAAGTCGCTATCTCTAATAGTGGCAAATGCTATGGGCTCGGAAGCTCTAAAAGAGCTAATGAATGAAGAGTACTGCCCGAGGGGTGAAATCCAAAAGCTGGAGCAGGAACTGTGGAGCCTGACCATGAAAGGCTCCGACATAGTCTCCTACACCGCCAGGTTCTATGAACTGGTGGCCCTCTGTCCCAACATGTTTCATACAGAGGGAAAGAAGATAGAGAGATACATATGGGGGCTGGTGCCTCCATTCCAGGGAAATGTTTTGGCTTCAAACCCCACTACATTTGATAGTGCCAAGCGATTGAAACAACGGCTTATTGACCATGGGGTTCGTACCCCGGCTGCAACAACAACCCTGGCCATCTCAGAACCCGCCAAAACCGCTGATTCCAAGTGGAAGTTCTGGGATGACAAGAAGAAGAAGAAGGCTGCCAAAAAGCAGCAAGTCGTGGCAGTACATGCTGTGATAGCACCTGCCGCTGCTGCTCCGGTAAGGCAGTATGCTGGAAGTTTGCCTACGTGCAACCAGTGCAACTTCCACCACATTGGAGCCTGTCGTGAAATGCAGTGCTCTAACTGCAGCAGGAAGGGGCACACTGCCCGCTTCTGCAAGGTTCCAGCAAAACCAATCACCCAAATCCCCGGCGCTGGTGTGGGCCAAGCTTGCTACAGTTGTGGCGAGGTCGTCCACTACAAGAGGAACTTCTCGAAGGCAGGGAATGCCGGTGGAGTGGGAAGGGTTCTGGCCATAGGCCACGAGGAAGCGGTTTCCGACCCCACAGTGGTCACTGGTACGTTTCTCCTCGATAACTCTTATGCATGCATACTGTTTGATTGTGGAGTGGAGAGGAGTTTCGTGAACCAAAAATTTGCTCCTTTACTTAAGCAAAAATCACGAGCACTTAAAGAACCGTTCACTGTAGAAATGGCTAATGGAAAGACGGAGAGCACTAGCAGTATATTCATAGGGTGTACCCTAACGCTAGATAGCCATTCATTTTCGATCTACCTCATGCCGGTCTCAATTAAAAGTTTCGACATCATTATCGGCATGGATTGGTTGAGTTTACACCGTGCCGACATCATGTGTTATGAAAAGGCTGTTCGCCTTAATCTGCCGTCTGATGAAACTCTAGTAATCTACGGCGACAAACCCGACACAAACCTTCGTATCATCTCGAGCATTCAAGCTCAGAAATTCTTGCGAAAGCAATGTCGCGCATTCCTTGCTCATGTGGTCGATGTGAGCCAAAAAACGAAAGATATTCAGAACATTCCAGTAGTACGCGACTTTCCCGACATCTTTCCAGAAGAACTCCCAGGATTACCTCCGCAACGTCAAGCTGAGTTCAGAATCGACTTAGTTCCAGGGGCTACCCCGTAGCCAAATCGTCCTATCGTCTAGCACCTGCAGAGATGCAGGAGCTGTCCGGTCATCTTAACGAACTGCTCAGCAAGGGCTTTATAAGACCAAGCTTCTCACCTTGGGGAGCTCCAGTCTTGTTTGTCAAGAAGAAAGACAGATCGTTTCGTATGTGCATCGACTACAGGGAGCTCAACAAACTGACCGTCAAGAATCGTTATCCACTGCCTCGTATAGATGATTTATTTGATCAACTGCAAGGGGCGAACTTCTTTTCAAAAATCGATCTAAGATCCAGATATCAGCAACTACGAGTGCTAGGGGAGGATGTTCCGAAGACAGCCTTCCGAACTCGTTATGGGCACTACGAATTCGTAGTGATGCCATTCGGATTAACAAACGCGCCTGCAATATTCATGGATTTAACCAATAGGGTGTGTCGTCCTTACTAGGATCAGTTCGTCATCATCTTCATCGATGACATACTTATCTACTCTCGTAGTAAGGAGAAGCATAGTCAACATCTGCGACTAGTCTTAGAAACACTACGTTCGGAGAAGCTCTATGCGAAGTTCTCGAAATGCGAATTTTGGATCCGAAGAGGGGATACACGTGGGCCCTTCCAAAATCAAAGCCATTGAGAGCTGGTCAGCACCGAAGACGCCTACAGAAATTCGTCAATTTCTAGGCCTCGCTGGCTACTATCACAGGTTCATTCAGAACTTCTCACGAATTGCAAAACCCGTCACGACTTTGACCCAGAAGGGTGTGGCCTTTGACTGAGAAGAGAAGCAGGAGAGAGCGTTCCAAACACTCAAGCAATCCTTGTGCACCGCACCAATACTATCCCTCCCCGAAGGGATAGAAGACTTTGTTGTGTATTGGGATGCGTCTAATCAAGGGCTCAGATGTGTTCTGATGCAGCGAGGTAAGGTCATCGCCCACGCCTCGAGACAGCTGAAGACACATGAAGTCAACTACACCACACACGATCTTGAACTAGGAGCAATTGTGTTTGCTCTGAAGATCTGGAGACACTACCTGTATGGTACAAAAAGCACTATCTTTACAGACCACAAAATCCTGCAACATATATTCGACCAGAAGGAGCTCAACATGAGACAACGACGGTGGGTCGAGCTACTCAGTGACTACGAATGCGAAATTCGTTATCATCCGGGTAAAGCCAACCTAGTAGCTGACGCCCTAAGTCGGAAAGAATACTCTGGTCGAAGAGTCAAATCATTGACTATGACTATCCATTCACACTTGTCCACGCAAATTAAGGAGGCTCAGCTCGACGCTTTGAAACCTGAAAATGTGGCGAGTGAATCCCTGAGAGGGATGGATAAGAACTTGGAAGTCAAGGGTGGCGGAGCTTATTATCTCATGGATCGGATCTGGACCCCGAAACACGGTGGTTTCAGAGACTTGGTCATGAACGAGGCGCACAACACTCGTTATTTCGTCCACCCAGGTTCAGATAAGATGTATCTGGATCTTAAAAAGCTATACTCGTGGCCTAACATGAAAGCAGAGATTGCTACCTTCGTAAGTAAATGCCTTACTTGCGCCAAGGTCAAGGTCGAATACCAGAAACCCTCAGGTCTACTACAACAGCTGGAGATACCAGAATGGAAGTGGGAGCGGATCACTATGGACTTCATAACCAAGTTGCCAAAGACAACGGGTGGACTTGATACCATATGGGTCATCGTCGACAGATTGACCAAGTCCGCGCACTTCCTGCCTATCAAAGAAACAGACAAGATGCAGAAGCTTACAAGAACCTACATTCGGGAGATTGTACGACTGCACGGTGTTACCATATCTATTATCTCGGACAGAGATAGTAGATTCTCTTCGAGGTTATGGCAGTCGCTACAAAGTTCCCTAGGAACTAGGCTGGACATGAGTACAGCCTACCATCCACAGACCGACGGACAAAGTGAGAGGACTATCCAAACATTGGAAGATATGTTGCGAGCCTGTGTGATCGACTTTGGGAAAGCATGGGATACTCATTTACCCGTTGTCGAATTTTCCTACAACAACAGTTATCACACGAGCATGAAGGCTGCTCCATTCGAGGCCCTCTATGGCCGAAAGTGCAGATCCCCTCTGTGCTGGGCTAAGGTGGGTGATACCCAGTTAGCTAAAGGACGAGTTCCTGAAAGCACTCTCACGGGTCCGGAGATCATACAGGAAACGACAGAGAAGATCGTTCAGATTCGTGAACGATTGAAAGCCTCTAGAGACCGACAGAAAAGCTACGCTGATAAACGAAGGAAACCGTTGGAATTCCAGGTGGGCGACCGTGTTCTATTGAAGGTCTCACCCTGGAAAGGCTTGATACGCTTCGGAAAGCGTGGAAAGCTAAATCCAAGATACATAGGGCCTTTCGAGATTCTCGCAAGAATCGGCCCTGTAGCTTACAAACTTAACTTACCCCGCGAGCTCAGTAATGTACATTCTACTTTCCACGTCCCGAACGTGAAAAAGTGTCTGTCCGACGAGACTCTTGTAATCCCACTCGACGAGATCGAGATCAACGAGAGCCTCAATTTCGTGGAAGAACCTGTAGAGATCATGGACCGGGTGTAACACCGTAATTTTTCAAACATATTTTGCATTTTAAAACCACATACTTTTCATAACATTTTGTATAGAAATCTCATTTATTCATTTCACAAGCACAAATCCATTAAATATCTAGGATCCTCAAAATATAACTCTTTCTCTGGTGTGTACAATCAAGCCGGTGCCTTCCCACGATACTCGGAGATACCTGAAACACATAACACATAACACGATAAGCACGAAGCTTAGTGAGTTCCCCAAAATACCACATACAGCACATACGCCACTTGAGGCTATAAATCGGTATGACCCTCCGGTCGATGTGTCTCAGCGGGACCCTCCAGTCCCGTAGCTCGTTGGACCCTCCGGTCCGATCTAGCTCGTTGGACCCTCCGGTCCGGTCTGAATCGTTGGACCCTCCGGTCCGGTCTACTCGAGGACCCTCAGGCCTCGTAAGTCGTTGGACCCTTCGGTCCGGTCTATATAACACATAGCATACATATATCATAATGCACATAATCTCAACATATAACACATAAGACCCTCCGGTCTGCACATAGATACCACTCTAGGTAATGTATAGTGAGAAGACTCACCTCGCATGATGTCGGATACCTTCTCGTGCTCGATAACCCGACCTAGCCTCCTCCTTTCAAAATGATAACATCTCTAATAAAAATCCTCTCATGTTCTCATCCCTAATAATGGGTAGAAGACCATTCTACCCCTCTCTGACCTCTCTTGAATCAGCTTGACCAAAACCCCAAGGTCAACTGAAGTCAACTCTAGTCAACGGTCAGACTTTGACTAGACTCGTTGAGTGCACTCGAGTGACTCGGCGAGTCCATGCGTGTCCTCTGAATCCTCAAAAAGCCTCACTCGACTCTTCGAGTTAACCTTTCACTCGCCGGGTTACCACTGGTCACGAACCGCGGGGCAACCCGACTCGACTCGTCGAGTCCCCATATGGACTCGGCGAGTTCCCTCCATGGCAATACTCAAAAGACCTTCTGAGGTCAGATCTGTTTCTCTAACTTATAGATCTGACCTTCTTACACCCAATAATCACGTAAAGGTTCAATCTTTAAGCTCATGCAACACTCTTATGCCCTTATATGAAGAAATAGCTCCTAAAATGGCAACCTAGATCCATAACCCCAAAGGGACTGCATAAAGCTGGAAGATTGGGATTCTCTGGACCTCTTAAGGTCCAGATCTAAAGCTTATTCCACATTGGGACCTCATATGCATCATATACCATCCAAGAAAGGGTAAAGAAAACCCTAGATTCAAGGATTTTACACAAAACAGAAAGAAGGGGCGAAATACTACCTCAAAATGGAGATCCTTGCTTAGATGTCTCAGAATAACAACCTCCTTTGGTCCTTCAAGCTGAATCCCTTCACTTCATTTGAAAAACCACACCAAAACTACTTGATTTCATCACAAGAACTCTTCCTTGGCTCCAATGGCGATTTAGGGTTTCTCACAGTAGATATGAGGCGCACCCAAGGTCATAAGTTCCTTTAAATAGGCTCCAACCCCGGAACTTAGGGTTTTCTCCGCCCAGTGCATACTCGGCGAGTCCATCCTCGGAATCATCGAGTCCGCTCATTAAACCCACGCGGTCAATCTCGACTCGCCTCGGCGAGTTGGTCCCTTAACTCGTCGAGTCCCTCCTTAAAGCTCAATATTAACATACACAATAATGTCCCTAAAAATCCGGATGTTACAATTCTCCCCCACTTGAATTAGATTTCGCCCTCGAAATCGCTCCTCCACAACATATAGATCTAATCCAATAACCAAACAGCACCAGCGAAAGGGTCTCATACCACACAACTATCTTCCTCTCTGGACACCTGAATTCTAACATGAACTCCTCCCTAGAAAAGGACAGACCCATCTGCCACTACGCTACCCCTCCTGACTCTCAAGAGTCTGGAAACTCTAGTATCTCGATACACAGCCATACCGCTCTCTTCAGGTGTCACCTCGTTATTCGGTCCTTGAATAATAAACCCCGATAGCTCACGGCACCTCTGATTCTCTGGTGGGGACCGATAAA